>NC_072892.1:121773791-123023791 GCF_027943255.1 Anastrepha obliqua
TGGCTACTAAGGCCTTCGGCTCGAGATTCATACTTATAAGACTATTTTAGATAATTTAGAGATAATTTAGATTAAGTATTAAAAAACAAACAAAAACTTTGTGTTATTCAGGATGAAAGTAACAATAATTTTAAATATTTAGTTTAGCTAAGATTTGAAATTTAAGGAAAGCGTCAATATTATCTGAATTTGCTACTTTCAGATGGTCAGAGGGTTTGCTGCTGCCAAAAACTGTTGTTCGGATCTGACTTAGGCCAGGGCATTCGTCCAGGAGATGTTGTACTGATAAATCTGGTATATTGCAGTATGAGCATGGCGGCTTCAAGGCTCCATTTAGTAAATGACTATGAGTTGGAATTGAATGTCCGATTCGTAGACGCACAAAAGTTCTGATACCTCTGCAAGGAGAGTCAGATGGGAAAATCGGTTTAGTTCCACGGGGATTATTTAATTTGTAGTAGTGATGATAGGCGGCCCAATCATGCGTGAGTTTTCCGGCTAAATAATTTGACGCATACCTCCGTAGGTCTTTAGGAGTGAAGTGGTTAAAGAAATGTAATGGCTGCATCCGTGCTTTATTTGCACGTTCATCAGCAACTTCGTTGCCTTTGATTCCAGCATGGCCAGGAACCCACATAATTTTTATTGCGTCTTTCTTTTCATATATAATATTTCTAATCATATTGATGAGTAACATATCGTTTTTTGGGTTCTGCAAGGCTTCGATGACGGATTTGCTGTCGCTGCATATTAGATGTTTTTTGCTCGTTTGGGAGGCAAACATTACTGCTTCATGCAGTGCAGCTGCTTCTGCTGTGAAAGCTGAGCAGTATGTAGGCAGTGCACCGACAGAAATTGTGGCACCGTCGCTATTTGTCACAGCAAATGTTGTCCTGGTGTCCGATTTGGATCCGTCAGTGAATATAAAATCCCATTCTGCACGAAAAGGTTCAATAGCTTCGCTGTAGTGCTGTATGTATTCGACCGATGCTGTTTCAATTTTTTTAAGGCAGAATAATTTGTTATAGAAACAGGATTTGAGGGAAACCCACTGAGGGTATGTTGGTGTTCTCATAAGGATCGGAGTCGATATGATGTTCAATTCTTTGGCGAGTGTGATGCATCGCGACAGGACCGACGGCTTTTTGCTTTGCATTGTAAGCTGTGACGACCTTTCGACTATGTTGAATAGAAGTTTGCTCTTGCAGTGCATAATTTTTGGTATTAACATCAGCGTCTTGCTCAATACTCTGGATGCGATATCTGGTAGTCCTGCTTCCGTTAAGACAGCTTTGGTTGGGGATGTAGGGAAAGCCCGGATACATCGTCTAGCGGCTGTGTGATATGGTGCTTGCAGTAGTTTTAGATGATTTTTGGCGCAGTGTCCGTATATAGACAGGGCGAAATCAATTTTTGATAATATTAACGCTTTCGTTATATTTATTAGGGTTAAAGTATGTACAAAAAAATGTTTAGACGAAAGATATTTTATAATATTTAATCGAGATAACAAGCTTATTCTAATATATTTACAATGGTCTTTAAATGTAAGTGTTTTGTCAAAAACAACGCCGAGTATCTTAAGAGTGTTAGTGTGGGGGATTATAGTGTTAGAAACGGAAAGGGAAGGGAAGATACACTTATGTTTACGGCAGATGTGGAATGTTGCACACTTGTTCAAAGCAATGCTGGCTCCTGATGATTTAGACCATTCAGAGATCTGACTTAAAATATTTAGAAAATGAGTTTTTATCTGCGAAAGGTCGTTTAGGTTAGAGAAAATTACCAGGTCATCAGCGTAAACAAAATGACTAATAGATGGGAGTGGGGAAATTAAGGAAGTAATTTCATTAAAAGCTATGATGAACAAAATTACTGAAAGAGGGGAACCTTGAGGTATGCCATTGTGTAATTTTAAAATATTAGAATTGTAATTGTTGATACTAACAAAGAATTTGCGGTTCAGTAAAAAAGACTTAATTGTATGGTACATTTTGTTTCCAACTTTCCAGCGTTTTAATTGCCGAAGAACAATATGAGGACCTATCCTATCGAAAGCTTTTTCGAAGTCTAGGTTAAGAACTGAAACGTGTTTTCGAGAGGATAAAGCGGTTGAGGCAAAGTGTTCAAAATATAGAAGTGGATCAATCACACCAAGACCCCTTTGAAACGCAAATTGATTGTCCGATATGAAACCTTTTTGTTTAGCGTACCACAGTAACCGAGTTGAAATTATTTTTTCAAAAACTTTAGACATGCAGGGGAGTAAGGATATAGGTCTGAAGTTCGAAATAATGGTATTGGGTTTATTAGGTTTAAGGATAGGAATAATCTTTGCAGTTTTCCAGGCCTGCGGATAAATACCCTGGTTGAAAATGTTGTTATAGAGATTTACGAGTCTGTTTCTAAGATTGTATGGGAGATTTTTGAGAAGGGGATATGGGATTTTGTCCGCTCCTGGGGTTTTGCCGGTCATTGAGCCTATTGTAGTCTCAAATTCTTCTATCGTAATTGGTAAATCAGAAAGGATGGCTTTAAGGCAGGGAAAGGTGTTGTCGTAGGGTTCAGATAGGATTTTGTTCTTTACGGTATTGAAATTTGTATGGAAATTAGAAGAATGTGAATAATCCCTCCAAGTGGTTGCAAATTCTTCGGAAATATCCTGTGCACTGTAGATCGGACCTCTTTGGGAGTGGACGAATTGTATATGGTTGTGTTGGCCTGATCCTGTGAACGATTTTATGTCTGTCCAAATATGCTTGGGACTAGATGCCGGAGTGATTTTGGCCGTACGTGTTTCTAATGCTTTCCGTTTTGCTAATTTTAACTCTCTCCTAAATACAGCGTTCGCTTTTTTAAATCTTACAAGGTTGTCTAATGTTCTTCTTTGTTTATAACTGACCCACAATGATTGTTTGTGGTTTCTTAGGGATGAGAGAACAGTAGACCAGTAAGGAAGCCTTGTAGCAAACTGTTTTGATCTGGATTGAGGGATGGCAATGTGAGCAGCGGATCTGATTAATGGTTTTATGGATGAGGCCTCAGCGTTTATATTATGCAAAGATGGCTTACTGCTACATGTATCTGCCAAAAGAGAGAGGAATTTAGGCCAGTCCGCTTTGTCAGTTAAAAATTTTGCTCTAAGCTTAACTTGGTATTGGATCGGTAGGTTGAGGGTAGTAACTAGGGGGAAGTGATCACTGTTATGTAGCTCGTCAAGTGTTCGGGATGACAATTTGGGTCCTAGGGAGGCGGAAGCGAGGATAATGTCAGGATGGGTGAAGGAGCCATGAGTGGAAAAGTGAGTGGGTGAACCGTCGTTAAGGACGATCAGGTTGTTGGATAGGACAATATCTTCAATTATTTCGCCTCTACGGTTTGTTGATGGAGAGCCCCAAAGTGGGCTCCAGGCATTGACATCACCGAGAAAGATGTAGGGAGGGGGAAATAAGATTAGGATATTTTGAAGTTCCCTGCTATTAAAAGTCTGATTGGGCGGAATATAGCAGGTTATAATTGACAATTTAAAGCCAATGTCTATTTCAACTGCTAACGCGGAGATGTTGGATGAAATGGGGATAGCTTTATGTGCGAAAGATTTTTTTACAAAAAGGGCAATGCCTTGTTTGCATGAAGAATTTTGAGGGAGGTTGTGGAAATAGCTATTGTACTTGATTGGGGAAAAAGCTGTTTTGTTGTGTGGGAGGTGTGTTTCTTGCAGAGCAATAATATCGGGAGAAAATTCATTTATGAGAATGTTAAGGTCTGGATAATTGTTTAGTAGACCATTTAGATTCCATTGCAAAATTTTCATTGTTTAATCTGAGATATTATCAGATAAATAATCGGATTGGGATATTTTATTTAATGTAGAAATATTGTATGAAGAAAATTTCGAATTATTTAAGTCATCGACTGAATTTATTGGTGCTATAGTTTGATTTGAGAGGTTAGGGCTTATATTAGTGTGACTGTTGCTTTCTGCATTAAGGCTTGCACTGTTGTTAGTGTTAAAGCTATGTTGATTGTTTTTGTTGTTGTTTGTAACTATGGATAGAGATGTAGAAAACAGGTTTGTATTACTTTGTTGTTGGTTACTTGAAATGCAATTTTCGGCTATGGAAAGAGGTGGTGAAGAGGTTTGTTTGTCACTTTGTTGTTGATTATTTGAAATATTGTTAGAGAGTGAAGGAAGAAGTCGTGAAGTTTTGGAGTTATTTTGCTGTTGAATATTTAATATCTTGTTTGTAGCTGCAGTAGGGAGAGGAGAAGAAATAAGAGAATCTTTAGTTACAGTAGAAAAGGAAGTAGAGTACTCGTTGAGTTGAGGTGGAATTTGCAATTTATGTATTCTTATTGCTTCTCTCATTGAGCATTTATTGTCAGTTTTTATTACAATAATCTCTTTCATTTGCTTATACTTTGGGCAAAGCTTGCTGGAAGCGGAGTGGTTTCCAGCGCAGTTTACGCAGAAGATTCGAGTGCAAGGTACTGGAAGATGGGGAGGAAGAGCGCACATATCGCATGCTGGTGTTTTCTGACAGCGTTTAGCTGTGTGCCCAAGCAGTTGGCAGCTCTTGCATCTCATTGGATTGGAATAATATGCTCTTACCTTAGTTGTATACCAAGAGACATCGATTTTTTCTGGAAGATAGTAAGAATCAAATGTAAGGAGTACAACTCCGCTGGGAAATGATTTGCCCTCATTGTATTTCTGAAATTTATAAACACTAACTACTCCTTGATCTTTAAGGTTTTCCACTATTTCGCTCTCTGGTATTTCATTTAAGCACGGAGCGTAAATGGTGCCCTTGGAATAATTAAGGGTATTGTGAAGGTCAATGTTAACTTTACAAATTCCATTTAAATGTTTGGTTGCCAGAAATTTCTTAGCAATATTGGAATTTTTCACCATTAATAAAAGATTTCCATCTTTTAAATCCGTGATTTTCATAGGTTCTGAGCTTATATTTTGCAGGGCTTTATGCACTGCAAAACACGAATATTTCTTCAGGGGCTTATTATTATCAACAGCACTTACCTCGAGATATTTTGGGTTGTCTTTTTTTACTGTTGGTAAAGATGGAAAAAACTCTGTAGTTACTGATTTTGCTTTTTTCCTCTTTGGTTGGGGACTAGGGGATAACAAGGAAAACCTGTTATTCCCTAGTGGAGGTCCCTCTAGGGACATTTCGGCTTACACTCCAAAAACAATTAATCAGCAGAGGCAAAATCACACGAATTAGTAAGTAAATGAGAAAATTGGAAAGTAGAGAAAAGAATAATCGCACTGACGAGAAAACACAACTTCGCTGTGGAAACGACCGTATGGTTCGGAAGGCAGTCGATGACTGATGAAATTTAATTATTTGTTTTAATTATTGATTACTTTAAATGCATTTACAATGGAAGTATGATACAATAAAAATATTATTTTACATATTAAGCATCCCTACAATGAAAGTTTGGACTAGTCTCACACAGTGCTCTCCACCTATAGCACTTATGTTCTGGCTGCCAAAACTGAAAATAAAGGCGCAAAATCTTCCATCTTACTTATGACGATAATACAAGTAGATTTGTGTATTGGCAAGTAAGATATTTTCTCCACCAAAATTTTGACAGTGTGAAAAAATATATCTTCAAAATTTCCCATAAAACGAATGTAGCAAAAATATTTCAAATATTTGTTTTCACAAAATTTTTAATTGCCATGTACATATTTATATTACTTTGAACATATCCCTCTTTTGCTGCCAGTGTCCTCATCGCAGAGGGCAAAATGTTAAGAAAAACGGCTTCAAAGTTTTCAATTTACTACATAAGTATCATTGTATTTTTTACGCAGGAAGAGTTTGTGGTAATTTTCGCATATTTATCTAAAATAATTTTTTTTATTTACACACACAAGCAAAAGCTCAGAAAAATTTCGCATTTTTTGTTCAAATGCATTTTTTGCTGAATAGTGAATGTTTTACTCTGTCTCAAATAAGCCAGTTTTTGATCAGCTTGCTAAAATATTGACTGTTAACTGATAGTTAATTTACTTCCAGATCTGATCATATGTATGTATATAACATATAAACGACCAAGAGTTACACCCGGTAGATTCCGTTAACTAAATTCACATAGCTTATTTCCCCTCACAACAAACCAATGTTAGTTTGCTTGCGTAATGAAATAATCCAGCTGAGTATGAATAACGGAATGCGCCGGCATTGCATCCTCTTGTTCTTACATGTTTTTTGAAAGCATTGTACGGGAGCGCAAACGGTATTCTTCTATAAAAGATGAATGCAAATTTAATAAATAATAATTCAATGAATTAAGTGAGAGACGCCAAATATAATAAATTGATCAAATATTTATTGCATAAATGAATTAATAAATTAATTTATCAAATATTTATTACATATGTAAATGCAATAATAATTCAATAAAGGCGAGATTTACATATGTGCATTCAATTTGAAGAAATATGAAGGAAACCGAGCCAACTTTACGTCCTAGCGCAATGAACTGCCAACGTGAGCAATTGAGATATTAATCAATAAATTTCTAAATCTGGTAAACAATGAATATTACAATATTAAATAACAAATTCGTGTAGGTGCATCAATACCTATTATCTCATTGAAGTAAATTGTGACTGTCGATATAACTTCGGATGCTAATTGAATAGGTTTTTAATTTGATATGCACACCTATTATTCTGATGCTAAATAACGTTGGAATTGTTAAAAACTCAAAAACTTCCAATAGCGAGGGTTGCGGGATAGGTTCTAAAAAAATCACTTTGTCTTAATTAAAATACTTCTTTCTGATCGTTAGATTCGAAATGGGGACGATCCTAAATTCTGCTTCACAATATTTTTTTTTGGGTAAAAATTCTGGAAAGAATATGAAATGAATGAAATAAAAACAGCCCAAAATTTTTGGGTCATAATTCTGTAGACAAAAATATTATAGATTATTTCAATTTGTTTGTAGAAAAAACTAAAAAAAATTATTTATCGCCGTAACTACTGATAAAAATGCGACAAACAATAAGATGTACATGAAAATCCATATTCGGAGGCATGGCATGGCAAACATGTTTACAGATGGCGCGAAGTTGGGCGGAAGAGGTGGTAAAGGAGTATACAGCAAAGAGCTCCCTATTCAGCTCAAATTTAGGCTTCTGGATCACTGTAGTGTCTTCTAAGCAGAGGTAGCCACAATTATTGGGTACGGGAATAAATTTCCGCCTTCGTGAAAGAGGTGTCGCTGATTTGAAGGTATATATTTGAGGTCCCGATTTGACATTCGTTTGAAGCGTAAAAATCCTTTTTATCTGAGTGTGTGGTTTCGACCCTTCCAAAGGGGCAATTTCGAAGTGAGTGATACAAATCGCGAAGGGGCATCAAAAAAATTGTAAGATACTCAACTACAATAAATATTAATGAAGAAGCATGTCGATCCCCTGATGATATGTCTAAAGAGTTGGATGTTGACAGATCAATCGCCAGTAAACATTTGCACGCGATGGGAGTGACCGAAAAAGCAGGGTGCCACATCAATTGAAGGAGAGAAGTATCGAGAGACGTTTGGCGTAAGATGCTTCTTGAACGGCAGAAAAAAAAGGTTTTCTGCATCGCATCGTCATTGGCGATGAAAAATGGATCTATTATGATAGCCCTAAGCGTCGAAAATATTGGAGCCTGCCAGGTGAACCAGGTCCATCGACAGCGCAAAAAAAATATTCATGCTTCTAAGGTTATGTTGTGCACCCGGTGGAATCAGAAGAGTGTCATCTATTTTGAACTCCTTAAACCATCTGCAACCATCATTGCCGATCGTTGCCGTCTGCAGCTAATGCATTTGAATCGAGCTCTCAAAGAAAAGCGGCCGAAAAGGGATGGTAGACATGACAAACTGATTTTGCTGCATGATAACGCCAGGCCACACGTTGCTAAATCGGTCCAGAAATATTAAGAAGGACTGAATAGACAAACCTTGCCTCACTCACCGTATTCCCCAGACGTTGCACTTTCGAATTACCATATGTTCCCCTCAATGCAATTAGCCCTTATTGGAGAGTGGTTCACTTCTTACAAGAGCATCGCAAACTGGCTCAATGAATGGATCAAGTCAAAAGGACTCGAATTTTTCGTCAGAGGAATCCGTATGCCGCCGGTAAGATGGAGTAAAGTTGTGGCTTCCGATGCCACATACTTCACATTGGCTAAAAAAGGACGGAAACTTATTCCCATACCCAATAAGAAAGCAGTGGAGTGGTTGATGACTTCTGTAAAGGACCTACATATCTGCTCCGACAGCCAAGCGGCAATTCGGGCCGCCGCTCAGCGAGCGCTGGGCTAGTGCGCAAGATTCCTTGTTTAAGTTGTGAGATTCTTCTAGCCACGAGTAGATTGGAAGCGCTTGAGGGAAATTCCAAGGCTAACAAAGCTGCAGCTCTCAAATTCGGTAGGTATCCTTACCGGACATTTTCCGTTAGTTGTCTATGCGGTGAGACTTAGGATTGCTTCAAGTCATTTCTGCAGAAGGATGAGGTGGAATCATCTCAGAACCTTCTTCTCAGCTGCCCTGCTCTTGTTTAAGAAAAAATTTAGAAATCTGGGCTCTCATTTTTTTGCTACACCTGCGGATATTTCTGGTTTAAATTAACACGCCTCGTGAAATTCATCTGTAACTTGAAGGGGTTAATACAAAAGTAATTAACCACTGTCGGTCGTCATTCTCTAATCAAAGGCCCCTTCTTCCTTTTTCTACCAGTTTGGTTATTTTCCATCTGTTCCTTCCACTCCTGTATAGTATCACAATGGACGAATTTCGATTCTTTGTCCAAGTGGGCCTCCTCGGTTGGCCAGCCTATAATTCTGATTGGAAAGTTTGAAAATAAAGTTTGGTATTTGAATTTATATTGCATTATGTTAGACAATGATCTATAAAAATAAATAAAATTGTGTAAAACAAAATATAATGAGCAATAAAATATACGAAAAATTACAAAAAAAAAATTCTCACTTTTTATAAATAAAGTAATGTAGAAAACTTATAAATAATTACGTATTTCATATATTAATATTTATGAGAGAATTTTATATAAAATTCCGCCAAAAAATCTTGGTTGCGCGCCTTGTCACACCTATACGAGCACATTTTATACACTTAAGTGAACGTTAAGCACCTCCATGACTCTTCAACATTCCCTCATTTCCTTTCGTCAAATAATTATGCACAACTAATAACTTGAAATTTTTTCTCTATTCTTCTCATGATTCAATGATTTGCAAAAAATATAATATATTTCTGTAAATGTGCCAACAAAAAACCAGATATGATAAACAAGGAAGAAGAAGAACGGAATTGTTCTAACCGGTGAAAAAACCTGAAAAGAAGAGTTAGTAACACTTGACAACTGTGAAACGTAAAACCAACTTTAAACGCAAAAAATACGCGTGCAATGGAATTATAGAAATAAAAACAATTCATCTACTTTATAGCCTTTTTAAATGTTTTTTTAGAGGTAAATTCCTCAGATCGTATCTGCATATCTACTAGCTCTGGGAGTGGCACTGAATATCCTTAGTGTTTTGGTAATTAGTTGACTAACATCTTTGCTTTCGCTAAATAACGCGATATGTCACACCGCACTACGCTACGCTACACTCAACCGGAGTTCTGGTTGTTGTTCTTTGTTGTTTTTTATATGTTTATATACCGGGTGTCGCATTAAGATCATATCATCTCCAAGCGACAGTCATACGGCGATGTCATGTAAAGACATTGCTGTTTGGTCATGGATTTTTACACTCAAGGCATAGAGATTAAGAAAATTTACGCAAACAGTATGAACATGTCGTGGATTTAGTGAGAGTGTTCCATAGAATCCTTCCACCACTTCGAGCTGAAAGCTTCCGATGCTACGCAGCGTTAGTTTTAATTTATACAATACTAGCAAACCCGGCCCCCTTCGCTGGGCACACTAAATAGAATAGATATGGTTTAGAACAGAAAATATATGGTTTTCATATTATTTATTTCTTTATTCTTTATTCAAGCGCTTTGGCATAAACAATATTTTTTGTTTGAGTAAATATAAGATATAAATTGAAAATCAGGAAAAAAGAAGATTGTTTTTAAATTTCAAATCAACGCATATGAATAAACAATCGTCTTTTTTCCTGATCATCCATGAATTTTTCGTTTCAATTTATATGTTTTATTAAGCATTCGAGCTTTTTTAACCATTATCCATTTATATTTATCAAAAAAAAAACGAAAAAAAATTTTTTTTCCACGAACACATAATTTCATTCGGATTTCACATTAAATTCTCAAATTTCGTAAGAAATTATTCACTGTTCCAAAATCCACTCCAAAAAAATTCACAAACAATTTTTACATGTTGCCCTTAACTTACTTAACAATGTGCATAAGTTTGGTTTAATTCGGTGCAAAGACACGGCGGGTCCACGTTTTGGCATATATTTCCAGATCCCAGTCATCAATAGGTATGAAAATTACCCCGTATTAAAGCACTTATCAACAGCTTTCATTTGATACCCATATTGAACATACACATCGGAAGGTTACCCGGGTCCACGTTTTGACCTATATCTCGAGACCCTATGTACCAATAGGTATCCAAACTATACGGAAACCATCTTCAATACCTTCTTAACAATGTGTGTAAGTTTGGTTTAATTCGGTGCAAAGACACGGCGGGTCCACGTTTTGGCATATATTTCCAGATCCCAGTCATCAATAGGTATGAAAATTACCCCGTATTAAAGCACTTATCAACAGCTTTCATTTGATACCCATATTGAACATACACATCGGAAGGTTACCCGGGTCCACGTTTTGACCTATATCTCGAGACCCTATGTACCAATAGGTATCCAAACTATACGGAAACCATCTTCAATACCTTCTTAACAATGTGTGTAAGTTTGGTTTAATTCGGTTCAAAGACACGGCGGGTCCACGTTTTGGCATATATTTCCAGACCCTAGTCATCAATAGGTATGGAAATTACCCCGTATTAAAGCACTTATCAACAGCTTTCATTTGATACCCATATTGTACATACACATCCGAAGGTTACCCGGGTCCACGTTTTGACCTATATCTCGAGCCCTATCCACCAATAGGTATCCAAACTATACGGAAACCATTTTCAATACCTTCTTAACTATGTGTGTAAGTTTGGTTTAATTCGGTTCAAAGACACGGCGGGTCCACGTTTTGGCATATATTTCCAGACCCTAGTCATCAATAGGTATGAAAATTACCCCGTATTAAAGCACCTATCAACAGCTTTCATTTGATACCCATATTGTAAATACACATCCGAAGGTTACCCGGGTCCACGTTTTGACCTATATCTCGAGCCCTATCCACCAATAGGTATCCAAACTATACGGAAACCATCTTCAATACCTTCTTAACTATGTGTGTAAGTTTGGTTTAATTCGGTGCAGACACGGCCGGTTAGCGAACACACACAAAAAGTAGACTTTATTTTATATATAAGATTTTTTTCAGTTTGTGTCCGAAAAATCCAAATATCTTACGGAACCCTATTTTTTTCCAAAATAAAATGTAATCCATGTTACTCCTGGATAATGTAGTTTTCGAATGGTGAAAGAATTTTTAAAATCGGTCCAGTAGTTTTTGAGCCTATTCGTTACAAACAAACAAACAAACAAACAAAGTTTTCCTCTTTATAATATTAGTATAGATAATAATTTCATTGTTATGTAAGCTGTAATAAATTAAAATTAAAATAAAAATAAGATAAAAAAATTAAAAAAAAAAATAAAAAATTAAAAAAATAATAAAAATATAAAGAGAAAATTAAAAAAAAAAATCAAATAAAAATCCTTCCACCACGTAACGCCATCGTACTCAGCAGTCGAAATTTTCACAAAGTACCTATAGTTTGAGCCTAATTTTTACTAATTTACTAATTTTTTAATCTGCATTGCATCTTCATAAAGCTGGAATTGATGGTGCCGTAGCCATAACGTTGTGACCGTAACCGTAACCATAGTCGCAACATTTCACCATTTGTCAATTAGTCATGCGGTAACCATAAACAGCTGATATTGAAGTAAAACTAATGATAACATTAGCATTTTGCCACAAAAACATGGATAATTTTCCACTAAGTCAACTGATTTTTCGTTGCTCGTTTTTAATATTCAATTTTTTTTCACAAATATTAAAACAAATGTAAGGTATTTTACAGGTGCTTATGGTTATGGAGAAAAACTAAAATTCTATAAATACATACGACTAGGGTTATGGTTATGGCGTTATGGTGCGGCACCTATCATAACAGCTCATTACTATGATTACGGTTATGGCTACGGTACGGCACCACTAATTGTAGCTTAAGCTTCAACACAACAGTAAATATTTGGTGTGAAGCGATTCGGCTATTCTTCTTCGATAATGCGACTGACGATTCGGCTACAGTAAACAGTGTTCGTTAACGTGAATTGATTTGTCTGGCAGAACATAACTTGATAGCAAGTCGCAATCAGGCTTGCTTTCTATGGAAGACCACAAGTTGAAAGTTAAAGTATTTATGACATTTATTTATATTGGAAAAGAAAGTCCAAAAATTATCGCACGCGAAATGCTTTTAATAAAATTTTAATTCCAGAGTAATACACTAATACATGGATGAGTCAAATATTGTTGAGCGCGCGATAGCAGGTTTTACACCAAATTTCTATATCAAGGTGGAAGTAGCCCACCATGTTTCGGGCGAAATAGCTCTATCTGCGTATCTAGTATGTACCTCGTCTCTGTGAGTGTCCCCCATTTGCTAGAGCAAGGCTACCAATTTTAGGTTCCGATGTCATGAGAACAAGTAAAATTCGTCAAAGAATCTAAAAAATTCTCACAGTTCTAACTACCTCCATTTCTCTAATCTATTCTATATTTTTCCTTCTGTTACTTCACTCCCTCGTCCGAGACGGAAGATACATTGCTCAGCAAACGGCAGAACGGTTATGTACACCATAAGTTGACCTGAGCGCGCGAAGAAAACTTTTCACAGAGCGTCGATTTTTGTAACACGATTTGTGAACGTTGTTGAGGCGTAAGTCTTTCCATGATTAAATATCAATAAATATTGAAAAAAATTATGCATTTAGTTTGGCAATAGTTATGCGTGATCTGTCGAAAACCCCTTTTGGAAGAAGTACATCCAATCTGATCAACTTTTATATGCATTTTCAGGCAACCAAGCGACCATCAAAGTTCTCTTTAATCCAAAGTTTACCTCTAGGCTTGTTAAACAGAGATATAGGTAACACCTTTCAGCTTCTGACGGAAAAAAACAGAGATCTACTGTCATCCTTACCTGATGATAAAATAGATAAAGATAAGGGATCGGAAGCCTTCCGTGAGCTTAGCTGGTTATATTCCAGTTTTTCATTTACTCAGTAAGTGAGCTCAGAGCGTAGTAGCTATAATGTGAGCACATCCAAAGCAATTTAGTTATCTGCTCGATAGAAGCAGTATTTAGCAGTTAGGTTCCTTACTAGTTACCTAAGTGGTCACAGTTTGCAGTGTTTTCACATACACATGTAAGGTCTGGCCACAGAAACGAATGCCCGGCTTGTGTTGAAGAGATTGAAACACTTGAACTCCTTCATGGTCGAAATAAGTCTACCCTGTTAACATGAATGTTAGGAAGACTGTTTGTTTCTTGAGCAGCTAGTGTTACGGGGTTATTACAAAATGTATTTTTAAGTCTAACTGTTCTATCGTTTTCTTCATTTTCTTTTACAAAATACTGAAATTGAGTTCAAAGGCAATGCAATGCGAAATTAAAACGAAACTTGAAGGGAATTTCAAGAAAAATATCAAGTCCATCGGCATCAATATCCGACGCGCCATTGTTGAAAAAGAAAATGTCATTACAAGAATTTATAGGAAATTGTATTATAATTATAATCGCCATGTCTATAATCTTTATTAAGCCTAACAAAGTCTTGGAAATTTTTCAAATGAACACTGAGTTTTTTCATATTGAAATAGGCTGCCTTACTGGGATATTCTAATTATTACTTGTTCTTCTGCGCAAAGGTGACAGAACGAAACCACATTTGCCTCGATTAAATGACTCAGTTCGTACAATCCCATTTTAATAACTTCGTGTTATTATTTTCATAGTTTTCACGCGTATTCATACATCTCTTTTTCTAAATCATCTCTTTTTAATTTCAAATTATTATGTTAATTGACAAAATGCGTGCTAAAGTCAAGGGAAACTGGAATGGCTCTTGCCGTTGGGATTAGTGGTGAAGTACAAAAACATTTTTTTAAATAGTGTTTTAATAAAAATAATAATAGTGGAATAATATGTATGTATATAGTATGTATAAATATGTATATAGTTCATACGCATATTGCTTCACTTTCATAAACCTCTGTACATAGGTAGTTGCCAATAGAATGATTGTAATATTTACTATATCAAGCATCCCACGCTTTTAACTCTAATTTGAATTATTCTATTTGTATCTTAATTTTGGTTATAATTCTGTTCTGAGGTAGTTGACTATGACTGATCCTTCGATTTGCTATTACTTCATTATAGGTCCCTTTGCCATTAAAACTTATTTTCTACTTTTTAGTTCGATTAGCAATAAAAGCGTGTTTTTTAGTTTTTTTAAACTATTTTTTATTTAAACAAAAATTTATGTTTTGTTGATGAACATTTTTTTGTAATTTCTTCATCTTTTCATACTATCACATACGTTTCTTTTTTAAATGATACGCATTTAGCTTGGGGATGACTTAGCTAAAAGAATTGGAGTTTGTTGAGCTATCAATCACACATTTTTAATTTTTTTTAGACTTAAATTTTTATTTTATTTTGATTGAAACTTACTTTCTATTCTTGTTCGCAAAAATTATCTAACCAATTCTTATGTATTTTTAGGTTTTTTTATATTTAGGTTTTTTTCTTTTTAATATTACTTTAGTTATTTTATACTTCTGTAGCCATCAAAAGTAGACAATACCAGTTGAGAGCAAAATATTTAGTTTTTTATACGGTCGTTATCAATAACACTTTTTCTTTTTTTTTGTTGTTGTAGCCGCATATATATTCCTCATAAATGTACGGGGAATGCTGCTGGAGTGACAGTTCTTGGTCGGATATAATTCCAGATTGTTCCCCTAACGTGGAATCGACTGTCATGGGAACGTCATTACATTTTCTTCTTCTCCGATTATGCGGTTTTGATCGAGTTTACGAAAGGGCGCCATTTGTTTCTTGCTGAAGTAAACGAATTCCCTTACTACTTCAAAATCATAAGAGCTACTTCGCCTTGTCCTCGTTCGTCACCAGACCCCACTAGTTTTGCTTTTTTTAGCGGTTGATTTTAAATAAACAGAGCAAATTTTTTACTATATACTACGTGCACTATCCCATACCCGCAGTAAACAAAAACAAAATATTACAGGTACTTATAAGTACTCGCCCAGTAAGATAAGAAAGTTTGGTACTGTAAAAATTTGGTAAATAAATTAGTAATATAAAGGGTTTTTCAATAACAGGTGTTATCTATCGCTATCGAGAGATGATTAACGATTTTTTATGGTCGGAATTGGATGGTATTGATCTGGGCAACGTTTATTTTCAACAAGACGGCGCTACGTGCCGTACAAGCAACGAAACCATTGATCTTTTACGGGAAAAATAACCGGACCGTGTTATCTCTCGAAGAGGTGATCACAATTGGCCACCGAGGTCTTGTGATTTAACACCTTGTGACTTTTTTCTTTGGGACCACGTGAAAGAGAGGGTCTACTATAACTGCCCAGAGTCGATTCAAGACCTCAAAGGGGGAATTCGTGAGGCTATCGAGGACATAGGGCAGCAACTTTGCAATTCGGTTATGGAAAATTTCATGAAAAGGATATTGTCCTGTAAGCGTGGTCGTGGTGGTCATTTGCCTGATGTTATTTTCCTCTATTAATGTCATACCTTCCTCTTTATAAGGAAATAAACATCCGATTATTTATATTAAAAAATAGCATTTTTCTTTCAATATCAAAATAGCACCTCTTATTGGAAAACCCTTTATTTAAATTTATAATTCCAATTTTTTTGAAAAATTATAAAAAGAGTTCAGTTTTGAATACGTAGGGTAGAATAATCTGCAAAATTTGCACAATTGTTTTATTAGATAAACCAGCAATTAGTTGTCGCAAGCTTGAAATTCCCCGAAGCCATGAATTCGCTATTCTTTGTTTTCTTGCAATATTTGAACAAAATTTTTAGGTAGTATTTTTCAACTTATCGGCGCTTATATATTCCACTCAAGTATGCCATAAAAAATCTTTTGAAATATAAATAGTGTGTATGTATGTACATTAAAAATCTTATCATACGATAATTTATTTGTACGATATTGAAATTCTTAAGCGCTTCACTCCGCCACACGCCATTTGCGGCTATGCAGAACCACTAGCGCTACGCTGCGATGTGTTAGTATATTCAAACGCTTCACATGTTCACCACATTCTGTGCTATTTACATATACACACATACATATGTAGGTACACTTATCTATGCTTACTAATATCGTCCATCTTATAAGCGAAGTCAGGTGCTGTGGCTTAACAGAAGAGTAATTTTATTACCAGCCAAAATTTGAGAGCATTAAATTCAGAAACCCATTA
The DNA here is from genome assembly GCF_027943255.1 of Anastrepha obliqua. Lineage (NCBI taxonomy): Eukaryota > Metazoa > Arthropoda > Insecta > Diptera > Tephritidae > Anastrepha > Anastrepha obliqua. Next base: position 121,790,511 of record NC_072892.1, read on the forward strand.
CCAATGGATGATTAAAGTTTACAAATGACAAATGCTGAGTTATAACATATAGGAAATTCACTAATAACACTTTCTAATCAAAAAACGTTTTGCCTACATGTCTCGCTCCAAAGTTATGCTAAATTCATTTACGAATAAAACTCAAATTGAATAAAAAAGGTTATTTCAAAATTCCTCCATACTCATGCTGTAATATTTTTAGCTCTTAGCATTCGTTTTGTCATAAATGAAATGAGTCGCAGCGATCAGCAATTATGTACTCAAGCACTGCTCCACGGCCCCTAAGCAGCAGTTGTTGCAGCATAATGCAGCAAAAATCAACCGATAGACATGAATACGTAGTTAGGTAGAGGCTTCAACCATCGCGAAAGGTGTAGAATTTGGCTTAGCCGACTGGCCGACTGAAAAACACATCATTTATACTAATTGTAGGTGCAAACATATATACGTACGTATATATGTAGATGCGTGCTAGGGATACAGTGTTAGTGAGTATTGGTAATCCCGAAAATTCGGAACAATAGTTCGGTGTAGCGAAGATGGTACTGAAATGAAATTGTTTTTTGTTCCATGAAAATTTAATGAAAATACTACTGAATTTGTTTCCTTGTAAATAAAAAGAATAAGTGGATTAATATATTATTTCTAATTATAAAGCGTTTTATAATAAGTGCACTCGAACTTGGATAGCATACAAGGGCCATTTTTGTAAAGACTGGGTGAGTAGGTCTTGACAATAAACATACGGGCCGCCCAAAATCAATGGTCACCGAAAAGTCCATCGAAACTGTTCGTAAATGTATCAAAAATGAATCAAAATGATCGTTGAAATTCATGGAATCGGAGTTGAATATTTCCAAAACATCGATGGATCGCATTTCAACTGATCATTTGGGCTTACGAAAGGTCTGTGCACGTTTCATTCCGCACAAATTAACTGAAGACCAAAAATTGCTCAGAATTCAACATTCGAAAGACCTCATTAAAGAGGCCAAAAAAGATGAGAACTTCCTTTACAACATTGTAACTGGTGATCAAACGGGGTGTTTCCAACATGAGCCTGAAACTAAGAGTAAAAGTGCCGAATGAAAGGCCCCAGACGAACCACCATCCAAAAAACGCGTTTGGAGAAATCAAAAATCAAGTCGATGCTCATTTGTTTTTACGATTCCAAGGGGATTGTCCACAAGGAGTTCATGCCAACGGACCAAAACGTCAATGCAATTTTCTGTCTTGGCGTTTTGAAAGGTATGTTGCATCGCATTCGCAGAATTCGTCCTGAATACCGCGAAGGAGGAAGCTGGCGCTTATAATGCACCATCTCATCGATCCACTCTTGTAACCGATTTTTTTACACCGATAAGAGAATTCGGGAGTCGGGATTTTAGGAAGGTGATAAGAGACTCTCGATGAAAGTCGTTTGATGTCTGTCTATAAACTGCCTGATTCGTTAGTTGTAGGTGCATTCGATTCTAGGTCTCGTCAGTATAATCGAAGATGTCTCCAGACTCACATGGGAGGTGACTCAGCCTCTAGCAAGTGTCTGCAGGGGGATACCAGTGGCAGCAGCTCAGCAGGAATTGCTTGCTGAGCATCTTACTATGCTCATTAACTGGTAGAATGAAAGCCTCGGCGGTAATGACGCATCCGCCTTACCAGCTTAATATTACCTGATTATATGATACCTAATGATTTTATTTTGTTCTAAGAGGTATGCCAATTAGTCAACCCATCACGTGTTGGCTGAAGTGACAATGCTACTTGTCCCACGCAGTTTGTAGGTGGAGAGGGGTATGCCTACAATCTCCATACCAAGAGGGAGGTGAGTGATAGTGCCATGTCTCGCTGATTTGTCTGTTTTATGATTTATTGGTATGTCACTATGCCTATCAATTGGATTCGAAATTATTCCGTCATCTCGTTAAGAGATGCTCAGCATTTGCGAGCAATGATGGAATTAGTGACAACCCACCAAGAGATTTAATCGCTTCTTGGTAATCGGAGTAAATATAGACTTCTGTTTTTAACCAGACACTGATCTCATTGACGGCTCGAATTTCAGCCTGAAGTACGATACAGTGGTTAGGAAAATGAGCCGAAACGCTTACTTTTGGCTTCTTACAGTAGACATCAAAGCAAACTTTATCGTTAAGTTTTGCGCCATCAGTAAAGAACCGTAAGCAGCTTTTCCGTCCTGGTATGTTGTCAACCCACTCTCGTCTAGCTGGAATTCTATTACTAAATAACCTGTTAAATTATACTTCATTTTAAGCACTAGTCAACAGGATTGATTGGACTCAGATCGAGTGTTATGACCGGATGTCCAACAATTTAATTTTTATAAAAGAAATAAATTGAACCAAAACTTTAAAAATCCGTACAAATTAACTTTTATATACATATATATAATTGGGGCGTACCCCCTTTTTGGGTGTTTGGCCGAGCCTCTCCTATTTGTGGCGTGCGTCTTGATGTTGTTCCACAAAAGGAGGGACCTACAGCTTCAAGTCGACTCCGAACGGCAGATATTTTTATGAGGAGCTTTTTCGTGGTAAAAATACACTCGGAGGTTTGCCATTGCCTTCCGAGCGACGACCGCTATCAGAAAAAACGTTTTCTTCATTTTAGTGTTTCACCGAGATTTGAGCCTACGTTCTCTCTGTGAATTCCGAATGGTAGTCACGCTCCAACCCATTCGGCTACGGCGGCCGCCAATTTCCAATTTACACTTATTGTCACTATTTACACAATAAAACAAAATTGTCTTATCTGCTCGGATTTCCGAATTACCAAATATCTAAGCATTCAATAATTTTTTAAGCCTTCAGCCAAGCCAAGCGTTATGGTTTTTCCTCAAATGGAAATTTGCACAAAATATGGAATATCTACAAAAGATTACCACATTCCAACATTTCATTTCATTTCATTTCTTGCCCAAAATCATTTTAACATTCAAACAATGAACCGAACAATCGAATACTAACAACGAAATTCGAATAGTCTTCCATTTTCCTTCTTTAGTTAAGCTGTTAAAGGAGCGCGGAGCAAACGACGCATGGACACTTGACATCGATCACAAATATTGCAACACCCAACTGCAGTGGTAATAGTATAGATTTGCAACAAAGTAGTCGACTTATACATTTATATATACACGTAAATGTGTGTAGTGCTAACTAATACCCTTCATCTCTATTTTTTAATGTTATTTTTAATATTTCAGAGTTAAGCTCAAACACTGTAGAATAACTTATGGTTGTGTGTTTGATTGATAATAAATAAAAATATGTACATATCGCTCATTTACTTAAATAGTGTCATTATCAAATAAAAAACTATTTTAGAAAAGTATGCGGAAACGACTACATGGCCTTATTTTCTGTTGAGCAAAAAATTCATAGTGATATCTAGTAACAGTATTTTATGATATTTACTTTCACTTAGAGAGGCATATTTACTACACTAAAAACTTTGAAGCCGCTTTTCCAAATATTTTAATTTTTCGGATTATGACAGGCAGTATTAATTCTTTACTTCTGTTATACAATATTTTTATATTATAACTCTCTAGCAGTATTTATTTTATTTCTTTTATATTTATATTATATAATATTACACATTTCTGTTTTATTCGACAACTGTCCATGTAAGCAAAAAATTTAGTCCCCACGCTTGTACATATATATTATCCCTATGCCTTAATACTTCTAATGGTCATGGCATATCTGTTAGCATTTTTGGTATATGTGGCAAAATTATGCTTTCTCCCTTAAATTTTCTGACTTCCGTTATGAGTGCATACATCCTCCTTTGCTGGTTGTTTGGCAGAGCTCCTGCTGCTTCTCCAAATTGTGGTGTGCATGTCCTGATGTCGTTAAACACCACCTTCGAACCGCAGATAGTTTTTTTTTGTATGGAATAACCCCATACATGACGGCTCTGTTTTTTGCCAAGCCCAATAGTAGTAGAGTAGTAACATAAGTATATTTATTTTTCAGGAATTCAAAAATTTTTTTCAATATAAATATGAATATAAATATAAACTCTATGGCGCAAAGCTGAATACAAAAAACTTAAAAATTTTCTCGAAATTTTCTCCATTTAATGCGCTTATGTCTTCTTTTCTGATCGGAATTCCGATTTTTCTATCTTCCAATAAAATGCTTCACATTTTCTTCTTCGTTAAGATTGCAGAGGCTGCACATTTTAGACACGTTTCCGAATTTATTGGCATTCAGCATAAGCAGGCCATATAGTGGCCTTTGAAAATCATTGAGATATTTTCAATCCGCATTCCTTATTTTAAATGCTTATACTTGCAGGTTGAACCCTTTTTTTGGGCTAAGTATTTTTATATGCGTGATGCAAGTGCCTTTTCGCTATGTTCTCTGGTGTGTTTGTCCTTTAGTTCTGTCAGCAACTGTATGCAAAGTAGCCAAAGTATGCCAAGCCCAATATAGGTGTGGAAGATCGCTTCTGTTCCAAGGGAAAATGTTTCTGCTAACACGAAATGAAGTAAATTTCGCGGAAGTAAACTGATAAATAATAATGTCTCTGAGTAGGCAATTTTATATTAAATAGGTATTTTATCTCATGTAGCTTTTTTATTTATTTTTCCTGAAATGAGGGCACTTACTGTTTCGTAATGATACAATTTTAAAATATTAGGTGTACAATAAAAGTTTCCACCGTTTTTCAACTACAAAAAAAAAAAAAATTCATTACTATTGCCCATTATTAGCCACTAATCTTACCCATCATTGTGGTAACTTTTGTTTACCACGTCGGAAGAACTCGTATTTGAGTTGAAGCTAACCGCGAGTCGACCCTAATTATTCATATTTTCATAAGACGTAAAGGCTACTCCGACAGATTATGTGCCATTGACAGGAGCAGGCGTTAAGCGGTAGGGGTAATGTCTGGTGAATATGACGGATGAGGTAGGACTTCCCAACTCTGTGTTTCTAAATAAGGCGCAACATGCGGATGAGCCTTGTCATGTAAAAGAATAATTCATTTTTAAATAATTTAGTTGAGTCTGGAGTAGCAATAAGCGCGGTTTTTTTCGCAGGCTCGGTTTAATTTCATCAATTGTGTTCGTTAGAAAAAAATTAAATTAAATTAAAGAAGTAAATAAGTAGTGCCCGAAACTGATGTTTATTTGACAAAAACCCTGACATTATTAAAAAACAAACAAAAAAATAGCAAAACCCGGATCTGGCCAGAAAAGAGCGGCTTTTTCGACTTTGGACGTGAATTTATTTCTATTAAAGCTAACGACTTGAGCTTCGAAGTAGCTTCCTAAAATTAAATTTTCTATAGATTTATGGATAACAAATAACCTTTTAAAAAGGATCCTCGAACATGGCGAAAAAAGGCCAAACCCGTGTTCCCAACCAAAGGTTTTAAGAACGATATCCAACGGGGGGTTTACGTAAGCTTCAGATGGGGCTATCTTTTCTCAAACGACGGAAACTTGTTTGTACACCTAAATAAAAAATAATAATCACCTTATCGGAAGATTTATAATTTTTGCAAATGGCATCGTACGTCAATCATTTTTAACACTTGGGAACTAAACAGCTGCAGTCTACAAACAGCAAAGAAGTAATGGAGCGCATAAAGGTCAAAATAAAGATTTTCATTAATCAAAATAATTTTTTGTTTGTTTATTTAGTAAAAGAGTTATTCAAAACCAAATTGTATCAACCCCAAGCGCTATCTATAAGCTGATTTGAACAAACTGAACCTTCGCGGGCATGCGCCCATTAACTCGGCAATCGGCAATCGGCATTTCAGTGCCATCGGACGAACGGTATATGGTATGATTGCATGCAGGACAAAAAGACAAACAAACTTTTTTCTCCGCAACTTTGGCTTTAGCTTATGGTACTTTGCGCTGCTGTTTTCAGCCAGCAGAATGCTTTTTGTGTGACTGCTTTAATCACCCAAAACGTAGCGCTGCATATTCAGCAGACTGGGATGACAAGTGGCTAAGGCTAAAAAAGTGTTGTAGCAGTTCAGGCGTTTGCACGTGGGCCATGATGAATTGCACTTTTTCGCTTTGCACCACTCACATTACAGCGCGCCTTTGTGTAAATTTGGTTGGGCTAAATTAAAGAAAAACAAAAATTGCAAGTTCGCACTTTTAGCAGTGAACCGCTGCTACTGTTGCTGCTTTTGCTATAGCTGTTGTCAACGCTGTTGTTGTTACTTATATTGTTGTTTTTCGCGCTGTTACGGCCACTGGGTGACGGATGAACTATACAGAGAACCGAATTTTGTTTTGATCTGCAATTTTTGCAAACATTGCATTTATTATGGCAAAAATAAAATATACTCGTGCGTATAATTTTTGATTATCGTTAAGGTTTTTTGATTAATTTTTAATTTCACGCTAAACAAATATTGATTGTGCTCGTCTTCATTGTATGTGTGTTTGTGCGTAGTTTTTTATATTAAAATGATTTTTTTTTTCTTTGAACGAAAAAGGTTTTACATGCGGATATATGTATGTACATACATATGCACATCTTATATGTATTATTGTCTATTTTCGATTTTTCAGATTTTATAATCGTATTTTATCTTATTCAACTTTTGGCTGCGTTTGTGTGACATTGTCCCAGTTTACAGTTTCAACACATTGAGAAGTATCGCCTTTTTTATTTCGGCTGATTTTTTTCTGTTCCTCGACCTTTTATGTCGCTTTTGTTTTCCATATTCATAAATGTTTAGTAAATTATGTTTGTCTGTTTAATTTGAGTCCGCGGTGAGTTAACTTTTTGACGGTGCGTATTTGCATACGAGACGATAGCGGCCAAGCGGACGGTTGGAGCCAGCTTTTGATCTTCTTGTGAGCATTTTTTATTATTATTTGAGCAATATGTTTTTTTGGGGGATAAAAACATTGGAAATATACTACGTTAGTTAATATTGTGTGACTGCTTTTAAATGCGTGCGATCAGTCTTCACGTGGTTTTGGAGAAGTGCGGATTATGCAACTTTGAAAGTTCTTTCTTTAATTCGATATTCGTTTCAACTAACTAAATATTTATTGATTAAGTAATGTGAATATACAAAACCTTGTTTAGGCTTAGTTATGTACAGCGCATATCTAAATTGGTAATGCAATGTTAATGGAAATATTTAAAATAAGTGAAGCAATTGAAAAACAAACATTTGTGAAAGCACCAAGAAAAAATTTCATTTGAAAACAAGGTGAGAAATACTAAATTCAGTTTGCATCGAACTTGATTTACCCGCGCACATTTTAATAAAATTTCATTTGGGCTGGCTGTTAATTTTTGGCATCAAACAAACACATAGACAATGATAGTTACAGACGAACGGGCGGAAGTGAAGTCGCCATAATATTTATGTCTTATCTAAATGAGGCGGGAAACCTTACGTGTGCTATAAAACAAAAAGGGCGCGGCACTGTCTATTTCTCAAAATTTTACTTGCGTCATATTTTTGTTTTAGCTGATGTTTTTCACCAAATTTGAGTAACTTAGCTTTATTTATAAGAGATATGCAAGGCGGGTTGGTACGTGACTACCATTCGGAAATGCGTAGGTTCAAATTTCCATGCATGAAACACCAAAATGATAGAACTTTTTTTCTAATAGTGGTCACTCCTCGGCATAAATAACTATAGGGTGGGCCATGTAAAATTTGCCTTTTGCATCGGCTATAAAAAAAAACTAATCAATATTTTTTCAAACTTTTTTTTTATTTTGAAGATTGAATATTGTCATTTATGAATGAAAAATAATATCGTTCAAATGACTGCCACGACTCGCTTTACAGTAGGCCATTCGATCAACGCAATTTTATAGCACATTTTCAATTGTTTGGGCTCCAATTTCATGAATGGCAACTTCTATTTCGAGTTTTAAAGCATCAATCGTCTCTGGATGCTTCGCATAGCATTTGTCCTTAATGGCTCTCCACAAAAAATAGTCCAACGGGCGTAAATCACAGCTCCGAGGCGGCCAATTGATATCGGGATTTCGTCTGATTATTCGGTTTTCAAAAGCGGTAGCCAAAAGTTCGAGTGTAACTTTGGCAGTGTGACAAGCTGCACCGTCCTGTTGAAACCAAATGTCGTCCATGTCATCCTCTTCAATTTTTGGAAACAAAAACTCGTTGAGCATGTCACGGTAACGCTCGCCATTTACTGTAACCGCGGCTCCTCGCTCATTTTCGAAAAAAAATGGCCCGATGATGTCGCCAGACCAAAAACCGCACCAAACAGTGACTCGTTGTGGATGCATTTGCTTCTCGACAGTGACATGTGGATTTTCTGAGCCCCAAATCCGACAATTTCATAAGCTTCATCAAAAATGAAGAAGAAGACTCACCACTTTCGAAATAGGTTTTCAATATTTACCAATTTTGTTCAAGCCTATAGCGTCCCATTTCGTAAATGTCAAGCCTTTAAGTAAATCATGAATACATTTGACATGTCATTTGTGATACCATTCTCAAAAAAATAGGTGGTTCAAAAAGCAAACGCTATATGGCCCACCCTGTATTTGCCGTTCGGAGCCGGCTTAAAACTGTAGGCCCCTCCATTTGTGGAATAACATCAAAATGCACGCCACAAATGAGAGGGGGAACTCGGCCAAACACCCAAAACGGGTGCAAGTGCCAATTATATATTATATATATACATTTACAGAAGGTGGCGCAAAATTAATCATCATATTTTCTTTTTCAATAACTTTTACTAATTAAAAAAATGATTTTGAGTATTGGAAGTCTTTATTTTGAGTTTACGCCATCCATTGCTTGTGCTTTTTTCTTTTTGTAAAGGAGGCTTAAATCAAAATGCCAGAAATATCGCAAAAGTACCGTAACACAAATGACACTAGTACTTCAACAATCCTCCCACCTCAGCTAAATTCTATCCTGGGAACACAAAAGTATAACATCTGGGTAGAGCCGCGTTCATGTCCGAAGACACAATAGGTACACGCGTCCAGGTTCCTCTCTTGTGGACATATGAAGGCAATGCGCTGTCGGTAGCCCGAATTACTTCCACTGTGTTCATAGGTGGCTCGAAACTAAAGGAGACATCGGAAAAGTTGCAATAATGTTATATTAACCCACTACCGCCTTGTCTTCTGTGCGATATTGTAGTGAGTGGTCACTGTGGCTGTCGTCGGTTCGTCAGAAACCGTCCACCTTCACTGCTGCAGCTGTTGTAACTGTTGCTCCACCGCTTTGTGTTCCCGATCAATATGGCGGAGTCGGGCCATGATTTTAGCTACGAACATTTTGGCTGCCGTTTATTTACTTCTGCTCATATTTGAGCAGAAGTACTGCTGGTTGCGCACATATCTCGTGTGAGGTTGCTGACCCAGGGCTTGTTCGAGAATAGCTCGTTCCTCTCTGATGCGTTTGCAATAAAAAATCACGTGTTCTGCACTTCCGTCACTATTCGGGCAGTTTGGACGAAAAGGGCTATCTGCCACCTTAAAACGGTGTAGGTTTTCCTGAAATCAGCCACACCCGCTGAGCCACTGTGAAAGTGATAGTCGGTGTCTCCGTGTTTTCTTCCTAACTACTCATCAATACGTGGGATGCGTTTGTAGGTCCAATGCCCGCTTTGTGCCTGATCCCACCGCTGCTGCTACCGGCCAATTGTCAGCAATCGATCAGCTACTGGTGAGCGCTGCGCTCCAAGCTTCGTTGAAATATTCAAATTTTTGCTCAAATTATCATTTGCACTGGTGGACGGACAAACAGATATGGTTAAATCGACTCCTGTAATCATTTTGAGCTTTTTGGTATGCATATGTCTATATCTATCTCAATTCCCCTATCCTGCTAAATACAACCGGTATGTGAATAAAATTATAATACTGTTTTTTTGAGAAAGGGTTCAAAATGCCTTCGCACTTACAGCGACTGTCGCCTACTGCGTCGAGTGGTCTTGCCCCTCCTTTCGGGAACACACCCTTCCCGGGACTACTTTCTGCATCATTTCGGCATCTATAAAGGACCAATTCTATTCACCCACGTCTGGGTGCACCGTACTTGAAGCCAGCTTTCATGCTATAGGCTCATCTTCTTGTATCTCTATCTGTGCGGCTTTGCGTTGACTGTAGCACGTTCCCGATGTACCTATTTGCCGTGTTCCAGCTGTCCTCGTGTTCGAGCAAATTGTTGCTCAGCGCGATGTCGCCAATCTGCTTCCTCGGAGCATCTCTTTCCGTGAATCATCCGTCACAACTAAAAAACGTGTGTTAGGCGTCATCGCTCGGCGCCTCGCAGTACATGCACTTGGGACCGTTTACATTACCCGTGCGGTATAGGTATCTTCGGAAGTATCCGTAGCCCGGGAGGAACTCCGTTAAGAAGTAATTCACTTCCACGACGTTCCGTTTGGACCCATTGGCCTATTGATGGAATGAGTTTCGCCGTCCATTTGCTCCCGTTGATTGCAAAGTCGCAGCACCAGAGACAGTGCGGTAGGTTGAAATAACTCTGAGTGCCGTTGTTCGTTGCACATCCTCCAGAGCTTTACCCTTGGCTTTACAGTTTAGCACAACTCCCACACTTCGCTGCCGTACATGGGAATTAAGTTTGTGGCCTTCTTTTGTTGTTTCAAAATTATAATACCCTTGGGCACAAGTGCGCTTGGCTATATTTATTACCAAATTCCAAAAATGCGCCAAATCAGCAACATACCATAATAAAAAAATAAAAATATATATTAATAACATTTAATTTTGAATTACATTTTTTTGTTTTCTTTTAATTTCACTCAAAAGTTGATGCTTTGCATGAAGCAAAACTTGATTTTTGACGACTTTGCTATATTTCTACTCAGCAGCAACATTTCTTATGAAGGTTTTAAAATACTTACATTTTTTATACACGAAGAAAAATTAAAGATTGAAATATATTGGGTTTTGAAACTTATTCTCTCTCGCGAGGCATGCTTTTGAATAGTGACTCGATTTGAATAAAACAGCAAATCTGAAAGTGTAGTTAAGCATATAATTTATCCGTGGCAATGTAGCCTTAAGCCATCATCTCTGGCACAAGTGAATGCTGGTCGCAGTGGTCGGAGTGCCAGAGATGCCACTAAACAAGTGAGCCCCAGCAATGTAATTACAAGAAGCTTTAACACCTTCGCTGCAATGCTGCAAACATTTTTCAAGGGGACCGATTTTATAATTTTGCATTGAAGTTCTTAAAGTTTTATAATTTTCTTCTTTACGTTTTTCTGCTAAGGATCGCTGAGCTGCTGCATATATCTTTCAATTTACTGACATCTGGTTGAAAATTACTAAGTACAATTTATTTTTATACATATAAGTACATACAAGGTGGAGCAAAATTAATCATCATATTTTGCTATTGCATAACTTTTTTACTATATAATAAATAAAAAAACGTAATAATTTTAGTATTGGTTTTGTAGAATATTTAATTTATTGTACAAATAATTAAAAAAAATAATATTATTAATAATAGTTTTTACTAAATAAAAAACTTTTTTTGTGACACTTAGATTGCAGAAATCCAGAAGCAACAGCATACATTAAAGTTTTTAAAGTTTTTTGTTTGTGCGGGAATTTTTTTCTTTCCGTTTTTCTGCTAAGGATCCTGAGCTGCTGCAGATATATTTCATTTTACTGACGTTTGCTTGAAAATTACTAAGTAAAATTGATTTTACAGCAACAATAAACCCGAATATTTTATTAAACAGCCGAAGGGCCTCTGTCGTCAGTGCTGCGAGCCGTTTGGTTTTTGTAGAATATTTATTTTATTATGCAAATAATAATAAAAAAATTATAATTTTTACTAAATAAAAAAATTATTTTGCGCCACCTTGTAAATAGAAATTCTATACAAATGTATCACCGTTGAGCTGGTCCTTCTTGAAATAGTTAGTCTGAATATAGATAAGGTTGGGGGGTTCCTTTTGCCACTTTTCATAGTAAATAGAATAAAAAACTCATCCGATACCTGTCAAACTTTTTAATACACAAATCGAGTTGGGATTTCCAATTAGAGAATAACTATCCATATACAAGTATTTATATGTAGCCGCGACTGTAATTTGTTGGGGCAAGTGTGATTATACATAATTTGTAATTAAATATTCAACAACTCAAGATTTCCACAATAACCCACGGTGAAGCACACAAGAAAAATAGTTTCAAGTCACATCTGTTTATATGATAAACGTGAACAATTTAATATATATGTACATACATATGTACCAACACACATTTGTCATCACTCCATCAAACGAATTAATCCTATATTGAGATTATTTTAATTTTAAGTATCAACACTTAATTATATAATAACTTGACACGTGTTTCGCGTTATCTGTCTATCAACCCTTTAATCAGTTGTTTGCTGCTTATACAGCAATTACACTTAAAAATCATACTTTTATTAGATAGTTAATACATACAAACATGTAAAAATTTATCCAAAAGACTTGCCAAAGGGAAGAGACTCGACGGGAAGCAAATTATAAAGTAACTGTAAATTAACTGAATAGCGATTTCAAATGAAAAGTGTATATTTACTTTTGTAATTGACTGTATTTGCCTAATAAAGTTCTAAGTGCGCTAACTGTGAATATATATTTCACAATCAAATATTTACTTATGAATTTACACAAATTACACTTTCCATTTAGTTATTTTTCAGAGCTATTTACACTAACAAACACTGGTTACTCAACAAGAACAAACACTGATATAGGTACATATAATTATGCATGAGGATATCTTCAGGACCAACTTTGCCGAAGGTAGTACTAGGCCAACAGGTCTGAATGTTTTTCTTAATTTTGGGTAAAAGTACGAATAGTTTATGAAAAATATTATGTACCTGATTTAGCTGCATGGCAACTATAGGGTGGGCCATGTAAAATTTGCTTTTTGAATCGGCTATAAAAGAAAAACTAATCAATATTTTTTCAAATTTTTTTTTATTTTGAAGATTGAACATTGTCATTTATAAATAAAAAATAATATCGTTTAAATGACTGCCACGACTGGCTTTACAGTAGGCCATTCGATCAACCCAATTTTTAAGCACATTTTCGATTGTTTGGGTTCCAATTTCATGAATGGCAATTTCGATTTCGTGTTTTAAAGCATCAATCGTCTCTGGATGGTTCGCATAGCATTTGTCCTTAACGAGTCCCCACAATAAATAGTCCAACGGGCTTAAGTCACAGCTCCGAGGCGGCCAATTGATATCGGAATACAAAAACGGTAGCCAAAAGTTCGAGTGTAACTTTGGCAGTGTGACAAGTTGCACCGTCCTGTTGAAACCAAATGTCGTCCATGTCATCCTCTTCAATTTTTGGAAACAAAAACTCGTTGAGCACGTCACGGTAACGCTCGCCATTTACTGTAACTGCGGAAGAAGGAGAAGACTCACCACTTTGGAAATAGGTTTTCAATATTTCCCAATTTTGTTCAAACGTATAGCGTTCCATTTTCTAAATGTCAAACCTTTAAGTAAATTATGAACACATTTTACATGCCATTTGTGTTACCATTCTCAAAAAATAGGTGGTTCAAAAAGCAAACGCTATATGACCCACCCTGTATTTATCTATATGGATAACTATGAAGTCACAGCTAAGAAAGGCAAATATTTCTGTTCAGTAAGATTTGGCAAGTCATCGTAAATCGTTTAACGCTTCCAAATTGGGGAAATTTACTTTAAAAAAAAATATAAAAAAAAATGAATTTGCTCGCGAAGTTTATAGAACAGTGGCGGCATCATCGGTCCTAATTTCTTTTGAAATGAGGAAGGAGCTGCCGTAACGACGAATAGCGAGAGCTACAGATCCATGCTGACTGAATTTTGTTTCCAAAAATTAATCTGCTAAACATCAATGGCATTTGGTTCCAAAAAGACGCGAAACCTGTCTTACAGCCCTCTTAACAATTAATTTTTTGTCCTATTCAAGCCACCTTTGGCGCCATGCCGCCAGATTTATTGGAAAAAGTAGTCAACAATTGAACTTATCGAATGGACCGTGTAGCTCGTCGCCGAGGCGGGAATATGCCGGATATCATATTCAATAAATAAATGCCATGAATATTACCAGATTACAATAAAAAAAAAATTAATTCAAAAATATTTCGGTTTTGAATTATCATTTTAAATTCTCAAACTCTTAAAAAAACTCCCGATATAAAAGGACTTCTAATATATGGTAATTTCTGTCGTCAGACTTCTACGCGTAGAGTAAAATTTATTAAGAAATTTGTTGTGGTACATTTAAATCTTCTACTTCCTACTCAAATAAGCATTCAACACAAACACTTAAAATGAAAGTATCTTAAAAAGGGCAGTTAGTGGATTAAATTGTTTCACATAAACTTAAGCAAAGAAATTTTATTGTGGGTTACTGTAGACGAAAAACTCGTACATAAGGCAGTTGAAGAAACTCGTCCGCAATGGGTGGGGTTGGACTCTGATGGCGGTATTCGGAGGTCGAGAGCTTAGGAAGGTGGTGAGAGTCTCCCGATGAATGTCGTTTAACGTCTGTCTTTACACTGTCCGCTCCAGTAATTGCAATCATATTTGAACCTGGATCTCGCCGGAGGGTGTAATCGAATTCTCACTCAGGTGAGGGAGGTGGCTCAGGCTCTAGTCAGTCCCTGCAGGAGTGGTTTCTGCGATAATACAGTAGGCTGTCCTAATGACAGTATTTGGTCAGGTCTTAAACGTTGTCCTCTGTGAATCACTAGTACCAGACGACCAGACGAGCGCATAATAATTCAGAACCTACCAACCAATTGCTTTAATGTCGGCAGCAAGATTTCTTTGTCTTTTCCCCAAGCGCTGTTGGCTAGCGATTTGAGAACCTGGTTGAACCTGGTTGTATGCACCGAGAAGAAGAGAAAACTGCTGATGGTGACACCCAAAATTTTAGAGTTCTTAACGGTCGGTAAAGGTGTGTCATCGACTTTCAGCTTTTACTGCAGTTTGTCTTCAGCAAAGGTGATCCTGGAGAAATTCTCTTTAATAATTATTAGCGTTTGCATTTTATTAGCGTATCATTTTTGTTAAATTTTGTTGAATTGGGTTATTAACTTGCGCCTTTTTCATTTCTACTTTCAGATATTTCCGCGAATTGTCTTAACAAAATTCTTTTGATCCAAACTAGCGAAATAATCACACAGTTCTCAAAATGTCTGCTGTGCGAATGAATGAGACAAATACAATTGTCGATCGTATGGTCAACTTCCTGGTGGAACATGAGGATATGCGCACAAAGAGTTGGTTCCTCTCAAATGCGCCTGGACCGCTTTTCATGATATTAGCTGGCTATTTGTACTTCTGTTTGTATGCGGGTCCACGATACATGCGCGACCGTAAGCCATTTGAGCTGAAGAATACCCTGCTGGTGTACAACGCAGTGCAAGTGCTTTTAAGTTGGGTGCTCTTCTATGAGGTGTGTGGGTGATGAATGGAGCCATTTAATTGAAATATATAATTATTAATTTTCTTTCTTTTGCAGGGTTACAAGGGCGGCTGGGGTGGTCATTATAATTTCCGTTGCCAACCGGTGACCTACGCCACAGATCCGATATCCATGCGGGTAAGCAAAATTTACATAGGTAACTTTGTACCACGCTGGAAATTTTATTAATGTAAACAGTGTCTATTGTAACCGTTATTTAAATATGTTAAGGGAATATAAAGAGAAAAATTGAAAATAGATCACTAGCTTAAAATAGTTTTAGTCATTTTGTTGGTCGATCTCGCTGTCCTGGAATGAGCTTACAGCGAACCATTTCGAGCCGCGGAGATATGTTTCAGAGTAGTTCAAGCCAGTTTTTTTGCGCCGTGTGATATTAAAGAGGCAAAACTGATGGCTTGCCTTTATAAGGGCACTAATTATCAATTTTTAAAATATTTAGTTGAACTTTAGTGTGATTTTGAAGTAGTAAGAGACTTCGTAGAATTTCTCTTGCGCACAAGTGCTACTTTGGACTAAGTAGGCGATTGAGTAGTAAAGTCCTGTCTCGACGAACGAAACTAACACTACATAAGTCTCTCATCATGCCCGACCTATTGTATGCCACAGAAGTTTGGATAATGACAACATCCCATGAGGTGGTCCTTGGAGCGTTCGAGAGAAAGATTTTTGACCTATACACGTTGGCGACGACGAATATCGCAGACGATGAAACATGAGCTGTGTGACATAGCCATAGTCGAAGTGAATAAAGACCCATCGGCTTCGCTGGGTAGATCATGTCGACCGAATGGACACAATCACTCCAGCTC
The DNA here is from genome assembly GCF_027943255.1 of Anastrepha obliqua. Classification (NCBI taxonomy): domain Eukaryota; kingdom Metazoa; phylum Arthropoda; class Insecta; order Diptera; family Tephritidae; genus Anastrepha; species Anastrepha obliqua. The sequence goes on from NC_072892.1 coordinate 121,806,810, forward strand.
TGGAAGTATTCGATGCTATACCTGCTGGTGGAGAGAAGACAGAGAAAGTGTAAGGTCTTCTGTGTATTGAAAAGATCCGGTGGAGATGGGTTTGGCTTAACTTGGTGTGTACAACTATTGGCGTGCATTTTTAAACTCCGTCATAATCGCTTAAAAGGTTCTCGCGTCAATTAAGAAGTATGAGTGAGGCGATTTTATGTAAGGCGATGTTACTAGAACAGCTGATTTACTTTTGCTCTCTTGTTTGGATGTCAAAATGATATGAATGTCAATGCACCGAATTGCAAAATTCCATTTAATTTTTGTACTAATTCCACCACCTTCTATGAATTTGCCTTGTGTGTTGCTCTACAAATAGAGGGGTCTACAGTTCAATGCGACCGACGATCGGCAGTTGATTTTTATGAAACGCTTTTTTTCTTGCCGAAATACACCGTGGCTGGCCAAGTGGCGGTTCCTATTAGAGAAAATTACTCAATCATTTGATATTTGATGCTTACATTGTGTTTGAAAGAATGTTGAATTGCAATTCCCCACAATTTTTTTCGAAATTACGGTTAAATTCTAGCTACAAAATTTAATAAAATTAAACAAATTAACAATATTTAGCAAAAAAAAATAGCTTATGTAAAAATATTTTATAAAAACATAGATTGCCAAAAAGACAAAATTTATCAATATACTTTTGTGATTTACTGTTGCCTTAAAAACATAATTTCCAGCTAGGTATTGATAGTAAAAAGATATGCCTATGTATGCATGCGTGTCTTTAATTCTTCCACAGATGGCGCGTGCTGTTTGGTTGTACTACATCGCCAAACTCACTGAACTACTGGATACAGTATTCTTTGTCCTGCGTAAAAAGCAACGACAGATCTCCTTCCTGCATTTGTAAGTCTATCATACAAAATAAGCAAATATTTATTTATTTATTTATTTATTTACTTACATTGTATGATTTTTATGAATATGCTTCAATACTTTCAGGTACCATCACACTTTGATGCCCGTTTGCGCATTCGTTGGAGTTAAATATTTCGCCGGTTAGTTTACCTTTCTAGCTTAGTTCTGATCTACATGGTTTGCTTATCCTTTCACATGTTTTCTGTTTACTTTCATACACTACAATTTTCCAGTCTATGCCTTTGTCTTACAGCGAAAATGTGAAAAAATACATTCTGTCAAAAAAGTATCGGGAATTATTCAATGAAACGCAAAATAATTGTTTAGTCATCAAAATTTATTTTGTCGCCTTCAAAATAGGCTCCATTCGAAGCAATACACATATGCCAACGATTAGTTCAGTCATCCAAAAACGTTTGAAAAGATTTTTCAGCTCCTTCAGCGAATTCACCTTGATGGCCTGCATCGACTTAAAGCGGCGTCCGAGGAGTGGCAATTTAAGTTTTAGGAAAAGAAAATCGTCGCATGAGGCTAAATCCGGTGAATACGGTGGTTATTCGTTGATAGTTATCGAGTTTTTGATCAAAAAAGGATTGACAATATAAGCCTTGTGAGACGATGCGTTACCATGGTGCAAGATGCATGAGTTGTCTTACCACAAATTGGGCCGTTTCCTACGCACATTCTCTCTCAAACGTCGCACAACTTACAAATAATATGCTTTATTTACCATAGAACCGTTTGGAATGAATTCTGAGTGCACAACGCCATGATAACCAAAGAAAACGACTTTGACTGGTTTTTTGGGTTTCGGCTCATGTGGATAACGCCATTTAGCCGCCTGTTGACTGTTGACTGGGTTGCATGTCAAACTCATATACCCACGTCTCATCCCCTGTTATGATGCGCTGGGTAAACGTTAGATCGGAATTCACTTGCTCAAGCATGTCATCAGCCATCTTCTTCCGATGAATTTTCTGAAAGAAATTTAACTCTCTTTGAACGAGTCGAGCAGCCACGCGTTTCATGCTCAATTGATGGTGTAAAATGTTGGGAATTGATTCGTGAGGCACACTAAGGTCACGAGCTACCTCCCTCAAACTTAAATGATGGTTTTCCAGCACCATTTCCTTGACTTTGTCGACGTTTTCATCCGTTGAAGACATTGATGGGCGACCAGATCGGGGCAAATCTTCCACGACTTTCCGGGCCTCTGCAAAAGCCTTACATATCCATAGATTTTCTGCTACGTTTTCAACAATTCGGTACCCGAAATTCCCTTAAAACACAAAATTTAAGACGAATTCCTTGTTCGATATTTTTATCCACAGTGAAAATGGCAGACCACAGCTGCAGATATAATTAAATGCCAAAAACAAGTTGATCAAACTCTGCGACACTATAGAAAACAGTTGTACCAACATTCCAGCAAAAAAATTTAGACATATGTGTAATGCTCGGTTTTTAAATGAACAATTTCCGATATTTTTTGACAGAATGTATACAAAAAAGTAGATATAAACACAGACTTGAACCGTGTAAAAGCAGATTTGGACTTTTAAATCTATAACAGATGCACTTTTTGTTAATTAAAATTCCTTTCTACCTCCTTCTTACAACAGGTGGTCACGGCACGCTGCTCGGCTTTATCAACTCCTTCATTCACATCATTATGTACGCCTATTACCTGCTCTCTGCCATGGGCCCCAAGGTGCAAAAGTATCTGTGGTGGAAGAAGTACATTACCATTCTGCAAATTGTAAGTTGTTTTTGCACTCAATGAAATGACTCGATCGATTAAATTTTCTTGTATACTTACAGATTCAATTCCTCATCATATTCGTGCACACTCTCCAAATTCAATTCCAGCCAACTTGTGATTTCCCGAAACCAATCGCCGCTTTGCTAACCTTCAACGCCGGTCTTTTTACCTACATGTTCAGCTCCTTCTACATCAAGAACTACAAAAAGGAGGCTGCAGCCAAGGAGGCCAACGCTGCCATTAAAAAGGATTGAAATACTTATTTCATCTACTTTTCATCACATTTCTTTACTGTTTGGCACGTTTCCGTGTGCTGATTTTTCATACCGAATACTCAGTGCTATCGAGCAGAGCCATACGAAAGTGGATCCTCATGATTATGATTTGAGTTTGAGTTCTTCAATTGCGGTTAAATTGTTTTGCTCATCAATCAAGGATCCTCCGTACATGGTTTTGTTACGTAATTCGTGTGTAAACTAATTTTAGAGATTTTTTAAAGGGTAGTTAGTGACCGTAATAGCCGCCAGTAGGTTTGTAGATATTTGTACGCTTGTACATATTTAGTTAAGAATTAATTAGATTTAATTATAGCCATAAGTATGAAATCCAATTTCAATTACTTCTTGTAATTGTTTAGGTAATTTGAAAAAATTATTATTGTACGCAAGTACAATAATTAATCGATCGTTGCGCTTTTTTGCCGAGAAGCCCATTCAACTTAATCTGAGTCCAAAAGTCGATTTTTAAAATCAAACGATTTGAAAAGTGCAATTGAACCAAATATTATGTTTTAGTTTGAATATTAAATATTTAATGATTATATATTGATTTGTATGTGTTCCCAACACACACACACCCACACACACACACACCTTATACATACACCCAAATGTACACACGTATATACATATATATATAATATATGTATGTACGTTAATTATGTATGTTAGTTCAACGCAAAAGCCTCTTTTGTTTCCAAACCAAAATAAATAGAAATGTTAAATAAAAGCAATCATGAGGAAATTCCTACTTATAACTTATATTAGTTATATTTATTGGGCATTTTCAATTTATTATGGTTTGCAAGTAAAAGATACTAAATTTAAATTTATAAGCATGAGATAAAGTTCTTTTTGGAATGTTTCACTTTTGATTATAAAAACGAGTGTACAAAAGAAAAATTTGCATAAGTGCGTAGCTTTTTAGTACATTATTTAGGTGCCCATTAAATTTTTTACCCTGTTGTACATAAAAGGATATTCAAAACGAATAAATGTTTTTAAACATAATTAGTGCCAATTTTATTTAAGGGTCTTTCAAACGTGACACCAGATGTCAGTAATGTATAATTCCTAGACGGTTATATTTGACATTTGTCAAGTAGACAGATGCATAATTTGACAGCAAACAACAACGCGTTAAACTTATTGAAACTTATAATGAAAATGGATCGACCATTAAGAACAGCATATCACAAAATTCCTTATGTTTTTGCTGCAAATAATCGTCCGAATGAGTCGACACTTCAACAACAAATTTGTGGTGAACAAATTTCAAGAAACTGGTTCCGTTGAGGAAAATTGTTAATATACAAATTATCAAGTTTTGGTGTTCATGCATCCTTGGGGAAGGATGAAGGCACAATGACATATCATTTTGAGGGAAAGTTGCAAGTTTTTACTGCATACATTTTTAATTGTAAGTATTTGCAAGTGAGAAAAACAGTTGATCGCAAATTACAAATAAACACGAATTAAAATTTTTTGAATTTAGTCAAAATTCTAAAAATAAATAAAAATATGATTAAAATGGAAAATATAAGTAAATATATTTAAAAACTAAGATACCAAACTTTAATCCCCAAAATTGAAAGGCGTTAGTCTTATGCTAACCCAACAGGCAAAATACTTAGGTGTTATCTTAGATCCCAAACTCAGCTGGATGTCCAGCGTAGAGTACAGGGTAAAGAAAGCGAATATAGCACTTTACACGTATAAGATAATGTTGGGTACAAAATGGGGTCTCCAACCAAAACTATCCAATTGGTCCTACACAGCCTTTGTAAGGTCAATACTAACATATCCGATACTAGTCTGGTGGCCCGCAATAGCAAAGAAATACAACCAAACCAAGCTGAACAAGATACAAAGAACGGCGTGTATCTTAACCATAGGAGCGCTTAGCTCCAGTTCTACTGAAGCGCTCAATGTACTAACTCATTTATTACCATTAGATTTTCATAGAAAACAATCGCTACTTGCAGCGCGGTGAGACTCAGAGACATAGGAAGCTGGACAACAAAATCGTACAGTTACAGCAAGATCCTACTACAGGGACGCTGTTCAAAAACAAATCAGACTACACAGTCTCCGACCTTAAAAAAAAAAAAATAAATAATTGGCGCGTAGACTTCTGTTAGGTGTTTGGCCGAGCTCCTCCTCCTATTTGTGGTGTGGGTCTTGGTGTTGTTCCACAAATGGAGGGACCTACAGTTTCAAGCCGACTCCGAACGGCAGATATTTTTATGAGGAGCTTTTTCATGGCAGAAATACACTCGGAGGTTTGCCATTGCCTGCCGAGGGGCGACCGCTATTAGAAAAATGTTTTTATTAATTTTGCTTTCACCGAGATTCGAACCAACGACCTCTCAGTGAATCCCGAATGGTGATCACGCACCAACCCATTCGGCTACGCGACCTTAACTTCAAGAAAGATTTTACGGTACGTTTTCCACTGAGAACCAAATGGGGCAAAGGGAAGGTAATTGGAAGATACGATATTAAAATCTACACTGACGGTTCTAAGATGAGCCAGCTCCCATGGCTTCCATTCAGAGCCGATCAACCCATTTCAGTCAATTCCACTTCCTGACTATGCCAGCGTGTTCCAGGCAGATATATTTACTAACGCTCAGAGAAGCATGCAAATCACTAAAACTCTACAAGGAAGTTGGTGCAAGAGTAAATATCTTTTCAGACAGTCAAGCAGTTATCAAGGGCTTAGACTTCAACTCCATTTCATCCAAACTAGTCTTACAGTGTAGAAAGGAAATAGAATTGCTTAGTCATTGACTTGAAATTACTCGGATATGGGTTCCCGGTCATAAGCACATAAGGGGTAAAGAGATAGCGGATGAGCTAGCAAGAAAATGTTCGACACTAGACTTACCAGAGGCGGTGACAGTCGCTCAATAAAAGCATCCATTGCTTCACACGATCATACTTTAGCCGAAAGAAGGTGGAATCAATTAACTACATGTACTACAACAAAAAAACACATGGCTGTCGAACAAAACCCAAAGGACGAATTACCTTTAGGATGCTCTCACGCATCACTGCAACCCTTGCAGGCCATTGGAAGGTAGGTTTCATAGTTGGTAACCAACAGGCCATCTGTAAGAGCACCTATCGGCTGAGTTATCCACAATACTGGGACTCCTCTTTACCCTGTTCCACAGTATGAGTTCTAGAAGAACTCCAGCTCATTTTCTCAAACTCCTCTTGTGGCCAGTTCTGAACCATGAAGAAAAGTTTACCAATGCTTTAAACAGAGAGAGTGAGAGTGACACCCCCGATTCAAGCTTTTGCTCAAATTGCAAAACAAAAGTGCCAAAGACCTCTTTGTAGGGCGTAATGCCAACATTCTTCTTTTTAATTGGCGCGATAACCGCTTACGCGATTTTGGCCGTTCCATCGTCTGCGATATTCGCCGCTGCCAACGTGCAAAGGTCCAAAAATCTTGCGCAGAATCTTTCTCTCGATCACTCCAAGCGTCGCTTCATCGGATGTTGTCATCGTCTAATCTTCTGCGCCATACGTTAGGACGGGCATGATGAGAGAGCTTTACTGCTCAGTTGCCTACTTAGCCCAAAGTGGCACTTGTTGGCAAGAGAGATTATACGTTGTATTTCAAGGCTGACATTGTTATCTGTGTTAATGCCAGACTCAAACTCCCTTTCAATCTCATCTGCAGAAGCTGTCAAGTAGAAGGCGTGAAGGAAAGTCTTTTCCATTACATTTCATTCCAGGGCAAGATAGGGCACGACTTCGCTCTTTCTGTAAGCCTTTCGTGCAGCAAATTAATGAGATCTCAGACATCGTGATAAAGAATTTGCTGCTATACCTTAGGCCAAAAAAAAACAGGGCATCATCACACGAGAAGAGTGGTAGCTAATAAGGATTATTTTAGTAGAGATACTCAACCACTTCAATTCAACAACAACAAATATATTTTAGATAAAATTTGTACAGTTTATTTTAAGTCATATAACTATTTGCCAGATTTGGTTCTCAGCGACTACTGGCTGCTCGCAGTCCAAAAAAATGCTCGCCAGTAAGAAATTTCGCTCGATTGAAGAGGTTATCGCTAAAACTGAGGCCCATTTAGAGCCAATAAATAAATCGTTCTACAAAAATAGTATTGAAATGAAAGAGCGGAGCTGGAATGATTGAGAGAAATTCCGTTGATGAATAAAGCTAATTTTGAAGAAAAAAAAACGTGTTTTCTTTGCTAGGGCCGGGACTTTTCAGCCCATATATTATCAAAAAGAAATCGGCCAATAATATAGAGGTATGTATGTACTTCTCAACCACAGCCTCCAGTCATCATTGTTCCACTTTCCGAAGTACAAATCAAAAGCATTGAAGGTATCTTTTGTGTTTTATGCTTGTATTTCTGGGTTAATAACTAATTTGATAATATACGTGAAGGGTTTTCCAATAACAGGTGTTATTTAAATGTATAAAAGGCTATCGAGAGATGAGTAACGATTTTTGGTATTGATGGTATTGATCTGGATAATGCTTATTTTCAACAAGACGGCGTTACGTGCCACACAAGCAACGAAACCATTGATGTTTTACGGGAAAAGTTTCCGGACCGTGTCATCTCTGGAAGAGGTGATCACAATTGGCCACCGAAATCTTGTGATTTAACACCTTGTGACTTTTTTCTTCGAGACCACGTGAAAGAGAAGGTCTACACCAACAGCCCAGGGTCGATTCAAGACCTCAAAGGGGGAATTCGTGAGGCTATCGAGGACATAGGGCAGCAACTTGGCAATTCGGTTATGGAATATTTTATGAAAAGGTTATTGTCCTGTAAGCGTGGTCGTGGTGGTTATATGCCTGATGCTATTTTTCAGTATTAACGGCATACCTTCCTCTTTATAATGAAATAATCATCCGATCATTTATATTAAAAATAGCATTTTTCTTTGAATATCAAAATAACACCTCTATTTGGAAAACCCCATATACCGTTATTTTGCATTTTTTTGCTTTATGTTTTTTTTTTTTAATTTAATACGAATTAGCTCAGCTGAAAACAATAAACTTTATACGATTTTTCCCGCCAACAACTTAATCAACTGTTCGTAAAACTTGCAAATTCCTATTGGCCTTGCGTTCATGTACTTTTTTTTGACATTTTTCTCTTTGAGAGCGAATGCTCGAAAATTAACTTACTGGATAATTTTTACATGAACAGAATTATTCATGAATCGACTGCTTGGCGAATTTTGCCTGTAAACGTTGGATATGTTATTTTTCACATATAATTTTTAAGAGCCGTCTTTAAAAAAAATTTTACATGTTTTATTTTGAAACAATATTTAGGCGTGTCTTTTGAAATACCCTTGATTTGTATTACAATAAAATATTGGAACTTCCTAAAAAAATATTAAATGAATAAATGAATAAAACGTGGTCCTTAAAATGCTTACGTGGATCATTAATATTTTCGAAAATAGATTTGGAGGATTTTTCAATTATTTTTATTTAATATTTATTTTCATTAGTTATAAATATTAAATAAAAATAATTGAAAAATCCTCCAAATCTTTTTTCGAAAATATTAATGATCCACGTAAGCATTTTAAGGACCACGTTTTATGAACATACAACTCTAATGTTTTTTCCATACTCAAATATATATTATAGAAAATGCAGTCAACAAAGTGACTGCAGATAGAGAGCCTATCGAAAGATAATAATTTGTGATAATGGCGTCGTATGCCAATCATATTCGACACTTATGAACTGGACAGCTGCAGTATATAGTACGAACAGACGGTAAAAAAAAAAAGATTTTCATCACTCAAAATTATTTTTTCCATTCGGTAAAAAATTTATTCGTAAACAAAATTGGATGATTAATTTTGCGCCACCTTACATATGTATGTACTGCTGCTGCTAAGTAAGGTAGGTGTGGCAAATAAACTGCCGCTATAGTCTAATTTTAGCCAACACCCAGGCGACCAAGATGCGCACCAGGATATTAACTTCTGATACATTTTTAAAAGGAGTTCTCTCTAACTTAAGCCAAATTTATCAGATGTTCTGTAATTAATAGCTTTGCAAACTTGTCATTGTTTGGTGAGTTCTGCTATGTCGAATTTAGTGGAGCCAAGACTCGATCTGAAATTTTATGTTTCTAACAAAATATCACTTGTACATAGAAACGTTGACAGTCTCAACGGTTGCCTACGGTTACTTGAAGAGCACTAGCACACGACTGATACAAATAGTTCTCCTTTTTTTGCTTCATTGAAATTACTATTATTTTTAAATTTATTACATTTACTTTTAGAATTTTGATAAAAAAAGGGTATAATGTATTTTTAAAAAATAACCCGAGCCCTTCCTTAACATAAATAGAACAACACACCAGCAAGGGATAGCTTAGAAGTGAAAAGATATAACCTGACAGCAAATTATGGGGCTAAGCCAGCCTAAGTAATTATTGTCAGAATGCAATCAAAAGCGATTTAAGTATCTCAAAAACCTCCGTAAGGACAATCTTACAGATCACTGCAGTTTCGCAGCCATCTGCACAGGCTCTGGATATCGTCTATTGGTTCCCGTTGTTTTTACGACCAATCACCCACAAACTTAATATTATACATCTTCTTCTCGAATGCGATGCTATAGCGAGGAGAAGTAGACATCTCGGCCTGGTACGGCCCAAAAAAATGCCGTTCAGTCCAACACTGCTCCATCATAGATTTACCGAACAAACTGGCTGGGATGTGGTATTGTGATGAGTAGAAGGCGCAAAAGACCTTTAGGGCGAAGTGCCAACCTGTGGTTATTCCAATTCTAATTCTTAGCAAAATTATAAAAATTTTCAATTCTATATTGCAGGAAATATATATTTTTAGATAACTTATCTTTAAACAAGTTTCAAGAGCAGCAAGAAGCAGGTAACAAACTTGAAAGACGAATTCACAATATCCCTTCAAAATTCCTAATAAAACTGATATTTATTGATACCAATAAAATAAAGAACCCTACATACAGCCGTTGAAAAATACTCAAGAACAATACCCAGCTCTCTGCATTTCATTAAGTGATTTTGTTATCACTTAAATGGTTTGCATACAAGGTTTTATTTAATACATTTAAAATGCTTTCAATCTGTATTAGTATTTTTATCTAGGAAAAACAGACATTTTTTTCTTCATGTACAAAAGTTAATAAAATTGGAGAATTCTTCAAGAAAAATACTTAAGATCAAAGCAAAATAATAGTTAAACCCTAGAAATGCACGACAAAGGGAAAAATATGCATTAATATTTTGTTGAAAATGCTGCACAGCGACTTTGCATTGACATTAGTAAACCTCTACAACTTTCAACAGGAATGGACTCTCATACTGCCTAGGAGTTTTATTTGATCCAAATTTGCGATATTCTGCGTGTTGAGTCCGATGAATATCAATAGCAATAGTCCTGGGATCTTGTTTGGCAATCTAACGATCATCCTATCAATCTGACTAACAGTATTTCGCGCTTTTTTTCTGGAAATGTTTTCTGCTTTTTAATATACAGAAAAATATTTCAAAGCATTAAAAACTATTGTTTTTGAAACATTTAATTTAGTTGAAATATCACTGCAGCTAAATCCGATATTTTCAAACTCTATGATTGCTTTTGGAAGAACTCAATTTTTGTGTTTCGACATTATTGAATAATTTCAACTAAACTAAAGTGTCTTGGAATACTCCAGATAATTAATTTTTTACTTACTTACTAGTTCCAACATATAACAGAATAGCAAAATTTTGGACGAAGACCGAAACGTTCCAAGTATATTTCTCAAAAAAACTAAAAACGTAAAAAATCAATGCGAACCCTTTAAGAGAAATAGATAAATGAACGCATTTCAATGAATGTGATTACAGCAAATACGAGTATATTCAAGCGCAAAAGGTACCGTTACGATACCGTACTCGATAAAACATGAGCACATATGTATGGTTGCCAACTCATCGTTCTGAAGAATTTTTCGACGGTTGTACCGATTGCTTATTCTATCAATACAAAAGAAACATATGAGAGCAAGGAAAAGATGCTGAAATACGTGAAATATGGCGATCATGATTGGAAGGTATGTGCCAATCTTAAGATCATCGGATTGTTCTTTGGCTTACACAGGCTTATCAAGTGTTGTTGCTCCCTTTGTTTATGAGATGAACGGGCGCGTAAGCTGCGTCCATGGAAATACGTAAGCAAATAAATTCTTTTCTTTTAGTGGCAATAGTAAAACATTTGTATATGATATTAAATTATAAGAGATCCATGGGAAGCTTTTGCAGTTTGATGTCCCTTCAATATTTTGGTGCACATATCTATACGAACTTCTTTTCATTTGCAGCGTTCATTTTTGTTTACTCTCACATTTGCCATCTCTCTTCTTCTTCGTAAAAATAATCGATACAACTTGGTCGGACACAGAAAAGTTATCGAAATAATCGAGATCATTAGGTTAATGCCATGATGGAAAGAATAATGAGATGGCACCTACCGGTGTACCGTTACTTTGTTCTCAGCGGATTTGATAATGAGTGACGTCATATTAGCACAATTGGTGACCAGTATGACCAGATTATCATTTTCGTAACTTGATTTAGTATTTTTTTTTTTTTGTATTTAGTTTCGGAGTTTTAGTTTTTTCTTCGTGACATTTTTCTAGCCTCCTCGTCTTATTAAAATGTAATGTTTTTAAATTTGTAAAATATACTTTTTTTTAATGAGTTCAATAATAAACTCAATTGTATTTACAATAATTTCACTTTTTTAACATCTCGTCACATTGCACGCGATTACGGTTATTGTTGATGTTTTTCTCCGTCCAGCAGTCAAGTCTCTCTCTCACTACCACAGTGTGGCCTAAACGTCCAATGTCCAGTGTGTGGATAGAAAAACGCACTAAAATGCCCATTTAAAGAAAATAAAATACCAAGTTTTCATTGAATTACTTAAAGAACTTTGTATGCGTAACAAATTGTCTTTAAAATATGCGTTTGTTTTTTAAATGTGTTGTGGTTATGTACCATTTTATTTATGAGGTTTTTGTTAAGAGAAACTCTTTTGTTAACAGAATGACCTTTTTCCTATATTTGAGGTACAGAGGTATTCTTTTTGTAAAAATGCCGTTATGGTTACTTCAGAATTTTCTGGTAGGTTTTTGCTTACTTTTACTATGAATACATCTTTTGATGCCCTATGCCGCACTAAGGATTGGGGATGGGAAAAAACGATTACACCTCTATGGTTTTAATTCGCATTCAGTAAATTCTAACGTTTTTTAAAATGTGTGAAAGGTTTTCAAGGTTAAGAAGAGGGGAGAGAAGAAGATTTAATGTTCTTGCGTAACCTTAAAAGGAGCAAAAAATTTAATTTGCCTTAAAAATATCAAAATTTATACGAACCAACAAAATTTCATTAGCACTAAAATTTTCTCCGAGTGAGTGTTTTTTAACATTCTTTTGTTTAACAATACAGCTTTTTTAACTTACAGTTTCGATAGCTTTAAATTTATAAAAAGAAACAAACACCAAACTTAAAAATTTTGCTTTTTGGGTATAAAAAAGCACTAAATTTATTGCGAAGAGCAAATGGTAACACTGCACAACTTCGCTAATGTGGCGTCACGCACTTTCTGATGGACGCAATCTTGTTCCTATCATTCTTCAGGTTACTATATATTCTATGAGGGTATATTCTCACGGCACGTAATTTGCTCTTTAAGTAATCCGGGAATCACCTTGTTTCTACGGCTGTAATTCCTTTTCGCAACTTTTCTTCCTGTTCTTGTTCTTTTGCTTAGGAAGAAATGAATAATACAATCTTCACTACAAAATAAATAGTTTTAACAATTCTTTAATAAGCTAACAATAGTAATAGGCCATGGCACGATGTAGAGAATAAAGCAGTCTTCCGACAATTGCTATTTTATTTTTGGCGAATGTGGCAATTGAATGACATTAGTACGGAAAATAGTAAATCTTTGTGAGCACATGTTTGCACGTATTTGTGTACGATATATTCCATAATTTTGGCTTTTCACTCAATTTCATTTATTCTTCCTCTTATGTTTGTGTGTTTATTTTCTGTATTGACGTCACAACCCTTGGGAGGAGGAATCTTGTATAATATTCATGTACCGTTGTAACGCTGGCGAACACGAAATAAGCTTCTACTGTTTGGTGTGGGATGGTTATAGTGAGCTCGTTGCAGAGTTGCATTGTGCATTATTTTTCTTTATCATTGCTAGTCCCGAAAAGCTTAAAATTGGATAAGCGAATGTACAATATTATTTGCACTAGAAACGTTATAATTAAGGTTGTAACACTATTGGAACTTCAAAAATGTTTTCCTCTATAATATTTTTGAGATTCATTTTTTGATCTTCAATAATTCCTGTTTATGGTAGCACTAAGTTTTACGTAGGCTTGGCCTACGTTGTGCAGAAGGCAAAGGTCTGGTCAGCATCAAACCTTTAATTGGAACACTGTGCCGAAGGGGCAGCCACAAATTTTCGAGAGCTAATATCGAGGTGGAGTAAATTTTACAAAAATAACATCCACAATCGCGTCAGCCTTTTTTATGTTATAGTTATAATAATGATTTTTGCGTGCGTAGTGCTGCAATAATCTTTTGCACCCTTTTTCTAATTTCGGCTAAACTTTCCATTACTACCACGATATATTTGAATGGGGGGCTGAGGGGAGAAGGCGTGGCACCACCCACAACGCCCATTAGAAAGAGCAAGGTCACACCATTATAACTATGAAAGTCCCAATAGGTTCCCTATAGAACCCCCAGGAAAAGTTTAAAAATTAAATTTCTTACGACCGTATTTGCATCTTGTCCTGAAATACAGTTGAAGAGAGGTGTATACAGCAATCGTCAACCCAGCAAGCATTTAACTTAGGTTTTATAATTCATACCACTTAGGGGCCGTTCAAGTATTACGTAAGCACTATGCGGGGGTGGGGGGGTCTTTGTTTTGCTTATTTTGGATGACATGGGGGGTAGGGGAGTCTACATGATGATTACGTCATCGGTAGTTATTTACTTTTTTACACGAATGGCAACCCTCACATTGTCTATGCTTGAAAACGAAACGCATTTTCGGGGATTCCCGCAAATATACACGCATACGATTAGGCACTCGCTTTAGGGTACGTTTATAGTGAGCCAGGTTGTCGACACTGCAGTATACTGCAGTACACGTACTGGTAGCCGTACATAATGAGCCAGGTGAATCTGGCTGTTGTGACAACAAATTTTTTTTTATTTGGACTTTTCGTTTTTTATAATCGGGTGATATAGCCAAAAATTTTGACTGGGTCCGATAATAATAGAGTCTCCGAGAAACCGGTAATACGTTAAATCAAGAAATCAAGCTGGCGACCGAGCCAGACTATCGAATCCGGGATTGCAGGCCCTAGGCGCGATGAAATGATTTCTTTATTCGGAACAGACAGACACCCTAGACACCCAAGATGATAAAGCTCGAGTCCCTATTGGCGTAACTGCGGCAAATAAGCAATCACCTCTTCTAATGCACATGGAATATAGAATCAAATTATCTGACCACGATTGGGTAATCGCTGAGCGTCATAAATTAATACCATCTGTTTATGCTGTTATCAAAATCACTTCCAGTATGCTAGGACAACCGGAAGCCGTTGGATATTCTGGACCAACATACATCGCTATTCGAAGTGAAAAGCATAGTTCATCTACTGCTAATACTCTTGCTCAGGATTTCGAGACGCTTCTCGAACTTGAAGAGTTTCGACCTTTAGCTAAAACTGACCATGGACTAGTAAAACCAGTGGTAATCATGACGGTTCATGGAGGGCCAGATGAAAATCCGCGTTATGAAAAAGTCATAGGGTTTGCTATACAACACTTTAAGCGATATGATCTCGATGCATTGTTTTTAGCTACCAATGCTCCTGGAAGAAGTGCGTACAACAGAGTAGAGCGCAGAATGGCTCCTCTTAGTCGGGAACTGGTTGGTTTAATATTGCCTTATGACCATTTTGGGTCTCATTTGGATGAACGTGGGGTTACAATTGATGAACATTTAGAAAGATCTAATTTCGAATTTGCAGGAAATGTATTTGCTGAAGTATGGAGTTCAATGGAAATTAATGGCTATAATGTTCTGCAAAATATGTTGGGGCAGGTCAACAAGATGTTCCTGATTTTCCAGACATTAAATGGTATTCAGAACATCTGCGTGAAAGCCAATACTTGCTTCAAATTGTGAAATGTAGAAATACAAAATGCTGTCGTCCAAGAAGTGGCCTATTCAGATTACTATATTAGATAACAGGTTTCTTCCACCACCTGTAAAAGTAAAACAAACAGTTGATGACATGGTTTTGGATGAAGGAGAGCAATTTCTTGATCTTCCAGTCAATTTAGCTCTACGCTTAAGTGCTTCACTCAAAGATTTCCTGCAAATGTCCTACGATTATTTTTGTCATGGTAAAATTGAGGCTATCAAGTCGAACATGCAAAACGTGTGGTCTTTATCATGCTTCCATCAAGTCACTAAATCGTCACATCGAGAAGATCCATAAAAAAGTAAACACGCACACTGATAGGAAAGTTAGACCTGTAAGAGTCGCTGCTCATCGTGCTAATGAACTGATGTGCATTATTCAAAATTTAGAGCACCATGATGTTGAATGGCTCGATGAGAACGACGTAGACATTCCAAAATCGGATGAAAGTGAGCAGACTCACAACACGGAGCAGCAATCGAAGCAATCCAATGTCATCGAAAACTTAGAATCATGGATTCGGGTTTCATGGACTAAAGACTGTCAATTTGAATTTAATATGTGTACCTACCAAAAATTTTAAATAAGCTTGTTATGTTCGTAAGATTATAATATTTTTGTCCCTTACTCTATGTTGAATACTGCATCAGTAAAATCTAATCTCTATTCTAAATCTATTTTCTTATTTTTAAAATTATAATTATAACATTATAATTATAATATAAAAAAATACATTTTTAATTGAAAAATGTTTACGTAAGCATGGGGGGAGGGGGTAAAAGCTTTGCTTACTTTTGCTGACAAGGGTGATGGGGGGGGGGGGGGGGGGGGGGGTAAATAATTGTAATAAATCTGTTTACGTAATACTTGAACGGCCCCTTATAAAAACATTGTTTTATCGTAAAATGTATACATGGCGCTGGCGAAAATTTGGGCTAAAAAATTGTCCGATTTTGAACTATTTTACTCTTTAAAAAATTCTTTTTTTTGTAACATGTATGTATGTATATTCGAAATCAAAAAAGCGCCGCAGGCTAAAATTTGGACTAAAAATCGCCCGATTTTTATTCGAAATTTTCAGTATTTGTAAAATTTTTTTTTTTGCAATATGTATGTATATTCGAAATCAAAAAAGTGTCCCTATAAATAATAATATAAGAATCGTTCCCTTTTGGTTGACTGAGTTTTTCTTATTTCGCTTTGTTCTTCTCTCTCTCATCATTCGTTTGACAGTTCTCTCCTCACATTTATTCTGCACAGAATTACAAACTTTTACAAGAACATTTGTAAGAATAGAATTTGGAGCATTATTTAGTAAAATACCTTTAAACCGAATGTACAATTAATAAAGAGTGTTTATAAGTGAATATTATTACTTTTCTGTGTTTGCTTTTAAGTGAAAATGGTGCAAACAAGAAGTATTTTTAACGTTAAATATTGCTATTAATTCTTAATTGTAATTTATAAAAGGTACTATAAATCAAAAGACTGATATAGTGTCTACATTTGTGTGTTATAATTTTTAAATTCGGTCCACGCACTTAGACATTATGAACAACTTTATCGTGGTAGCAATGGAAAGCCAACGCCTAATTTCTACTAAGTGCATACCACAGGTGGTCAATTATGTCATTAAATATTAAATTGCTGAATTGTATCCCTTTTTTCATATTATTAGTTATAGGTATATATCCAAAATCAATATAAACTAGCCAAGATACATTTTTCAACAAAGCACAAAAGTGAAAATAATTTCATAATTAAAATCGGATTAATATATAAGCGTTGGTGCATAAAAATAAAGAAGTTTATCGAGACTCTTTTCGATAAATGGGAAATTTTCTTAGCTGAGTATGGTAGCACCACAAATGACAACGAAACAAAGGAAAAGTGTAGAGTCAAAACGAAAAAATTTATCACAATTAGCCAGGAAATTACAATCAATCGGATTTAAAAGAAGGAAGTTAATTATATTCCTGCGAATCTCCATAATATATTTGAAAAACTTACATTATTGAATTTATTATTCGTCAGTGATAAATAATTGTGTTAAACATTGAAGCCGCATGAAGGTTTGCTTTGCGCAAAGGAATCCAAGTCATCAGCTTAGCAATTGGCAAAGTTAAAGCAAAGAAGGGGCGGATTACAGCGGTGACAACGAAGAGTGCAAGACAAAATAGTTGAAAATTCTCGAATACCGTAAAACTATTTTCCATTTCGCCAATAGTCCTTTGATTTCATTGTACGCCAATAAATCTCGAATTAGACTGAAGTGGAAACATTGTTTTCTTGAAATTTTCTGCTACTTGAAGCCTCCAAACGTACATACATAAATTTATTCTCAATCCCTCCAGCATCATAGCTTGCTACTTAGTTTGAAAAAAAGAAAATGATGGTAGAATCCGATGGAACTGCTGATGCCACTCGTCGCCTCAATGTCAAAAAGCAAACCCTTGATGATGCGTATGCGGTGCCAGCCAATTTCTTGGAAATTGACGTGGTCAATCCTTTAACAACAATGGCAGCAGGCAAGAAACGCTATACGGATTACGAAGTACGAATGCGGGTGAGTAACCTCTACCATTTATTGAGTGCATAGTGATTATTTTTTTCTGAGCGGAAGCTGTCCAGATTAATACCAAAAAATCCACTGTACATAAATCGCGGGGTGTCGCTTAATCGTTCGCTGTGTTATGCTTTAAAAATTATGCATCGTATCAGTTGTCTTGTGTTTCATGCTGATAATGACTGCATATTAGTCATTACGCATGTAGAATATTTCATTTATCAGCGTAACTTACTCATAATATTTCACTTGGCATTAAGCAGCATTTGCGATTTCCATACATTATCTCAGGCGCCTTCAATACAAAATGCACACTCTAATTCAAACGCATGTACTTTTCTATACTTTAGACAAATTTGCCAGTATTCAAAGTAAAGGAATCTAGTGTACGTCGAAGATACAGTGACTTCGAATGGTTAAGGAATGAGTTGGAACGCGATAGCAAGGTGGGAGTTGAACTTCAAAATAATTTCAGTGATCAACATGTTTTAGGTATAATCTAAATTTTATAATTTTTAATTGTTATAGATAGTCGTTCCGCCCTTACCAGGCAAGGCATGGAAACGCCAGATGCCTTTCCGCGGCGACGAAGGTATATTTGATGAAAATTTCATCGAAGAAAGACGTAAAGGGTTAGAAGGGTTCATTAATAAAATCGCTGGACATCCGTTGGCGCAGAATGAACGCTGCTTACACATGTTCTTACAAGAAAATGTGATCGATAAGAACTACGTGCCCGGCAAGATTCGCAACACATAAGAGGCGATAATCTAAGGTACTGAAAGGGACGTGTGGAATGTGTGCCGAAAAAAAGTGGTTGTTACTGTTACTCAAGTGCACACGTACTGGGAAATCAAGTTGAATGAGAAAAAGTATATACAAATGCGAATATAAATACATATACATATATTGGAGGATTTAACTGCTCAGAAGGGTTTATTTTTCAAATTTCGGGTTTATACAATATTTAAAATAGATTTAATGTATGAATTGGACGTTATAGATATTCTACTATATGGGTATACACACATACATACATATATTTTCGAATTCCACAACTACTTTAACTTTAATATCGTGCCGAGAAATTATTAAAATATGAACGTAAAATAACAAAGATTACTCAAGGCTTATAAGGTAAAAATGAAGAGTAAAAATTAAGACGAACAAACTATCTTTATAATTATTATGTATATAAATGTAATACATACCTTATATTTGGAAAACAGTCATTATTTTGACGTTTATGTACTTGCAGATTTATATTAAAATATTTCGTGTTTAGAGAAAGCCTTAGTTATATTTTTACGTTGCGGTCAAAAGTTTTGGAAAGTCGAATGAGTAAATAAATTTCATAGTTGTACTTTTCTTCAACATATTTATCAATAGCTCGAAGTGAAATTTTTTTCAAAAAGCTAAAGTTTAGTGTTAATGCAGGATCTTCCGGCAAGTAATGAATCGGTTTAAGAGTTAGGAGCGGTATAACAGCTTAAAACGTTCGCCATAAATTTTTGGAGGATACTACTACGTGACAGTCTTGGCGGGATGTGCAAATGAGAGGTTCAGGTAAAGTAAAAACGACCGTCGTGGAAATGAAGAATGACAGTTGTTGTTGTTGCAGCATAAACATTCCCCATACATATACGGAGATTACTGCTGAGGTGGCAGTCCTTGATCGGATATAAATCCAGCGGAATGACAGTAAATGCCGACTGAATGACGGTAAATGTCATCGATTGGAACAAAACCCCTTTGCGTCGAATATTAATGTTCTTTGGAGAATATTTGTATAAAATGGATATTTGGTTTTACGTGAAATATTTTCCCTTGCACGTCATCGGAATCAAAATTTAAATATTTATCAAATTGAACAAAAATGCAATTGTCATTTAAGGTGGGTTAGTTGTAAATCTAAAAAACATTTCCCATGCAATTTGGAAATTTTGGAGAAGTGACCGTCCTTGACCGCAAAAAACTGCTTAAGAACTGTTTGCAGAACGCTTTCTTTTTAATTATATAGGTGTTGATATTGCAATGGTAAATAAAGAAGTTTATCAGAAGTGTAATGGGTTATTTATGTAAGTGGAACAACGTCAAGACGCAGACCGCAAATAGAAGTAGGAGCTTGGCCAAACACTAAAACGGGTGTACGCGCCGTATATATATGCATATTTACTCGTATATATATTTATATATATAGTTATATAGAAGTATAAAGCGCTGTTTAAATCAAGTTCCGTTTTTCCTTGCGTTACGTTTGCAAGTTTTTGTCTACGTCTCAGAAAATGCAACTCTGCAGCTTTATTATTTTTACACACAGAGATGTTAGGATTCATTGAGGTAGCCACTGTACACAGATTCATAACAAGTGAAATGGAAATCATTGTGCAAGTTTAAGGCCGGAAAATGTTGGAAACAAATACTACCGATGATACGGAGAATAAGTATGAACATAATCAGGATGTGGAGCAAGAATGCAAGTTAATCGAAAAAGCTTACGAGGAGTTCAGTAGGTAATACTTGTAATTCTCAATTTTCTCACACACAATCTCATTGGAATTGTTTCTATAGTGGCAAATACGAGCAGTGTCTGGAAACTCTTGACGAGCTTGAAAAATATAATGGAACAAATAATAAATTACAGCATAATCGCGCTGTAACGAAGTTCTATCAGTGTGGCTGTAAGGACCATGTCACACTCTTGGAAGCACTTAAGGAAAATGCTAATAAAGTGAGTAGCTGTTTTAGTGGTTGGTTTATAGGCATAGCTACTATATTACTTGGTTTAAGACTTGTTATAGCACAAACAAAGAAAATAATTATGGGTTTTGATCCCTGACTTTATTAAGCAGTTCTCGCATTTTTGATTCTTCAACGTTTAGCTGATGTTCCTCGCGAATAATTTGTTGAAAGAGCAAATTTCCCTGCTCGGCCTGCTCCTTCAGTATTTTACCGATACATTTACGTTGATCATCTAACTGTTGCAATTTCTGGCGACATTGACTTAACAATGTTAATGCATCTCCAGCTGAAATTATATACAAAAATCATTTCGCTGTTTTAGTATTTGAGAGTGTAAATATTTCTATCTAGTTTAAAGTTAAACATTTTTAATAAAAGCACCTTGTTGCTTTTTATCTTCAGAATCCTGCTCAACTTTTACTTTTAATTCGTTAAATGTGCGCTCAGTACCATCTTTGTAGGCATCGCGGAACTTACGAATATAATCGACATGGGATATATACCGACAGTTTTCAGATTCATCGAAATTAGAAAGTGATCCATTTTCCATCGAAATTACAAATTGATCCAAATCCATTTTCTTTAGAAATTAAAAATTCTCTTGTTGCTTTTGATTTTCAAATTAATAACTTCTATACAGCGATCTAAAATGGCGACTTGACAGTGAAGTGAAAAATGCGACGGTTTCCGCTGGAGTTTTTACCGTTATAGAATGTCGTATCAAAGTGAAATGCAACTGTCAACAGTATAATAAACTTAAGTCAAAATCAAATTAAAATCTTGAACAAGATGAAGTCTTGACATGACACAAAATTATTTATTTTGTAACAAAATCGAATCATGGAGCCTTGGAGTGTAAATGTGTTATTTATGCAGTATTTCTGATTTTTTAGGCAGCTAGTCCAATCGCGCGCTATAACATGGCCGTAATATATTATCATCGACATATGTTTCAAACCGCGATCGAGACGCTTATGCCGCTCGTGAACCAGCTTGACGATCTTGAAGAACAAATAGCAGGACTAGTTAGTACATTTACTTTGCGTTTGCTGCTCGTCACCAATCAATTGCGGAAAGCGGCTGCCTTTTTAGAAATGTTACAATCACCTGAACGCAACTCGTCTCTAAACTTGAACAGAGAAACACTGTTAAGCGAAGAAGCTTCGTCTAGTGAATTGGCGGCTACAAACCACGAAAGTTTTCAACGCGCGTACAAGTTCCTAGCTGTGCAGACATGCGTATTAAATCGTAAACCCATTGTAGTAGCTGAAGATGGGGTATGTGGACAGTACTAAATCAAGTATAAGTACTCGAATTTATTACATTTTCTCTTTTTTTATTGGTTTTTTTTTAATATAACTATAGTCAGCAGAATTTTCCGCACTTAAAGCTCATCAATATTACATTATGAAAGACTTTCAAATGGCCGCTAAACAGTTGAAAAAGGTTAACGAAATCGGCGCAATGAGTGAGAAGTAAGTGCAAATTGTTGATAAATAAGTTCCACCTCGTAAATATTTGATGTATCTTCTAACTAAAGTAGCTATATGCTCAATACGTGCATTGCCAACAATATGGGCGTGATACATTTACGGGTACGTCATTATGCGATTGCAGCAAAATTCTTTCAGGACGCTATAGCGTTCGACAAACATATTGCGGCTAATATGCGTAACATTTCACTGTATGAAATGAGTACAGCACGCACTTGTGAAATACTCTACAATTTGGGTATTGCAATGCTGCACTTACGTCGCCCGAAAGAAGCCTATAAATGCTTTCTGGTGCCTCTGAAATCATATCACAGCAATCCGCGTTTATGGTTCCGTATATCTGAAGCCTGCATAATGGATCATGAAATGGTAAGCAACAAAAATCAAAATTATACAAATTTTAACGTTCCGTTGGACACATTTTTTAAAACCTTCGGTTGAGCACCCGAGTCTGGCCTTTTTTTGTCTTGTTCGAGGATTATTTTTTTAAAGTTATATCCGTAAATCGATAGGGAACTAAAATTTAAGAAGCTACCTGGAAGCTCAAGTCGTTAGCTACAATAGAAAGTTATTAAATGTACTTCCCAAGTCGAAAAAGGTTCCGGGTGCCCAACGGAGGCTTAAAAAAATTATCAAAAATTGCAGAAAATGTTGGAGGAGGACAAGAAGCCAATGATTACATCTGTAGCAAATACTGGAGGACGTAAAATGTACTTTTTAAAACCCTCAAACAACGTAATTTATGAGTAAGTTACTTTTATAAAGGAATGCATATTATGGAATTTTCCTATTCATCTTTATATGCAGGCAGGAACAAGTTACTGAGAAATCCGGGCCAACGCTACGCTTTGCTGCAATGGCATTACGTAACGCGCTCACTCTTACTACGTATTATAAAAGCGTATTTGAAATGCCTAAAGAGGATGAATTGCCGACAGAGGCGGAGAAAGAAAATTGGCGTAATGTCAGGGATAACAATTTCTGCAATCCTTCGCGACCGATTTCAAAAACTTCATTTGACAATATGTTATGTGCTATTCATGCGGCATACAGTTATGTCTCACTCTGTTTAGGCGATTACATGTGTGCTTACGAAATGGCACAGGAACTGCTGAAGGCTGAAAAACTTTCGGATGCGCATAGGTAAAGAAAAGCTTTAAACTTCCTTTTATTACAGGGATTCGTTTATAATTGACGATTGACAAGCAGTTATAAGTACTTGGCATGTTGTAAATACTTAGTCTTGCCACAATGGAGTGGTGAACTAAGAAAAAACTCATTGCATTATAGAAGTGAGTTAAAAGTGCTGGTGAGATTTACGGATTGCTGAAAAAACTTAATACATATTTTGAGAATGTTTGTTTATCGCACGATCAATCGTTTGATCATGTCCAGAGAAATTAAAGTATGGACCAGATCCTTCCGTCGTTCAACTGGTCATCTTTTGACAACGCGCTTGAAGAAAATTAGATTCGACAGATCTTGCATCTTGCTTCTTCGGTGGCATGCGATTAACGGCCATGAATATATTATTTACACAGACAAGAAAATTTTCACTGTTGAAGAAGTTTTTGATAAGAAAAACGGCAAAACGTCCCCTTTCTGTGTTAACCTCGTATCTACAAAATCATAATTTGCAGTAAATCGATAAAAATGTTTAGAGTTACTTAACTTCTATGAAAAGTTACAACTTATTAGATACGAGGTTTTTGAAGTCGAACATGTACATACGAGAAAAATCGAAACGCTCTAGAAAAAATTCTATAATCATTATGAACATTGTATGTTTTGTTTTGCGTAACAGGAGAGCTAAGGAGTGTTTTTCACTAAATATCTCAATTTCGAAAAAATGAAGTTACGAGGTTAACACAGAAAGGGGACGGAAATCTATGCCTAAGCTTCTAGAGACGAAAAAAATGTTCTTCCAAGGGTTCAGCGTGACCACCATCCAGCCTCCGAAATGGTTTAGTGGAGAATGCCTTGTAAAGGCGTTACATCCCTTCATTTCTGCGAAAAAGAGGTTAAAGACCGTGGCAAAAGTGTACCAAGAGGATATCTTAGAAGGCGTGGTGAAGCGGTTGAGCAGTACTCTCTTCAATGGAGAGCGTTGGATCTTCCAGCAAGATTCCGCCCCAGCCCATAAGGCAAAAACTACCCAGCAGTTGCTAAAAAATAATATTTCTGGGCTCATAACCGCAGAAGATTGGCCGTCTTGAAGTCAAGATCTGAATCTATTGGATCCTCACAGAAATTTAGACAGTCGCGAACAATCTTCGGTTCGAGCAGCGACGTCAATATCCGTGGAAACCGTGCGTGCTGCAATAGCTGAATGGCCTAATCGTTTGAAGGCTTTTGCATAAGCAAATGGTGACCATTTCGATATTTTCATGACTAAATAAAACTAACTTCATTTAAAAAAGTATTATAATTCCATATCTATAACGAACTTAACTTGTAACAGAACTTATGGCAGGGCTAAGTATATGTAAGGCCTCTTCTATTCGCCACTTCTCTGCTCGGCTCACTTGACGAAAAATTTGCATGTGAAAGCAGCAACAAAGTTATCGAGCAAGATTCGCTGCTAGTGAGTTTGGTTATACCTCGTAAAACTGGTCTAACTCACTATTTTATAAACAATTGTAATTTTGGGCAGCTCTATTTCCACTTGCTTGGCGAAAAGGAGATGCTTATAATTAGTATTTTTTGCGCTTTCTTTTAAATATAAATATAATATTAGTATTAACCCCTTGCCGTGCTTTAACGAGTCTGACTTGTAATGAAAATTTTGGCCCAAACATGAACATGACGAGCCAGGGTCGTGATTGAATGTTGGTTTCTATCTGTATGCTTCCAGAGCTAGTCACGAGTCTCATAATTGCTGTTTCGTTATGTCGCGCATCAGTCTGGTCTATTTACCACGCGTTGACGCGTAACACTTGGGCCTGAGTTTCGTCAAGCTAAATGGCACGCCAGGGGGTTATTACTTGCTTGCTGATTTACTGAAATGATTTTTGAATTTTATAGGCTTTTGGCGCATATGTATGCGGGGGAAGCATTAATAATGCTGGATCGATTGAGTGAGGCACGTCCGCATTTTGAACCCACATTTGTGTCGTCCCTAAATGCATTTGATTTCGAGACGAAAGATTGGCGTGTAAAATCTTTGGATGCTGCACAGAATGTGGTGCGGTATAATTTGGCTGTGGTAATGGCACTGCAAGGAGATTTCGAGTTATCAAGAAATTGTCTGAGTAGCTGTACTCATCCAATTGTGGCTGCTAAAGTTCTATCGCTGAAGACTTATCTCGACATAAAAATGGGGAAAGGTACATAACAGAGTTTTAGGGGGGGAGTTTGCTATATATGTATATTGTGTGCTTTATATAGATTTGTTACAATTTGGAATTACATTTTCTGGCAAAGATGCAATTACAAAAACAAAGTTATATTTTCATGGCATTGTGTACAAATAGCGCAATAAAAATAAAAATACAATTAAAAAAATACGTGCTGGCGATTTTGATTGATCAGTTCTATAAAATATAAAATATAATTCAAAGCTTAGATAAGCTATCGCAGATGATATTGAGTATGTAATCGGTGAGTTGTTTGTCTATATAAAGCGTAATGCTTGACTAGTACAATTGCATTTATTGCGGTAAGCGCATTAAAATGAATTTGAGTACTGTCATCGTTGTTTCTGGCCTTTTGCTGGCCACGGTAAGCATAACATCAACGCTAACATATGACGAAGAAAGGTTGGCTTTAAAACATTTTGTCACTTCTGTAAGTACGTGCAGTGCGGAAAATAGGTAGCAAAATGGTAAACATTTTATCACAATTAATTTCTTAATTTCCACAGGATGAGCGCATTCGTTCACATGGCTATCCAGTCGAATCACACACCGTTGAGACGAGCGATGCTTACCTGTTGACACTCTTCCGCATTCCTTACTCCCACAAATTAAATAACCAAAATGCTTACCGCCCAGCTATTTTGTTGCAACATGGCTTATTCAGCAACTCTGATTGCTGGTTGAGCAGTGGACCCGATAACTCGCTCGGATATTTGCTTGCTGACGCCGGTTTCGATGTTTGGTTGGGAAATGCTCGTGGCAATATCTATTCACGCGGAAATTCGAATATAACTATAAATAACCCAAAATTTTGGAAGTTCAGTTGGCATGAAATTGGCATATACGATATAAGTGCTATGATTGATTATATTCGCGATAATACCGCTCAACAAGCCATACACTATGCCGGCCACTCGCAGGGCACCACAGTGTACCTGGCTCTCATGTCCACCAAGTCACAGTATAATGCCAAGATTAAGACGGCACATCTATTGGCGCCATGTGCATTCTTGGCGAATGGTAGACATGTTATATTCCAACTTTCGCAGCTGATCGGCAACCCCGATGGGCTTTTATACAGTGTCTTAGAGAACTCGGAGTTGATGCCTAGAAACGAGTACGTCAATCGCATCGCAGACACGCTGTGTGGTCAACAACCTCTTTTAGGCGAACAATGCAAAGACGTTGTTTTTTGGTATGCCGCTGATGGGTATCGAAACACAAATCTGGTAGAAGCACATCAAGTTATGCATTTGCAAGTAATACAATAAACAATTTTGTCATTTGTGTTTCAGACTGCTCTGCAAGTGCTACTTGGCAGCCATCCGGGTGGTTCGTCAAGTAACCAGGGTATTCACTATCTGCAGCTATATAAATCACATAAATTCCGTCAATATGATTATGGCACCAAGAAGAATCAGCAGATTTACAATCAAGATACGCCACCAGACTATGATTTGAGCAAAATCACTGCGCGTACATATTCGTATTCGAGCGCCAACGATGGACTTTGCGCACCAAGTGATGTTGATACCATGGTGGAGAACATGCCTTATCTTGTTGAGGATTATCGCGTTCCCGATCAGACCTGGAATCACATGGACTTTATTGTAGGTAGACAAATGAAGGAAGTAATCCACGATCGTGTTCTGCAAACACTTAAGGCTTTTGAAACATTTTTGTGATTTAAAGGCAATTTAAAATATTGAACATTGAATTAAAATGAAAATGGAATGTTTATTTTAGGAATAATTGCTAATTTGGTCGAAAGTGGAAGTAACACTGATTCCGTTTTTAGTCTTAATTCTTGAAACATTGAATATTTCTACAGAAATTCATCAGGTACTTTACCTCGGAATATATATGTATATATATGGCCGAGCTCCACCTTCTAATTGCGGCGTGCGTTGGTGTTGGTCCACAAATGGAGCGACCTACAGCTCTAAGCTGGCTCCGAATGGCAAATGGTGTTTTTTTGAAGAGCCTTTTCATGGCAGAAATACACTCGCCTGCCTTTACCTCGTTAGGAGGAATACGTCACTTAAGGGGACTCGGTGGTCTAGAAATTTCCAAATATCGATTTTTTGTTTTTTCGATATTTCAAAAGTATATACTGTGAAATTTTCATGTGGAAGTTTCCAATATTATAGCTTCTACAACCCATTAACTAGGTAGAGAGCGGTCCGCGCGCTACTGTACTTCCAGCTTTAAACTTATTTATCTCGAAACAACTTTTTTCGGGCGGGTGTTATCAAAAAAAAAAAAAAAAAATACCAGTCTAACGGTTAGACGCGATAGAAGTGAAACCTTCCGTAAAACAAACTGAGAGAGAATAAGACGAAAGCAGCATTAGGAGCGGGATAATTATAGGTTCATTATAATATTGCTATAAAGTTCATATTTTATTTTCTTCATTTTATTATTATTCATCCTCAATGTTTTCAATTTCAACAAATGATACGAGTGGCTTATGATAGCTAAAATATGATACAAATGCTTTGGTTTCGATGTTGTCAACATATCTTTGAAATACCGCATCAATTGTTGTTTTTGATCGTGTTGTTGATTCAGTGCGATTGTTACACATTTTTAAATTGAATATTGTATTGAGAACGTCAATTAAAGGAACCGCTGTGTTCAATGCAAAATTTACGTTAAAATCGCCACCTAAAATCATTGGAACTTTATCGTAATCTTTTCCAAGTATCCGCGATACTTCTGGTGTATACTTTATTAAATTTTCGTGAATGAATTCCGTGATGCTTTTTATTGATTGATTCGGTGAAATATAAATTGCCACAATTAAAACTGTTTTTCCATTGCTCAATCTGGTTTCGCATGCACATATTTCTCCCACTTTAGAGAGCTGAACAGACAGTGATTCTAGTTGCTGTGCATTCAGATCTATCTGTGGAGTTACAATACGAGCACCGTCATTTTGATTGTGGTATATTGCAACACCGCCTGCAATTGCGGTAAATATTTAAAAATGAAAATATTTACGAATATAAAAATACGGACGCAATACAGCACACGCGGTTGCTATTATGAGCGTCGCAACGCGTATATTACACAGACGTACTAACATACACACAACCATTCGTAGGACGCTTGGTCTAAGCAAGTATTAGGTAGTGTAGTATAGGTATACCTAATGCCTTCTCGCTCACCGTGGCTCCGTAATTCGCAGGCGCGCAGACATATGTACTAGCATACATACAAACATACATACGTATGACGCTTGAACTTAACACCAAAGCAAGTAATAAGCAGTGTAGTATACATACTACAATACTCACTATACTAGCGTGGCTCAGCAGTACGCAGCCACACACATATACGTATATCAACATATAACGCTTCGTAGTGTCGCTTTTTCGTTTCATCGCGTCTCAAATCACTCCCAACGATTCTAAAGAAGTTTTCACTTCAAAAAAACTATTCAACCGAATCGTCTGAAATTTTAATATGTTGTTCACAACATCAATGACTATCGCCCGTACTAGAATCATATTATTATTCCAATTATTTCATATTTTTTTGATTAAAAAATTAGAAAAAATTCGATTTTTAGAGTGTTAAATTCAAAACCGCGCGATTTTGTCAAATTTTTTGAGGTTCTGGTTCTACCCGGGATTACAGCTCCTTCGTTTTCAATTCGATACCAATTTTTGTTATGGTCCTGTCCAAAACGTCTATCGAAACACACCATGTTGTTGTTGCTGTAGCAGCTTACTAAGCGATGAAATCACTGGTCATCTTCGACTAACTCATCTAACGCTAGGCTAGGAAACGTACTGTACGTTTGATGGCGCATGTGAAAAGGTGATTAGTGTCGTGCGGGGCGCCTTCACATGTGGGACATATGTTTAGTATGTCGGGGTCGATTCTGGATAAGTAGGGTTTTAACCTGCTACACTATCCAGATCGCTATAGGGCCAAAATTACGCGGGTCTCTCGGGGTAGCTGAAGCTCTTCATTTGCAATATGTGGTGGTTGCACTCCGAGGACGGCGTTCAGAGGTTAGGAGTTTAGGAAGATGGTAAGTATCTCCCGATAAATGTCATTCAGCATCTGTCTATATACAGTGCGGTCCAGTAGTTGTAAGTTCGTTTTGTCCTTGAAATCGTCAGAATAGTTGAAGAAATGCCTCTTGACGTGCTTGGGAGACGGCTTAGGTTCTAGCAAGTGTCTGCAAAGGTGAAACCTTTGGCTCTTTTCAGGGCTGGCATCGAAATGCACCATTATTGAATCTAATAGTTTTTGTTGTTGTAGCAGTTCACTAGGCTCTGCCAGTGCGGTGTAGTCACCGATCGTCACAGTGTAGTAACTCATCGAACGGTAGACCCAGGAAACGTGTTATTTCCATGGGTTGGGTGCAGAGGGCGAGGGGTATTAGGTGAGTTTGGATCTGGTCTTATTGTGTGATGCCCATAGACAGAGTTTATTAACTTAACAGTTAGTTCATTCCCGTAAATATCGCGATATGTATTTATACAGCTCAAGCTTATTTTGTTTCACTTAAAAATTAAATACTCCAATTGGCACACTGCACCTTGACTTAATTTCGCATTCCAGTGGCAAACATTTCCGATTGAAAGGACGTCGACACAAGAGAATCTGAAGTTTTTCTCTAGATGCCAACCAGCACAATTGCTTAAGAAAGCCAGCTCAAGTAATTTTTGGCCAAATGTAAAAGGGTCTCTTGTTCTCACCATTGTTCTCTTTTAGGCAAAATGATAGCGTAATTTATTTTAATGTAGACTCTAGACATTTATGAAGTCAATGGTGAATAAGCTAATATTCTTCAAAATATTTCTCCAAGCATATGATCGTATTATTGGCGGTCGCCGTAGCCGAATTGTTGGTGCGTGACTACCATTCGGGAGAGCGTGAATCACTAAAATGAAGAAAAAAGCTTCATAATAGCGGTCGCTCTTCGGCAGGCAATGGCAATCCTTCGAGTGAATTTCTGCGTGCCAATTTTTTATTTATTCTATTATACAAATAGCTGCAAACGGTAAACTATGTTACATACAAATAAAGGGAAAATAGTTTTTCTCTAAATCACTTCAGGAAACGTTTTTTTTTACTCCAAATTTATTACAGTCTGAGCGTTTGCTTACATTAAAGTTAGAATTTCGAAGTGGTCGTCGGAGAGAGCAGGGCGTCGTGAGGCATATAATAGCTGAAAATCGGATGGATGAAAAGAAGTGTATCAACTGGCGTCGAGGAGTTCAACGGTGTATGCGCCTTTCTAGCAGTGGCAATTCCTTCAATTTAAGTTCAATTAAGTTATTAAAAAAAGGTTCGGTAAGGTACACCTAGACCTTTCGTTCAGTGGATAAAACATCTATGGTTGGCTCTTAAATATATGACAATGAAATAATACATACATATTCGGCCGCCGTAGCCGAATGGATTGGTGCGTGACTACCATTCGGAATTCACAGAGAGAACGTAGGTTCGAATCTCGGTGAAACACCAAAATTAAGAAAAACATTTTTCTAATAGCGGTCGCCCCTCGGCAGGCAATGGCAAACCTCCAAGTGTATTTCTGCCATGAAAAAGCTCCTCATAAAAAATATCTGCCGTTCGGAATCGGCTTAAAACTGTAGGCCCCTCCATTTGTGGAACAACATCAAGACGCACGCCACTAATAGGAGGAGGAGCTCGGCCAAACACCCAAAAAGGGTGTACGCGCCAATTATACATATATATAGGTATATATATATATAATATATATATATATATATATATATACCTATTGAAATTCGACCCTATGCTATGACTAGGAGAAGTAATATGTGCAGAGAGATGTTGTTTTTTATAGTTCTTCTTAAAAATATTCTCTAAAAGTATATATTAAAAAAAGGTACATAAAAAGAGATTGTCTGTAAAGTCGGTTTACTGAAGATAGTTTAACGTGACAACGTCATAAGAAAATACTGATGGAATGGTTGCAATTTGCAAAACCAAATTTTAATTTTTTTGTTTGATAGATATTTTGTATGGATATAGAGAAGGAGGTAAATGGAATAGGTCAAGTTACATTTACACCAACGTTAAAAATGACGAAACATTTATCAAATTCATGAAAGATATGTTCAATTTCGATTGTGCATCAGACGTTAATAAGTCAACAACACTAAGAGGCAACCTCATCGATTTGCCTTTTTCAAGACACTTTACACTCGAAACACTCCCTTTCATTTCCTACTTTTCCTATCATCGTCCTATTCTCAACAGAGAAATGGTTCATTACCATGCACACAGGAAGAAGGCATATGCAAATACAAATATTATATGTGAATTTATATACCCATGCGCATATACATACATATATATGCTCACTCAAGTAAGAGCGAGCCCGATGTCGTACGTTGCCGAACGCGGAGGCCGATTGTGCTCTTTGTCGTTCGTTCCGCGCTTTCGCTTGCAGTTCAAGTAAGGTAACGACGCATGAGCAAGATAATGACACATTTTTTCGTGCGCGCAGCCGGCTAAATCGAATGATAACACGTTATCACGTCAAAAAAGAATATGAAAATAGAAGCAGCGTATTTTTTGACTCCCACAGATATTTTTTTAGTTTTCAAAGCTGTATAAAGTGTGGATTTTTAGCGGAACCATATTTTTGTCTCCGCTGGCAGCATGACATTCGACAGCATTGAAGAAAGCGGTTTTAATTCATCAGTCAACAAATTTTTTAATACAATTTGCTCGAGGAATCGGAAATTGAATTGGAAGCAACAAATTTTTGTATATATTTCCAATTTCGTTAAACAGAGTTCCAAAAAATGTATTGCATTCTCAATTCTTTCCAAAGTATTTGGGGAAAAAATTGTATTACTAGCACATGATTAATTCCACTTAAAAAATACAATTTCTTATATTGGAATTGAAAAAAAAAAAGGAATTAAAGATGTAATCAACTGCTTTGCCTTCCAATAGGAATCATTACGATCCAGCTCTGGTTGTAGACTCTGTATACCAAATTGCTCAGAACGATGAGAGAAGTCGATTTAATTCTGTCTGCCCACCCGTGAGCACGATAACTAGAGCAAAAAATTACTCGTATTTAAGGGATTGAAAGTGGGTTAAATCGGTCTATAACCACACGCACCTCCATATAACGGTAATTTTGAAGCCAGAAAATAAAAAAAAAACGTTGTATAACTGTTATAAACAAAGCAAAATTACTCACATTCATGCAAATGATGAACCCAAAAAAGAAAATACGACGCAATTAAAATTTTAGCAAATGGGCGGCGGTACATCCACTTTGGAGTTGATGCGTGCGTCTCTATAACGGCTTAATAAAACTCGTCGAAACTTGGTGCACGCTTTGCTCGCCACCCCATTTAGATCCGGCATAAATGATAAATGATTCGATAAACGCACTCCTCGTGATGCTGATCTTTTTTTTTGCGATTTTTCATCATAATTCCATCTGGATTTGATCAGTGAAGCACCAAATGCCATCTTTTCGTTCAATAATTATTTCTTAATTCGCATGTGGCAGTTGTCAAAAACTCCTGCTGTGCCATAAACTGAAAAAATGCTGCTAAAATCAAAATAGGTGGTCTTAATGTGACATCCAAAAACTATTTAGATCTCAATAAAACTTGGTGCATATAATAAATTTTTTTTCATACGGAAATGAAACGGGGATCCAAGTAAAAGTTGAATTTTTAAACAATTTGCAATAATTCAATTTGAAAAAAATATATATAGTGTTGTTGTTTTTGCAGCAGTTCAACAAGTTTTGCCAGCACAGCGTAGTCACCGGCCG
Source organism: Anastrepha obliqua (assembly GCF_027943255.1). Lineage (NCBI taxonomy): Eukaryota > Metazoa > Arthropoda > Insecta > Diptera > Tephritidae > Anastrepha > Anastrepha obliqua. The sequence continues at coordinate 121,840,012 of NC_072892.1, forward strand.
TCACCGTTTATCTCATCTAACAGTAGACCCAGGAAACACGATGTTTCTACGGGTTGGGTCCAAAGAGAGAGGGGCGTTAGATGAGTGAGTTTAAAGGCGCATGTCGTAGCCCTTGTGTGGGACTATTATGCAGCAAAAAGTAGAACGAAATATATCTTGAAGTTACAAGAAAAAACCGGTTCTTTTCTTCTGACACATACTCTATAATCAAGGAGCACCCTTGACTTTTGCACCACAAAAATTCGGCGTCTAATATTGAATTTGTTTTCGTCACCTTTGGAACAAAAATTAAATTCTTCTCGATTTGAGTGCTATATAGAATTTCTTGGATATCTAATGCAGTGGTATTGACAAATTTAACGTCTAAGATGGATCATCGTATTGGAGAACAGTTGAACAATATTCTTAAGTGATACGTTTGTATTTGTAGAACTTCGAGTGCTTAATTTATCTTTATTACATTTTTAAGGTTATTGCTTTTTTGGACTTTGAATTCTTTTGGACCCACTTTTGCGAGGTTGCGGGTGCTTGTTTGAGCACTACAACTCAACTCTTTGAGTTGGTTTTGGCCAGCGTATATGTATGTACATACTTACCTACATATGTAGGCCAAAAGTGCAATATGTAGAATTTCCATCACGTGAATGTGTGCGCTGGCTATAATCTTAATAATTGCGGATTTATGACTATCTGATAATCAATGTATCAAAACAATGTGGGGGGTATTTTTACAATCGTTTGCGTCAGCTACGTGAGGTATAATCTTTGCAAAATATTTCGCTTATCCTCACTTATCCTTTGCAATAAGATTAGACGTTCTTGAGTTACGTCAATGCCACTTGTATTAATAATCTGCAGTTTATTTTCAGCGCTAATTTATTTCACAACCAACGTTTACCGAATTAGTCGCATTTTTCACAAATAGTGGTAATGTTGCAGTCAACGTTCGTTTTAAGTGTGTCGATCGCGCTTTGCAGCGCTTTGGATTTGCATCACGTAGATTCCTACATTGATATACCTTTTAAGCCTATCAAAACATCGGTCAGTTTAATATATCACTTTAGTTCAGTTATTATAGCAATCTCAATATGTGTCAAAAGTGGTATTTTTTTTTTTTTATATCTCCCTTTATTTATTACAGTCTGTTATATATTAACAATATGTAATTTTTTTACAATTAGGGTCTATTAAGTTCTTTTACCAATGTAAGAAGAATCTGTTATTATTATTATTGTTTTTTGTGATTACACTGTAAATCTTATAGTTAGATCAGTCGGTGTGAGTCGCTTTAATCTTCGTTTGGTATTTTCTGCCGGTGCTATTTTACGCATTTCTTCGTTTTGGTGGACTGACAGTCGCTGTATATGCTTAGTGCTACATTTTGTGATCGTTTCTTGGATAGTATCTACATTTAATTCACGATGTATGGCTTCATTGGGAATAAACCAACCAGCATTTGTTATATGTCGTAATATTTTGGATTGTGTTCGCTGTATGAGCTGAATATTTGTGTTTTTAGCCGTTCCCCATATTTCTATTCCGTATTTCCAGATAGGAGTATTAATTGTTTTGTATATAGTCACCTTATTATACAATGATAGTTTTGATGCTCGTCCTATTAGCCAACTTAATTGCCGGTACTTATTCTTGATTTGATTTCTTTTGTTAATGATATGCTGCTTCCATGTTAGTTTTTCGTCAATAGTTATTCCAAGATATTTTGCTGCTGGGCAGATTTTTATTTTTTTTTTTAAGGTTAGATTATATTTTGATGTCTTTTTGTTTGTATATATAACTTGTATAGTTTTGTCTTTATTAACTTCTATACCCCATTCGTCAAACCAATTTACTGTATTGTTTATTAATTTTTGAAGTGTAAAGGTCGCCAGTTTTTCGTGGTATAATCAATCCTTTTTTTAGGCCGACCGCATTCGTGAGCATGGCTATCCCGCTGAGTCGCATTATGTGTCGACTAGCGATGGCTACATACTCAACCTCTTTCGCATACCCCATTCGCCACATCTGCGTACTCAGAATGCAAGTAAACCTGTCGTCTTCATACAACACGGACTCTTCGGCTGTTCCGATTGCTTCTTGCTTAACGGTCCAGATAATGCCATCGCCTACAATTTCGCCGATGCTGGTTTCGATGTTTGGCTAGGTAATGCGCGCGGCAACATTTATTCACGCAATCACTCAGCGCTGTCAACCCAACATCCGAACTTTTGGAAGTTCAGTTGGCACGAGATCGGCACCATCGATATGCCCGAATCGATCGATTATGTGCTCGAACGGACGGGTGAAAGTGCTTTACATTATGTTGGACATTCACAAGGTGGCACAGTCTATTTTGTTATGCTCTCATCGCGTCCGGAATACAATGTAAAGATAAAAACTGGACACACCTTGGCACCTGCCGTATTTATGGGTAATGCAACAGATGGCATCGTGGAAGGTCTCGCACCATATGTGGGCACTCCTGGTCCAGGTACAAATCTGTTAGATAATCAACCGTTTTTACCGTATAATACCTATGTGCAACGTTTGTTAAATGCTGCCTGTGGTGGCAAACCGGCTTATCCGAAATATTGTCAAACACTCTTTTTAATGTGGGCTGGGAATGAGCAGTCAAATATCAATGCGGTAAGCACACTATATTTCAACAGCAAGATTCACGTCAAAATAAAATTACTTTCTGCTGCAGACGCTGCTGCCTCTATTGGCGGAAACGCATCCGGCTGGCATTTCTACTAACCAAGCTATTCATTTTATTCAACTCAAAGTATCGAACAAATTCCGTCAATATGACTTCGGTACCAAAAATAATCGAAAGCAATATAACCAAACCGAACCGCCAGAGTATCCCTTGGAGAAGATCACCGCCAATACATACATATACTGAGGCTTGAGTGATAGTTCTGTCAAAGTGAATGATATGAAGCGTCTACCTCCTTATCTTTCCAATTTGCGACTATTCTACGAAATGCCTGACCCAAAATGGGGGCATTTGGATTTTATTTTCGCTCAACAGGTAAAGGCGGAAATCAATGATCCTTTGATACAGTATTGCAAAGATTATGAACAAAATTTACAACAGTTATCATTTGACGACTATAAAAGGTTGCATTAAATTTTTACGGTACTATATTTACGCCTTTGTAATCTAATCTATCTCTTCTGATTTTCTTTGCTTTTTCAATAAATAAATATGGATTGATTGCAAATGCCATATGAAGCATTTAATACGCGCATGCAAATATTTCGTAGTATTTTTCTGTTAAGCTATAGAAAATAAAAAGAGATGTCTTTTTTTTTAGTTTTATGCCAGTTCAAAGGTCGCAGTTCCCAAAAAAACAAACGTTTTTAATCTGGTTTTTTTATAATACGTAAAACAAATAAATAAAAGCAAATGAATAAATCGGACATAGCTCAATAGGTATGAGTTATCGGATCAATGACTCCGAAATACAATTGGGGAAAGATATTCCGAACAACAACAGAAGAAAAGGGGTGGAAAAGAGGTATGAAACCTAGCTCCAATACGCTTAATATATTTACTGAAGGCTCGAAAATGATGGACGGAGTAGGTGCAGGGATTTATTGTGGAGAGCTGGACATCAGGCGGCCAATTAAGCTCTCTGACCATTGCAGTATTTTCCAAGCAGAAGTCTTTGCGGTAGCAAACCACTGGTAAGGACATCGAGCAACTCCAACATAAATATATACGTTGACAGTCAAGCGGCAATAAAGGCAATAAACTTATATGAAATTTCGTCTAAAAACATTCTTAGGACCAGGAAAGCCATAGAGAGCCTAGCCGCAGACAGACAGTTACACATATATTGAGTACCCGAACATAAGGGCATTGCAGGAAAAGAATTGTAGATGAGATTGGCAAAAGCGCTGTTTACATACAATACGAACAAGAAAGCGACATACTGACACCTTTAAATACGATTTACAATGGCATCGCTCCGGACATGAAAACACGTATAGACAGGAGGTGGAATAATCTGCCCACTTGCAAAACCGCGAAAATCATGTGTGCACAGAATGCAGACAAATACGCCAGATTCGTACTAGCCCTCTCTAGAAAGGAAAACAGAACAATCGTAGGTATGCTGACAGGCCACAATTTGTTAGCGGCACACGCATACAAGATGGGAATTACAAACAATGATAGCTGCAGATTTTGCAATGAACTAGAAGAGAGGGAAATTCTGGAACACCTTCTATGTTCTTGCCCCGCATTAGCTAGAACCCGAATGAAATGTTTAGGAGAGAGATTAGAATGTTTCTCGGGGTTAGAGCTTGAGAGTTTACTTAGATTCGCAAAAGACGCAGATTTATTACAAGTAATCTACTACAAGGAAACGTAAGGGTCAAGCTCCATCTGGTAGCACTAAGGACCAATAGGACTATGTGATGGCTTTCAGGCAGCCAGGTCAACCTAACCTAAATGAATAAAATAGTTAATTTTGAAATGTGCTTTTAAAATTAGAAATTTCGAAGAAGAAAATAATACTTAAGAACTAAAATATATGTATGTAAAGGGTATTTCGGCCGCCGTAGCCGAATGGGTTGGTGCGTGACTACCATTCGGAATTCAGAGAGAACGTAGGTTTGAATCTCGGTGAAACACCAAAATAAAGAAAAAGTGTTTTCTAATAGCGGTCGCTCCTCTGCAGGCAATGGCAAACCTCCGAGTGTATTTTTGTAATGAAAAAGCGCACCATAAAAAAAACCCATTTGCGTTCGAAGTCGGCTTAAAACTGTAGGTCCCTCCATTTGTGCAGACGCACGCCGCAAATAGGAGTAGGATCTCGGCCAAACTCACAGAAGGGGTGTACGCGCCAATTATATATTAAGTGCGCAACTAAGTTTTCCCGGTTTTTTTGATGAAAATGCAACGTTATTCTGGAAAAATGGTTACAAGTGAATCATAGAAAGTATTGCCCATCGCTGGCTACTACTTTTCCCCATCTTTCTGGTAGATCTCGTATACCGTCGCGGTAAAACTGTTAATCTTTTGAAACTATCCACGGATCAAGCCATTTTTTGATGTCTTCATATGAGTGGAACTGTTGGCCAGCTAGACCATGTGCCATCGATCGGAACAGGTGATAATCGGACGGCACAATATCTGGAGAATATGCCGGGAAGGGTGGGATTTCCCATTTCAGTGTTTCCAGGTAGGTTTTAACGAGTTTGGCAACGTGAGGCCGAGCGTTGTCATGCTGTAGAATCAATTTTTCATACCTCCCCGCGTATTGCGGGCGCTTCTCGCGCAGTGCTCGGCTCAATCGCATCAATTGAAGTCGATACCGATCCCCAGTGATGGGTTCGCATGCTTTTAACAGTTCATAATAAATAACACCAACTTGGTCTCACCAAATACATAGCATAAGCTTCGCCGCGAATCCATTTTTCATCACCCGTTACGATGCGATGAAGAAAACCCTTCATTTTTTGCCACTGGAGCAGTTGTTCACAGGCGAAAAAAGTTGCTGGACAAGTTCATGGCATTTCTTTTTTGAATGTGATATGCGGCATATGTCCACAGTGGCTAAGAGTTACATCGTACAGTCTAGTTGTTGACTACTTCTTCGAATAAATCCGAATAATAAATCTAAATGTACATAATCAGCAAAAATGCGACGCAAACGATGGTCATTTGGCTTCAATTCTTGCACGGGCCGTATTTTATAGGCCAAAATCCTTACGTAAAATTTTCGACTTAGTCGAGGGACAAAGGCCAATAAGTTGAGAACGGTCGTGAATCGACATTTCGGCGTCTTCTTCAATACTTCCCGAACACATTTATTTATTTATAGTAAATTTCCACAATTCAAAAGTGCTCTGGCGTTAATCGATTCATGATGACTTGCCAAACCTTACTGAACAAAAATGTCAACACAGTTTGGCATTCTCAGCTGTCAGACCATAGTTATCGACATCGATTCTCATGCTGCGAAAAAATACCCAATATATCCGTTAAATCTGTTAAAGCAAAATTACAAATTACAAAATTATTAATTTGTACAAATGATTAGCCCAGAAAAGGAAATAGGACGAAATCAAGTTGGGGAAAATGGGCGGTGCTACACTCATTTTTGGGTATATCGTGTGTCTCTTTTATTTGTAATACGAGAATTGCCAGAAATATAAACAGAAATTGCAATCCTCGTTTTTGCTCTCTGCATTAATCAAATACCAACATTTCATCCGCCGTACAATTTTCGTTAGCCTCTTCGATGAGTTTATTAAAGGCATCTCACTCTAAAGAACGGGTTATTTCTTCCTATAGTTTTAATTTCAGCAGATTACCCTTCACACAGATGTGTGCATATGTATCATCACTCAAAATCCAAAAGTTCATAAAATCAAGCGTCTATGTGAACCAGTGAGTATTGTATGCATATTCTGATACTTCGGTGCTTTGGTGGGGCTTTAAAGTTATTTATAAACTGGTGATAAATCATTGTAAAAATTTTGAAGTAGAGATTAGCTAGAATAGCTAAACGTAATAGAAGTTTACTAATTATCTTGCAAACACTTGAAATTTGAAATTTATTGCATGCGAACAATATTGGGTCAATGAAACTAGATGACAGGAAGAGAGTGGTGGTTGGCAAACGTATCGTGATTTGTCCACAAACAGTAGAAATTTAATTGCCTGCAGTCTTCAGTGCCAATGTAATAGACCCAAATTTATTGAGATTGAGAAATTTCCTTTCTGTATTTTCAATGGCGCACTATGCTTGCATTGTTAATGATTAGGTTAAATGGGCTGTTCTTCAATAGGTTCCTCGCGGAACTCAAAGGTCTAGAAAAGGAAAATATCTCGAGGCTTTCCAGCGAGTTTTTATACTCTCCATATTGGCATAAAGCAATTACCTTCAATTGGCTTGAGCTTTGTAGTCGTAAAGGATGACGTAGTCGGAACCTAAAAAAGTGAGCTGCTTACAACTCGGCAAAATAAGACACCCTAAAAATGAAAATAATTAATAATCGGAGTGATAAATCAAATTTTAGAAATGTTTTCCGCGTATACTTTCATTTACAGATGTCTCTCCTTTTATTGAAGATTTCGATGACATTTTGGTATAATTGAGGTTCCATCTCAACAATTTCGTGCCGAGTTTTATCTTTCAAAGTTTCAATTGTCCACAGAACCTTTACCTTTGAGACAAAGGGAATTTTTTAAAGGTGTTATTGGAAACACAGCTGAATTTTTTTTTTTCTTTCGCCGTGTCCATGTGGCTGCCAGCACAGAATGAAACAAGACGAATTAATTTTTTCTTTTCTCCTTTGCCAATACTTTTCTTTGACAATCAAACGTACAAAATATTGTTGGTGCTCTAATTCCACCACCTTTAATGAATACGCCTTGCCTTTGAGATAACACTACAAAAATGATTCAAAGTTGTTGTAAAATTATTAGTCGTGGGAGTTTCGTATGCAATGAGTTGAATTTTTGTTGGTTGAACCGACGTATCAATGTGGTCAATATGCATACCATCAGCAATAGGCCAAAAACGTTGACGGTCATGGGGGTTTCAGCTGCATTTTCGAACAAGAGGGGTCCAAATATACCACTAGATCACAAAATTCCCGGGGCGAATAATGCCAATTTAACACATTTCTTATTCCGCTCTGTTGGGCGATTCAACATAAAACAAAATACAATTTTACGAAATGTTGTTTTCATAAATACACAATTTTAAAAGTAGATTTTAATTTTTTATATATTATTTTTGAGTGATATCGAACCCATTTTAGTAAATTGTAGATTTTCATCTTATAATCTGTCGAAAAAGATGACATTTAATTGGTACAGCTGTGAAAAAAGGCATTGTTAAAAAAACAAACTGAACTTCAGATACCCATTTGTGCAACCACATCAAGTCGCACGCCACAAATAGGAGGAGGAGCTCGGACAAATACCTAAAATTCTGACCGCAAATGCTAATCTAAGAGTTTTTATATCCAGGGCGGCCGCCGTAACCGAATGGGTTACTACTAGTGCCAGGAGTACCAGGGTTCGAAACCCCGTGCATGAAACATCGAATGATAGAACAAGTTTTTCTAATAGCGGTGGCCTCTCGGCAGGGAATGACAAACCTCCGGGTGCATTTCTGTTGTGAAAAACGCTCAACGTAAAAAACCATCTGCCGTTGTGATGCTGCATAAAACTCTAGGTTCCTCCATTTGTGGAAACACAGACACAGACGCACACCACAAATATGTAGGTGGAGGCGCTCGGCCAAATACACAATAAAGGGTGTAAGCGCCAATTATACTTATATATGTATATATATTTATATATACCGAGTAAAGTTGTTGGTGATCAACCTGTTGAGTTAAATGAAAGATATCCGTGGCCGCAAATGTTATTTCGTGAATGTCATTCGGCAGGACTCGGATTCAAAATCCTCTGTGGATAGCCCCTCGGAAATAGCACACCTCCGAGTGTATATCTACATAAAAAATATTCTAATAAAAAACCATCTCTCGTTCGGAGGTGGCATGAAACATATTCGAGGATAAGCCTGACCAAACACCCATAATCCACTCTTAATTTCCCCTACTTTACACCTGTTTGGCATACGTGATTGCAAAAACTTGATTATTTGTGCTAATTTTCAATAATTATCAGGTTGTTTAACTAACTATAAATTATATTATATTATACAATATATCTGTCTAGAACGCACCGGCTCTAATAGCTGAGTGTATTGAACCGCTTTATCAACTGATGCATTCTGATTAGTTTCGCTTGCACTGTAGAGGTGGAATAAAACTTGCGAATTTAGTTGGAGTATATAGGAGAATTTACATTTAGGTCGGGGTCTTTATAACACCACGCGAGTAAGGGCGTACAAAAAAATGTGCGCGAGTAATGGTGGGTTAAAATATCAATTGAATTCTGCAAAAACCGCAGACACTTTTGTTCAATATAATAATTTCCAATTGAATTCACTGCAACATAGAAGTTAATGAGTTTATATATACTGTACTGGTAGATATATTATATACTGTACTGTACTTGAGATTGGAATATGGTGGAGTGTTTCTGAGCTTGCCGTAAAGCTTAGACTTTTTAAAACTAATGAGGTACCGGTATTGCTGAGTTTGCATGTTGATCGGCACCATCAATATGCTCGATTCGATCGATTATGTGCTCGAACGGACGGATGAAAGTGCTTTACATTAAGTTGGACATTCACAAGGTGGCACAGTCTATTTTGTTATGCTGCCATCGCGTCCGGAATACAATGTAAAGATAAAAACTGGACACACCTTGGCACCTGCCGTATTTATGGGTAATGTAACCGATGGTATCGTGGAAGGTCTCGCACCACATGGGGACACTCCTGGTGCAGGTACAAATTTGATAATCAACCGTTTTTACCGTATAATACCTACATATGTACAGCACTTATTTGGTTGGTGCATCCGTTATTCGCCTCATCTGTAGGGAATTTCAACTTATTTTCCAAAATCATCAGTTGTTTAACTATTAGTTATTTTAAGTATGAAAAATAATAGGTTTACTTCAAGTGGGCCAGGGGTTTTACTTGCTTTCAATAATAAAAAAAGCTTATCGAGCTTTGTAGATAGAACATAATATTTAGAATGAATGGACAAAGTTTCGAAATATTGAAAACTTACTTGGGCTGTGTTGCCGATGAAGTGAGAGTATAAAAAAATCGGTCGAGAAGGGGAAACTCTCTTTTTTAGTTAAATATATGAAGAAAACTCAAACATTGAACCGCTAATTGGCGTCAACTGAAAATAGGGTGCACAATACGCAGCAGATTTCGTCGATTCACCATTAACTATACTAAACTTTACTTAGGTATTGAAGAAGCTGGCAAATTTTTCCGATTGCGCTAAACAAAAAGTCATGTTTTTGTATGATCTACATTTTATCTCGAAGATTGCGTTAACAAATAAATTTATCGTACTTGGGCTTTGAAAAAACCAAGCTGTATAATCGTAGAGACGCCATTATATTCCGATTGTGGTACATGTTTTCTTTGAATATAGCAATGATAACATTATTACGCTATTCTTCTTCTTTTTTGCTTTTGTTCGTTTCACTTGTGGCCAGCTCTTGTAGTTCGTAATAGCCAAATTTTTTTTATCTTGGCTCATCTCGGTGTTTAAATTCGCATGTTTCATGTCGCTTTCTATCTGCTTCGCTTGTGTATGTTGGGGTCGCCTTCGTTTCCCCGACGCAGTAAAGAAATCTAGGACTTTCTTTGTCATATCATAATTCAGGTTATCTCTGTGGTCGGGCTTTCTGAGAACTTGTGCATACCAGCGACGATGATTTTCTTGTATTTTGTGCTCAATCGGCCTTTAGGCCTTCCACGAATGTATCAGTGCCATCCGAAGTTTTTTTTCGTGTAGCTGTTTTAGAGGCCACAATTAGGCTCCAAATAACAGGGTGGGACGCACAGCCGTTTTATAGATTTGCCTTTTATATGGAGAAGTATCCTTCTGTCGCTTAGTACGGCGGTTCGGGGTTGCCATGCTGAGTTTACCTTAACCTGCACGTATTCACTGACTTAGCCCCCGTTTCCACCAAAAGCAAACACCGTGTTTGCAGGAGTTGTGTTTATGAGAACTGTCAACTGTTTCCACCGAAATGTGTTTGCAAAGTGTATGGTCTTTGGTATGGTAAACAGATTTATGATACATTATTTTGCGGCGACAGCACAGCGCGATAGCCCAGCGGCTAGCAATGTGGGCTTCCGATCCGAAATCCTTGGTTCGAATCACAAGAAAATTTTTTTTTTTTTTTTTTTATGCATTTATTTCATTTTGTTTTATGATATGTTTATGAGCAGATTTTTTTCATGGCAGAAATACACTCGGAGGTTTGCCATTGCCTGCCGAGGGGCGACCGCTATTAGAAAAATGTTTTCATTAATTTTGCTTTCACCGAGATTCGAACCAACGACCTCTCTGTGAATTCCGAATGGTGATCACGCACCAACCCACTCGGCTACGAATGCAATAAAAAATGAGGAAAATGAGCAACATTGCCACCACTTAATAATTAAATTAGACGCAAACCCAACAAAACACGCTTTAAATTAGACGCAAACCCACAAAACACGCTTTGAAAGTGAGTTTAGGTATGGAGTTGTGTTTTAATTTTGTATGGGATTTGACAGGAGTTTTGTTTCGTGTTTGCGCTAAGAACACGATAGCGGCAGAGAACACGCTAGCGGCTGCGGTGGAAACTTACTATTATTCGGGAGTTTGTTACAGCGTGGCGCATGTACTTAAACATTGAGACCTCGTTTAGTGTGCTGCCATCCAGCAGAATAGGGACCTGCTCGTTGATACTAAAGTGATGAACAACTCGCAGCGCATGAACGCTGTCTTTTTCCTGCTTATTTACAGCCCATGCGGCTCGACTCTGTTTCGCAACTGATTAAGTGTGGCGTAAATATCGTCTGCGTCTTCGCTCACTAGCACAAAGTCATCTGTGCGCAGTATATTATTTACGTATAGGACATCGCGTTGAGTGTTGGCGATTATATAGTCCAAGACCCGGTTAAATAAAAGAGGACTCAATGCGAAACCTTAATGTACCCCTACTTTTCCAGTAAACTCTTCAGTTTCGCCAGTTACTGCTGAAACTTTTGTGGTTACGCTGTCATACATGTCCCGTATTACTTTGACGTAGTATTCTGAAGCAACATTACAACATTACGGTCAAAGGGATTTAAAGGCTAATTTTTTGATGCACAGTGTAGGGTACCGCTTGAAATTAGCAAACTTGGCTAAAAGTAATCTCGTAGGAATTCGAGAATGGCAATCCACCGACTAGCACTAATGCTTGGCGTAAGCTGGAAAGAGATAAAATTATTAATGGAAAATTTTTACTGGAATTGAGTAACAGAAAATGGTAAGTGATACCTCTCCAAATGTCAGTAATCATCAATAAAAATATTAAAACATATGCTCACTTATAAATTTAAGAGAGGTGAAATAAATTTATTACATTTCCATTCTACAAATACGGGTGCAAGGTTTTTGCATTTGATCCACATTTCATTTCGATGTCTATATAAACACAAAATACAATGCAGAATTGGCAAAAGAGTTAAACGCTGTGGGACAGTGAAGAATTAACGCGGTCTGTTAATTAGTTCACCTACTCACTTTTTTACATTGAAAGAAAAAAAATGAAATTATTGTTCTGTGTATTTTTGTGTACTGTTGCACACACGGCTGCATTAACTACACCCAAATATCCGACGACGGTAGGCCAAAACTAGCTTCGGGAGACCGTCCATCGCAAAACTGCTTATCCACACTTCATTCATTTCAGGCTGATCGCGTGGTGGCTGACAATTATCCAGTAGAGGCACATACCGTGCAAACAATCGATGGCTATATTCTTACCCTCTTTCGCATTCCTTACTCGCTGCGTACGCAGAATGCAAATATTTTGAATAAAACTGTTATGTTTCTGCAACATGGTTTGATTAGTTCGTCCGATGATTGGATATTAATTGGACCAGATAAAGCATTGGCCTACTTGGCAGCCGATGCTGGGTACGATGTTTGGTTGGGAAACTTTCGTGGTAATACATATTCGAGGCGACATGTTTCACGCTCTCCAGAGAAGCGTGCTTTTTGGCGTTTCAGCTTTCACGAATTAGGTATCTACGATCTGCCTGCAATGTTTGGATATGTACTTCGTGCCACAATGCAAGACTCTTTGCACTACGTTGGCCATTCGATGGGTACAACCACATTTATGGTGCTCATGTCGTTGATGCCCTGGTATATGGAACGTATACGCACAGCGCATTTGTTGGCACCAGTTATTTATACAGATCATCAGGAGGCACCGGTAACACGTTTCACTGCGCCCATACTGGGAAATCCCAGCCCACTTACGAAGGCATTGAGCGATCATGATTTGCTAGGTTATAATGAATTCCTTTCATTATTCGATGCCACGGCGTGTCAAGTTTTGGATGAAACTGTGTGCGCTAATTTTCTATTTCTATACACTGGATATGATCCCATAAACACAAATTACGTAAGCTTGTAGTGTCTTCATGTGGCTTAGTGTACAGTTGTGCGAAATATGTGTGTGTATGTAATTATTTAAAATGTTTCTAAATTTCTGATCTTCTATTTACAGTCTTTAATACCCGCCATTCTAAGGACCCATCCAAATGGTGGCTCCACCAATCAATTGATACATCACATGCAAGAGTATGTGTCCGGGCACTTTCGGCAATACGATCATGGCTTGAAAGAGAATTTGTTGTACTATAATCAACCAGCTCCGCCTGATTATCCGCTAGAAAACATAAGAGCGAATCCACCGTTGCAGATTTACTACTCGGATAATGATTTACAATCCTCACCAATTGACGTTTTTCGTCTGTTGCCTCGTATGGGTGGCAACATCGAGCTTCGCCACATTAATGTAACGACATGGAATCACTTAGACTACATGTGGGCTATTAATGTGAGAGAAGTAATCAACGAGGGTATTATTGGATATATCCAAAAATTTGAAAAGAGACGGGAGGAATTGCTGGTGAAAGAGAGAGCCGGCGATGATATCGCGCAGACCGAAATATGACTCAAATTCAGTAGTAGCTGAATTGTTGCTGCAAATTGCAGATGATATCCTTGTATTGTGGGAAATAATATTGAAATATGAAAAATAATTTGAATTTATAATACGAGTATATCTAAATTTTAGTCGTTAAAAAATGAATAAAACATACTTCTCATATGGACCCTGTTATATATCTTCTTCTTGATTGGCGCGATAACTGCTTAAGCGATTTTGGCCGATTTTAACAAAATTCATTTCTTTCTCGTGCTAACCGGTGCCAGTTGGAAACACCAAGTGAAGCCAAGCCCTTCTCCAGTTCAACTGGAGGCCTGTCCTCTTCCTCTGCTACCACCAGCTGGTACCGCATCGAATACTTTCAGAGCCAGGGCGTTTGTATCCATTCGGACGACATGAAGCCACTGGATCTTCTTTCGCTACACTATGTCTATAAAGCTCATACAGCTCATTGTTCCATCACCTACGAAACTCGCCGTCTATATCTATATACTTGGCAGAGGCTTCTTTATACACTGGGAAGTTTGTCATCGGCTGCCGAGGGGCGACAGCTGTGAGAAAAAAAATAATTTGTTTACCATTTTGGTGTTTCGTGTCTGGAGATTCGAGCCCGTGCACTTGCGAATGGTAGTCACGCACCCAAACACACAATAATTTTTTTATAAAAATATAGTTCATACTGATACAATAATTTATAGAAGGTAATTTCACTTCTTCTCCGCCGTGTTAGGTATCTGACAGAAATTTTGTTTTCGAAGCTCCAACTTATTACAAGAAATCCATTTTGGGACGTTAGAAACATGAAACAAAGCAAAGCGAAAAAATTTGAATAATTTTCATTATACAAAAAATCGAGTAAAAAGTCGCTGCTTCTGTGGATGTTGCAGCACGCGGAATAGCTGTAAGGATACAGTTATAAAATCTAGTAAATTTTCTGGTCCTGAGGTAAAGCTTAATAACACACTTTTTTCCATCCTTTAACTTCAACTATTCTTCTCACCCTTCTCCAACCCCAACTCCTAGGAAACCCTTACTGTTCTATAACTTTCACCAGAAAAGCGACATTTGACATGCCTAGAGGCAGTGCTTGGGAGTCAGACTGGCTTGGCTACGAAAATATGGCCATTATGAGTGTTCTACAAGATATAGTCCCCGTTTTGCTGATATCTGATCAATCAGTGGTGTGGGAGAAATATCACGCATTCTATAGATCGGGACTTTGCTGGAATGTTGAGTATGCCACCTCGAACAAAAAGTTCCCAGAATATATTCAGAAAATTGAAAATACAAGTTTTGCCTCCAAAGTACTATCCATCAACTTCAACGCATTTACTTTAACACCAGCGTTTTATCTAGCTCTCGAAGCATTTCTGGAACTCTCTTGCGTACAGTTCTGTTAAAACGCATTCCCCGTAGTGATTTTTCAACTCGATCAAACGGAAAAAAATCGCAGGCAGTCATATCAGGTGAATTCGATGGCTGTTGAATTGGTATTCGTTTCGTTTTTGGTAAAAAAATTTCGGATATTGAAGGCACTGTGCTACGGCGAGCTGGTTTACCACAAATCCTTTCATTTTTGGCGAATTGCTTCACGTAAACGTCTAATAACGCTCAAATAATAGCCCTTATTAACTATCTGACCTTCGATCAAAAACTCCTGGTGTACAATACCTTTTTGATCCATAACAACCGTGAGCATCACTTTATTTCTTCACTGAAAACGACGTGGTTGTTTTGATCTTGGTTCATTCGGAGCTCTCCACTCACTCGTCTGATGTTACTCTCCTGATGTATCGTAAATGAGTGTATTTCTTAGAATACCATTACCGAAACAGCTTCCCAACATTTCTAAGGTTTTCGCACTTTTGATTTCCTTTTTAAACGCAAATTTTGATACGAACTCGTTTTTGCAAATTCAAATTCATTCTTCGGGTAACTTTTTGATCGGGGTGGTATAACTAACAAAATTTCACGGTTTCAGCTGTCTAAATTAAGGACACATTAACATTCTCTGATGGTTTTGCTGATTTATTTTTCTTGTTTTGTTCGCCCTTTTTCTGTAAACTTCTTCATATTTTTAGATGGCGCTGACTATTCATCGAAGGCAAGGCGAACCCATACATTGTCATAGCATTGGTACAAATACCAAAATTTATATGTATGTTTATTTTATTTTTTTTTATTATTTATTTATTTGAAAGAGTAACAACTAATTAATAATTATTCCACTTATAATATTACAGCGCTAGCTACCAGGGGCTTCGGCTTATTGCGAAAAGGAAGAAAATAGTCTAATAGAATTTAAAAATATTTAGACTTATTGGAAAATGCATGACTGATGGTACTTATGCTCATTCGTACTAACATGTGAGCGTAACATGTATACGCCCATCGTATGTACGATTAATCGCCTAGATGTATGTTATTTTTGCAATTTCTTGTTCGGTTCTACCGTCTCTGGGTGTATTCGAGCCTCCGAAATTGCAGCAGTGTTACTTTTCACCAGCGATGCGCGTTTAGCGTAAATTTCGGCACCACTAGCAAAATCAGACGTTCCTGCTCCATGCTCATCACCAGCAAAACAAACGCAATACAAAAAATTTCACTACGGAATTGAGTTAATCGTCGAAAAGTAAGCAAAGTTTTCAAAGAATCCATTTTAAAAATCAATATAATTTATTTATTGTGTTAAGAGAAAATTCAAGCTACCTGAAACCAATTTGCTGCCCCGGTGTCAACTGAATTTTCAAAATAATTTCGATTCAAAGAAGAAATCCCATTTTTGATGTAAAGTAATGAAGAGAAAGAAAATTTATCAAATGAAATAAAAAAAAAAAATACTGAAACAGGGTCGCAGCCTTTAAACAATGTTTGTTGTGTTTGCATGACCTCATACCTTGATATGATAAATGGGTGCAAAATGCCATACTTCTAAGCAAAATGATTTTTGCAATATTGTGGTAGATTATGGGCTGAGGTGTCAATAATGCAGTAATTATTGATGCTTTCCATTTCAATTCAACCGGGCTATTCGGGTCATGTTCTTCGATTTCGATGTAACTCAAATATGTTGCTCTCTGGTCAAAATAATGAGACACGTATTTTTTTGTTCGCCCGAAAAACATTTTTTTCAAGAGTTATCGGCAATTTTGTTTTTCGGCTCAAAATCGATTTTTTTTGATTATATAAGAAAAAATTTTTTTTAAATGCCCATAACTTAGTCAAAAATGAACCGATTTTAATAATTCTGGGTTCAAAATGATCGTCATTACTTACACGACCGACTTCATGTAGAAACAATTGCAAAAAAGTAGTTGAAAATTTTTTATTCACCAAAAAAGAAAAAAAATTGAAATTTTTTCGAAATTTAATATTTCAAAAAGTGTATTTTGTCTTTTTTCATAACTTTTTCCAAATGAAGAGGACACCTCGAACTTCAATTGAGCTGAATGCCCAGTAGCTAAAATGAGTTGTTTTTGAGTAATTGTTTCTTCATGAAGTTGCTTGTGTAAGTCTTGGCGATCATTTTGAACCCAGAATCAATGAAATCGGTTCATTTTCGACCAAGTTATGGGCATTTAAAAAATAATTCTAATATAGATGCCTTCCACTTCAACTCAACCGGGCTATTCGGGACATGTTCTTCGATTTCGATGTAACTCAAATATGTTGCTCTCTGGTCAAAATAATGAGACACGTATTTTTTTGTTCACCCGAAAAATTTTTTTTTGAAGATTTATCGGCAATTTTGTTTTTCGGCTCAAAATCGATTTTTTTTTCATTATATAAGAACTTTTTTTTTTAAATGCTCATAACTTAGTCAAAAATGAACCGATTTTAATGATTCTGGGCTCAAAATGATCGTCATTGCTTACACAAATTACTTCATGTAGAAACAATTGCAAACAAGTAGTTGAAAATTTGTTATTTTCCAAAAAACAAAAAGTGCGAAACAGGTTTTTTACTCAAAAATTCATTACTCAAAAACAACTCATTTTAGCTACTGGGCATTCAGCTCAATTGAAGTTCGAAGCGTCCTCTTGATTTGAAAAAAGTTATAAAAAAAAAACAAAATACACTTTTTGAAATATTAAATTTCGAAAAAATTTCAATTCTTTTTCTTTTTTACTAAATAAAAATTTTCAACTACTTTTTTGCAATTGTTTCTACATGAAGTCGCTCGTGTACATAAGTAATGACGATCATTTTGAACCCAGAATTATTAAAATCGGTTCATTTTTGACTAAGTTATGGGCATTTAAAAAAAATTTTCTTATATAATTAAAAAAAATCGATTTTGAGCCGAAAAACAAAATTGCCGATAACTCTTGAAAAAATTTTTTTTTGGGCGAACAAAAAAATACGTGTCTCATTATTTTGACCAGAGAGCAACATATTTGAGTTACATCGAAATCGAAGAACATGACCCGAATAGCCCGGTTGAATTGAAATGGAAAGCGTCTATTGCGTAGCTTCAACGATCATCTATCCTCGAACTTGTCAACTTAACTCCCGCTTTAGAAAAAACTTCGTTTATAGGTCTTCATTATGTTATGTTATGTTATGTTATGTTATGTTATGTTATGTTATGTTATGTTATGTTATGTTATGTTACGTTCTTAATATCTTTCATGCCCCCAATGAGCGTCAAACCACCCTTTGCCGTCCTTTCATTGAGCTACTACCATATCAAAAATAAAACCACAAATATATGTACGCATATTACTTTATTCATTTGGATGACTTCAAAATGTTACAAATAATTTAAAAATATTTAACTTTTTGACTAAAACATTTCGCTATAAATATGTCTGCACGTACATATAGGTATGTATGTAGTTAACTACCCACTTTAATACTACATACAGATTCTCCTTAGCTTTATTATCTAAATATAGATGTATTACTTCAAAGACACTAAGAATTCATATTTTTCAAGGCTAAGATCTCTAATTAGTACAAATATTTTAGAAACATAAAACTGTATTTCCCTAAATACAATACTCTTGCAACATTCTTAAAAATGTATGAATTTGTTAAAATAAAATTATAAAAGGTCTTTTAAAAAGTGACGCCTAGATCTCAGTAGTGAATAATTTTCATCACCTTTGACATTTGTCAAGTAGACAGATGTATAATTTTACATGATAGAACAACGCGTAAAAGTTATTGAAATTTAGTATGAAAGTGGTGGATCTTTTAGAACAACATATCGCAAAATTCGTGAATTTTTTGGTGGAAAAAATCGTCGGAATGAGTCGGTCCTTCAAGGGCTGGTGAAAATTTTTCAAGAAACTGGTTTTGTTTGGTCAAAGACCAAAAACTGAACGTCATTCCGACGATTTTTCGATTGAGAATATTGCTGCTGTAGCGCAAATTGCTCCTAAACAACCTTCAACATCAATATCTCGACGTCATTGATTGTCAACATGAATCGACTGCTTGAAGAAGAAAATTGAAATTATTAAAGCTTACGAGGAAGACGATTTATCTGTCCGGGGATTAGCCTGTACGTAAGTTTTAATAATAAAATAAATATTAAAATATAAATAATTAATTTAGTACATTTGGTATAACGTCATCACCGTATAATTCTGACGAGTCAGGCCTTTTCTTCAGAGTACCGCCAAATCAAATTTTATCTTTAAAAAATGAGGTATGTCGTGTATGAGAATAGTCATTCTTAAAAAAGCCAAATCCAATCTAATATATTTAGTTTTATGTAGTTTATTGAGTGAAATGTAATATTAATTTTTTATTTTCGTTATTATTTACATGGACTTACACACTTTAATCAAATATGCACTTTGAAAAAATATGTACACATTTCTGTTTGAACGATCTAATATCAATATTTTTTATTGAACAAGATATAGTATTCAATTAATTAAAAAGTTCTTAAATAAGCTACCCTCCCTTGAGCGGACATTTCTCTTGGCTGGGCAAAGGTTGAGTGGTGGTTGAACGGTTGAGTCCGTCAAGGGCAAAGGTTGAGTCCGGGGAGGGAGATTTCACTGTAGTTGTTAAGAGCCGTATTTTGTATAAAAAATAGTGAAGCCTGAAATAATCTAAAGTTTTACATGTTTTATTTTAAAACAACATCTAGGCACGTCGTCTGAAAGATCCTTTACTGCTTCAAAAAATGAAGTTTTTTCAAATGCCGCGCTCAATAGTTGTCGGCTGGGTAATAATTCTAAGTACTAAATGATGATATAAAAAACTTGGATATGGGTAAAATCTCACGTTCGCATTACTTTATAAATAATTTACTTTAAACTAATCTAGACATTTATTCCTAATTTTTTTTTTGAATTAAGAGTAAAAAGGCGACATTTTTTTCAAGACCTTCTTATTAAAATGTTGTACCCTACCACTAGAATAGACATTTTACAAAATACTCGACAATTAGCTATGGCAACATTAATGAAACATAAACTTCTATAATAAAAATATTAAGTTTTGCTAATCAAGAAAGTATTCGGTCGCTGCCTTTTAACCGCCCTTTTTTGCTATACATCACAATTAAAGAGTTTAAATCTAATAAATTCGAATGCAATCGAATTATTATCGTCAACTGTAGGTGTATTCGTAATAGTTTGCAGCCCTGATGATTTTATCAAATATAAAATCACGCACGCCCAAGCCACAAATGAAATCGAAGTGATTCCAACGTTTTCGGGGAATCTTGTAGACGGCCTGAAGGTTGCGCAAGCGCATCAGCAGCCGCCAAATATCCTCCACCGAAACGATGTAGTCGTTCTCAGCATAGAAAATTGTTACCGGCGCCGTAATTAGCTCCAGCTTGTAGTCGGGTGGTTCCAGTTGATTGTACATCAGCCAATTCTTCTCTGGTCCGTAGTCGTATTGGCGAAATTTCGACGAGATGTAGCCTTGAAAGTAGTGCATAATTTGCTTAAAGGAGCCACCCACCGGAAAGTTGGCCATTATATCGGGCAGCAAAGTCTATTTTCAAATACATAAAATACTTTATCATTTTAATATTCATATTAATTTGAAAACCCACCTTGTTGAGATGTTGCGTGTCATAGCCTACCGCTGGCCAAAGGCGGCTGACACACACCATGGGTCGCTCGTTTTCGAAACAAAGCGATGAGAGGAACTTTTTCACAAACTTGTTGGTAGACACCATTTCCATGCCCTCCAACACTTTGGCTACATAGTTTCGTGTGCCCAATATGGGGCCGAAGATCTTAGCCAGCCCGCCTTTAGTATTGCTCACATACGCCACCGGTGCCAGCAGATGTGACGTCTTGAAGACAGCATTGTATTGCGGCAACATTGAGTTCAATACCAGAAAGACGGTGCCACCCTGTGAGATGCCCACAAAATGCATCTTCGCCTCACCCGTACACTGCAGAATGTAGTCTACCATAGCAGGCATATCGAAAATGCTCATCTCATGCCAGCTAAAGTTCCAGAATTCGCGTTCAGTCGCGTTGTACCACACGTTTCGCCGCGTGTAAATATTGCCGCGATTGTTGCCCAGCCAAATGTCGTAGCCTTGACGCCACAACAGATATGGTAATGAGTTCTCGCGACCATTGAGTAGCCAAGCGTCCGAGGAGGCGTAAATTCCGGCTAACAGGAAAACGACTGGTCGACGCGTATGTGTGCCACTTGCCGACGACATCGTTGTGGACGTGTTGTATTGCGGGATGCGGTGTAGTGTGAGCGCATAGCCATCTTTTGTTAGCACATGATGCTTCTCCACCGGATAGCCGTCGCGACGTATGCGTTTAACCTGCAAGAACAAATTGAAGGAATAAAGTAATAAATCATTTTTATTGCGCTTACTACCTAAGTATTTGTGACTATCAGGGATCAAGATGTTTTGATTGAGTGACTGAAGTGGGTAGAAAGACAATAATATAATAGTTAATAGGCGCTATCGGCGTCAATGTGACACTGCAGTGACATGAAGGTGACTTACGCAAATTGTCTACCTGGCTGTCTGCATGGCTCAATTCGTGTCTGGATGAACGGCCAAGCAAAGAGGTGGCGGCGTAACGTCGTACATACCTAAGTAAGTGCATATGTTTATATGTTTGTATGTTCGTGCTATACAAATGTGAGTCTGTATTTATGGATATAACAACCGTAATTGGCCTTCGTTGCCATTTTACTGTGGTTATAATTGCGCTGCACAATGTTTTTCCATTATTATTTGTATACCCTGTATGTGCGTGGCATTCGGGAGCGTATGGCTTTTTTCAATAGACATAAAAATTAAGCTTAATCCGCGGTTCGGGGAAATATATTTCATGTGTCGATTTCGGCTTAGAAAGTGGTTCCATAATTTAGGGTATACTAATGCGAGTCAGATTCTTCCAAATTTAGTGCATCGATAATGAAATAACGAACAAATGTGTTGCGAATACAGAATTTATCCTGAAAGTAATCGTAAGTCTACCAAATTCTGGTCCCCAAACCTCTGAGTAAACGACTGTTAAAGTTTGCTGAACCACAGCTACATTAATCTGTAAACGAATACAAACAAAGAGCTCCTCTGGCAGCACAAATTTAAGCAGAAGAATAGAAAATATTACATAATCAGATAAAATTCTGATAAAATTGAACTCAAAACGTATACAGTGAAGCAAGCAAGATTGCACCACGCAGCACTTCGTCCCATTCCTCGTTCATTGCGCATGAATTTTTGGCAAAGAAAGACATTCCAATGTTGCTATCCCACTCTTTAGCCTCAATATTGCTACCTACATACGATTTTTTTTAAACCTCAATATGAAGTGGCACATCAAGCTTTGGAAGATTACTAAGGGAAGGGTGCTATCAATCGGTCGGAGTACCGCTAGAATCGTTGTTTAGAGTTAAAAGTAAGTCGATAATAAACTTTTGTTCATAATTAAAATTGCTTCTATATTATTGCTAAATGCCGGTAACTTAATTGTAAATTTATGATGCCGCAATCATTAATTGCTAATACGAGGGTTGCTTTTTATATTTCTCATCGTAAGTAATTCTAGGGTTGTCAGGCGCTGTCTCACATTTTCATTGGAAAGTTAAACATATTTTACCATAAACGTACTCAGAACGTTTTGATGTGAGAGCCATATTAATGGTGCCTCCAGTGACTTTTCAAATTCATCTCGGCAAAAATTGGTATTAAACCGTGAACATTTTCGTGCGATTAATTTTCCCAGATGTTCTTGATAATCTTGCTGAATTAACACCTGAAATCTCAATGTCGTGGGATATGATGCTACCGATGTTCAGTTTTGTAAATCGTTTCATGACTGAACTGGGTAACATGGTAAACGTGATGAACGAACGTGATAACATGGTAAACGGACGGATCTCTCAGTGAAGAAGGTGCAGGATGGATGTCTGTGTACCGGGGAAAAGATAGGCGGAAGTATTAAGCAGGAATATTAATATATTTCAAGCGGGAGTCTACTTAATAGAAATATGGTATGCGCTCACTTTAAACTTGAACTTTAACTTTTAATTGAATCTATAAAAAAAGGAGCATAACTGCTCATACTGTTAGCCAGGCAGAAATAAAGGTTGCCAACACTTTCTGGCCGACATGGCCAGATTTATTAAGTGTCCTAGGAAGGGGTAACTTCTTTTCTCTTATTCAGAAAGTAGAGGATGGTCAAAGAAGATCATACTGGGACAATTAACCTATCTGGAATTAAATAAGAATAATTCTAGAATCATCATATGAGGCTTTCTAGATAGGATTATTATTTCTTCCATTTTTTGCAGGTTCTATAAGGAGGAAGATGAAAGCGCCAAACACTTGTTGGCATCGTACCAAAACTGATGCATGAGCGCGATAAACACCGGGCTAGACGTATTTGACCAGAGAAGGTAATATATCTAAATGAAATAAGAAAAATACTAAAATTTATTCTCGAAATTGGACTCAGAGATATACTCTGAGTAGGTAGCAGAATACATTTTTCAGGCCACAGTGCTAAGTCCCCTCATAATATTACTAATAACGCGACAAGAATATATACATCGGTGAACAATAATAATTATACGGCAAGTAACCAAAATTCTTCAGCATTGTAAAATACTGGCGCAATGAATTCTCTCGAAGGTCTTCGATTGTGCTAGAAAATATCGATGCTGCGCGCGAAATTATTGAGTTATGTTGATTCAATGAATTTTAAAAACGCTCTAAAAGCGCGACTGGTGCACTGAAAATTGGTCCAAACGAATCCAAAAGTCGAGAAAATTTTGAAAAACAATAAAACCGTTTTCAGCTACCAATATTATTTTTTCTATTCTTAGACCAAAAATATAAATAGCAACCTTTCTAAAATTGATAAGAGGAAAAAATCTTCTCGTAAAACAGCCGATTAGATTTTTTGATGAATTCATTTCTGAGAATGATCAAAAAATTATATTACAGCGTTAATACAGGACATTGACGACATACCCGCGGATTTTTTCTGATCGTGCCGCTAATGAGTCAACAGAAGAAATTATATGTATCCCAAGGATTGCCATAATCGAATTGAAATATGTTGCTAGCATCACTGCGTTAATGAAATAGATATGAGTAGAACAAGTAAAAGGGGCTTCAAATACTCGTTAAGGGGCGTAACAGATATTTTGGTACCAATTTAAAGAATACCTAAAGGAAAGAAATACCTAATGGAATATTTTAATATTAATATAAAACATTCACTCTGCGCGGCGACCGCGCTTCAAAAAAACACTCACCAGTCCAACGCCAGTTACGCTGCCCACAGTATTTTTGAGTAAAACTCCAATTATATTTCAGACTGAGATTCTGGCAATGCCTTAATTAATTCCACTTATCCATCAGCATAAAACTTTCGTAGAAGATCGATAAGTTTACCATTTCCACTCTTGCCTGAATTTCGTGTTCACTATTTTCTCGGTAGATGGCTGTAGTGATCGATATCTCGACAAGTATCGATCTAACTATGATATTTAAACTTTATGTTCGTTGTCAAGGTGATATTTCACACTTAAAAAAGGAAGTCAAAGGAAGCCAACGAAGAGACAATTCGCTACATTTTATAGTTTTCCTTTGATGAGGGCGAAAATGGAAACCAGGTCGCTGAAATTGTGAATGGTGTTTATGGTGCCGATACTATTACAGCTAATATAATTACGTGGAATTTTGGTTTCGTCGATTCCGGTCAGGTATTTTTGATGTCGATAAAATCACAGAAATAACTGAAGTTGATTGGCTTGTTAGTAGTCGTAGCACCGCCCAGCAGCTGAAGATCGATCATAAAACAGTTTTAAGCCATTTGCGCAAACATTTTAGGCAAAAATAATGGATTTCTTTTTTCTCAATCAATTTATAAGTATATGTATACAATGGTTCTAATCACCAAAACCAAATTTTTGACTCATAGTCCCCTAATGAGTATATGGAATCAACTAGATCCGTTGATAAAATAGCGAAAACCTGTATATACTTTCATTCTTGTTTTCTGGAGTGAGTGCAAGTAGGTCAATGACTAGCAAAAACGCAATTAGCCTCGTAATTCCGGGCCTGGACATATTATATTTAAGTCAGTTAAGAGTGATAATTCTGCAAACGGACGCCGTGCGAAACGTGAAGTTCAGAAGTTACGCCTAGATGTTAGTGGTGAATAACTTTAAGATGATACCTTTCGTCATCTTTGACATTTGCCTAGTATAATTTTACAGGACAGAACAACGCCTAAAAATTATTGAAATTTATTATGAAAATAGTCGATCTTTAAGAACAAAATATCGCAAAATTCGTTATTTTTCTGGTGGAAATAATCGCCCGATTGAGTGGACAATTCAAAGGCTGGTGAAAAATTTCAAGTAACTGGTTCTGTTGAAGTTAGAAAAAAGAGTGGCAGACCAAAAACTGGACGTTCTCTACGCAAAATAGGCATTCATCAATTGACTGTTGGACGGAGTTTACATGTAGACGCGCTCATGGTGGACATTTAAATGATGTAAGTTTTCACATAAGAGTCGTATTTGGAATAAAAGCAGAAACACTTGAATGGATATAAATTTTTACAAGTTTTATTTTAAAATAACTTCTAGGCGTTTCTTTTGAAAGACCCTTCATGTGCATAATATTTCTTAAGATCAAGGCTGGATGGATGTGTTTAGGTAGACCGGAGATCATAATTGAAAGCCCAAGAACTTCGGCTTATTGTACTTGCGACCTAACACGGAAAGTATGAATACAAAAATGGGCGGAGAGGACAGATGTCAGGGCTCTATATTTCTATTTCATATTTCTATTATCTCTCGAAAGGATGCGTATATTGTGCGTTTTATTATTGCTAAATACGTATTTGATGGATTGAAATATTTATTTTATAATACTTAATTTGGAAATAAAATGGACTTAAACCTGCAATGCCATATACGGGCTCATATGAAGTAAAATATTAAGTTTTAAACTCAAAGTAAAAGCTCATTGTGAAAAACAAAAAAAAAGGAACTAGTAGCATATTTTATAGGAATGACTTATTCGATTATTTCGATTTAAATTTTATTTTGGCATTTTTTAATTTATTTTCAGTCCCAGTGCAGTGATGGGTATGACTTTTCGAGTAGTGTTAAATATTTTTAATTGCTCATATTGCTTGTCTAATTTTGGCAAATGCAAATGCCGGCACGTGTGTCGACAACTCAGCAATAAAATCACACATTGACACAGAAACACATACAAGCCAAAGAAAAGCAACAACAGGGACGAGTGACGATAAATTTGCGATAGTAAAGTTTGTCATAAAACTTCCAAAAGCCACGGGTATTTTGCCAATAACAGTAATATCCATTCGTATAGCCACACATATACAGGGTGAGCCATCTTACGTTTGAAACTTGAAATTGCTTTAAGTAAGAAATGAATGATGTGGGGTTTTTTGGAGGACAATTCTTACGATGGCACCAATTTTTCGACACATTTTCGACTGCATGAAGCTGCATTTAATCGATGCTCATATCTGGATTATTTGGCTTATCCTAAATGGCTCCCTACAATATATTGGCCATATATTTAGTTTGGAAAATTACTTTTTTTAAATTCAAAGTAAGAAATGTGTGAAAATAATACAAAATTAAGAATAAATTTACTTTTGCTTAATATGACCATTTTTTGCATTGACTATGGCTTTGAGTCGGTCCAGAAAGGAACCGCAAGCTGCCCGAATGTGACTTGCAGGTATTTTGGCCTACTCGCGGACAATGGTTTTCTTCAGCGCCTCGAGACTGGTGAATATTTTAATATTTCCCAACATTGTTCAACTCATTTCATGAGCCGCAGATGTTAACCAAACTTCACGTCCTAATATGAATATATGTAATTGGCGCGTACACCCTTTCTGGGTGTTTGGCCGAGCTCCTTCTCCTATTTGTGGCGTCTTGATAGTTTTCCCTAAGTTCTAAGCCGACTCCGAACGGAAAACATTTTTTACGAGGAGCTTTTTTTAGTTGACTCATTAAAAACAATCAGTTTTTCAATCAGCTTCAAACGTTTGATGGCCCACCCTGTATATGCTATGTACATTTTCATGTATATTATGTATGTACAACAATTTGTATGACTTGAAATTATGCATTCAGCACCAGCTCCCATTGCACACTCGAATATAAAAATTACACACCCAAGTAGCTGCATGTGTATGTATGTGTGTATGCGGGTATATTTAGTAAGCACGCGACACTCCTACGATTTAATCTGCCCTTGTCGCTTGAAGTTTACCCTCCACTTGACTGACTCCATAGACTCAATAAGTCCAAGCTTTCAATTTGTTACTTGAACTATTTCGCACTCAATTCGCAGAGGAATATACATACATATATGTACATATAAATGCGCGAATGTGTTTCTCAAGTATTTGGATTATAATAAAAGTTTATACGTTGGAAAGGGTCGTGATGTCATACAATTTCCTAAAAATTATTCTGTGTGAAAATTTCCTGGACTATGTTTAAGTTCGTGCGGTTTTTTTTCGAAATTTGAAACTTTATTGACGTAAAATGGTTACAAATTTAATATTCAAAGTATTGTCCATCGCTTACTACTACTTTTTCCCATCTTTCTGGCAATTCACGGATTCCCTTTGTGAAAAATTCGGTCGGTTTTGCCGCAATCCACGAATCGATCCATTTTTTGACTTCATCGTAATTACGGAAGTGCTGGTCAGCCAGGCCATGTTGCATCGATCGGAAGAGATAGTAATCGGATGGCGCAAGGTCTGGACTATACGGCGGGTGGGGTAGGACATCCCATTTGAGCGTTTCTAAGTATGTTTTGACCACTTGTGCAACATGTGGCCGAGCATTGTCATGTTGCAAAATAACTTTGTCGTGTCTATCGGCGTATTGCGGCCGTTTTTCTCGCAGTGCTCGGCTCAAACGCATCAATTGTCGTCGGTAGACATCCCCCGTAATCGTTTCATTCGGTTTCAGTAGCTCATAATACACAACACCCAGTTGGTCCCACCAGATACACAGCATAACCTTCAGGCCATGAATATTCTGCGCCGACGTCGATGTTGAAGCATGGCCAGGGTATCCATACGTTGCCCGACGTTTTGGATTGTCGTAATGGACCCACTTTTCATCGCCAGTCACAATTCGATGCAAAAAACCCTTTCTTTTGTGTCGTTGAAGCAGTTGTTCGCATGCCATAAAACGGCGTTCAACGTCTCTTGGCTTCAATTCATACGGCACCCAATGGCCTACCTTTCGGATCATTCCCATGGCTTTTAAACGTTTGGAAATGGTTGATTGATCAACTCCCAAAGTTTTTGCAACCTCTTTTTGCGTTTGAGCCGGATCTTGATCGAGCAATTCCTCCAATTCGGTATCCATGAACTTTGGCGGCGCACCCTCGCGTTCTTCGTCTTCCAAGCCAAAATCACCACTTTTAAAGCGTGCAAACCACTTCTGGCACGTTCGCTCAGCTAGAGCATGCTCACCATAAACTTCCACCAAGATACGATGACTTTCGGCTGCTTTTTTCTTCATATTAAAATAATGAAGAAGAATTCCCCGCAAAAACACATTATTTGGCACGAAATTCGACATTTTCAAGTGTGGTAAAAATATTGTTGTTTACGCTTCAAATAAAAAACTTATACTGACGTTTGTGCCTTACGACAGTAGCTCTCCAATGAATGTTTGGAAATGTGGATCGATGGAATAATAATCAAGTTACGCCATCTGTTGTAAAACCGCACGAACTTATCGATAGACCTATTATCTTTTAACAAAAAATTGCTGAAACCAGCGCTTTACTTCTGTTCAATTAATCGAATCCAGAGGGTTCTGCCGTTTATACATATTTCATTTTAATTAAATTAATTAGGTTAATACACACATAGTTAATAAATAATTCAATGCGCAGTCAGTCATTTACCATTTTTGAGGTGTTTCCAGTTGATAGGAAGGCTTTCAAAGTCGCCTGACTAGCTGAAAAAAAGTAAATGAGGGTTCCCCTCACATATATCTGCAGCAAAATATTTGAAAAAGTCGAAGGCGGTTCTAAATAAATGAGAGCAATGGTGACGATGTTAAAAACGTTCACGACTTCCCCGGACGAGGAAAAAAAAAGGAAAAAACAAATACCCTTCCAAAGCAAAATCAGAAGATCATTAATTTATTTGTGGCAAAACCGAACTTATCATTGTGTGAAGCTGCAGCAGTTTAAAGGAAAAATTATGGTAATATATTCAAAAACACGATCCAAAGACGTTTGCGCGCAAAATACCTCAAATTCTTCAGCATATTGAAAAAAAATCGCTGCTCTCATTACCACAATCAAGCATTCAGTTAAGATTCTGTTTGGGGCTTCTTCGTCGAAAAACGATCTGACCGCCTATTTGTGTTTATTGGCAATTTGAAAGCAGTTTTGATGAATAAAATTTACCAAAGCATTATTACCATCAGCTGGGAAGATGTTTGGAAGAAGTAGCGCACCTTGGATTTTACAAGAGGACAACGATCTATAGAACTCGAAGGTGTGTGGAGTGGAAACAGCAAAATGTAATTGAAATGTTGGACTGGTCTTCACAATCGCCTGATGTCAACCCTTTTGAAAATGTTTGGGCAATATTTAAGCAAAAGGTAGCTTGGTAGGGGAAATGGTTGCAGTACCAGACTGGTAGTCCCCAAGTAGCAGTAAAACGCCGTTTTGATACCATTTTAAGACTTCCAAGGCGCAGATATCTACAGCCAAGCCCAGAGCTGTTGATGTAACGGAGAAGAATGATGGGATTTAGGCTGGAGCACTGTCTAGGCTGTCGAAGAAAGGATCATTAAGTGACCTTAAACATCTGGCTGCCAAGCCCGGACATTTACAGAAAAAGTGCTCAGTAGTCTCCTTCTCCTCCACTTCTGCAATGGGTATTAAATGGTAAACCCAGCTTTTCTGCGTCAGTTCCGATCGTCCAATGGACGGTAAGCACAGCTACAACTTAGGAAATTGAATGGCGTGGTACTAGGGCCATAGGATTTTCGAAATACCACTCGAAGAAATGGAGTTCCATCTGAACTATGCTTTCCTAAGAAATAAGTTGTGCAATTCTCCTTTAACAACAGTCAAAGGGATGCTGATGACCGAGTGGGAGAAAGCAAAAATCTCAAAGGAAAACAAATGTGAACGGTCAAATAGTTATCAAGACAAATTCGGCTGATTTGGAGCCGATTACCTCCATAACTTATTATTTGTCCCTAATATTATTTGTGGGTTGGAATAAAAATTGGATCTTTATTTTCTTTCTGAATGAAAATTACCAAAGGGTTATTATTTAAATGTTATTTAAATATCTCAAACCTCGTAAAAGATTTTTCGCTGCTGATACTATTTTTCTTTAATCACTCTAGTAATATGAAGATGTACATGTGAGGTCTCGATCGCAGTAGTCGACATTCGTTTGAAGCGTAAAGATACTTTTTATCTGAGTGAGTGTTGCCGACGCTTTCAAAGGGGCTATTTCGAAGTTAGTGATAAAGATCGAACAAGCGAAGGGACACCGAAAAAATTCGAATATACTAAAATACAACAAGTATTGAATGAAGACGCATGTCGAGCCCTTGATATATGCCCACAGAGTTAGATGTTGACAGGTCAACCGTCGGTAAATGTTTCCACGCGATGGGAATGTTCCAGAAAGCAGGTAACTGAGTGCCACATCAATTGAAGGAAAGGAAAGAAAAGATTTTTTGCATCGTATCACCACTGGCGATGAAAAATGGATCTATTATGATAACTCTAAGCATCGAAAATATTGGAGCCTGCCAGATGAATCACGTTCATCGACAGGGGAAAAAAATATTCATGCTTTATTGATCAGGGGATTAGAAGAGTGTCATCTATTATGAACCCCTAAACGATCTGAAACCATCACTGGCGATTGTTACCGACTAGACTAATGCGTTTGAATCGAGCTCTCGAACAAAAGCGGTCGGAATGGGAGGGTAGACATGACAAACTGATTTTGCTGCATAACAACGACAGGCCGCACGTTGCTAAATTGGTCCAGAAATATTTAGAGGGACTGAAATGGGAAATCTTGCCCCACCCGCCGCATTCGCCAGACATTGCATCTTCGGATTACGACCTGTTCCGATCAATACAGTCAGCCCTTATTGGAGAGCGTTTCACTTCTTACGAGAGCATCGCTTACTGGCTCAAAGAATGGATCAAGTCAAAAGAACTCGACTTTTTCATCAGAGAAATCCGTATGCTGCCTGAAAGATGGAGTAAAGTTGTAGCTTCCAATGGCACATATGTACTTCACATAATTGTTTAAATAATTCGTAACTTTGGCTAAGAAAGGACGGAAACTTATTCCCATACCCAATACAATAATAGCGGTCGCTCCTCGGCAGGCAATCTCAAACCTCCGAGTGTATTTCTGCCATGAAAAAGCTCCTCATAAAAATATCTGCCGTTCGGAGTCGGCTTGAAACTGTAGGTCCCTCCATTTGTGGAACAACATCAAGACGCACACCACAAATAGGAGGAGGAGCTCGGCCAAACACCTAACAGAAGTGTACGCGCCAATTATTATTATTATTTATTATAATACAATAATTTTTGACAAATCCACTTTTATTTCTTTTAGTTTGAGTAAAAACTTGGAAATCAAAAAAATATCTCCTTGTCTCTATTCATTTTTTCTACACTGTAGGCGTATAGTCTTACCGCATCTGTAATGATGATATCGCGCGTTTGACGCACGTTAATAAACGCCGCAACCATAAACGTGGATCCTCGCAGCTGCAACTCCAACTGCCAGCAACACAATGCACTTAGCAGCAACACCAACAACGATTCAACGATGTTGCAACCAACGATGGTGACTGCCATAACGCGTGCGCGTTTTGAAGATGCTGCGATTGATGCCGTTGATGTCCGTTGCTAGTTAAACGCGCTCAGTATGTGATTAAGGCGAGTGGTCAAGATGACGCAGAATGACATATTGGACTTTTTTAATATGCAGCGCGTAACGAA
Source organism: Anastrepha obliqua (assembly GCF_027943255.1). Lineage (NCBI taxonomy): Eukaryota > Metazoa > Arthropoda > Insecta > Diptera > Tephritidae > Anastrepha > Anastrepha obliqua. The sequence continues at coordinate 121,872,129 of NC_072892.1, forward strand.
TTCTACCCGTATAAGTGGCAGCCAACACACTTTGCTTGGCTAACAGCAGCTTTTGTTGCAGCTACTGCCGCGGTGCTTAGTGTGTCGGCTATGAGGCGCAAGGAAGTATCAGCAATAAGTTTCACAAATATTTTATTTCTATCACAATCGCTATAAAAGTCAAAAGTGGCTTCACTTCGCATATGAAATAAAAATAAAGGTTTAGCGTTGGGGTTAAGTGTCAACACTAAATGGTACTTCAATCTTCGATCTCACAGCAGGTTATATGAACATTTGTATGTACGTATGTTTGTATGAGTACTGGACGAGTTGACTGCTATTATTACTTTTCACTTTTCACGTTTTTTGCTACTTATTGACTTTCTTCTACTTGTGTAGAGTTTTGTTTTAATTTTTGCTTTTTGATTTTTCTTTTGTTTTTGCACTTTCATTGGCGGTTTGTAACTTTTTTCGCTCGCAGGAAAAGGTGAAACCTCCAAATCGGTAACATGTATGAATTCCGGGATCGCATTGAAACAAAAGTTGGTAGAGTCGCGTTGCCTGAACGATTGTCGTGCGCGCACTGCTGTCTATAGACTGACTGACTTGGTGCCTCGATCGCCGTATCACCAAAGCCACAGGGGTATTCCATGTACTCCAGCTGATGTGAAGCGCTTCTCTCCGCTGCTGCTTCATGTACGGCACTCGTAGAGACATTTACTGTGCTCATTACGTGCATTACCTTCATTTCGCCCGCTTTAGCCCGCATCCAAGCGCGCATTTAATTCATAAACTCAGCCAATATGTGTGTTTACGTTCGCATTCATCGATTTGCAATGAGAATGGCTCGCCCCGGCCAACGAGCCGGCTAGCGTTACACGGCGGCTGTGACTCAACCACGTGTAGTGGCGCTTCCATTTGTCCAACGTAATTCGCTCGCCGCTGTCACTTGGCTTTTACTTTAGCTCTCTGGCGTTGGTTGCGTGGAAAAAGGGGGGTACACACTCCACCTCCTCTGAAATGCAATAACCAGTTGTCTGGCATTTTGACTGCGCACGTCACAGCGCGATTTGTTTAGGATGCGCTTACGATGCGTCCACTGACTTAGTGCGCTGACTCGGTGACTCGGTAACACGGTTACATGCTTCAACTGCCTTGACGCGTTACGTTAATTGCCGGTTATTTCGATTGTACATTTGTTTATTTGCCGACAGCTTACGCAGTTTGCTCATACTTGTCAACGCGTAGCATTGAAGTAATTTAATTTCATCAATAAGCGTTTAAGTCTTTGCGCCGGCGCGCCGACTTTTGCGCTCTCTAGTCAATATGCGCTTTCTTTATTTAGCCTTAGGTACATATTTACATATTTTTTTGCACACACTTACATATATACATATACACACCTTTTTATGTCAACTTATGCGCTTATTATTTAAGTGGAACACTGTGTCATTGCTGGACAGCCTGCGTCCATCTCCCCAACAGCTTCATCTTGATCCATGCGTCTTTAAGATTTACTTGCTATGCGTAATTTGATCATGTCACAAGCCATAAGTCACAAGCAGTTCATTATTTGTATATGTAATTACATTAGGCCGGGTCAGCCTTCATACCAAAAATTTTGTAAATCGCAAATGCTTTAAAACGAGAGTTTCTATGCAAAAAAAAGGCTTTGTTTATATTCCACACGACCAATGAGCTTATTATTGAAGCTATTATTCATTCAATTAACATTTTTGGGTGTTTGGCTGATCCCCTTCTCTAATTTGTCGTATGAGCCTTGATGTATTCCACAAAATGAAGACACCTATGGTTTTATGCCACCTCCGAACGGCAGATGAATTTTTTGAGGAGCTTTCTCATCGCAGAAATACACTCGAAGCTTTGCCATTGTCTGCCACGGAGCAACCGTCATTAGAAAAAAGTTTATATTTCAATTGCACTTTCGAATTGTAGTGGCGCACAAACACATTAGGTCATGGCTCTGTTTTTGTGGATTCTTCTTCTTCTTGATTGGCATTTTAACCACTTAAGCGATTTTCGTCGAGTTTAACAAAGTGCACCAGTCGTTTCTTTCTCATTCTAACCGGCGCCAATTGGAAACACAAAGTGAGGCCTTCCTCTTCCTTTACTACCACCAGCAGGTACCGCATCGAATGCTTTTAGATCCCAGCCAACGACCAACAACCAACGCTGGATCTTTATTCGCTGGACTATGTCTATGGCGTCATAAAGCTCATACAGCTCATTACTCTATCGTCTACGATACCCAATGTCGCTAACGTGCAAAAGTCCAACAATCTTCCGTTTAATCTTTCTCTCAAATACTCTAACGGATGTTATCAACGTCTAAGATTTTGCACCATACGATAGGACGGGTATGATGAGAGCCTTCATTGTTCACCAGGTTTTACTGGTTTTTCGCTTCTGGTCTCACCAACAACACAACATCATCTTCACTCCCTGAACTCCATGACTTGGGAGTTGATGTGCCGTGTTTGCTGGCAGGCTTCCCATATAATGTCCTGCTTTTAGGGTTATCATGCAGCTTGCCCTAGCATCTCCAATACTTAAGTGCAACTATAGAGCAGCCAATTTCTTACCAACAGCTATTTTCGATTGTGTCAGCACACAAGTTGGTTTAAAAATATTGAAGGCAGCACTCATTAACCAGTAGAGGAATCAAGGTTTATACACGATTTAAATATTTTAGCTTTCATTTGAGCAAACACAACATTTTATTTCCATATTTTACCTCTTTTTTGTTGACAAGCCGTTTGAAGTTGACCTGTTACTAAAATTTTTTGCAAAGGACGGAACTGAATATCGTCCAGCGATAAAATTATGTGTTTTAGAAAGTTTATAAGGTACAGAAATTTGTAAAAAATATGGTAAAAGTGTTAAAGGAATCTGCACTCATATATGAGTCTCTCTCATGTATGGGGTTTAGAGTTGAAGCGTGGTATAAGCGTTGAGAGTAACCCACTTGGTGGACATCCAGCACCAGAAATTATTAAACCTGATGTCTGGTGCATGAAATTGTTTGTGGAGATCCAAGTTTGACTATATGTGAAATTTCGGATACAATAAACGAATACGCCATATTTCGCGTGAAGAAAAGTGTGAACTTAGGAAAAAGTGTCCGGTAATTAAAGTTGCATACAATAAGAACTCAACAAAAATATTTAGCAGAGTTTCCGCAAAATCATTACAGAGATGATGTAAAGTTATGGGAGAGCCTGGATTATGTAAGTGTCTTGAAGTTGAGATTTTGTAATAAAATAAGGTTATTTGAAACTGCAAACCCTTTTACTTTTGCTTTCCGACATTTAATATTGTGCCCTACGTACGGCTTCCCATGATTCTGATTTTTATTTAATACTAATCAGTACCATTTTTAAAGATTATAAATACATGAAACTTCCCAAAAGCCTTCGATAAAGTCTCCCCATATGATTTTCGTAACTAAATTGGTATTTCTTGGTTTTCATTCGACTTTCCTTGATTGGATGCGATCCTATTTAATAAAGAGTTAGTTATCGATGGGGATTCTTCGAAACAGTTTATTACCACCTCTGCCGTACCTAAGAGCAATATTTTAATATAGGATCTTTGTTATTTGTACTAGTAATGAATTCATACTGATATCTGTTCGAGTTTTACCTTTGGTAATCTTCTTCTCTTTGCTGATGACCTAAAAGTTTATGCTGAACTAAGAAATTCTAGTGATTCAGCCGGCCTACACTACATTCTGTGCTGAATAGTCAATTTTCCTGGTGCCTTATGCGTTTATTTCTTGATATTGAAAAATATCATAAAACCAGATTTTCAAAATTTCAAAGCACCCTTAATGGATCTTTTATTACCCTTAATGCCTCTTATTTATTTAAAGAGAAACAATTATCGGCTTATCATCCATTTTGCCAAAGAGTACCTGCTTAATCATCAAAATTTATTTTGTCGCCTTGAAAATAGGTTCCATTCGAAGCAATACACATATGCCAACGATTAGTCTAGTCATCCAAGCACCTTTTAAATGCATTTGAAGAGATCTTCTTCAGCTTCTTCAGCGAATTCTTCTTAATAGCCTGTATCGACTCAAAGTGGCGTCCGCGGAGTGGCAATATAAGTTTTAGGAAAAGGAAATCGTCGCAGGAAGCTATCATAAATCCAGTGAATACAGTGGTTATTCGTTGATATTTATCGAGTTTTTGATCAAAAAAGGATTCACAATATGAACCTTGTGAGACGATGCGTTACCATGGTGCAAGATCCATGAGTTTTCTTTCCACAAATTAGGCCGCTTCCTACGCACATTCTCTCTCAAACGTCGCATAACTTCCACATAATATTCTCTATTTACCGTAGAACCATTTGGAACGAATTCCGAGTGCACAACACAATGATAATCAAAGAAAACAAGTTTTTGACCGAGTTTGGGTTTCGGCTCATGTGGATAACGCCAATCAGCCGCCTGTGGACTGAACGTTGGGTCCGAATTCACTTGCTGAAGCATTGTCTTCAGCCACCTTCTTCCGATGAATTTTTTGAAAGAAATTCAACTTTCTTTGAACGAGTCGAGTAGCCACGCGTCTCATGCCCAATTGATGGTGTAAAATGTTGCGAATTGTACCTCCCTCAAACTTAAATGATGGTTTTCCAGCACCCTTGATTTTGTCGACTTATTCATCGGTTGAAGACGTTGATGGGGGACCAGATCGGGGCAAATCTTCCACGACTTTCCGGGCCTCTGCAAAAGCCTTATACCACTTGTAGACCCGTGTTTCTGATAAAGCACAGTCGCCATAGGCTTTCTGCAACATTTTCAACGATTCGGCACTCGAAATCTCGTTCAAAACACTAAATTTAACACAAATTCTTTGTTCGATACTTTTATCCATAGTGAAAATCGCAGAGCACACCTGCGGTTGACTGATATAATTAAATGCCAAAAACAAGCTAATTCACAGATCACGCTCAAACTCTGCGACACTATAGAGGACAGTTGTACCAATATTCCGAAAAAAAAATTTAGACACACATATGTGTAACGCGCGCTTCTTAAATGAACACTTCCCGATATTTTTTTGACAGAATGTATTAATTATACAAATCTTGCTTCGTGTGATGTGATTACAGATTTAGGGGCTTTCTTTGATTCAAGGCTCAACTTTATCATCAATTTTTGGGCGTTTCGCACTACATTCACTATATTTCTCAGGCCCGAAACCATCATATGAATCTCGCTGTGGATTGATTCGTCTTTTCCCTTTAAGTGACAGAGGGGCTCTTCAGGCAGTATCGTTTATCTTTGATCTGGCCCTTAATGGCGAAATCGACTGTCCGTCTCTTCTAGAAAGAATACAGTTGAATGCTCGTTGCAGACATTTTCATCGTTTTACGATTTTTCGCGTTAACGTTAATTATCTCTCAACCTTTTTGTATTTTGACCTTTCTGGGGTCAAACAGGTATTTCAAATAAGAGTAAAAAATCACTTTCTCTGTAACAAATCAAAATAATACTTTGGCGGCCACCGTGACCGAATGGGTTGGTGCGTGACTACCATCCGGAATTCAGAGAGCGAACGTCGGTTCGAATCACGGTGAAACACCAAAATTAAGAAAAACATTTTTCTAATAGCTGTCGCCCCTCGGCAGGCAATGGCAAACCTTCGAGTCAGTATTGCCAGAACCAATCGCAGTAGCGTACTAAAGCGATGATCAAAAAAGTAATAGATTGCTGTACTCCGTAATAGGAGTCTAAGCTAAATTAAAAAAAAAAAACATTTTTCCAATAGCGGTTGCCCCTCGGCGGGCAATGGCAAACCGCCGAGTGTATTTCAGCCATGAAAAAGCTCCTCATAAAAAATATCTGCCGTTCGGAATCGGCTTGAAACTGTAGGTCCCTCCCACAAATAGGAAAAGGAGCTCGGCCAAACACCTAACAGAAGTCTAATTTTCGTTTAATAATGAATCTGCAAGACAAAATACGGATTCCTTCTTATACATACATGTAGATATTCTTTTATATTAAATTCTTGTTCATGGTCCATTGAAAAAATAATCCGCAATTATTTCACGTGAGAAAATGTTCAGAAACACTCACCTTTCCATACTGATGTATCAGGATTTAATTCACTAAAACGAAAACAAAACACTCACTATCATCACAGTGACAATTCTCGAACTGAATAAACTTCTAACAAAGCAGTAAAGCTCATTCAGAAAGGCAAAGTCAAATAAACGTCATAACACAGTCAGTAACACAGGATATCACTAATTAACATATATTCTTTCAACATTAGCGGGTTTAATATTTTAAGCCTTTATGGCCAATGCGCACGTTGCAAGTTGCAACGTGTTGTATCGTGTTGTTATACATATTCAAAATTGACGATGTGCAGTAGCGGAGAAATTATTGTCAAAAGGGCGAATGAAACAAAAATATCTCCAGACATATGTATGTCCTTTTAGTATACATCATGTTTACTTTTATGGCTGCTGCTCGCCCTCTCTCGTTAACAATGGGACTTACATAAGCAGCGATGGATAAAGAAGGTTTCCCAATACGTCTTTTATAAAACATTTTTTTCAAAATTTGGCTGAAATTGTAATTTAAAACATGAACAATTTTTTTCCTGCTTCCTCTTAGAATTGGAAATTGTAATAGATTTCATATGAAGTGTAATAGCGTAATAAACTGAGAACAAATGTAATAGATCTATTACAATTGTAATAGACTGGCAACACTGCTTCGAGTGTATTTCTGCCATGAAAAAGCTCTTCAAAAAATATCTGCCGTTCGGAGTCGGCTTTAAACTGTAGGTCACTCCATTTGTGGAACAACATCAAGACGCACACCACAAATAGGAGGAGGAGGTCGGCCAAACACCCAAAAAGGGTGTACGCGCCAATTACATATATATATAAATATTTTTTAATTTAGTTTCATAATTAGTAATTTCGTTAAAATTTAATTTTAGTTTGTATATTTAATATTTCTGGTTCCTTATGTTGCTCATCTAATTGTTTTATGCGAAGAAGTGATTACCTGATGAGAGGTGATAGCAGTTAAAAAAACTGTTTGATATTTTGGATCGAGCTGCGTCGCTGTCGTCCCGGTCTAATGTATACATTTTTCATAAGCTTATACGAGTGGGAAATATATTTTTATGAGAAACTTATTTAAAGTTAAACGAACGCAATTATGATTGTGTCATCACTTACACTCTCTCTGTCAGGCACTTGCGATTCACTAAACCACTACCGTTGAAGTCTGTTGCCGTGTTTGCACGCTTTCGGATGCAATCGATGAACTACAAACGCTTGTGAATACTTATAAATATTCATATGTGTGCATATGTGTGTATGTATGTGCCACGCTGCTGCGTACTAGCGTACCTGCGACTAGTATTTACAACACTTCATGCAATAATTGTCGCGTTATGTGTCTGTAATTACGGCATTTGCTTTAGTCTCTACCCTGGTAGACATATCTAGTTCAATTAATCCGCGAATCTGCATAAGCTCACATGCCTGTATGTAGATACATATGTACTTATAGTATTAATAAGTAAGTACGCAAATCCACCTACATAAATCGCAACCGCCTAATTGTGCGATAATCGTAGACGTGCGAGGGTTAAACTTTGCTAAATGTCTGTTTATTTGCATGAACTAATTGTCACAATTGCGGGATATTAACGCGATTTTTTTTGCTTTGCACAAGTTGCCTTCTGTTTGCTGTTTGGCTGGTTGGTTGATACATGCATTCATATGTATATATGTACATATGTATGTAATGTATGCATGCTTAATAGCTTTTTTATGTTTGTATTCGAAACTGGTCAAGGATTGATAGACAAGATAATACAACGTTTTCTTTAAGCTTCATGGAAGTGAATAAATGTTGAACTTGAAAAAATATGAATGTGATTTTTTTTTGCCTTATTCACTCCTCTCGGGAGCATAATACCTCGACAAGACTCTCTCATCGTACACGGTTCTGTGGTGTTGTTTTTGCACCGTCCCATGAGATGTCGGCATCTGCTAGTTCGCGCAGCATCGACCTTCTCCAATTGTTTTTTGGTCGACCGCGACCTCTGCTCCCTTGCGGCTTCCAGTCCAGTGCCATTCTCGTGATGATATCTGCTGGTTTCCTCAATATGTGACCAATCCATCGCCACTTTCTGCGTTTGATTTGCTTAAGGATGGGTTCCTCATTCGTTAATCACCAAAGTGCGTCGTTACTGATGGTGTTTGGCCAAAATATTCTGTAGATGATGCGGAGGCATTTGTTGATGAAGGATTGCAGCCTCTGTGTGATGGTGTTAGAGACCAGCCATGTTTCGCTTCCGTACAACAATACGAACTTCACGCATGAGTGCATGAATATTCGTAGTTTAGTGCGCCTGGAGATTTACGAACTCCCCCATACTGCATGCATTCGCCCGAATGCCGCCCTTACTTTGTTTAGCCTGCAGTAGACACCTTCATCTACCGTGATGGTGCAGCCGAGGTAGCAGAAGCTTTCGGCAAATACCACCGGGCATCCGTCAACCGATATCTGCCTTGCATTATTGTGGTTAACTCTCATGGCCTTTTCGATGTTGACCTCCAATGCGACAGTGCGTGCCAGCGCGACTAGTTTGTCTGCCTTCGCTTGCATGTCAGAGAGTTTATGAGAGAGGAGGCAGATGCCATCGGCGAAGTCCAGGTCCTCTAGATGTCTGGTGAACTAACTGAATACTTATAATATGTATCTAAAGTTAAGGGTACATATTCGCCTCTCATGATAATTTCATTTGGCAAAACCTCATGCAGGATTCGAAATAGAAATCCTGAAATGTAATCGTATTTAGGAGCTTCGTACCAGGAACCTTTTCAACTCATAACCAACCAGAATTGACTAAAAGAAAATGATCTCATTCAGAATAAGAACACGAATTCAAATGCACTTTATTTCTTTTCGCTAATAAAAGGTACTATCTAATTTTGTTTTAGAACAACTTTTTTACTAAATGAAACCAAAAAAAAGGAATTTTAATGATGCAAGTCTTTATTTTGATTTTTACGCGCTCCATTGCTCTGTTTGTATACTCCAGCTGCCTATAGGTCAAATATGACTGACGTACGTCGCCATTAATTCTGCGCCACCTTGTAGAACTCGACCGCAGTAGCCGTTTGGTTTGTGCGTTACTATTTACTAGTCGATAAACTCCTGGAGCTAAAACCCACAGTGGACATGAAACATTGAATCATAGAATATTTTTTTCTAGTAGCGGTCGTCGTTCGGCACGCATTGGTAAACCTTCGAGTACATTTTTATTATGAAAAAAGTTCTCCATAAAATACCTACTGTTTCCGTTTATCTTTTCTGTTTTCAGCATCAGTTTCAGTTGTGATCGGGATCAATGCGAGTAGCTTAAAAATGCTGCCTTAACTCAAGTTTTTCGTGTTTCCGAGATTTCCGTGAGTAGCTAACTTTCATGAGCATTGCTCTTTATGCCTACCTAAAGACCTGGCGGCCGCCGTAGCCGAATGGGTTGGTGCGTGACTACCATTCGGAAATCACAGAATGAATCACCGTTGGAATCTCGGTGAAACACCAAAATTAAGAAAAACATTTTTCTAATAGCGGTCGCCCCTCGGCAGGCAATGGCAAACCTCCAAGTGTATTTCTGATATGAAAAAGCTACTCATAAAAATATCTGCCGTTCGGAGTCGGCTTGAAGCTGTAGGTCCCTTCATTTGTGGAACAACATCAAGACGCACGCCACAAATAGGAGAGGCTCGGCCAAACACCCAAAAAGGGGGTACGCGCCAATTATATATATATATAAAAGACCTACTTACTAAATCACGTTTTCTACGCGGAACTGTTGTGAGAACTATTACCAAGAGATCAGTTTTTATCAAATAGGTTCTTATTCTTCTTCTTCTTAGCATCACAGTCCTTGGTGAGTCATTGCTTCAATCACAACCTTTCGCCACCCTTCTTTATCTAAGACTACTTCCTTCCACCGCCGCACGTTCAGCTTTGCAAGGTCATCTTCAACGTCTTCGAGCCATCTCTTTCATAAAAAAAGACTTCTTAAATAAAAGGTTCTTCAATGTTTGCATAATAATATATTCAAGTCCTACTTACATTTATGTAAAGGGTGTTTCAAGAGTAGCGCCTAAATGTTAGTAGTGAATATTTCAATTTTTCATGTTAGAGCATTAAGTTAAAAATAATTGAAACTTGTTGTGAAAATTGTCGGTCCTTAAGATCAACCTTTAGCAAAATTTGGCTTTTTTTGGTGAACAAATTTCAAAAAACTGGTTCTGTTGAGGATAGAAAAATGACTGCCAGACCAAAAACTAGACTTTATGTTTGATAATATTGCTGCTGTTGCGCAAAGCGTTGCTGAATAACCTTCAACATCGATATCTTGACATTCTCAATTATTAGGCATTCTCGAATCGATTGTTTGGCGGATTTTACCTATAAGCGTGATAATGGTGGGCCTTTAAATGATGTAATTTTTCACATAAACGAGAAATTGTTAAGAGTCGTATTTTAAACAAAATTAGTTACACCTGAAAGAATAAAATTTTTTATTTTAATCTAAGGCGCGTCTTTAGAAAGTTGCGTTTCATAATCATAAGACACCCTTAATTCTTCAAAGTAATTTAAGTTGTAGATATCAGAGGAAAATAAAAATTGTATACATCGATTAAAGTAACAGAAGTTTTCTGTTTCATTACAGAATTTAGAAATTTTTTTAATACATAAAGAAATTTTTTATCAAAAACGTATTTCCAGGCGTTTCAAAATGATAAGACACTGTTTAATTAAAGTGATCATTTAATAGGACTATGAATAAGTTCGTGCGGTTTTACAACAGATGGCGTAACTTGATTATTATTCCATCGATCCACATTTCCAAACATTCATTGGAGAGCTACTGTCGTAAGGCACAAACGTCAGTATAAGTTTTTTATTTGAAGCGTAAACAACAATATTTTTACCACACTTGAAAATGTCGAATTTCGTGCCAAATAATGTGTTTTTGCGGGGAATTCTTCTTCATTATTTTAATATGAAGAAAAAAGCAGCCGAAAGTCATCGTATCTTGGTGGAAGTTTATGGTGAGCATGCTCTAGCTGAGCGAACGTGCCAGAAGTGGTTTGCACGCTTTAAAAGTGGTGATTTTGGCTTGGAAGACGAAGAACGCGAGGGTGCGCCGCCAAAGTTCATGGATACCGAATTGGAGGAATTGCTCGATCAAGATCCGGCTCAAACGCAAGAAGAGGTTGCAAAAACTTTGGGAGTTGATCAATCAACCATTTCCAAACGTTTAAAAGCCATGGGAATGATCCGAAAGGTAGGCCATTGGGTGCCGTATGAATTGAAGCCAAGAGACGTTGAACGCCGTTTTATGGCATGCGAACAACTGCTTCAACGGCACAAAAGAAAGGGTTTTTTGCATCGAATTGTGACTGGCGATGAAAAGTGGGTCCATTACGACAATCCAAAACGTCGGGCAACGTATGGATACCCTGGCCATGCTTCAACATCGACGTCGGCGCAGAATATTCATGGCCTGAAGGTTATGCTGTGTATCTGGTGGGACCAGCTGGGTGTTGTGTATTATGAGCTACTGAAACCGAATGAAACGATTACGGGGGATGTCTACCGACGACAATTGATGCGTTTGAGCCGAGCACTGCGAGAAAAACGGCCGCAATACGCCGATAGACACGACAAAGTTATTTTGCAACATGACAATGCTCGGCCACATGTTGCACAAGTGGTCAAAACATACTTAGAAACGCTCAAATGGGATGTCCTACCCCACCCGCCGTATAGTCCAGACCTTGCGCCATCCGATTACTATCTCTTCCGATCGATGCAACATGGCCTGGCTGACCAGCACTTCCGTAATTACGATGAAGTCAAAAAATGGATCGATTCGTGGATTGCGGCAAAACCGACCGAATTTTTCACAAAGGGAATCCGTGAATTGCCAGAAAGATGGGAAAAAGTAGTAGTAAGCGATGGACAATACTTTGAATATTAAATTTGTAACCATTTTACGTCAATAAAGTTTCAAATTTCGAAAAAAACCGCACGAACTTATTCATAGTCCATTAACAAAAGTATACTTTTTTCGATTTTTTTTCTGTTGTCTAGAATATTTTAGTATTCTATGTCAACATTTGTGGACCAACATCAAGACGCACACCACAAATAGGAGGAGGAGCTCGGCCAAACACCCAAAAAGGGTGTACGCGCCAATTATATACAGTTATATGCATATATGTAAGCATTATTTGCTTAACGACACAAAATAACCTTTTTTTCATCGATTCTGCTAACTTTTAAGTAAATTTACATCTAGAGAAGCCCATTCTGCTTTAATTGCCGCTTTAAGCTCGTTGGTGTTGTCAACTTGGCGATTTTGTTGGCGTAAACTCTTCTGACTAATACACCCCAAATGTTTTCTATTGGGTTTAGATCCGGAGAACACGCCGGTCAGTCCATAGTTTCTATGGAACAATCGGTCAAATACTGCCTTGTTTCCCTGCTTACGTGGATTCAGGCGTTGTCTTGCAGAGAAACGAAGGGCACCTCCCGATTATCCTGAATAAAAGGAAGGATACTATTTTCAAAACATTTTTGTAGTCCCCACTATTCATTCGCGATGATGTAAACTGTTCATCAAGAGTAACTTTCGATGTAAATGCACCGCAAACCATAACAGAACATCCACCGTTGCGCTTGGAAAATAAGAGCCCCCACTTGCGCAAATCTCTCCAATAATTTAAAAAACCATGGGGTCCATCAAGGTTCTATTTTTTCATCCGAAAATATAACCTTTTTAAAAAATAATATAAAATTGGGCAACATTGAAAATATTCCAAATATCTTACTGTGTCCCAGTTGATGTCTAGGTGTTTTTCTGCAAACTGAAGACGCGCCAGCTTGCGCGTGTTTTTTATTGCAATTTTAAATGATTGCACCTCTGTAATGTGCGCCAAACTGTTGTTTTTGAAACCTTATTTTGAACAACAGCGGCCAAGTTGGCGCAAGTCTTAGTCGAGTTAGAAGCTTTTCTTATGATTACTCGCTGTTTTCGACTTAATAGTGATAATTTTCTTCCAACGGGCTTCAAAATTTTGTAAATCTCAGGACTCCGTAAAAAATTCCGGATAACACAACGACTTCTGCCTGTTTTTTTTTTGCAATTAATTTCATTGACAAGCCTGAATCCTTGTAGGCTAAAATTTTTGACCGCTCTTCTTGTGCTAATATTGAACCCCCTGACATTTTAGGTTAAATTGAATAAAATTATAATTAAAGTCATCCAAAACAACAATCAGCACTTTCTATCTCTTCAGAAGCTTATTTTCGACTAGTGTCTTATCGTTATGAAACGGCGAAAAGACTAGCAAAAGTGCAACTTCTTGGAAAAAGTTAAAGGTTCTACAAAATAGAGTGAGCTTTTGCACCAGAAACAATTGATGGAAGTCTTAAGTCTATAACTGTTAAAAGGACGCCAAGTAACCAGAGGTGTCTTATGATTATGAAACGCACCTTATGTATGCATGTAAGTTGGTATGGGTTTGCCAATGTAAAAGTCGTATCTTATTGATTATGCGAGGGTGGGATAATAAATCTCTGAAAACTGATACAAGAAGACACTTTTTTAGCAACAAAAAAGTTTTATTTTTTAACGCAGTTTCCATATTAACTTGATATACTTTCTCTACCGTGCATTTAATGTTTCGATTCTCTTCAAACAATATACGAGTATGGTTTTTCGTTGTCCCGAAATAGTGCTTATTTCAACGATTTCAATTCAATTTCAACGATATTTGATTCGAACAAAATTTCTAACCAGCATCAATGTCTTTATCGGAAAGACGAAATCATCACAGGGGGTAAACTTGCATAATATAGTGGATGAGGTAGCAATTCTTAACCTTATTGAAACAAGTTGGCCTTAGTGAGTGCGAAATAGAATTTTTTTCATTACGAAAAGTCATCGGTCTTCCTACAAATCAGCATCGAATATCTAATAAGTCTGCACAACATGCGTGAGTAATTACTTTATTTTACCCCATGTAATCCATGCGAATATCATCACATGTCGCCATGATCTTGCTTGCCAACGGACCCTCTTTGATCTTCTTCAATTTGGATTCACCACGAGAAATAAACTTTCTCTCCTGTTTCTTGGTTTCTGTTGTATTTTGGTAAATGTATATTTCTTTCATGGTTACGAAACTGTGCAAAACCTCCTACAGCTCCCGGTTGAGCTTCATCAAACACTTCTTTGAAGTTGCCAAATTTTAGCATATCCAAATATTTTTGCAAAACTAAAATCACCAACCCACGTGATATGACTTTAGCGTCTTCAAGTTCGAACTGATTGCCCAATTGCATATTGTGAATTTTATCGTTCATTTCTGCATCGTAACTTTTGCTGGTACGACCGCACTAAAATTGACAAGATCAGGGGTGGGTATTCCCAATCATTGGCGAAGGATCCCTTAGTATCATACTTCACAAGTGCCTTAGCAATTTTTTTGATTTGAGTGAAATTTTTTTGCGCGAAAAATATCGAGCGCACGAAATTTACTTTTTCACATTTTTGTGCCTGTTGGAAATGTCTGCCATGTATGCGGTTAGGTTAGTTTAGGTTTTTGTGGCAGTCGGTTTAGAATAGCCAACTCCCTTAGACCAAGCACATAGGTCTGTTGTGGTACCACTGTGTAACACGGAAACTTTAGTGTTTATTTATCATGGAAGAATTTAGACGTTCTTATGAAGCGTGGGATAGGTTTTATCCGAACACCGGATAGTTACGTAAGAGAGTCAAAATAGTCAAAAGTGTATTTTCTTAACAACTTTGATCTACTCCTAGCTAAGGCTGACCAATTACAGAGGAAGTTGTTCTACTATTTCTTCTGCCTACTTCTGCAGTATTCATGAGAAAGTACTTCCAGCCTAGAAGAGTGTCTATCAGACATTGACCGGTGACACAAGTCACGACCTTCGAGATGTTCTATCTTGAGAGGTTAAGCAAATCTCCTGACCTTTTCTTATCTAACGGGTAATGTTTTAGCTATTATCTTTTTAAGCAGTTGGTTTAAACAGCTGACGCACATTTCGTGTTTTGTTTCACTGTCAAACATCTTCAGTTTGGTCTATAATTTAACCATGAATCGTTTTACAAACGAACAACGCTTGCAAATCATTGAATTTTATTATAAAAATGCGTGTTCTGTTAAGAAAGTTTATCAGGCGCTTCTTCCATTTTATGGCCAGTTTAATCGACCCACTGAAGCGGCTATTCGAGCTATTGTGACTAAATTTAGAATCAAATTTACATTATTGGACATCAAACCACCAACACGCTTACGTAGAGTGCGAACTGAAGAATATATCGCAGCTGTATCGGCCAGTGTTAATGATGACCATCAATTATCGATTCGTTGCCGTTCGCAGCAATTGGGCCTCTGCTACTCAACAACGTGGAAAATTTTGCGAAAGAATTTAGGTGTGAAGCCTTTCAAAATACAGCTGGTGCAAGAATTGAAGCCGAACGACCTACTGCAATGCAGAATTTTTGGTGAGTGGGCTCTTAGAAAGTTGGCCGAAGATCCACTTTTTTATCGAAGAATTGGGTTCAGCGACAAAGCTCATTTTTGGATCAATGGGTACGTAAATAAGCAGAATTGTCGATTTTGGAGTGAAGAACAGCCAGAAGAATTGCAAGAGCTACCAATGTATCAAGAAAAGGTCACAGTTTGGTGCGGTTTATGGGCTGGAGGTATCATTGGACCGTACTTCTTCAAAGATGCTGCGAATCGTAACGTAACTGTGAATGGTGAGCGCTACCGTGAAATGATATCCAACTTTTTTTTGCCCGAAATGCAAGAGCTTGACTTGCATGACATGTGGTTTCAGCAAGACGGTGCCACATGCCACACAGCACTCGTAACAATGGACTTGTTGAGAGGCGAGTTCGGTGAACATTTTATTTCTCGTTCGGGACCTGTCAATTGGCCACCCAGATCGTGCGACATAACGCCTTTAGATTATTTTTTGTGGGGCTATGTTAAAGCTCATGTCTATTCACACAAGCCTGCTTCAATTAACGATTTGGAAGACAACATTAAAGCATTTATATGTGAGATACCGGCCGAAACATTGGAAAGAGGATGCCAAAATTGGACTAAGCGGATGGACCATTTGAAGCGCAGTCGCGGTCAACATTTGCATGAAATAATCTTCAAATATTAAATTATATGTACTATCGATTTTAATAAAAATTTAATGCATTTTTCTGAATTTTACGTGTGTTTTTTTGAAAAACTTTCCTACAGCTCTTAAAAAATCATCCACGACCAAATTAGCCTGGTTGTAACACAGGTATTTTCTTCTCTCCATGACCTATTGGCCTGCTGGAGAATATATTTTTTTATCTTTAATTTGCAAGTAGCCATAGGAATTCCAATATTCTCTCTTTTTTCAAGCAGTAAAAATTTAGTACTTTTTCTGGCTAGCTCATCAGCCTTGCAATTTCCTTCAGCCATATAAGGCTGACCTTCAAGACGGTGCTAATATCATTTAGAACTGCCAAGCATTTCTGAGGAACCTTTCATCTTAGTATAACTGCATTTCTTAGTATAACTGCAACCATTGATTTTATGGACGCCTGACTGTTCGAGAAGATATTTATCGTAGTTTTTTTACGGAGTATGTGTTAAGTGTGTATACGGTTGCCTCCTTTATGGCTAAGACTTCTGCCTGGTAGACGCTACAGTAGTGCGGAAGTCGGGCCGATAATTCTTATTCTGAATCTTTTGAAAAAAACTCCATAGCCTACTTTATTTTCTAGCTTGGTCTAAGCTCCGAAGCGGCAGCCACGTATTTTGCTACCAGATTTAGAGCAGGCAAGTTGACTAGCACCTGGAGCGTTTCATTTGGGGTAGTTCTTATAGCGCCGGAGATGCAAACAAACTCAGTTCTTTGGACCTTGCTCAGCAGTATCGTATATCTTGCCTTTTGAGTTGACGGCCACCACACAAGTCTTCCATATAGCAAAATGGCCGAACTATCGAAGTGTAGGGCGAGTGTGTAATACGAGGTGTTAGTCCCCATTTGATTCCGACCGTTTCAATATACATAGGGTTGGTAGATTCAATATGTGGTAGATCATATAAAAATTGCGGTGAGTTGTTGTAAAAGATACTTACTGACAAGCGAAATGTTACATTCGGATTGGCAACATCAACCATACTAATGTTTGGGCACTTATTGGCCCACCCTCGTAAATCGAAATCCGTATTTATATGAATGTAAATGAAAAAAAAACACCTACAAACTGCGTATGCCATGCATTAACATGGACAAATATGCAGTTTTTTATTCAAAATTTTGTCACGATATAAATTTTAAATATTCCCCAAAAAATATTTAATCGTTTTCCTTATCTTAGCTATAATGCGCCATATCCTAAAATGATGATTAAAACGTCAGGCCTCAAGATTATTACGTGCCATTAAAAGCAAACATGGGCAGTATGTTAATGCATGCACGTACCCACATTGATAAATACTTATGTATGTCTGTGTGGATACTCACGAAATTATGATGAATGTATGTATGTATGTATGTATGTACATAGGAAGGCATGAATGTAAATTTGTGTTGGGCCCTACGCAGGCATGAAGTCAGTTAAAGAAAGGACTTAAACATTATTTCTACTTGAAATTATGATAAAGATTTCAATTCGTTTCTTTTCTTGCATAATACAAAGAAATAAATGCACAATCATTCCGTTCTTGACATTTTTGATGCTTAGCCTGTCAGAATTGTGTAGATAACAATTTTGTTTGGAAAAGTCTTATGGTTGATTTGCATGGATGACTCAATTCATATGCTGTATGAATTATTCTATAAAGGAGGTGAAAACTCAATACAGAAAAGAACGGAATAGGCAGTTTTAGTGAACATCTTTGCTTTACGAGTTTATTTGGACGCGCTGATTCGCACTAAGACGGTTCATATGTACTCGGAATTTATATTAACCACTTAAAACGAAAGATACTGATGGGTGGTCCATATATTCCAAAAATTTGTATTTCTCATCCCATTTCGTTTATATTTGAAATAATTTTTAACTCCTGAATAATAAGAAACGGGCGCACTAGATTTCGCTAAAGCGATATATAATAATTGTAGTAATGATGTGATTAAGTTATTCAGGATTTTCAAGTAGTAATAATAATAATAATTGTTCGCCAAGTTAGAAAGTCTTGCAGTCCACTCTCTTGTTCTTAGCTGGCCTAGATCGTATCTGGAAAACAGAAAACTGGTTGATAAAATTAATAACAGTAACTCTCGTGCGATTTTAGTGAATTCTGTTGTACCCGAAGGTAGCCATTTAGGCTCATTGCTTTTAACAATATTCCTTAACGATATCATAGAAGCTTTTAATTTTGCCTAATGTTTACTCTACCGCGACGATCTCAAGCTATACCATCCCATAAGAAGTTTTGTCAATTATATATTCGACGTTGCTGTTATTATTATTATTAGAAGGCCATTACGCACTGCGACCAGAATTGATCTATTGTGAAGGCCTATTTTGTAACCCTAGAGTTTTAGGCTTTTTAGAAATTTTAGCACAGTTTTGGGTTTGTTGTTCCAAAGATTGCATGGAGATACTACGGTACCACCAAGGTGGTGAAGTCTTTGTCTGCCCAACGCAGGACATTCACAAAGCACATGTTCTGAGCTTTCTATGTCCATTTCGCAAAAGCGGCAGACATTGGTCTCGGATAGACCAATATTATTTAGATGGTACCTCAGGCTGCAGTGACCTGTAAGGTATCCAGTTAAAAGACGCAGATCTACTCTGTTTAGTGAGAGAAGTTTGTCAGATATTCCTTTGTTGGGACTTATGAATAGTTTAGCTTGACGCTGACCGGCACAGTTTAGCCAGTGTGCGGCAAGTTTTCTTTCTTCCCATTTCCTAAGGAATTCATTTATGTGGCCTTTTGTTAGTCCACAGAAAGGCTCAGGACCAGTAAGTTGCATATTTGCTCCTTGTTTTGCAAGGTCATCAGCCATTTCATTTCCCTCATGTCCTTCATGTCCCGGAATCCAACATAGTGTTACTGTGTTGAGGTTTCCTAACGTATTTAGAAGGTTTAGGCAATCATTTACCAATTTAGAGGTGATAGTTGTTGATAGAAGGGCTTTTAGAGCCGCTTGGCTATCTGAAAGTATGTAGATGTGAGTACCTCTCATTTTCCTTCTAAGGCATTCTCTCACACATATTTCGATGGCATGTATTTCTGCCTGGAATATAGTTGGGTAGGATCCCATCGGAATCGATTTTTTGAATTTGGGCCCATTGATTCCTGCCCCTGTTCTACCATTTTCCAATTTGGACCCATCAGTAAACCATAGCTGGGAGCCAGGTCTGAAAGTGATAGAGTTAGTTCTCCAGTCTGTTCGTTCATTGATTATAACTTGGAAGTTCCTGAAGAGTATTGGTTTGGGTGATAGTATATCATCCCTATGAAGAATGGGACTGTGTAGGAAGTCTTCTAAGATCTTTAAATGTCCTTTCATATTCCCACTTTTAAGTTCAGATATACCTTTTAGTCTTAAGGCACTCGAGCGAGCTTCCCTTTCAATTAGAATTGGAAGCGGTGGTATGTTCAGGAGCACACCCAATGCATCCGTGCGACACGTTTTCATAGCCCCTGTAATGCCAACACATACCAGGCGATGCAGTTTGCTTAATTCGTTTGCCGCCTTTCTTTGCTTGACCTTGGGCCACCATGCTAAAGATGCATAGGTGACTATGGGACGTTGCTGTTTACAATCTCTTCCCACCTCTTGACCAATTTGTTGATGCCGTTCCACCAAAAATCACCTGGTCTGGTAGCAAAGAATTTTTTGAGCCAGGTTTTACGGACCTCCTCGTTATCGAAGGTCCTTCATATGGTGTGACAGGGAACGGAAAAGTGGGTAATCGGTTGGTGCAAGGTTCTGAGAATTCATTTTTCCACCAATTCACGACTATTCTTCTTCTAAAGTGATTTGAAACGTTCTCCATTGACTTCAGAAGGTCTAGCGCTGCGGGACGTGTCATCTACGTCAAAGTCGCCATTTTTGAACCCGCCTATGACACCGTCTCCATACACGTCGCATATGTCGCGGACTGCTTCGGTAGCTTTTTGACCATGATGAAAAGCAAAGAAGAGCAGGTGTCGAAAATATTGATTTTTGCCTCCTGGATATTCCATTTCTAAGCCTCAAAACTACTAAAAAATTGAATAACTGAAAAATGAAATTAACATAGTTTTGTAGAGCAGAAAGAGTTCTATCGAAAGAGTTCTAGTGTAAGCCACTCATGAACTCTGGCACGAGATAGACAATCATCGCGATCAACTTTTTTTATCAATTAAAACAAAATTTGATATTAGCTCTTTGTTCGAAACCCACTAAACCGGAAGTCTCCAAACTTTCATTGAAAGTCAGCTAGCGATGTAACTTCCAACGCACTACTCATTAAAAAGATGGCGCTAGTCTTGTTTATTTTTGTTTATTTCACCTTATATTCTTGAGAATGCAAGTTCTATTTGGGATCCTGGATTCACTGCATATTCTGATTGATTGGAGGGTATTCAAAAAAAATTACAAAATTTTTTTTCGCTGAATGTTTTCTTATGATTCCATGCCAAAATATAATCTCCGTTGTCGAATTTTGAACTTACTGAGCCTTTCAAAATGAATAAAAAATCATTGTATGACTTTTATAAAAAACATAATGGATTAAATAAATATAAGCTGGGTGTAACTTTTTCTTTTAACATTATTCATTTCCGTGGTACAATCCCTTTTTCAGCCGCCTTAAACGCGAGTTTAGTGCATTTAAATGATAGTGGTTCTTCTTTCTTTCTCCATACGTGGACCCTGCCATAGGAATATTTCGATTGAATCATAGATTCACCAGTCTAATACATTGTATCCCGAAATTCGTGGTTTCAAAGTATGATTTTACTAAAACTCCATTCTTCTTTCATGTTGAGCTTGCAAACGTATGCGATTTTCCTTGCTACCAGCTCATGCTTGCCTGCTTTAAAAAACTTCTGTGAATAGTCTGTGTTGAATGGGATTTTATATCCTATACTCGGTATTATGCACGAATTTTCGGAGCTGAAACTTAATTATTTGAATTTGAAACAGTTTTAATTCTACCCACAACTCGTTTAGATATAATTCGTGGCATTTTTGTCTGGTTGTGTCATTTGGCCATTTATCTTCGAAAATTCAGTAGGAAATTAACTTACTGTTAACGGATTGGGATATTGAGATATATGTTATTATTGGCTCATTGTTACTGGTGTAGTTAACTTCCATAAATTTAAATATTCTGGGGTACACCGATTAAACACCCCACA
This sequence comes from Anastrepha obliqua, assembly GCF_027943255.1. NCBI lineage: Eukaryota > Metazoa > Arthropoda > Insecta > Diptera > Tephritidae > Anastrepha > Anastrepha obliqua. Next base: position 121,893,585 of record NC_072892.1, read on the forward strand.
GGGTACACCGATAAACAATTAGTGAATTCACATGTAAAAAGTGTGTCGAATTTAATTAAAAAGAGAAGATATATGCGTATTTAATAAGTGCTTATATTAAAATTAAAATTTATTACAGAAGTGCTTAGCAAACTGCTAATTTTCGTTCTAGTCATGGGAAAACTTTGCCCTTGGGATATTATATCTCTTTTCCGCATATAGCAATTCCACATAAGTGAAAAATTTTTCTATATTGCTCTCATTTTTCTGCTTGCTTTCACTGCTAACAGAAAGCTGCTCCAACTGAGGCTCTATGCTCCAATGAGACATAAGGGAAACAATGATGATGATGACTAAAATACTGCTCATTGTACTCATCACAAGCACCTCACTGTCTAAAGTGAACAGCGGGCTCCTGTAGCGTAGTTTTCTTAGTATTGTATGATAGAATACTATACAGTTGTAAATATAACTCAACTCATTCTTAACCCTTTACTGCATATGAGCTTATATATGATATTGCAGTTCTGATTCAATTTTATTTCCAAATTAAGTATTATAAAATAATTCAAATTATTTTAATCCATCAAAAAATATTTTGAAATAATAAAAAATTGCTAATCGTAAATAAATTGCATATGAATTTATGAAATTTCGAAATAACGTCACTTCTGTGCAAGTGGATAAAAAAGCTAAATTGAAGTGCTAGTGATTTTATTTGCAAAAACTATAACAGAGTAAAACCTAAGTACTTTTTGACAAAAAAAAATATTTTCATGAATTCGATATGCGTAATTTTCTCGTCGGATATTAATTTTTCCGCTGTTTTCTATATTTTACGACTAGTTTTTATATTATACATATATGATTTCGAAAAAAAAAAAAATAAAACTTTTCCATTATTTTTTTGTTAATACATATGCCTTATTGATAGTTAAAGAAAGCTATTTCCACCGTAGTGGAAGGGTTAAGTCGCTTTACGGCGACTGACAGTAGTGTAATTCACTAAAATATTTTAACGATATTCTCACAGTTATCTTTTCCTAACCACAATTTTAACGATTTTGCTATTCGATAACCCATTTCATAACGAAAATCGATAAGACAAAATCAGCGGTTTTAGTAAGCAAGTCGGTTATTGCAAACTAAAGGACAACAAAGAATTGGAAGTATAAATTAAAAAGGGAAAATTACATTATCAAAAAGTTATTAAAAAAGGTTGAATATGTCTTTCGAGTATTTAGCTTATGCTTATCGCATAGAGACGAGGTAGTGAGTTTTCAAATAGTGGATCGACGAATAGGGGGTTCCAAAAACTATTACGGTTAACTCTAGGCTGGGCTAGGAATCTTATTGCTCAGCTCGACAGTCAACTTAGAGGTTCCATAACAGCAATGTCGACTGAACAACTGAATTTCTCATCTTTCAACTTTTTCAATTCTACATTTTTCTTTCATGTTACTACGTTCTACTTGCATTGCGATTTTGTTATCAATGACACGGAGGTGAGCAATTGGGAATATCCATGAGCCAGTGGTCCACTAGCCGTACCTTAAAATGGCGTAGCAGATGCATGTTTTGCTCAAAGGGAAGGTTTCCTATGCTATTCTTTAAGGTATTCACTCATTTGATATTTGTTTGAGAGAAATGCCGCTCTCCGTCAGTGTAAATAAGCAGCTGTTTATTGTAAGTTAACTTAAGTTTGTGAATAGCACAATCGTTAGTGCAAACGGCAAATACTGTAGACAAAAATAACAATTGTCGGATTGTTTAAAGTTAGTGAATTGCACTACAGGACTCTAATTGCAGCTTAGCTATAGGATTAAAAATCAGATCCCAGAGGTTACATTCCTCTACTATCCATTTAGCCGCTGAAAACTCAGCCTTTAACACGTTACAGTGAGCTGGCAATGGTAAATAGAGATTCAGGGTTGGATTTCCTGAAAATACTTTACCATTTATCCTGCCTTCAATATCGCAATAAATTACTAAACGAATAGGTGAAGTAAGCTAATTTTCCCTTCACTCTTCTCTATTGGAAATTCTCGTATTAAACTATGTACTTTAGCCATACCAGCGGTTACTAGACTTCAAAAGTCACTCAGCAAAGATCACTTAAATACTCAAATGGCCTCTCTACTCTCAAGAAGGCTAACGGAGAGGCTGAAGAAAACGGGACAGCTTTTGCTGGACACTCACTTTCCGGACTGTGTCAGTGTGGGTGAGGGCAGTGAAGACACTGGGGGCATCTGGTGCTTAATGTCTACACGCAGGGAACTCTCCCTTGGCCGTACAAATTTTACAGTGATCAAAACTAAATGGGCGATATCCACCTTCAGTCCATTTAAATCATCAGGAGTTGGTAATATACAGCCGTGTCTACTACAGCGCGGCGTGAATGTGTTAGCATCGGTTTCGACAAATATTTTCAGGATAAGCCTGGAATTAGGCATATGTTAGTACCTAAAAATTGGAGTAAAGCCGGGGTAGCTTTCATTCAGAACGCAGATAAAAAGGTGGACCATACGCCAAAAGCCTTTCGACCCGTAAGCCTAACTTCTTTCCTGCTCAAAGCTATGGAAAAAATAAGTACATTAGAGACGCTTATCTCAGGGATTCGCCTCCCCATGTTGAACAATACGCCTACCAGCCAGGCAAGACATACTGTCATACATAGCCTTACGACCAAGATTGAAAAGGCGTTGGCTGGTAAGGAAATTGCCCTCTGTACATCAACAATGCTTCTTTCAGCTCTATTGACGAAGGTGTGGTTAGGATGGAAATAGATAGACTAATCACAACGTAGGTTCTCAATTTGCAGAGGACTAGAACAACAATCTTTGAAACTGGGCCAAAAAGATGATGTGTCAAGTCAACCAAAAGATGTCCCAAGGAGGCATTTTATCACCGCTTCATTGGCTATTGACCATTGATGAGCTTCTACAAACTCTCGATGATCTCGGATACGAAGTACAGGACTTTGCTGATGATCTAGTCATCATGGTTAGAGGCAAATTTGACTCTACTACAACCGATCGCATGCAACTAACTCTCGACATTACGCAAAACTGGTGTCGGGAGAAAGGACTTTCGATAAAGTGAATTGCACTAGAGGCTTGCCTAGGCTTTAACTATTATTTCAGGTATAGAAAAGAACAACTTCACTGCTATTTGAGTTCCAACAGAAGTCTGCCTGATAATCACTCTTTCGGATGAGTAAAGGGTGGACGAATTTTATCAAATACCTGTCACATACTACAACATACATAACATAAAAGGATGACGAAGACCATGTAACCCGCTGGTATTTTCTTTTGCCCCATGACGTATCTGTACCAGTGGGCAGTTCTCAAATTAATTAACTTACTTTGGGATATATTCGTACATACGTATATGCATGTATAATACATATGTACATAAATTACATCCCCTGCGGCAACATGCAGGCTTTGTTGTCATTGTCCCACATACAAAAGTTGTTTACTCATATTTACATATGAATACAATCATAAATCGAATTGTGTGAGCGGTAGTTGAGCAGGTAGAAAATTTCAAAAATGGGCATTAAATCCTCATAAAAAGTTGAAAACGTAGAAGGAAACTTAAAATTGAATAGAATATTTGTCCATAAACCCAAAATCTACGATTCACATATGAATCCCCATAATTTATGTGTCTGCTTAAGCACCAGCAAGCATACATAAATACACTAAATTTAAATATACACATACACACATATATATATTTGTATGTGCAGATCCTTTATGACTTTACGAGCCGAAAATTATTTTATGCACTTACCGTTGAAATGATGAGCAGTTTCGAACAGAAAATTGCTAATAAGTGTTTTCCTGTGAAAAATGGTGTATCATCGGAAGTGCCTAAGTGAAGTTTGAAAAAAAGAGAAAAAAAAATTCATTGAGAAATCAAAAACACCGCCTTAATGGCTACCTCCTGATTATTATTATTATTATTATTATTAGTTGTTCTCGCGTCGGCTTTGGGCGCATAGTGCCGAAACCATAGTGCCGGGCGCATAGTGTCTACTTTTCGCTTTCGTCTTAATTTGAGTCCATAAGAGAGACTCTTCAATTTCCAAAAATTCCTCTTTAAGGCTACGTTGACAAGATCTTTTAGGGTATCCCTTGCGGCGCGATCCTTGTGGGTTCCCGTGCAGCGTCATTCTGCTTATGTCGATCGCTAGCTCGGTCAATCCATTTCCATTTCCGCTATTGTATTTCAATTCTTATTGATTTTTGTCTGCTTCGATCAAGAAGTTGTTCGTTTCAAATCGAGTTGTCGGGCCACCACATACAAGGGATGGTTCTAAGACATCGGTCCACAAATGTTTGCAACTTCCGCATTGCAGATACAGTGACCGCACACGTTTCACATGCATACAGTAGAATGGATTTAATATTCGAATTAAAAATTCGTACCTGCGTGCGCGTTGTCAGCGGTTTGAAAAACCAGATCCCTTTGATGCTTGCAAAGGCTGCCGGCTTTTTTGGTTCTGGCATCTTTAGATCGGCCATTCAATGTGATTTGGCTTCCTCGATAGGTGAAGTTGTTGACATTTTCAATGGGTACTCCATAAATTGTGAGCCTGTTTTGGAGCAAGACGTTGATTTCCATGGACTTAGTTTCCCCGACACTGATTCACAGTCCAAATTTCTTGTCTTGGAAGCTTAAGTCATTAGGGATGCTAGGCCAACAACCTATCGCTCCTGATTAAAATTACTGTTACTGAGGCAGAAATACTACCTGATTATCAAATAAAAACTCTGACAGTTTTTAAATTATTTTTATATTCCTCGCGCAGTTCTTGCCAGCGAGTTTAGTCATACAATTTTTTTCATTTCTGGCTTCGCATAAATTGCATTAAAAAATTAACAATAAGTGCAGTTATCCCTAAAATATGCAAAAACAGCATTTTGGCTCGATGTTGTTAACGTTGCATGAAGCAATATTTTCACCACATTCGACGTTATCAGTGCCTTACAGTTGCGATTATAAGAACTGACAACATCTCTTGGTTAAAAATTTCCGGTTACAGTATTGCTGGTAACAAACATATAACGAATGTAAATGCCAACAATTCGATAAAATGCGGTTGCAATAGTCGATAAGTACGCATATCCGCACACATATCCATGTAAAAAAAGAAAAATATACATTTTTGTGAAGATATGCAATATAGTAAATGCCCTGCAGGAAAATCTACGTAGGTAGGTGAAATGATTGAAGTACCAGTCTGGCACTTTCCAAGTAGAACTAAAATGACGTTTTGATACCATTATGTGAACTCCAACAGGCACATATCTACAGCCAGTCAGAGCTGTTGATATGATATAATGGTGAAGATTGATGGGATTAAGGTTGGAGCACTGCCCCGGCTGTCGAAGATAGATCTCCTAGTGATCTTAATCGTCCAGCTGCCAAGCCCGGACATTTACATAGAAAGTGCTCAACAGTCTACGTCCCTGAAAGGGCTCCACAGCTTCTGCAATTGGGATTAAATGATAAACTGTAATGTCTACTCTCTCCAAATTGGCATTTATTTGAAAAATCTGTCACCAAGACTTGTTCGATTACCTTCGTTTTACACGACAAACTGTAAAAATGTAAAAATTATAAAATCTTTATAAAAAACTAAAAAATATTAAATAATAAAGAATATTCATTCCGTTTTATTTATTTTTAAGACGGTAAACAACTAAGGAACAAAAGACAAGCTTATTTAATATTTTCAATAAACCAGGTATTGGACGCATAAAGTGTAGGTAATACGTCTCGGAAACCAACTTTGATCGCAACTTCAACATTCAGTTCGCCATTAGAGATTTTTTGGTATCTAAGACCATCTAAGCAAAAGCAACAAGATTTGACAACCTTTCTCATTAACTGTTCCTGAGATATCCAAACAACATCTTCTCCAAATGGTATACAGATGGAACCAAATCTCTGGAGCAGGAATAGTGGCACGTAGAGCACACAAATCTGTAACATTGAGTACAGATACCACAATTTTACAAGCGGAGCTTTTCGTTATAATGGAAACAGTGAAAGTCGTATTCAAAAGAGGGTTCGAAAAATAGGCAATCACTCCTCAAAGCCTTAAATAGCTTTAGGCTCAATTTACACCTCCTTGTAGAGTGTAACAATGCACTCAATAAACTGGCGACACTTAATCAGGTCCCTCTAATTTGGGTATCAGGACATAAGGGTTACGAAGAAAACGAGAAGGCAGACTTTTATGCCAAGCGGAAGGGCCATTCATTGGAGCAACCCCATTTTTCGGCTTCAACTAAAGCAACCTAAAACAGGAAACCAAAAAATGGACCCAAATAAAGACCAAGGAGTACTGAAACGGCACAAACGGTTTAATCTCTCCAAACAAAGTTCTTGAACATTTATACCAACATAGCAAAATCTGCTCTAACCCTAGATAAAAAGGACCCTATATTACTCTGTGAAGCACTTAAAGGCCACTTTACTTGCAATAAACATATCAATGCAATAGGACTATCAACCACTAGTGTATGCAGGTTCTGCTGTGATGAAGAGGAGCCCTTTGAACACTTAATCACCAATTCTGAAGCATTGGGTCACAGGAAACACAAAATCCTGGGATCGGGCCTACTAGAGGATGAAGACTTACAAATGCTCCCTGCCAAGGTGCTGGTTCGTTTCCTCGCAATACTAAATAATTAAAATGAATGGAAACAATAAATTCACCTGGTCGCAGTGTATAAAGGCCTAGCCTAACCCGTCCAACCATTACCAAGGTCCCAAAATAAGCATATACGCTAATAAGTATGGACATAATGCTCCAATTTCATAATCATTCTGGGAAGGACATAAACATACAAAAAAGGCGTGTCTAGCAAAAATGTACCATATAAAAATGCTTAATCGAATTGAGCACTGGTTTTGCTATAAAACTTTGAAATATTTACTATCACATAGGATTAATCAAATGCATCAAATACTTCATATTAATACTAAATTTTTAAGATTTGGCCATCCGGAGCAAAATTGTGAGCATAACTTTGGCGCTACGTCATAGGAGACATGACAGCACAATTGTGCCCGCTCACTTCCCACATCACTTGGGAGATTCTGCAGCCGAATTCTGTAGGATTATTTCACATGTATTCACACACTCGTCCAATCAGTCGTTATTCAGATAGTAGCGAAGTGTTGTCATTGGTTGATTTGTTTCGTATATCACGAACGCAAGCATAGTTTCATAAACAAACCGCTTCGTGACCTAAGTAACGTCAGACGACTGTCAAATTCGTTCAGAGCAGAATAACGGTTTCCTACGTAGCACACCTCTAAAAATATTTTCATCATGCTTCACACGTATTTTTACCCTCTTCAACCCAGTCGTTGTCCATATGGAAATGTAGTAAATTGAGCAATGTCTGCGTTGCTTTTTCTTATGCCACCAACACAATCTGAGTTTTTGCTAATTTATGATGCAAATAAACTGCTGTTACACCCCCTGTTACGTCAGCAAACCAGCTGATTCTTTTAACTTCGCTGAGAACCTCTTAGCAGTTTGATGGTGGCCACATTTTACATTCTGTATATCGTTTCTGATTTGCAGATCAGTTGATTTGTTTTTGGTTTGTTCAGCTACTTTTTCAGTAAATATTATCCAGCGGTGAAATTCTGTCTTTCTGCCATATTTAAAAAAAATTATCAGCTTCCCCTCAAAATGACATGCCCCTTTATTCTCTCAATTTCCCCTACTTTGTTGGAGTTTTTCATACGCGAAGTAGATTTTTCAAAACTTGGTAGGTTTAGATATGAACAGAACTGCTGATTGTAGAAATGCTATTAAAAGATTTAGATTAGTTCGAAGGTCATTACATTTTTCAATAGAAATTTGTATAGAATCTCAAAATCACTCCAAATCGAGGAAACAGATCAAAGCGCCAAGAAAGTCCTTAAAAACTGTCCTAAAAAACTGGGGAAAGGCAGGAATAATTACATTTTTGGTCGTACTCGACGAAATTACATAGTAAATTTTTGAAGAACGAAAATATTGCTATTACGGGAATACTAGAAAACAACTAAACCACTGATTTCTGTACGATTTAAAGGCAGCGATAAATGTAGACTCTATTCAATGGTTTCTACGTAAATACCCTAATTAATATTGGGACTGTGTGGACGGTGCAGGTATGAATTCTTTCTACTAGGTGACCGAATTTGCTAAAAGAGGAGGCTGAAGATAGAATAGGTAACCTTCTAAGAAGGTTACACCTTTATCAACTTCTCGCTAGAGGGTATGTTGAGCGACGCATCAAGTACATTTTGACATTATGCATTAGTATATTTTTTCTCCTGAAAGGCATTGACTTTTGGTTTTGTTTTGCCGAGTTTGCGGTGGCCATTTGTTGCGCAGTCAATCACTCAGCACAGGCGCAACCTCTTATCACGAATGTTAATGACCACCGTAACGGCGCCGACAAGTGAATCGTCCGAAGGCAGAGAGTTCGTAAATTTGAATGAGATGAGTGTGTATGGATGTGTGCGTATATGTATATGTGCATGTATATGAATATGTGCATATGTATACATGTATGCATTTAGATTTGCACTAGCCAAGTGGAGTTATGCAAGTGACCAGAAAGTTATTTGGTTAAAGTCAATACTTGGGCCTGCGCGCTTATATAATTCGTTTAACAGTTTTTGTTTTTTTGAAAATAAATATTTGCATATTTACTAAGGTCATTATGGTTTGCGCTTTTAGCTTTACATGGACTGCAAATATTTATTGCCTTTTTAATTATGTTTCCAGCCCCTTTTATATGCATCCCGAAGTTTATATTTGCCTGCAGTCTGTCGAAGGTCGCCAGTTTTAGTTTCAATCTGTCATTGCGCAAGGCTTGACGGCACCGTTGTTTTTTAAATTAAACTTGGATTTAGTAAATTAATTTTCCTCTCACACTGGTGGCGATGATATTTATGTATGAAAGAAATTTTCGAATAACGGTACTTTGCAGTGAATGTTTGCTTTGCTTGAGAGAACCAAAGCGATTACCTTTTGTATGCAGACATTTGCCATACTGCTTTTTTGTTAATTTTTTTCATACAATGCAAGTGAAACTACTTAATTTTTGAATAAATATGAATTTCGAAAAAAACCACATCAACAGTTTTTTCACTTATTTTATCCCTTCTGGGAAATAAGAAAATATGCTGCTGTATGTAGGCTTAATTCCTTCATTGTATGTATAAATGTACTGCTCTCCACGGGGGAAGTAAAGGAAGACCAGATAGCAATTACAGTTTTTCCAATTGTTATGCTTTTGCAGCCGTCAAAATCGCCAATGACGTCCAGCTGATAATATAGCTTTAATGCATCCTTAAAGATTAACGGTTTGGTGCGGTTGATGGCATGGCCGCATCATCGAACCTTATTTCTCTCGAGATGAGAGAGAAGGAAACGTTACCGTCAATGGTTCTCGGTATAGGTAAGTAATTAGGTATAGTTCATTGAAAACAATGACCGAAGGGAAATGTTTTTGCTTATAAATTGTGGATCATTCAACAGAATGATCATTTATAATTATGAATTATGAAAAGCCATAAATACTGTGCGGTAAAAAATCCCATGCGGACATCTCCTATGAAAGAATTGGAGAGCGATGCTTTTTTGTACCTTGATTTTTGTGACCTCTTTCAAAGCTAACGTTTCTGAGGATCTCCTTCAGTTGTCGGCTTCCCGACTACTGTAGTATCTTTCAGGCTGAACTGATGGCAATAATGAAAGCCATGATACTGGTACAGTGCGATGCGATACCTGGAGATGATATCTAAATTTTCACTGATAGCCGGGCGGCGATAAAATCCCTCACAAAACAGTCGACAACCTCCAAGATAGCCATGAAATGCCGCGCATCTCTTAACGAGTCATTTAATAGTCATTTCACCTAATGATAGCATGGGTTCCTGGCCATTGCGACATTGAGGGGAACTGCAGAGCCGATGAACTAGCGAAAATCCGTTCCAAATTGGCTGATGAGTACATAGACAATGATATAGGTATACCCTTGCAAACGTGTAAATTACGTATCCTCGAAGAAATTGTAAGAATAGCGAATGAAACTTGGCGGAATGAAGCCACTTGCAAAATCGCTCAACAACTGTGGTCGACTCTAAATGCTAAAGGCACGGAACTTCTACTAAGAAGAGTCTTAACACACTGATTTCAGTTATTACGGGGCACTACCTAATCGGTAGGCACGCCCAGAGAATGGGTGTGCAAACACATGACTTCTGCAGAAGTGGTCTAGACGACACCTTCTGTGTCACTGTCCTGCTCTATCCAAATTTTTGAAAAATACGCATTGGTTTTAGAAGGGATAAGGGCTAGCTCCCTACGTGGCATCACAATGGGCGATGAGCCTGTGTGTGTGTCCCACAGTGGACAACCGCTTCAACCTAACCTAACTTAACGTTGCATAAAATAATTCCGCCTCAGAGTTTAACAAGCTTTTGAAATAATCAAAATGTGTTTTTCGGCCTTATAAAGTGAACTGTAATGTTAGTGGTTTATTGAGCACCTATGAATTTATCTCTTAAAAGAGAACTCACCATAATAAATTATGCCAGTATAATAAACATGTATATATGTATGTAAGTACATATGTATGTGCTTGTATATATGTAAATGCAATAGTGAAGTCATAAGATTCGGTAGGCCTCTGTGAAAGTCAGTTTCATGAAGAGGCATTAGACCTTGTTGACACTTTTAATTTTAATTTTTAATATGAGTGAAGAAAGTTCCATACAGTTAAGCTTATCTTTGTTATTATATCCTGGTTAGTCATGCGCTGTCAGCCAGTTTGAAAAAAAAATCCTTTCATGACCGACAATGCCTCCACGTTAATATTTCATGTACTTCAAAAAATGTACTGAAATCCGTGATAGTCAATTTTCTTAGACTCTTTGTCTGTGCACACACATCCGCAAACGCATGCCACAAATAACTCTCGACACTTAGAAATTTACATACACACACATGTGTAAGTTATGTATGCTCACATACTTTCAAACAAATATATGCCCCTTAATCCAGCCAGCTCCCCTCATAGAGAAACTCGCGATACTGTAATTTGTTCTGCGATACCAACAATAAACACCCATAACACCTAACTAAACACATACAAATAACAAACTAGCAGCGCAAGAAAAAACAAGGAAAAATTTAACATCCATAATCACACCAATGACAATTTAAATAGAAATTACATACATACAGCCACCTACTGCCTACATATGGTACGCAAATACATACATACATATCTACTATAGCAACCGATGAGTAAACCGGCAAGCCGAGAAACCAACAAACAGCATTTCAATTCATAATATTAAACAAACAATAATAAAAACATGCCCAACACTAGAGTCCAACCATAGTCGCACAAATTTCCATAGAAGCTAGAACCCTCGCGTTAGTAACACACAAACACAGCAATAAGCAGCAGAACGAAGAACTCCTAAAGAAAAAGAAAATAACGACTTCAAATTTTCATTCTCTCTTTGCAAAGGAGGGAGCCTCGAGCAAATTATCTACCTAGGAAAACAACAAAAAGATATCAACGATCGGCGTCCGAAGAATTCTATGTTAGTAGCAAATGTAACATTGACACTCTGAAAATGTGCAAGCATTTGGCTTTAGGCCACAGCGGCACAACCAAGGAAAAAAGTTAGCATAGGTAGAGAAAAGAGTAAATAGAGGCAGATGGCTTGGAAGTTGTGCAAGTGACTAATTTTACTGAAATGTTAATTTGCCAAGATTTTTTAAAGTTTTGCTGTTTTTTGTTTGTTCCATTCAGTTGTGAGTTACAGGGTGTTAACAATAGAAGTCAACAAAGAGGAAGTTTGGTACATTTTACAGTATTTCTTTTGCGAAAGGTGAAAATGCAAGCCAGGCCGATACTGTAACAGCAAATTACGCGAAATTTTGGTTTCGTCGATTCTTTTCAGGCATTTTTTGAGGTTGAAGAAAATGTCGATAATGCCGATCTCACAGAAATAATTGAAGTTGATTGTTAGTAGTCGTAGCATCGCCCAGGAGCTAAAGATCGACGATAAAACAATTTAAAACTATTTGCTCAAAAACGTTATCCAAAAATAATGGATTTCTTTTCCCCAAGCTAATTTATTTATATACACCTATGTTCACAATAATAGCAGCGGGGCATATTGCAAAGTGCTGATTATTTATGTATTTTTTATTTAATTTTCGTTATCATTTTATAAAAATATCGTGCATACTACAACAAAAACCATATAACACAAAGTTTCACACTCTTAAAAAAATAAAAAAAGAATTCAAAATCTTTTCGTCAAAATTTTAAACTTTGCAGTCTAGCAAAATTCGGGTATGCAGCTTTGTAACCTACTCAAGTGTGGTGTAATAAAACGCGTGTTCAAAGTGGCTCAAAACTTGGTTTGATTTTTGATAATTTTTTTTGCTGATAAAAAGTATTTTCATCCAACTAAAATATTTTTCATCTAACATAAAATCGAAAAAGCTAATGTAAATGGATTGATTGACTGAAACTCTAAACTGTCAATGCAAAACAAATTACTTATTTACAAGTAAAATCAAGTTCTAAAGCCGGTATGGACATCAATTGAGGGATGTACCGCTGGTTAAAACATCGAAATCATACAACGCCAATAAAATAAGGTGCTCAGACATTATAAAGGGTTTTTCAATAAGGGCGGATAGATGTTGAAATGAAATAAAATGGCGTTTGCTGTGTGGCACGTAGCGCCGTCCTGCTGGAACCACATGTCGTCTAGGTCCATATGGTTCAATATGGGCCATAAGAAATTGGAAGGGCCACCACGTCTACCGAAAAATGGGCGCAATGCGCGCAACGTTTGCGTTAATGAACACTCATTTTGATAATAAAGTTTTATCATTTGAACGTGCTGTTCAATCGTGTAACTTGCCATGATGATTTCGCATAAACAACTGAATAATAAACAAAAGATTTGACAGATGTAACCAAAACAAAATGGCTGCCAGAGGGCGCCAAAATCGACGCGCGCCAATTGAAAAACCCTTTACCTGTCCTTGCTACGAAGCATTAAAAAGGCAGAGTAAGGAAGAGCACAAAATATTTCAATATCTTGAAAATTAGGTATTTTAAATTGGTACATAGCCATTCGTAAATTTCATTTAAAACCACCTTTAGTAATAGGTTGTTGTGGGTTTGAATTTAAGCCCGTTTCTAAGCTAAAAACCGTGTACTAATTCGACTATGATTAAAATAAACTATGATTTTTCTTAAACCTTTGCTTAACAAATGTAGATCCGACTTCTTTCCGATTATGATTATGCGTCTATATGTTTCTGCAATAAAAAAATAAAAATGTTAATGTGCATTTTATTTAATTTGTTTTTTAACGCTTTTCTTAAGCTTAGGGCGTGGGTAGTCTTCGATAATTCTATTAAAATAATTATATACACCCAATTCTCTTCTTTAACACGGTGGATACATTCCTTAGAAAAGCGTGCAAAAACAAAATAAACGCATGTTTTTACGCGGTATATGGTAAATTTGGGGATATGTTCCATAACTTTAAAAAGCCGTCTAAGACAAAAACATATTCTCAAATAACTGTGCAAAACAAGTCATAATGAAAGTATTTATGTATAAAACAAAAACAATTCATTTTTATTATATTACAAAAACATAGAATTAGTGTACAGTGAAAATTCAATCCATAAGTAGACAACATATAAGAATTCAAATCGAAATTAGAAAAAAAAACAATTTTGCAACTATTCATCACTACTTAATAACCAGCGTGCGCGTTTATTACTGACTGCACCAAAAATGCTATCATCAGTAGATACCCTATGATCGGACCGGGAATGTTTAAATAAAACAAAAAAGAGTTAAATTTCAGACAAATTTATTTTATCTCCTTCAAAATAGATATGACCTGTCTGAAGCAACACACATGTTTCAAAGTTTAACCCAGTCCTCCATGCACCATGGCCTTCCTTCGTCGCATTCTCTTTGATCTCCTGTATCAACTGAAATCTCCCTCCACGGAGTGGTAACTTCAACTAGGGAAACAAAAAGAAGTCGCCCGGGGCCATATCAGGTGAATAGGATGGTATTTACTTGGTGTTTGGTCAAATAATCCAGCACAATTTGGGCTCGGTGCGATGGCGCGTTATCATCATGGAAAATCTAAGAATTGTTTGTCGCCGTTTGCGACGTACATCATCTCCTAAACGCTTCAAAGCGCATAAATAATATTCTTTATTGACTGTCTGGTACTCATGGCGCACGAAAGAAAACAGACAACATCACCTTCCCGGTACTTTTTGTTCATAGGGTATGTCAGATATGTTGCCCAACAGTCGGGTTTTATTCAAATTATTAACGGCTTTTGTTGGTTTTTCCGTTGTATCAAAGTGATTGTGTTTTTGCTTTCTCGAGCTGTTTATACAAGATGATGCAAAATTAATCACCCTATTATAAAATTTATAATCTTTGCATGTGGCGTCGTACTTCAATCATATTTGACACTTGTGAGGGGTTAAAATTAAGATTTCCATCAATCAAAATTAGTTTTTTTATTCAATCAAAAAATTATTCAAAAATAAGATTGGATTATTAGTTTTGCGATCTGGAGATTATGAATGGAAGCAAAATGTACTTATTACATTGTTTTTGAAGGAACATATTACTTAATCTTCCACCAAAAATCTTTACTTAATAAGGCATTATTTTAGGAGCTGTGTTTTGTTTAGAAAAATGTTTTTTCCTTTGCAATTTGTGCAAGAACCAAAATTTCTTGTAATAAAATTTATTAGTGAACCATGTTATTTAGAAATCGTTTAAAAGAAAGACCGTGTAAAAAGAGAGTTTGGTGTGTATGGTATATATGTAAATTATACAGAGTTTGAAAGGAATTGAAAGTAGTTTATGAGATGCGTTTTGAGCACAGCGCTCAACTGCTTTGAGGTTTTTGCAAAATACAAATGTTGCATAACGGAACTTATGCTTGTTATGATACTGCATACATTATGGTGAGTTGCAAATTTTACCCCTTACTCGAAACCAGCCATCCAGTGCTGTTGATGTAGCGGAGGAGAGAAAAGGGATCTAGGCTGGAGAATTTCTTCAAGTCATCCCCAAAGGGCACGCTAAGGAATCTCAAGCGCCTAGCCGCCAGAGCCGGACATTTGCAGAGAAAATGTTCAACAGTCTGCTTCTCTGTAGGATTCCCTCAGCTTCTGCAATAGGGGTTGTACGGAATTCTAAGCTTCTCCGCATGAGTACCGATCACCCAGTGACCAGTGAACACCGCAATGAGTTTGGAAATTGAATGGCGGGGGATTCCCATCACCTTAAGCGTTCTATTTCTGTCGTACTGAGGCCATAGTGTTTTCGAAATAGCGCACGGTGAGACAGACCTCCATCTGTCTTGCGCTCTTCATAGAAAGAAATTGTGTAGTTTCCCTTTAACAACGGACAAAGGGACACCGATGTCTGCGAGGGAGACAGCTGAAACCGGTTCTGTCGACCACTTCCTGGCAAGCTCGTCGGCAATTTCATTTCCTTCTATAGTCCTGTGCCCAAGAACCCAGATAAGGGAGATGTTTCCTGCTCGATCGAGATGTTTGAGTTCCTCCTTACAGCAGTTCACCAGAAGAGAGCTGCAATACGGCGACGACAGAGCCTTGATCGCAGCTTGGCTATCGGAAAAAATGTTAATGTCTCCCTCCCAACAGCGATCTTGAAGTATTTTATATGCCTGCAGGATCGCGAAGACCTCTGCTTGAAAAACGCTGCTCGTTTCCGGCAGTTTAAAGGAGACCGAAATGCTGGCTGATTTAGAAAAAACCCCCGCTCCCACTCCAGGTTCCATTTTGGATCCGTCAGTGATCTATATCCGTCAGTGACCTATATCCGTGCCGACTGTCCCCTCCATCCAGTCTTGCCTGAAAGATAGCCCTAGCACAATCCTCAAAACACAGTTTGCGGATTGAGAGATCAGTGCGAAGAACAGAGAAGGAAGGGGAGATCTGCTTCAAGATGCTACTATGTCCTACAGGAAATTGTCTCCAGAGGTCAAGTTCCTTCAACCTGATAGCGCTCTGAGCAGCAATGGATTTAACCTGCATATCCACAGGAAGTAAGTGCAGAATAACGTTGAGCGCAGCAGTAGGGCATGTTCTCATACATATATATATCCAGTTAAAACTTATTTTGTATATATGTATATATAAAATCATATATCCATATTTAGTAAAATGTTTTGTAACCAACATTTATTGTCTTGTGTAAGTGCCGCTGCATTTATTTGAAAACTAGAAAGTAGCAACTCTCCCATTTAAGTAGCTCCAGACCCAGAGCAATGATGGATGTGTATTCAATAGAATTACATACATACACACATGCAACTCCATTAGGGCGAGTCGATTTGTACGGTAGAAATAATTGCATGAGAAAAAGTGCACAAACCGGTTTAAGGGAATGATTTTGTTTTTGCAACTGGAAGGACTCACATATACATACTTACACATATTTATGCAGTTTTGTGTCAGTTTCAATTGGCAAATGAAAATGTCGTGAAGTATTGGTGTTAGAAAAAAATTGTTTCTCACTTTTATTTAAGTGCCTGGTAACAGTAAACATGCCATTTGATTTTCGTGCTATTGTTCTTTTTTTAAAAACTATTTTCCAGAAAACTTTCTTTTAGATATGTTCTTTTAAAAATAAAGGGCTCTGAAAATTCGAAAAAGTATTCGAAATAATAAAAATGCGTGATTTTTTGTTGTTTATATTGGCATAAACTGCTTAAGCAAGTCAAACATTCCATTTATTTTTCGAGCTATTGCCTTCAATAGTGTCATAATCTAGAAAAACTAAATGTTGAGAAAAGTGACTTCAATGTTTTAAAGTAACTATGCATCCCGACCCTTGGGATATAAGTGCCAGCCAGATCAATGGCCTACCTACCTAGCATGCATCCCGAACTAAAAGCAAGTTAACTCTTTCATCTAATAGGTTACTGCCAAAAGATAATCGCCATACATTTGTTACTCATCATAAAGGAAGAGCTAAAATATTTTTTAGATTATGACATTATGAAGTAAATGAGCGACATAAATTGGAAGAATTTATTTTCAAATAAGGAATAATTCAGATATCGGGGCTGAAATGTATACCAGTTGCAGTAGAAATTCCAGATCGCTCGTATGACACCATGAAAAAGGTTAAACTTTTCTTAGGGGTTACATATGTACGTCCAGAATTTTCTAAAAATCGATTTTTTCAGATTATTATTCTTCATTGTTTTAAGCGTATTTCCGTGGAAGTCGATTGTAAAAATTCCTCATAGACACAAAGTTATGGTAGAAAATGTAACGGCCCGAGTTTGATGCGCACAGGTAGCTGTCCCTCGTTTGAGGCAGCGAAAATGCACTTGAAAGTTTAAACTCGTTTTTCTCGAAACTACTTTTTCCGGCACGATCTGCCTGATAACTCATAGAGTTTTTATATTTTTTGATGCGGTTTTTTTTGTAAATACTCGAAAGTGTTTTCGCTAATAGTCTGTCGAGCCGGATTTTTGATATTATTATCAAAAAATTTTATAAACATAACTTAAATGTGACATTTATGACGTAAAACGCATACTTTGTTTTAAAATGCCGTAAATTGAAAATTTTTTCGAAACTCAAAAATCCGTTTTGACACACTATAACGACAACTTTATTTTAGATACAAGAGTTTTTATACATTTTACAGCCATCAACATTTCAAGGAGAAATGATGTAGACCGCGGAATAACTTTTTTTCATTGTACTTTGAGTCACGTGATATTTTATATACTAATTTTTCTAAAGAAAAATTAAAATAATTTTTTTTTTATAAATTTTAAGTAACCAATAAACAAAGCATACAATTTTTTTATATTCATTTCTATTGTTATCCCTTCTAAAAATAGTTTTTCTTTTAGCGCATTCTTGCCGCTGGTGTACGTTTGTAACCCCTTAAATCAATTTTTCATCACTGTTCCATTATTCAGGAGCTCGGCCAAATACCTAACGAAAGTGTACGCTTCTAATATTTATTTATTTATTTATTTATTTTATCTAGGTATTTACTACAACAAAATTCATTACGATGTGGAGTGTGGACTGAGAGATACCCAGCCCGTATGAGCGAAGTAAGCGCTGCCAAAGTCGCAACTATCAACTCAGAATTTTTACTTTAATTCTTAAATTATTTCATCTTATTTTTTATTTCATTTAATAACATTATAAATAATTTAATTTATGAATATTATTTTTAATTTAAATCAGTTTTCGCAAGAGTCATAACTTAAATGCCAATGATAATTTTCTTGCGGTCCGACGACTTATTGTCGATTGAGTATTTGAAGTTCTTGAGAAAATATGCTGTACCACAGTTTCTAATATAAATAATGAGGCTATGCTTTGCTTCTTTCGGTTAAATCTTATTTCGAAAGAAGTAAAATAAAAAAAATTGTATCATAAGAAATGCTTTTTTTGAGTAGACTGTTTTATCTTGTTAAATTAGTCACTCTGGAATTAGTATGATTGCTCACTTTTGAGAATACTTTGTAATTGCAAAAATGCATAGCCTTCAATTTATCTTTAACGGATGTCTTCATGAATGACCTGCCTACTAGTTTTATGTCCCACAATTGGACGGCAATTAAATAAGACGCAGCCTAATGTATTGCACATACACACATACTGATACAATGCACATTGCAACTATGTATGTACAAATGCATGTACATAACTATACAAACAACAACATATTAATATATTGACTCTACACACACATACACACATACATATATCCACAACAATCGGCTAAAAACAGAAGGAGCGAGACCATGAGCACGTCGCTTTATGCTGCGGCATCGGGATGAAAGCAAACGATACTCGCACAGCTCACAGCACACGGCGCACGACCCTGGCTACCCGCAATGCCGACTTGGGCATAAGCGGTGGCGGCGACAGCGATCGTTGGAGATCGAGGACAAAAAAAACAGAGAAGACAAGGCCAGCAAATACATATGCATAGGCGTACGCACACATACATATCTGTACGTATACAATGTATATGGCCGGTCTCCGCCTGAAGATTGCTGAGGAATGGCGGGAAGACGAGTATGCTGTTGTTACTGCTGATGAGTTTTATGTTAACCGACGTTGTTGAGTGTGAGTGTGTACATATGTATGTATTGGTTCTCAATGTTGGGGAAAAGTGGATTTGAGTTCTCAAAATCAGTTTCGGTTTCAGTTCTTCACGTGTATTGGGCGCGAACGGTTCGAGTTTTTGTTGAGGCAAAATCTCTGTCAGTTATTTAGCCAATAACTCAGTAAAAGAAGACACAACGGAAAGCAACAAAAACTATAAAAAAAAAATTGCTAGAATCGATTTAATCGAAAATAAAGTGCGTAAAGTTGGCATGTCCAAGGTGTTTTTGTAGTCGCCACATATGGTACGAATGCCTTATGTGTAATGGAGTCTTTCACTTTCGCGGAAATTGTGTAGTTCGATTAAAAACGTGCCGAAGCGATCGCAAACCAACTACCAACAACGAATGCATTAAGAGTGATTAGTAAAAGTAATCGTCAGCTGAACTCAATTGCGGTTTTATTTGCTTAAAGACACTTGTGAAATTTTACTGGCCTCGAGTCTGGCCTGCCATTGATCCGTTTCTCATCCCGATCGCGCATTCAACATTTAACCTGACCAATTACGTTTTTCTTTATTTGCACCGGTCACAGTTTCATCTTCACTCATTGATACTTCTTTTGCTTGACGATCGAACGCGTTAAATTATTTCGAGTGGCTGAAAAGAAACAAGACTTTATTGACTAAGGGGCGCTGTCAAAACACAAAATACAATCAACTACCGCCAGTAATAACCGCAGGAAAAACAACAAAGATAAAACAGAAAGCAAACAAGAAATTCAGCTGCCACAACAAGAGCAACACAAACATCGACGGTAACATGTTATGGTGGCAACAAGTGCGCCGTGAAGTTGTACGGCAACAATGCACTGACGATTGTAGCAACTACGACAGCGCAGACATGAATGGCAGCAACGGCAAATGCAGCTGCCCGAAACAAAGACGTTGCAACAGGTTAACCTGTTATCGGAATAGCACCGTCATCGGCAGCAGCAATCGCGAAGCTGTGCCACTGTTCATCACATTGACCATCCTGATGTTAGCAAGTAAGTAGTCATCATCTCTTTCAGCAAAATATGTAGCAAAAGCAACAACAAAAGTAGTAACGAGAACACACTCGAACCAATAAAATAGCTATGGGCATTAGCAGCGTCAGCGTGGACGGCTATAACCATAACAAGAACAACAACAACGCAACATGGTTGTGCCAGGAGTAATGCTTCCACTTGCAAATTCATCTCAATTGGCCTACACTGCCAACAGCTGCCGTTTTCCTTGCTTCTCTTTCACTTATCCACTCGGAGTAACAACTTCGCGTGGGCCACTTACTTCGATTTGTTTTTAGTTCCTTTCGTCCCTCCCGTACACTTGTTGCAAATTTTGAAGGAATGAGAATAATCACTTGCCGGTTCGCTAAGATCTGATTTTCCCTGTTGGCGCAGCAGTTCGATTTGGATGCTATCACTTAAATAAGAATCGTTCGGTTTTTCATCTTGATTTTCTACGTTGCTGTTATTTATCGCTATTTTTATATCTTTCATTAAAATGAATGGTACATTTTTTACCACAGCTATATCCTTGTGATCTGAAAGTTTTGGGATGCTAGAAGTTATAAGCATAAATGGGCATTTACATAAGAACATTGTTCCGCTGTGCTAAATCTTCATCAAGTTCATCTAGCTATTTTGGGCGATATCTCTTCCAGAGAGGCTCTATGGTATGCTAGTTTATTCAGCCTCGAGCTTAGGTTAGGTTAGGCTTGGCAGCCGCATAGCACATAGGGACAGCGAAGTCACTTAGACCACGAAAAGTGTCCGTTCTGAGCCGCAGGGGCTGGGCTACTTTTCCCTTTCCATATTGAACCATCTCGAGCTTTTGACAAAGCGTAAGAGGTTGTTGATACCTAAAGTGTATAGATTATATACTTATATTCATTAAGAAGTAGGATCTTAAATATCGATTCCTGCTTCTGGCTAGACCCGGGCATGTGCAAAAAAGGTGTTGGATTGTTTCCAACTCCTCCTCATTCCTGCGGCTACGACAGAAAACATGCATGTAAACGCCTAATCTCCTTGCATGATTTGATATGAGACAATGTCCTGTGATGGCCCCTACTAAGGTCCTAATTTGAAGTCTACTCAATTTTATAACATTCTTGCACACACCTAGATTTCGCTTTGGCCATGTTTGCCTAGCAATTTCACAGGTATTAGCACTAATCCAGCTTTGATATATCTCGAGCTTAT
Organism: Anastrepha obliqua; assembly: GCF_027943255.1. Classification (NCBI taxonomy): domain Eukaryota; kingdom Metazoa; phylum Arthropoda; class Insecta; order Diptera; family Tephritidae; genus Anastrepha; species Anastrepha obliqua. Next base: position 121,915,051 of record NC_072892.1, read on the forward strand.
ATCGGGTTTTTTTTAGCTGCATGGGATCGATTCCGATAACTCTGGCTCGACAGCTGAGAATAGCAAACTGTGTTGACATTTCTATCGAAATGAGAAAGGGGCTGCTGTTACGGTGAATGGTGAGCGCTAACGTGCCGTGCTGATGGAATTTTTGTTTTCAAAAATTAATCAGCTAAACATTGACGATATTTAGTTCCAAAACGAGGGCGCAACTTGCAATACATTTATAGAGCAAGTCAAGGTTAATTTCAATTAGTTTATTGTACAACGCTGATCTCAGAAGACAGAAAATTTTTTTTTCAGAAGCAATTTACCATTATGTCGATATGACTACCTGATCGAGACTCTTATAAAGGGTCTTTCAAAAGTGACACCTAGATGTGTAGTAGTAAATAATAATGGTACCTTTTTGTCTGATTTCATCGTCTTTGACATTTTTCAAGTAGAAAGATGTTCTGTTTTACTCGACAAAACAACGCGTTAAAGTTATTGAAACTCAATATGAAAATTGTCGATCTTTAAGAACAAAATATCAACCAATTCGTAATTTTTTTGGTGCAAATAACCTCCGAATTAGTCGACAATACAAAGGTTGGTGCAAAAATTTCAAGAAACTGGTGCTGTCGAGGATAGACGAAAGACTTGCAGACCACAAACTGGGCGCTCTGTTGAAAATATCGCTACTGAGAGAATATTGCTACTGTAACCCAAAGTGTTGCTGAACAACCTTCAACATGGATGTCTCGACATCATCGGTTCTAAATAATTAGAAATTCATGAATCGGCTGTTCGACTGTTTGGCGGGTTTTTCCTGCAGACGTGCTCATGGTGGACATTTAAATGATGTAGTTTTTCACATATAATTGCCAAGAGTCGTATTTTGAATAAAAGTAGTGAAACCTGAAATGGTTTACATTTTAACGTTTTTTTAAAACAACATCTAGGCGAGTCTTTTGAAAGACCCTTAATTTATGCTAACTCTTTGATCCGAAATCAAACGAAAGAGGACGTCAAACGAAAAAGGATATACCCTTGTTCTGCTTGTACAAAAATCATATTTACATCGCTCTTCATTCATAACCCTCAAGGGGGTATTCTAGTTTAAAGGCCCGAACTTGGAGCATTTTTTGACGGCTATTGATATTTTTACTATCCATTTTTTTATCATTTATATATTAAGAGCACACAAAATAAATTAAAAAAATTCATGGAATTATGCGTCCTTGAAGTGGAAGGGGAAAACAAAAGGCAGCGTCCTCGTCGTCACGATTTCTACCCTTGTGGTCGTCTTAAAAAAAAATGATGACAAATTCTTAATTAATATGAATGTCATTATCGTATGACGCAGAAAAAAAGGGAAACAATTTTTTTTTATAAAATGGCGGCTACTCAAAAATTAATTTTTCCCTAATTTTTAAGCTTTCTAGAATTGTTTACACATATTAAAAATTTAAATTTCCAGTTTTTCGTGTTTCATCCGATAAAGATATATTTAAAGAATATTCATGATAAACTTCAAGCAAATCAGTTGATTAGAACTTGGGATATCGTGCCATATCGGAAGAAGTAGTTTCGTGAAAAACACGTTTAAAGTTCGCCGTCCGCTCAAACCGGTCTAGCTGTCGCATCACTAAAATAGTTTTAACTTCGAAAATAATTCTAATTTTGAAAAATCTTTTTAGGGAGATATTTTTGAATACCTCAACTATCGAGTTTTGAAAACAAAGTTCGATTTTTTCAAATTTCTAGACTAGAATACCCCCTTAACGTCTCGTCATACCACAGAAGTAAATAGATTAGAAGTGGGAAATAGTAAATATGTCAATAATGATTCTTACAACCTACACAAAATTGTCACTCTGCAGGTGCATAAATATTTAGATGTTCCGGGCTTCCGATACCCAGATGTCAAAATATTATTTCTTAACACACATAACTGGCAATACGAAAGCGATTCTTCTCAGAGAACATAATATCCAATGAAGGTAGGCGGTCAAGTGCTATAAAACGCAATCTGAGGGACCTAATTTTGCTTCCAATTGTTGGGCCAATTGGCGATTAACTCGTATGAGGAAAACTTAAGATATTGCTACCGTTCTCGAAACCAAAACTGCCAAGATTAGAGCTGCTAAGAAAAAAATGCTTCTAGGAATAAGGCGTTTGAGGAAAAAGTTGGGTAAATTTTAAAAGATCTTCTATGAAAACCGAGCTGATTTATATAAACTCAACACGAACTAACTCGTACTACCCACTACCATTCAATAACTACATTTTCAATTTCACCAGCAGGGTGTAACTTATCCTCCTCGATGGCGACTCTCTTTACCACCTGGACAAAGATGACACACGAGTTCCGGCTGTTAACAATCTCAAAATTTTGGGTGTAACCTTCGACATGTTGCTCTCTGGCCGGTTCTAAGCTAAACTACGCCTGTCTGGTCGCCTGGAACCAATAACACGCAGGGGATAAAGAGGATGTCCCCTCTCCAACACCTTCACAAAGAGGGACAGATGCTCCCTCGTTCCCACGACAGTCGGTTCTACGTAACCGGAACGGCCCGGATTTATGTATATCCGGCCAAGGACTGTTACTTCAGCAGCATTCCTCGTATATGCATGGGGAATGTTTATGCTTCTATAACAACAACAACAGACGCTGTAGAGGAGCATAATAAACTGTTTAGCAAGCAGTTCCTGCGAGGGTGCTACCGCAGGTTTCAACCTTGCAGACATCTGCTTGAGCCAGAGAGAGAGAGAGAGGAGACACCTCCTTAATTACGCCGACGACATCCAGGACAAAACGAACAGACATCTACTGGACTAGACAGAGTTTAGGCAGGTAATAAACGACATTCATTGACATCTGACATCCCCTCCTTCTTAAGCTCCCGACCACCGAATGTCGTAATCGGAGTCCAACCACAACCTACAGCAAATGAAGAGCTCCAGCTTCCCCGTGAGACCCGCGTGACACTGGCAAAATTACGTTCTGGATATTGTATCAGGTTAAACTCCTACTTATCCAGAATTGACTCCAACATACCAGACGCATGTCGCATGAAGGCACCCTGCACGACACTAACCACCTTTTCACATGCCCCTCAAATCCCACTTATCTAACATCCCTCTCCCTCTGGACTCAACCTGTCGAAATCGCATGTTTCCTGGGCCTACCTTTAGATGAGTTAGACGAAAACGATCGGTGATATACACTACACTGACAGGGCTTGTATTACTACGACAACAACAGCAACTTATCCTCCCTCCGCTTGCTCAAGCAAAGTGGGAAAAGAGATAATTGCATAAGCAAGGCGTTTTTATGATGAGATCGGGAAAAGAGCTATGCAGCTTCAATAAAATTAATGTTAGCAAAGCATGACTAACGGGAAAACTATTTTGTAGTTCATTGGGATAAGCATCACCAAAGGTTTTCAATTTATGTTGTATGAGTAGAGGGAAATGTAGGGTGGTTATAAATATACAAGTAGTAGGTACTTATAAGAAATTTTCATGCACGCATTCCATATTTGGGCAAAGCCCAAATTGATGGCATCTCCATGTCGTTCATTAACTGTTAACAATTTCCTACGCCACTTTAACATGCAGCCTTAATTTTACTCTTTTCCTTACAAATATTGATTTGTTGTTTGTATTTTTTTTATTTTTATTATCAATATTTGAGGCGTCTTTCATATGGGCATTATGCGGCAAAATGACACGGTCACATAATGCGTGGCCACGTGCTGCATGAATTGTGGAAATCGATGTGCAAGATGCCTGCGGAACATAAAAATTTAATTACTTTTTCGTCGGATCAAATTTGAAGAAAATATAGGAAGTAAATGCACGCATAGTTCACGCACAGCAACGCATTCGCCTAGCCAGATCTTCCGCCTTGCACACATACATATGCACATGTACGCAAAAGTGTATTTCCAATGGGTCATATTGCTGGAAAACAAATACGCAAGCGGTATTCGTCACTTTGCTTCTTTTATTTCATGATCATAATTTTTTGTTTATAAGAAATTATGCAGTCACGGCGTAGATAATGGGAAATGCATAAATAAGAAAGTAGAGTTTTATGATGCCGCAGAAAAAGGGACAGGAAGGCCTATTCAAGGAAGTTGTGAAGTTATCGTTAAGTTCTTTATAATACTCAGTGGCACAAACTGTCTTGCAGTGCATGAGAATTATTGGTCTTCAATTTATTTTATGCTCATACTACAGAAATCAAGCAGTAAAAATTAATGATGATAAGTGTAGTAAATACGCGTACATAGACAGAAAATAAATGAATGACAGCTGAGTGAGCCGATAAGAATGCCACAGTGTAAAAGCTAAGAAATGTGCCTACATATTACATATAACATAAATATATGTATGTATATATGTATACACATAATCTTATTACACTTTACATATCTACAAGTATACATATAAAAATGAAGCTCCATATGCACACCATTCGCGGTAGTTGGGGTCATAAAACATATAGATAAGTGGTATTAACAAAAAGAAAAAAAAAAACAAAAGCAATGAAATTGATAACTATGGTAAATAATAAAGCAAATGGAAGCGTGGGAAAAGCTTATCGCCAGCCACTGCACATAATCCTTTCTTTGCAGGCTGCTTCTCTTTCACATCTCCATATCTGAACGCGCCAAACAAAACTGCGTTGGCTACCCAATTTTCCAATTTGTTGGCTTAGTGTGGGGGAAAATCATCTAAAACATTTCAATCACATTTTCCGAAAATAAAAACGAACTTGTCGCTAATCCCACATTTCATGACTGACAGCTTGCATTCTTGGCTATTTCGATGCATTGCGGCTATTGTGTGCCGCGGTACCCCAACAAACAGCAAAAGAGTCTTTCCTTAAACTGTAAGAAATTTATAATTCTCTCTGGTCATATACATATATTACCTCATTAAATTGGTTTGAGGTATTCAGAACAATTGCAAAAATAAAACTAGAATTTCAGGGCTATCAAAGCTGTACTAACAATCAAAATCGGCCAGAAAGTTATGATCGATGCATCCGGCTGAGCTAACGTGGGAATTTGGTTTAAAGTCTTATGGGTTTTTTTTTACTAATTCTACACAACAGTATAAGTAAGTCTTCAAAATATAATATATATTTTTCTAACCCTCCGATGGACACTTTTTTTTAAAACCTTTAGCTGGCCACCCGAGACTGGCCTTTTTCGTCCTGTTCGTGGATTCTTTTTAAAAGGTTATATCCATAAATCGAAAGAAAATTAAATTTTAGGAAACTGCCTGGAAGCTCCAGTCGTTAGCTATAATATTGTAGAAACATTTTAAATTCACGTCCAAAGTATACCTGGCTGCCCAACGGTTGATTAATACAGAAGGCATCCCATAGTTGTTATATTTATGTTGTATGAGCAAAGGTACGGTCATTAAAATTCTAGAAAAGCATCGAACGAGTGTGTGAAAAGGGCTTTGAAGAAACTTACAATTTTAGACATATTTCAAAAGATTTTTACTCCTTACTCGAGTATTCTTCGAGCGCCTTACATGTACTGGAAATGCTGCCGGGGTGGCAAGTTATTGGCCGAATATAAATCCGGGTCACGTAGAATCAACTGTCTTGGGAATGTGATTCCAAGTATCTCTGGCGTCCTTAAGATCGAGTGTTAACCTTAATTTGATCGAAGCGATGGAAAAAATATCTATAACAAGGTCAGCCCTTCATAATCGGTCAATAGATCGCCTGGTAATACAACTGAATTTACTATTAAGCGATTGTTGATTTCCGCATATTTCCTCGATTATATATAATATATATAATTGGCGCGTACACCCTTTCTGGGTGTTTGGCCGAGCTCTTCCTCCCTTTTGTGGCGGTCGCGAATGGTTTTGTGCGTTACTATTTTCGGGGGCTCGAAACCCTGTGTTAACAGGCAATGGCAAACCTCTGAGAGTAGGCGGCATAAAACTGTAGGTTCCTCCACTTGTGGAACAACATCAAGGCCACATATCGGGGGAGTAGCCGACCTCATCTTAAAAAGAATGTACGCTATACAGATACATGCATAAATATATACAGCTGTTGTCAGCTAATTAGAAACGCTCTCTTTTGATAAACGCTCCATTTTTGACCTTCGTAAAGCTGGAAAGTCGTACAGTGAAATTTCTAAGCAAGTCAAATGCTCAAAAAAAATGGTGTTTAACGCCTTAAAGCATATCCAACTTTTTAAGACTGCTGACAATGTTCCACGTAAGAAAAGGCCCCGGAAAACTTCAGCAGAAATTGACCGCAAGATAGCAATCATCTCCAAAAGAGACCCAAAAAAGACTTCCACTGACATCCAACGGGAAATTCAGGATCAATATAATTTCGAAATATCCAAGAGGACAATTGCTCGCCGTCTGGTCGAATCTGGACTGCATGGCAGAGCAGCACGCAAGAAGCACCTTCTAACCAAGATACTAAGGAGACGGCGAGTAGTCTTTGCGAGATCCCATTGGTCATGGACTCCAAATCAATGGAAATATATCGTTTGGAGCGACGAGACCAAGATAAATCGCAAAGGCCCAGATGGTAGAAGGTATGTACGATGGCCAATCAACCAAGAATTCAATCCTCGCTACGTTTCACGGGTAGTGAAGCATTGTGGAGGATCAATCATGGTGTGGGGATGTTTCTGGTGGAATGGTGTTGACCCAATCCATAGGATTGATGAAATTTTAAATTAAATTAAAAAAAAAAAATTAAAAAATTAAAAATTTAATGTTGCTGTGGGCTGAGGAAAATTTGCCTGTTATATGGAAGTTTCAACAGGATAATGATCCAAAGCATACGGCAAAGTTGACGAAACAGTTTTTCGACGAAAATTCCATCAATGTTTTGGAATGGCCATCATCCAGTCCGGACTTTAACCCAATAGAGCATCTCTGGGGTGACGTTAAAAAAGCCGTGAGTTCCAAAAATATCCCAAATATGGATGTCCTTTTTGCCGAAGTAAAAACGGCATGGCAAGCAATACCTGTGGCGCGCTGTCAGAATCTCATTACATCAATGCGCAATCGATGTGAAGCAGTGTTGAAGCAAAAGGGTTATGGAACCAAATACTAACATAATCTTTATGTTGATCTGATAATACATTACTGTTTCTAATTAGTTGCCCTATCCAAATCGTGCATTTCACATGCTTTAAAAAAATATATATATTTAATAAAGAATTGCGATTAAATTGTTTTCCACTAGCTTTAAGTTTATCATATGTTTAAATAAAATTGGCAAAAAGTTATGAAAATACGTGTTTAAAAGGAAAATGGAAAACTTATTTTGAAATAAGTGTCGTTTCTAATTAGCTGTCAACAGCTGTATGTACACATTTCAAGGTTAGTTGAGGTGTCTTGTAAAATTTGTAGCTAGGTTTTAAGTGAAGTACAGTGTACGCTCGATAATGTGAATAAATAATAACCATGCGAGTTAACATTTGCGATTTTGGAGAAAATATTCCCATTTTATTTATTTATTTGTTACGTTACTGATTACAAAAACTTAATGAATGTGAAAAAAAATGAAATGAATGTGGAAATATAATTATAAAAACCTTACGTAAAATAACTATTGGTGCATAAGATTATCAACCCTCTTAGAAGCAAGAGTTACCATGGAGCTGAGAAAAAACTAAGAGAGCAGAGCAATCAATTGATCTGTATACGATGCATCTAACGCACGATCAAGACAGAATAGATCCTCTATCATCGAACGTAAATCTTAAAGAAGAAAGAGCATGTCTTAGAAAAGTTTTCTGTGCCTGCCCTATGTCCTCGATAGCCTCACGAATTCCCCCTTTGAGGTTTTGAATCGACCCTGGGCTGTTGGCGTAGACCTTCTCTTTCACATGGCCTCAAAGAAAAAAGTCAGAAGATGTTAAATCATAAGATCTCGGTGGCCAATTGTGATCACCTCTTCGAGCGATAACACGGTCCGGAAACTTTTTCCGTAAAATATCAATGGTTTCGTTGCTTGAGTGGCACGTAGCGCCGTCTTGTTGAAATTAAACGTTGACCAGATCAATACCATCCAATTCCGGCCATAAAAATCATAAAATTTTGTTTCATAAATGTAACTTCCCACTTTAAAATGAATAATTGCAATAGGCACTTTGTAATTCGGTTATGGAAAATTTCATGAAAAGGATATTGCTCTGTAAGCGTGGTCGTGGTGGTGATTTGCCTTTTTTTCACTTATAATTTTAAACCAAAATTCTTACTTACATACACGAGAAGCAGTCGTTTTTTCTGTTCCTTTTTCCAGTTCATCGATTAAAACAAGGCTTTCTCTCTACATTAGGCGTCTGATTGTGTTCATATTGGTTGACAATTTCTTTTTTCCCTACTCTTAACGGCAAAATCTTTTTAAAACCCATATCAAAATTCAAGCCATCCTGTATCCGAACTAAGTGCGAACGAATTAATTCATATGAGTTAAATACGTGTGAACTTGCAATTTGTAAGTCAAACCCGTACATTTTGCAATGATATGATATTCCCTGAGCTCATGAAATTTCATGTATTTACTAAGGCACATTCAACAAGGTGAAAGTGATTCCTCTCTTTTGAACTGCGAGAAATGTCAATTCTTTGAGGTCAAGGATAGTTCCAAGGTATTTAACCTTTTGTTCCCATTCAACTATGTCACTAGTGTTTGCATTAACTACTTCATAGCAACAATATCAACGAATAAATTGCTCTGCTCGCTACTGCACTGAACTTGGATAGATGACTAGTAGAGCAGGTACCGCAAAATGAGCGATCAAATGTTTTACGCCGTTTCAAGCTATGTGCGTTTCATGACTGCTAGTAACTCAGAGCAAAGGTCAAAAAACTTTTGAGTGTTCTCTGTAGTTGGAGTAGTAGCAAAGAGTCGGCCGGATCGTTGTATTCAATCATACCTACAACCTTCACTACATAATTTGTCGGTTATATTAGCCCTGTAAAAACGTCCCTAAAATGCAAACAAAAACGAACAGGCCTAAATAGCAGCAATGGGAGTAATAGCGGGGTGAGAGCACATATGAATAATATCACAAGTAGCGCTTCAGCCGACTCCATGTTCTTTGCTACTACTCCAATTACAGATAGCACTTAAAATTTTTTTGACTCTTGCTTCGAGCTACAAGCAGTAACAAAACATACATAGCTTGAGGCGTAGCAAAACATTTGATCGCGCGTATTGCGCTACCTGCTCTACTACTCATCTATGCAAGTTCAGAGCAGTAACGAGAGCAAAAATGAAAATTCTAAAATAGCCGAGCAATTTCAATCTTTGTATGTCACCGTTGCAGATGCGACTTCGTTGAGGTGAAAAATTGCTTTTGAAACTTCTACTTATGTAATAGATGGCTGGTATTTTTGAGGTGTTTACAAGGATTTTCCAATTTTTAAAATATTTTATTGCAGACTCAAAAGTGTCTTAGAGATTATTTTTGATATCATTGGCTAGCACATTACATGACAAGATTAGCGTGCCATCAGCGTAAATGGACGTTGCACAGTCAGTAAGTGTGGAGAAATTGGCAGTAAATATGTAGGTAAGAGAGTATAGCAAGTAAAATGAGAGTCAGTCAAATATTAATTTAGGGAAGAAGAAATCCATTATTTTTGCGTACAATTTTTGCCCAAAAGGTTTAAAAATGTTTTATGGTCGTTATTTAGCTCCTGGACGATGTTACGGCAACTAACATTCCGATCAACTTCGATTATTTCTGTGATTTTATCGATATTTACGACTTTACCCACATTTTGTTTAACATCAAAAATGCCTGAACGGCATCGATGAAACCAAAATTGTGCGTAATTTGACGTTATAGTATCGGCACCATAAACACTATTCACAATTTCAGCGGACTGGCTTGCATTTTCGCCTTTATCAAAAGAAAACTGTAAAATGTACCGAATCGTCTATTTGTTGACTTCCATTCCTAACATCCTGTAACTCATAACTGAATGGAACAGACAAAAACAGCAAACGCATTTTGTTTAGTGGGAATGGCACTTTTATTATATGAGTAATGACTGAATTTAAAAACGAGTTTAATTAACTTCTCATCTCTTCATTTATAGCATTACGATTTATTATGTTGAGACCTTTTTTTCATTTTCATTTAATTATGTCCTTTTTATACTACAGGGACCGGCACTCGGCCATACATTTATTTTGGAAAATTACTTTTATTAAAAGTAAAAAATGTGTGAAAGTAATATAAAATTAAGAATATATTTACTTTTGCCCGATATGACCACCTTTTCCCTTGACTATGACCTTGAACGGTCCAGAAACGAGTCGCAAGCTGCACGAATGTGACTTGAAGGTATTTTGGCCCACTTGCGGACAATGACTTTATTCAGCGCCTCGAGACTGGTGAATATTTTAGTTGGGATCTTGATCTCCAAAATGGTCCAAAGAGAATAATAATGGGATTCGCGTATGGTGAATTTAAGAGCCATTGTATGGACGTTATGAAGTTCGGAACGTTGTTTTTTAGCCATTCTTGGTTCACTCGAGCTTTGTGAGACGGTGCCCAGTTCTGTTAAAACGTCCATGGTCTGACACCGAAATGTTTGTCTGCGCACTGCTTCAAAGCAACCTCCAGAATACTTTCCCGATAATATTTCGCATTTACCTTGACGCCAAGCTCGATGAAAACGATTGAAGAGCGCTCACCTGCGGTTACAGTGGCCCAAACTGTCACCTGTGGCGGGTGCTGTCTCCTGGTGGCCAATCGATGGCTCAAATTCTCGTATGAACGGTCGGTCAAATAAACTCTATCGTTTTAGGAATATACGAATTGTTTAATTCGAAAAATGTTCTCGTCAGAAAACAAAATGTTCGGAATTTGACCGTCAAGCGAAGCAACCCCTTTGCTCTTTCAAGTGTGACGCTTTGGTGTGAGATCATGCGCCTTTTGGATCTTGTAAGGTTTGACTTTGAGATCATTTTTCAGTATGCGGCGGTATGATGCGATAAACAAAAACTTTATTTACTTTAAGGTGCTCGAGCTCACGAACAATCGCTGGTTGTGAATTTCCAGCCAAATATAATGCAATCACACTATTACTTTTGAAATCTAGTACTAATTTTCTTTTTTCGCGTTTACTCTCGGCAAAATGCTTGCACACGCTTGAAAACATCATTTAGCCAGAGAACTGGTGCCCGTGCATCAGCTGCGCGAGCGGTCTGAAGTTGGTTACACAAATTATCACTGTCTTTTTATGTCGATTCATGAACTTTGTTATATTAATACAAATTTATTTTGTGAATATTTAAATAATTTTTTAGGAGTAACGACACCACTAGAATAAGGATATGTTATTTTTGTTACTTGATTTAGAGAGTTACTTAGATTAACAAAGAGAGATTAGTTCTGAAAATATACGAAAAGCGCCGCCAACTTAATATAATGGGACTGTAGAGAGGTAGAGAATTACCAAATGTTGAGAATGTTGTGATTCAGAAATTAAGGTGCTATTTTGAATAAACTGTGATGATTTGAGAAATGCCTTAGTTCTCAACTTCGCTTCATTTGATCTCAAACCAAAATGTTTATTGGGATGCAATAGCAGACGGTCCGTTCCGCATATTGATTTATTCAAATGTTGCCTTTCTTCTTTCTCCATGCGTTGAAAAATATGTGTGTCTGCATAGAAGCATGATGACATGCCAGTACTTGCATTTTTAATTTCGACATTTTGAAAATTCTTGACACGCCACGCTTATTTCAACCATAAACCATTGACATCGGCACAGCGTCAGAAGGTGCCCCATGGGAGCATGTCGAGCACACAAATCTAAATATCTATGAATGTATCTACAAAACGAAGCATACCTACATACATATTCGTGGGCATGCATTTACTTGTTGTTCCATTGGCATCTTGGGCTGCTGCTGCGCAATCTGTCGTTCGCCGTCCCCACTTTTATTGTGTGATAATTTAAGATATTGGAAATGCATAATAAATTATGCTTAAACGAGTTTGTATATTTATGTACATATATGTGTGGCTCAAAGTGGTACTGAAACTGATTATGTTTGCTGCATATTTTTTTTTTTTTTGACAAATGCTAATATTGCCGTTGTTACAGCACCGCCAGCTGTTTACGAGTTGCTACCTACCAGCCTAATTTCTTTTGTATACCGTGGCCGTTGTCAAGGCGCTTATGCTGTTGTGGTTTAGAACATATGTACTCGTATGTATGTATGTACCTGCATATGAATAAGTTGTTGACTTCTGATCCAGTTATGTAAATATCGATCTTTGAATGTGTGTGAGTGTTTATGTAAGCCTTATTATCACTGGTGATAACAAATGAAACATGCATCGGTCTTCGGGTTCATTGTATCGCGCCACAGTGGGAGAAACGTAGTGATAAGTTAATAAAATTATGTTCATGGGAAATTAATAATATTTATGAAATATTTACTACGAACGAGTAATGAACTGGTTACTTTATAGGCCACTGAAGCATGAGATAAAAAAACTATTTTAAATTAAATTATACATACATACGTGGGGGGCTCAACAAGTATCCGTGTTAGAAATGAAGACCCCGTTTTTTCAAAAAACTTTTTTTTTTCAAAATAACCCCCTTTTAGAAAGATACACTTTGCCCAACGCTACGACCATTTTTTAACTCCTCCAAAAAAATAGGATTTATCGAACTCTCCAAAATTCCAAAATACGCCTCTGTCTTGCCGATGATTTCCTCGTTTGAACTAAATTTTTTTCCCGCGAGCCATTTCTTCATGTTAGGGAACAAGAAAAAGTCGCAAGGAACCAATTCATAACGCAAATCATGCAGTTTGGCGGTGACAACTCCGGACGAATGTGCGGGTGCGTTATCGAGGTGAAACAGCAAAACGCGGCCGTGTCTCCTTCAATTTTTTGTGAAAGAGGTCCAATAATTCACTGTATTATTGTTCAGTGATCGTTCTTCCTTTTTCCAAAAAATAGAGGAGGGTGAGTTCGTTCTCATCCCAAAAAATCGTTGTCATGGCCATTCCGGCCGATGGGACTATCTTCGCCTTCTTTGGAGCAGATTCACCGGAAGAAATCCATTGTTTTGATTGTTGCTTAGTTTCTGGTGTGTACTCGTAATGATGAATCCAGGTTTCATCGACGGTGACAACTCGACGCAAAAATTCCTTCGGATCTCACTTAAATTGCTCCAAACACTACTTCAAAGTTAACAGCCGCATCCGCTTGTTGTTATTTGTGAGCGATTGCGGCACCCATCAGACCGACAATTTTTTCATCGCCAACTCATCATGTAAAATATTAATTGCCGTTCCGGTCGACACACGATCAGCGAGAATTATGTCGTGGACTTTTTGAATGATTTCTTGGTAACCACGTCTGCTGGGCATCCTGGTCGCTCTTCAAGAAAAACGCATGATCGCCCACGTTTGAATTCGTTGAACCAATATCTAACTGCGGTCCTAAATCGCGAAGCATCCCCATAGATAGCATCCAAGTTTGCTTTTATCTCCTCGCATTTTTCCCCATGAAAAACAAAAAGCAAATTACCGAACGATACTCTTTCCATCTTTGCGAAAATCACGAAATACGTCTTACTTGAATAGCTGCCAAATCCAAACTAACCTATCAGTCATTATGAAATTCGTTTTGCCGTCGTTTGACGTCTAACACCAACTTCCCTCAGGAACGCCCTCTGTCAATAAATACGGGTACTTATTGAACCACCCTCGTACATACATATCAAGGTCAAGTAGAAAAATGTTGATCCTTTCTCCGCTTTATTTCGAAGATGTCAAATACGAGGGTTGCTTGTATATTTTGCGTCTCGGTAACACTACGTGTGATGAGTTGTAATTCGATGTATTTATGGCAAAGTTTGGTATTTTTAGCATACACGTTTTTACTTAAGAGCTTCATTTGCTCTGTTTTCAGCGAGATGAAAAATTTACCTTGCCCAAAAGAGGGAATCAACTCGTGAACATTATCATTCGACAATTTATTACGATTTTCGTCGTGGATTATCAAGATAGTAGTGCATTGATCAACTAACTTGGAATGTTTGCGTTGAAGCACCCTTCTATTCTTTCTGCATGAATTTCGGGAAGACCGTCCAAAAACGGTTGTTGCGCCAGAAAAAATAGATGATGTGCAACAATTGATAACCCAAGATCGTCACGTGACATATCGCGAAATGGAGGCATCTTGGTCATATTGCATGAATGAGTTAGCAGGAAGATTTGTTCTCTTAGAATGCCATATAATTTGAAAACTGCTCAAAAAAGGACTCGTGTCGGTTGGTGTAAAGAAATGTTGAAGAAAATGTGGGTGTTCCAAAACGAGCTTAATAGGATACAACAAAACTGGTTCGCGGAGAAGCACCTCAAAACAAATGATGTCCTGTTTTTTCGAAGAGTCTAAGACCAGACTATCGCAACTGTACCACTTGGATAACCTTAAAGCAGTCGATTATGAGTGGTAAAAAACCGTTTGTGTGTCAGAGGTTTTCAGAAAACTAAGGAAAATCAACTGCCAAATACGACATATCCTTCACTAAGGCAATGCGAGCTCTCAGGTATCGGCTCACAGAAGAGAGTTTTTGAGCACTCAAAAGATCGAATTAATGGGTCATGCGCCCTACAGCCTTTATTCGGCACCTAATGATTTATTTTGTTCCCGACCATCAAAAATAAAATATGTTTTTCAACGCCTGAAGAAGCTGTCGAAGCCTTTAAGCAACTCGTTTTGGAGGTATTCATTTCTGAGTGCCAAAAGTGCTTTGAAATTTGGTTCAAGCAAATGCAGAAGTGTATTGACTTCCAACACAACTTTGACTTTGAAGAACAATAAAGTTACATAAATTATGCTTTTACTGCAGTTTCAGCATTAGACGCGAAATAAATATACAAAATTAAAAAGAAAATGACTGCACTGTACCTGTAATACTATGCATGTAACGAATTATTCCTTACTTGTTAACTTTATGAAACTGCTTTTCCGTTGTTCCTACTGCGTTGTTCAATATTGAATTATGACTTTTTGACCGGACGTTTTTTTGTTTTTAATATCTGCTGTAAAAAAATTTTGTTAAGAAGGCATAAATCCCGCTTATCAGATTACATCTGTTCTCAAGAGCATTCATTTCATCATCTAACTTTCCGTTAGGCGCAAATTTTGGCATTTAAATATTCTCTGAAGATTTTTTTTTTTTTATTCCTTTATTATTCCTCTTGGGAACATAGGACTATCCTAGCTTCCAGCAGACGATTTTCTGCGTCTTCTTCAGCTCCTTCGTTAGCCGATGCTGTGCTACCGAGATAGTATAAACTTTCAACTCTCCCGCGATTACATTATTGTTGGAATATGTATTATTGAGCCGCATTGCTACCGTTTTCTTGCTGTTTATTTCCAGCCCAACACTTCGTGCAGCATTGACTAGAAGATCGATTTTGGCCTGCATGTCGGAATGTCTGTGTGAAAGTAGGCAAATATCGTCCGCGTAGTCCAGGTCATGTCCGCGATAGCGTCCAAATGATGCCATGTCTCCTTTTTTCCACTTTCTTCCATTACTTTATCAAGTGTAACTGCGAATTGAAGTGGCGACAGTGGGCATCCCTGTTTTATACCGGACGTTATTCTAAATGGAGTGTTTGTGGCGCCATTGTGGACAACTGTTAGCTCCACTTTATGATATAGTGCCTTGAAGTTCTGCACCTTTTTGGCATTTAATTATTTTCTGAAGATATTTTGAATTGAATAGAATTTTATTCTGTCTAGAAATTAAAACTTTTTTATGTAAATGTTAGTATTGAGGTTAAAAGTATTTCGACAGGGCCCTTAAAGATAATACCGAACTTAATATACTTAAACTTATTTCTTAAAAAAAGAATAATTCCAAAATATTTAATCCAATCTGATAGATAGTTAGCTTTGTTTTTTAATACAAATACCACAATATTTATTATATATATATTTGTAAAAAATGTATTAGAAAAACATCGCAAAAACACAAATCGGCATAAATCTTTGCCACTTCTCAGTTTTTCATCGCTTCTATAACAGTTTGTTGTACACAAACGGAACGCCCCGGATTTATATTCGCCCGCGGACTGTCACCTCAGCAGCATTCCCCGTAGGTATAATTACTTGTGTGGAAAATTTGGGGAATGCTTATGCTGCTACAACCACAACAACATTAACGTCTTTATCTTTTGAAATTGGATGAAAAAATAAATGGGCTAATAATTATTTACTTCGTTCACGAAGCCCATTAGAGACGGTTATTTAAGATTAAGTAGACAATTTTACGGTTTTACACCATTTTTGAATACAGTTTCGTGATTTACTCGATAAGACAAAAATGTCATGGAGATTACATTAGATTAGATTCATTATGAGGTTTGCCCTTCGACTTCATGTTCTTTTGTGCCCTATGGGGATTACATAGTTTCTTAACAGAAAATATGTGTGGGCGTAGTTTTCATTAAAAATAAATAAAATATATTAACGAATTGTAAAATATAAAAATTGGATTTTTAATTAACTTTTCCGTCTTTTAATGTTGCCGCTTTGAATGGCACATGGTTTTTATGACAAACTTTGATGGTCTGGCTGTTCCTCATGAGGGCGATAGCTTTAAAGTAGACAAAAATGTTCTGTATCATATTAAAAGAGTATTTTTTTCATAGTTTTTGTCTCTTTTAAGCTAACTTATGAATATCTGGCACTGCTCTTCTGCATTGCTTACATACCTATATTTCTTTATACCGTTTTTTTATATACTAAACAACATACGCGTTTGGTTGCTTTCGTTATTGGTGTTTTTAGGCCTATAGAAGTTATTGTTGATAGTGTAGATGTTGGTGTTGCTGTTATATGTAGATGTTGTTGTGGTGTAGCTAAGCGTAGCGAAGTAAAGCTCCACTTGGGGCCGCTGGACTCCTCTACTTCTGTAAATGTTGTGTAACGAAATGGACCTTCGCCGGCAGCCCTGAAATTTCTTTGATTGGCTGCTATCTTCCGTTTAATCCGATTTTTAAGGTCAGCACAAATCCATGAATAAAATCGCACAAAGAATTTCACATTTCTATTTCTATGTACATAGGTATTCGTGTGTAATAATAAATGATGAATTCGTAACTGAGCTCTTACGGGGCTCATATGTACTTACCTTTTTCCATTCAACCCCACTTCTTTGCGGTGGTCCAAGCGCGTTTAATTTATTAACCCCATTCGTCGAATAGAGTATCAGATAAGAGTTTTTCAGGCTTACCAGGCTTGGCTTAACCTCAAATTCTCTAACTAGATCTCCAACTATGTGCTAGTCGTTTTTTTAACATTAAAAGAAAAACAATTTATGACCACAAGACAAATATTTCGTGAAATATTTTTATATTATCGTTTTTTGAAAACTATAGAAACATTTTTTTTCGTTTGAATTCGGCATTGGAAAATGGTAATGGTTGTACGGGATAGGCCGAGACAGTTATGCACCGTGACCAGATTGATGTATTCGGCGACCAATATGCTTAATTTTAATTATTTAGTATTGCGAGGAATCGAACCAGCTCCTTCGGAGGGAACATTTGTAAGTCTTCAACCTCTAGTAAGAACAGGCCCAGGATTCTGTGTCTCCTGTGACATAATGCTTCAGAATTGGTGATTAAGTGTTCCAAGGGCTCCTCTTCGTCACAGCAGAACCTGCATAAACTAGTGTTAGATAGTCATATTGCATTGACATGTTTATTGCAAGTAAAGTGGCCTGTAAGTGCTTCACTGAGTAGTCTAGGGTCCTTTTTATCTAGGATTAGAGCAGATTTTGCTCCGTTGGTACTAGAGTTCAGGAGCTTTTTGGAGAGATTAAGGCCGTTTGTGCCGTTCCAGTATTCCCTGGTTTTTATTTGGATCCATTTTTTTTTGGTTTCCTGTTTTAGGCTCTTTTTGTTAAAACCGAAAAATGGGGTCGGTCCAATAAAGGGTTTTTTTTTGGCATAAAAGTCTGCCTTCTCGTTTCCTTCGTGTCCCTCATGTCCTGGTACCCAAATCAGAGGGACCTGATTAAGAGTCGCCAGTTTGTTCGAGCATTGTTACACTCTATAAGGACTTTTGAATTAAAGGTATTTAAGGGTTTGAGGACTGATTGACTGTTTTTCGAACCCTCTTTTGAATACATTTTTTACTGTTTCCATTATGGCGAAAAGCTCCGCATGGAAAATTGCGGTATCTTCACTCAGTGTTAAAGATTTGTGTCATTCCCTGGTTCATGCAAGCTGAATGTTCTTTCACTGTTTAGGATTTTGAGGTGTTCAGTAAGATCTCCTGGCTTAAATTTTTGTTTCATATGAAAGGACAGTGCTTGCATAGCAATTACCTCTTGTATTGCTAAGTGTAGCGGTGGTAGATTTTAAAGCATTTGCGTGCCAGCAGTTGGGGCAGTTCTCATAGCCCCTGTTATGCTGACGCACACCAGCCTTTGTAGTCTACACACAACAGTTCGTTGTTTTGCCTACTATTCCTAATAGCGAAAGTTATTTTCTTACGTGGCTTTACGTCTGCGGAATACAAACATACGAATGATACGACTCTGACTCAAAGCGAACGTTCGCTTCGAAGTAGGGAATGATGACGTAACGTTCCCAACCCAGGTTTTGTGAAAGAAATAGAAAGTGCGCAAAAAACCTTCATACCTATATTCTGCCATCATATATATGTATGTATGTAAGTAGATATTTATATTCATAGTAGTAGTACTTGCCCCTAAAAGAGGGGCTGTGATTTATTATTTATGCTCTCGACAAATTTTTAATGATATTTTTAGTGTAGAAAATGGGGGGAATATCGCACCACAATGCAACACGATCTGCTGTTTAAGCATAGAGTAAACAGTTTAAAAGGCAGAAGAAACAACTCATAAGTCCTTTATATTTTTAGACCTATTTTGTAGTGCAGGCATACATATTTATGTATGTTTGTAGTTACATTTACTTATCGTCTATACATATTTATGTGGCTGATGAATGCTCGTATTTACTTAAGTTGACAGTGGCATTTGTCTGCTGATGAATAATGTGCACAAGAGTGTAATATATGTGGATACATATGTGTACTAAGTACACTTTTAGGCACAAATATTTATAAATATTTTTATCTTTGTTTATGTACTTATATACTTATGAGCTTAGGCCAAACGGTATTAGAACTGCATAGTGCGTTTTTCTGGAATACTAACTTCATGAATGCATACGAATGCATAGGTATAACATACATATGATTGTATGTACATACCGTCAGCGTCAAAATCAAGTGTACACCAAGTATTGATACGTTTTGACTATTTATTTTCTAATATACATTTTTTTTTTATATAAAAATATCGTGTATAGTAGACCGGAGTGAAATACGTAAATTTTTTCAAATCATATCGTAATAGCAGGGAAAAGTTGCTACATATCAATACAAATTCAGGAAAAAAAAGAAATTTCAAATCGGTTAATATCTTCCGTTCGCGCATTGCATTTAAAATTTACAAATTTTATAATAAATTGAACAAATATTCGAAAAATTGTAAGAGGTGGAAATGATGTTAGATAAAGTTCATTTTTTGTAGACTATTACAACATCAGGTATAGTTTGAAAAGAAAAACGTCTACCGCTCTATCAAAGCCCCTACAGCCCCTGAAAAGAAGTGGAAAATGTCATTTTTTGTATAAATTTACGTAATTGCGGGTGGTTAGTTTCTCTATTTTAATTTTTGTATAAGTCTTCTTGAGTATATATGTAAGTAGAATAAATTATTCCCCTCTTAGCGCGCCCACTGACCACACTATCTTAAAGAAGTTTTGTACAGCTCTTGGCCTGCCCTTTTTGGACGACTCAGAACTCACCGCGTGAAGGTTACTGTACGACGAGTTCCACCCACTCCCTTCCCAACCAACCAACCAACCAAAGATGAAAAATTATTTATTCGGGAGTGGCAAAGTCTGCTTTAGTGTCAAATTGAGGCATAACTGTACGAGAAGTGAGTGCTGCTCTTATAAACCCATCACGTCTCTCGTTCCCATACACTTTTGAGGACGCTTGAGTTACTAGTTTTACGCAACTCTCCACAGCTTGCGTATGGCATGGAATATTTGTTAAATCTATGGTTAATTTAGGTTTTTCTTTATCAGAAATTAATTGCAAGATATCTTCAGAAGATGCCTCATAGGTAATTCATTAAAATGGAGGAGACAGATAGCCCATTGTACTGGTCTTTTTAAACGCGTTTCAATGAATTTTATTGCACCATTCTTCCACCCAGTATTTGTTGACGTACCATCACATCCAATCACTACAACATTAGATTTATTTATACCATTTTCTTCAAAATAATTTACAATGCTGTATGCTGTGTCCTTTCCACTTTTTGAAGTAGATACTAAATGACAAAGGTACTTTGAGCCTGGTTCTGCTATTACTGAAATGTGCTCTTCTTTTTTTATAGATTGATAACGTTTGTTTCCTTTTTCAACTAAAACTAAAGTGTCATCCATCCTGCCATCAAAATACACACACATCGGATCGTTTAATTGCTCTATTGCATTCCCCGATTCGATAAGTTTTAGTCTACATTTTTCTTTTTCTCTTCTCATTTTGCTTCGATCAACAACAAAAGAAGTATCTTTGTCCGTTATAAGACCAACGTCTTTAAATGCACTAGACACAATAGCTGCTGCTGCTCTATCAGATACTCCAAAACGATCACTTGTTAAGGCCGTTGCTGGAAGTGATAAGCGCATCTGTGCATTTTTGGAACTTGCTGACTGAGAGGAAATAGAGCGTGGGGTCTGAAAATCGGGATCATTCTTATCATTGTCAACTTCAGGAGTTATCTCTGTTTCAGAATCCATACTACTACAAGAAGGTCCAGGTAAGTTGGTCTGACTTAAGTGACGAGCTTTTCTCTGCAATTTTAATGTAAGCTTTTGAGTTTCTTTGGTATCTACTGTCCCAATCTTTCCTTGTCCGAGATATCTTTGAGCATATAGAAATTTGATTTCTAATGGCGGTATCTTTCTATCTTTAGGGCATGTGCAGTTGATAGTTACCGGCCTGGGACAAATACACTTGTCAAAGCTTCTTTGACAAAAGCAATTGAGTGTCATCTCGCACTTGCAGGACGAAATGTCAAATAATGTACTTGAAGATTGTTCAATAAAATCATTGTACTTCTTTTGTTTCTCAGGTGTGTCTTTGTCCCTTGAATAAGATTTACGAAGAGTGTAGTATCGATCATGTACATGTTTAATCTTTTGTACAACTCTTGTGTGGGAAACTATTGGAATCGAAGCCTTGGAATAAAGGGACTCAGTCTGATGAGCTACAGTATCTGCTACAACTGTGAAGCTTAACTTCTGACCAGAACTGGCAGCAGAAGATTCTACTGACATTTTGTACCTCACTTCTTGCCAACATTGTATAATGTCGGTATTAATGGGAAGGACCGATGACAGCAGTGGTTTAGGTGCATCAAAAAATGGGCAGTGTATGTCCTTACGAGTAAGAGACATGAATAAAATGTTTCAAGAGATTTAATGTTAAGTAATTGTGTAAACTATGTAATTCAAAAGAACATCGAATAGAATTTTTTTTGACCAAACAGCGCTGTTCGACAAGAGTGAAAGCAGAACTGGTAATGACCAGAGAGTACTAGCTCTTCCGTGCACTTCGTTTATCGGTATGCCGCTTTCACGCAAGCCTCATTTGGCATAGGCTTCCTTAGTAGATTTGGTGTAAAATTGGTAAAAGTTAATCGCTCAGAACCACAGAAATGGATAGATTAGTAAATTAAAAATCTACTACTCAATGCTGAAAGTGCTATGTATAAAAAGGGAGCTCGATCTTTAATCATTTACCACTTCTACAAGTTTTCGTAAATCAGCTAGATTTGGGATAAAATTTGTAAATTTTAAATGCAATGCGCGAACGGAAGATATTAACCGATTTGAAATTTCTTTTTTTTTCCTGAATTTGTATTGATATGTAGCAACTTTTCCCTGCTATTACGATATGATTTGAAAAAATTTACGTATTTCACTCCGGTCTAGTGTATAGGTACTACAAGAAAAACCAAAAATTGCGTTGGTTTGTCACAATTTTTTCTGCTGACGGTGTTGGGTGTTTTCGTCAATAAAAAAAAATTTGCAGTAGGCGTTAAATAGAGAAAATGCACAAGACCGTGCACAACAATTCTCAAAAATTTGTGTGATTTTTGATCTAATTGAAACTTGCCTTGTATTATACCAAAATCCAATGATCTATAAAACTGTATGCCTGAAATTTTTCTAAAAATTCTTGGTAAAAAAATTAATGAAAGTTTGCCTAATTTTTACAAATTGTTTACAAAATTCGAAACTTTGCTCTATATGTTGTAGTAAGAACGATATTTTTATAAAAAAAAATAGTTCAAATTACAAAATACAATAATAAATAAATAGCCAAAACTTATCAATATGTGGTGTACTTTTTATTTTGATGGTGACTATATTTAAAAATGACTGAAAAAGTGTGTTTAGCTATTTTTTTTTAACTTCATATTTTTCTTCGAATTCTGTATAGCTTCAATTTTTTAAATCATTTTCCATGCGCGGGCCTTCATAAAATTTAATTTTCTCAGAAGTCTTAAACTCTTTCAGTTATAAAATATGGTAAAAAATGTACTCAATGTATGTCATGTTGTTTTACAGCTTACTAACATTAACATACAGCTTAACATACATTTTTACAGTGATCTGCGTCTTACATACTTCCCCTGTCATGCTTTCTGTTAACAAACACTATTTGAGCATACAAAATTTTGTTTTTTTTTTTAATCTCACTACAGTGCCGTGGATCGACGCTGCTGCAGTCAAGTGATCTGTAGCAGAGACAACTATGAGCTCCATGGATGCTCTGTTATTTTACAGCTTACTAACACCAGAGAATGTTAATGGAACATTCTCTGCTAACATTAACATAGAGCTTAACAGACATTTTTACAGTGATCTGCGCCTTACATGCTTTCTGTTAACAAACACTATTTTAACACAAAATTTCGTATGCTCTTTTTACTTTATTACAGTGCCATTGATCGACGCTGCCGCAGTCAAGCGATCTGTAGCAGAGACAATCACCAGCTTTGAAGTTACCACCAGCACTACACCATCAGACGTAGTCGACGAAATTGATTTCACCCCAACTATTACACCACTTTTAGCTGATATCCAAACCACAGTTAGTGTGAATGAAAATGAACAGCGTGGACATACTGGGGATGCGGATGCCGCTATTGTGAATGATGCAGAAACGACTTTAGTCGGTACAACTACTACGCAGAACTTCAATCAAACGTTACCGTTAAATGTGCCGCAAGATATCAATAATGAAATCTCTCAAGTTGGCAACGAAAGCATTGCAACAGAGGTGAGAGTAACGCCGGAGTTTGTTGATCCAAAATTCGAATATACGGAAACTCAGCTTACTGAAGACCTAGAGGAGTCCATACGGAACTCAATTAAAAATGAAATTGAGTTTGAACACGATATTGGAAATGCAGCTATCGAACATCGTTTAGAAACTACAAATCAAGAGGAACGGCAAGAAAAGTTAGACGAGATTTCGGCCATACAAAATACGCAACTACGGGGTAATACCGAGCCCAGAGAGGCATTTGGTGTATCAGCTGAATGTAAGCTGACTACTGTTTATCAATGTTTTCAATTTGTTTAAGCTATAACTTTTAAATTGCATTATTCCAGTTACATCCATCACCCCAGTTACCGTTCGTTATCAACCAGTTACAACAGAAAGCTCTTCAGTTGGATATTCCTCGACTGCGGAAACCGACCTTTCCATATATTTTCCCGTACAGGCAGAGGAGCGACCATCAATAGAAAACTTGAATGTAGGCATTCAAAGAGATGCCAGAAACCTCAATATTAGTGTGAACGAAAATTCGGAAATTTTAAAACAAAATGCCGATTCAGAAAATTACATCACTGCAGACGTTGAAATGCAAAATATTGAAGAAGAGAAAAATGAAAATCACAACGAGTTAGTTGGCGAAGATAAACACACAGCACCTGCTTATTCTAACCCTATGTCTGAAGCTGCGCTCTACTCACACGAGTCTAATGAAATTCAAGAAGCTAGTCCGAGACTGCAAGCAGAGGTCAATCACCCTCAGTACACTAGCGATAAGAAAGACAAGTCAAATGAGGGTCATGAAAATGCTATTGTTGAAACTGAAGACAAAGTAAATTCAGAAGACGATCCCATAATCGATCAAAATGAAACGAAGGTAATACCTACTGAAGATAAGGAAGCATTACTAACTGCCGCTGTGATCGGGAACTCAAACACAACTCAAGAAGATCATTCAACTCCAGAATATGAAAGTGTTGACGTGCAAACTGAGGAAAAAGCTTCTTCGTCAGAAGAAACCCCAATTGAGGGCAATGCATCGGAAGTAATTCCTGTTCAAGCGGATGACACATCGTTATCCATAGTATTGAATGAAAATCTTACGGCTACCGAACCTGTGGCAGCATTAGAAAATGATCAACTGGAAGAGCTTATGCGCCTAGAGGAAATTGAATCATTGGCAAGCGGTGAAATCTATACAACGGTTAAGCCCGAAACTGTGAAGAACGTGCACGTTGTGATCAAAAAACAGGGCGTTGAATTGGACGAAGAAAAAATTGATTCGCCGATCGCACTAACCGAAGTTGTGGAGGAAACAACAATCAGTACAGGGTTAGTGAAGGAAACGTCAGTAGCAAAAGACGGGCACGATGAGTTAGAAACCACCGAAACGACATTGGAACCTTTGGTAGAAGAAGAAAGTGTAGAGAAGGTGCAAAACATACAAAATGATGTTGCCATAAAAGAAATAACACAGGACTTAGAAGCGAGCGCGGATGTGACAATTTCTGAGCCAACAGAGAACATAGAGGATCGCAGTGATGAAAGAAATGAACAAATTAGTGCTGAGAAAGAAATCAATCAAACTGACGCAAACCACAACGAACGAAGCGAGCAAGAAGAGGAGAAAAATGATGATGCCAATATAGATACGGATTTAACCACCAATGAATTAGATTCTTCATTTGAGGAAAAAGAAGACGCTCTCAATGAAAATCAATATTTCATAAGGCTAAGCAATGAGCTTCAACACTACTCGGAGAATACAAGCACAACTCAAGATATTGCAAGCACCAGCCAAACAACGCCAACAGAAGAGCCAGTCATTACGCAAGAAGCAGAGAACAACAGCATAGACAAGCAGAGTATCGAAACTACAGAGCAAGTGGAACGAATGCACATTACACTTATTGGCACCACACACACACCAAACATCGAATCTCATGAAACAGCTGTCAGTACAACTGAGGCACAAGCAACCACGCTAAGGGAATTCGAATCATATGAAGATGAAAGCAAAAATACCGATGGTCTGGACATAGTGCCCATTTTGGTGGGTGTAAGCGCCGCACAGGGTGATATCACCGCCTCAACGAAAGGTTCACGCTCCATTAACACACAGACACATCACTCAATGCTGCTGACACGTATGGACGATACAATGGCAGCAACGCTATTTGAAACTTTCCCACCCCATGACGCCGGACAGACGTTCAATGATCATTTGGCTGCAGAAAGTAGTAGTGGCATTGGTAAGCCGTTGCCCTCACGTAGCGTTACTGAAGCAACATCCGCCTCACTACTCAGTCGCTCCGGTCTAATCATTGTGATTTGCTCCAGCATTGCATTAATGTTTCTGCTCATCTCAGTGACCGCATTCCTCATCTCATTCCAACGGCAGCATGGCACATTGGATATTGAGATGCAAGAGCAACGTTGTGGCAAAGATAATCTCGATGAAGAGGATGAGGAAGCTGGCACATGCACGAAGTTGCTAGAAATCGAATTGCCAAAATCATCGATCGTAACTGTGCCATGCGAGGAAATGGAGGAGTGTTTGTAGGAGAGGAATTTCGAATAGTACATTTAGCGTTAGACTGCTGCACACATTGTAAATAAATTGATGCTGAGATTATCGATAACTAAAAACATACTATATGTAGATGTATGTACGCGTATATGCACACATAGTCACTTGTATTTACATGCATACATACAATATGTATACGCTGGTATTTGGCGCATCGGTGCAAGTGCTTAGTTTATTTAGTTGGTATGAAATCGAAAAACAGACTGTAATTTAAATTTTTAATAGGAATATTATTTTGTATTTATGTAGTTTGTATTATTCACGATTATGTTGCCATATTTTTGACACCTTTTCTCCATTGGATTTTTTGCATTTAGTAATTTTCATTGTTTTAATTTACGAAAAGTTAACTAATCGATCACGAAAATATAACAAAGAAGCGAAAAAGTATTGTAAAATGTTGGAACTGACTTAAAGCCGAATAAATGCGTAAATCGATTTTGCTAAATTTTCAAATTCTTCTGCGTAATTCGAGAACTCATGCAAATAATCAGTGCATACATAAGCTTACTTGCATTAAGTATTAAATTATAATATGAAAACTTTATTAGTCAATCTTAGTTTTGTAAATTTAAATTAATCTTTTTCAGTGCTTAGTAAATAAAAACGAAACTTATAAAATATCTTGGTTTTATGTCACAACTGTGGTCGTTGCTGTTGTTGTTGTCATTTTGTTCTTGTTGTTGGTTTCGTTGATGTTGATATTTTTATAGTCATTATTTTTGTTGTTGTTTTGATTATTTTGTGTTTGTTGTTGTTCTCTTTGTTGACACTATTACTTTTGTTTTAATCTTTTTTGTCGTTTTTTTGTCGTTGTTGGTGTTGCTATTATTTTTTATAAAGGGTGGTTAAATTTCAAGGGCCTATGTTGAATGTGAACACCTAAACGTCAACGACACCGTTGGACTTCTTTCTTTGGGGTTATTTGAAAGAAAAGGTGTACGTCGATAATCCAGCAACAATTTAAGAGCTAAAGGATGAGATAATTCGGCACATTAACGACATAGACCCTCAATTATGCCTCAGCGTCGTCGAATTTTGGACTATCGGATGGAGGTGTGCCGCCGAGGCCGCGGCGGCCATTTGGCCAATATTTTGCACCATACGTAATTGAGCCATACGAATATTATCATAATAAAGAGAAATGACAATAGTTGCCTAAAACAATTATATTTTATTCAAAATCAACACCGGCCGTTGATAATATTATATCGTTTATATATACATACTTCTGTTCTTGTCACTGAGTTTGTAGCAGCATAAACATTCCCCATACAATTACAGAGAATGCTGCTGGAGTGATAGTCCTTGGCCGAATATACATAAATTCGAGTCGTTCCGGTAACGTAGAATCGACTGCCGTGTGGACGAGGGCCATCACTGCCATCGCCTGCGATGAACATTTTTATTGTTGGCTTTATTAAAATTGTTTCTCAAGTTTAGGTTGAGTTGAGCTCATAGGCCAAAGATATAGACTGGATATATTTGTGGTGTTACCAGAAGCAGTAACGTTTGCGGAACCGAATTTTCATTAATCGGAAACATTAGTCATGTTCGATAAAAAAAAAAGCATTCACCAGCTATCAACTAATTAAGAGCGTAAGCGGAAATTTTTCCCAAAGAGCAGAAAATCCAAAAAGCTTAACGAACGGAAAAATTGTCATCACTTGCAAAAATTGCTAGAAGACATATCAGCTGAGATTGTTTAAAACAGTTTGTGCTGTACAAAAAAAAAAATACCATAAATATATATTATAACTATACTTTAATATATATACTCACGCTTTTTGTTGTTGAATTTTCCATTTTATCGTTTCCGACTATAAACTGCAATTTCAAACTGGACCAAGAGCAAGAGTACACAAATTACCAGATTCTGCAAAATTTTATTTTTTTATTTACCAAAAGTTTAGCCAAATGCTTTCTTATTGGACAATTTTTGCTGGCTCAAATGTGTCTCTTGCATCGAACTGTTACTTTGCTCTCTCAATTTTTGAGTGATGGATAATTTTTTGGCGTTAATGAATACCTTCTTCCAAAAACTAGGATTACCTATTACCAATTTTTGTTTTATCGAACATTATTGCCGTCTTGGGAAGTTTTTTCAGTCATTTATTGTTCTCTGACTTCAATCTTGTAGCTGACCTTCAAGGAGTACACTGAGTTGGAGTCCGCTGAGTAGTAAATATGTGCCCATTGCTACCACTTTTTGTTTTACGAAGCCACTTTTGATTTCTTTATTGTCGTATTGTCAAGCAACTGTCCCACGTAAGTAGTCCTGCTAGAAACTTTGATTTCTCTCTTCAACAGACAGTTGACAAAGTTTATAACTCTACTGTATCCCTCCATTGAGAGTGTGTCCTCATCGTAAGCAAGCTTGGCTATTCTTTGAAATATTGAATGTTGATTCTAAGTCGGTTCCTTTTTAGTATAAGCTGTGCTGCTTTCCTTACTGCTATGATTTCTCTTTCTAAGAAATATAATAATATAATCTATAATATAAATCTGGAAGCGGTCGCCGTAGCGGGATGGGTTGATGCATGTTACCATTTAGTAGTGCTTGAGCTCGAGACCCCGGAAAATAGGAGCAGCTGGCAGGGCTAGCTAAAACCATGTTGTATAGCTGTAATTTTGAAATCGCGGCTATTAGTATTAAAAAATTATTGGTTTCCTTAATAATTTTAAATTTTTAAACTACTGAATGCATGCAAATTTTTTTAATAACTACAATGTTTTGAAATTAAATCTATTTAAATTTTTTTGCTATGTTTTTTTTTTGTTTTGTTGTATAGTGTTCATTCCTTAATCAAAACAGCATAAATCTAACTTTCAACCTTTAAAAAAAAGTTAAAAAAATTCAACGAATTTGCATCTAAATTTAAAATTTTTTAATTTGAGTCTTGAAAAAATTGATGGGTATTTGTGCAGTTAAATGGGTCATGAAATTTGATGAAACTAAGTACACATTTTAAGCTGACTATTTTTGTTTTTTGCTGCTGGATTTTTGCTTTATACGCCATATAATAATTGGTAATATAATTGGTAATAATTAACTTCTTATGAAAGAAAGCACCTAGAACCGTTTACAAAAAAAAATTCAAAAGTAGGGGCAGTTTTTATAAATTGAACTTAATATATCAAAAATACCGTAAAAGTCGAAGAGCAAAACAAAAAAAAAAACTATATAAAATAACCGCGATTTTTAATCGCATAAAACTATAAATTGTATGAGTTATTGCGGTACTGCATACCCGAAGAATTTTTGAAATATTCAGATTTAAAGTTAAAAAAAGTGACTGCTCTGCTGATTTCTGGCTACTTGAAATTTGCTTCTGAGCTGTGCTATGCTAAAATTTCTTATAATTTTAAGATGCGATTTATCACAACAGAATTAAAAAGGGTTTCTCAACTGCGGTAATTTGTTAAGACTTAGCTTTATGACTATAAGAAACAATTCCTTAATTTTGTCAGTACTGGTATAATTTTGCTGACTGAATTTGGCTGAAGATACAAGCGTGGGAAAGAAATAACTCTGAGCTACAAATAAAGGAACTTAAATGTGTTGTATGCCGGCTTTTATGGGAATATTTTGTCTGACAAAACTGGCATCGAATAATCGAATGGAGATCGCCATATGTATGTAGGTAAACCAACTCACTTAGCCCGTTGCTGGTTCATTGTGAAACTCCAGTAGCAGTAGCAGTTTACCTGCTACTCCTCGCTAAACCATTTTGTTTTAAGTGCAAAACCATTGATCTGGATGACACTTATATCCCTAAGGTCATCAGTGATACCAAACCATCGTGTGTTGGCTAAAGTAACAATATCACTTGTACCATGAAGTTTTTAGGTTGAAAGGGGTAAACTTACAATCTCCATACCAAGAGGGAGGCGAGTGGTAGTGTCCTCTCTTCCTAATTTGCCTACTTTACAATTACCTGGTAATGTCACTATGCCGTGACGCGTATGATGGAATTAGTGGCAGCCCTACCAAAATTCGATTGCCGCTTGACTATCGGAGTAAATATAGACTTTTACAGACCTTTTTATAACGTGACTAGCTTTCGTTTTTGCCTCACCAGATAGTCGCCCCATTAATCGCTAGAATTTCAGTCTGAAATACACTACAGTGATTAGGTAGACAAGCAGAAACACTCACTTGTGGTTTCTTACAAGCTAAAGCCAACTTTATCGTCAAGCTTTGAGCCATGAGTAAAGAACCGTAAGCAGATTTTTTGACCAGGTATGTACCCTTTCTCGTCTAGCTGGAATTCTATTACTAAACAACAGTGGTCAACAGAATTGGTTGGACCAGACCGAGTGTTCTGGCTGAGTGTACAACACGTAAATTGCTTAGTTGTGTATTGGTATTGGTTAGTTGTGTCAAGCCGAGCAGCAGTGTTACCCGCATTCTGTTTACCAACCAAGTCTAGGAGAGGTAGGAAGCAGAGAGTGTGGTTCTAAGAGCGCTGCTGATAAATATAAACACCATTCGTTGAACTTTCTGAAGTTTGTTCCAAATAGTACTGGAAAAACACAACATACAATCCTAGCAAATATAATATTTTTGTCAAAGTAAAATCTCATCTGAATCGGTAGCAAATCGAACTTTCCAAATCGATAAATTCTACTACAAGTTAGAGTGTTTCGGAGATATAAGTTACGTTGCTTCAGATATAGTGACTCAGGTAATGAAAAAGCCGTTAAAGCATTCAAATTTTGTACGTATATATGTACATACATACATATGTAGGTACATAAATATAATTGTACGTTACTATTGATTTCAGTAAATGCACAACTTCAAGTCAATAAATAACGCCTACTTTCAAACAACATAACTCGGAAGTTTAAATACAAAGAACTGTTAAGTCACACGCAACCAGATAGACGGCCATGTTTGTGCCGAAACACTCAGCTCATTTTGATATACATACATACTTACTAGGGTGGATAGAACACCCGTTATTTGAATAGGCACTAATTTTTTCCATTAACAATCGTTCACATCAAAATATCGATTAACTTGATTGAAATGATCATTATGCTGATATTTTGAAAATTATTTACGCTCAAACACTGCGCAATATGACAGATAAATAATCAGGCAAACAAACTTGCGAGTACGAGAATATTTGAGCATTGAAATGGTGGTTAAATGTTTTACTGCTTTGCCATCTATCTGTCTGTCCGTCAATGCGCCCATATGCACTCATCAAAAACTCATTCGTATGAAAATGCGTCAATTGCAAGAATTTACGAAAACTATTCGAATGTGCCATCAGTTGCCATATATCCCCCATCCACCATCCGTCATTTGTGAGCAATGCATGTAGAAGTGCATAAGTGCGTACGTACATACATATGAGTGCTTGAGTATGAATATTCACTTAAGTGCATGGCAATGTGCCAATGCCGAAACATTGAGTAATCATCACCCATTAAGGCGATTTCCATGTTCAATTGACTGCAACGGATGGCTGAAGCTGCAAACAAATTTTTACGATCGTGAAGCGTAAAAAATATCTGTCGTCAAACGTCCGTTTGACTGGCTGTCACTGTGATCGCTCATCGGTGATCTTTTCGCTTAAAGTTGATTTCGTAGGGAATTATGTGGGTATGCACTCGTGTACATGCATGTGTGTATGTGCGCATAAATTGCCTACGTTTCTGTTTAGCTGTTCATTATACCAAGGGAAAATGCAGTCCGACGTGTATTCGACGATTAAATGTCATTACGCGAAGCAAACCGTCGCCGACTTGAAGCGAATCATTTGCAGCCAAAAACCACAATAAAAGTATTTATTACATCACAATTGAAAGCGAAATGCTATTGTTCATGCGTTAAATGGTGGAAAAGCGTGAATGGTTAAATCACGATACGTAGCCACGAACTATGACAAAGTGGCGTGAAATAAATTTTAATTAAATGGAGCTGATAATGAAAAATAATTACATGTGAAGTAGTGCTGATGGAAGTATTTTCGTGAAACAACTTTGTTTGCTATTAATTTGCGCATTAGCAGTTAAGCAGACGTTCTACTGAAAGTTGTCGAGGTATTTTCCTTGTGACGGGCATTCTAATAGAAATGGATTGATGAGATCAAACAGCATTTAAAGCTTTCAGTTTTTAGTTCTTAGTATGTACTTATAAATATTTACAATACATTGTCCAAGTGGGTGCTACTTGAACCTGGCCTTCTTTTTCCTCTTAGCGTCACAGTTCTTGGTGAACCATTGCTTCCTTTACAGCTTCTTGCCATCGATTTCGATTTACAGCCACTTCCCTACAACATCGTGACATTCTAGCCACATGTCCCAGCCATCTAAGTCGTTGAGACTTAATAAAACTTATTATAGCTTCTTTCTTAACTATGTCTTCCAGTTCGGCATTGTGCCTATTGTGATAAGACCCATCTGTCAGTCTAAGCGGACCATAGATCTTTCAATGCATATTAGCGTCCATAGTACACAGTTATACATATGTAAGCACAGGTCGTATCAGTGCTTTATACATTCTTAATTTTTGCTCACGAGATACTATTTTAGATCTGAGCAATTTTAGATTAGCATTATATGCTTTGTTGGTTGGCTGATAATGGAATGCCCAAGTAGGTGAATTCATTTACACATTGGAATGTGTATGCCCCACACTCCAGATCATTGGATACAATGTTTGATCTTGAACGGACCATACATATATTTAGTTTTTTCTGCATTGATTATCAGTCCAGCTGTATGCTTTCCTCCAGCTTTTTGTACGCAGCCTGCAGCTCATTTCTTGAACCTTGTGAATGCATAAAAGACATATAATAGTGGCACAAAATTAATCATCCAGATTGGTTTTTGAATAACTTTTTTACTAAAGAAAAAAAGATTTTGAGTATTGGAAATCTTTGTTTCGACCTTTACGCGCTCCATTGCTTGTTTGCTTTTTGAAGACTGCAGCTGTTTAGTTGACAAGCGTCAAATATGATTGAAGTGGGATACCAATTGCAAATATTATACATCTTTCGATAGGATGATTAATTTTGCGCCACTTTTTGTAAGTATTTTGTCGTCGTGTGGTCTTTGTGCAGGGTGACCGGTGGCATAATTAGGTTTTAAATTTAAAGTTAATCAATAAGCGCTGAGTGGATGATCGACCCTCCCTGCTTTGGGGGTTATATACAGTTAGAAGGCCGAAAAAAGCGAATTTTCCAGAATTTTTTCTGAGAAAACTTTTAAATTTAAAGTTGTACACATATTATGTTATTTTTAAACTGTATTTTAAGACTAAGTAGTAGTAGGCCGACCGCCGTAGCCGAATGGGTTGGTGCGTGATCACCATTCGGAATTCACTGAGAGGTCGTTGGTTCGAATCTCGGTGAAAGCAAAATTACAATAATAAAAACATTTTTCTAATAGCGGTCGCCCCTCGGCAGGCAATGGCAAACCTCCGAGTGTATTTCTGCCATGAAAAAGCTCCTCATAAAAATATCTGCCGTTCGGAGTCGGCTTGAAACTGTCATTTGTGGAACAACACCAAGACGCACACCACAAATAGGAGGAGGAGCTCGGCCAAACACCTAACAGAAGTGTACGCGTCAATTATTTATTTTTTTTAGTAGTAAAAATATTTATTTGGAAAGAAGGGCACTCCTTTCAAAAAAGACGTTTTGCGGTGACCACTCTGAACAGGATCCTCTGAAATTAAAAACGAAACAGATTTCGTTAAAGCAATGTTAAATCTAGCAATTAATCGAAGGAATAAGCAAAATAGATTTTTTGACAAAATATCGGTTTCCAAAAAAAATCGATTTTTTACCAAAATTTCGGCCTTAAATTGATTATAAAAAAAATATGTTTCGTTGAGGAACAATCTTCGATTAATTACTAAAAAAATTTAAGAAGCTCCTGTTAAAATTTGAGACTAACCGGCTTAACCGTTTTCGAGTAATGTTGGTCCCCGAGTTTGAAAACACCATTTTGAGAAAAACGCGTTTAAAGTTGAAAAGCTCTTTACATAGGATAAAATTTTATTTTCAAATTTGCGTGTAACTTCGAAAATATTCACCGGAACTATATTAAATTTTCTGGGTGTATTCTTAAATATGTATATGTCCATTAAGAAAATAAAATTAAAAAAAATCAATTTTTTGAAAATTCCAACTGTAAAAATTCTAACGGTGTCGCAGTGGTCGTGCGTTCACAGTGAACACGTCTTTCAAGCCCAATAATTCCTGTGCAACTGCTCGGCGCAAATTTTATCCACGGAACAATAGTGGACGCTTACGTGAAAATGTAATTCGTTCATGGATGCGAATGTTGCGACCACAAGTTTGGCTCCAGCCGGGGCATCAAGAATACATGAAAATATTAAACTCGTCACTACAAGTTTTCACGATAATCCGCGTCAATCCGTGTACAAGAGAGCATGAAATATTGGCGAATAATCTTAGACTTGACTCTTGAAAAATCAAATCGTGCAAGCGCTTAAGCCTAATGATTACAGTTTGCGTAAAAGTTTCTGCGGGACAATGTTGGGGCGAGTTATAAAGCCCGTTTTCATTTAAACGGAAGTGTTAATAAGCAAAACTTTCATCATCTAAAATACAGAACCAACTATTAAAACATCAACAGCCACTTTACAGTCCCAAAGTGACAGTTTGAAATTCTTCGGATGCAAGCAACAATGTGAGAATATCGCTCCTCCAGTTCACACACATGGTTTCAGGAAGATGGCGTCACGCCGCACGCGGCCAGAGAGACCATGGCGATACTGCGTGATTTCTTCCCTAACGAATTGATAAGCCCTTTCGGTGACATATCCTGGCTACCCAGACCGCCTGACCCTACCCCTATCGTTCCCATGTCAGCCAGCTTTATGTACCGGAATGACTTAGGTTTTTTCCGACCAAGGAAAAGGACTGCCGCCCCAGTAAACCAGCCCTGTCTAGTGCGCTAAACTTCCCCTTAGCCAAATGGGGTTTTTTTCTGAGGGGGTACCTCAAAAGTGAAGTCTAAGCAACAAACGAAGTGACCATCTCAGCACTAAAAGAAAATGTCGTTTGCGAGGAAAATGGAAGAGATGAGATTTTTTAAATGAGAAAACAGCTCTAGCCCAGTAGTATGTCCTTTGAGTGGAATAAACTTCAAAAGATCTCCTTTAATTGTAAAATCACTAAAAGCCATCTTGACAAATATGGCCATCTGTGAGGAGTCAACTACATCTGTTGATTCATCCAGTTGCAGTGAAAAATAAATACAGTTATCTAAGTCACTTCTTAACTGTAAAAAAATATCATTGCTCATTACTTTTACTCGCCTCATCACTGTATTAGCAGAAAGTTGCATAGATTTTATAGCAGACACTATTTCGTCTTTATTTCTAAAGTTGGCGAATAAAGAATCTGCAGCTTCCAAAAATGCTTGTTTTATGATTTCCCCGTCTTCATAAGGTTTTTTCTTTTGTGCAATTATCTGGGAAACACGATAAGATGCTTCAGTTGCAGCCTTATTTTTGTCGATTGTTATCAAAAATATTGACTGTTGTCCAATTAACTGGATTTTTAAATGTTTCAGTTTTTCTTTTCTGGTGGCAGAATTTAACGGTAATGCCTTCTCAAAATTCGAATGTACAGTTTTATGATGCCTCTCAATATCTCTTTTTTAGGGACTGACACAGATGTATTACATAACAAACAAACACTTTTGCCTTTAACTTCTGTGAAGAAGTATTGTCCTTCCCATTCCGAATGGAAATGGTATGTCTTCGCCTTCTTACTACTGCTTGCCATAATGTTTCGAGCTCTAACCCAACCGCTGCACGCAGAACGTTGATAATACCGTTCAGTATTAAACTGAGCGCAATGTCGACGTGCATTGCGTATATATAAAGCCAAAAAATTCTCGAACACGCTAATCGGTTCCAGCCGATCCTAGAACGGAGACGCGACTTCGCGTCGTGTTTGTCGACGCGAAATCGCTTACCGCAGTGTTGCCGCTGTTTATCTATTTATTATGAATATTTCTGAAATTTGCTAATACTGGTATGATTTTCAGACTTTTGGATTTTTTGCAACGTGAGCAGCGCGAGCTACCAGAATTGCCTTTGCGAGCTACCGGTAGCTCGCGATCGACGGGTTGGCGACCACTGCCTTAAGCCATCTGAAACCTTCACTGACGATCGTTGCCGTTGTTCCTTATTTAAATTCAAAGTTACTGCTAATCGTTTCGACGAAAGAAGTACTGATCCGTTAGAATTTTGTCATTTTTATGCCAAACTTAATTATCAAATATAATATAATAAATCCATCTAATATAGTAAACCAGCCTATCCACGAAATTATCCATGAGAGTTCTATCCAACTCGATTTATTGTATGCTATACAATTTTATAAAACTGTATTGTCGGGTCATACTTTCTTGAAGAAAATGGTCGCACTGTATCATAACTATATTAAATTACTTTTTTCCAGAATATAGTAAATGTATACATATATGGTCTCTTTCAAATCTGTGTAGTTTTAAGTCGGCCCACCCGGCTTCCAGTTTGACTGCATCTGCACTTTTCTTGTCTGATTACTTCTGATAGGACGTTTACAAAGCGAAACCATCAAACAATCAATTCTATCAATAATTGAAGCAATTTCCACTTCAACTCTGCAAGTAGTAATAAACAGTTTTGTGTTCAGATGCCACACACGCGTCTCAGCGTGCAGGCCATTTAACTTCTATCAATCTTAAAAATCATAAAACAGCCCATTAATAACATTGAATTATCTTCTAAATGAAATAAAAATATGATAAAAAACTTTGTGTGTATACTACATACATACACGAATCACAACAAAGTTGTTTGAGTTTCTGAGTGTAGTAAAATTCATCAGCCATTTTTAGACTTAATGCTATCTTTGATGTTAAAATATATTACTTAGGTGGCAGTGAAATCAATAAGGCGCGTGTTCGCTATGAGGCACGCATTCGAATCGAAACAGTTCTTACTGGCTATACAAGTATATACAAACAATTCTTATTGTTCAGCTTTATAAGCAGGAATGACAGAATACAAGATTGCGCCATCAGAGAGGATTTTTGAGAATAATTGGGAGCACTTGCATGAGTTAAGTGGAAAATGCCAATAACTACAAATTACAAAATTGGGCCAACTGTAATTTTGACTGCTACATCAAGGGTACTTTGTGGCCATTGGGTGTTTGAGCGGGAAAATCCTGTTGACAAAATCCCCGTGACGTAACTTCCAAGGTTACTGTCACAGTTTTGCTTCAGATGACCAAATCTTGTATTCTATCATCTTTGTATTCATAACCTGTTCTAATCAGTCCCTGTTCAGACAGCAACGGAGTAACTGGGGTAGTGGCTGCGTTGATTTTTTTCGTATCCCCTACAGATCTATAGCTTTTGCAAATGGCGTCCTATGTTAATCATATTTGACACTTGTGAATTAGACAGCTGCAGTATAGAAACATACAAACAATGGAGGGCGTAAAAGTCAAAATAAAGATCTCCATCAAGAATATACCAATACTTTTTTGATTTGAATTTCTGCCTTATTTTACCTTTCAAGGACGAGTTTGTCGATATTAATTTTTTTTTGTTCAGATACGTAATAAATAAATATATTTAGAAAATGCCGTTTTCTATTTTTTTATACTTTCATTAGAAGAAAAGTTACAGCACTGAGAACTTTGATTTTTGAGTGTGCCAATACTTTTTTGACTCACTGTATACTTTCACTCTGTTTTGTTTTGCCCCCCATCAGATTCTTTAAAAAAGGGTGCGCAGGTACTTGAAAGCGCTGACAATTTCTGTTACTTGGGATGTATAACCGCCGCAGATGGAGGAAGTGAGTCTGACGTTGAAAGCAGATTTACCAAAGCCAAAGCGGCGTTCGGCACTCCTGCACCACCCTGCGAATTTTCAACGCATGCGTCAAGTGCGTTCTGCTATATGGCTGTACAATGTGGAAGGTCACCGCTGCTTGCGCCGCATAATGCGAATTTCCCGGCCTTGAACTTTATCCAACAACGATTTACGGAGGAAAGTTAATCAATCTAATGTGGCGACTGAAATCCGCAGAAGAAAATGGCAATCGATCGGCCCCACACCCTGATGTAGAGTGACGACAACATCGCCAAACAGGTGCTGCGATGGAACCCCTTCTAACGGACAAGACGAAGTGCAGGCAGATCATGAACCACCTGGCGCCGCTCAATGGCGGCGGAAATGAGGTCTCTAAATAAGACCTGGAACGAACTGAGAGCCCTTGCACAAAACCGCGATCGATGCCGAAGAGGAATTGTTGACGCCCTATGCTCCAACTAAGAGTTAGAGGACCTTATATATATATTTACTCTTAGAGCGCATTAATTTTCAGATCCCTCGAAAAAATTTTCGGAGTAATGATTTATTCTTCCTAGAACTGTTTATGTCTCGGAAGCACTTTTGATTAGACATTGAATGAGTTTAACCATATTTCAAGTTCTTTGGCTTTTGATTTATCACTCAGTGAATTTTTTTAAATAGTTGCGAAATATCTATGTACATATGTATATGAGTATATTATTCTTCTAAATACTGTTAGTTCTATGTAGTCTGTGAGAAGCGTTGTATTTCTAGATTTATAATACGTTCACATATAACTTGATGATCTACTTTTTCGTGCTTAACTCCCAATCCGTAATTAAAAAGCGAGATTTCCCATACAAAATTTCTCTCCCAAATCTGAGATTATAAAAAAATTCCAAGATAATAACCATACTTTTTGTGTTTCTTGTGTAATAGATCATTATTTTTACGCGTGAAAAGAAAAACGTCAAAATAAGAACTACATAAATAAAATGGATGTCGGCAAAGAAAACAGGTTTGTAGACATAATTCTAATAAAATGCTTGTTAGGTATTATTAACTATGCATTCATATAGCGGCAGCGTGTGTCCTCTTATCACTTATTATTAAATGTAATATCGAATTTCGAATGAGTATTGCTGCCATAATTTTTTGCAACCTCAGTAAACGTTGTTTACGGGATTCCTCGAACTGTTTATTATTAGCAGCCAATTACGCAATTAAATTAGCTATTCCTTCTCCTTGTCTTTTCTTCATGTCGTTAATAATAATTAAACAAACCAAAAACTCCAAAATATTCCACCAAAGCAATTTCTATGCAGAAAAACCTCTCAAAGCAGTATTGAGAACTGATTGTCAATTTTGCAGGTAATCTGCCATATGTGAACGGGTAGATTAATTTTGTGGATTTATTGGTAATTAATGCATGTGTAAATGCATGAATAAGTAAATATAAACGAAACTGGAGGTTTAGTTACAATCAAATCTGAACAATTAAATGTTAAGATCTAAAATATGGTCTAAATAGATATACACAAATATTAGCACATGAACATCTACATATATGTACGTGCATGCTTTTAAGCTACTGACCCGAATTTTTGATTTGAGCATCCCTATACACTCCTCGGTGTCTGTCTTACTGCAGATATGTATATATGTAGAGGTATGTACATATGCACATACATATATATTTCCCTTCTTACAATCAGACCTGATTATAAATTAAAATTAATTAAAGTTGATTAGGACATCTATTAGAACAAACAAATTGTTACTTTTCAATATCTACCATTTCAACCACCTAGTCACTCTTGGATATATTGCAAGCATTGACTATCAAAAAGCACTGTTGAATTCCT
The DNA here is from genome assembly GCF_027943255.1 of Anastrepha obliqua. Taxonomy (NCBI): domain Eukaryota; kingdom Metazoa; phylum Arthropoda; class Insecta; order Diptera; family Tephritidae; genus Anastrepha; species Anastrepha obliqua. The sequence continues at coordinate 121,954,807 of NC_072892.1, forward strand.
TGTTTAAGAAAATGATCGAAAAGTGATTCCAGCAGCGCTTAAATTGGTTGGGTTGGCCGATAGCCGCATTCTCACCGTACTCAATGCAAGCCGCATTCGGTACCCCTGCGATATTACCGTGGATAATTAGCGAAGATGTACTTACATATACTCGTACATATGTATATGTAACATATATATTTCTGAACGGTAACTTCTTCTCGGGACCATCTCCGCTACTTATCAATTAGAATACGTATTTCAAGAAAGAAAATCGTCTACTTATTACATGTATTATATAAGAAAATTTAAATTTGTACTTAAGGGAAGGGGACTTTTACATTTGAATACTTCTACCACACAAAGTCATAAAGTTCATCGAATGGTCGTGGTAGAGTATAACGGAAATCAAATGAATCGCTTAATAAGCATTAGTAAGATCGCGTTCATGCAGTTCTATTTTCGTGTTGCCCGTCATGTTCACACACGGAAACTCCCGTGCTTGCAATTATGTATTGAGTTCGGGAATAAGTCCAATAATTATATCAATAAATTAATCAATTATATATTTACCGTTGCTGTTTGCAACCTTTCCCCACCTCTCGACCAATTTGTTGTTACTGTTCTGCCAAAAATCCACTGGTCTGGTGTCAAAGGAGTTGTTGAGCCAGTTTTTAAGGATCTCTTTATTATCGAAGGTATGCTTTGAGCGGAAAAGTTGGTAATCGGTCGGTGCAGGATCTAGAAAATACGGCGGATGCTGAAGGACTTCCCATTCGGCTCTTGGAATGCGACTTTGACGACTTGTGCAACGTGGAGGCTTGTGTTGTCGTGAAGGAGTATGTCGATCAGGTCTTTTCAGTCGAATAGCCGCATTCATGCGGTGTAGCTGGGTAATGTAGAGCTCCTTGTTGACCGTGGCATTCCTTTCGAACATTTCCCAGTGCACCATGCCCTCACAGTCCCATCAAAGACATGATGATGGATGAAGATCCAGGTTTACTCTCGGCTTTGGCATGTCTCCTGGAGCCACGCACTCCTTTCTTTACTTTATATTTATGTATAGGTACAATTTCTCATCTCACTGCGTGTTGCTTGATGGCGGGCGAGATGCTGAGAAACAATTTCTTTTTTTTTTCATTGAGCTCTTGAGGCACTCAGGCTCCCAATTTTTCAGAGAATCGTTTTATAATCGCAGTTCATTTTTTCCACTAATTCACGACTGGTTTTGCGACGACTGATTTTACCTGTTCTTCATCGAATTCAGAAGGCCTTCATTTTTAAACTTTGTTAAAGCCCCTGAACTCTTTGTAACGAGTGTCGACATATAGCCGCCCAAGCCGTTTTACCGTTCCGGATGCGTGTCGGCATTTAGCCGCCCAAATTATTTCGTATCTGTAAGGCTCACGACGTCTGTCGATCTGAGCGATAAGGGCCATTAGCAATGAAGTCTTCTCCTCCTTATAATGTAAACTTACAATGTGAGACGACAGCAGAATCAGAACGAATTTCAGTTCTTCGATTCAGTCTCTTAGTGGCACTGCCAGAGGAACCAGCAGGCTTTTTATATACATGTTGCTTGTACAGGGTTTGATTGAAAAGTAATGAGCCTTACTTTTTTGAAGCAGTTTTATTAACCCTTTTGGCTTATACAACTAATATTCTTAAAAATAGAACCCTTGAGCGTCAATACACCGCTGGTAGCGGTCCTTCCACTGCAGGAAACATTTTTAGACTCATCCGCCGCAATCGCGTTCAATTCGGCTGTCACAGTTTTTTGGATCGCCTTGATGGAGTCGAAACGCCTCCCCTTCAGCTTTCTTTTCAGGCGCGGGAACAAAAATAACTCCGGAGGGGACAGGTCTGGGCTGTAGGGAGGGTGGGGAAGCACCGGAGCCCCCATCTTGGCCAATGCAGAGTTGCAGAGGAAGGCGGTGTGCGCCGGCGAACCCGGGTGACGCGATTTTTCAGCCGAAGGAGCACTTCTTTGTAAAATGCCGCGTTTACAGTGCTTCCTGGAGGTACAAACACCTTGTGGACGATGCCTCGAGAGTCGAAAAAGATGATCAGCTGCATTTTCGCCACTTCAAAATCCTAACACACTTTTAAAACAGCTTTCACGCGCGGAGCGATGTTGACTACACCACTGTTGCCAGCGAACTGGGACCGGTTTCTAGTGGAAGGGGAAGGTCCAACGATCATTTTCCCCCACCAGCTGATTCGGTTGATCGCTTAGCAGACGCTCCGCGCGGGAAGGCTCATTACTTTTCAATCAAACCCTGTATCTGCAAAACAGCTCATGGCATCAACGTCAAATTCAATATATTGTTTATACGCAATCACAAGCATTTGCGTCTCAGTTTTGTTGAATTTTTTTTTTTCTGTGATGGAATTCAAACGTAATAGTGTGGTTGCGTTATATTTGGCTGGAAAATCTCAACCAGCCATTGTTCGTGAGCTCAGTCACCTCAAAGTGAATAAAATGTTTTTGTATCGCACTATAAAACGTTACAATGCTACAACGCCAGAAATGGTTCGGAAAGTGAAGGCTCGTTTTTATCGAGCCTGGTGTCAAAGATAATGCGATTTATTATCGGGAAAATGTTTTAGAAGCTGCTTTAGAGCCGTGGACACGCGAACATTTCGATCGTAGACCATGGACGTTCCAACAGGACTCGGCACAGTCTCATAAAGCTCGTGTGAACCAAGAATCATGTTCTACACTTCATTTCGTCCACACAATGGCTTTCGAATTCGCCAGACGCAAATCCGATGAACTATTCCATCTGGTCCATTTTGTAGAGCAAGATCAGAATTAAAAAATATGCCAGTATGGATGCGCTGAATGCGCGATTATACGAGAATGGGCCAAAATACCTTAAGATCACATTCGTGCAGCGTGCAACTCATTTTTTGACCGTTTGAAGGCTATAGTCAAAAAAAATCAATTGTTAAAATTGTAATCATTTTTGAACAATTTTGTCTTTAAAATCAATAAAAACTAATTTCACATAAAAAAGTTATGGTGTTTTGAATAGGTAACACTTCATATCGTTCACCCTGTATTTCAAGTGAAATCCGTACAATACGGAATCCACTCAGGCATTTCAACATTAGCACTGATAGCTTACAGCTTGTTTATAATTATTTTTTGATTTTATGAAAAATTTTTCTTGTGCTAAATAAAGTCTTAGTTTTTATAACGTTCAACTTATTTATTTTCTTTACTGAGTACTCCAATACCTCTCGTCCTCAGCGACACTTGCCCGTCGAGCGGCTCCGTCCCCAAAGGGTTATTTTTGCGTCACCTTGCACATCCACACATACGTACGCCTAAATATACCTAGCTATGTATGTATGCGTATAAATTTGTATTCGTTCACTCATTAAATCGCATTAACCACAAACAACTAACTCAATTGATTTTTATCTATGAAGTGATATGAGAAGTGACTGACCTTCGAAAAGGCGTCAATTTTCATATCAACAATCAAAGCTCTAAGTAAACATTTGGCGCGTTTGTAAACACAAAGACAGTTTCTAACACAAAATGCAACGCATATTCGAATCTTCGTTGCTGCGCATTTTAACCAGCGTAGGTTCTTTTCAACTGCTGATGGATTCTGCGGCTGCGTGCGTTATGGTTAATTGTTCACAGTAACGCATTCACAGCATATGGCATTAGGCTACGTTTGGGTAGTGCAGCCACATACATATGTATACACATTTATACATACATACCCATATATATATTATATATATAGAAAAAAATGTAAGTGAGACCATAGATACAAAATATTTATTGACTGATGCACAATACACATATACTTGCATGTGAACATACATACATACGTTCATATGTATGTGTATGAATAGAATTGTTTGCATGCCGCCCATATGTTGCTATCTACGCGTGAGCGCTTCTGTTTATAAACATTTATCACTCGTATTGTTGGTGGCTCCTTATCAGTCTGCACGTTTTGTTCGCGGCGTGTTTATGTGTTGTAATTATTTTATTTATTTACATTTCGGAAGCATTTCGTTAATTGAAATGTTTTCACTAATGATTCACGCTGCTGACGGCGCGCACAGATGCCGCCGCTGGCGTTGATATAACTTCGTTAGCGGCGCTCTAACATTTTAGCCGTTTTACGTGACTGGATGCTATATGCAAGTACGGGGTATGAATGCTTGTGCTGGAAGCGGCGGCGTAAACGTTTTTTTTTATTTTATTTTTTTTTAGTATTCACGAGTTTGCTACCTATTCTCGTGTGCCATATGGCAAGCCAATTGATCAAAAATATTTATAATACAAAATACATTGTATGTGTATGTATGTGTTTATATTTTATTGCCCAAAAATGCGCAGAATAAATGCTCGAAAAATTTTACTTTGCATGTTTGCGCATATAAAATATGACATTTGCCGACAGTTACCGCTACAATAACAATAATAACATATACGGCTACATTTCACAGAAACAAGTTCAACCTGCTGAAGAAGAAACGGCGAGTGTCACGGGAACGAACCTCTTTATTCCCATCAGCTGTAGCCGTTGAAAAATACTTAAAGACAATTCCCAGGTCCCTCAACTTGAGAGTTTTTTCCATAAAATCACTTGCATATTTTGATAAATTAAAATTTGTAAATAAGTTTTTATTTTATAAATTTAAAATGTTTTCAATCGATATAAGTCTTTTTATCTAAGAAAGATAGACATTTTTTCAATTCATGTACAAAAGTTAATAAAATTCGAAAATTTTTTGAAATAAATACTTAAGAACGGAGCAAAATAATAGTCAAATAACGAAAAATGCAGGAGAAAAAAAAATTTTACATTAATATTTTGTTGAAAATTCGTTTTGCTTTATTGTTGCCGCACGTGCCTTTGCATTGACATTATTAAACCTCTACAACATTCAACAATAATGGATTCCCATGCTGCCTTGGCCTTTTCCAATAACTGATCCACATTTGTGATATTCTGCGTACTGAGTGCGTATTGGGTCTAAGTCGGCACTCGAAGTCGCTCAATCCAGAACAGTGATCGAATTGTCCTCCAAAACCCTTTTTGCAACACGCGACGTGTGCTTCGGATCATTGACGTGTTGAAATTTCCATCATCATCACCCGTTCCCGTTTCTGCCACAGGAGCGTGGGGCTTCAGTAAAACACCTCCATCTGGTTCTATTTCTTGCAGGAAGCTTGATTTCGTTCCAAGTTTTTCCTGACGTTTCAACTTCCTTCTGGGCAGTTCTCCTCCAAGATATTTTTGGACGACCAACCTTGCGAGCACCTTGTGGATTCTAGCACAAATAGTTGAAATTTCCAAGTCATCTCTAAATTCTCTTCCGCATAAGGTAGAATTACATTTTGAAGTATCGGACGTACTTGGCCGCATCCATATTACCTCCAATACGCTGAATTGGCGAAGTCCACGAAAACTAGTCCCACACTATTATTGAGTCTCATCCGTGCTTTATGATTGGTGACACGAACTTGGGGTCGAATGCTGCACGATTTGGACATCGCACGCACTTCCTACTCTCTGAGCCGACTCTATTTATTTTCGGTTCATCACTGTATGAAATATAACGCCACTGATTTTGAGCCCAACCTATATGCTCTCGAGCAAACACATTTCGGAGTGGTCGTTACGATGATGTTACCATTGGCTTCTTTTGTGCCAGTCGACCGTGAAATCCTCCTTTTATCAATCGAAGCGCAACTGTTTTCTTCGTTATTGGGCTTTCGGGTTGAACAAAAATGTATCTATGGATGTCAGTAGTACTATTCCTGGGATCCCATTTCGACAATCTAACGATTATCGTATCAAACTGGCTAGTAGGCCTTTCGCGCTTTCGTTTTTCTGGGAACGTTTTTTACTGTTTTATTTTAAACCCCATCGTTTTTCAAACGATTAATTGTGTTGAAAAATCACTGAAGGATGATCCGTTATTTACCAACTCTATGATTGCTTTTCGAAGAACTGAGGTGCAATTATTGTCTTCCGACATTAGTGAAATAGGAATACTTTAGAAATACTCCAGATACTTAATTTTTTATTTACTTTCAAGTTCTAATATAAAACTGAAAATAATTCACAAATTTATATTTATCACACAAATATCAGTGCTTCTAGTGAAACATAAATAATGCATGCGAACCCTTTAAGAGAAATAGATAAATGAACGCATTTCAAACAATAGAATCACAGCAAACATACGGAAGCGCAAAAAGTGCCGTTACGACACCGTACTCGATGAAATATGTGCATATTTGGTTGCCAACGCACCATTCTTAAGGGGTTAGGGGTAGTCAGAATTTTCAAAAAATTTAATTTTTTACATTTTCTTAAAGTATAATATCTTAAAAATATTGTGTGAAAATTTGAAGTGAATCCGACAAATACTTTTCGAGTTATTCAACAATTAACAAAGGGCGCTCGGGCGCTCGACGGCAAGACTTTGAATGCGTTTTTCTCAAAACTATGTTTTTTGAACTGGTCATTACTTAAAACTCGCTTGATAGATTTCAATAAAATTTATACTGGTTTTGAAAAATATAAAAAACTCCGGCCTGACTGAAGGATTTTTTTCCAAAAATTTCATTTTTTTTCTCGAAAATCTGAAAAATATTTCCAGAGACCGCCATATTGTTAATTTTGGAAAAAAGATTATCTATTAATACTAATTTCTCTTGTGCGTTTGATTTTAGATGAGTCTTCAAGGACTTGTAATGATCGCCGCAAGGGACTTCTGGAGAAACGGGCTCCACATAATTATATTTATAAATTTTTTTATAATTATAAATTTTTTTTTTAATTTTGCTAAAGTCAAGTCGAAACATGATGTCTTAATGCTATGTTTTTATTTTTGTAAAATAAAGCAATTAATTGACTAGCAAAAAAAAATGATTGAAAATCATCTTTTTTTCGGGCCTCTAACTCCTTAAGTATTTTTCAACATCTCTTCGCCGCCTTCATAAGATTTTAGTGACATTTTATAAACAACACATACATGTATACATGTATTCCTACATATGTTGTAGGGAACTCCATTTGTTGGAATATTTCAAGTCATACATCCTTCAATGAGCGTCAAACGTGGCCTAATAGCCTTGTCAGAATGAGACCGTTGCGTTCTTTGCGGCACCTCATTTGACTGAAAGCCGAGTTGATTGTATGCACGTAAATTTTTTTAAATCTAGAAATACATAATTTCTTACAGACTACAATAAAAAACTTAACGATAAAAGTTCATACTTGTCTGTATAATTCATTTCATTTCTATTTTTTGACGACTTTAATTTTATTAAGTACATGCAATGAAATTGGATCAACAAAATTAAGCGATCTGGGAACGAAATGAAGAAAATACTTTTGAATTCGTTCAAGTCTATTAATACAGTAAAGGCAGCATATTCTAACGTACATAGATCGCGTAGATCGTATACCTATGTATTGGTGGTGTCACATTCATGCCGCATGTCTCACTGCAACAAACAAAGGTCAGCCAACTCTCTACTTTTGTCATACGGCAAGTCCGGTACATCAGCTATGTAGGCAACATGCAGTGCAGAACACCTGATTTGTTTGAAAACTTCCTTTGTGGGATTCTTCTGCGCTTTGTCTGTCTGGGCTGTCTTTTATATTTGGCCTCTTTGCAACACTACGTGGAATGAGCTGTAATTCGATATTTTTATCAAAAAGTTTAGCTTGCTGAGTTGAAAAATTATTCTCACCTAGAAGAAGGAATTAACTAGTGAATTAGGAATTAACTATGTGTCAAGATCGTCACGTGACATATCGCGAGATGATAGAGAGGAACCAACATGCATTCAATATTGCATGAACAGTTGGTCTTCAAGAATAATGGTTTTCGTTGGATACCGCATAATTTGACAATTGCTCAAAAGAGTACTTGGACTCATTTCGTGACATGTGAACTGGACATGTGAACTGGAAAGAAAACAGTAATCGAGAGTATGGGTGCGACAATGCTTGAGTTAGCTTTTGAAGCCTTTTAACAACTTATTTTAGAAGTATCCACTTCTGAGTGGTAAAAGTGCTTTGAAAATTCGCTCAAGCGAATGCAGAAGTGTATGGACTTCCAAGGAGAATATTTTGAAAAAACAATAAAGTTATTTTCATAATTTTTTTATTGTCTTTTCATTATGGGACGCAAGACACAAAAGATAACCCTCTTACTAGTTTTTATTGTATTTAGATTGGCAAATTACATATAGGTTTTATCGGACGATCAAACCAAAATTATAGTAAGAAGGAACCAATTTCGTAATTTCGAGGATGACAGAATTAATAAAGCATGTAAATACATTCTGTGTAAAAGGTATCGGGTATTGTTCATTTAAAAAGCGCGCGTTACACATACATATGTCTAATTTTTTTTTTGTTGGAATGCTGGTACAACTGTCGCAGAGTTTGAGCGTGATCTGTCAATTAGCCTGTTTTTGGCATTTAATTATATGTGCTCTGCGATTTTCACTATGGATAAAAATATCGAACAAAGAATTTGTCCTAAATTGAATTGTTAAAATGTTGCAGAAAGCCTAAGGTGAGTGTGCTTTATCAAAAACACGGTTCTACGTGTGGTATAAGGCTTTTGCAGAGGTCGGAGAAGTCGTGAAAGATTTGCCCCGATCTGGTCGCCCATCAACGTCTTCAATGGATGAAAACGTCGACAAAGTCAAGGAAATGGTACTGAAAAAGCATCATTCAAGTTTGAGGGAGGTGGCTCGTGACCTTAGCGTGTCTCACGAATCAATTTGCAACATTTTACACCATCAATTGGGCATGAGACGCGTGGCTGCTCGACTCATTTTAAGAGAGTTGAATTTCTTTCAAAAAATTCATCGGAAGAAAGTGCCTGAAGACATGGCTGAGCAAGTGAATTCGGACCCAACGTTTATACAGCGCATTATAACAGGTGATGAGACGTGGTTATATGAGTTTGACATGCAACCCAGTTAACAGTCAACAGGCGGCTAAACGGAGCTATTCACATGAGCCGAAACCCAAAAAACCACGTCGAAGTCGGTCAAAAGTGAAAGTCCTGCTATTTCTTTTTTCTTTGATTATCATGGTGTTGTGCACTCGGAATTCGTTCTAAATGGTTCTACGGTAAATAAAGAATATTAGAAGTTTGAGAGAGAATATGCGTAAGAAAGGGCCCAATTTGTGGAAAGAAAACCCATTGATTTTGCATCATGATAACGCACCGTCTCACAAGGCTCATATTGTGAACACATTTTTGACCAAAAACTCGACAAATATTTATTTATTTATTTATTTAAGTCTATGAATTACAATCCTTACAGACTATGATACAAAAGTTGCTTAGATTAAACTACAAATATATTACATGTATTTAAAAACTTTACTAGCTACTAACTAACTATAATATAGAATTCAAAATATTTAAAAATGCTGTTCTTGAAAGCGAGAAGATCATCATTATGAACGGCATTTAATTCCTGTAAAGCACGAGTAATGGGAGCATTACTGGCATACGTAGTTTTAAAGTTTCCCCCATAATAAGGGTAGAAGTTCCTAAGAGATCGTTGGGGAACATTAAATCGAATCCTTTCCAACAAGTAGGGACAATCGATTACTCCAGTAATAATATTATGAGTAAAATACAGACACAGTATAGACCTACGAATCTCTAAGGACTTATGACTTATAAGCATGAGACGAGCAGAATATCATGCCATCATATTCTGCTCGTCTCATGCTTATAAGTAATAAGTCCTTAGAGATTCGTAGGTCTATACTGTGTCAATAAAATTCAAGGACCGAAGGGCATATTTGAGAAATATTTTTTGCACACGTTCGATTCTATTGATAGCTTGCTGACTACAAGGTCTCCAAATAAAAGCAGCATATTCTAAATGAGATTTAACAAAAGATGTATAGAGTAACTTAATGGTATACGGATCAGAGAACTTAGTGGCGTTCCGTCTGACGAAGCCCAACATCGAAAAAGATTTAGAAGTAATATAATTTATATGGCTATTAAAAGAGAATTTGTTATCGAAGATGACGCCAAGGTCCTTAAACTCGCTAAGACACTGCAGGACACATGCCGAGATCCTGTACTTAGTGCACAAAAGGTTAGATGTTTTCGAGTAAGATATTTGGAAGCACTTAGATAAGTTCAGCGAAAGTCGTGAACTCTAGCACCACAAGTAAAGCCTATTCATATCGGCTTGAAGTTTAATGGCATCCTCTTGAGTCTTGATCGCTGAGAAGATCTTAAGGTCATCAGCATAAAGCAAAAATTTAGCAAATGTGAAAAAACTTTTGATGTCATTAATAAATAACACAAATAAAAGCGGTCCCAAGATACTTCCTTGCGGAACACCTGAGGTGGCAGCAAAGGAGGTAGATGAAATATGTACCATCAATTGTTACAACACAACGTCTATTGCTCAAATAAGATTTTATCCAATCTAGAAATGTAGAATGAAAGCCAAGACTAGCTAATTTTTGACGTGATAACGTCTTATAATTCGATTTAGCCGGCTGCACGCACGAAAAAATGTGTCGTTACCTTGCTCATTAGTGTTACCTTGCTCATTTGTCGTTACCTTGCTTATTTGTAGTTACCTTGCTCATTTGTCGTTACCTTGCTCATTGCCGTTACCTTGAATGGACTGCAAGCGAAAGCGCGGAACGAACAAAGCAAACGAACGGCAACGTTCGACATCTTGCTCTCTCCTACTTAAGTGAGCGTATATATGTATGTATATGCGCATATGTACATATATAAATTCACGTATTTGTACTTGCATATGCCTTCTTATTGATTATTATTAATTTGATTTACTTGAAGAATTTAAAATAAAACCAAGTTTGTTAATAATACCTGTTGTTTTAATGTTATTATTATTAATTTTTTTATTATATATGAAGGAAAAAATGTATGGTAATATTTACCATATACCTTATAAGATATGTTGTATACTAATATATGTATATAAACATGCATATACATATGTATACAATTTCGCGCAATTTTCAAAAAGAACAAATCTATATGTAAAGATGCATACAAATCATATGGATATATCAAATATACGAATCTATTTCGTACGCAAGCAAATGTAAGCTAATGTGCTTGAACTGCAAGCGAGAGCGCGGAACGAACGACAAAGAGCACAATCGGCCCCCGCGTTCGGCAACGTTCGACATCTGGCTCTGTCCTACTTGAGTGAGCATATATATGTATGTATATGCGCATATGTAGGTATATAAATTCACATACTTGTATTTGCATATGCCTTCTTCCTTTGTGCATAGTAATGAACCATTTCTCTATTGAGAATAGGACGATGATAGAAAAAGTAGGAAATGAAAGGGAGTGTTTCGAGTTTAAAGTGTCTTGAAAAAGGCAAATCGATGATGGTGCCTCTTAGTGTTGTTGACTTATTAACGTCTGATGCACAATCGAAATTGAAGATATCTTTCATGAATTTGATAAGTGTTTCGTCATTTTTCACGTTTGTGTAAATGTAACTTGACCTATTCCATTGCAATTCCATGTACCTCCTCCTCTATATCCATACAAAATATCTATCAAACAAATAAAATTAAAATTTTGTTTTGAAAATTGCAACCATTCCATCAATATTTTCTTACGACGTTGTCACGTTAAACTATCGTCAGTAAACCGACTTTACAGACAACCTCTTCTTTTTAACTAAGATTCTATGAGAAACTTTGTCGAAGGCTTTCGAAAAGTCGATGTAAATACAGTCGACTTGGAAGCCAGCGGAGAAAGAATCAATGCAGTATTCACTAAAAACATCCAGATTAGATACTGTAGATCTGTTAGCAATAAACCCATGCTGATTAGGGCAAATTAAAGATTTAACGGCAAAACTCAGCTTTGCATAGACCGCGCGCTCAAAAATTTTGGAAATAGTTGACAGCTTAGAGATAGGCCTATAATTTCTAACGTCATTTTTATTGCCACTCTTAAAGAAGGGCGTAATGAAAGAGAGTTTCCATGCGTCAATGAAACACCCCGACGATAAAGATTTGTTGAAAATAATTTTCAGGGGATAGACGAAGGCTGGACAATTTTTTATCAAAACTGCTGAAAGTCCATCAGCATCAGTTTGAGAGGATGATTTCAATTTAATTAAAGCGTTACTAATATCCTCAGAAGAGAGGCAAAGACCTCCAAAGTTCAGGGCATAATTTAAGTCAGAAGAAAAGTCGGATGGGCGATCAAGTTCATCGTCAACAAAATTAGATTTAAAAAATTCAGCAAACAAGTTTGCCGTTTCAGTTGGGCTTCGCGCTTGGCTATTATCGAAAAACATACCAGTGGGAAGACTGGCACTACTCCTTCTAGATTTTATGTATTTCCAGAAGATTTTGGGATTTGCTTTAATGTTTACCTCTATATTGCTAATATACCATAGCTGTTAAATATAATCGAACAACCACCGTATTCACCGGATTTAGCCCCCTGTGACTTTTTCCTTTTCCCAAAATTTAAATTGTCACTCCGCGGAGCTGAAGAAGATCTCTTCAAATGCGTTTAAAAGGTGCTTGGATGACTAGACTAATCGTTGGCATATGTGTATTGCTTCGAATGGATCCGATTTTGCAGGCGACAAAATATATTTTGATGATTAAACAATTATTTAGCGTTTTATTAAACAATTCCCGCTACTTTTTTGACAGAATGTGAACATACTAACTTGATCCAAAAGTGCACCTATTGCTCTTGTGCAATTCCGAATTTTCAAAGTAAACACTTAACCCAAAATAGATATTTGAATGGAAGCATATAAACCTAGAACTGTCTGATGTTATTAGAGTGTGATAGATTCAGTATCCAACTTAATCTGGCTTTAACCCTAGACTATGATTATGCACCTATTTTGCTATGTACAGTTGGACGTTTAAATTTAGTTTAGCTGCAAAATTTGTGCTGAACTCCCAATAAAAAAATGCAAGTATTGTACATATTTCCGTAGTCACTAATCTAACTGTGACATCCGAAAATAGAATAAGACCTATTCAGTGTGGTGGCGTGATCTGTATTTCAGTGCCTCAACCCTCCTATGTAATAAAAAAATGTTATTTATTCAAACTGCACTAACACATATCATGCCTTCTGTGCATTCTATATTTTGTAAATAGAACTAACAGACTAACAGACACCCAAGCCATCACATATGTATGTATTCACGCAGTCAAGAGGTGTGTTGGGAGATGCTCGTATCACACAAGTTAAGGGCCCTGCATTTTCATGGGAAGTCTAAAATTAGAATACCATAATGATGAACTAAGAAAACTGACTTATGCCACTATTGCCACAAACTATTTTGTGAATGCATGCGCATGTATGTATGTATGTGTGGATGTGTTTTACCTCCTTAGAGGAGAATAAATAGATCGGTATAGTGACAGAAGCTGTACGCTAATGCAGGCAACAATGTTGGGGATAGTTTTAGGAGGGGCCATCTATGACATCCTCATTCTGAAGTGCAGCTGATTTTTTGCTTTTAAATTAGATAGCAGCAATTCCATGAATATGGCAGAGTTTTTTATGGTCACATAACTGCATTCATATACGAGAATATCCGTGAAGATAATTAAATACACACATACATACGTATAATACTATGTGTGCTTGCTGATTAGGTGTGTGCCCATATATTTGAGGGGGTGCATATAATTTTGTTTTTCATACATATACACATCTGATTGCTTATATTTTATGCACATATGTATGTACATATACACATAGATGACTTGATGTATTTACATAGCGAATTCAAAGCGGGAGTGCGCGTACGGGAAATGCAGTAGGAAACTGTTAGGAAAACAAACGGATGCCACATTAAACGATAAGTGTTTTCATACAAAGCACATGTGAGAGAGTGCGTATGCACATTTGTAGATATGTATGTATGTATGCACAGTTTAATTTATTAACATACGAACGGAAAATGAACAGCGCCATAAGGCGAGATCTGCACCACATGTCGGCGAACGTGTGGAAAATAAAGCAGTGCATCAACAACAACAATGCCATACAGGCTGTGATGTACAAGTACAGATGCATCTGCATATACATATGTATGTATGTGTGTGTGTTTGGGTGTATGCAAATGTTTGTTTAGGCGTGCGTCAGTAGCGGTGGGCTAGCAACGTCAACTGCTGAAGATCATGCAATGATGTCAGCAGCGTTAACAACTAAAACAAAACAGCTGAAAACAACGACTTGGGGTAATTGCAACGAGAGGAAAAGGTGCGCCACCAAAACAGCCGCAACGATTTGAAATCGTTAAAAAGAGCATAAAATAGAAATTACAAAAAAAAAAGACTTATTGACTTTCAGCTGTCCGCGGAGAAGTTCATATTGCACCAGCGCACAACAGCTGAAAATGATTTTAAAATGAATTCTATTCATTCGTCTGTATGTATGTATGTATGTACATACATGTTTACATAATTATTGGTCTTTGGTAAGCGTTAAAAGTGTATAAATAAATCAAAATAATTACTATTTGAGTGAAAGGTAAGAAATGAAAGTGAGGCCGACCGACTGTCTGACCATGCGCTGTCCGCGGTGTTGGTGGTCAATATGTTCACTGGCTTGTGCTCAACAGCTTGCACCCGTACATACATACACATTTGACCAGCTGAAACCGATTAAATGTCATAAGTGATACGTCTGCTATATGCTCAAATATATACATATGTATGTACATATATATATATATATATTGAAATTTCGCAAACTACCCTGCAGTGAACGTAGTTAGTTATGTATTACCGATTTCACTAAACTTCAGAGTTCGTCACTAGTCCTAATCTACTTTGCTTGTAATCAAACTGCGAATTTAACGTTAACATGTCCTCTGCATTACCACTCGTCTGCCATTTCACTAGCACTGATAAACTAACTTTATTATTAGCGTCAGCATACTAGTCTCGCAGATTTGAACTGTCAAACGATCGCCGATAGTATCGATAGTGGCTGTTATTTTATGATACATTGTAATTGTCAATAATATCGCACAAAATTTATTTAGTATTTTAATCACTATTGGCATCAATATTGAGTGCATGCGTACTTAACCAGTTGAATAACTCGCATTTTTATTGGTTGTTCACTAAGTTTTGCGGCCCGATAAGAGAAGGCGCTCCAACTAGTCAACAATTTTTGTTTATGTTGGTTCGCTCTTTATATGAACGTATGTGAAGTTTCATTTCAATCTGTCAATTCATACTTTGTTTACAAGCCATTTAAGGCACCTTTCTGGTCTAGAATTTCGAAAAAATCGATTTTTTTGTCATGCTATCATAGTTTATACTTTATAAAATAAACTTGCAATTTTTTATATATAAATTTGTTGTAGTTTAGACGTTACAGTCCTTTAAAACGAGACCGGTTTGGAGTACGACGCCCAGGTATAGCGCGTTAACTGTGTTTTTCTCGAAACTATTTCTTCGGAGTTGGCATTGGTAATTTTTCAAAAAGTACTTAACCGATTGATTTGAATTTTTAATATGTTATTGAGTAAACCTATGGCTTTTGCGGGTAGCAGAATTATAATTTTATAATCAATTTTTCTATTTTTTAAGAGCGAGAACGTGAATAAATTCCTTTTTTTTTGTACCTACTTATTATACTGAATAATAAAGTGTATGTGAAACCATAGAATTGTATTTTTCTTATTGAACTGCAAAACTTATTGAACACCCTAGTACATATGTATATGTATATACATAATATGCCTTCCGAGAGGCGACTGCTGATGATGGCGGGAGATTCGAACTTGGGCGCTTCTGATTGATAGTCACGCATCGACCCAATCGTAAGGGCGGCTGCTTATTGGATTTTCGAGAAAAAAACCGACAAATAATTGTTAAAAAAAAATTGAAATTTTTGAAAAGAAAAAAATCCTTCGATCAGGCACGAGTTTTTTATGTTTTTCAATAGCAGTATAAATTTTATTAAAATCTACCAAGCGGTCTTTAAGTTACAGTGATCACCAGTTCAAAAAACATAGTTTTGTGAGAAACGAATTTAAATTTTTGCTAACGATTTAGCACTCGACTCGCTGCTCTGTGCATAACAGAAGCAATGAAAACCACAACCTCGGCACCTTATGGCGGAAAATCTGACAACGAAATCCGCGGGGAGGTTAGTGGCTGCTGGAGTATTAACTGTAGAACCTTTGGACATAGCTCAATAGGAAAGAGGAGTTCAGGTGGCACAGACTACACAGAGAGAAGGCTTCAGACGGATCCGGAGCGCCCTAGCGCCCTTTGCTAATTGTTGAATAACTCGAAAAGTATTTGTCGGATTCACTTCAAATCTTCACCCAATGTTTTTAAGATATGATACTTTAAGAAGATGCAAAAACGGAATCTAATTTTTTGAAAATTCTGACTACCCCTAACCCCTTATGCCAGTTGCTTCATCTATTCGCTATTTGCTAACGCTTGACTAAAATAAGAGGCCTAATGTGCTTATAAATATGTTGTATTTATGAATTAACTTTGTTCTTATTTGTTCAAATTTTCCATTTAAGGTAACGGGAAGTCAATTGCAGCCACTGCCGATTTTGGCAAAGAATTTTTCAGTGACATCGTATTTTATTTTAAATTGGCGTCCGAGTTTAGACTTAGGAGTTGTTTTTGATGCAAAATCCATTCTTACTAGTCATATTAATTACATATATATTATAATATCGAAATCTTTGCCATATTACCGTTTGTAAGGTGTCAAAGGACAGAATTTATAAGCCCTTATACTCTTTAATTCCTCATTATGCAGATTTAGTCCATATTGGCTTTATAAGAACTCTGTATGCCAGGAATGGGCACATCATGAGAGGTCTGATGCAATTCTATACTATCTACTATACTATCCTTATCGGGGATCGATTTTCTCCCGATTTACACAGGGAAACATTTGGCAGGAAGTATTTTGTTCGTGAGAGGAGGACGGGCGGGGAAGAGAGAAGTGATTTTGTCAGTCGTACTTGCGACATGCTGGTGCTTCTTATTCGTATGACCCAACTTAAAGAAATAAACGTCAAGAGCAACGAATGTTGCCGAAAACAATTTTTCCCGAGTGACCGCGAATGAAACATCAAAAGAGAATTTTCCAGATGTCTCTGTGTTTAAATCGGGACTTGTACGAAACCAGTTAAACTGTTCCCGTCTAGCATTACTTTAGGTTAGAAAAGTGGTTAGTTACTCTATTTGCTAGTAACACCGTTAGTGATACAGTGACAATTGACACTTGAGACACTGGCGGGCAGCGATGAGTCGCTCGATGGACAATGGCCGCACGCCACGCAAGGCGAAATATAATACCTATGTACAAATATTGAGCAAAATAAATTAAAGTAATACAATGCCAAAAAAAAGGAATTCAAAGGCGAACCCGAACAGGCGATGGGAAGTAAATCGAAACCGCCTAGACGACAAATGCCATATGTTTGACTTACGAGTAATGCCAGTGAACCCAACTATCGGCTGTATGGCTTGGCTCATAGTTGGCGTTCGTCTGGCTGAGCGCCGGCAAGAGAAAGGCGGTCGGCCAGTTGGCTGCTGTTGGGCTTGTCCACGGAGGAAGTGTTTGTTTCCAAGCGCACAAATGTGGCGGTAATGCGACACTTTGGCTGCAAAGAATGTAAACAGCATTTTTATAAAAATTGCGCTGAACTTTGCTACATACAACCCACGGTACTCGTATTGATAATATGGTATTATAGTGACAAGGCGGCGATCTACATATGTATGTGAATTCTTTGAGGCAATAATGCAAATGGGATGAGTTAACACTCAAACACATTTACGCATATGGATGGTCGGATGGTCGATGTCAAACGACTAATCAGGTCACAGATGTAACTTATCTAACATTTGATGGATGTAAACATCTGCACATGCATATAAACATATGAAATTCATGCATGCATTCATACATACATACATATCATACATGAAAGTGCCATAAGGAGCATGTATTTTCAGTCAGATGCCTTGCTCTTCTTAGAAGTCATAGTGAAAGCAACATTGCATCTCAAACGAGCTGCAGTCTTTTGTATTTTTTATGGGGTAAAAATAGCACAAAGTATAATAATTTCTTCTCCTTGAGTTTATGTAAATGTAAACATGTAATAAAAAACCCCGAAATTAAACAAGATTTGATCGGCAATTGATAAGTATGAAAATCTCGTTTGTACACTTATTTTTCACTTATAAACATACCACAATAAAAGTAATGTTTTGACATTTGACAGTTGAGTATGTTGAAAAACCAGCGCCATGTAGTAGCTGGCGAAATAGTAAACCCTTTTCAAAAGCCCGTTGGTATATACATATAATATTTTCTAAACAGACATACATACATATGTATGTTTCTTACCTTTAAGGAACCGCTTATCGCGGCACGACAATCGGTTCTCAGCGGTGTGATAGAATCAGTTGTGGAATTGGCGTAAACTTGGAGATATGTTTGCACTCTATTATTTGATTTTTTTAGCCAAAGTTCGCTAATTTGACACTTTCCATTCGGTAGTGAGATAGGTCACCTAAAATGACGTCACGGCATTATCATCATCATTAGCAATACAGCCCTTTGCATACCATTGCTTCCACTCCAAGTAGCAAAGCGTAAATCGTAATCGTTAGTTCGTTGTTTGGGTCGGAATTTTTTCATGGTATCAGTTATCCGAGGCTGTTATTGGGGTCTTAGGGCCAGTCCCTTCTAGGTGAGCTAGAACTGTTCTGTTTCCTGTTCTGTTTTCCCACATTGTGAGGTACCCAGTCTCTGGTTAAAATAAATCAATAATTAGCGCATACAGTTCTGTTAGATGTTTGATCGAGCTCCTCCGCCTATTTGTGGTGTGCGTCTTGACGTGGTTCCAACAATGCAGAGACCTACAGCTTTTAACCGGCTCCGAACGGCAAATGGTAATTTATAAGAAGCTCAGAGCAGTCTCTGGTTGGGGTTAACAGTTTCACCGCTAGAAGGTTAAAGTTGAGAGATTTACAGTAAGAGCTGATATGTATATATCTTGTATATATCAAGATCAGTATCCAAGCTGCACATTGATGCCCTTTATGAAATATTAATGCGTCACGGCATAGTTACCCTAAAAATCTACATCTGTATTCTATTATTCTTGACTTTCACTACAAAAACAAGCTAAAATTTTAAGCCGAGTTAACAGAAGTTAATAGTTCTGTTAGTTCGTAATTCGTCAAAAGTTCTACGTAATTGGTGAGAGTACAAACTTATCTTGTTTATACCCAGAGGAAATACAGAATGTACAAGATGTATTCCAGAAGTAAGTGACTTTTTATTTTCGAAAAATATTTATTTATTGCATCTGTTCCCAAGAGATCGCTGGGGAACATCAAATCGAATCCTTTCCAGCAGGTGAGGACAATCAATGATTTCAGTAATAATATTATGAGTAAAGGACAGAATCAGCATACACCTACGAATTTCTAAGGATTTGAGACTTATAAGCTCGAGACGAGCAGAATATGATGACATGGGATCAATAAGGTTCAGAGCCCGAAGAGCATATTTGAGAAAAAATTTTGCACACGTTCGATTCTACTGCTTGGCCTCAAAATAAAAACAAATTCATAGAGTAACTTGATGGTAAGTATAGAGTTAGAGAACGCAAAGGTCCTTAATCTCACTAATACACCGAAGGGCACGAGCGAGATACTGTGCGTACTATGGCACAATGTTAGATACTTTCGAGTAAGACATTTGAAATCGAATGTGGATAGGCTGCTCAAAAAATCTTTTCTCTTAACTTTGCTAATCACATATTAACTTGCTAATAAGAGAAAAATCAATTTTAGCAATATTCCTAAATAGCAATTCTATAAAGTAAATTGATAGAATACAAATGACATCGCGACAACTAGCAAGTTCGATAAGTTGAAAGTCGCGATAATTCGTAACAAAGATCTGTCCTTTAGATAACTCGTATTTTTTCTCTGCAGAACAAATTGCTTCATAATACTTAGCTGATGAAAAAGCAAATAATCTCAAATCAATTTTACCCATTAGTTTTGTTTTTTGGTGTTGAAAACATACCTTATAACTCGTAATTTTAGCTTAAAGCGTCTTATGACACGTAATTATCTTGGGTTGTAAGTTTACGCGATTCCACTGTAATAAAAATAATGCAAATTCTAGTTTTACTTTCAGAAATCACAGGCAGTCTGCATCATTTACTTATGCGAAAGCTTGCCCTTCACTTCATTTTGTCTCTCATTACCTATTCTGAGCTGAGCTAAAGCAAGCTTGAAGCCAAGTCTACGCTAATGTGTGGAGGCATACATACTTTATTTGGATTTAAGATCTCTGAATATTTTATAGTCAAGAACTGTACTCGAATTAAACCAAAAGCAACATCCCTGGGTCTGAAGAAAATTATGCGTTCTCCCACCTGGTCTGAGAAAGGTCTTCAGAAGAGTTGCAATACATCAGTTAAGATCAACTCATACATAATACATACATAAACGTACCTAAATAGATGAACACACCGACTCACTAGAAATGTGCAGGCATGGGTCGATAAAAAACACGGTAATGTCGACTTTTATATGATGCAGTTTGTGACAGGACATGGTTATTTTAGAGAATATCTCCACAAGTATGGCCATGATGATGGAGTTATATGCTCATTTTGTGCCAAAGCTAATGAAAATGCGGAGCATAATTTCTTTCACCGCCAAAGATATGGCAAAGAACAAGAGTTTTTGAAAAACCAACTAGCAGAACCAATAACCGCGGACAATGTTGTTCCTCACATGCTACAATCTAAAGAAGTATGGGATTGTATAAAAAACTGTCAGCATTCGTACTCAATGATTTGAGACAAATGGAGAGAAGGCGAAAAGCGAAAGCATAGCACTAAATAGCTGAAATTCTGTATGTAGTAGTAGATGTAGTAACTTTTCCTGTACTAATAGAAGTGGTAACTTACGGTTGTGCTGTGGGACCACTTTCTAGATAAATTTATTTGGATGCAGGTAAACTGTTATGGACAGAGACATGATGGGTGGGGGAGTACTGTTATGACAGGGCTGGCTCTCTCATCGAATGACCTAAACAGTGGGTGGTAAAAAGAAGATGCTACTTTCGACGTATTGCACAGGACAATAACGAACGTTGAGTTTAGTGCTCAAACCCCCTCCCGACGAATACTTAACGGTTGTACCGGCGGGATCGGTACTTTGACGGTAGGAGGTTTAGTTCGGGTTAAAGTCCCACACTGACGGGATTAGGCTTTCAATGCTTCCTCCTCGTAAAAAGAAAAACAAAACAATACAAAAAAAACAAAAACCTTTTCTTGGATGTTTGGCCGAGTTCCTCTTTCTAACTGCGGTGTGCGCCTTAATGTTTTTCCACAAATGGAGGAACTTATTGCCTTAGGCCGCCTCAGATATTATTTTATAAGGGGCTTTTTCTTGGCAGAAATACACTCGGAGGGTTGCCATTGTCTGACGAGGGGCCACCGCTATTGGAAAAAAACTGTTTTCTATGAATTGGTGTTTCGTGCCCGGAGATTCGAACTTTTTACATTTTCCTCAAATTTACCAGCCAAGTTTTACTAGCGCTAAGAAGCCCTTCCATTTCACTTTACCTTGCGTTGCCATAGTTTTGATTGAAGTGCACGCAACCAAAACGCGACTGGTGTTGGCATTTATGAGTGTTCATGCGCGAGCGGAAAAACATACGCATACACACATATGTACATCTATATTTTTTTACTATACTCGCACATATATAATCACATGTTAGTAGCAATGGACAACATAGAATGCAATCACCCTCGACCCTTTAGAACAGAACGTCTAATACTTCTTCAAAATATGATATTCGATATGATATGAGCGTTAAAATGATGTGGTTGCATTTGAAAACTTTTCTAAACCAGTTCCTGCAGTCTTTTGTTTTCATTCAACGAACAGTGAATGCATACAATGAACGCACAAAACAAAAAAAAAAAAAATCCACACGCACATTTGAAATTCTCGGGGAATTTTCATCATAAAAAAGCGTTAAACAAATGTAAGTAGAAATTGTAGGTAAATACTATAATTCAATTACAGAAAAATATGGACAGTGATCACTCGGTGTTTGGTTGGTCGTTTGCCCGTATCTGCTTACGCATGCGCAGCAGGAACTTTAAACACACCTTTGTGTAGCTTGACAAAGGGGATGATATAGATCTCTTGCACGACCATGCGAATATGCTGCATTTCAACATACATACAGACACATACGCACACAGGCATACGCAGGAGTATCATTACAGCGCATGCTTACATTCATACATACTATATATGCGCCTATGTATGCATGCATATGCGACGAAGTTCCCCATATTCTGCCCAACCCAACTTAACCAGACTCAATTCAATAAAACTTATGCTCAGCCATGCTTTCTTTGCCCTACTCTGCTTTGATCTGCCCTTAAACTGCATTACATTAGCATTCGCTTTTACACTTTTTCGCTTTTCTTCATTGCCAATCATCAAAATTTTTCATAATTTTCAAAGAAATTATTGCATTGTTCTTGGTTGATGAGAAAAATCAAGTTTTTACAATTGAATGAAATTTTTTTCTGGCGGTTTTTCTAAATTTTCCAAACAATTGAAGTGAATAAGTCTTTGTTTCCTACACAAATGTTAAACGAGTTTTCCCAAAATTTTTTTCTAACCGAAATTTCGTACAATAAGTGGTTTCATGCAGGCAATTGCTGGTTACAGGTCACATTTGGTGTTGTTAATGACCCGAACTAAGCAACCGTATAACCTCCTCATTTAATCAATACAAACTTCTTGTTTTACTCAGTATAATTCAGCGTTAATATTGCACGTTGGCATTGTTCATTGACATTGTGTGATTCGCTTCAAAAGTCAATTTTAGTTGGCACACACACACACACATGAACACAAGCGAACGGTAAAATGTCCAGCGAACTCATTGCATTGCGATCCTTCTGAGCACAAAAGAAAAACACTTGGACGTTGAAAAGGCATGGCGAATAGTAACAAAGCGAAATGAACGGCCATAAAGTTTCGAAAATATTGTAATTTAATGTCAGGCATGAACGAGCGCGCACTCTCCCATTTCTTTCTTCTTTTGAGCAATATTTGGAAGAAAAGTCATTTGATTGCATTTATTTGCGCAACATTTAAATAAATATAAAAGTGAAAGTAGTTCGCTATTATAAACTACTTTTTCGATTCCTTTGATGTTCCATGTCGAAGTCTTTGGTATCGAGCCCACAATTGTTGGATTATGGAATTCAGATGTGCACAGCCGATCCAAAATGACTTCGGTTCTAAGCTATGAAAGTGAAACCAAAAATGGTATTAGCAGTAACTTTTCATTTTCGAGGCACTTATTGCAGACTACTTGAAACTACTACTACTACTGACTACTTTACTGCAATAAAAAACTCAGAGAGCGTAGCTTCAGACTGACCTCATTGAATTCGTAGTTTGGTGTACATATTCACGGATCTCTTTAAATAAATAAAAAAAAATGTTATCAAGTCCTTACTCTAAATTTCACGAATCGTCATAAAGGGTCTTTTCAAAGTGATGCCTAGATGCCAGTAGTAAAGAATTCCTAGACTACACCTTTATTATGTCATCTTTGACATTTTTCAAGTGACAGACAGATGTAGAATTTAACACGATAGAACAACGCGTTAAAATTATTGAAATTTATTATGAAAGGGGTCGATCTTTAAGAACAACATATTGCAAAATTTGTGATTGTTTTGGTGAAAATTATTCGTCCGATTGAGTCGACCGCTCAAAGGCCGGTGAAAATTTTCAAGTAACTGGTTCTGTTGAGGACAGAAAAAGGACTGGCAGACCAAAAACTGGACGCTGTGTTGAGAATATTGCTGCTGTAGCGCAATGTGCTGCTGAACAAACTTCAATATCGATATTTGGACGTCACCGATTCTCAACAATTAGGCATTCCTGAATCGACTGTTTGGCGGATTTTACCTGTAGACTGCTCATGGTGGACATTTAAATGACGCCATTTTTCGCTTAGGCCAGTGCTTCTAAGTATAAGGGAGAATATCTGTTTATTATATTTTGCTTACTTTAGGGGCAATGCTTTGTAAATCAATGTTGCAGTTTGCGCGAGATGTGGTAAGGAGCAGGATGTTTGTGTTTTGATCGTCTTGCGACATAATCAAATCGTTTTACATACTTTCAGTGCTATTTGTATTACATAAAAGTTTGTCAAAGCGAAAATAGAGCAAGTGAACGCAGACTTTATGGGCTATTTGCAAATTAAGAATTCCAAAGCAACAGTTTTCTAAGTTTTTAAGGCCGAATAATTTCTACATGTTTCACATCTCGCAGGTTGCTCTTAAGGGGTCCCAGTGGTCTAGAGCTCGAATATTTAAGGTATTTTCAGGATTTTGTTTTTACAATAAAAAAAATGAAAAACGATATTAAAATTGTTTAGGCTTTTTATTTAACTTCTTTTACATACAAAAGTGAACAAACATTTTTTTTTAATTTTAATAATTTTAAAAATGGCGGTGAAGTTGATCCTCCCAAAAAATAGGACCTAGATGGTGTGGTATATTTTGGCTCTTCTATTTATCTGAAACACAAAAACCAAACAAATATTAATCAGTATGACTGTAGCTATGTCTCGCTACTAGAAAAAAAAGTTTGACAAAATGGCGCGGTTTTGAATTTTACACTCTAAACACTTCTTTTTCCAGTTTTTTAATCAAAAAATACGAAATAATTGAAATAATAATATGATTCTAGTACGGGCGGCGTCGGTCGAATGGGTTGGTGCGTGACTACCATTCGGAATTCAGAGATACCGTATGTAGGTTCGAATATCGGTGAAACACCAAAATTCAGAAAAAGTATTTCTCATAGCGGTCGCCCCTCGGCAGGCAATGGCAAACCTCCGAGTGTATTTCTGCCATGAAAAAGCTCCTCATAAAAAATATCTGCCGTTCGGAGTCGGCTTGAAACTGCAGGTCCCTCCATTTGTGAACCAAGACGCACAGCTCAAATAGGAAGAGGAGCTGGTCTAAACACCCAAAAAGGGTGATATATACCTATATACATATATCTGCACTCTGATGTTGGGGGATGTGCCATGTATTTTCTAGCAATATACAAGGTGGGGCAAAATTAATCACTCTATCGGAAGATATACAATTTTTGCAAATGACATATTTGACACTTTTAAACTTGGCAGCTGCGGTACACAAACTGACAAGCAGTGGAGCGCATAAAGGTTAAAATAAAGATGGCCATCAGTAAATAGTTATTCAAAAACCAAATTGAATGATTAATTTTGCGTCACCTTATACCAACCACCTTATAGAAGTACTACATATATTTATATATGTACAAGGTGAAGTCCAAAATAAACAAAGGCTAAAAATAGAAACGACAGGAGCTTTGTTCTGTTAATTTCGAATATTTGTATTCAAAATAGTCCCCACTGGACTCGGCACACTGTTTTGCGCGATCTAAAAGCTTGTTTCAGGTCATTGAAGGTCATTGAATGGAATCCGGAATGTCCGTCAGGATGTCGGTGCAAGCCTTGGGGATGGTCTCTACGGACCCAACATGTTTTCCTTTTATGCCCAAATGCAGTTTTCCGAATAGGTAGAAGTCACAGGGAGCCATATCAGGCGAACACAGTGAGTGTTTGATGGTTAAAATGCGATATCTAGTCAAAAAATCAGTCACAAGAGTGGATCGAACATGGATGCACCATCTCGCATTATCATGCCATAAGCGCCGGTTTCTTCCCTCACGGTATTCAGGGTTAATTCGACGAATGCGATGCAACAAATGCTTCAAAACGCTAAGATAGAAAATTGCATTGATGGTCTGGCCCATTGGAACCGTAAAATCAAATGAATATAGACTTGATTTTTGACTTCTCAAAACGCGATTTTTTGAGTGGTGGCTCGTCTGGGACCTTCCATTCGGCACTTGGACGCTTAGTTTCAGGTTCATGTTGGAAACACCGCGTTTCATCACCAATTACAGTGTTGTAAGGAAGGTCTTTCGAATGTTGAATGCTGAGCAATTTTTGGTCCTCAGTTAACTCAGTTAAGGGGCACAGACCTTTCCTAAGCCCAAATTATCAGTTAAAATGCGATAAATCGATGTTTCCGAGATATTCAACTCCGATTCCACGAATTTCAATGATGGTTTCGGTTAATTTTTGATAAATTTACAAACAATTTCGATGGAGTTTTCGCTGATTACTGATTTTGGGTATGTTCGTTGTGATTTGAGGTGTAAACCACTCATTAACTCTGGCACGAGATAACCAATCATCGCCATTAACTTGTTTCACCAATTCAAATGTTTCGGTAAACGTTTTACCGATTTTAAAACAAAATTTGATATTAGCTCTTTGTTCGAAACGAATGTCATCAAGCTTTCACTGGAAGTCAACTAGGGATCTAACTGCCAGCGCACTAACTCATTGAAAAGATGGCGCCATCAAAACATTGTTATGAAGCCAGTCTTGTTTGTTTCGGATTTCACCTTGTATGTGCATAGTAAATCCATGGAAAAATACGCTTTAAAAGTTTCCTTGATAATTAATTGCAATCGCAAGTACCGTTAGAATTACTCTTTCCCTCTCACACAGAAAATGTGCTTACATACACACACATACACATGCGAGTATAATAAAACCCACTTAAATGCAATTGACCCACTATTCGCATTACACTTTACACTTATTTGCATAATTAAAATCCATAGTAAAAAGATGTCTAATTTATATTTCATGGAGCTCAATTAGCGATCATCTGACTTTGGCTGTCATGCAATTTCTACTCGCTTGGCTGCCCGTTAGATTCAGCAACGAAGCGCAAAGTATTTATCTACTTGCAAATATGCATACAGATAGGTAAGTACGTGTGTATGTGTATGTGTGGCTTTCAATGAATCTATGTCAGTGTATCAACAGTCAGTACTCGCCGCTAAGTAGTTAAGTAGTTAAGTGCCTAGTTTACTTAGTAACTAACTGCAATATGACTTTCTCTTCAACTACATATTTGCTTACTTAGCGTGTTGCATGCAATTGCAAGCAAACTATGAGTGCATAGATGTTGGGCATGCAATTATCGGCTAACGCTCGGTTAACGCTCTCACCATGCATAAATATTTTCGTGCATGTGTTTTTAAGTGACTGACCGTAGCGTTTTAGATAAACTCTTAGCTTTAACTTCATTGCAACGGTGGCCCATTTGCCGTAATGCAATAAATTATTTCTCGGTAAGAGTTTGAAAATGTATCTGATGGCGTGACGTGCTTTTCCCACAGATTTTCATCACCTCACAAGTGTTGATTTATGCACCGAAAACGACTAGGAATTAGTTAATTATGAAATTTGATAATTTCTATGGTGTGTGCATGTGCATATACTCGTATGTATATGTGTGTATGTATATGTATATATGTAGGTATATAGTTCGCGCTCGTGCACCCCACAGCGCTTAGAAATGCAATAGCAAAAGTGAGTGAACTTACTTCGCAATCGGATGCCTTTTAATTTTTTTTTCCTTACAAATGTTGTCAATTGTGCTGCAACAAATCATCGCTTTCATTTGCACCTTCAAGCACTTAAGGGGTTAATTGTGAATTATGAGCTCTAACAGTGACCAACGGCCAGTGGCCGGTAACCGGACATTAGCGTATGCCCACCAGGCAACAGTCACTCACTACTCAGGCAGTGTTGAATGGTCAAACAACTTTCGTTGTAAACGGAGATGCAAAACTTCACTACCTATGGATTGCTTCAGCACGTTATCATACCATATTTTATTTAGTATCATATGAAAGGAAATGCAAATGCACAAAGGCACACACATCTGTATAAATATGTAAGTATGTGTGCAGGGCTATCTCTATTCTGCTGGTCATCTGTAATAGGAAGCCCGTGAGATTTGAATGAATATGACTAAGTGCTATGCATGCGTGTCCACTGAGAAGTGAAGATTTATTACTAACGGCAACTTTAGAAGTTGCATTAGGAAATTTAAGGAATAAATATGAAATTTCATGGTGTACGATTCGTAAAGCTAAATTTTGTGTTAGGGAACGGGTAATTGGCGTTCGCTTTACACACAAATTTTTTGTAAGCATAGCTAAATGGGTTTTGTGCGTGATTACCAGAAACGGGAGGTATTGTCGCCATGAAACATTCAAAGTGAAGTATTTAAACTTATTAAAGAGAATCAAGTCATACCGAGTTACATCAGGAAAATACCGTTATTGTAAAACTATATGGGTCGAGTTTTTAGCCTAGTGGTGATGAAAAACTAAATGAGTGTGGGACGACATAATACTGTGCTAAAACTGCCACTACAGTGGACAAGCCAGTATTCTAAGATATTCCTACTCATATTCTTATTTTATTTCCATTTCTTAATTCCTGCCCTCCCTGATGGGGCATAGAGCCTCTACAAAACGCTTCCATCGGTACGATCCTTCGCGATGACTTTGATTTCTTTGAAAGATTTCCCTGCAGCTTTAAGTTCTTTCTCGAGAGTTCTCTTCCAAGTGCACCCAGGGAGTACTTTTTTCTGTTATTTTGCGGGTTATAGTCGAGTGCTTGCTTTTCAAAGAGTATGGCAAATCCACCTCCACTTCCTCTGGATGGGTAACTGCTTACAATTCGCCCAAGGTTCTCTATTTTTGATTGTTCTGGGTCACCAAATCCACAATAATCGTCTAAAGGATTTTTTGGCAAAAACTTAGTTCATTTGGGTCTTGATGGGCCATGGTGCTTGATAAATGTGCGGTTCTTTTCCCACTTATATTCCATCAAGGGAGGAGTGAGCGAAGTGCAACATTTTGAGGCCTTACATGGAAAACATCTTTACGGATGGCTTGAAGCAGGACGGAAGGGTTTTTGAGGGAGTATTCTACGAGTAGCTTCCCATCAAGCTCGAATTTAGGCTACCAGATTATTGCCAGTATTGATTTCCAAGCGGAGGTAGCTGCAATTAAGGAAGCAGCTGACTTGCTATTTACTTCTTATTAATTACTGTAGGAGAGGTAAATATCTATTCCGACAGCCAGGCGGCAATGAGGGTTTTGGGCTCGTTGTTTGTGCGTTGGAAATTAGTCGCTAACAAAGCCGAGCATTATCCGATAGATATGCATCCGGTAAGACTTGCTTTCAAGTCCTTTCTGCAGAAGCTGTCTAGAGGATGAGGTGGGATCAACTCAACCTTCTTAGCTGCCCTGCTTTCGTCGGGTAAAGATTTAGACATTTGGGCTCCCACTTTTTTGCTACAACTTCGGATATAGCAGGTTTAAATATCTTACACCTGATGAATTTCATCAGCAGCCGATTAACGCAAATGTAATTAATCACAATCCAAAACCCGTTTTTACTTTTTCCCTGTGTTCGATTCTGCTTGCTCTGTTTTTCTTCTGTATGGCATCACAATAGACGAATTTGATTCTTTATCCAAGTGGGCTTTTGCATGGGCAGCCATTTATTCTAACCGTATATATACCATCTATTACAAAAAAAATCTAACTTTTTATAAATGAAAATATTGTTTTTTTTGGTCATTCTTTGAACTCGTTGTATTATTATTGGCAATTATTTTACCGAATGGGCGGCCGCCGTAGCCGAATGGGTTGGTGCGTGACTACCATTCGGAATTCACAGAGAGAACATCGGTTCGAATCTCGGTGAAACACCAAAATTAAGAAAAATATTTTTCTAATAGCGGTCGCCCCTCGGCGGGCAATGGCAAACCTTCGAGTGTATTTCTGCCGTGAAAAAGCTCCTCATAAAAAATATCTGCCGTTCGGAGTCGGCTTGAAACTGTAGGTCCCTCCGTTTGTGGAACAACATCAAGACGCACACCACAAATAAGAGGAGGAGCTCGGCCAAACACTCAAAAAGGGTGAACGCGCCAATTATATATATATATATTTTACCGAAACCCAGCAAAACTTAAAAAAACCTACGGTGATGATTGTATTTAAGCAGCCTCCGCTTATATTCATTCCTGCCTGTAAGTAGGCAGCAAGTTGGGGTGTTGTTTATCGCTGCATCTCGCAAAGTGCTTATGAACTAGTAAATTTAAAGTGCAGACTGCATGCATTGCACAGGCGTGAATCAAACCTCACCGCAGCATTAAGCTGCCCTAATAAAAGTAACTCATCCCAAGAGCCCCCAAGAGAAAAGGCTCAAAAATTGCATCTAAAAGTGATTAGCGGTCCCCTTAAAATTATGAGCAATTTGACATTTTTGGTGTATTTTTGACTGAATTTTTCGGAACGATTGCGTAGATAAAGACCACGTCGCTGGAAGAGTTCAATGCGATATTCAGAGAGCACATTAAAGATGGTTCGAGGATGAGGAAAGGGCACACGTATATCACACCAGGTTGCGGCATTAGCCCTCCGTTGATCACCCGGTCAGACTTTTTCGACTTTGGACGTGAATTTAACATATTTCTATTATAGCTAAGGACTGCACCTTCCAGGTAGCTTCCTAAAAGTTAATTTTCCATCGATTTATGTATATTATCTTTTTAAAAGGATCCTTGAACAAGAAAAGAAAAATTCCAGACCCGGATGCTCAACCGAAAGTTTTAAGAAAGGTGTCCAATGAACGGTTCTATTAGATATTTACGTATATATAAATACCTTTCGAGAATAATACAAATTTACTTTCCTTTTGAGTAGGCCTTTGGCTGAACTTCGCCTCTGATTTGTTTTGTGCCCCTAGAACAGCATCGACTGGATGTGAGAAGCTTGTTCTTGCCATGAAATCAGCTCGTACGTTTGCTATTACCTGCCGATTAGAAAAAACATTATACAAGGTGAACGATATGAAGTGTTACCTATTCAAAACACCATAACTTTTTTGTGTTAAATTAGTTTTTATTGATTTTAAAGAAAAAATTGTTCAAAAATGATTAACATTTTTTCATATATTCACTTTAGCTCGATATGACCACCTTTGCCTTGACTGTAGCCTCAAACGGTCAAAAAATGAGTTGCACGCTGCATTTGAGGTATAATATTTTGGCCCATTCTCGTATAATCGCTTTTTTCAGCGCATCCATACTGGCATATTTTTTAGTCCTCACTTTGCTCTCCAAAATGGACCAGATGGAATAGTCCATCGGATTTGCGACAGGCGAATTCGAAAGTCATTGTGTGGACGAAATGATGTGTGGAACATTATTTTTTTACCATTCTTGGTTCACACGAGCTTTATGAGACGGTGCCGAGTCCTGTTGGAACGTCCATGGTCTACGACCGAAATATTTGCGTATCCACGGCTCTAAAGCAGCTTCTAAAACATTTTCCCGATAATAAGTCGCGTTCACTTTGACACCAGGCTCGATAAAAACAATTGGAGAGCGTCCATCAGAGGTCACTGCGGCCCAAACCATTACTTGCTATGGGAAATTGCTTCGAGTGGTCATGCGTAAGCTTAAATTCTCGTATGAGCGTTCGGTCAAGTAAACACGATCGTTTTGAGTGTTTATGAACTGCTCAATTGGGACATTTTTTTCATCAGAAAACTCAATGTTACGAATATCGCCACGTTCGTGCAAGCGCAACAACTCCTTTGCTCTTTCACACCGAACTTTTTTTGCTGGTGTGAAAGATCGTGTGCTTTTTGGAATTCTGGAGCCTTGACCTTAAGTTCATTTTTCAATATGCGTCGAATGCTGTCTTGCGATATTTTTAGTTCTTTGGCCATTTTTCTTCCACTTCGACGTGGATTTCGTTCAGGTCGAGCCTTCACTTTCCGAACCATTCCTGGCGTTGTTGCGGTTTTTTTTTATTCACTTTGAGGTGACTGAGCTCACGAACAATGGCTGGTTGTGATTTTCCAGCCAAATATAACGCAATCACACTATTACGTTTGAATTCCATCACACAAAAAAAAAATTCAACAATGCGACGCAATGAGACGCAAACGCTTTTGATGGCTTATAAACAATATATTGAACTATCACTAGAACAATTTTGACGTTGATGTCATGAGCTGTTTTACAAATACAAGCAGTGTGAAGTTGGTAATACTTCATATCGTTCAGCATTGAACTCTTGACCATCTAAATGGTTCACCGAAATATTAACATGTATGCACATCGCTCATTTACTTCAATTGTGTTATAATCCAAAGAAAACTTTTTTTTTAGATAAGTTTGCAGGAATGACCAAAGGCACTTCTTTTATGCTGTGTGAAAAATTCGTGGCTATATCTATTAACGAAATCTCATTAGGTGGAAATAACTATTTACTTTTACGCAGAGAGTCATTGTAAATTGAAAATTTTGTAGCCGTTTTCCTCGATTTTCTCGACATTTTGAGTTGAGACACTATTGAAATAAATCTGCTACATGTTCTGTACCACTTGGGATTTTAAGGAGTCCTCAAACAGTTGCGGTACGCTGCGCTCAAAAAGTATACTGCAGCAAGCACAATTTACTGCAAAGTATGAGTGAATTTTTCCACTGTGGAGTTGCGTAAATGTGTATCAGTTTATCATCTGAGCGTAATGATAACATCACCAATGTATTGAATTCAATAAATATTGAAATTGAATTTTTATTCACAGTATAATTTGAACTTTTGGAGATTAAAGATTTTTCATTAATTTTCAAAATTATTTATTATTATCAAAATTTCAGCCAACAATGCATGTGACATAAGATCGTGTTCATATATGTATGTATGTATGTTTGTGGATAACAAACTTGTCTTGCAACTTAGCAACATCTCTTGGTATGGAACGTACCACATCTTCTCTTGATTGGCGCTTAAGCAATTCTGGCCGAGTTTAACAAAGCACGCCACTCGTTTTTTTTTCGTGCTAACTGGCGCCAGACCTTCTCCACATGATTTTTACAACGCAGAGGAGGCGTTCCTCTTCCTCTGCTACCACCAGCTTGTATCACATCGAATATTTTCAGAGCCGGAGCCTTTGTATCTATTCGGACGAATGACCCAGCCCACGAAGCCGCTGAATCTTTATTCCCTGCGCTATGTCTATGTATGCTCATACAGCTCATCGTTCCATCGCTTGCGAAACTATGCTATTGCTAACGTGCAAAGGTCCAATAATCTTCCGCAGAATCTTTCTCTCAAACACTCCAAGGGACGCCTAATCGGATGTTGTCATCGTCCAAGCTCCTGCGCCATACGTTAAGGCGGATATGATGAAAGCCTTGTAGAGTGTTAGTTTTGCTCATCGAGAGCGAACATGCCGCATCAGTAGTGAGTAATTCTTAGACGTTACCTGTTTTTATGTCATCTTTGACAACAATTTGGCATTCATGAATTGATTGTTTGGCTGAATTTTCCTGTAGACGTCTTGTCGGTGGACATTTAAATGATGTCATTATGTCATTTTTCACATATAACTGTTAAGAGCCGTATTTTGAATAAAAATAGTGAAACCTGAAAGAATCCAAATGTTGGCATGTTCAGTTGTAAACCAAAATCTGGGCTTGCCTTTTGAAAGACCCTTCATAAAAACCTCAAAAAACGTATGCATTCATGCCAGGAAGTTTGAAGTTCAACTCCACCGTCTGCCAGCTTATTACCGATATAAAAACCGATAAATGTACTAATACTTATGGATGTATTTTATGTACACACATCCTTGCATCTGCAAATATTTTTATACGTAAGTATGTATGTATTGATCCACATATATTTGCTTGTATGTCTGTTGAGTCATAATGACGCAAAGACAGCTGAGCAATCCACCTTGCATTATTTTTTTGTGAGTTGATTTCTGTTAAGAAAACCAGAAATCACCACAAATCGTCGCTTTTTAAGAGCCGGCAAAGGCACAAAATGCATAAAAACCAAAACAATCCATGGCTCAACAAGCAAACATCATTACCAGGCGCAAAAGCACACTTGGCTGCTATAAGAATCACAACAACACTTGCCCGGTATTGCAGCTATCGCAAAAGCAGTAACCACGACAATTTTGCGCTGGCCAAAATTCATGGGAACTATGAGCAGATGTTACTGTTGCTCCCTTTTGGAGTTTTCGACTCATTGTTGTTGAGCCATCGAAGTGGCTGTGTAAGTTTTTAAGAGGGCTTTTTTTTGGAATATGAACAGAGGAAGATGCAGATGGGGCCGAAGATGATGATGCGCTGCTTTTATGATTTTTTTATGCATATTTACTTACACATACATACACAGAGATACATATATACAGAGAAAAAATTTTTGAGCCGCGCAGTCGTAGTCAATTTTTTGGTGCAACAGAGTTTTATAAAGCTGGCTCAGAAATCGTTGAGAGAATGAAAATAAAGTGTAGAAGGAATAATTTCGAAACAGCACGAAAATATGCTGGTGTAGCTTTGCAGATATTCAAATGAATCCAGTTCCAATTTCTTGATTTATAAAGAAGAGCTGAACTGATTAATGCCTTTGTTCAGATCTCGAAAGTTTCTTTTTTGTTTTTTGTCTGGACAGACTAGGAAGCACCACACTCAGACACAATTAAGTCTATTGTATTGTTCTTGGGTCTCCTTTTTAATTAAATCTACTCGACCTCCGAAGAAATTTAAGTAGATCTTGTGGTACCAAGGAGCCAAGGTGGTCTCTTCTTAACACATCAGCGCCAAAGGCCTTAAGCCTGATACGAATGAAGGCCGGGCAGACGCACAGAAAGTGGTCCGCCGTCTCATCCTCCTCTCCACATGCTGGGCAGAGAGAACTGTCTGAGATGCCCACCTTTTCCATGTGCTTTGCCATAGAAAGTGGCCTGTCATCAGTTCAACCTGCTGCCTACAGTCCCTACTACTTAGTGACAGGAGGAACTTCAAGGAAGTTGGTCTCAGAGCCCATTCTGGCTAAAGAGTCAGAGATCTCATTACCCGCGATACCCAAGTGTCCCTGGACCCATGTTAACATCAGAATATTATGTCTGCCGGCATAGTTTAACCGGGATTTACAGTAATCAACTACCCTTGAAGTGGTTGAAGGGGCTATGAGTGTCTAAGGCCATGAGCGCAGCTTTGCTGTCGCTGCAGACATATACAGATCTGCAGATTCCGAAAGTTTAATTTCTGTTGAATACTCTTAAATATTTAAAAATATATAATTATGTATATATCTTGTTGTAAAACTCGCAAATCATAAAAGTTTCCCAAAGTGACAGTCAACGAAATACCGATGGGCACCAGAATCAAAAAATTTCGAGTTTGTATCCTTTACGTAAAACGTCCAGAATGTCTCACCACAAATTCGAACCCCATTCTCGGCCTTATCAATATCGTGAAAATTGCACCAATACTCTTGTTTGCTACCAACTGTGCAAAAATACAATATAACGTAACGCTATATAGCAGAGGGATGGAAGTGTATCTTTACCGATGTGTCCAAACACAAACACTCCACGTCCTTCGTCGCAGTCAATTTTAATAGTCAAACTATATATATCAGCTGGTGTACTAAGCCACTTTTGCTCAGTGAGTTTGCACTGAAAGACAAAGGAAGCTATACAATAATGACCGACAGCTTGTGAACAACAACATCTATAAGAAACACATTTAATCGCTACTATCAGAAACAAGCTTATATATGTAAAACCACAATAGAGTTAAAATTATGTGGACTCCGATTGCCGATGAATTGGCTAACTGCGGATCAGCGGTTACCTCACAGGGACCAGATCCAATAATCGGAATCAGTTTTGTATGCAACTTTTGTTACATAAAGAGCGATGGTCCCTCTAGAACGCTTCAGAACTGCAAAGTGTTTTCCGGCAAACCCGAACAGAAAACTGTCGAACTTTTCTCTAAATTTTTTGACGAAGCTCACAAAAAAGAAGCCGAACTTTATTTAACGTGAATCTCAAATTGAAAAGATGGTTAAATCAAACTAAGGCGAACTTAACTTCCAGTTAACACAATTCCTGACAAGCCATGGTTGCTACCAGAAGTGCCTACATACATCGGCATAGTGCCTACATACAGAAGTGCCCACATAAGTCACCTTCATTTCCAGTATTCCGCCAATAGGAAGATTCAAGGCATGTGTTGGCATGCCGAATGGTCGTCAAGCACCAACCCATTCGTTTATGGCGCTGCTTATCTACCGCTAAAAAATGGTCACACACTGGAATACAGGGCAAAGAGTATGTTCACACAAGAGATAAATATACAACAAATAAATCCTTGCATCCTTTACCTTCAATACAAAAAACGACATTGATTGACAAACAAGTACTTATGTATGTACCTACATAAAAATGACGTTCGTGGAAAAATGGAAAAAATTTTAACTGCAACTAAAAAAAAGGTAACTCAAATGGAAGTTTAAAGTTTCCTTTTTCCTTCTTTTATGAAGTGTCATCAAATAATAGGTATCGAATTTTAAATTGAAATGAATCAACAAAAATCCAAATTGATTGGTCCAAGACGAGAGATAAGTTGCTCACCGAAACGACGATGCAGTAAATCCATTGTTACACGGGCTGTAGGTCAGGTAGCGCCGACTTGTTGGAACCAAATGTTGTGGAAATTACGGGCCTCAATTTCCGACATAACGGCATCAAAAAGTCATTTATCATGGCGCTATAGCATTCGCCATTCACTGTTACATTGGCGCCATCCTTGTCATTCTGATTTTATATTACTAGGTTCTACCTCCATTGCGATTTTGCAAATATAATTGAAAAAAAAGAACACTCTAAATTCAATTTAACAGCTGGGCTAGTATATCTTTTTATTATTCTTGTTTTTCTAAGATGACACTCTCTATCAGTTTTAATATAGAGAAGTGTTAGTTTGTGAATGGCACAATCTTTAGTGCATACAAAAAATACTGTAGCCAAAAAATAACAATCGTCTCATTGTTTAAAGTTAGTGAGATGCACTACAGGACTCTAATTGCAGCTTAACTATAACGTAAGATGGAAAATCAGCTCCCAGAGGTTCCATTCCTCTACAACCCACTTAGTCGCTGAAACCTCAGCCTTTATCACGTTACAGTGATCTGGCAATGGTAAATAGAGGTTCAGGTATGGATACACTGCCTTCCACTTTACCTTCAATATCTGAGTAATCGATTAAACGGATAGGTGGAGTGAAGAAATTTTCCTTTCACTAATTTCTATTGGAAATTCTTGTATTAAAGCGACCTGTATGCATTATCATGAAACAAAATCCGAATACTGCCATCTATGTTGCACGGATTTTAAGCATATGCAAAAGCATCGCTGGATTTTAGGTCTGCTTTTGCAAATCTATTTCAAACGGAAGGCAGCGATTACACAAAAAATTTTGTATTTTGCGTATACCGCCTCTATACTGCATTTATATTTGTTTCGTGCTTGAAAAGTTGTGATCGATCAAAGTAAACTCCAATTTTCTATGGTAGCAATTTAAAAAAATATCTCACTTGGGCTGCAAACATTCGTGACTTTTATGTATGTGCAGCCATATGTACCTGCATATACATTTTTGCATTACATTTTGTAACTCCAATATTTCCTATTATATGCAGCAGTACCAGTCGTAAGCAAATCAAAACCTGAAAAAAATCATTGTAGTAAAGTCAATGCACTTCACATCTATTTTGGTTTTCCATTTTCTTTGGCTGCACATTACTATCATCATTGTGCTAGTCAACACCATCATTAGCATAGCGTCGTCGAACGATACCATTTCATTTTCACTGGCGGCGGACGTTTTTGTCACACTCATTGTCACTGCCAACTTGGCTGTGTTTCCAGGGAAGAAGCAAACAACGTAACTGCAACTAATTTTATTTTTGCTCATATCCAGCAGGGAAACACCTGAAGTAGTGAAAAAAATGTCTAGTTTTGAACTGCTACGAACTCACCAATTGTGATCCACTTCGCACTTTGCTGAATATTTTTTGCATAACCCAAGAATTAGGACTTCGAATGATGCACCAATATTTTAACAAACAAATATATATATGTAAATATATACATTAGGATGACCCAACAACATTTTTTTTTGTTCTTGACGCTATCAACTATATTTTTCCTATGGCCAAAATAAATTAGTCACCAATATAAGTATGTATTTATATATATTTTGAAATTGAAATTTTGGCATAAAATTAAGGAAGTGTTAACCTTTTTGAATACGTAAAAAACACAAAAATTGGTTTAAAAACGATCGGTCAAATGAGCGCAACGCCTCACTAGTACCAACCTGCCCTTGCCAAATTTTTTTTTTGTCAAACTTCTATAACTCCCTCAGTTTTCCTCTGATTTGCTTGACATTTTGATACAAAATTATAGGAAAAAAAGCTTTTTTTCGTAAATTTCGCACACAACGTTTACAGACCGATATTATTTAAGCGCTTTTTTAATTTCTCTTTTCAAATGCCCGGGAAATGATACCAAAAAGAAATAAACGGTAATCCTTTTTTTTGTTTAATTAAATTTTGTTTTAATTATCTGGGGTCCGCCCTCAGGGTCACTATAAAAAATAATTAGGAAGTGTTGTTTTATAAAGCTGAGTTGAGTATATTTTTTGGCCATAGGAAAAATTTAGGAATATCTATCTCAAATGTCTACAAAATTATACCAAAAATACTACTTTTTTTTTTTTGTTTAATTAAATTTTGTTTTAATTTACTGCATATTTCAGGATCATTATAAAAATAAATAACAAGTTTGTTTTTATAAAATATTGGGTACATAGGGTATAAATTTTTGGACATAGAAAAAATAGATAGTATCAAGAAGCAAACAAATTTTTTTGGAACATCCTAATATATGTACACACATTTTTTTTGCTTTTTTTTAATATAAAATTTGTTTTTGAAATATACTCGGGTGTTTAGAGTCACAATAAAAAATAATTAACAATTTTTTTCATAAAGCATAGGGTGTATTGTTTTGGCCATAGAAAATATTTAAGAATACCAATATTAAATGCCCAAAAAATGATACTAAAAATAAGTAATCGGTTATACTTTTTTTTGTTTTTTTTTTAAATTAAATTTAATTTTAATTTACTGGGGTCTTCAAGGTCACTACAAAAATGATTAAAATATTTAACCAGCTTTGTTTTATAAAGCATAGGTTAAAATTTTTTGGGCAGAGAAAAAATGTAGGGATAGCAACAAGAAACGCAAAAATATTTTTAGGACCATCCTAATATACAAACATACATACTATATTTAGTGACTCCAATAGCACACCATTACTATGTATACCCTACGAATCCTACTGTTATTGTTGTTGTTGTCGTACCAGTTTACTAAATGCTCATCTTCGTCTAGCAGCTTAGGTCCAGAGGGAGAGGCATCTCAGATGAGTAGGTTTATAGGGCATTTGAACAGGTGATTAGTGTCGTGCGGTACGACTACTGCTATACGGCATCAGTGTGAGCTTGGTGGCAATTTCTAATTATACACAGGCTTAGCACTACTAGAAGAGGGTTGCAGCGCATTCTAGACCTTGTCTCACGAATTCAGTATCAGTTTTCGAACTATCGATAAGGGATTGCAGTAGGAATAATTTGCACTTGCTAGTGCATCGCCATGTAAAATTCATCAGTTGCTTATGGGAAAAAGAAATATCGCAAACAAATCATGGCTCAAGCTGCTCTAGAAACTGACTAGTTTGCGACTAGTACAAATCCCTGCTGGGTATACAAATGTGCATGAAACACTAAAGCACACTAGACGCGAGCACGCGACGTACGACCCCTACGCGGCTGGCGGCGACGGTGGTGGTGCCTATATTAATTAGCAGTACGTACATAGAAATTAATTTAAATCCCTGACAGGCGGCATACAAGGCCCCTTTACTGCATACCATAAGCCGCGACACGGAAAATACCCTCGCTACCATTTCCATTACAACAGCTGTTTTTACTGCTGCTGCTGCAATTTGCAACTGATAGCAGTGCGCATGCGTACATATGTATGTATGTATATGGATGCACGTACATTTCAAGTGCCACAATTCGGTTGCACATTTTTTGCCATACGTGAAAGTGCGGATTTTTTGACTTTCTTTGAATTCCACGCATATTTTCGATTCGGAATTCACATTAATCCTGTCACTGCTAAAATACACCGGTGTACAGAAGAATTGCATCGCAATTGCGGTGTGCGTATTACAAAATGTGGTCGCCACTCTGTTTACTTTTGTCTTTACTGTAGTGATTGTTGGGGCACTGCACGCCGCCTCAATAACACAGCACGGCGTCAGCCCAATGCATTCTCAGCATTCTACTGTCTGAGTGTCTATGTAGCATAAAACCATGAATGAGCATATTGCTATCGCCCTGCACTAATACATATGTACATACATACACTCAAACACGCACAAAGTCCAACCGGAAGGCGCTGAAAGCCACAACTGTGCACCGTCAGCACGTACTACATCTGTACATATCTATTAGACCAATGCACCAATTCTATCTATGCTAGCATCCGTTGAGTGGCAATCTGTAAAAGTTGCGATAAATTTTATGCAGTCCTACATACAAACAACTATGCAATACATACAGTGGCGGGCATAATAATGCTTAATTGACTTGTAACGGGTGATCGGATTGGAGGTAGATTTTCCAATAGGCGTTTGTGACTGATCACGCGTGAGTGCTGTGAATCTGAATTCATATTTTTGGAGCCGCAAAGTCCGTGGAGTCCGTGATCTCCACAACATTTGGTTCCCGTGTAACAATGGATTTACTGCGTCGTCGTTTCGGTTAGCAATTTATTTCTCGTCTCGGACCAGTGGATTGGCCATCAAGATCGTCTGATATCGCACCTTTGTACTTTTATTTGAGGGGGTGTGTAAAATCTATGGGAGTATGTGAATAAACCAGTTTCGATTAAGGCATTAGAAGTCAACATTACTAAATGTGATTGACGTACGACGCCATTTGCAAAAATTATTATAATAATCACAGAGCTAGGACTCCACGCCAATTATTCGAGTGGCTGCGACTTATAAATCATACAGCTGAGAAAAGTGCTGAAGGCTACAAAAGCTGGAAAGCTTGATAAGGATATTACTTGGCTGGTCACTACGGCGATTTTCCTCTTTTTATTCTTAAATTAAAATACAATATAAGAAGTGGTTTAATTCCCTAATAAGAGTGTTACAGCTGGGTAAGGTAAGGTAAAGGTTCGGTTGTGATACCCTCTAATTTCGAATGTAGCGAAACCACTTTGTCTCTCTGATAAATGATAAAATTTTGTGAATGACTTCGGATTCCATGTCTGCGAGACATCCAAAGAAGTAAAGATGCAGACTCAATGCAGACTGACTTGGCTTGCTTAGCTTCGATAACAATTAAAAATGAATAAAAAAATACTGAAATATATGAAATGAGATCAAATGGCAGCTTTGCTTGATGTGCTTGAAGTAAGACGATTTTGAAATAGCTCAATGTTCTATTTTCAACGCTTTTGATATTAGGAATTGAACACCCCTGTCCTTCGTTTATAATAATTTGATTTGGTTTAGCTTCATTTGTGAATTTTATGCTGCAGAGTGGAAGCGAAGCCGAAGATGATGATAAATATTAAAAGAAAAATTCGCAATATTTTTTCAGAAGCAGCATAAGAGTGCAGACAGCGATATCGCAATAGAACAGACTAGTGAAAAATTAGGGAAAATTAACGGGACTTTTAGATATAATACAAACAGCTAATCTTTTTTACTTCTCTTCTCTTGGCGGCCGCCGTAGCCGAATGGGTTGGTGCGTGACTACCATTCGCAATTCACAGAGAGAACGTCGGTTCGAATCTCGGTGAAACACCAAAATTAAGAAAAACATTTTTCTAATAGCGGTCGCCCCTCGGCAAACAATGGCAAACCTCCGAGTGCAGTTCTGCCATGAAAAAGCTCCTCATAAAAAACCGCGTTTGTCGTGTGGAGTCGGCTTAAAACTGTAGGTCCCTCCATTTGTGGAACAACATTATGACGCACACCACAAATAGGAGGAGGAGCTCGGCCAAACACCCAAAAAGGGTGTACGCGCCAATTATATAATATATATATTATATATACAGGGTTGGCCATATTAAACTGACCCATGTGATTATTAAAAAAATATGGAAAAAGAAACATTTTTTTGTGTTTCATTGTGAAAAACATTTAATTTAGTTCAAGGAGATTCGTTTACATCACTTTTTGAATATGATATCGCGCAAGTGGTCGCCCTTAGCGCGTATTTGGATATGTACAGGGTTGGCCATCTTAAACTGACCCATGTGATTATTAAAAAAATATGGAAAAAGAAACATTTTTTTGTGTTTCATTGTGAAAAACATTTAATTTAGTTCAAGGAGATTCGTTTACATCACTTTTTGAATATGATATCGCGCAAGTGGTCGCCCTTAGCTCGTATAGCGTAATGTGCCCGTTTTTCGGCGTTTTCCATAGTTTTGGCCAGCGTCTCGGCCGATATGGCGGCTATTTCCCGTCGGATAATGGCCTTAAGTGCGCCTAGTGTCTTTGGCTTGTTGACGTAAACCTTAGATTTCAAATTACAGTAAAAAGTTATAGGGTTACTCAATGGGTCAGTTTAATATGGCCAACCCTGTACATATATCTCGACCGTAGTATAGAGCTAAGATCTGTTTTTATATGGCTAGCCAAAATTTTTCATGAAAAATAATGGTTTTAAATTGTCTGCCGAAACTGACGCAATAACTAATTTTTTTCAAGTTCAGAATTTATTTGGCAAAATTAATTAGTTGTATTGGAAATAATCCCCGTAATCAAATCAAACGGGTGCTTTAGAACACCGGCGGGCTATCCTCTTTTGGTAGAGCTTGACATTTAAGCCACAATCGGAGTTAATGTTTATTAGCTGCATTTATGATGGCGAAAACTAGTGAAGAATACAAATAAAGAAAACTGTAAGGCCCTATCCATTGTACGGAAAACTATCGATGGTCTCGCAATAATCCAGAGTCATCTATAGCTACGCTAGTGCCATCAAAAGTTTCAGGGC
Organism: Anastrepha obliqua; assembly: GCF_027943255.1. Lineage (NCBI taxonomy): Eukaryota > Metazoa > Arthropoda > Insecta > Diptera > Tephritidae > Anastrepha > Anastrepha obliqua. Next base: position 121,997,843 of record NC_072892.1, read on the forward strand.
TCTAATGTTTTAACACAGCTCAATTCCACATTTGAAGCCTCACTTCCTACAAAAGTAGTAAGAAAATCATTTTGCAACACACAATTTTAAATAGCCGCCACTGTAATTTCCTTGTTTGCATGCACATCTATACTTACATATGTACATACTAATGTTGCAATATAAACATTTTACTTTGAATTCTTCCATTCATTCAAATCGATCGAAAGCTGAAATTTCATTGTTCGCGCAAAGTGAAGAAGCAAAAGTGAAAGGAGTGTAAAGGATCAGGCGAATATCCTGTAAAATCGCAGTAACAATAACACTTTGGAAACAATTGCGCAGTGCGTGTGTCAGCAGCCAATTTGCCTGTCTTCCCGCCTGCCTGTGCGTGCTTGCACACATACAAAGGTGAATAGTTTGCGCTGTGACGCTACTTTTTGGCGCGAGGGTTAAGTACAACAGGGCAAAGCGGTGAGTTGTGCTTCCTGCTGGTGCAATGACGACGCGGATTGGAATGCGGTGCCACAGGCGCTAACAGGATATCTACCTGGCGTATTAAGGGTGAAAGTAGGGTGGCTGTAGCTGCACAAAGTGGAAAGTGGTTTCGGCGAGTGTAATTGTGATTTCATTGCAAAAATTAATTTGGACACAAAATTTTAATTCATATATACATACATACATATGTATGTACATATATACTATACATATAAGGTTGTCAAAAAAGTCTTGCGGTATTTTTATTGAATTTTCAATTGTTCATAAAATTGGTTATAATAATGCGATTTAAGTCAAATATGCGCCGTTTTGTTCGATGACGAGTTCCCAACGAGATGCCAACTTCATAATGCCCCTCTTATAGAAGCTCGCTTCCCTATTGTCAAAAAACTCGGAGAGCCAATTCTCACAGGACTTTCTTGTGGACAACTTCCGACTACCAAGCTCGTTCGCCATGGACAGAAATAGGTGGTAATCACTTGGTGCGAGATCCGGACTATACGGTGGATGCAAAAGAACCTCCCATCCGAGCTCCCGGAGCTTCTGGCGCGTCACCAAAGATGTGTGTGGCCTGGCGTTGTCCTGATGGAAGACAATTCGGCCTCTGTTGATCAAAGATGGCCTCTTCTGCATGAGTGCTGCATTCAAGCGGTCCAGTTGTTGGCAGTACAGGTCCGAATTGAGCGTTTGGCCATAGGGGAGCAGCTCATAGTGGATGATTCCCTGCCAATCCCACCAAACACACAGAAGAACCTTCCTGGCCGTCAATCCAGGCTTGGCCACCGTCTGGGCAGCTTCACCGCTTTTCGACCACGACCGTTTGCGCTTCACGTTGTCGTAAGTGACCCACTTTTCATCGCCAGTCACCATCCGCTTCAAAAACGGGTCGATTTTGTTGCGATTCAGAAGCGATTCGCATGCATCCATACGGGCAAAAATGTTGTTTTGCGTCAAGTCGTGTGGCACCCATACATCGAGCTTCTTTTTGAATCCAAGCTTCTTCAAATGGTTTATAACGGTTTGATGACTTATGCCCAGCTCTTGGCCGATGCTACGGCTGCTACTATGCCAGTCTCTTTCGATCAATTCAGCGATTTTATCGCAATTTTCGACGACAGGCCTTCCGGACCGTGGCGCATCTTCGATCACCTCTGCACCAGAACGAAAACGTTGAAACCATCGTTGTGCGGTGGAAATGGAAACTGTATCGGGTCCATAAACTGCACAAATTTTATTGGCAGCATGAGATGCATTTTTGCCTTTATCGTAGTAGTACTGTAAAATATGCCGTATTTTCTCTTTATTTTGCTCCATGTTTGCGACGCTATAACTCACGAACGACTAAAAGCAAACAACAATTAATCAAACACGTGTTAGCACGTGAAAAGAGCTTTCCAAAAAGCTCTAGCGTGAACCGATGCGACGAATACAACTAGAACTACGCGCTTGCAAAGACAAGCTTGCGGAAATACCGCAAGACTTTTCTGACAACCTTATATGTTCGGTTAAGGGAGATGACTGCTGAGCTCCGAAAATGGCGACTTTGTAAATATTATACATATTAATAATTAATTTTTTTATGCAAATGCGCAAATTATTTGCTTTGTTCTAATGGCCAATAATCGGCATCCGAATACAAATTTTGCACGCAAATGCAACAACAATAATGTGTTACTGATAGAGATATCTATCAATTTGTAATCCGTTCTGTTCGTTTTACTTTTCGTCATTAGTTTGGCAGCACAGCTTTTCGAAATTAGTAGCACTGACAAGTAAATGTAAACAGAAACACAAAGTTATATGAAGTAATTTAGAAAAACCTTTAGTCCAGAGATTAATTTAATGTTACCCTATAAAACATTTTTTTTGTTTTTTGTATTTATTTATTATTCGCAATCACTCATAGGTACAATAAGCAAATTTGTTAAGATTAATTTTCAACAGGAAAAGCTACTCTTCTATTATATACTGACAATAAAGTTCTTGAAATTGACCCCTTTTTTACTTAAGATTTGTTGTTTACAATTAATAGATTTATGCTGGGAGATCCTGGAGCAGTGCGCCAACCTAAATCCAATCAATCTCCACCATTATATCAACAGCTCTGGCCGGCTGGCTGTACATATCTGCCTGTTGGAGGTCTCATAATGGTATCAAAACGGCGTTTTAGTGCTACTTGAGGAGTACCAGACACGGCACTTCAACATTTTTAACCTACCTACCTACCTACTGGGATATCTAAAATATGATAACTTTTCAGTCTTCCATTAGTTAAACTATTGTCTAGCAAATTCACAGCGGAGTTATTGGGGTGCTATGTAGTCTATGAATATGTATTTCTAATACTTAATTTTCATATTTTAATTTTATGAATTTCGGCATTAGGCGCGCCTATAATAGAGCGAAGGGTTTTCGATTGATATCTTTGAAAGATTTCTATATTTAAGAGACTTGCTGCGCCCCAAATTTGAAGAGCATACGGCCAGACAGGCTTTAATATTGTTTTGTATAGACGCACTTTGTTTTCAAGACTAATTTCGGGACTTCGATTCAAAAACCAATACATTTTTTTGGTTTTAATTTTAAGTTGCATCTGCTTTTCTTTCATGTGGACTTTCCAGGCTAGTCTGCGATCAAGGTGAACTCTAAGATATTGAACAGTATCGCTTTGGGGGATCTCGGAACCATTAAGTGGAACTTTTGAGCAGTCTTCCTTTCTCATTGCAAAAGTAGCTTCAACTGATTTTTGCAAATTGACTCAAATGTCCCACTGCAATAGCCATGTTTCGATAAAGTTAAGCTTTGATTATAGGTATTGAGAGGATTCTGCTGGGAAACTGCTTGTTGCAATAATAGGCGTGGATAGGATTGTTGCCATGTTCATATCGTTTGAGACAGGGATGTCGGCTGAAAATATAGTATAAAGACTTCTCTTCAATTGTCGAATAAATATTTTGCCTTTTACTGCATTTTGATTGGTTTTATATATAATATGTAGGTAAACTGCTTCAACAACAACAACACCACCAATAGCAACCACAAAAACAACAACAATAGCAATAACAACTGCCATCACAACAATAACAACAACAACAATATCAATAACAACGGACATAACACCAACAACAATAACGTCAAATTGATAACATTTCAATTGATAAACTCTGGAAAAATTACATTACGTCCTTTAGCCGTGGAGAGATCGTCCTCTTGAAAGTGTTCATATTTACAGGTCCTTCATCTTCCACAAATATTCCAACATTACAATACAATTATTACTACAAAAACATCATTCGGATGGTTCCTGAGAGAATTCATCAGGATACTGAGCTGGATAACCCCAAGAAAACACGTACATAGTTACATACCATACATTTAAATACATTTCGGAGACAACCGCCGAAATTATTGGCCAAATCTAGTATCGCGCAATTTAGCATATATTTCCCTTGGAATATCATCTTCGGGATCAAAATCGGGAAGACTCTTATCAATTTTTGAAAATTCTGTTTTACGGAAGTAGTTTTGGATTGTTGTTACTTCTACTTAATCTCAAGATGTTCAGATGAAATGCATAGCCTCAAGTGCAACAATGGCGTTTGGCAGCTCTGAGGTTGAGCTTACAGCATCAATTTTAAATAGCAACTGCCTTAAAAGTAAGCTTCTATAAAAAATTGTAGCATTTTGGATCGAGGGGTTGGCTTATTGCCATTTTGCTTGGAGATAAACAAATATATTTATGTAGTTAAGTTGAATGCCCTTGGATAAAATGCAGTGTTATTCCAAAAGGATGACATTTTCTTTTTTAGGCTTACACTTTCCTTTGATGAAAATGCCTTGAAACATAGTGTACGCGTTCGGTTATTTGGATAATATCTGTATGGAAGTGTTAATGAGAAAACTTTGTGCACGAAATTTGTTATCTCATTGAAGCTGTTCATTCATAAGAGCTGCTCGTAGTAAGAAATTTTACTGTACATACTTCTAGCAGACATAACTTAAATTTTAATTAAATCAACAATAGAGTGAGCGTAAATTCGTTTTCAATTGAATAATTTGACCTTGAGCCCGCTTCTGAATTTGTACATAAATATTTGCATGTTTTCATGTTTTTCCGTTTTCACAAAAATTGTTTGCACCGCCAAATACATACATTCGTATGTAAACAAATACGTACATATGTATATATATTTCTCATATTCACCTGTCATAATTCTCCGCTTAGTTCCGGCAGCGGACGCGCCTTCTTCCGGTTAAACAAACGTACGTTTGCATGTGCGCGCATAAGCGCAAAATGCTATCAAAATAGAATATTCATAAAGCGTGCAAAAAACAGCCATAACACTCCGCGTGAGCGCAAAAAAACGCTAACCAGACATACAAACAAAAAAGAATACTGCTTCCCGAAGCAAAAGAAAGCGTTGCTGTGCCATTTGTGTACTGGTATATGCACACATACGTACATTAATGTTTACTAGCTACTGGGCAATTGGCAACTGGCGATTGGCGAAAGAACAGAGGAAAACAAAAACATATTTTATGAGTTTGCAAATTTTTACAAGGCAACAAAAAAGCATACATACAAACAAATGTACATATAAACTCGTGCAAGAAACGCGAAATACGCGAGCAAAACAAAGGCGGCATTGTTGTTTACAACGCAGACGCCGACGACGAAACTGCGCATGCCACGAACAAGTTCACGTCGAGCATGTTTGATAGTATGAGATGGGTACGAACATGCAACGCGTAGCACACAACATGCAACATTCAAGTGTGCGACATGTTTGAGCACAACAGTGATGTCGTACGCCGGCAGCGAAAGTGCCTCGGACACGCCAGCGCTAGCAGCGAGTGCACTTCTTGGCAGAGTAAATATATTTTAAGGTATTTTAAGTAAATTTTTTAGTATGCCAGAATTAAGCAGTGATTAGGCTGAAACTGTATTTACCTGCATTTTATGCTTTTAAGGAGTGAAATCACACAAGTACTGCTGGTATCCGCTTATTTCATGCCAGTAGCTTGCGCAATTCAGATTCGTATACTACCCTTCTATGTAACCCTGTGATGTGCGAGCGATAACTACGTTGGGAGCAAGCGAGATATACATAGCAATGTCAGACGAACGAGTGGAACATGTTGGGTGAGACGTTTTGGAAAGTGAACACTTGGTCGGTCGGCCATTTGTGCGAAGAACACAAACGTAGATTTTTAGTTTTAGATTTTTCATTCGTGTTCGAAAGACCGATGAGTGTGGATATAATATAATTGTGCTGTCGTTTTGCGTTTCTGATAGAATTTTCACACATACACAAGTGACATGTGTGTACGCGTATGTGTGTGACTGTATAAATTTTTATAATTGGCGCGTAGCAAACTCAAAGAAAATAGTTACATTAGAAGTAAGAAAAAGCCAAGTGACTAAAGCAAATTGGTCCCATAAACGTTTAAGTTAAACAACAAAGACGCGGCGCAAAAACGCAATTGAGTGCAGTGCAAACGTGAATAATACAAAGTGAAAATTGCCCACGACCAGTGAAAATCGCAGAGGTACCTACATATAACACATTGCTATAGCATCAAGAAGAAAAAAAATACAACAAAAAGAAAATTATTCAACAGAGTACAGTGAAAAATTTTGGAAAATCGAATTGCATGCATGTTTTATCAACGTAATATTGAAATAGAAAAACTCGCGTTCAAAACTGTAGTAGAAATGGCACCCTGCCAAGTGCATCCAGTTATAATTCATACGAGCAGCAGTGCCGTCAGTGCTAGGATTCCCCCAGTGCGCCCCAGTGGAGGGGTGCGCAGAAATCTCTTCGGTCAACCCGACCAGCGTGAAATGGTGCGCCATTTCGACAATGAAAATGCACGTCAACGTAAACGTTTGGATAATTACAAAATTATTGAACCGATCGCGCTGAGTAAGGAAAACAATAAGGAATCTGAGTCTGGCAAAGAATCTTTCCCTGGCCTAGTCGCCACGGAGTTGGAGGCACATGAAAGAGATTTACAAAAACAAAAAAATAAAAGTAATAGCGATGTGCTGTTATTACGTCGGGAGCAGCTCGAGACGACACCTACGTTGTCCGCAAAAAATAAACTAAGAACGCCGCTTACCAGCAACCGCACCACCACCGACGCGGGCACTGAAGATGCGCGTTACAAACCCTACACCAAGCAGTCATTAATCACTGGTGAGTCAAATTGACGAATATAATTATTTTCCAAACCAACTAGTTTTTATACGACGCCCTGCGCGCCAATAGCAGTTAAAGGACAACAAAAAATAGTTTTTATAGATTTCATCATAACTGTTAAATATACCGCGCTATATTCCTAGCAATAATATGGCAACTCGCAAAACACCTGATTCATCATTTCATTTCCTTTTTCTTTGGCGCGCAGAGACTTCCTTGCATGGACGTAACGAAAACGCGCAAAGAAGGTAGTTTTGTTTAATTTGTTGGGTTTCTGCTAAGATTTACCCCAAGCGTCAGCGGAAGGTGCGCGCACTCTGCTTGGCGGTAATTTTTTCCATTTCAACCCTTGTTATGAAATCAATGTCGCAGTGTTGCCAAAACAGAATTATTTTGATTGAGACTCAACTTGAAAAATTGTTTACTTAGCGCGAGTGAACGCATTTAGGGCGTGTTTTTATTCACCAGTAGAGAAAGTTTATTTGGCGAAAGCTTTTTTTCAGAATGTTGGTCTATGGCTTTTATTCGTACTAAATTATTTATCCGAACATAAATTGGGGAAATAGTACTACCATTGAAAAGTATGAAATAAATGAGCGAATGAGTGTTTTGGCAAACTTTTGTTGATCCTATTAATTTATATTTATCCTTTTTATGAATTAGTAACTTTTTATTTATCTTACAAATTTATAATTTTTATTTATCTTTCAAATTATAATAATAATAATAAATATAATTTTTTAACATTTTTTTCTGTAACTTTCTTTTAATATTTTATTATATTATATATAACTTAGCTTGACATTTTTTTTATTTATTTATTTATAACAATTTATAAAATAATAAATTACAGTACAAATTATATTTTTATTATTATTATTTTACTATACAGAAATAAGTAAATAAGCGTAGGCGCACCAGTAACACAGATCGTCAGCTAGCAGGTCAAATTTAGTATTTTTATTTTTAGTCATCATGAGCTGATAGCCCTGGCAGCTAATGCTCATTAGTACATTTTTAGCAAGTTAATTTACTTAATTTTGTCAATAAATTATAATAATAACAATAATATTTTTAGTCATATTCTGATTTACTGGAGAATTACCCTCAATCTAAATCGCACTTAACTCTACATAAATGAATTTCTTTAGGTTTGTCTATTCGAAATATGATATTTCACAACCTTTCCAATGTTTTTACTCTCAACAACTTTTAAATATTCTGAAGGTATACAGTGTCCAAAGATATTATTCCTGCTGTCGGGTTTTTTATTATTTTTTATGGTATGCAAAATATATTTATGTAACTTGTTATAATGCATTATTGCAGTTGTTGTTATCTAATTTCATATTGCCTCATAAAGTTTTATTTTGTTTAATTATTATTTTGTTAATACATTCATATATTTGATATTCCTGTGCAAGTCTTTTTTTCATATCAAGATATGCATACACACATACAAATGTACATATATATTATTTATAGTGTATATACACAGATTTCATAAGACACACTTAGATAGGTATATATATTTATTTTTTTTTATATATTTTTTGTATATACATATACATATTTTTTATTTGTTTTTATATTATATTATATATATTTTATTTTAATTTTTTATATTATATATATTTTATTTTTTATTTTTTTATATATTTTTTTTTATTAATTTTTTATATTTCTTTATATATGTACATATATTTTTTTTTATGTATTAATTTTTTTATATTTCTATTTTTTTATTATTTCTATTTTTCAACGATTCTGATACATTTTTTAGAAGCGTTGCACAATTACAACTAATATATCGATAACGATGCTCATAAGCAATTTTCATTTAATAATTGAACTTGTTTTAAGAAAGCATTTTAATCATCTTTGAAAGAAGAATTCAGCAGAATTAAGCTGGATGCTGCGTCGTTGGCATGCTTTCTTAATCGCTGTTTGCGAGCCAAGGCAAATTGCTTCATTACTTCACTCACAGTCATATTATATGTATAAGTGTATACATACTTGTACATTTTTTTTTTCTTATGTCCTTTATAATACTTTATTAGTTTGGGGGAAAGAAATGCATTATTTTCGGTTAAAATAATTTAAAACTGTTTTTTTTTTTAACGAATCTGCGTATTTTCTAGCACAAGAAATTAATATAATTAATTATTATATGGATTAAAGAGCAAAAAAACCGTCAGGTTAAAACTTGCATTTATTTTAACAAAATTTCATGATTCGTGCGTCCCCACAATTTTCTAAAGATTATATGTTAGGAGAAAATGCGCAACATTGTCAGAAAAAAAATTATTAAAAATCAACGCGAATTTTGTGACATACAAACTTGCATACTATTATTATTAAAATTTAATGGGCTATAAAACTGCATACCAATAAATATCATAAAAATTAAAACAAAACAATTTTTTTTATTAAAATTTATTATAAAATGTATTGTATTTATAAGATTCAAAGTTTTGATGAAAATATGTAGAATTTTCATAAATCTTGTTTAAACGTTTTTTATGCTTCTTTTTTATATGGCGAAAAGCAGCAACATTATTGCAAAAAAATTATTAAAAATCAACGCGAATCTTGTGCCACTACAAACTTGCATTTTATTGCACATAAAAATAATACATACATATACATATATTTAAATTTATTAATTAATTTAAATTTAAATTTAATGCATTTAAATTTATTATAAAAATCTAAAAAGTTCAAAATTTTGATGAAAATATATCGAATTTTCATAAATCTTGTACATATATGTTTTTATGCTTCCTTTGTATATGGAAAAATGCGTCACAACGTCATGAAAAAAAATTATTAAAAATCGACTAGACTTTTTGCCATTACAAACTTGCTTTTTATTGCAATAAAATTTAAAGGGCTATAAAACTGTATACCATAAATTAAAAAAATATATGTTTTATTTAAATTTATTATAAAAAATTAAAAGATGATGAAAATATATCGAATTATTGGAAATCTTGAACAAATATGTTTTTATGCTACTGATTAAAAGTTCCAAATTTTTATGAAAAATTTAATTGATATGGTCTTTGCTATAGAATCAACTATAATTTTATAAAAATAAAAATAAAAAAATATTTTTTTGTAACAATAATAAATAAAATTTTATAATAAAATAAATTTAAAAAAATAATATAATAAAATTGTATAATACAATTTTATAATATTATTATAATATGCTCTATACTATTTTTTATAATTTCTAACTTCGCTTGTTTTTTTTAAGCTATTCATCTACAGTTTATATATATTCATGTTGTAAAATGTATCAAATTATATAAAAAATATGTCAAATATACGAAATTTTTTATTTTGAATGTACGACTGTAAGACTGTAGAAAGAAATAAAAAATATTTGAATTAAAAATAAATATGTGGTAATTTTATAGTTCTGCTAAGTATTATAAATATATGTATGTATATGTCCGCATATGTATGCAAACAGGCTAATGATTCAAATTCTTCGTATGCTTTTGGCGGGCATTACTACTACATTCGCCTTTTACATATTGCATCCATACATACATTTGCATTTACGCACATGCCCGTGTAAATCTTTGTTTATTTCACATTTGGAAATGTGTGCACATCAATTCATTTGGCTATCATGCATTCACTCAATAATACATACATACATATTCCTTTACAAGGTGCATGCACTGAGATTATATCTGCACACATACATACATATACATACCTAGGGTATTTTCTTTTGGGCGCCAAAAATCGTAAAGCGTTTTTATGAGTGCGCTATTTGTGTGGTGGTGCTATTGGTTGTTGGTTGGTAGTGCCTTTCCGAGTTCAGGTGTCCTCTTTTCATTTTCAAATATATTCTACATACATTTCAACACATTTACAATTTGGTTTGTATACGCGTAGTTTTGAAATTCTTTTTGTGTCCACTCAAACTAACATGTGCATTTTCGTACATATGTATGTACATACATCTCTATGTACGTAAATACACGCATGTATGCTTGGTTTTCGCGCCCGAAATAATTCCCGCCTGAAAATCTTGCCGGACACATGCTTGCCGCCACACAGCCTTTTTTACAGCTGTTATTGATGGTGTATTCCGCCGCCGCCACTGCAGCTCACCACTTGACATACGTACACAAGTACACACTTCGCCAACTCTTAAGAAATTGTCAATAAAAAATTTGGCGGGGAGATGAAATTCCCATACCATCAAAAAGTGAAACAAACTCATACGAAAAGACACCGTAACGAATGTTTTGAATGTTTTTGTCACATTCTGCTTGTCCGACTATTCGCTGCGCTCTGTATACGTTTTTGTTACATTTATTAATTTGTTTAATTTTGTTTTGCTCGGCTGTTGCCAATTTTATTGGCGGTCCGACGATGCGTGGTCACATCTACACAGTACATACATACCTACATGCATACATTCTATGTATGTTTGAATGAATGGGGCGATGAATAGTTTAAAAATATGTTACAAAATACAGATAATTAAATTAGTTTGTATCGGCATACGGATTTAAAAGGAAAGCGAAGAAAGCGGACAAAGGCGCGAATTCAATTTGATTAATATTTCGGTTATAGTTGATTATTTCAATGTTTGTATTACAAGTCAGTCGAGAGTGGCTAGTATTTAAAAAATTGTATATATTTTTTTTCTATTTTTAATAAATATTTTTTTACTTTTTAATAGAAAATATATATTTTTTTAATTAAATTTTTTTGAAGTGAAACTTCTTTTGTCTCGAAGGATGAAACGCTGTGAGGAGTAAAACCATAGCGTTTCATCGATATGTGACGCTACGCCAGCGCCATCTGTTAAAAGCGTGGCGTGGATGAAACGCTGTGAGGAGTAAAACTACGCTAAACTACGTAAAACTCACGCTATGCCAGCGCCATCTGTTAAAAGACTGGCGTGGCGTGTCGTCGTGAATGTAATGCGGTCGTTTATTATTGCATTCTTATCGAATGTAATTTGTAAATATGACATTTGATTGACGGCCGCCGTAGCCGAGTGGGTTGGTGCGTGATCACCATTCGGAATTCACAGAGAGGTCGTTGGTTCGAATCTCGGTGAAAGCAAAATTAATGAAAACATTTTTCTAATAGCGGTCGCCCCTCGGCAGGCAATGGCAAACCTCCGAGTGTATTTCTGCCATGAAAAAAATCTGCTCATAAACATATCATAAAACAAAATGAAATAAATGCATAAAAAAAAAAAAAAAAAAAATTTTCTTGTGATTCGAACCAAGGATTTCGGATCGGAAGCCCACATTGCTAGCCGCTGGGCTATCGCGCTGTGCTGTCGCCGCAAAATAATGTATCATAAATCTGTTTACCATACCAAAGACCATACACTTTGCGAACGCATTTCGGTGGAAACAGTTGACAGTTATCCCAAACACAATATTATATTAGTAACGCGAGACGCGTCATAGAGTGTGTGTGTAGTTTTGAGCAAATCTTACAAACATATTTTGTTTTGTTGATTGATTTCTGTTAAATATGGCATCAAATCAACAAAAACGGAAACCGAAAACAGGTGCTGAACGGCAACGTGAGTATTTGGAGCGTAAAAAATTAAGAGCTACTGTTGAACACCGTGACAGTGAATCCTCCGGTTGTACGATAAGTGATAATTTGTAGTACCAACAACAAGATGCGGAACTACCATTGATGCAGTATTTCATCGATACCTTGATAGATTAGAATGTAGATCATTTTTTACGTATTTCAGTTACCATAAAGCCCTTGTTTCATTTTTGGAAAACGAATCCAATAATGATAATGACAATGCCGAGAACCAAATGTAATTGAGTACAATAAATTCATTTCTTTTTATATTAAAATAAATAAATAATTCTGTTTAATAAAATTCCATTCCATGCTTTCCATGACTTCTGCATGCATTATATTGAAATAATAGTTAAATTATTGATTTGTTGATAAAAGAAGTTTCACTTCAATCGTGCGGGTTCCGTGAACTACCACACACTTTCTTTTTTCTATTTTCAATAGAAGAAAATATATAATTTTAATAAGAAATATATATTTTTTTCTACTTTTTAATGGAAAAAAATATATTTTTTTTACTTTTTAATAGAAAATATATATTTTTTAAATAAAATTTTTTTCTATTGTTAATAGAAAAATGTATTTTTTTTACATTTTGATAGAAAATATATACTTTTTTTACTCTTTAATAGAAAATCTATGTTTTTTTTTTTACTTTTTAATAGAAAACTTATAATTTTGTTTTCTTACTTTTTAATCGAAAATATATAATTAGTTTTTTTTTACTTTTTAATAGAAAATATAAATTTTTTTACTTTTAATAGAAAATCTATTTTCTTTTTACTTTTTAATAGAAAATCTATAATGTTTTTTTTTACTTATTAATACATTTTTGTTTGCTTTTTAATACAATAGAAAATATGTATTTTTCAATTAAATTTTTTTTTCTATTGTTAATAAAACCTATAAGGTTTTTTTTTACTTTTTAATCGAAAATATATAGATTTTTTACTTTTTAATAGAAAATATAAATTTTTTTACTTTTAATAGAAAATCTATTTTTTTTTACTTTTTAATAGAAAATATATATATTTTTTTTTACTTTTTAATAGGAAATATAAATTTTTTTACTTTTAATAGAAAATCTATATTTTTTTACTTTTTAATAGAAAACTTCTATTGTATTTTTATTTCTTAATAGAAAAAAATATTTTTTACTTTTTAATAGAAAATTTTTATTTATTTTTTGTTCCTTTTTATGACTTAAAAAATTAAAATTACTTAGACTGACGCGCTTTGTTAAACTCGGCCGAAATCACTTAAGCGGTTATCGCGCCAATAAAAAAAATAATAATAATACGCAGAAAATAAAGTAACTTAGAATTTTTTAAACCAACGACCTCTGCTAAACTCAATTTCCTGTACATATGTAACTTTTTATATTTAACAGCAGCAGTGGCATGGAATATAATAAATTGTTATTAAAATAAACTCGAGAAGTTATTTCGAATTGCAAATTTTATTGTATTTTTATATAATTTTATTGCATTATAAATAATTCTGGAGGCGATATTACCTCGACTGCGCCTTAGACGAAATACGATCGGTAGAGCCTTGTACAACTTTTTCCATATACATCTATATATACATATATAATTGACGCGTACACCCTTTTTGGGTGTTTGGTCGAGCTCCTCCTATTTGTGGTGTGTGTCTTGATGTTGTTCCACAAATGGTGGGGCCTACAGTTTTAAGCCGACTCCGAACGGCAGATATTTTTATGAGGAGCTTTTTCATGGCAGAAATACCCTCGGAGGTTTGCCATTGCCTGCCGAGGGGCGACCGCTATTAGAAAAATGTTTTTCTTCTTTTCTACTTTTTCCATACCTCACTAATAATTGGCCGAATATCGGCTCTCAAGTCGACAATTATAGCAATTGACAAACCAGTCTGTAATAGTAAACTGCTAGAACAACAACAACAGGTGTCCAAAGTAGTCCCAAGGCGTCACGTCACATGAGCTAGAATATATTTTTTCAATGTAATATTCAGCAAATTTTTCTTATTATCTGTTAACATTGAAATGAAGCTAAGTCTGGCTGCATTTCAATATGATTTTCACCGCAAAAGTGTGGGTGTATGTAAAAACTGAATTCCCAAACTTTTACAAAAGCCCTTCTGGCCGATTTTTTGTTTCCAAAAATTAATCAGCTAAACATCGACAACATTTGGTTCCAATTAGACGGCGTTATTTGCCATACACCGCCCTTCCCATCCGATTTATTGCAATATTCAAGCCACCGTTGACGCCTTACGGCCAGATTTATTGGAAGAAGTAGTCAAAAATTGGACTGATCGAATGGACTAAGTATGTCACTCGTAGCCGTGGCGGACATATCCCGTATATCATATTCAAAAAATGAATGCCATGAAATTATACAGCAGAGTATAATAATAAAAATTCAATCCAACAATAGGTATTTCTGTTTTGTATTAACATTTTAAGTTCTCAAGCTTTTAAAAAAGCACCTCATATAATTGTTACAGGTATTTCAATGGTAAGTATGTAGTTGCTTCCTAATAGGCGATTGTTAGAATATTTCTATAATTAATTTTTCATCACCCTGCATCATGTATATTTAGGAATTTTTTTTTGCAGACTTGAGGTAAAAGTAGACTCTAAAAGAATATCCTCGATTTTTGAGCACTTTTCATGACCTGCTAGAATTTATTCAGCGAAATCGAGCATTTTTATTCCAAGTGTTTGGGTATGCAAACATTTTATTAAAAATTTTCCATTTTAGAACTGAGTTTATATTCCAAGCCTTGATAGAGTTGTAATTTAATTGCCTGTAAAATTTAATTTGCATGCGCGCGTTCGCCACCGCCTTTGATAAAAAAATATTCCTTTGATTTAATGCACTGCCCCCATAGTACAGTTGTTCTTCAGTTAGTGGCGCACGAATTATTATTCATTAATAACTACTTGCTCGTATCCAAACAGATATGTTTATATGTGGTTTTATATGATTAATTTACATCCATACATACATACATGCCTACATACATACAAGCGTGCGTCTTGATTATGTTTCTGTTTTAAAAATATGTGGCCTGACTTGTTGTTGATCTGACTGCGTCTTCGGTCTCCTGCTCTTAGTTTAACTGTCCGCAGCATTGTTGTTTTGCTCATTTGTTTGCATATCTCTTCTACATTCGGGCAGTATTGACGTCGATGGGTGAGCCCGCCTTTTTATCCAATGCCACTGTTGTTGTAAAAGTGTTGTCACCAATAAAATGCGCTTAATTTTTTGGCAATCATTCAAAGCATATAGCAAAAAACAAATCATGAAAGAAATATATAGTATGTATGTATGTGTGTATAAAAAATAGAATAAAAAATGCATAACAAACACAAAACTCAAAACTCAAAATCGTTAAGTAAGAAAGGTCGAACAAAAACAGAAATTGCAAAGACTACTGCTGTGGGTATAAAAATAAAAGTTACTTTTTCGTTGGCTTCAAAAACAAAAACGTTAATACGAAGAGTGGCATAACGCGCTCGTCGCAGGTTTGCTGTATATGTATGTATGTATGTATGCAGAAAACCACAATCACAATAACATCGAAATGAGTATGAAAACAAGCAGAAAATTTTGTCAAATGAGCGCCAAAATATTTGATAGCAATTCATTCTAGAGTCGCGTACACATGAAACGTAATTTTACTTTTTGCGTAAACAAGTCACAATTCCGCCAACAACAGCGTTGATAATCGCTATTTTTCGGCTTCACATAGACGCTACTATGGCTGTGCTGCTACGCCATGATTGCCTTAGTTATTAGATGCTTGGTTATAATTGGTCTTATCAGTTTCTATTTTGGAGACTTTCTTTTCAGAATTTAGCAATGTCTTCCCGCCACTTGGCAGTGTTTGGGCTCAATGCGAAAGTATGTGTGTATGTGTATTAAGTGCTGTTGTATTTTTTATTAGTTGAAAGTTTATCAGTATTGTTTGACTAATTTTTTTTATTTTAATTTTTTTTTTTTAAATCGCAAGTAAGAGGAAAGTGCCGAGTATAGTAAAGTTTCAGGTAATACTGATACATACCTACATATGTATGTTGTATGCAAATACAGTGATGTCTAAAAGTCTACATACGTTTTCGTTGATTTGATAGTCTGACACATTTTGATATGAAACTTTTTTTAATTGCAATGAACTACAAAATTCATTATTTAACATGAAATAACAAAGTTATGGAGGGAAAACGCAAAAACATCCTCGAAAAAAGTCTACTTAAATAAACGAAAATAAATAATTGGCGCGTGTAATTTTGTTTAGGTGTCTGGCCGAGCTCCTCCTCCTACTTGTGGAATGCGTCTTGATTTCATTCCAGATATGGAGGGACCTACAGTTTTAAGCCGTCTCCGGACGGCAAATGGTTTTTTTGAAAATTTTTTTATGGCAGAAATACTCTTGCAGGTTTGCTATTGCCTGCCAAGGTGCGACCGCTATTAGAAACAAACATTTTTCTATCATTTTGCTGTTTCATGCACGGAGATTCGATCCAACACACTCCCGAATGGTAGCCACGCACCAGCCTACGGCTACGGCGGCCTACATACAGTACCAAACAAAAAACTTACTTTTATGTGAAAACTTTACTTAAGCCCAGATAATGTTGCTATCTTTGGTATTTAGTTGTCCATTGTTAGCACCATTAGCCACTTGAAGCCGACATGGCATCTAAACAACTAAATTTGTCAGCTCTGCAGATGTTAATTCTGTTCCCAGCTTCTATTATGCGCTCGGTGAGTACAACAGCGCTAGAAACCTGGATTTTGCGTGCCAAAATTTTCAGTAAATGCTCAAATATATTTAATTGTTGGCTTTGCTGTGGTGTGCATAATCGTCTTGGTGCATAGTAAAGCAGCCAATTCTTAACAAATTGTGTGGTGTGCCTGTGATCGTGTGAATGATCCAACCTGCAGCAAGGTTTCAAATCATGTTTCAGCAAAGATTTACATTTATAAAGATCCATGTTACCCTCAATTAATTCTATTATTCAAACTTTAAATGCAGCTCTCCAAACCATAACGTTGCCCCCACCACGCTTGACAGTTGAAGTTAAATTCTTAGGATTGAGTGCAATATTTTTTTCCCCCAAACTTTTGCTCTTCCATTGCTGCTAAATTTATTAAACCCTGGCCTTATACATCGAGCGACGATTGTCTGTGCCACTTTCGATGAAAGATTTTCTCGTGCGTAAAAACAATATCGTATTTGATACGACACTTTTGGCCAAAGGTGAAGTTTACGGTTTTTTTTCCAGATATTAGTGGAATTTTGCTTGGTGTTCTACTGTGGAAACCATTATTGTTTAGAAGCCTTCTAATTGTTATTGGATGGGCATACTTTTCTGATATGATTGGTACATATGTTCGGTTAATTTTGAAGTTTTAACTTTAGGATTTTTGTCCACTTGCTTGCGAATCAAACGGATGTCTCTGCGAGATAATTTATTCGGGTGGCCACTGCGCGGCTTATATTCGGGTAGGACCAATATTTTTTTTTTAATTTCTTACTATGGTCTCTACTGTTGTTTGGCTCAAGTTTCAAATTTTTGAAATTTCACTGTATTTCTTTTTTTATATAGTATGCTGTATAACCAGCATATAATCTTCTGATCTCTTTTCGCGGAACCATTTTTGCTGCTCAAGTGTTCAAATCATGGCTGAATTCGATATAAGTAGAGTAGTAAACATAATAAAAGAGGGGAAAACGGTACTTTACCTTATCACAACACCCGATACTTACTAGTGTACAAGCTTGGAGCTTCGTTCTGTATGTATATTTTGTCAACGCTGGTTTTGGGTTTTCCCCCCATAACTATGTATTTTTTTAGTTGATTGTGATTTCAAAAATGTTTCAAATAGAACTGAATCAACACAATTTTCAATAAACTTTGCAGACATTGAACGAAAATAGGGGGGTATGTAGACTTTTGTCCATCACTGTACATTTGGGATATATATCATGTTATATTTCAACCGTGTTGCGCTTCAAATTTATTTGTGTTGCACATTTTTTGTTGCTGTAAAATTTCGACTTCCTGAGAAAGGCTAAATTCCGGAGTAATAGTTAGCCTGGTAGCTGACGCTGTAACCTAACTATTAAATTTTGTGAAATGTATTAATAAACCAAATTTAATCCATAATTAAATTTAAATCAACATTTTCTTTAATTCAATAAATAAATATATATTTCTGAAGTCTGTGCATCCCTACTGGCTTAAACTAGTTTGAGTGCACTTATTTTCCTTCAAAAGTATACTTCTAAACGTAATGCAAATTGAAAATTTCATGAGGGAAGTGTTTTTTAAATAATAGGAAAAGTTTCCAATTATGGGAAACGGAAGATAAGGGTTAAATTTTGAGGTTTTAGGGGCTTTGAGTGAAGAAACGTTACCATTTTTATTGCAAATATTTAAACATTTTCGTAACTTGCAACTGTGTAGAACCGTGTAGCAGGATCGGAATGGAAGATACGTAGATATTTTATGAGAAACTGTATATAAGAGCAGAAATACACTACATAGTCAAAAAGTGGACTTATTTTTTATTCAGATACATATGTACGTATGTGTACAAGTAAAAATTATTGTTTAAGATTATTGTTTCAGCTCGATTAAAATATTAAAATGAAAATTTTTGAAAATTTGCGATTAAATGAATTTACAATAATATTTTTTTTTTTTTCAAATGAAGGATAACTCCAGTATTTATTTATATATATATAACATATATAGTGCCTATATGTATATATGTACATATATGTATATAAATAAATATATTTGGATATGTGCCTCATACAAGTATTATAGGTGTGGTAGCATTCATTTAAGTTTAGTATAAATTTCTCCTATTAAGTATTAAAGCCTAAATATGTATGCACATGCATGTATGTATGTCTGTATATGTATGTTTTTATGTTTTCGATCATGCCTATAAACGTCAGATCATTCAAACAAACATAAGACTGACGGACAAAGCCCATAAATGAACAAAAGCTGCACGATGGAGCAAATCTCGTCACAGTTTTCGGCGCACTACGCACAGTTAAACTGTACCACCATCTCGTCAACAGCGGTCGCTCAGCGAGCCAGATTGTTTGTCTGTTGTTTTGTACGTATGAGATACTCTCCTACACCAGCACATGAAATGAAATTCTGTAGAGAAATCGAATGAATAATAGTAGTTATTTATTTAATTTATTTCTTCTTATTTGATCAATATTAATATTTTATTAGAGGTCGTTGAGACATTTATGTATGTATTTGTAACAATTTAGTTAAGTAAGAAAAGTAATACTATTCCATATCAAGTGCAGTGATTTAAATATTAATTTAATTCCACTTTTTGCCATAGGTAATAATGCCTTTTAAACACCAGTTTTTAAATACAAAAATATGCGCTAAAAGCTAAAGGTAAAATTGCAGAATTCACTTTGAGAAAGAGACTGTGTGTATGTGAGTGAGTAGGCAGTAAAAGAGAGAGAAGTCATAAAATATTCAAATGGTGCACTGGGGTTCATGCGTTTTTCGACGTGTTTGTCGTAGTCAACGTCGTCGTTTTTTTTTTCTCTTTATTTATGTTCTTTCGGTTTCAACTTTTGCTGTTATTCCTGCTTTTTGTTATTGCTATATAAATTGTATTTTAAATCGTTTTATTTGTGTGCTTTTTGTTCTTGTCGTCATCGTTATGCAGTCGCATTCGTATCTATATTTGTATGATTATCTGTGCATTTGCAAGCACCACAGTCAGTATGGCAACGGCAAATGCAAAGTCACTGGGTAGTAGTGGCCGTTGCAGCGACGGCGGCAGAGGTAGCCGCACCCACAATACACCACCAGGCGCACCATAGCTAGCTATCAGACTCCACCACGTCTGTCACCCTCTTTCATTCTACTGCGCAGAAACATAATACACAATCGTGCTTTCATATTTATTTGTGCTGGCTATATGTACGAGTAGATATTCTTCGGGTATTGCGTTCGCGTGTTATTCCAACAAAATAAAATGAAGAAAAATACGAGTGTAAAAAAGCGAAAAGGCAACTCTCCACTCTGCTTGTGCTGGGTGCTGCCATACTGTGGAGTTTTCTGTATGATCAGTGATTGAATTTTATGTAGTTTTTAAATAGTAAATATTAAATATTTATAAATTTATAAAATATAATATTGATAAATATTTATTCTTTATTAAATATTATATAAATATAATAATATTTATTATTTATAAAATATCACATATTTTAAAAAGAATATTATTAGAATAAAAGAGAGCGTTACTTTTTGCTCTTAATCATTTGCGTTACTGTTATTTGTACACATAAAATATACAGTATGTATATACATTCTTTACATGCATATACTCGTACTATACCTACTTATACATACCTACATATGTACATACATATGTATGCGTAGCCAAAAAATCTTCTCGCTTACACCTGCTCCAAATGCCATTTTTTTTACTCTTTCAAAACATTCATATAGCGACTTGGGTAGTTGTGATTTTTGGCGGGAAATCTTGCCGCTGACGACAATACGCACAATAGATAAACATGTTCATACATGCGCAAATATAAAAGTATGTATGTATGTATATTTCCACATACGCACTATTTGCGGTTACATATCTACATACACACTTATCTACATATAATGCATCTACATACATACATACATACATATTTAAAAGATATATTTCCTCTCTCTTTAAAACCCATCATTTCTCTCGCACGCTCTTTTGCCTGTTTTTGGTTTTTTGTTATTTGTGAAATCGCACTTGTATCGCTCATTTACATAGGCACGCAGTTGTTTTGTATAATTTGTTTATTTCATCAATTGCTCCGTGTACTGTTTCTCCACTTCGAACGGCCTTCGGTCAATCTGTACAGTTTTATTTTATTTTTACTTTAATTTATTTTTTAAAGCGAATGTATTAAATACGATACGCATAACCAGCTTTATGCGTGAACATTCTAGTTAGAGTTTTTTTGTGTGGGTGCATGGATTATAGCCGAAGATCATACCATATTACCCAATAGGAACTATTTACGATGCAACGTTTGTAATTCTACTGATTGTTTTGGAAATCTGTGTGGACAAATACGTAGTTTTTAACTAATACAAAAAAAACAAAAAAGTGGTGGATCGTGGTAATTAGACGCGCTCATATTATTTTGAACACAGTTGCTTATAATTTTCATAGCTACCTGCCACATTTTATTAAAAAATAAGTACCCATAAGAATGTAATTGACAAATTCCCTATATTTCGTAACCTCACGACTAAATGTGTCATAAAATCTGTACATCTGTAAAATTTCTGTTTTGACTCTGCTCAATTTCCTTATGTGGGCACCTGTGCTGTCCTAATATTTCATTTTCAAAATGGCATCAAACAAACAATCTGGAAACAAACAAGAAAATCTATGAAATGCGTCGTCTCCTCTTGACTATTCTGTTTTAACAGAGCCTTTTTAACACAATGAGATGGTGTAGATGATACCAAAATGTTCTTACATTTTCAGGACCCTTGCGAGTACAAGTTATCGTGGTTTCACTGTATATAAAATATAAACTGAAAGGAAGGATAAATTAAATGACCAAAATCAAGCAATATAGCCTAGTGAGACGGTGGCGTTAATCGGGATTACAGGCCCAGTTAATTCTTATTAAAATTGTAGTGTGATAGTTTTGTCAGTAAAATTTGGACCGCAGGACACAAATACGGTTATTACTAACAAATAATTATTTATTTTACTGCTGCGTTAGTTTGTAAGTTTATATATTATAATAATTGTATTCTTATGTAAACTTTTATTAAAATAAAAAAAATTTTTATTAAAAAAAATTTTAAATCACTATTTCTCAAATAGCTCCTTAATATCAAAACAATTAATGTTATTTCGAACGTATTAGTGCAAACTAGCACAGTCTTTCTTATTATTCTCTTTAAAAGTTGCATTACTTTTCATTCCCACAAGATATTAACTGTCTTCTTTGGGCAATGTTGCCATCGAAAATTCCCCTAATCCGCTTTAGTTATGAGAATTAAGTCAAGTTGTCAATACGCCTTTGTTACCCTTATAAGAGTTTGAGTTTAGTTAACTTTAACTCCTGAGATAATTCCGAATTAAGCCGTTAATGACGATTAACGCCGCCGTCTAGGCTATTAGTCTATTTCGCATGGGTAGTAACCCATCAAGGAAAACCTTAAAATTCTAAGCATGTGTAGGTATTCAAGTGTGTTTGTATTCGATGTTATAAGTTTTTGTTGTTTTTCGTTTATTCTGGTTTTAGCAGTGGTCCTATAAGTAAGTCAACCATAAGATAAAATACATCACCAGTCTGTTGTGAATGAATTGAATTTCATCGTTTATTAGTCGAACAGAAGATGACGCCTTTAAATTTCACCTTCAGACCAACACACCAACCGCAATATCCCATTCTGAAATGCGCTTTTGAATAAAACACAACTATAAGTGGATTTGTATGCATGCGGAAATGTATTATGTATGTGTGTATGTATTTACGCGGAAATGTGTACAAACAAAACGCTGACTGTTATGCTTTGCAAGCGATAGCGAATGTTATAAGAGTTTGAGTTCGGCACTTCACTATTATTATAATTTTGTGTGGTTTGTTTTGATTTGGGTTTCTAATTTTTTAATTTAGTTTACTATTTTTGGTTCAACTTTCGTAAACACTTATAAATCGTCAGAGTAGTAAAAATCGTAAGAAGCGTTCGCGGTCCATAGTACGAATGACCGCAATGTTGACGATTACGACAGCCACGATTACGGCTCCGTGGGAATGTACATACATGCATACATATATAAATACATGGGTATGTGTGTGTGTATGCAGGTGAGAAATGGCATTTCACTGTACTATTAACAGTAGTGAAGAAAGAAAGCTACGAATGAAAGCAGTTCGCTGTCTGTGCCAGTGCATTGAATCACAACAACACAGTTGTACGTATTCGCTCCGTTGTCGCCGTCGTTTTGAATCCGAGGTTTTTGTGCAGCTTAAAGTGGTTGTTGTTATTATTATATTATTATTAATACTATTGCCGTTAACGGTGAGTAGTAAAAACAAATGTTTTTTGATATTTTATTTGTCGGTCATCATTGTCTTCGCATATTTTGTGCATTAAATTTTTGAGAAGAGAAAAGAGAGAAGTGAGGTTTGCCTTAGTAGTGATGTTGTTATGGTTAAGGGTAAGGGGGCGTGAAAAAGAAAAACAGACTTTGTTTACCTTCATGCCAGCACGTTCTTAATGTTTTGGTCGAGCATGGCCATCACGAATGCAAAACCAACAAAACATATGTACATACATAAGTTGCTTACCTACCCATCGCCTAACTGGCTCTTTCACTTTTTCGCTCATCGTTTAGTTCGTCAATTGTTTGAATGACTATTGGTTGGCTTTTTAAGTGTGCCCCAGTTATGAACTTATTGTTGTGTGTGTGTGTGTGTGTGTGTGCATGTCTGTGTGCCAGCCGTTGATTTGGATGGTTGGTTCAAAATAGCGTTTTGTCTGCAGAAATAATGGTGAAAACTGGCAACTGCCTGCCAATTTGAGGTTATATTGTTATTAGTTAATTAACTGTTTGTTTATGGTTTTATTTTTATTTTTGTAAGGGGAAGTGAATTGCTAATTGCATGCAGAGAAAACTTGCTTTGAGGCCTTTGCGTTTTCGAAAGCAATAAGAGTTTTACATTCTGTTAAATTCTTTAAGAAAAAGTAGTAAAGAAGTGAATACAAATAAGCCATTTTGAGAAGCTCTTCCTTTTGATACAGAGGCACAGTTTTTCGACTTGATGAAAACAAGGGTACTAATAATACAACATTTGACTGGCAGTGGCCAAACCTGTTCGACGAAGTCTATTTTCTATAACCCTGCTTCAGGAGGTTTGTTATAGAAATATATTAGAGAATTGAGGCAACATCATATCATCCGATTCCTCAGAATTGTAAAAATGAGGGCGCAGGAGAACAAAGATGAAAAAAACCGAAGATTTCCTTATTGATTAAAATACTTTAAATTTTTATGTAGAATATCTATGGACAGGCCTAAATAACTAATAATGCGTTTTGGAAGTTATCTGAGCTTATTTAATGTAGAGAATATCTGAGATGTTACCTGTAATTGGAATTTTACGGAGATATTTAATTTTGATTCTAGGATGTGACTTAGACCTTTCAGTTCTTGAAAATATGTTGTTAAAACAATCAGCCTCTGCGTACTGATTCTCGCATTGCTGAAGACAGTAATACCATGGCCTTAGCATATAACTAAGCTCGGGGGTCCCCGCGTGGCGACCGCTATTAGAAAAAACTTGTTCTATTATTTGGTGCTTCATGCGCGGAGATTCAAACCTGCGTTCTTCTGAATGGCAGTTACGACGCACCAACCCCCATTTAGTTATGGCAGTTTCGGCATTTTACAGAACATTTACTTCAACATTTTTTCCAATCTTCGAGACATTCACTAAAATAAACTTCCAAAATGGTCTGGAAGATGCGATGCGTTGTAGGCTTTACTATATTCCTTAATCGTATTGAAACGGTGTCCCCGTCGCGACTTCTTGAGCTTGAGCAATAGCCGGAAGATATTTGTTGTATTTTGAACAATATGCTCCATGAGAATTTATGACAAACGGAATGCGTTTTTTTTTTTTTTTTTTAAATAAAACATCTTTTAGTTCAGTTTTCAGTCGTCTATTTCCTGTTCAATGCTTTTCGAGTGCTTTACTAATATTTACTTCAATTAAACCTCGAAAGCGTTTTGAGCCACTCGAACAGTACAAAGGAAAATTTTACATTTGCAGCAAATAGTTCCTTGCTCAAATCATTTTTTTCGCTAAGCGTTGATCGCTAAATTATGAACTAAAATTTGAAAATTTCGAAAATGTAACTAACATAGAAGCATACGAAGAGTCTTTAATTTAATTTTCATTTTTTTAAGGTAATTTCAAATCGAATAGCAAAAATTAAATACCATAGACGTATGTAATTGCGTATACACACAAATACTCATATTTTCCGAGTTTAAATGAAACATATTGGCGCAATCTTTTATTTTTTGTTTTTGTGTCCACTGCGGTGGTGAGATATCATGGGGTGAATTACATCATAGCAGCTCTTCTGTGTCAGAGTCCTCCCCTCAAAGCAAACTACTTGCAGTCACCATCGATCGATCGATGGCTAATTGCATTCTCCTATTTCTTCATACTCGGGCTTGTTTCGAATGGCGTATTATTTATAAATGTATGTACATACATATGTATGTAAATACTTATGCAAGTATGTATATATGTATGTATGTATGTATGTAGGTTCGTGTCTGTTTTTGTGTGTATGTGGTTTTTAGATTGCATTTCGATTTCGTTCGTCTCGTTATCAACAGCTGGCACAATGCTGTGCATTTTATTGCTATTTCTGCGTCGCAGGTAATGTGACATGTTTGCTCTACTATTTGTTGTTGCTCATCGTCCACTTAAACGATATTTGTGCAGTGTGTACTTTTGTGGAATGAGATGATAAGCGTTTGCATTTGGATGAATGTGAATGGACTTGCAAGCTATTATGAAGGTCATTTGCCGTACGCCATCACACAACATACGATTTTGTAATAGGAGAAGAAGAAAAGCGAAAAAATAAAATAATATAAGCATCATTAACCAACTATCAACTAATAATTATAAATAAACTAATAATTATTATCTACAACTGTTCAAAACTTCATTGATTAATATTGATTTTTTCTCTCTTTCTTTCCTTTATGTTTACTTTTAGATACAATGCAGAAGCGAAAATCAATACCACCACCATAGATACTGATGCTGCTGCTAATGACGACGTCGACATCGACGTCATCGACGTTGACATCATTTCGGGCACCCAACAAATCGCTTGAAATTTTGTCGGCTGAAGTTTTTGTAAAGGGTGTCATGATGAAGGTGGTGCGTTAAGTGCGTTTGCTGTTTTATTTGGAGAGGAGCGCGCGTTGATGCTGCTGCGAGTACAACGAGTAGCGGCGGCGATTTGTACTGAAAGAGTGTTGGTTTTCTACATAGTGATAAGATGTTTAGAGGTGTGGCCACGATCAGAACGTGAACTGGCTGTCAGCGAATTTAATGGAATTAGTTGGTTGGCTGTCGTAGCAGGGGTCATGATAGCGGTTTGTTTACGAACAAAACGAGATTGTGTGGGTGATTGACGAGAAGAACCAACACAACCATCGCTCATTTTGCTTCGTTGCCGTCTGAACAACGATTGATTGCACGCATGGGGAATATGTACGTGTTAAATGAGCGAGCAACAATTTGCTGCCGAATACCCGATGACGTGGCAGCCGAAGTTGTACACAGTTTTGTTGTTCACCATAGCTGATGGCCAATCCTGGTAATCTATCATCCTGGGTTTTCTAAAAGTATTTCTTATTTATCAATATAATTGAAGACAAATTTTGCGGCAAAAAATAAAAAGCAAAGAAGTAGAAGAAATTTGAAAATATGCAAATATTGTTGCAATTAAGAATTATTTAGAGATCATTGAAGGTGTTTGCAATTATTATTATATCTTTTAAAAAGTTTAGTTAATTTTATAATTTAAATTACGGCACTCAGAACATTAAAGTACGCTACTGATTGCTGGACTTCGGTATTCTATTCCAGAAAACTTGAATTTTGACATTTACAATTCTATTAAATTTTCATAATTTATATGACTTTGACAAAAAACGCAAGCCCTCTTTGATTCGCCAAGCGTTAGCTGCCAAACATATGAGTATTTGTAAGACTGTGTTCATAGAGGTCAACTTTTGTTGCTTCAACTCGTTACTTGTGATACTCGTGCGCTGTCAATACCGTTTGTATGCTCGTTCTTCTCGATGGTGACTAAAAATTAACAATTCCAACTTGTGTGAATACGACAGGCAACGCCAAAAGAGAATTGCAAGGTTGAAGCAACAAAAGAGTCCCTGTATGAACGCGGCCTAATGAAACTCTCTTTAAAGAGAATTGACAGCATTGAGAATTATGAGTTATACCAGTTTCGTGAGGTGTAACCATACTCGCTAGTGGCGAATCTTGCCCAATAACATTGTTGTTGCGTTTACATGCAAATTTTTCGTCAGATGAGCGAAGCCCGGAGATAGCGAGCAGAGTAGTGGCCAATCGAAGGCGCTAGTGCTGTAATTTAGTCTCTAATTCAGCTAGTTAAAACTGCGGGCAGTGTACAAGTCTGCAAACTAAAGAAATTACTAAATACTGCTAATATTTTGAGGTTTACTTAGTTTTCAATAGCATGAAACGAATTTTAGTTGACTATGAATTCAGTAATATTTCGAAAATCACAATATTTGCTTGAAACTTTTTGCAAAAATCAAAATTTACGAATTCGTGCTTAAGCGAATATAAATAAAAGCATATGTTCTCAAAAATGTGACTAAAGTGGAATAATTACATGAAAATTTCCCACCTAATAGGACAATTTTCACGTATTTGTATGTATGTATAGCTGACAAAGTAGTCCACAGCCTAATTAGTGAAATTATTAATTTGCTTAATTATATTAATATATTATTTTTAATTTTTTTTTTAATATTTTTATTTTTAATTTCTTTTTTAAATATTTTTATTTTTTATTTCTTTTTTAAATATTTTTATTTTTTATTTTGTTTTTATTTTATTTATTTAGTGTTTTTTGTTTTACAAGAAAACCCTCCTTTCAATGCTGGAACCAACGCGCTGTTTAATATTAAGACAAATATTGACGCAATCACTTAGCATTACCTAATCATTACACAGGCCAACAAAGTGCAGCCGATCGTTCTAATTGGCTAAATGATCGATGGGCTGTAGAGCGCACGTATAGAGTATGTAATAGTAGTAACAGAAAACTGAGCAATTTTGTGCCAAGAGCAGCTGGCCAGTGCAATTTTACTTTTAGCAGCGCCTGCACATTTTTGTTTTGTTTTTCGAACGTTTTTACATTTTTAAAATGTAATTTTAATTTTTTGTTACTATTAATTTTTTTTTTTACTTTTTTACAACGTTATTTTTAATATACCAGCGCGCTAGTTGTTGTTCTCCACCATGTCATCAATCGTTCGATTTGTTGGCCTGTGTTATTAACCAAAACATTCATACAAAACTTTGGAATGATCTCACTTATGCAATGATGTAGTGTGTGTATTAGAGTATTATTTTTCCTTTTTAATAAAAAATAAAAATTACCAAAAAGCACAACAAACACTACATTTTATAAAATCTAATTATTTTAATTGAACGTTAATCGAATTTGTATTTTTATGCGTAAAAAAGCTTACAAAATTTTTAATTAAATGAAATTTTGTTTTAATTTACTCACAATTCAAAGAATTTCCAAACATAGTTGAAGCAATAAATTGAAAAATAAAAGAAACAACAAAAACAAAAAGTATATGAAAACAACTTTGCGTTGACATAACTAATAATTTAAAACTAAGCAAAATCATCCAAATTATTAAATATCCATATACTTTTTTGTGTTGTATAAAATGCACTGAAGCATATGCACGATTAAGTGCAATGACAATAGACAAAAAACCGAAATACAAATACAAACATAACAACAAAAATAGCAAACAAAGGAATTACAAAAATCCTAGCAATTATGTTTTTGTAGGCATCATTTTATTTACATAAATATATACATAATTTTGTTTTGCTGCTATGCATTAAGCAACTTCAGAGTCTTAAATTTGTTCATACATTTTATTATCGATCAATTACTATATAAATACTATTTTAGTTCTTTAGTGACAATTTTTTTAAGGTATACGTATATTTTAAATTAAATTTAAATTTAATTTGTTTTATTTAATTTTTAAATATTTTTTTTTTGTTAATTTGTACATAGATACGACAAACTATGCTATGTATGTAGTAGTAGTGCATATGTATGTATATGTGTGTTTGTGTGCATATGAGCTGATCGTTTGTGCTTCAGTGTGTTGTGCAAGTGAAAACCAGTAAACAGCTTACAACTGTAGATATTCTTATGTATGTAAATTATGAAAATTTTAAATATAAATATTTGATCAACAATGTGAGAAAATGTAAAAATTACTTAAGAATATATGTAATTGTAATTACAACATCTTTTGTTATTGGAAAACAAAAAATTTAATATAATGTATATTTGAAAAAACAAAAAAAAAAAAAATCCATGCGTATTATTTGTATTCAATAAAAGAAGGTAAGTAAAGCCGAAATGCATTCTTATGCAGAGAATACACGCTCCAACCGTTGTATCAATGTGGGCATGCCGGGTAAACGGTTATATCATGTAGAGTGTTGTTGTAAACCGATCGCCATGTTGGTCTAGAGCTAAATACACACCAGGCAACCGTTGCAGCAACTCGGCCATGTTGAAGCAACCGTTGCCTCGTGTGTAGCTGTGTTGCCAAATGATTTTCGTGTTGCTGCAACCGTTGCCTGAAATATCAAATAAATTTGATTTTGGGATAGGTTGCTGCAACCGTTGCTTCGTGTGTATCATTGTTTACTGCTTTTACTCGTTCAGTTCGTTGAAAACCAGCGAAGAAGAAGGTTCGTGCGGAGTAAAATAAATTGAAAAAGGAAAAAATGGCAATTGAAAATAATGAAAATTATGTTAATTTTATTAACGAATATAAAAATTCGAGAGAGCTGTGGGATATTAGTAGTGAGAAATATAAAAATAAAAATTTTAGAAAAAAAGCATACGAACAATTAAAAAATGAATACAATAAAATTGATAAAAATTTCAAGTCCGCAAAAGCGTTTCCTGTTGCAAGATACCGCAAAGTTATTGCCAGTCTAATTTCTGCTGATATTGCCTCTCTCATTATGGTATCTTGTTTCGTTATTTTGGCCTTTACGAAGTCCAACAATTTTCTAAACAGGGCTTCGTCCATCCTCATGTAATTTTTATAGTCCGCTGGCTCATTTTCCTTCAGTTCTTTCAGCAGCCTCTCGTTCGAAAATTCGATTTTTTTAAAAGCCAATTTTTGGACCAGATTTTTTTTCTCTTCTTTTGTTGCATCTCTTCTTTCTCATTTTCGTACAAAAGTTCGTCAATTATAATAAGAGAAGTAATTTTACGCATTTCGTCAATCATTTAAAAAATTTAATTTTACGTATCTTCCGCTTGTACCTTTCCTGCACCACAGTTATACACAATACTGAGATTGAAGCAACGGTCGCAACGTGTTTCTTAAACAAAGGCAGCACGTTGCTGCAACCGTTGCTTCAACGGTTGCCTGGTGTGTATTTAGCTTAACGATTGTATGGAAATTGAAATGTTTTAATTTTTGGTGGGCGGAGCTAGCGGTTCTACGATGAGTTGAATTTTCTTTTTAGTTACATATGTATGTATGTACATAGAAAAAAAATTTTAAGTTTGATTAAATAAAAAAAATTTATACAAATAAAAAATAAGAAAAAAAAAAAAAATAAATAAAAAGAGAAAATAAAAAAAATTAATATAAAAATAAAAAAGAAAGAATTAAAAGAAAATTTAAAAATTAAACAAAAAAAATTATAAAAACATGAAAAAAGTTTTAAAAAATTAAGAAAAAGAAAAATTTAAAATAACTATGAAAAATTAAAAAAACAAACAAAATTACAAAAATATAAAAAAAAATTAAGAAATAAAATAAAAAAGTATGAAAAAAATAAAAAGTAAGAAAAAAAGGAATTAAAAAATACAAAAAAATAAATAAAAAACGAATACTTAAAAAAGAAAATAAAGAAAAAATAAAAAACAAAAATAATAAAAACAAAAATAATAAAAAAGAATAAAGAAAAAATTAAAAAAAAAATTAATACAGATAAAAAAAATTAAAAAAACACAAAAATAAATTTTAAAAAATTATGGAGTAATTTTTTTTTAAACACATAAAAAATTTAAAAAACAAACTAAAACTAAAAAACAAATTAAAACTAAAAAAAATTACAATTAAAAAAAAATTATAAAAAAACAAAAAAATAAAATAAAACTATTAAAAAAAATTAAGAATTAAAAAAAAACAAAGATTAAAAAAATTTTAAAATAAAAAAAAATTATATAGATAAACCAAAAATTAAAAAGAATTTAAAGAAATTAAGAAAAAAAAGAAATTGAAAAAACTAAAAAGATTACAAAAAACAGAAAATATTAAGAAGAAAATTACAAAAATTTAAAAATAAAATAAAATGAAAAATTCCGAAAAAAATAAAAAATTTAAAAAAGCTAAAAAGAAGAAAAAAAATTTAAGAGGAAAAAACAGAAATTAACAAAAACTATAAAAAATTAAAAAACAACAGAAAGAATAAAAAAAAATAAAGAAAAATTGATAAAAAATATATAATAGCTAAAAAATCACCCGTTATAATTGGCGCGTACACCCTTTTTGGGTGTTTCGCCAAGCTCCTCCTCTTATTTGTGACGTGCGTCCTGATGTTGTGTCACAAATGGAGGGAACTACAGTTTTAAGCCGACTGCGAACGGCAGTTTTATAAGGAAATACACTCGGAGGTTTGCCATTGCCTACCGAGGAGCGACCGCTATTAGAAAATCCTTTTTCTTAATTTTGGTGTTCAACCGAGATTCGAACCTACGTTCTTTCTGAGTTCCGAATGGTAGTCACGCACCCAACTATTCGGCTACGGCGGCTGCTTTAATAATATATGAAAATTTCGGACTAGAAAAATTCAGCCTGAATTTGAATTTTTTAGTGTGGCTTTGCGTTTGAAGTGGCTTGCTGCCGGACTAAGTAAACATAAATGATTTCTGACCATTGGCAAGAAAAGTGAACATACTTATACACACACACATACTTACACCTTACCTTGTTGCATGAAAGTGCGTTAATGCTGCAGATATGTGGGCGCTTTCCAAGCCAACAAACGAAGACTAGAAGTTATTTATAAGTAGTCACACGATCATCTGCATTACATTACGTTGGGCAGATATGTTCGGCAGGTTTATATCTTCCGTAGGGGTCATTAAAAGCTAAGTGTTTGCTAATTCGAGAGGTTTTACTTCTATTACGACGATATTTGGCCAGCGGCTTTGGTCTCATTTTCATTTCCGGCGCAGTGGCAAGAAGCTTTACAGAACATGTAAGTACACACACACATACACAAATGCTGCATACTTATATTTCTTAGGTATGTAATTTGAAATAACTATATGACTGCTTTATTACTTTTACCGTTATTTGGTAAAGAAAATATAATGAGATAATGGCCATGAAAGAGGAAAACGGCAGTTAAGTGCTGTAAGGGAACGAATGGAAATACACGCAAATGAGCGATATACGAGAAAATGTATATATGTATGCGAGTATGTATGTTTATGCAGCACATACGTATTTACATACATACATACATGCATGCTTAGGTAAACATAAGCTTCACCACATGCATAACTATGAGTATAATTACCTTGTCTTGTGAAAGTTCAGAATGCTAGCTACGAAGGCCTGGAACAAAATTTCACACTAAATTTGGGAGTTTTAGGGAATGCTTTCACTTGGCTCTCAGCCATTTATTACGACATGCGTATATGTATATAGTTTATACGCTTGTTTTTTCAACATAAAAGCAAAGAATAATTGTCTTTTAAAATTTTATTTCTGCAATTGCGCTTGCAACTAAGAAAATGCTGTATAACTTTTATGTCTTCTTTTGTAAGGGCGAAATTATTCCCCTCAGTCCAGCACATCTTCTGGAGGTAAATAATGAAATAATATATTACAAAACTATACGAGGGTTGCTATTCATATTTCTGGCCCTGGTCCCTTCAGAACGTTTTGGCTTGTGCGTCATATTAGTCCAACAGAATATACTAAAGATATTCTCTTAATTTCGGAAATACATTCACCACAGAAAGTTTCCTCAGAGTCCAAAATTTTAAATTTTATTGCTCACGGAAGCTCAGGTATCCTGATTAAAAAAAAATCAACCACCTGGAATCAAATGCATATTGCACAAGTGAAATACAGCCACAAACATTGTGTTATTTGACCATTTGGGGCAATTGGTTCTAAACTCTGTATACAGCCCACCCAAATATGCGATTAAATCAGACCTATACAGGGTGTTCTTTAGAACTCTTGGCAACAGATTTATTGCTGGCGCTGATTCAACGCTAAAAACACCTAATGAGGATCATGTCTTATATTACCAAAAGGGCACCAGCTACTCTCAGCAACGCAAATACTGAGTCTTAACACAATCTCCACTGGTAAGCCCACTTATTGGCTCTCTTATATAAAAGAGAAATCTGATTTGATAGATTTTTTTTTTTACTAAATACGCACATCTCTCCAATGCATTATGCAAGCCTTGACTTGTCATCATACCACTCACCCATAATCCTCACTATCCAAATATCCTTGCACAATATGAATCAAAAATGGGCTCACTGCAATAACAGAACTGATTGGTTCAATATCAACAAATAAACAAGTTGCCATCTCTTTCAATAGCAAGCTCCCACTAAAAACGGAACGAATGGAACACTTCATTAATCTCGTACAATACTCTGCCTGGGCTTGCACCCAAATGCAAATATACTTCTTCTTGATTGGTGCGATAATCGCTTACGAGATTTTGATTGACAAAGTGCGCTAGTCATTTCTTTCTCATGCTAACCGGCACTAGTTGAACGGACTAAGTGAAGGCAAGTCCTTCTCCACCTGATATTTATAACGTACAGGAGAACTTTCTCTTCCTCTGCTACCACCACCTGGTATCGCATTGAATACATTCAGAGCCGGAGTGTTTGTATCCATTCGGAAGACATGATCAAGCCAACGATACCGCTGGAACTTTATTCGCTGAGCTATGTCTACAAGGTTTGATTGAAAAGTAACGAGCTTTCCCGCGGGGAGCGTCTGCCAAGCGATCAACCGAATCGGCTGGTGAGGGAAAATGATCGTTGGACCTTCCCCTTCTACTAGAAACCGGTCCCAGTTCGCTGGCAACAGCGGTGCAGTCAACATCGCTCCGCGCGTGAAAGCTGTTTTAAAAGTGTGTTAGGATTTTGCAGTGGCGAAAATGCAGCGATCGTTGCAGTTTGACCTCCAGGAAGCACTGTAAAGACGGAATTTTACAAAGAAGTGCTCTTTCGGCTGAAAAACCGCGTCGCCGGGTTCGGTCCGACCTCGTCAACAATTTGACCCTTCATCACGACAATGCGCCGGCGCACACCGCCTTCCTCTGCACCTCTGCATTGGCCAAGATGCGGATTCCGGTGCTTCCCTACCCTCCCTACAGCCCAGAGCTGTCCTTTCCGGAGTTCTTCTTGTTCCCACGCCTGAAAAGAAAGCTGAAGGGGAGGTGTTTCGACTCCATAGAGGCGATCCAAAAAACTTGACAGCCGAATTGAACGCGATTCCGGCGGATGAGTTTAAAAAATGTTTCCTGCAGTGAAAGAATTCGATATTACTGCAGCAACAGACTACTTCTGCGAAGGGCCGTTATCAAGCCAGATGGAACATGGGCGAAAACGAACGCTGAGAAAGCGGACTGCTTTGTTAAACATCTCCCTCAAGATTTTTGCCAACCCAGGCGAAGTACCCCCAAATATCCAACATGAAGTTTCTTTACTTTTACATGAAACTCACCAATTGGATTTGTCAATGATCAAGTGCACAAGAAAAGAAAATGAAAGCTGATATACACAAATATGTCCGAAATAAATCTTTCCATCACTCAAAATCATTTTTTTTTACTTAGTAAAAAAAGTTATGCAAAAACAAAATTGAATGATTAATTTTACGCCTAATTTTTGTACTAAAATTGACTTGGCTTTAAACGGCATACCCAGAAGTTTTCTAAAGATTTTCATTAAAAAGTTGAAAATTTTGACGAGAACTGTTTTTGATTTGTTAGAATTTTATGAATTTTCCACAATGTTGGGAGGTTTTAGTTACATGGTTTTTCTTAAATGCGCTAAGCTTTTATACATAATAAAAAGAACATTTAATAGCAAAAAAAAAAAAAAAAATTAAACAATTGTTAAAACTTGTTAATTTGCACACAGGTGCACACAGATACATAGTACATACATTATATACTTCTCTCGTCCAGTTTCCTACGCGTTTATTTTTCCATTGTCGGTCGCCAATTAAAATGTGTACACTATTGTTAATTGAAAACGTAGGAAAATCTTGTTGTGTAAATTGCAATTTAATATTCAAACAAAGGCAACTACACATCTACATACACATGTACACACACACATACATAGTATAACATGGCTTATGCTGTCATGCCCAAAATCTTTTATTTATCAGCTCATTTGTTGCAGTTGTAATTTTTCTTCACAAATAGTTAATTGTAAACAGAGCTGCACTGCCAACAAAAAATCATTTGTGATTTCCAAGTAAAAAAAAATAGAAAAAAAATTGCACAACAAAAGAGTGTGCATTTAGTGCAAATGCCAATAGAATTCATTTATTTTAAATCGGACTCGTAAAGGCTTAGCGAAAGTTGGTGTACTCATGTGTACCTTGCAATGAATGCATACATACATACATCCGTACATGCGCTACTACTTACAAATATTTGAAATTATAAATGCATGCGCCAGCCTCTATTTATAAAGGGTGTTATTTTTAGAGACGGGGAATTTCGAATGAGTCAATTTGACAGCTCGTAATTCTTTTGAGGTTAGTTTGGCTTGGTAATTTATTATCAATGGACTCGTGGAGCAGAAACATTTGCAATTTATTCAAATATATTAAAAAAACAAATGGTTCCATACGTAATGATAGTCCCCTAGCCATTGTTGAAATATGCACTATTGCACCCAGAAAAGTCACTGCTTGGTGTGCTTTATGGACCAATGGAGTCACAGGTCACCTCGTTCGTGCGTTTTGACTCGTTTAGATTACACCCAACTCTTGTTTCACCCGGTAGATACAAGGAAGATAGATTACTAGGTCTGGCCAATTAGTATGGGGAAAAACAAAATTGTGAGGGGAACTTCAGTTGCCACGCAACGTAGCTGATGCGCCAGCTGCAATCTGCACGATAATTTCACACATATTCACACACTCGTCCAATCAGTCGGTGTTCAGAGGGCAACGAAGTGACATTGTGTTATTTTTGTCCATTTATTTCCAACACATTCTTCGTGTTTTCGTAAACGAACCAATTCGTAACTCCTGCTACGTCAGCCCAATCGCTGATTCGGTCAAATTCGCTGAGAGCCGGCTAACGCGGTGATATTGGCCACACCATTAAAAATCTTTTCCCCATGCGGTAAATACGTTCCTTAGAAAAGCATGGGAAAACAAAAACAAAAAAACAATCGTCTAAAAATATATAATATAAGCGGCATATGGGAAATTTGGGGATATGTTCCACAACTTAAAAAAAAAACCGAGTAAGATGAAAAAATTGTATATATTTTCCCAAAAAACAAAGCAAAAGAAGTAATAATGAAATACATATTAGATAAGTATACTTAAATACGTATTTATAAAACAAAATCAATTTATTTTTATTCCAAAACTAGCGGACCCGACAGACTTCGTTCTGTCAAATAGATTTTGAATGTGGCAGTTTATATTTCGACCTTAAGACGTTTTTACTCTGCTGAGCCTCACACACCGCCCTATCATCATGGTGACGGTTCTGTTCCGGAGAATTAAAGAAAATGGTCAGCTCGGGTGACCTAAGTGTCTTCGCTTCCACGAACTTCGGCCACCCTTTTGGGACCCACTAAAAACCCCGACTGGGATGTTTGCCAGAGTGCTTCAAACTAAGAGGGGAACTGAAGGTTCAAACCTGATTGAAAAATAATCTAAAGGGATAGTGGGAACCTAAAGGTGGCAAATATTTATAAAGTGGCTGCTTCAATGACAAAACATAGAGATAATTAATTATTTATTATTATTATTATTAACATAGGGTTAATAAGCGATATAATAAAGAATAATGAAATAAAACGTATATAAGTACTTTCGGTAATCCCTTTATTGTAAATCAAGTGAATCATAATTATTAACAAAAATCTGTTTTATATTTATTGTAGTGCTTTATGATATACAATGCTATTTGTTTGATTACCTCGTGAATATACAAACAAATCTGATGGTTTTCCAACACTGGAACAGGCAACATACATACAATTGACCATGTGAGAAACATGGGTTTTCTAGATTAATTAATAATGTTTGTCTTTTGTTCTTCTTCAAATACATATGTTTACCTTTTGGTATTCTTAAAATATGTTAGTATTTGTTCAGCCCTGCATGATTATTCTTAGAATTTACTTAACTATTTTTATTTATTATTATTATTCCTTAACTCGTTCTGAAACTAAAACAAAAGAAAGAATATTGCGAAGCCAATCAAATATATAGCTCTCACATTTTTTGACTTTTAAATTTGGCCAGGTTCACGATATTATCACTTTTGTGTGAACGCATGAGATCCTCCAACGCACACACACAACCACGCACACACGAACGCGCAATATTTGTATGGGAAAAAGAAAAGGGCTGTTTTAGGGTTTTACCGGAAATTATTTGAATTTTTCTCCATCCTTGGACTTCAAGGAACATTTTAAAAAAATAATTGTTAAGATTGGTCCATGCGTGGTTGAGTTATGCGCGTACCAACACATTTTGCGATTCATTTTTATATTATAGATTAATATTAGTGTATAGTGAAAATTCAACCCATAAGCAAGAAAAATAT
Organism: Anastrepha obliqua; assembly: GCF_027943255.1. Lineage (NCBI taxonomy): Eukaryota > Metazoa > Arthropoda > Insecta > Diptera > Tephritidae > Anastrepha > Anastrepha obliqua. The sequence continues at coordinate 122,035,858 of NC_072892.1, forward strand.
TATATAAAAATTCAATTAAAAATCAATTTTGCAACCATGCATCGCTACTTGATAACCAGCGCACACGTTTATTACGAACTGGATCGAAAATGCTATCATCAGCAGATACTATATGTCAGATACTATGTCGGATATGTCTGTCGGGTTTTATTCAAATTATTAACTTCTCTTGGTTTTTTCGCTGGAACTAAATATGGTATTAGCGATTGTTTTTTGCTCTCTCGAGTTGTTTATATTATACAAGGTGGCGCCAAATTATTCACCCTATCAGCTTCAGTATACAAACAGACAAGCTTTGGAACACGTAAAGGTCACATAAAAATTTCGATCACCCAAAATTATTTTTTTTATTCATTAAAAAAATTATCAAAAAAAAGATGATTAATTTTGCACCACCTTGTACAATACTTGTTATCCAGATACATGCGACCTAAAAATTATTTAAAGGTTTACATTTTAATGCACATCCCGACTTGGTTCTAAATTTTTACTTAATAAGACGTTCTTTTAAGAATTATGTTTTGTTTTGAAAATCGTGCAAAAATCAAAATTCCGTGTAAAAAGTTTATAGTGAACCGTGTTATTTCAAAATTATATAAAAAAGATCGTGCTAAATTAGGGTTGGGTATATTTTCTTTTGCTGTGCCTACGCCGGTGAACCAGAAATAATGTAATACGTGGGCGAAAGGTCGAGGGCCTAACACATAGATACACTCGTTTTATTGCATTCACCTCTTTTTCAGTTAGTACTAACATTAAAAAGGCAGTTGTTAAAATTTCATGATATTCTATTAGTTCGTGAGTTATTGTGCTAAGCGTGACGCTACTTTTGCTATTTTTTAGTTTGGCCCGGGACATTTCAGCCCATGTGTTAGCACTCAGAAGGCAACATTCCATGCATTATTGCCGAAAATTTGCCTCATTTACAGCAAAGAGTGTGGGCAAATTGGAACTTCACAGTATCAATCAAATTACAAATCTTATATCATATTAATGCCGAAATATCAAATATTAATACCATAAAACTAACTGTATTTTATTATCTCTAAAAAACAAAAACACCCTTTACATACACACTTATCTGTACATACATAATATATTGCATATGCGCGCTTGTGATTTTAAAATCAGTATCTGTTTTTTTTATATCTACATTAATGTGATAGGTATTTGGGCAATTTTGACATTTTGAAATGATTGCACAAATGTTATACGCCAGAGCATTTTTCATTTACCTTGAACTTTCCCAATTTTCTGTATTTAGCAAAAATTTAGAGATTTTATATTTTCGTGCAATACATTTGATTGTGTGTGGAGTATTTTTGGGAAAGCGAGCATTTAATGGAATTTTAAAGCCCAAGTACTTAAATAAAGGGCACCCACATGCGTACAAATGTATGAAGGTATATATATTTTATGTTATTGGGGATCTACGTGAGCAAGCACCTGATAATAAATTAATATTTTTATTTGTTTACCTGATATGCATACCCACATACAAATGGTCTTTTATATGTGCATACATTAATATATAAACGTAATAATAAACAAAAAATAATAAATACTGACGTAAAGACCTCATCGTAAATGCACTCGTTAAAGTGACTAGGAGGAGTTTTTTCTTTCTGATTTTATACTCAATGCATGAATGTATGTATGCAGCAGTTGTTGTTAGGCCGACACAGTTAGATATATTTATATATTACAGTGATTAAATCGAGTCTCAATCTTCTAGTTTAAACTTTGCTGGTACGACTGTGACAAATTTCATCTCCACTTCATTGGTTTCGTTGTAGTTGTAGCAGTTCATCAAGCCCTGCTGGTGCATTGCAATAACCGTTCGTTATCGTCTAACTCATCTAACTTCCTGGATGCAGAGAGAGAGGGAGGTGGGCTTAAGAGGGCATGTGAACAGGTGGTTAATATCGTGAGGGGTACCTTTACATGCCGGAAATATATTGAGTATATCGGGGTCGATTTTAGATAAGTAGGAGTTTAACCAGAACGTAAATGAGCCAAAATTACCCGAGTTGCACGAAGCAACTGAAGCTTTTCGTCTGCAATGGGTGGTGGTTGGACTCCGCTAACCGCGTTGGGGGCTTGGGAGTTTAGGGGGGTAGTATGAGACTAGCAATAAATGTCGTTTAATGTTTACTACAATAGGAACTGTTACAACAACAACTGAATTAGCGTCCGTGTGGCTTTTAGCTATCCAATAAGCTAAAAAAATGACAAAAATCATTTAATTTTTAAGATAATCGTATTTCTATGAATTTTTCCAGATATTCGACCTTCTGTGGCGTTTTTCACGTAAAAATCAAGTTGCGGTAAGCAATGCAGATCTCGGCATATAACCTCGGTAATCTTTCCAGCTCATTGGAGATTCAATGCAGTTCCTTGACTATTCTATGCCTATCGTAAAAGACGAAGACATCATACCTCTGATCAGACTGATAAACGGGAAGTTTATATATATAAATCATCTACAGAAATTGATTCATAGGTGGCGTAGGACGTGAGACTGTTGATAAGCACAACTTAGTTGGGTCAAATGTGACTCAAAGTTTTCATAATATATGAATATACCTCTTTGTAAAACCCCGTTTTCAATTCAACTACGTTAGGGCAAGAATTAACAGGAAATAATATAGCTGATATTTAGTATTTAAGAGCCTGTACGTATAGGCTGATGTTATGTGTATTGAGCTATAGCAGCGGTGAATAAATATCATAGAATACTTTATCGGAGGTTTAGTAAATAATATGCATATATGTATGCACGTACACTAAGTGTCATAAGTCTGCGCTCATTTGTCGTTAGTTGAACGCTCACTTAATCACAAATATTTAAAATATTAATAAAAAAACTCTCAAAAAATATGGACTTTTTATTAGCTTGTTGCAACATAGAGTTTACTTTTCTTCCACATTTACTAACAATTTTTAGAGATAGCAACCCAGTGCCTTGCTAAGGGAGCCGATTTGTCAAGAGGGAAAAAGAAATCTGCTTACTGAGCAAACCTTTTATTATTGAATAATGAATTTTTGGTAGTCTCTTCGGCAGTAATCTTCTTCTATTCCTCCCACATAATCTTTTTGATTTTTCCTCATATTTCTTATTTTTTTATAAATCGCTTCTACCAGAATCGCCCATAAGTGTTCAATGGAGTATAAATCTAACGATTGTGGAGGCGTTGACAATAGCTTGGTTATATTACAGAGAAGCCATAATTTTACTTTATGAGCCGTATGCTTGGGTTCTTTGTCAGGTTGAGAGCAGTTTCCATTTGATAACGCCAGCATTTCAGCGCCTTGCTTTAGATTTTTTTGGAAATGTCCAAATAAACAAACTTATCCAATGCTGGATGAATAAACTGGAATTGTTTCAAACCAGCTGCCATATATCCCCACACCATCAAGCCACCACCACCATGTTTCACCGTTGGTAATAAATTTTCTCTATACAAATGCAATTTTCTTTATTTAAAAATGCAAAACTTGCTTTCATCAGAAAAATAAGTTTTTTTTTTTAGTTCCGCCTATTTATTAGGAATATAAATGAACTCTTCCTAACAACTGTTCCATGATAGCCGGCTTTTCTGATGACTCTTCATTTAATTCTCTTCAATTACAACACCGATTTTTCCCGGTAGGTCTGCATTAGACTGAATGAAACTGGGAACAAAACTCTTCTCAACACAAAATCTGTACACCAAACGCTAACCCTGGATCAAAAATGATAGAGAAAGAGATTGCGCCTTCCGAATTCGCTGTGTCGTAAGAGTCCATCTATAAACAAACGAAAGGAAGGAGAATTACTTATTTGTGGAGAAGAAGAGTAGGCAAAAGCAATGGAAACAACCAAGCACAAGAAATTATACGCACACACACATACTTTCTAGCTACGGCGTCTTCCGCCTAAAAACGCAAACAAACTTCATTTGGAGGCTTTATATTAATTTGAGCTTTCACAAATACACGCAGGGCACTTCGTTTTTATTTGATTTGATTCGTTTTTTGTTTGATTGGTTTAAATCTCACAAATCATAATATTGCCATTGGTTGAGAATGACAATGACAGTTGAACACATTGTCTTGTACTGCCGCCCTTCAAAGAGCGGGTAACAAGTACACAAAACCCAAGATTGCTCTAAAAAGGAAAATATCGTAGAAACCAAGGGAATATTATGCACCCACGAACTGGATAGTATTATTAATAATATATATAATATTATATAATATATTTATTATAATAATATTATATTTTTGGAGCTTATTTCTCATTTCATCTCCCATTTTAGAAGCAACCACTTTCTTCACAAGCCATATAATACTGCGCTTTTCCCTTTCTATTCATTTAGTGCTGCTTTTGCCGTTGAAGTTATAATTTCGGTATTTTCGTAGTTTTCCATTACTGTCCAAACTGATGTTCATGCCTTGCCTATTGTTCCTATATTTTTGTGGATAGTTTTGGCATAATCGCTTAATAAATAAAAATAATAATTTTATTTACGAAAAAAATAGACTTATCAACAAAAAAAGCGAATCCGGAAATCATGAGGGTACACTTTTCACTCACCTTACTACGTATTACCGAAAATAAGTACCGTTAGAATCGGTGGCGACGCATTGCTTTGACAATTTTTTGTCGCCAACAAGAATACTACGATAGCAAACAACGGAGATGATGAATTTGAATTTATACTGAGTTTACTGTTAGAATTTCATTGACAAATAATACTTAAAAATAGAGGAGCGTGGAATTATGACACCTAGTGTATGTACAGTCGACGCCAAAAGAAAGTGTACACCAAATATTGACAAGTATTGACTATTTATTTATTATTTTAGTGTTAATTAATTTTATACAAAAATATAATTCATAGTACTACAAAAACCATATAATGCTAAGTTTCAAACTTTGTACAATTTTCATCAAAATTTCTGAAAAAATTTTCAAGTATGCAATTTCATACCTTATTCAATTTTAGTATAGTAAAAATCAGGCTTTATGTTTAAGTTTAGAACATTTTTGTGCATTTTCTCTCTTTAACGCCTACTCTATCTTTTGTTCTGTCAGCAAAAAAAATCGAGTTGGTTTTTTAACCACTTGAAATTTGCACTTTATTATACCAAAATTCAATGATCTATAAAACTGGATATACGATTTTTTTTTTGAATTCTGAGTAAAACGTTTGAAATTTTGATGAAAATTCGGCGAGTTTTTAAACAAAGTTCAAAGCTTTGCTTTATATGCTTTTTGTTGTAGTATGAACTTTAATATTATAAAAAAGAATTGAATTTACAAAATAAATACATAAATAGTCAAAACCTAATATAACAATATGTGGTGTACACCTTCTTCTGACGCTGACAATATATATACGCTTTAGGCATAAAATGTTAAATTCTAAACTAATTTAGATTTATTTTCCTGTTTCAAAATAGTTGTTACTACTGTTGCATCGCATTGCTTGTAGTTGATTTTCTTACTAAGCTATGATAAAAAAATAAAGCGTGATTTAAAATGGGTACCGCTCATTGGGACGGGGGGTCGAAACTGTAAAGCTGTTTTCTTTAGCAAAATCAGGTTGTTTTTTCTTTGTTGTGTTGGCAAGTGCAAAATATTGCACTAGAACAAAGCGTTACACTGCAGTCATTTCAATAATCCGATGTACATATGTAGACTTGTGTGTGTATTGCGCTGCATTATTTAATCTTTCTAAATAAAAACCTTCACCGTTTGGGTCTCAATGTACCGTATTCCTAAGGGTATTTCAAAAGTAGCGCTTAGATGTCAGTAGTGAATAATTCCTGGACGGTACCTTTTCATCTACATATTTACAATTTTACACGATAGAGTAACGCGTCAAAATTATTGAAATTTATTATGCAAATTGTTGATCTTTAAGAACAACATATCAAAAAATTCGTGATTTTTCTGGTGAAAATAATTGTCCGAGCGAGTCGACAATTTAAAGGTTAGTGAACAATTTCAAGAAACTGGGGCTGTCGAGGACAGAAAAGGGGCTGGCAAACCAACGACCAACAACTGGGCGTTCGGTTGAGAATATTGCTGTTGTAGCGCAAAGTGTTGCTGAAGAAGCTTCAACATCGAACAATTAGGCATTCATGAGTCGACTGTTTGGTGGATTTTTCCTGTAGACGTGCTCATGGTGAACATACAAATGCTATAATTTTTCACATACGAGGTGTGTTCAAAACATCGACTCTTAACTCTCCTTGACTCTTCCATTGGGACGATTGGGCTTTGGTTTCAATAGCATAACCATATACCTTTGATTTGTCACCAGTTATGACACTTTTAAGCAAATCTGGATCATCATTGACCGGACCAAAGAAGAAGCCGAGTAAGCAAGGGCAGAAAGACCTTGCCTAATACAAGGCGGCAAAATCAAAATGAGACTAAGAACCAAGAGCTATCTTACGCCTACAGAGCGTGAGGATCTTAGGTGGGTCAGCTAACGAAACTATTACAAAGAGAGCACTTTTCTTTTGGGGCGAGAAGTTCGCGACAATAAATCCAGTCTTCGCCAACAAAATAGAGGATAATGTGTCAAACAGCTTATTTGAAACGAAGCGGCTAAGATCCAAACCGGCGGCTAAGCGTCTTCGTACAAATACCCCTGCAAATCTAAAGAGTAAGGTTGTCGATATCCTATTGTTTTTAATGTTATCATAAAATGTAACATTGCAATATACGGAGAAATTTTTTGTTTGTTTTGTTTGTCCTTGTTCACTCCTCTTGACAAGACTTGTCTTGCGTTGGTTTCGTTAATCTATTTTGCTTCCAGGCAGGGTAGGTGATTAGCCTGCCGCTACCAGTCCACCTGTCGTTGCTTAGGAACAACGCCTTCTTACTGCTTGAAGCGCCATCTGTGTTTCACATTTTTCTGGCAGAAGGATCGCACAGATGGTGGAGGACTTCGCTAAATTTCGTATGTCTGCGCTATTATCATGATTGCCCGCTTCCTCTTGCTGCCGCCACTTGATGCAATGTGCAATACCGTGTGCTTTACTTTTGTTTGTCTGCTTGATTTAGCAGCCACAATGCAAATAATGCGCTGACTAAGGATGTGAAGGATAATTTTTTTTTTGTTTGAGGAATGGGACTTTTTGTTTGTTTTTTAGAAACAGAGAAAGTAGGTAAATTTGGAAAAGTGCGAAGACCGTACTTTACCGTGAAATACAACATTGTAAATTACGAATGCAGCCTTCTTTACAAATTTTCGTCATGCCTGCACGTCGCATTTGGAAAAATGTTAAAAGAAGAAATTAATTCTAAAAATATATTTTCACCGAAAATTTGTTATGTTTCCTTCTCGGTTTGATTTTAATGCCGAATCGCATAGAAAATCTGACACAAATTTATTACTAATTAAGTATTAACTGGCATTTGATAATTTGAATTTTTGTATGGTAAATAAATACTTAAAATGTTAAAATTTTCCGAATAGCCCAATTAGGTGCTTGGTGGACATAGTCTAAGCATTTGTTTGTTGGGGTGGCAAACTTGGCAACTTTATACTGATGGTGGTACTGCTGTTTGCTGGTCGCTGGTGACTCGAGTTTTCATATTCACACAGGTGAAACTCGCAACACACACCAATACTTAGGTACATTTTACATATTTTATTTTCTATTACTTACATTTACCACTTTACCGGTAGTAGAAGTAATAAAGAAAAACTCATAAGCGCGAAAAACAGCTACCAATACATGCAGTGAAACCTGATTTGCCAGATTAGCAAAAATAAGCCAAAAAGGACGTTCGTAGACAAACAAATTTCCAAATACCAGCGAAAAAGTAACAAGTTTTTTGAATGAACGTTGAATTTTGTTTTTGTACAATATAAATAGTGACCTACATAAATGGAATGTAACGCTTTGTAGCACGCTATTCCCTATGGGCACCCGTACGGAAAGGTTCAATTAATTCAATTTAAAAAAAATATTAATTACAAATATAGGAGCATATTTTTAAGTGATCCCTTGAAATTGCATGGCCAATGCCTGATTTTAGGCATTACAAATTTTGGAAAAGTAAAGATTCTAAAAACTCCCAAAGACTATTTAAAACAAGGAAAGCGTGGTCGTCCTTCTATTGGTCGGAAGTGTGGTTAACGTCAGTTTTGGTGATGAGAAAAAGTTCAACTTGGAAAGGCCAGATGGAAAGATGCAGTATTGGATACACACGCGCCCCAAAAGGACAACGTGATATGCTCGGAATATTGGCGGTGGCTAACTTATGGTTTGGGCAGCTTTTGGGCGTCACCTATTTGTTTTATTTCAAATTGCATGAATTCTCAAATGTACACAACGCTTTTTGATAATGTTTTAATCGAATTTGGGGAAAGGTTTTAGGGAGAAAATTGGATATTTCAGCAAGATAATGCGGCCGCCGTAGCCGAATGGGTTGGTGCGTGATTATCATTCGGAATTCACAGAGAGGTCGTAGGTTCGGATCTCGGTGAAAGCAAAATTAATAAAAACCTTTTTCTAATAGCGGTCGCCCCTCGGCAGGCCATGGCAAACCTCCGAATGTATTTCTGCCATGAAAAAGTTCCTCATAAAAATATCTGCCGTTCGGAGTCGGCTTAAAACTGTAGGTCCCTCCATTTGTGGAACAACATCAAGACGCACACCACAAATAAGAGGAGGAGCTCGGCCAAGCACCTAACAGAAGTCTACGCGCCAATTATTTTTTTATTATTTTTAATGCTGCAATTCACGTGCCCCAACTAACTCTTGGCTTTCCGAGGAGAAATAAATCGACCGTTTGGATTGGCCAACCCCGTTGAGATTGTTTGGGGACTACTATCTAGTAATGTTTACCAAAACGCACGATAATTTGAACGGTTGATTGATTTAAAAAAGCAATTGTGGAAGAATAGGACAAAAAATGGAATAGCACACACTTTTAATTTTTTTTTATTGTTGTGGTTTTCGTGTGGATGTATTGTTTGATTATGTCGTCCTCAATTAATGTACATTAGAATTCCAAAAATAAAAATGAAGTACCTATTTTGATTCCTTAAAAAAACTCTTTGTTTCATTATCACAAAATCTTCAGTTTTTCAGTGTTCTAAATGTCCGCTTATTGCATTAACTACTTAGTGCACTATGTCTAATTCTGCTTATCTGTTTGTATACTGCAGCTGTCTAGTTCACAAATGAGAAATATGATTGGCGTACGATGCCATTTGCAAAAATTGTAAATCTTCCGATAGGCTGATTAGCTTCGCGCCACCTTGTATATGTATGTCAGACTACGAATTCCTTTGCATCTCCAATGCAGTAAAAACTATCCCCAAACATAATGTTGACCATGGTGATTTTAATTTTAATAATTCTTTATAGCGAAATTCATTTATTTCTTAAAATGTTTTGCCATGTCAGTCACGGAAATCAAAAACTGTTGTCAATCATTTTCAAATGCATTTGGCGTTATCAGTCTCGTGTCAGTTTACGGCATGCAATGAAAACGAGTATTGAAAAAGTGACATCGCCGACAGTTACGAGTGTCCGTAAATATGAAATAATGAAAACCAGCCTTTATGCGTACTGCCAACTTGATACGAAGCACAGTGATCGGGTAAAACTCACTGAGATTAAGTGTAAGAGACCGACATTAAATTCGGAATACCTACACGGCTGGTATCAAAAAAATATTTTTAATGCGCCATCTTTTTACTGAGTTACTGCGTTGGAAGTTACATCCCTAGCTGACTACCAGTGAAAGCTTGGTGACATTCGGTTTACTGGAAGCGAAGTTATTGCGTGTAAAGTGTCTGTATGTTTGTGTCTTCGGTACAAAACTGAGTATCGAACAAAGAGGTAATATCGAATTTTGTTTTAAAATCGATAAAACGTTTAATGAAAAAAGTTTAAAAAGACCATCATCATAAATCAGTAATCACCGAAAACTCCATCGAAATTGTTCATAAACTTACCAAAAATGATCCGAAATCATCGTTGAAATTCATGGAATCGGAGTTGAATATCTCCAAAACATCGATTTATCACATTTTAACTGATCATTCGGGCTTACGAAAGGTCTGTGCATGTTTCATTTCGCATAAGTTAACTGATGACCAAAAATTGCTCAGAATTCAACATTCGAAAGACCTCATTAAAGTGGCGAGAAAATACGAGAACTTCCTTTACAACATTGTAACTGGTGCTGAAACGTGGTGCTTCCAACATGAACCTGGCCCTAGACGAGCCACCACCCAAAAAATCGTGTTTGGAGAAGTCAAAAATCAAGTCGTTGCTCATTTGTTTGTACGATTCCAAGGGAATTGTCCACAAAGAGTTTGTGCCAATGCAATTTTCTGTCTTGGCGTTTTGGAGCATTTGTTGCATCGCATTCGTCGAACTCGCCTTGAATACCGCGAAGGAGGAAGCTTATTGCTTGATAATGCACCATCTCATCGATCCACTCTTGTGACTGATTATTTGACTAGAAATCGTATTTTAACTATCAATCACTCACCGTATTCGCCTGATATGGCTCCCTGTGACTTTTGTGACTTCTACCTATTCGGAAAATTGCATTTGGTCAGGGAAAGAAAACGTTTGCGTCCGTAGAGGCCATCCAAAAGGCTTGTACCGACATCCTAAAGGATATTCCGGCCAATGACCTGAAACATTCTTTCGGAAAGCTTTTAGATCGTACAAAACGGTGTATCGTTTCTATACTAGCTCAGTCTTGGGCTTTACCTTGTATGGTATGCAGCATGGGGGATGACGATGGTTATTGTTAGAGTTATCCTTTGCTGCATCCTTTCAGTTATGTATGTATAGTTGTTTAACGTCGTATTTCATTTTGGTTTTTTCTATGGTTGAAAATTTTATGAAGTTTTTTTTTTTATTAAAAATTTTACTTAATTTTTCAGCACATATTTTATTCAATTCTAGGGAAACGTGCAAACAAATTACCACACTTCTACCGCTTCGGCCGCAAGACAATGCTGTGTGTTTTCTGGGATCAGCCAGGTACGAGCTATTAAAACCAGGTGAAACAGTTGACGGTGCACGCTACAAACGACAATTGGCCGATTTGAACAGCGCTATACACCGAAAACGCCCAGAATATGCCGATCGGCGTCACAAAGTAATTTTTCTTGATGAAAATTCACCGCCGCATCGACCAAGACTGAACCGGGAATTGGTGGAGACGTACGATTGGGAACCGCTACTGTATGCGGCTTATTCACCAGACTTAGCGCCTTCCGATTATTATTTGTTTGCATCGATGGGCCACGCACTTTCCGAGCAGTGCTTCAATTCTCACGAAGAAGCCAAAAAATGGCTCGATGATTGGTTTGCGACCAAATACGGTCAATTTTTTTGGCGCGGCACCCACAAATTTCCTGAGAGATGGGAAAGATGTGTCGCTAGGGATGGCTATTATTTTGAAGATTAATTTTGTAACCATTTTTTGTTAATAAACGTTTCAAATTGAAAAAAGTCTCATTTCATAGATATATACCTGGTATTCATAATTCTCTACTTACATATGTGCGTATGTATGTATTATATATGCTTGTATATAAAGTGAAACCTCCTTTGGGTGGACACTCACCGTCAGAAAACTTTTGCCCGCCCAAGAGAGGTGTCCACTCAAGGAAATGGCAGCATATATTAGAAATTTTTAATTTCTTAATTAATTGAATACTATTTCTTATTTGAACAAAAAATATATTGATATTATACCATTCGAACCAGAATGTGTATGTATTTTTTTAAAAGTGCATTTTTCATGTATAATATGTGCATAAGTCCATCTAAGGTTATTACTACGAAAATAATAATAAATATTATATTTCAGTCAATAAACTACATAAAACTAGATATATATATGAGATTAGCTTTGGCTCTCAATCTTTTTTAACAATTCGAATGCAGTAAAGTCATCGCTGCAAATTCGCATTTAGTTTGGAACTATTGTACATTCAAAGGATTTTCGTTTCAGAAAATTTCATTAGACTATTCGGTAATACTCTCAATGTCAGTACTATTATCGTCCATAGTTTCCATGTTTTCATCATTAACAAAATCCAACTCGAAATTTAGGTTTTCAGTCCATGATTCACTCTATTGTCATATTTAAATTTATCATTCCCAAGGACTTTTTATAATTCAAATAACGAAGCTTCGATCTTCGGGCGCGAATTCAATTGACACATTCCTATTTTTGTCCAACCCTTCTTTTTGGAAACAGTTGTTTATGGCTTCCGTTTGAACCTTTGTCAAGGCTGCCTTTAAAAATTTTTCGCCTCTAAAGCATTTATAATTTTTTTAGTTGAGTCTGTCTCTAACCTTACCAATATATGCTCCACTTGAAGGTTTTAATAATAAATTTTTAATTTAAAATTTCTAATCACTCCCTGATTTAAAGGCTAGCAAACTGAGGTCGTATTTCTAAGTAGGAAAATCATTTTGATATTCTTTAAACCAATATCACTAGAGGGAGATGCTGCGTTGTCCGGAAATAATAATATTTTTCTATTTTGCAACTCAATTTTTCGGTCGTATTCCATCAGCCATTATGCCATCATTTCACGTGTCGTTTATGCCTTCTTATTTCATTGCCAATTCATAGAAAGTTTTTTAATAACAACTGACGCAAGCGCTCTTGGACGAGCAGCATACCAATAATAAGTGATTTTTATTTTTTTTTTCCTGCCTTAATTGCACAAAATGGGACAGTAAGCCATTCCTTTGGTAATTTATCACAATTTTTTAAGTTGATGTTTTTTTGGCAATGCTCGGAAGAAAATACCTGTCCTGTTAGTATTATGCAGTGATGATAACTATTATACCAAATGTACTGACTTAACTATTTTTCATCTGGAGAAATTATGTTTGCAAGATTTGATTATTAAAAGCTACCTACTTTGCTAATTCCCGAACGGACAAATTGTTTTTGTCATAAGCGTAAATTTTTTTTCAATTTTGTTCTTCACACTAAGGTTTTCATTGTTTTACGTATACCCGCTATAACTGAACACAAATCACCGCCCGAACCAAGCTAAATGGTTGTCTGAAAAAACATCACACTTTATCCAGAAACTCCCTTTTTCCCAATTTTTTGTCCGCCTTTGTGGATTTCACGTCCGCTCAACAGAGGTTTTTGTTTGTTTCGTTCTAAAAAAATATTAATGCCTTTTGATCAGAGGTTCGCGTCCTGTGTCGATTTTATGAAAAATAACTTCTCGCGTCCGGCCAAGAGAGTCCTTGCTTAAATTTGTTCCGAAATTTATACTTAAAACTTGGTATAGGAAAAAATGTTCGCCAAAAATGTCCGGAGATGTCCATCTAACAAAGAGGTTTCACAGTATTCAGAACAAAGCAAGAAAACATAAAAAAGAAAAGAAACATGAGCAGTAAAGAAAAATGTAAAATTTTACAAATACAAATTTTTATATTGTGACTACATCATCCTAAAACAAACTTGACATTTACATTCTTAAGTCGATCCCATATCACAATTTTATTTACTAAATCATGCGGCGAAAAGGTCATTTTTTATTACAAAGTTATGTAAGCCGACAAAAACCTTTAAGTATTATTTTTTCAATAAATTTCATTTAAGTCAGAAATTGTTGACAAAGTTTACAACCTAAGAAATACTAAAACGGCACTAGTAAATCAATTTCAAACACAACTTGAGAGACACCAGCAGTTATTGTAAAAAGTGGAGAAGGTAATCTTGTAGCATACCAGATGGGCGTTTTATGTTTCCAAATGAATTAGTTCTTTACTTAACCAACTGACACGCCTATTAAAACAACTTTCGAGCATTCGCTGATATTAGCAGGAACAAATGAAGTAATAAAAATTTGGGATGTGCGTCGCGAAAATAAAATTTATAGGTCGTCTGATTTACGATCGCGATTTTCCAGCGGTTGACATCACTTTTTTCTGCAATACTGTTTTTTATCTTTCGTTAGAGGGATGAAATGAATTTTCGTAGCTAGGTGTGTAAGTGTTTAACGGTTAGTGTAACACTTTGTATAAAAAAAGAAACTGTAAGAAATTCGCTATAATTTAAAAATGTTCTTTTTATTCAATATTTTCCACTTTTTTAATTACGCCATTCCTCATTGAAGACCATAAATGTCAATGCAGATAAAGTTTTATGGCTTTGAAATAATTCGTACATTCATACACGTACAACTATAAGTACGAGTATACCTTTCACTATAGAACATCACTCAATTTCAACCACCAGAATTGTAATGTAAGTATTACAGCAAATCCTCGTGAAATATTCGCTATTGTGTGTATATTTGAGGTACATCTTTCCTGCGCAATTACAGCTTTAATCAATCAAAGAAATGAAAGCTTCGAAAGAAGCTCATTATTCATTTTTGTATCAGCTAAGTATTGTTGAACGGACCTAACCAAATATGCTTTGCTCGATCGGAGCCCGATTCGAAACTACGGGCAGGAAATATCAAATAATAGAAACCCTATTTTCTAGTAGCGGTTGCCCCTCGAAAGACAATGACAAGCCTCCGAGTGTATTTCTGCCAAGAAAAATTTCCTCACAAAACAAAGCATCTGCCGTTAGAGCCGGCGTAAAACTGTAGGTTCCTCCGTTGGTGGAAAAACAACAAGACGCACACCACAATTAGAAGAAGAAGCTCGGCTAAGCACTCACAAGGAGTGGAAGGACCAATTATTATTTTGCCACCAGCAACAAGTTTATTCTTCAAGTTTATCCCTTCAAACTAATCTCCATCAACTGTAACGCGTCCACCAGTTGTTTTCCTACAAATCCTTTCTTTTTTGGCGAATTGTTTCGCGTAATAACACCCAAATAATAGTTCTTTTTAGCTATCTGACCAAAGATTTGTTCTTACAATACCGTTGTAATCCAATTTTTTTTTTTTTAATGAATAGCGCGTGGTTTGTTTTAGTCTTGGTTCATTCGGAGTTCTCCACTTACTCGCGGATGTCTGGATTGCCTGTCGTACTCATAATCCAACGTCGCATTTCTTGTAATGATGCGTCTTCAGACTTGCAAATCTGGTTTATGGCTATAGCAACACAGTACCTTTTTTTGCATGAAATTCAGGTCCTTTAGGACCAACTTAGCACCAACAAGGCGCAAACACAAATCATTAACTACAATGTCCTGAACGGATCCATAAACAATGTTCAAGTCTTCTGTCAGCACTCTGATGGCAAATTTGATAAACTTTTCAGTTTCCCAATATTTCTAATGTTTTTGCACAATTCGATCGTACGTAATTAACGTAAAATTTAATACATACAAACTCGTTGTTGCAAATTCAAAGCTATTTCTTAAATTGTGAGAAATCGAAAACACGTGCCGAGGTAGATTTACTAAACACGGCGAGATTTTTAGAAATGTAAAGCAATAGCGATAAAATGTTCGGGAGATTATTAATCAAAGATGTGGCAACAACAAAAGCCAGAACTCAAATCAGTTGAATTAGAGCGACTCCTGACGCTTTTCCCGGAAACTTGAGCTCTTCTCTCCTTATGTATTGTAAAAGTAAAGAACGCAAATTCTTCCTTAGACTGGAGAACATCAATAATTTTATAGAAAAAAAATATTTAAATGGGTAAACTTAATGCCAGTAACTGAATTTCCAAAGCATTGCGATTAGGTCTATGGCTCTTGAATCATGGCAATCTCACATCTTGGAGTAGTATATCTAGTTCGAACTACACATATACATACACACACAGATATCTCTAACTCATTGATTCTAAATTTTTTAACACATAAACCCAATAGACTCCCAGTGGAACAAAGTTCGGTTCCCGGTGGCACCCCAACGCCGTACACTTGCTTTGTAAGCCGCGTTTGTTCCTTACATTCACGCTCAGTTCTATAATTTTTCCTGCAACTTAATCCCACAAACATATATGATCATACGTATGTATGATATGTATAATATGTATAAAGTATTTAGGTGTCATAAATTCATCAATTCAATCACGAATTGGTTCATTATATGTCGTTCACGTCAACGCAGTTAGCGATCATTAGCTGAAATGAACTGTGAGATGCGTGAGGTCAAACTGCAGCGGTCATCTTCATATATAGTATGTGTGTGTGCATGTGTATGTGCATGTGTTTAAAGTCATACACACACCGCATATACAACCGCATGCCAGCCGCCTTTATTGCAATCTCGCAGTTTCATTCTGATGATTGCCAAATGTAATTTTACAACCGCATCGGTGCTTAGCTTGAATCGGCGCAATCACAATCACATTCACAACCACAAAAGCAACCACAATGGGAGCACACATGTGCGCCTTGAACTTTGCCACAATTGGTTTTTGCATATAATTTTTTTTCTATGAACGGTGGTATTTGTTGTTTCTTTTGTTGCATTTGCAGTTTCTGTTGCACGATTCACTGATTACACACGATAATCATTTGGATTTGTTGTTGCTGTTGCTGTAATTTTTTAAGTTGATGCAATGATTTTCAACAAAATATTCCCACAATTTCTTTACGCGCTTGGAAAATTACGTTTAAATAATGATTAGCTTCAGCTTCAGCTGCAGCAGCAGCACCATTATCACTATCATTATCATCATTTTCATTTTCATCATTGCCATCATGATCCTTTGTCCCCCAGCTTTATTTGGCTGATTGTTGCTTTTATATGGAACGTGGTTTTGACGATTGCAACGTGTGGCAAAGGTACGACAGTGTGGAAGGCCCTCAGTGGTTTGCTACGTTTCGAATGGCAGGAGGAGGTATCTATATATGTATATGTGTATATGCATATGTATCTGTGTGTAAAAGACTGAAGCTTGAAAATTTCAGAATCAGACGGCAGGCAATGAAAATTCTTCGTAAATTGTGTTGACGTGAATTCGTGATAAATTTCTAATTGCATTCAGGCAATTTATTGCAATTGTGAAAATTGGTCATCCTTACGTACTGTACTTATATACATACATTAGGGTGGGCTCATACTTAGTTTGTCCCATTGATTGTTGAACGTTGTAGCTGTGATACACGCAAACACAAAAAAAGAGTTTTTTAAGCTGTCTTTACTAGAGATTTATACTTCTATTCTGCACGTTACCAGAAATTTAGAAACCGACAAATTTTCTTAAATGTTTAAAGTTATATTTAAACCTTGCTATTGACGCTGTAAAAACACTTGAAGGTTAAATATATTATTATATTTGTAATTTCAAGAATATACGTTTTTTTTGTTTTATGTGAAAAAAAGTAAATTAATATCATCTTTTTTTCCGTTGTGGCTGTAATCAAATTCTCAGCCTTTAAATTCTTTTTTTTCTTAGTTTGTTTTTAGAAAACTTTTGTTTTCTATTTTGCCTTTACTTATAATTCGGAAGACATTTTACATATAAAAGTAACTTCGATTGCATTGTCAAAGGTATACCTGTATATAGGTACCACGGAGCGTTGACTAAGGTACCTAGGGTCTTGGATTGCAAACGCTGCAGGATTTCCAGATTTGAATTTGATGCTGTGCCCCACAGTTGGATTCCATAAGCACATACTGGTTTTGTCATACTTAATGTGTGTATCTCGGAAAAGACTGATTTTTTTTCATACGACCGATGTTAAAACTTATAACTTTAACTGCCTATGAGTTCGTTTGATTCCAAACATTAAGAGGTCTGCTAAAATTAAATTTTACTGAAATATGCCTGGATATACCACCTTGATTAAAAAGTTTCATGAATATATTCAGAAAATTCAAAATACAAGTTTATTCCTCAAAAATGATTGTATCGGCTTAAAAGTATTCCTCATCCACTGCAACGCACCTATGCCAGCGTTTGGTCCAAGTATCGAAACACATCTGGAACTCTATTTTCGGTACAGTCGGTCTTCGAATTTTCTATTGCTTCCTATCAGCTGTTATAACGTGTTCCCCCACTACGGAGACTCGATCAAACAGAATAAAGTCACAGGGAGCCAGGGAGCATATCAGGTAAATTCGATGGCGGGTGGGTGGTATTTGTTCTGGGCGAAAAGTTCACGGATAATGAAGGGACTGTGCGATGGTGTGTTATCTTGGTGCAAAACCCACGACTGGTTTTGCCTCAAATCCTTTTTTTTTTGACGAATTGCTTTACATAAACTAAAAAATGATTTATGATGCCCAAATAATAGTCCATATTAAGGGGTAACACCACTGTACACGCGTAAAATAAACACGATTTTTAAAGAATTTTTTTGTATAGAAGGAAAGGGGAAACAATCACTCTGATTTGGGAAGTTATTACTTATATACTAAAATACAAAACTACAAAGTTTGATCGAAAAATTTTACAAAATGGCGGCATTGGAGACATTTTTGTAATGTGGTTTCTCTTGAAGGAGCTCCGCGGCACGCAGCACAGAGGGTGCAAATTTTAATCTGGAACAAATAAACATTTTTTTTCTTAATCTAGATAAGAATAGCTAGAGAAACACGTAGGGGATTTAAAAAATATTTATTTTTGTGGAATTAGCAAGCATTTGAAGGAAAAAACTCTATTTTGGACTAAAAAAACGGCACTTAAATAATTATAACAATCGTTTAAATTAATCTATCGAAAATCCCCTACGCTCTTCTCTTAAGAAGGTTATTATACACACGTAGTGAAAAACCTGATTAAAAATATTTAAAATTGTTTGAGTTATACTGCGTTCCAATTTCAGAAAACGTGTTTTGAGAAAAACGCGTTTAAAGTTTGGAAATTTGGAGAAGTCGTTAGGTAGCAGTCACTAACGCTTGGTTAAAAGCTTAAAATATTTATGAAATAGACTTCAGTAACCTATAAAACTTTTTGTTCTGTATTTTAAAAGGTTCAAAGAATTTTTTAAGCTTATAAAAAAAAATCAATTTTTTGAAATCTCTACAGTGGTGTTACCCCTTAACTGTCTAACCTTCTGCCAGGCAACATCGTTCGTGGAATACAATACCATTGTAATCCATAAAAGTCGAGAACATAATTTTCTTTTTTGGCTGAAAATGACATAGTGTTTTTGGTCTTAGTTCATTTGGGGTTCTCCACTCACTCACCTGATGTCTGAATTGCGTGTCGAGCTCTTAAACGTCTCGTCTGCAGTAATGTTGCGTTTGATGAATGTTGGAACGGATTCAGCTATGGAAATTATATCTTTGACAATATCAACGCGGTCCTTTTTTGCCGCTCTTTTGGAACCAACTTTGCAGCAACACAGCGCAAACCAATATCATTAACTACAATGTCCCGAACGGATCCATAAACAATGTTCAAGTCCTCTGTCAGCTCTTTAATGGTTTCTTTCCTTTTATTGATGTTCTCATAAACTTTTAATGTCGTCAGTCTGCCACTACGTTCTCTCTGATGAAGCGTTCTTGCCACTTGTAAATGGCGGTTTTCTTTAGAGTTTCTTTGGTGGTTGGGGCAAGTACATAAGAGCATTATCAGATGATACTTAGGGTTTCTTTTAGGCCCCAAATTATTAGTATGGATTGCAGCAAGGCGAATTTATTACTAAATACGTCTTAAATCGTAGTTTCTTTCAGACTTGTCAGCTTTTGCTCGACATTAAAAGTGTTGAGAGTGGCTGTTATACTATTTATTGAAGCTAATTCTTCCTTGAATTTAAAAGTGTCAACAGGCTTAAGAAATTATGTTTGGACAGATGGACACTAAGACACTGAGCTCTAGGACCAGTCCACCCCATGGAAGGTATTGGTGGCTAGAATCACGCAACTATAAATATTTTTTTATTCTTTACCATAACCAGACGATACGAGTTCTCCTATATCCGCCCAATCGACTGACCAAACGATTGAATTTATTAAACATCCGTTTTACAATCTTGCTGTCCAATTGCAAACAATTTGTGTTTATGTTAAAGCATTTGAGCTCTAATATACATACTTACTCACTTTCATTTCGACTGCTTAGCATTAATTATTTATGGATAATAATTTCTAAGTATTGTAGGGCTTATCATCTTCATGTTTAGTACTAAAAGGAAGGACTTCTAGAAATCATATCGAAAAATATAATTAAGTAATTAAGTGTAAACAATTAATTTGTTCTACGTTTGCTGGTAATAATATCATATAAACTAAATAGAAGTAAAGCCAACAAATTTGCTGAGCTGTTAAATGCAATAGTGAAGACTTCAATGGCTTGCGATAATGAACTTATCTGCCAATATAAATACCAATGAGCAAACCAATTACCTAATTTGTTTGACATAATAACAGTGGCGTAATTTTTTTCCATGCACAGGAATTTACTTTGAAATACCCAAATCGTTGCACCTTCACCAATTTTACTTTAGTATTTTTAATTATATCGGCCATCGAGTTACAACCTAAGCCTCGCTACGACGCATCATGGCTAGAAAGTGGATGAGCATAGCAATAGAAAAACTCATCTTCCTATTTTATTATTACACGCTATTTTATGGGATTTCAACATTTACTTATCGAAAGGCTGCAAAGCGTACAAACGAGCGCCGCGCATTCAATGTAATATCGAGTTCCAACTCTACACCGTTTACCATAATTCAGTGGAAATGGCTCACATGGGTCTGTGGCATTGCCCGAATATTTATTTCAATCGGTTACTTCTATGGCAGTCTTATGATGTGGTATACCACCGACCAATTTTACAACGTCATAACCTTATTGCAGTCAAGTCTCTCAGTTACCGGCTCCATTGTCCTGGGCATTGGTTTGCTGCGTTCGGGTGCACGTTTTGTTGATATGATGAATTTCTTTCTTCAGTTATTTCAGCGAACAAGCCGCCTAGCACCAAATTCTAGTATAATGGGTCAACAACAATTTGTATTCCTTCTGATGATAAACATTTTTAATATCAATGAAGCAGCAGCCTTAACAGTGCTTATGGACTATACCGACTGGAGGGAGGTTGCTTTGGCTTCAGCAAAAATCTATATGGAATCTGGCCTATCTATTAGCCTGTATATAGTCATCTTCGGATATATGAGCATTGGCGCACTCTTCACATCCATGAACAGATATATGCGTGAAGAGTTTCAACCGAGAGCCAAATGTCTGGACTATGTTTTAAGGCGAAAATTTAATTATCGCTCACAACATTATAGGCGCAAGCTCATTCGTATGACTAGAGAGCTAAATGAGTGTCTAAGCATTTACAATGACATTTATCGTGCAGCTGAAAGTTTTCATTATAATTTTCGCTTACATATATTCTTTGCTCTCTTATATGGCTTCAGTGCTCTTACTATAATAATGTACAGTGTCCTATATACGCAAGCTGTTACTGAAATATTCGAATTGCAAGGATGGGTATATTGCGTTAAGATATTCCTGGAAGAGCTAATAGTAATTTTATCTGCATACTCGGCGGTTCAGAGCGGCATTGCTGCCAACAAATTGAGTTTGGACAGCGTGTATATGGGTGGCAATAAGGAATGGAATCGAAGTGTAAGTACCAAACTAAAAATATGTAAGTGCACTAAAGGTTTAACCCTAAGTTAGCGTGAAATTTTAATACGCAATTACCACTTTTGTTCACAATAGTAGACAAGTAGGTGATATAGTTAGATGCGGTACCAACTGGTGGTAGTATAGGAAGAGGAAGGCCTCCTCTGCGTTGGAAAGATCAGGTGAAGAAGGACTTGGTGCTTCTAATTGGCGCTGGTTAACATGAGCAAGAAGCGACTGGCGTGCTTTACTAAACTTAGCCAAAATTTGTCAATCAGGAAGAAGAAGAAGGTGAAATAGTTGAAGTTCCAGACTGACACCCCCAAGTAACACTTAAGAGCCATTTTAATACCATTATGAGACCTCCAACGGACTGTTGATACAAGGGAGAAGGTTGATGGACTTTAGGTTGGAGCACTGCCTCAGGCTGTCAAAGAAAGGAGCAACCAGTGACCTTAATCGTCTAGCTGTCAAGCCCGAACATTTACAGAGAAAGTGCTCAACAATCTCCTTGTCTGAAAAGGCCCCACAGCTACTGCAATGGGAATCAATAGGACACCTAGCTTTTCTGCGTGTGCGCTGATCGTTCAAAGACCGTTACGAGTATGGAAATTGAATGGCGTTTATACCTCAGGATTTTCTGAGTCTTCTGTCTATTGCACTGGAACCAAAAGGTTTCCGGAATAGCACACGAGGATATGGAACTCCATCTGTTCTGCGCTTTTCTGGGGGAAAAGTTGTGCGATTCCCTTTTAATAACAGTCAGGAGGATGCCGATGATCAGGCAGAAGATCTCTGAGACCAATTCAATCGACCTCTTCTTGACAAACTCATCAGCAATATTACAGCCCTGTATGTTCCTACGTCTTATAATCCAGATCAGAGAAATGTTACCTGCATAGCCAAGAGATTTGATCTGCTCCTAACAGGAGTTGACCAATTCGGATCTGCCGCATGGCGTCGTAGGAGCCTTGATAGCAGCTTGACTATCGGAAAAATGTTAATACCTCCCTCGTTCCCGCATTCCCTAAGCATTTTGCATGCCTACAGAATCATAAAGACTTCTGCCTGAAAAGCAATAGCAGTATTCGGCAATTTAAAGGAGATAGATAAATTGGCTGATTTAGAGAAAGCTTCTATTCAGACTCCAGATTCCATTAGTGAAGACAAAGGTACCAGCCGCGATACAGATTTTCCCCTCGTTCGAATCCTACCTACTTGGAAATATTGTCCTAGTATGCCCCTTAAACTCCAGTTTGTGGATAAAGAGATCTGTTCGAAGTTCAGAAAATGCGTAAAACATTAAAATTAGGCAAAAATGGTCTTGGCTAGGAAATAGCTAAGGACGCGAGCGGAAGGGCTCAAGGCTGACTCAAAAGTATCTTAGAATGGTGTCAAAAAACGCATCAAATCTTCTTTTAAAAGATTCAAAATAGCTATCTGCTATCTATTAATAACTTTCTTCCAAAAATATATGCAAAAAATGGATATTAGTACCAATAGCAAGCAAAAAGTAGAAAAGAGCGCCAATGAGTCATCTGAGATGCTCTAGGGAAATTTCAGTAAAAGTTGCTGCAAAATTGAATCTTAAATCTGCAAAGAGTAAGAAACAGCAAA
Organism: Anastrepha obliqua; assembly: GCF_027943255.1. Taxonomy (NCBI): domain Eukaryota; kingdom Metazoa; phylum Arthropoda; class Insecta; order Diptera; family Tephritidae; genus Anastrepha; species Anastrepha obliqua. Next base: position 122,058,939 of record NC_072892.1, read on the forward strand.
CAAATTATAATGTAAATTAATGGAAGGAACCTTTGTTATGGAAATTTGGTTCATGGAATGGCTATAACAAGATACCGGAGCGCGCCCAAGTGAAAAAGCTGAGTTCTGCATGAAGGTGAGTTCGCAGTACATACTAAAGCGTTTATAGATTGTGGTAAGGCACGAATACTTGAGAAAATCGATTAACAATCGTAGCTGAACACTTGCTAGTGGTCTCCTCAGAAGTTCCAAACTTTATCACGGCCGAATCAAAACGTTTTTCTCGGTTTGCTTTCAACAGATTATTCCTATGCAAAATGCATATGACCCGAACGATTGTAATGTACCATATTGGGTTGAGGGTGATGTGGCATCTGAAATACATTCCTAACTATGCACCGTGAATTCTTTATTATTATTTTGCTTCCGAAATTAATTGCACGACCAAAATGCATTATTAAGAAGTGTCAGGAAAAATTTAGAATTTGTATAACTATGGTACAAGTTTTATTTTTTTAAAATGGTGATTATCACATATTGGCATAAATATTTTGAACCCTTTCAGACCCTGAAATTTTTACCTATTCTTTTCTATGTAACTTAGGCAAGTGTGACCAATATACTCGTTTGTGTGTGCCCTGGTTGTTGTAACAGTTGACTTTTTATGTATTGGCCAGAAATTGTAGAACTTTCATAAATATATAAAGGGTTTTCCAATAACAGGTGTTAGGTGTTAAAGATGAGAGATGATTAACGATTTTTTATGGCCGGAATTGGATGGTATTGATCTGGACAACGTTTATTTTCAACAAGACGGCGCTACGTGCCACACAAGCAACGAAACCATTGATCTTTAACTGGAAAAGTTTCCGAATCCTGTTATCTCTCCAAGAGGTGATCACAATTCGCCACCGAGATCTTGTGATTTAACACCTTTTGACTTTATTTTCCTTTTTCTTTGGGGCTACGTGAAAGAGAAGGTCTACACCAACAGCCCAGGGTGGATTCAAAGATGGAATTCGTGAAGCTATTGGGGACATAGGGCAGCCACTTTGCAATTCGGTTATGGAAAATTTCATGAAAAGGATATTGTCCTGTAAGCGTGGTCGTGGTGGTCATTTGCCTGATGTTATTTTCCACTATTAACGGCATACCTTCCTCTTTATAATGAAATAAACATCCGATCATTTATATTAAAAAATATCATTTTTCTTTGAATATCAAAATAACACCTCTTAAAAAAAACCTTTACTTTAGACATGGGTCTGATAGGCTTAAAATTGCACACTATTTCTGTATACATATACTTATACTTATATATATTATACTTATACTTTTAGGTGGAAATATTCATCAATCGTATTAATTTGTACGAATTCAAGCCGAATATTTTTGGTTTATTTGACGTTTCAAGCGATATTTTGCTGATGTTCATCTCTGGTTCCGTAACATATTTAACCTACATCCTGCAAAATACCATACTAAGCCAACAGTAAATTTGGTCCGAAATAATACAGCGATACGGACAATAAGTACTGACTAAGGGAGCCATTTGTGGTACCGTTGCGGTTGCATGCAACATTCTATGCACGAAGTTAAAAGGGGACCCCGTCTCACATGTCTACCTACGAGTATGAACACAAATATCCGCTATACATTGAAATGCATATAAATATCGATGTGATTTCAACCCTATTCTTGAGTATTATTATCATCCGACAATGGCGTCAACCCGCAAGCTATTCAACTACGAGCCGAACATGTCCACCTGTCTCACGGAATGATATGTTGTGTGACTTACTTGCATGCGCGTAATGCCTAAAAATACATACATTTTTGTATGTATGTGTGTATATATGGAAATATAATAATGTACATATGTATGAATAAACTTATAAACGAGCAGGGTTGGCATTTCAATTACAAATATATGCACTTTTAAAAAACAACAACTATTTTTCGCTTTTGCAATCCTGCACGCAGAAATGGTGCGCCATGGAGTAGCTGAGTTTGCCGTACGCGTCCGTGTCATGTCCGAAAATGCGGTTAAGCGGGCAACATATTCGTTCAACCTGCGTTCGAACCGTGACGCCGGATTTTCTCCAGCCGGCTGGCTGACTGGCTGGCTAACTGGCTGTCTGTGAAAATCCGATGGGAAACAGTTGTGGCACGTTGCACAATTTCATGCAACATATTACAGTTGTCATGCTGTTTACCACAAATTGTACGTTAAGCTCGGTATATCTGTGACCACCGTCTTTGCTTTAAAATTACTTAAAAAGTAAACATATGTACGTGTGTATGTATACGTGAGTTGGTGTCTATGTTTGTAAGTACCCTGCAGGGAAAAATAATAGTAGTTCACAACTATTACTCCGGCCAAAATCGCGTAAGCGGTTATCGCTCCAATTAAGAAGAATACTACCAGTTCACTTTTCAGCTCAACCAGTTGCTGTTAGCAAGTAATATTTATAAAAGGGCAGACCTTACGAAATGCCAATTGCCCGATCATGTATCAGCAAAATACTGGTTGAAAAAGTAGTTCGTAGTAGAGTACTACTAGTAATTTCACTACTGGTATTATTTTAGCCAATGACGCACGAGAATGATTTCTTCTATTGATCACCAGTGTCTGAACTAGAACGTTTCTCTACCAGGTTGGCTTTTCCCTGCTGGTTATTTTTGCCCATATATATAAGTGTTTGTATGCCACCAATACTGCAACGCGGATATAGCGTATGTAGTGTAGTGGCAATCGCGTGCGACCAACAACCGTTCATTCCCATAATTACTAAATTTGGTCAAAGTTTTCATTATTTGTTATAGCAAGAAAAAATGGACATGCACTTACGACACAACTATTGAATAAATGTACACACTTACAGGGTGCTTTATTATCAACTACAAAGATTTCAAGGTTACATTCTGTATCGAAGGAGACCTAAAACTTTGGGTCCAACTCGAACACCCTAGCAATGACAGCCATTTTTATTTATATCTTGCCTCACTAAGAAGGTGTGTCTATATCTTTTGATGTAGAAGCCAGTAAAGTAAGCTGATAGGTAACGTTCAAATCTGTTTTTTTATATATTTTATATTTTTATATTTTTTTATTATGCACTTAAAAGGAACGAATAAAACAAAAGAGAAATAATGCTACTTCGATTTAGAACTGGAAATGATAAGAAAAGAAAAAATCGCTTGTATAAAATTGCTCAATTCTCTTCAGATTACAACGAATCATCTATCAATTGCACAATTTCCGGAAATATAAAAATAATTATAAATCAACGATTCAATATATGAGAAAGAAATATGAATTTAATCAACGAAAACTCGATCGTGTAAAGAGAAACAACGCTGCAACATGTAAGGTATTACACAGATGAATTCTTTATAAAACCAAGTGTACTTTTAGATGCGGCACTTGTATTGGGCATTCAAATTGCCAATATTATAAATCAATCGTTAGAAAATGGAATTTTTCCAGATGTTTTAAAAAAATCAACGCTCATTCCAATTCAAAAGGTACAAAATTCCATTCTCATTGGTGATTATCGACCAATTAACACTCTTTCTTGTTGTGAACGACTCATTGAATTATTAGCCTACAATCAATTTTCGAAATATATCGATGAAAATCAATTTTTAAGTGAAAATCAATAGGGTTTTTAAGACAAAAACTCATGTGAATCTGCCATTAATGAAGTGCTATATGAATGGAAAATGGCACAAAATGAATCAAAAATTGTTGTTGCTGTTTTTCTAGATTTTAAGAGAGCATTTGAATCTATAGATATACATATTTTAATATGTAAAAAGAAATTGTATGGAGTTAGAGGAAATTCACTAAATTGGTTTAAAGATTATTATCGTAAGCAAGTAACAAGAATTAATGAATCTATTTCAAATGAACAATTTAATAACCTAAGGGTACCTCAGGGCTCTATTTTTGGACCTTTGCTTTTTATTCTTTATATTAAAGATTTGTCAAGTTGCTTAAAATATTGTCAAGCTAGACTATTTGCAGATGATACTCTAGTCTATATCATTGCCAATTCGACTGATGAAGCGTCACAAAAATTAAATGAAGATTTAAGTACACTTTATATTATATTAATTCACCTATCAGGCAAGTAATCTCGTACAGCTCAGATGGTGAGCATGTAATAAGCTCTACATGCGATGTGGTCGATGTGTTGGGCTCTGCATTGCCGGTAAGCAAGTAAGGCAGTGTAGATGGAATATCGTTCTTCAGCAACGAAATGGCCACGTCAGGGCAGTTGCCGCCCATCATATATAATGTCAAAATGAACTTAAACTACACAAATGTAAGCAAAACAAATGGCAATATCAAACAAAAACATTAATAGAAATAATATAAATATTTTTATCGAAGGATCTAGGCTTGTTGATTGAATCAGATATAAAATATCTAGGTGTAACTATTGACGACAAACTAAATTTTGATAAAAACACAAACCATATATGTAAGAAAGTTGGACATAAAGTTAATGTCTTAAATAGACATAGAAATGAATTAAATACAATCCAAAAATTGTCACTTTATATGTCAATAACTGAACCGCATTTAACATATTGTGCGTCAATTTTATTTATATCAAATTCAACAGATTTAAATAGACTTCAAATTATTCAAAACAAATGCTTAAGACAAATATTAAGGGTTGATAATTTTACGGAAAGCCGAACAATGTTAAACGAATTAAAACTTAAAAATGTTGTGCAATTAATTACTTTTAGAACAAATTAATTAAATTAATTACTTTAGAACAAAAATTCTCAAGCTCCTAAATATTTGACTGATAAAATTAAATATAAACATGAAAATAAAAATATGAGATTAAGAAATTCGAATGAAATATGTCCTTTCAAATCAAAAAAACAATATAGCCAAAATTCATTATTCTATTGTACATAAGGTGTTAAGTTATTTAATTCACTACCACAAAATATTAAAAATCAAGAAACTTTGACAAAATTCAAACATCATTTACATAATTGTATCCTAGAAAACTTTTAATGCTATATATATGGAAATTTCTAAATAAATAAATTAACTATTACTATAAAAAAATTGTTCCTTACTACGCTGTTTATTGAAAAAACTAATGCGTAAACTACTACTAACTTCAACTATTTTGACATTTATCAAAAGCCGGTTGTCTAACCTTAAGAACGCCATCAAATTTTAAACATTTTTTTAACTATTTTAGGAGCTCCACGCATAAGACTTCTATATGACAGAAATTGGATTTTGTAGACACACCGTCGTAATGAGGTAGGAAACAAATAAAAATGGTTGCCATTTCTAGAGTGTTCGAGTTTGACCGCAACTTTTAGATATATTTCTATACAGAATGTAACTTAGAAGTCTTTGTAGTCAATAACAAAACACTCTGCATTTTTGTCTCTCCTTTCCTTTTCTAAGTTTAATCCTAACTGAACTATATACATAAGTACATATATTTGTATATGAAATTGTCCCGTACGTCCTGTGTGGGTGTTTGGCCGAGGTCATCCTCCTATTTGTGGTATGCATCCTGATGTTGTTCCACAAATAGAGGGACCTACAGTTTTAAGCCTACTCCGAACGGCAGATATTTTTTTTATGAGGAGCTTTTTCATGGCAGAAATACACTCGCAGCTTCATCATTGTCTGATGAGAAGCGATTGCTATTAGAAAAAACCTTTTCTATCATTTCACACGCACAAGCCCATTCAGCTTCCGTGAACGCACTGAAATATGCGCACATTTACGATTACATTCCTGTTTTTATATTAATAGGAGTACATTTATATTTTTGTACTTTTTAGATTCAGTTATATGTGTGTATGTTATATAAATATAAATATAGAATAGTATAATATATTTTATTACATTGATGCGCTCTTTGAATTGTAGCACTATCTGGCAAAAAAGCTCAGGATCAGAACCGCTCAAGATCAACTATGAGGGCAAATTCCAAGTCGTTCCGCATTGGACATTTTATATTTCCATATGAATTACATAAAAAGAAATCAGCCTACCCATTCATATTCCATATCATTTGGAAACATATAAGTGACCTTAGGCAGGGGGGTGTCGAATTTTTAGTGAGCAATATTTTTGACGTGTAATACAACATTGAATTTAGGTGTAAAGGCTCACGTTTATGCACCCTATCGTAGAATCAGGTGTCGAGATAGTAAGTCTTGTGAATAATTTTCATTTCAATTACAAATTCTTTCTCAATTCGAGTTTAGGGGAGGAATAAATTTACCAATTTGCGTAAGTTACTTGAAAAGTGAGTGTATACAAACATGGTGGCGCAAAATTAATCGCTCCCTCAGAAGATTTATTATTTTTGCAAATGACTTCGTACATCAACCATATTTGACACTTGTGAAACAGACAGATGCAGTATACAAACAGACAATCAGTGTAGCGCATAAGAGTCAAAATAAAGATTTGTATCACTCAAAATAATTTTTTTTGTTTTAGGAGGATTGAGGATTAATTTTTTTTTTAATTGAATTTGTTTTATGCCATTTCATTTATTAATTAAACCGGATTTACGCTGCCTTGGATAAATTAGTTTTTATCTACAAGTAGTAATAATAATACTTACAATACAAATAATATTTTAATTAATTTTGATTAGAAAATCACAAGAAAAACTTAAGACTCGTTGCCAGGTAGGCAGGTGTTAAAAATCGATTAAACATTATATTTTGTATTAAAGAATTTGTCAATATTTTTTAATAATATTAATTAATTGTCTTAGAATGCAAAAAAGGGATTCTATCTCCAACAGAACATTATCATCATCATCATTAGAGCAGGTGGTATGAATTTATGAAAATTACTCACTAAACCAAAAAACGCGAAATATCAAAATTTTGAATCCTCTATTTATAAAAAAAAAATTAATTGTTACTTCTTTCTTCGATACAGAAGCGTAAACCAATTTCAGTCAAATCAGATGGTGAATTTTTGTCCAAATCTGTCCGATTTGTTTAAGTGTGTACCTACATATTGTACAAGTGGACAAATATTTATTCAAGGGTGTATATTTAGTTTCATTTACTAGGATACAACATTATATGTATGTATGCCATACCGATCGGGCCTAACCAAATATGTCACAGTGTAGTCGTATCAAACGCCATTAACATCATTTAATAAAACGTACCAAAAGCCCTTAACTATAACAGAAAAAGAGGCAAGAAAAAGAGGCCTCAAAGATGGACTGGGCATTCATATGTACATATATTCAAGGCAAGTCCACTAACACCAGACCAACAACAAAGGCAGCCCTCGCTTTACAAGTTAACTATTGAACTTAGCAGTATATATTTAATATCCATATATGGCAATAGTGAATTAAAAAAATGAAAACAAGAAAATATACAGCTGCGATTTATTAATATTTTTATTTTATTATGCTATTTTGAATCAGGGTTTTGAGCACATGCATAATTGCATGTTTTATCTGGAAGGCGAGGTATCCATGTTTATAACTCTCAATAGTCTCTTTATCAGCGTTCGCAATTGCTTCTCTTTGTGTGAATGTAATTCTTTACATTATTATTAGTTCCCATGGAAGATGCCACCAGCAATGTGTGCTAATCGATTCTTACATAACCTAAACGTCATAAACCAAGCTTAGACATATGGTAAAGAAACTGCTTCGACATATTAGTGATTTTGTTTTGGTGTCATATACTTTTGGTTTTGTGAAAATGTCTGATTTTGTGCCGAATAATCGTCATTTGCGGGAAGTGTTGATTTTCCTCTTTCATTCGAAAAAAAACGGCGACTGAAGCGCATCGAGAGCTTTAAAAAGTTTTTGGAGATGCTGCTTTAAATAAAACAACGAGCCGAGATTGGTTCCGATGCTTCAAAGACGGTGATTTTAATATTGATGACCGTCCACGTGAAGGAAGGCCAAAAACCTTCGAAGACACTGAATTGAAGGCATTGCTCAATGAGGATCCATGTCAAACGCAAGAAAAGCTTGCTTCAGTATTAGGAGTTACCCGCCAATCCATTTCCAAGCGATTGTATGCTTTGGAATCTGAATCATTCCCAGGTGAACAGGGGACTTGAGTTCCCCATGAGTTAAAACCAAGGTATGTTGAATGCCGTTTTTTCGCCTGTGACAACTCCTGCAGAGGCAAATATTCACGGTGCGAAGGTTATGCTATGTATTTGGTGGGACCAAGTTGGTGTTATTTATTATGAACTGTTAAAACCAAGCGAAACCATCACTGGGGATCGGCCTCGACTTCAAATGATGCGATTGAGCCGAGCGCTGCGCGAGAAGCGGCCGCAATACGTTAAAACCTACCTGGAAGCACTGAAATGCAAAATCCTACTCCACCCGCCATATTCTCCAGATATTGCGCCGTTCGATTATCATCTGTTCCGATCGATGTCACATGGTCTAGCTAACCAGCAGTTCCATTCATATGAAGACATCAAAAAATGGCTTGATCCGTGGATAGCCTAAAAAATGGGCAGTTTTACCACGACGGTATACGAGATCTACCACAAAGATGGGGAAAAGTAATAGCCAGCGATGGGCAATAATTTCAATGATTCACTTGTAACCATTTTTTCAGAATAAAGTTGTATTTTCATCAAAAAAACAGCGAGAACTTAGTTGCGCACCTAATATTATTAGCTGCTATCATAATTAATTTGTGAATTTAGAAATTCAAGTAATAATAGTTTCTCAAAAAACAAAAAAAAAAAACATATGTATGTCACCTGATCATACGCCGACATCACGAAAATATAGACATATGAGCTGTGAAAATGAAAACAACAAGAAAGATTTTTTAGCAATTAAAAAATTTGTGTACACAAATATTCAAAAATCAACTGAAAAACGCTCACCCTCACTTTTTGTAGTGAGTACAAAATGCTACACAATAGCCTGGTCAGAGTATAACAGTTTTCTGCAAATTCTTTTTTATGTCATTTGCTGTAAAATCTTTAAAGCCGTAATCCATAATATTCAAGTTGACTGACGAGTACACAGAAAATAGCAAGAGGCATATACGCCCAATAAGGCAGTGTCTACTCTTTCGTCCTGCTCTTAATACTTCACCTGTATAATTCCACGATACACCGATATCCCCTTGTATGAATTTGCCTTGAAGGCATTTTTAAATTTCTTTATGCGTTTTAAGCTCACAAGAGTCGACTTTTATAAGAATCGGCACCGTTCATTTTCCTCAATTTTTCATTTGAAACGCGTAACGAGTTTTCAGTAATATTTTCCCAGGCTCAGCACCAAAATACCCACACACATACTGCTGGTCCCCATATGCAATGCGCACATACAAACATACACATGTGAATGCATTTGCACAAAATCTATCCTAAAGCGTTAAAATCGGCTCTATGCTTTAGCATAATAGCACTACGAACCCAAATAACACACATTAATACATGCATATGTATGTATGTAGAGGCAAAGTGCATAAAATTTATACATTTTATGATACCGCAATGACCGCGCCAACAAATCCAACAAGTAGCCGCCAACGTACCGAGGGAAAGAGAACATGCCGAGATACACTTGTTACAGTGGATCAGTTTATATTGCGACCTATATTTGCATATAATTAGCATTTTAAATAAGTGAACCGGCGAGTTGTCGAGGGTCATACGTAAAATTTACTACCATATGCAGATGTTGCACACATATACATAGTACACACACATGTAGCCGCACGCACACGGCTACACATTGCTAGGTTACGCTTTATGATCACTTAGACCGTTAAATGGTCACTTCTTGGCAATTGTGGCATTTCGGGGAATGGTGGAACTCGTATGTAAGTGTTTTTCTAACTGCACGGCCATCCACACATTTGCTGTGTGTTTGTTATGCGCTCTAACAAATCTATATTACATACGTATGTTTGTGTGTGTATTAATACATTTGTTAATAGTAGGTTTGAAATGCTTTAAGAACCGTACTGAAATAAACATAAAAAAGTTGAGTATAATAAACAAAGTTGTAGAGTATAAAAAGTAAAAAATGGTTGAGCCGTCTGTCTATTGTGCTTTGTTACAAGTGCAAATGTGAACATACATACATATGTACATATGCACAGATGTACAATTGGATCCAGTTTTATTATTCTTGATTATTTTTTTTGTTTTTGTTTGCGAAATTAATAATTTCCTTACCTAAGAGGCCGTTGGATATTTTAGGAAGAGCTAATAAATATTTTTGTAAAGATAAGAAAATCGCAAAAAAGAAATCTAAATCCGTCTAATTTTGGAAATACATTTTTTTTATAAGTTACCATTTAGCGATTTTTTCGCACATATGTTTGTACATGCATATGAATATGTATGCATGGTAAGTAAATGAAAACACTAGGCATACTCCAGGCAGAAATCGAAATTAAAACACCCTTCATAAAATTCCTATCAGATCCACTTATTGGGTTTTTAATTGGTGAGCGGGCTTAACAAAGAAATTGATAAGAAGCAGATATAACGAAATTCGAAAAATTAGTTGCAAATAAATATATTTTAACAAATGATAACTCCACTAGGCGGATATAAAAGCGCGGATAGGCGAAGTAGTAGATGGCATATTACGTTTTGGGTGTACCTAGCCAACGTAATTACCATGTTCCAGCTACTTGTATCCTCCAGAACTTGTATCTTCCAGAACTAGTATCCTAGTCATGAGCTGTTCTCTTTTGTGCCATTTGGTAGGGGTTTTACTCATAAAAACTCAACTAATTTGCTTTCTAGTGACGAAATATTTATATCGAGAACACTGAACTGAACACACACGAGCATTTGCGAGATGCAAATTTGCTTTGGAAGAGGAGTTCGGGCAAAGGGTGTAAGCAGTTACACAAAGCTATGGGCAGAGAAATAGCGCACCTCCGCACAATAATATATTGTTATGATTATTATTAATGGATGACCTGAGAAAACAGTTATTTTTGCACAAGTCTATTATTTTATTTCAGTATTATCAAAAACAAAAAAAACAAAAAGTACCGGGAATCGTTCAATAAAACGCAAAATAATTGTTAAATCATCAAAATTTATTTTGTTGCCTTCAAAATAGATTAGTCCAGTCATCAAATCACCTTTTAAACGCGTTTGAGGAAATCTTCTTTCTTCAGGGAATTCTCCTTAATGGCCTCTATCGACTCAAAGCAGCGTACGCGGATAGCGCCATTTGCCCGCCTGTTGACTGGTTTGCACGGCAAACTGATATACCCACGTCTCATCACCTGTTATGATGCGCTGGATAAACGTTGGGTCCGAACTCACTTGCTCAACCATGTCTTCAGTCACCTTCTTCCGATAAATTTTTGAAAGAAATTCAACTCTCTTGGAACGAGTCGAGCACCCACGCGTCTCATGCCCAATTGACTGTGTAAAATGTTGCGAATTGATTCGTGAGACACGTTAATGCCATGAGCTACCTCCCTCAAACTTAAACGATGATTTTCCAACACCATTTCCTTGACTTTGTCGTCGTTTTCATCCGTTGAAGACGTTGATGGGCGACCAGATCGGGGAAAATCTTCCACGTTTTCTTGGCCCTCTGCAAAAGTCTTAAGCGACTCGTGGATCCGTGTTTTTGATAAAGCACACTCGGCTTTCACCATAGGCCTTCTGAAACATTTTCCACGATTCGACACACGAAATCCCGTTCAAAACACAAAATTTAAGACAAATTCTTTGTTCGATATTTTTATTCATAGGGAAAATTGCAGAGCACACCTGCGGTTGACTGATATAATTAAATGCCAAAAACAAGCTAAGTGACAGATCGCGCTCAAACTCTGCGACACTATAGAGGAGAGGTGTACCAACATTCCAGCAAAAACAAAATTTATCCATTATTTTTTAGAACTGCTTCACACGAACATTCTATTAACTTTTGGGCAGCTTTCCAAAGGAATAGGGTTTCACGCTTCCTGTACTCCTTGCCGTAGTTCGTTGTCATTTTTAAATTTTGCTTGCCCAATCTTAACCTTAATATCGTTCCACAGAATTTCCATGGAGTTAAGGCCAATGCTTTGTGCTGGCCACTCCAGAGCTGTAATTTTTTTTCTTTTGAAAGTCAAATTTTCACCACTTTTGCTGCATGTGTGAGGTAGTTATTTTGCATGAATTACCAGGTTAGTGGCATGGACTCGAATAAATATGGCTCTATTGGATTTTTGAGAATATCAAGATAAGCAAATTTATTCACGTTGCCATTTATTCCTACTATTGGTCCATCCTCATTCAAGATGATCCCCAAACTTTCAAGTTACCCGCACTGTGCTTTAAGGTATTTCTTGTACTTATTCTCGTAAACGGAAGATTTGGCTCTTGTCTTTTTTCACGTTGAACTAAAGTCTTCCCATCAGTGACGATCCTATTATTTTTATTTTCGTTCGTAAAAAATAGTTTTTTCATTATTGTATGTCTTTGCTTCTATAGGCATTTCGGAAGGACGAAGGTGCCTTGATAATTTTTTTCTGCCAACTTACTTTACTTTCGTTGCGGCATCTTCGCAGAAGTCTGCTTGATATATGCAAGCCATATTCCTCATTTATTTCCAGCGTTATCGCTAGAGAAAACTTAAAAGGGTCACGCTTACTTTTCTTAACGGTGAATTGTAGCCTTTCACACAGGTGTCTTGTTCGCACTTTCTTCCTTTTAAACATATTTTTGTCTATACTAATGTCATCAAATGTATATTGTAATCCATAGATTAATTTTTCTGGATTGTCTGCTAATCACTGCATATATGAACGCACTTTTATTTACAATTAAGTGATTAATATATAATACGGCTTCAAAATTAGATTGCTATAGCATTCATCGCTGGCTCACAACTGAAACGAGTGCCATAATATTTATAACCGTGAACGTGTTAATTTGATTTTCGGTTTTCTTTTCTAATTAGATAAACTAATTTGTTATGACAACTAACTGCAATTTAATGCTCATGGATAGTCGCCCGGATTTTCTTCAATGAATATAGCGATATCTTCATTTTGAACTCTGCTGCCTATGAAAAAAGAATTGCATCAATTAGTTACTCATAAAATAATAGCAAGCTTCTCTTCAATACTTACAACTTCCAGCTCTTTTAAATATGGTAAATCTTGCAATTATTTGTGATATTTCGTTCGAGTAAATTTACTAACAAATGAGGTCAACGGTAAGAGGACATTAAAGAACTAAATTGGAAAGCAGCAAATAGCTCAGTTTACAAAAAACTACTTTGTCGTTGACTAATGTACGAATGCTTAAATGAATAAATCAAATTAGTTTGAGAGTTAATTTAATGCCAAGAATTATATCCGCCCTTGACTAATGGGTTTCGGCCTATGCAATCATGTACATACATACGCACATACACATGTTCAAGCACACATACTCTAAGCACAAAGAAGCGGTATTTTTTACACCATTCCGTTCGTATTTACTCTGTTCGATGAAGTTCATTTGTGCGTTGCTTGTAAGTGCGCTAGTTTGTGTAAACACATACAATTGTACAAATATACATACAAATATATACGTACGACTGATTGTAAAGTTTGCGTGTTGCGCTTAAATGCCCCCAAAGATTAGCTACAGCACCAATAGCAGCACCCAAACTAAGCGAACTTACAAGTGTTTGCCGAATCAGTTAGCTGTTGCTGCTATTGGTGGTGGTGGTGGTGATTGTGTTGCTATTTTCGGCGGCGAAGGAGGTTGGTCGCCCTTGTGAAGAGGATGAGTGCGTGAACGAACGGAGAACGAACAATATAATAATTCTCATGATTGTTTTTTACAGAAGCCTGAGGTAATTATAGGTCAGTCGCAGTAGTGGTCAAAATGGAATTGCTACTGCCACTGCCGCTCGCAGGCAATGTTGGTGCCACGACCACTGTCATCAGCAATGACTAGCAATGGGCAGCAATGGAGCAGAGCATCGCGTAAACGCAATTACACAAAAGTACGTTTAAATGGCCACAAAAACAATCAGGCAGCGATGAAAAGAACAGTAGTCACACTTGTATTTAGCAACCAGTCGCTTGCGTATATGTAAATGTATGAGAGTGTGCTTTTGTTGGCTGGCTAACCGCTGCACATTGGCACAAAATACGAAGGGTGATGGATAAAATTAGTGATATTTTTTGTATTCCCTACATATTCGTCTGACTTCTTCAATTGAAGGTTTTACTTATAGGGAAGCTTTCAAGGAAAGTGTACATGCACATACAAGGTGGCGCACAATTAAGCATGCAATTTTGATTTTGAATAACTTTTTTACTAAATAAAAAAATGATTTTGAGCGATGGAAAAAGTTTGAACTGCTGTTACGCGTACGAGCAATTGATTTGTTTTTCTTTTTTCATGTAATTTGGTGGTTTGAATGTCACAGTGATCTGCTTTCTTGTTGTTGCTTTGCTTATTCGTTTAGATTTTGATTTAGATTTTGACATTCAAGCCATCAGTTTGCAACAACAAGGCAATGGGTATTTTAAAAGACGCACCTAGATGTTTTTTTTAAGTAAAACATGTAAAAATTAAGATTCTTTCAGGTTTCACTATTTTTTATTCAAAATACAGCTCTCTAAAATTATATGTTAAAAATGGCATCAATTAAATGTCCTCCTCCTATGTGGGGCGTGGGCCTTGATGTTGTTCCACAAATGGAGGGACCTACAGTTTTAAGCCTACTCCGAACGGCAAATATTTTTTATGAGGAGCTTTTTCAAAGCAGACATACTCTCGGAAGTTTGCCATTGCCTGCCGAGGGGCGACCGCTATTAGAAAAAGGTTTTCACCGAGATTTGAACCTATGTTCTCTCTGAATTCCGAATGGTAGTCACCAACCCATTCGGCTACGGCGGTCGCCAAATGTCCACCATGAGCACGTAAATTCGTACAGCTAAAATCCGCCAAACAATCGATGAATGCCTAATTGTTGAGAACGTCGAGTTATCGAGTTGAAGTTTGTTCAACAACACTTTGTGTTACAGCAACAAAATTCTGAACCAAGCGTTCAGTTTTTGGTCTGGCAGTACTTTTTCTATCCTCGACAGAACTAGTTTCTTGTATTTGGTGGCTTAATTTGTCAACAAACTTATTTTCGAAATTTTTGAGTAGATTAATGCTCAGAGAGCGTTGATAGAAAAATTGAAACGCGTATCAGGAGCAAAAGAGGATGGCATAAGGGTCTGGCACACTTAACTAATACACTTTGATATCAATGAAAATTATATTCGACAATCGTAGAAAGATTAATAGTGGGTGAACGTATACAACACTTTATATTATACTTTGCCTGCACAAATTCTGACCTAAGAATTGATTGAGAACTGATTCTAAGAATTTGTTTTTGACGGTGTTATTTGATTTCTTCCATATAAAGAACTGGCATCCTTATGGAGAAAATATACAGGACCGCCACAAAAAATTGTTAAACATCAATGGAACTTTTGAGTTACTTGACACTTGCATTGTGTTATGCTAAAATTCAATGGTCTGTACTTGTAAAACTGCATACTAAATATGCTTTTTTAAAAGTGTGAAATTTATATAAATTTTTTTTTTTTTGTTTTTTTTAATTTGTACAAATCTTTGACAACGAAAGAAATCAACTCTTCAAGGCCTTCGGTGAGTTCTCAGGAGAAGTTAACATCATAGCGCAAAAGTGCGATAAGGCATACAAATCGCGTGCTTTTAGCGTAACTGCACATCTACAGGGCATTCCCCGATACGCCACCTGGTGTCATCCGATGGGAGACAAGCAACTGCTTGAAGCCCTATGCTCCTATAGAAGTTAATGAAAAAAAATTTAATAATAATAAAACTTTATGGCAAAATTCCTTTTTAATCGTCCAACGATGAAAAAGGGAAGTGCGAGCAAAATGTTCATACTTGACTCGAAATGAAGTGTTTTTTTGGCCTTGACTTTTCCAACCATTTCCATTGATACGATTGCGCTTTGATTTTGATTTTATAACCCTATGCCCTGTCTTATCATCAGTCATCTCTTGAATGAATCTGAACATCGTTGACATCATACAACAGCTCTTACGTGACGCTAATACGACTGTTCTTTTGGGCAAATTTAACCAAAAATCGTCAAGATCTCCAAAACAAGTGCTGATCAAATCTCAATGCTAAACGGACAGAATCTCCAAACCGCCAAAATAAGCATAGTCTTAGCTTACTAATATCTGTCCAAAGAATGGGTGTGGAAACACATTACTTCTGCAGAAGCTGTATAGATGAGGAAGAGATGATCTCGCTTCTCCTGTGACATGGTCCTGCTCTATCCAGTTGTGAATTTAACATTTTAGGTAGACATATTTTAATGAATTGGAAGATCTCAGTACTCTGGAAATCAGGGATCTTTTAAAAATTTTGAAAAGTAGACACCGGTTTTATGATAGATAAGGAAAAGCTCCCCACGCGGCATCACGATGTGCTATGAGTGTGTCCCACAGTGGACAATCGCTTCAACCGAACCTAGCCTATGTAGAAATTTTAAATTTTGAAAAGCAACCCTTTTTTAACAAATTTCGTATTTGAAATGCAGACATGCTCGTACATGCACTCAACTAAGTTTCAAAAACCTTGGTTCATTTAATTATGTGGCCAAGAGCAATAATCACTTTTATATAAAGCGGAATGGGTTGGTGCCTACCATTCGATAGAGGCCGGGCTCGAAACTCCAGGATTTTTCTAATAGCGGTTGCCTCTCGGCAGACAACGGCAAACCTCTGAGTGTATTCTGCCATGAAAAAGTTCTTCATAAACAAACCATCTGCTGCTCGGAGCCGCTACAAAACTGCGGGTCCCTCCATTTGTGCAAAAACATCAAGATGCACACTACGAATTGGAGGAGGAGTTCGGTCAAATACCCAACAAACAAACCAAATAGCCAAAATGTTCACTTCAATATATAGATAGTTTTAGTTTTAGTATTCAAATATGGTAGCATACATGGCCAAGTATAACTCAATTCCTCCTTACGTCGATTTATGCAGCTATCAATAATTTTTTAAACGGTTAAGTAGTAAAATGATTAGTCGCTTCAGAATAAAGCAAGGTTTTACAGAATAGGCGCGAAGAATGTCTTACTGTAGCACGTGGGTAAAATATATTGTCTTACCTCTTGAGGTAGTTTCAGTTGATAAGTTTTTTAAAAAATCCCCTCGACTCCTTCGACTCTTGGGATGTTATTTTAATTTATGCTCAATTTTGTTGGAGAGCGCCACTGTACACCGACCAAAAAACTAATGGCCAAATGACTTGTCGAAGCCATTATTCATTAC
Source organism: Anastrepha obliqua (assembly GCF_027943255.1). Taxonomy (NCBI): domain Eukaryota; kingdom Metazoa; phylum Arthropoda; class Insecta; order Diptera; family Tephritidae; genus Anastrepha; species Anastrepha obliqua. The sequence continues at coordinate 122,076,246 of NC_072892.1, forward strand.
ACCGCAGTATTTTCTGCAGAAATACTCATACAAAGTGCTGCGTTGTACAGAAGTCAAGTGTCGGCCGCCAAATCGGGTGCAGCAACGCATCAACGTGCCACATTTGCTTTTATGTATGTAGAAGGCATTGTACCTGCAGTACGAAACATAAGTATATATATTTAAGTGTAGCTGTGTGTATGTAGTAGTAGTTTTTGTATGCATGAGTATTTGGTAAATAAAAAAAAAATAATGATAAAAAATCTCGTTACTCAAATGTGAAGCGAAAGATAATCATAATGATTACACAGTAGCACTTCGTACGTGGCAAGCGGCATTCCCTAAAAAAACATATCACGCCACACCATGCCAAACTGGCTACTGGGTATCACAAAAATACAAACACTGAAACATACACAAGTTCATAGTTACTTACATACATGCCTTGCAGGGAAATCGCCTAGTGCCGAACTGGTGTCCATTCGGTGTATTCAGGACCACTAATCATTCTTAGTATGGCAATATGGCGATGTGTCAGTAAGAATGCGTGTAATATCAGCTATTAATCTAAATGTTCTGCTTTCAGTTTTTAACTTTTCGGCATGAAACGTCAAAATGACAGAAATTTCAGAAACAATTTTTTTCCAACTTAGGGAAACTCTGGATACAAGATACAGCTCCGTCTGTTTAGTCTAAAACGGAGTAAGTTGCATACGCCACATTATTACGTTTTTATACGAAGTTAAACTTGAGAGATAAAGAAGTTAAAAAAAAAGTGTTGTCTGATCTGATTGAAGTCACAGAATGCTGCGTTCACTAATGGCTTTTCCAATAACAAGTGTTATGAATGAATGGATTGCGCTATCGAGAGATGACTAACAATTTTTTATGGCCGGAATTGGATGGTATTGATCTGGACAACGTTTATTTTCAACAAGACGGCGCTTCGTGCCACACAAGCAACGATCTTTACGGGAAAAGTTTCCGGACCGTGTTATCTCTTGAAGAGGTGATCACAATTCGCCACCGAATCTTGTGATTTAACATCTTGTGACTTTTTTCTTTGGAGCCACGTGAAAGAGAAGGTCTACACCAACAGCCCAGGGTCGATTCAACACCTCAAAGATGGAATTCGTGAGGCTATCGAGGACATAGGGCAGCCACTTTGCAATTCGGTTATGAAAAAATTTCATGAAAAGGATATTGTCCTGTAAGTGTGGTCGTGGTGGTCATTTGATTGATTTTATTCTATTAACGGCATTATACACTATTACCGGCATACCTTCCTCTTTATAATGAAATAAACATCCGATCATTTATATTAAAAATAGCATTTTTCTTTGAATATCAAAATAACACCTCTTATTCGAAAGCCCTTTTATACAATAATATACATACACACTTGCGCTCACATAATTAAGTTACTTAAATTTTTTTGCAATATTCTTAATAATTCGTTCGTTTTTTATAAAAATACTGTTCATTAAATAACAAAAACCTAGTGAACGAAAGTTCTGAACTTTATATGAAATTCGCGAAAATATTACAAATGAATCTTTAGAAAATTTCTGGGTATGCAGTGTTATAGCCCAAAGAATTTTAGTATAACAAAGCCTAAGTATGAGTCACGTTGGTTGTTGACAATTTATTTTCGCCGACAGAATTCTCAACTGGCATCCAATCAAAGTAGTAGTAAGAAACTCAGCCAAAAGATCTGCTGTAAGACTGAACATGTCAAGACAATTCTCACAGAGGCTTTCTGATCACAGCAACATTCTGGATTCAAATGGAGGGTCAGACTACGTAATTCCACGAGTTAAATTTGGCAAAAAGCCTAACGTAATTATAGAGCAAAATGTATGGCAGAAAGGTCTAAAATCCACATACCACTCATACAAGTTCTTTACAGATGGGTTCAAAATGGCGGAAAGAGTAGAAGCGGCTGACATTTGTCCGCAATTTGAAATGAGAGAGCCGATGAGCTCACTAGAACAGGTATTTGCTTGCGAGATTGCCTACGTCACACTTATAACCATCACTCTCCCTTTTAAAAACGAAACGAAATGAGGAAGTCTGGAAAGACATTCAATATGGGTTCACTCAACCTCGTACAAAACTGCCAAAATTATGCTAAGATCTTGGAATAGCAGAACTGCAAACTTTATTTTATTACTGTCTAGGAAATACTGCAAAATATTGGTTGGAGTATTGACGTGACACTGTCTCATACCACAGCCAAAATACGATTAGTCCAAAGCGATGTGGGTAACACTTGCTATGGGTACTTCGGAACACCTACTTTGCCACTGTCCTGCTCTTTGTAGGACTCGACATATTTTTCATCATTGAAGGCTATTGCTGACGAAAGGCTGAACGGCTTGTTAAAAATCGCAAAGACGTGCATTAAGAATTACGAAAAATAATATATTCGATTCCAAATATTTAAACATAGCACAACAACCTAAGTGAGATCTTTTTACAGATCAGCCAGCACTACCTAACCTAACCTCTCGCAGACAGTCTCGGACATTATCTTCAATATAAAAGCCTTCTGAATATGTACTCTATCTATAAGAAAATGCTTGATTTCTATGCGAATCCAAATTTTATTATGTAAGAACATATTAGAATTGAATGGAAATGAAACTGCATAAGTTTCCTAAAGATTCTGATAAAAAAGTTTAAAGTTTTGATTAAATTTTTTTGAAATTCGTAAAATTTTTGTCAATGTTTTCGAAAATTGTTGTTAGGAATATTCTAGAAACTTAAGTAGTCTTAATTTTGTAAGTGGAAGTGTACACATGTATGTTCATATTTGGATGAAGTCGAAAATGGTATACACTGAAGATCGCCGGGTGAAAAATGTCGAACAACGCCGTCCGATTTCAAAAATTCAGAGCTGACGAATTATTAAGAAAGTCACTAGCAGACATATTCAGAATTACGTGAAAAATAACCCACCCTTGGCCTTTGGAGAAAGAAATAACAGTAAAGAAAATAGAACACATGAGCAGATTCATAGTCAAATTAACATGGTTCGCTACTACAAAGTAGTTGTTCTACAAGAGGTTGATCAAAATGGCATCCTTGTGCTAATTGGGTCTGGGCTGTGTCATTCAAACTACACCTCCACCACCACGTAATTCCAAATAACATTGACTAATAACGTGGCTACCATTCGGAAGTGCACAGATTCGAATCTCCGTTCATGAAATACCAAATGAAAGAAAGCAAAATTCTAATAGCGGCAGTCATTGGCAAACCTCCGCGTATATTTCGGCCATGAAAATGTTCCTCACAAAAAACCATTTGTCGCTCGGAGTCGGCTTGAAATTGTATATCCCTCCATTTATAGGAGTAGGAGCTTGGCCAAATGCCTAATACAGGGTGTAAGCGTCAATTGTATTATATATAAGTATATTAGTTTGGGAAAAAAGAAATCTATTATTTTTGCTAATTTATGGTCGATGTTTAGCTCCTCGATTATTAAAGTCATTTTCTTTAACATCAAAAGTGCCTGAATGGAATCGACGAAACCAAAATTGCACGTAATTAACCATTACAGTATCAGCACTATAAACATCTTTCACAATTTCCGCGGTCTGGCTTGCATTTTGGCCTCCATCAAAGAAAAACTGTAAAATGTACCAAATTTTCTCTTTTTTGACTTCCATTGTTAGCACCCTGTAACTCACAACTGAATGGAACAAACAAAAAACAGCAAACGATTTTTTAGTGTGAAATGTCACCTTGATAACGAGCATAAACATCAACATTTTTGGTAGATACTTTACGAGATATCGATCACCACCGTCATTTACCGATGGATTTCTTTTTCCCCAAATAAATAATTTATTGTGGGGCTATTTTCTATTTGCGTCCATTGTTGTTTGCCGTTACAAAAAATTAGCTCAGAATAAATAACGAATAATCCTGCAGGCAAGTGCAACTTTTTTAATATAAAAAGAGTTGTGATTCAGACACCACTAAATAGTTCACGTTTTCCCAGCAGGGTGCATGTTATCAAAGTAGCTCAAGTTAAGGTAGTGGTAGTGGCCTCAGCGTTTGCCGATTGCCGCTTGCTGCTTTCTGTCGGTTATTGGCGTGAAAGGTCGTATTAGTTGACTTATGTACTCGTCTGTTGATGGGGAGCGCCTTTGCCGAAGGACAACGCTTTGCTGCGTTGGGTGTAGTGGTCTAAAAGTTCACATACATGCAGATGTAAGTTCCAGTACATGTACAAAGATACGAATGTACAAAAACTACGATCGTAACAAAACAAGGAACTGGAAAACGTGTTAAAATAAATATTGAGGCTGGGAAAGTCCGCCCATACAACCATGATATACAGCGCACATAGGCAAATTGGCACATCCACCCATACACACAATATGCTATGGACTCGCGTACAGCACATAATTTCGCTAACTAATGGCTAATTTTAAATAGAATTTGACTGCTGCTTTTATTGACTCCAGTCGCGCTAGAAAGATGCAGAAGTGGCACGTACCAAATTGCAGACAGTCGCATTTCACTATTTTCCACCCGTTTCTACGCCGTCCTCAAAGCAACGCAACTCAACCAAATGCGCAACACTTTCTGCTCCAATAGTCCCAGTGTTGATGAAATCGAAAAAAAAAACAAAAACTTAAAAAAAAATAGTTTCTGCTTGCTTGCCGCTTGTTGGCTGCCACTGTATGCGGTTTACGCGCCTAATCGGCCAGATTTTTTGTTTTGCAGACGGAGTCTGGCCAATGTATGCTCGATTGTCCATACGCTCAATGCGCGCGCAAACATACTTACAACGCATGTGTAATTGTATGTACATACTTGTGTGCAAATGCGCATATTGGCACGAGCTCAGCACACGCCGTGGTTAAAGTACAGACTGCGCGCATGCGCACCAATATGACCACGCATCCATATGGTGACTTGTTTGCCTTTGGCACAAAGCCTTTTTAACGAGTATGAGGCAAAGAACCAAAAGTCAAGAAAAAAAGAAAAGAATCAATAAAGATAGAAGTTGAGTGTGACCGTTGGAACGCAGGAGGTGTGCAGTGCATGGCAGTCGAACAGCCGCCATCAAGGCGTAGGCGCGCCAGCACACTGTGACAACAAAGACGACTACAGCGATGGCGGGTTGGCAATAAAATGAAGCCAAACAGCAACAATGTGATTGCAACGCGAAAGGCGAAACGAAGGGAGTATTTAAGAAGGCAGCAAGACAGAAAACAGATGTGGGCCGCGAGTTTGGCGTTGTTTGTTGGCAGCAAACAAGAACCACAGCCAACAAGATTGACGACGATACTAATACTGACTACGACGTAGACCAGAAGTGCAATCAGAACTGGTAGAGAATAATAAAAGCAAGCTTTAGAACTAAAACGAATCGCGAAAAAATAAAAAGTTTTTGCATGTGAGCAGCGCAACTACAAATGCACACCACGTTAGTGAAATGCAAAAGCCATAGTGACGGTAACCCCGCAACAAACAACAATAACAAGTTAGCAAAGCGAGCACATTGCCACAAACGACATACAAACCAACCTGACAACAATCGCCGCAACCGCCAACTCAACAAGCAACCCACAAAACCAGTCAGCCCGTCAACCCGCCAACCTACAAAACTAAGCCCCACGCTTCCAACGATCAGCCCGGTCCAACGGTCAACATTTTATGTGCGTAAAGGCCGCAGTCACTCACTGTTGGCATCGCCTTCGTCATAGCTTTAACTGCACCACAACCACAAGATCCCAACCCTACCGCCCAGCCACTTTTAGTGTGTCTGTCCTATCTGAAATGAAGGGAATCGCGTCTCCACAGTCCTTATATGATATTATTTTATTTGTTTGCTTGTTGCGTCCTTTATTCGCTTGTTGTTTTTTTTTTATTATTTGATTTTTTTTTGTCATAAAACAGAATTGGTCCGCCAACCGTCGGCTGCCAATCGCCACATCTGCATTTGCCACCAACTGCCAGTATACGAGTATTCATGCTCGACCTGCGGCGCAAAGGCGTGAGGCGAAAGTTTTGCAAGATTCTGTGTGCTGTATTGCCATACGCAGTGGGCCAATGCAGTAGTCGCGTTTCTCTTTTTGTTTGTTCATCTCTATTATTTTTTCGCCATTTTTAGCATTAACTGCCAACTTTAGCACGCACAGTAGCTGTTTGTGGCGTGTTTTTGTGTACCCAAAGCGAGAACAAGAAAAATTGGACACGGCTGGTAATACTCGTAAAAAGTGGAAAATGGAATCAAAATAATGGTCTTCGACTACACTCAGGGATTACACTGTCAAAAAATGGTGTCATGGATTTCATAAAAACTAATATTTTTTATCTAATTTGTCTGGCAATTTTTTATTTTTTTATTCCTTGATAAAATATACTTTTAGATGGAATTTTTAAGAAGAACTAAATAACTATAAAAGACCTCTCACTGCACATAGGTTTCTAGTCGGACCATAGGGCGGAATTCCGTTTCCTGAGGTCCTTGATTTATACGGACGGATCATTAGCCCGACGCAACCTTCGGCTCGACAAGAGAGAAATGAGGATTGAATAAAGAATCTGGTGGTCAAAACACGCACAAGTAAAATAAAACAGTGGTTATAAGAAATATATAAATATATAAATAAATTTAATGAGTATTTTGTGTCCATTGTAAGGCCTATGCAAAACTCAATAGAAAATGTCAGATTTACTAATATCGTAGATAATAGATGTATAGTCTTCAAATTTCGCGAAATATCAGCCAATAAATTATATTGAGTGTGTAAATCGCTAAAGAATAAATCTGATTTTGATAATGTTAGTCCAAAAATACTATTAGATCATTGGATTACACTAAGACATGCATTACTGAGGAACGTTAATACCTCGCTATCTAAAGGGTAATTCCCAAAAGAAAGATTCAATGACAACGTAGACAAAATTAAAGATGCAAACTAATGCGATGAATTCAGGACAATTAATGGCTTAAAAACCTTAGAAAAACATCCTTGCAGAACATATAAAGAATTAACATAATATAAATATATTCAGAAGAACTTCCGTAGACCCCATTAAAAACTTGTAAATCACGCTGTCCAATCTGTATAGGATAAAAACATTTATGTTAAATTTGTAAAAGAATTAAGAAGAAGTGTAAAATAGAGTATAAAAAATACTAATAAAGAATAATTAATAATAATAATAGGATATGTGATGGATTTTTGCAGCTCGGCAGGTCTGTGGATGCCGCGTTCTCATAATAGTTATTAAGAATCTAGGGAATATCTAGCCGAACCTGGAGATTATGAGCTACTCGAACTATTCAACAAAGGAGTCGCTTGTCTGGCAATAAACGTATGAAATTCTTTTATAAAATAAAGCAAATCACTCCAGGGTGCCCAAGCTATAATATTCAACTATATAACTAACTGGTAAATTATTAAGAAATGTGTTCCATTTTTATTAGCCTGAACTATAAGCGAAAATTTTCCTCGCGCTGAGTGTTTATAATTATAATTCAATCTGCAGTTTTCCGCAGATCTCTGTACAGTACTTTAGAAAACTCGTAATCTTGCGGAGATGGTAATCGAAATTTAAATTTCTGCTCCCCCGGAAGCAGTGTTACCGTTTGGCTATTTTTAATTAATTTTTCCTTTGACATGAGATATGCCCGTAGCTCATATGTCTTCTTCTATATCATCTCTCCATCTTCTTCTATATCCCTTTGGATTTGCTTCGAAGATCTTATTTCTAATTATATCATTCGCACCCTTATTCGCAGAGGGTGACCGTACCATCGAATGTAACGTAACATATCTGATAACATTTGCACCTCTGACAAGTGTGTATTACGTCATTGTAGCGAAGGCGGTGAGTATCATCTTCACGTCGTACAGGGCCATATATCTGTCTGAGAATATTTCTTTCGAAAAAAATGAATTGATCGACTTCATTTGATTTCAGCACGCACAATTCGCAACCATATGAGAGTGTAGGTCTTATGATGGTTTTATTTATACGAAATTGGAAAGTAATCTCGACTTTATCAGTTTTTTACGCGCGAAGTAAGATTAATTTGCACCTTGTATCTACTCTTGTGTGGCAATTGATGTATCTTTCTGCGCACTGAGTATAACTCCAAGGTACTTAAATTCTTTGAGCTTTTCAAAACTATAGCTGCCGATTTGTAAGTTATGTATTGCGTTGCGCGCTGCACCCTCCGTATAATTGGTTTTTTCTTCGTTGATAAGTCCTACTATCTTAGTAGATGGTTCTAGGCACATACGAGTAAATGTTTCTTTCACAGCTTGTTTGTTTCTGGCTATAATTATGATGTCATCCGCATAGGCACAAATTTGTGTAGATTTGTAAAAACTTGTGCCTCCTGGATCTATCTATATCAGTCATAACAGCGTGTAGTATTAGATTGATAAGTAGAGACATTTTACATCTGAGACCACTTCGAAACGATTGGTGACATTATCTGGAACTCTCACTGTTACCCAAGTGCTTGTTAAAGTTATGCTGATCAGACGTACCAGTTTAAAATGCATGCTTAACATCTTTAGATGATATTTAATATGATATGTTTTCGATTGAGAATGTTAATCGCTTGCTTAAAATCTATAAAAAGACAGCATAGCACAATTTTTTATTTTTTATATTATTTTATAATTGATGTACTAACTTCCGGTTTCTGGGAAAGGGTTATTACTAGAAACACCACCGGATTATCAAAGGAAAAAACCGTTTTAATCCATGAATAACACTCTGGTTTAATGTTTTGCTACTTTGGGCAAAAAGTAAGGTGAATTTGGTTGTAAAATGAAAAATCTTTATTTATTCTTGTAAATCAATTTCATCCCCCAATCAATTTAATCCCCTCTCGATGAAATACACTTATGCCAACGATTTTTCCAATCCCCGAAACATACCAAACGGCGGCCGCCGTAGCCGAATGGGTTGGTGCGTGATTACCATTCGGAATTCACAGAGAGGTCGTTGGTTCGAATCTCGGTGAAAGCAAAATTAATAAAAATATTTTTCTAATAGCGGTCGCCCTTCGGCAGGCAATGGCAAACCTCCGAGTGTATTTCTGCCATGAAAAAGCTCCTCATAAAAATATCTGCCGTTCGGAGTCGGCTTGAAACTGTAGGTCTCTCCATTTGTGGAACAACATCAAGACGCACACCACAAATAGGAGGAGGAGCTCGGCCAAACACCTAACAGAAGTGTACGCGCCAATTATATATATATATAAACATACCAAATAGTCCATTTCCGGTATAGCCATCAGCACCTTCTTCGATTCAGCTTTTATCTCCTCAATCGACTCGAAACGCGTTCCCCGGAGTGGTCTCTTGAGTTTTGGGAATAGCCAGAAGTCACACGGAGCCAAATGAGGCGAATACGGTGGTTGCGGAACGATATGCGTGAAATTTTTGGCGAAATGGTCAAGAAAAACGAGTGTAGTGTGAGACGGTGCATTATCGTGATGCAAAAACCAAGAGTTGTTGGCCCATAATTCTGGTCTTTTTAGACGAATTGCTTCACATAAACGACGCATAACGCTCAAATAATATTCCTTATTAACAGTTTGGAAGGAATTCATAGTGCACCGCACCACGAAAATCGAAAAAAACTGTCATCAAGACCTTTATTTTTGAACGACTTTGACGTGCTCTTTTCGGTCTGGCCTCGCCTTTAGCACGATATTTGCTTGATAAGTCGGTTGTTTCAGGGTCGTAAGCATAAATCCAAGTCTCATCTCCCGTAATGATGCGTTTGAGCTTGTCCTGATAGTCTGAAAGCATTGTTTCACACACATCAACGCGGCGACTTTTTTCCAAGAAATTGAGAGTTTTCGGTACCAAACGAGATTTGACTTTTCGTAGGCCCAAATGGTCTTTCAAAATGGTTTTCACAGATCCTTCTGATATTCTGATCATATCAGTAAGGTCTTTGACGGTCAACCGAAGATTTTAGAGCACTAACTCCTTCACTTTATTGACGTGTTGGTCATCTGTTGACGTCGATGGTCGTCCGGAGCGCTCCAAGTCATCAACACGTTCTCGACGCTCTTTGAAGTCTTTGTACCACTTATAAACATTTTTCTGCGACATGGTCGAATCACCAAATGCCTTCTGCATGCTAAGCGTTTCCGCAGCCGAAATTTCATTCCGCAAACAAAATTTGATGGCACTTCTCTGCTCAATCAAATCAGACATTGTAAAAATCGAAAAATGCACTCTTGGGCGTTTGGTAAACACAAGCGTAAATATATTACTGATAATGACATTCACATGAAAGTTGGCCCAGATGTTATTAACAGTGCTGCCAACTCATGAAAAAAAATAATTAGAGCGCAATTTTAATCCCGCGAAGTTTAACCACAGTAGTATACCACCCGCACAGAAAGCTAAATACATATTTTTTTCTAGCATCTGGTAGATCCAAAAACTTGTAGACCATTGATCCGTGGCGCAAAAAAAATCATTAGCAGGTATGTGGCGTAATAATTTACCATGGAGTGTGAGTGCCTTAGTAAAGGCAGAGCTCTCACAGAGAAAATTATCAGCGCTGTCCACCTCCTCTATGCAAGACAGGCAAATCAGGTCCTCAATGATTCCAATGGTGGTCATATGCTGACCCCAAGGGTTGTGTCCTCTAATAATACCGACCATCAAGGGAACGTTTTTTCTGCCAAGTTTTAGAAAAAAGGTCGACAATTTTCTGTTCAAGCTTCTCACGAAGCTTTTGCAGTTTTTTTGCAGAGTTTTAGATTAGACCGTCGCTCTTTACTTAAATTGCATACATAATAGCTGATCCAATTCATGATTTCTGTAGAACTGATTCCAATTATTGGTCTGGTCCCTGTGGGGTAACCAGTGATACGCAGTTGGCCAATTCATCGGCGATTTCATTTTCTTTTTTGACAACTTACAAAGCTGACATTTTTATTTAAATATCATAGATTAGTACTCGGTGGGAATGCGGTTTAACGAAGTAGGACTCCATTTAATTATTTATGAACAAACGAAGTTGCATACACCCATTCATTTTTAGAATATTTCCGGAGCAACCTAAATTTAGATAGCTACATCTAGCCAATGACGTGGCGGGCTAACCTTACAATGGGTTTCACCCGAGAAAGCATCCATCATATATGAGAAAGCTTAATAGGCGCTTAACATTTAAGTATCTGTAAAGCATGGCAAGGATTGCGCTTTCAGCAATTCTGTTGTGTATTTGCGAAGTTATGATACGATTATATTCCGTCACACATAAGTCAGTGTGGATATAATTTTTATTTATTTATTGAGACTTTGCAAACAAAGAGTCTTACAAAAGGGGTGCCTATTTGCCTTAAAATAAAAACTATAAAAATTTATATTCTTTTAGGTTTCACTATTTTTATTCAAAACACGGGTCTTAACAATTATATGTTAAAAATGATATCAATTAAATGCCCACCACGAGCACGTTTATAAATAAAATCCGCCAAACAGTCGATTCATGAATGCCTACTTGCTGAGAATCGATGACGTCCAGATATCGGGGTTGAAGGTTGTTCAGCAACACTTTGCGCAATATTTTCAACAGAGCGTCCAGCTTTTGGTCTTTGATCTGCCAGTTCTCTTTCTATCCTTGACAGAACAAGTTTTTTGAAATTGTTTGCCAATTTTTTAATTGTCGACTCATTCGACCGATTATCTCCACCAAAAAAAATCAAAAATTTTTGCGATATGTTGTTCTTAAAGATCGACCATTTTCATAATAAGCTTCAATAATTTTAACTTGAAGTAATGAAAACAGATGAAAATGTACCATATAGGAATTACTCACTACTGAGTTCTAGGCGTCACTTTGGAATACTCTTATTAGGGAACTGAAACTGGATATCATTTTTATTACAAGCGAGACTCATTTTGTTGAAGATGATTGCAATGTTGTTACAAAAAAAGTCAATACGAATGTACCGTCATACAGAGATCAGAGTGGCCAACTAAATTTATTAGGGGTCAAGATTCAGAAAAACCATATAACACACCAAGTGGCATTCCAGGCTATCATTTTCATCGAAATTTGTTAGGAGGAATTTGATTTTTATTGAAAAGCAAACTTTGATCTGCCAAGGTTGAAAACGACACAGAACCTAAGTAGTTTATTCATATTTCCCTAAGTGGAGGGTAGTGACAGAGTAGATGTTCCAGAGTTCCTCTCGCGTTTCGTGAATATTTCAGCTAAACTATAATTTCACCCACCATAACCGAATTGTCACCAGAAAGTAATATTCTGTGACTTACTGTGCAATTACGATTCTTCTTCTTCTTATGTTTATTCGTTTGGACATTAGCCTTGAAAAATGAGTTTCGTTGGAGCCAAAGTAAAAAATCAAAATTTTTAGAATGTAATAATTTTTTATTACCACTGAATTCAAGTTCACCACACAAAAGAGTAATGGAAAAGCTAAAAATTTCACTACTCTGAAAATGAGTGAATCTCTGACAATAGAAATATTATTGCTGTTAATTTCATTGCTTTTTTTAATTTAAGCAAATCCCACAATTAATGTTCTTAATGGAACACCCATTATGAGCCCACAATTTTGTTCACTGCATTCACCCAAAATAACCCAGCACCAGCCCCATAGCACAAAACAATAAAACAATAAAACTACGCACCGTTGTACTCGTGTGTGTATGTGTGTGTGTATGCATAGAAGTGAATACATTCATCAGTATGTGAACGTATACTATATTATGTGCCGCACGTTCCACTTACGATTAATTTTTTCCTCTGCCCATTTTTTGTTTACTTTTTCAATTCTGTGATTCGTCTTGATTTTATTCTCTTAATTGCAATGCGCATCTGTTGCTTGACATTTTATTGCACGTGTAGATTGCAGAAGATACTTGCACGATGTTGCAGATGGCTTCAGCAAATGATTGCAAAAATCTAGATTTGTATAAAAAGTATCGATCCACATATGTATATACGCTATACATACATACATACATACATATGCCATATACGTACATACATACCTACATATGTAAGTGTTTAAAAACTTGTTTGCCGCTCAATCCTCAATTGCAGAGAAGTAGTTATGTACCCATTGCAACTATTTCACAAACACATTCAAACGCTGTGCTAGATGTGGGTTTCATGTGAGATACATATGTGTGTATATACTTTTATATAATAATATATATATGTATACATATGTACGTAAGCATACGCAGCTTTCCAGAAGTGTGTATAAGGTTATTAATTAAAACGAAACATTTCGACGGCCCCCACCCTGCCACCCGCTTTGCTAAACAATCAGGTTGGCAATGCTCTTTTCTTTATCGTCGCAAATTTCATAACAAAATGCAATCGTCCTCCTGTCTTCTGATTTCTCTTTTTTATTACCTGTTGTTACCTTTTGCCCATCAGAAGTGTAGCTTCCAGATCGCCGCGCGCCATTGTGACAAGGTCAGTTCCGAGCTGTACGCGTTGTGTTTGCGTCAAACCACTCCTATTGTTGGCTGTACTCCCTCCAATATTCTATACTTGTTAAGAGCGGGAGATTGAGCAGAATTAAAAACGAAATCAATACGTTTAACGGAAATAATAAGCAAAACAAAAGCCAAACATTGGCGTCAAAAACGTAAGAAAAAAAGCACACTGAATAAGGGCAAGCAAAGGTGGAAAACAGCGTCGGCAGCGTGTAGAAAAGGCAAAACCAAAGCCAGAAGACAGAAAGAAGAAAGCCCACATTGATCGTAGTACGAGCACACCAACAAAAGTACAGTCCCAGCTCGAAAACTTGTACCAGAAAGCAAGGAGTTGTAGTGTGAGCAGTGGCTCTGCGACGGCGATGGGGCCGAGTAAAGAGCGTACGTAGTTGCGAAGTGAAGTTGCAGCAACAACATTTCGGGGATTATGAGCATCAGCTCCAGCTTCAATGCAGCTCAAGTACGAACACATACATACATACACACTTGCGCGTACATACATACATATATACGGGTGCTCTAACATATAGATTTTTTTGAGACTGGTGATTTTGTTTTTGTATGCTTATAAGTGCATAGCAAAGAGTTGAAGCTTTGGTGGCGAAGCGTACATATACACACACACATACATGCAATACATATACAAAAATAAAATAAAAACAATAGGGAAAAGCCCCAATACGCACCGTAGCGTTGACTCGAAAGCAAAACCAAACATCAAACAGCGGACGATGAACACAAACAGCAGAGGCGTTGGATGTCTTGAGGTGGGGCAAGGTGGGTGACAAACTCGTTTTTGCCATAACATAGTTTATTGTGGTACTTTTCTTTATTTTTGCTTTACTGTTGCTACAGTGGTTTGTTATACTATGTTTTGGACTTTGTTGGTGTTGTAGCCGTGATTGAGGCTGTTACTTTTTGCTTGCACATGGCTGTACTTCACAAAAAAGAATATAATGCCGTAGCTGCGGTAAAGCCAACCAAACCAAAGCAAACCAAACCGTTGATGAGAGGGAGTTAGACATGTTGAATCTTGATTTTAGAAGTTGCGAAATTCGGTAAAATATTCAAGATAATAACAAAAAAAAAATGCATTTAAAGTTGGGTAATACCTCAAGTAGGGAAATGGGCAAGTAGGCAATATGATTGTTATTCAAAAGCTGCTCCCAAGTTTTCTCCTGCATTTGCCATAAAGTAAGAGATGTTGTAAAACTGAACTGGACAAATTTATATAAGTTTCGACTAATCAAATTCAAAAATGTATAGTGCACTAAAAAGCTTAGTATAGTTATCCTCTTTTAAATGGTTTAAATTTTTTCTCAACTGCTTCAGTGTGACGAGTAGGGTAGTGCGTATGATTTTATTATTATATTAGCCGAGTGTGGTCAATGGCTTATTTGGACTTGGAGCATCGAAAAAAGTATTTTTGGCTTCGAAAAAATCTACCTATAAGAACTTTTGATCACCAACTTGTAAGCCAAGACTGTGCAGGAATAACTGGAGCTGTGACACGTGTCCAGAGACAATAGACTTCCAACTACGGCTCCCAGCAACGAATACCGTTTTCAGAATAAAAGAAAGTGGTTTTTGGAATGCTGAGATGTTTGGTCATAGTGCTTTCTTAGACAGTCAAAGGCTTACTAGCAACTCATCAGATTTCACTACCGCTACCCTAGACTTTAGAATAGAGTTGAAGGTAAAGAAAAGGATTTGAATTCGTTAGTCAAAGATAATATAACTGCGCTTTACACTGACGGATCTAAGATCGAAACTTCGAAGCGTTTTCGCCTAGGGAATTAGAATATTATTTTTTCAAGCAGAAGTTCTCGGAATAAGAGAAGCCTGCAGGATAATTAAAAACCATCCACAACATGTTAGCTTTAAAGTCACCTACAACCAATTCATAAACCTTCAGACAATGCAAAGAAAAACTTAATAATAATAAAAATAAAAGGCACGACACACATCATTCTCATCTGGATACCTGGTCATAGGAACATAGAAGGAAATGAGAAAACTGATGAACTTGCAAGATCCGAAGCGGTAGAAATAGGCTGTCCTCAAGCCGTGCGCAAAAGGGATATGTTCTCGGTATTTCAGAAGCAGGCCCTTAACAGATTGACTAACACGGATAACTGCAAAATAACTAGACAAACGAGGCCCAAATCCAGATATGTTGTTGTTAAGAAAGTCACCAGCAGACATATTTAGAATTACAGTAGCCAACCACTGGCCTTTGGGAGACCATGCCAGGAAAATGGTGTGGCCGTACAAAAAAAGATGCAGAAGCTGTAATCAAGAAGAATCTAAGGAAACAATTTTCACTTCAAGTCTGGAAGATCTGCGACAAAGAATGGTGGGGGAATTCTCGATGATTAACTTCACAGAAATTGCAGAAAAAAAATAGGCGGCATTCCCAGTGAAATCCAAATGGTTCGACTAATAAAAATCAGTGGTGCTACAAGTGGAGTATCAAAATGGCCTCTTTTGTGCTAACTGGGCCTGGGCTGGGCAACACTTCCAGCATCCCCTACAGGACAATACTCGTGACGCATACTTTAACCGATCCGAGCAAGTAAATCCCGACTTCTTCTTCTTAATTGGCGCGATAACCACTTATGCGATTTTGGGCGAGTTTAGCAAAGCGCACCAGTGGTTTCTTTCTCGTGCTAATCGGCGCCATTTGAAGACACCAAGTGAAACCAAGCCCTTCTCCACCTGATTTTTCCAACACAGAGGAGGCCTTCCTCTTCCTCTACTACCACCAGCTGGTACCGCTTTGAATACTTTCAGAGCCGGAGCGTTTATATCTATTCGGACGACATGACCCAGGCAACGAAGCCGCTGGATCGTTATTCGCTACGCTATGTCTATGCCGTCGTAAAGCTCATACAGCCAAAATCCCGATTTACACAAGGAAAATAAGTGCTGTAATCGCCAATAACTTTTCCAAAGCTCAGCAACTCCTGTATTCTAAGCTTGTTTTCAGAAACATTCTACAAAAAACGGCACAAGAAAGTTTCTGTAATAAGCCCGTTCATTATTTGCTGAGCCTTTCCCATCCAATTTGTTGATGTTGATGTTGTTCTACAAATTTCATAGTGAAATGTAGTCAAATATGTTGACTGAGCTGACTGAGTCACGCTACAATCAGGCAATAAACCAACTGCATTTAAAACCATTTTGGGAAGCAAGAAGAGCAGGAAATTTTTCCAAAATAGCAAAAAATTAAATTTATACATACAGAAGGTTGCAAACTCTTTTTCCTCCTCTTCCTTTATTTGAATATCTCAGTCTTCCAACTTACTTAACGGTGCTGAACTTCAGTTGCGCTACTCCCACTGGCGACTCCGCCATTCACGAGAGAAAGTTCTTGCTCTTTTTTACTCCCTGCGCCGCAGTCTTCATCCATCAGAGTAGAGAAGTATTCAATGCATAACTAAAAAATGGCTTGAATTAGAATTATCAACTCACCTGATTCGCTGATCTATCATCAGCTTTAATTGACCTCTGACGTGGAAGAACTATATTATGCATATACAAGGGTAGCCTTTTTTATTTTGCTCCAAAAGAGTAAATAATAAAAATAGCTTTATGGTTTTTTTTTTTAATATTCTACTTGGAAGTCAATACACATCTGAATTCGCTAGAACCATTTTTTAAAGCACCGTCTGGATACCGTCTGAACAACCTTCTCAGACGTTGAAAAACCTTGACTTCGCATTTTATGTTTGATGTTCGTGAACGAAAAAAATCATTAGGTGCCAAATCAACGCTGTAAGGCAGATGACTCATTAATATCAGAATTCGTTAAAAGCCAACAATTAAGTTTAGCTGTATTTTATTTCGGTATAATTTTGGCTATCACAATTGTTTATCAAACTACGAGCTTTTGGATTTGGGATATTCATATTTCAAAAACTTGAAAAAAAATTATAGCAAATTTGGGAAACATTACTAAATTAAAGATTTATAAATAAAAGTACCACAAAATATAATAAATAGTATATAAAGAACTCGGTAAGTAGGCTCATATATGTAGAGGCCATTCACATGCATTGACAATGTACGGATGTTCATGTGACAACTCCACGAGAATGGTTAAGTTAAAAATTTAAATTATTAAATACCATTCATAAAAATTATTCTTTGGCTTACATCGACTTTCTTAAATTTCTTTACTACCTTTTCAGAAAAGAGATATACTTATACCCCCCTTTTTCCCATACTTTTAAATTGCAGTAATAGATTAAGCAGCATCCCAAAGAAGTTGTCAAACTTTACACAACCTTTCATTATTCAGTCATGGTACAATCCAAGTATCTACCATGAATTTTAGTACAGTGTTAGTTAAAAAAAAATATGTACATAAAATATACAAAAAATGTATTATAAATGTACATATATTGTAAGCACACAGTCTTATTTAGAAAAAAATCATTCATCTTCTGAAAAAAAATTCCGCACTCAAGCATTTTATGCATTTATTGAGAGATTTACCAACCTGAAGTTGAAAAAATTCGAGGCACTTTCTCGACTGTAGTTATGTGTGTATACCAATAATAAGTACAGTCATGCGTTATATGTTAAGACCACGGCAGTTTATGTAACTTTGGTGTCAAGTTTTAAATAAAATCACTCAAAATTTTGACTACTTTCAGAAAGGGCGGATGGTTTGAAATTGTTTTGTTTATATGTGCATATATCAGGTATTCGAATTGAAATATTTATATTTAATAAATTCAGTTCCCGCCAAAGATTTAAGGGGACAGATACCTGTAAGTAGCCATATTTTCCTTGATTTTCATTAAAATTATATTATTTAAAATGAAGTAGTCAATATATTTTTTGCAAAATTGGCATACAGTTTATTTATACATTAAAATAATATACATTTTTTTTAATCATTTAAAATGGCGGATATACACTCAATTCTTCCAGGAAGGTCGCAGCGAGGCTTCTCAATCGGCGGGCATTGTAGCATCGGCGTCAGTGACCTGGATACAAAAAACCAAACAAGTTTTTGTTTATTAATGTCATTTTTTGTATATGGATTAAAAATAAATGAAAATAAAATTCGCGAAATAAAATGCTTCGAAGAAATTATTTTTTCGAAAAATTTTCGAATTGTAAATTCACATAGAAAGGAATATCATAAAAAAGATGTGTGCAAAATTTTAGGGAGATCGGTCAATAACTTTTCGAGTTATCATGTACGCCAATTCGAAAAATATAGTTTTGAGAAAAACACGTCTAAAGTTTGAATAGAACGTAATTATACCTCTCCTAGCGCTCGAACGCAAGGTTGCCGATCTATAATATAAAATATACTTAAATTTACGTTCTAAAAATTTTTTGATATATTCTTAAAGGATTATATTAACATTTTATGAAAAAAAAACTCGTAATTTTACAGGCACCGTTTTTATTAAATACAGTATCGTAATTTGCTTCTATAAGATACAATCCTATCAATTTTAAACCAGATTAAATTCTTTGGAGAAAGGAATTATCAAAACTTTAAGACTTTGCTTTTGTCATTATTTTCAGCTTATCTTTGGCTTCACTTGCAAATTATTACCCAAATTATTACAGAAATTCTCAATTGCCTTAGAACTTAATGGACTTAATAGTGTTCACAACATCAGAGCTTTAAGGGGGGCAGCTTTTCCAGAAAACGAGTTTTTCAATAATTTTTTGCGAAAAACTGAGAATATTTAGTATCTTAAATAAATTACGAATTAATATAATTAAATAAATGAATTAATTAATACAATTAATTTTTAAAATAAAAAAACAAAATAGCGACGCTACAGCTGCTCAAACGTGGCTCCTTGTACCCTCTTTTAATCAACTGAAGTCAACCAGACACACTTTTTTATATTAAAAAAAGTTATTCCTCTTTGCACATACACATTTATAAACAAATTGATCAAAACAACATTTTTAGTGATAACTAATATAAAATTTTAAGTTGATATCTTTATTACTTTTTGAGGTATATTTGACAGCGCGGAAAAAAAGTATTTCGAGGAAAATGCTATTAAAGGAAATTTTAAAGTGCTGGAGGAGCGGCCCTTTAATGTTTAGAACTATTATAAAAATCCTATTGTTATTGTTGTAGCAGCATAAACATTCCCCATACATATACGGGGAATGCTGCTGAAGTGACAGTTCTTGGCCGGTTACGTAAAACCGACTGTCGTGGTAAAGTTTATTATCAAGTTTGACGTATATGCTTGCATTGCCCTCTTAGAAAATGGTTGCTTGAAATAAAATTTCCTCTTCTACATATGGCAACAGGAAATTATGGAGAGCAAAGATTATTTTTCCATCTTAATCATGCAACGAGGACAAGCCGATTACTTCCTGTCATCAAGCAAATGGTCGGCACACTCGCGCGTCGGCACATACGTCACTGTTGGCAGTTATGATTTCGAGGTTGTAAGAGACTTCGTTTATTAAAGGACCCGCATTAACATCGATAACAATGTCAGCCTTGAAATCCAACGTAGAATCTCTCAGCAAGTGCCACTTTGGACTAAGTAGGCAACTGAGTAGTAAAATCCTCTCTCGACGAACAAAACTATCACTTGTACGGCTCTCATCTTGCCCGTCCTGTTGTATGGAGAGAAGTTTGGATGATGACAATGTACGATGTTTAAGCGATTATTGCGTCAATCAAGAAGAAGAAGAATCATGCTATGGAGTATACAAGTCATAGCTCCTGAAAAGGAGTCACCTTACCTCTACCTCCTTGGAGTTGTTCCTTATATTAAGTTTGAAATGAGAATGAGATCCTATATTCTGATATTTTTCAAATTCATGTTTTTTTGGTCGCAGTACGACTTGTACTTGTTTGAGTTTTGGAAGATTGAAGTATTCTTTACCAAAATATATCTCAAATTTGTAGTTGCTTTCATGGCTCAAAACAAATATATTTTTTTGCACAGAATGCAGGATGGGTGGCTTATTCTGGTCTCTAATTTTTGGTGGTTAGACTGTACGAGAATTGTGATTAAATAATTACGTTTCATTACATTTTCTTATGGTCTATTACCCACAAGTCTTACTTATATCCTGATCTCACTTTAAGAAACATGTTGTTCATAGAGTGCTTCACTTCAACAACAACAAAATTTACTCAAAAATTCTTACCTACCTAAAAGTGCGTCTTTCTATTGATTTTCTGCCCAGATCATCCTCATTTTTCGCAAACTCTCGCATTTAAGTGGTCAAAGATACAACTAAATGTTTTACTAAACTTCCGAGAACGCTATTGGCCCAATGTACATTAGACGTTAAGCTCAAAGGTTACAAAAACTTCTATTAAAGAACGCAGGGTGGTCTTCACAGCAGGTGGCGCAATATTAATCATTCAATTGGTTTTTGAATAACTTTTTTATAAAATACAATACAAAATATTATTTTAACTGATGACAATGTTTGGAAGCTACCCAGGCGATACTTGGGAGAAGTTGTTAACCGCTTGAACCGTATGAAGAAGAATCGTCCTGGCCACTCTCAAGTGACTTGCTATCAAGGACTTCCACCACTCGCATGGACTTAATGCAAAAATACTGACGTGCGACGCAAAGTATTCAATTATTCCCGTGAAATGTAGGAAATTAATTAATAAATTTGTGATATTGCTTTCTCGCATAAAAATCCGAATATCTTAAACTTAATATTTTTGACTATATAAGTACTTCTGGTTGGTTGGTTGGTTTAAGTGGTGATTCGTTCAGAATCCAACTAGCGTTTCCGCACCATTTTGTTGGCACATTCTCGTTACCAACTTGTTATTTCCAGCAAGACTATATCCAGTCTGTGCGGTTCAGGAACCTTATCAGGTTGTTGACATCTAAGCCAGGCAGTTGTTCAAGACTCTCGAACAGGGTTAACATTCTGTCCTTCCATAGCTAAGGGCATGCGCAGAGGAAATAGAAGATTGCTTCCTTTTTCTCCAGTTGTTTGCAACTGTGACAGTATGTGTTGTGAGGCATGCCCAATTTGGCTGCTTATTCGCCCACAGACCAAAAGCCCGTTATGACTGCCGTTAGTTTCCAGGCGTCCCGTCGTTTCATGTTTATCAATGTTGACGATTGCTTAAGGTTGTAGGTGGGCCATGACGTTTTACTAATTTTGTATTTCGTCTGGTATCTCCATCTACAATCCGCAATTTGGAGGTATTTTAGGGAAATTATATTCTTGACTACACCTAATGGTGTGAATACCGATTCTACCAAATCGTTATTTATCTGCTTTTTCATTACCTTCAACGCTCCGATGTCCTGGGACCCAGATTAAGGTAACTTTAAGGTTTTCACTCAGGGTGGAAAGGCTATTTCTGTTTTGTTCCCCCACTTTAGAGGTTGTTGTAGCCGAACCCACGGCCTGGATTGCAGCTTGGCTATCCGAAAGAATAGCGATAAAAAGAGGGATGTGCAATTAGTAGCCTACAAGCGTCCCCAATTGCCAGTACTTCCGCCTGAAAGACACTGCAAGCATTAGGGAGACGATTTTTCAATTTTAAGCCTATGAGAATATATGCCAGCTCCAACACCACAATCTCCATTTTGTTGTTTAGTGAGAATCCCTTATTCCATTCTTTCCTAGATGGAAAGAGAGTGGCAAAATTTCTACTGAATGTTACCGTCGGTACGACGTAGTCAGTCCTCTTCGAGATATACTGGGTTTGTCTCAGTAATAGACTGGCATGGTCATGAGTTTTTTCCTTCCAGCGACCCGTTTCATTTAACTTAAATGCACTCATTGTTGCCATCTTCTTGAGATGTAGATCTACCGGAATAACGTAAGTACTTCTAGTGGTAAATATTTGCGCAATACTGTATGCTGTGTAGTCTATACTGTGTTTATGTATGTATAAATGTGTACCATATAGTAATCTGTTCATGCTAGTTATTAAACCGCCAGAAGCTGGCTGCATGCACATTTTCTCTATTATGACAATAAGTATGCAGTTGAAATTCCAAACGTCCATAAGTAACTGCAGCGATTTTTTAATTGAGGAGAATTCGGGGAATGTAGGTCACTCAGCTGGTTTTATGCAGCTCTTGGTTTTTATTGTCTTTTCAAATATGCTTTTACGTACAGACACACATGCATCTAAGCTCCTATTGTGAACGTTAACACATTCCTTGATGAATATGTATTGATACATTCAAAAATTACAACAAAAATAGAAGCAGAAACAAAAAATCGGCAGCGAAAAATGAGTCACGAGATTCGGTTTCGGTTTAGAAGGTGAGTGAGTTTCGAGTCACGTTTGCGCAAAATTGTATTGGCGGAGGCTTTTGCTGTGCTCTATCGCATATTTCTATTTTGATTTCGTCGTTCGCTAGTGAAAGTGTGGTGATAAATTAAAACGTTGACTGATTGCGCAAATTTTGAATACGTATACAGTCACACATACTTACAACATAGGTATATGTATATGTAGTTATACCATTTTCACAAGTAAATACACAGATTCGTATATAATTAGAAAAAACCATCAAAACAAATGCAATTTCATGGTCATTTAGAGTGTGTGAGTAAATGTGTTTGTGTTTTTTTTTTTCAAATTATAACCCACTTGTAGATCATTATTTCATTAGAAATATGTACTTATAACAATATGTAATTAATAATTTTACACTTGGCCTTATAATTTGAAGAGCTAAAAATTTTTACATACATTTTTTTTAATTCACAAAGTGTATGCCAGTGTAAGCATTTCTTTGAGAAGTTATTTTTTACATTAAAAGAAATTTAGTTAACAAAATTGTCGCTATGATTGATGTATATTTCTTGTTTTTTTGCAAATTCTTAATACAGAATGTAAGCGATCACAAGAATAAATAGTTCATTAATTTTAATACAAATGTAATAAATAATTCTTTCTCCTTTTTTGTATTATAAAACTATAAAATATTAGGTATAATATTATGGTAACAATCTCTGCTTCGGGCTGCTTCAACTAACTACCCAATAGTCCTTACTCTGTCCACTCTCTTATGTTACGTAAGGCAACACATTTGCTCCGTCCAATTCCTAGTTTGCCTTGGACTTTACCTGCCACAATCAGTTGCAACAACTCACATTTAGGACCACGCTTAATAGGACCAAAATATGCGGTCTAGCGGCGCTTTATCGTTAATAACCGCTCTGTATCCTTTCTAAGCTTCGTTAAGACTTCTTTGTTAGTAAATTTGTCTTTCCACAAAATTTTCATCATCGACCGATAGCACCACATCTCAAACGCCTCTAATTTATTCATACTTGTAACCTTTGGTGTCCATGCCTCCACGCTGTACAACAAAGCAGTAACATTTAAGGAACCTAAGACGTAACTTCATGTTCAAGCTTTTATAGGAAAGAACTTTCCTTATCTATGCTTCGCTAAGCCAACATCCTAGGTACTTAAATCGGAATACTCTTTGGATCGGAAAGTCATATACATAAATGTTTGAATTGGTGATTTCTTGAGAGTTTTTTGCAACAACCATGAATTTGGTTTTTAGGCGTTAATACTTAGGCTGTACTTTTTCCGCTGACTTCTTTAAGGAGATATTGCAGGTCATTAATTTTCTCAGCCAATATTGTGGTGTCATCGGCAAATCGTTAGTTATTTATTATTTCGCCGTTTACTCATATTCCTAAGTTGACTGATGCCAAAGCTTCTTCAAATAAAGGGTGGTTAAGTTTCAAGGGCCGGTTTTGATTTTGAATAAAATACAAAATTTTTGTCATTTCTCTTTATTATGATAATATTGGTATGGCTTAATTACGTATGGAACAAAATTTTGACCATCGCGGCCTCGGCGGCACACCTCCATCCGATGGTCCAAATTTTCGATGACGCTGAGGCATAACTGTGGTTCTATGCCGTTAATGTGCCGAATTATCTCATTCCTTAGCTCTTGAATTGTTGCTAGCTTATCGACGTACACCTTTTCTTTCAAATAACCCCAAAGAAAGAAGTTCAACGGTGTCGTTGACGTTTAGGTATGGTTCACATTCAGCATCGGCCCTTGAAATTTAACCACCCTTTATATATTCCGAGTATAAATTGAAGAGCATTGGTGATGAAATACAACCTTGGCGAACTCCTCTTTTGATGGAAATATCACTCGTCACATCATTTAGTAGTCTCACGTTCGCAGTTTGGCCCCAATATAAGTTGGAAATGTACCTTTTACTTACCGTTTATCTACAATAACTTTAGTTCCATGCTCGTAGGTCCTTATGGGCATGGTAAATTTTGTATG
This sequence comes from Anastrepha obliqua, assembly GCF_027943255.1. Lineage (NCBI taxonomy): Eukaryota > Metazoa > Arthropoda > Insecta > Diptera > Tephritidae > Anastrepha > Anastrepha obliqua. The sequence goes on from NC_072892.1 coordinate 122,100,991, forward strand.
CATTAGCAATCACTCCTCATTCCACAATGCCGAACCGGCGAACGCTTTTCTGCTATGGAAAAACTTCTCCTAAAGCTATCTTACGTTGCTTCATTTGTTGAGCGGTCTTTCAAAACACGCCCTTAGATGTTGTTTCAAAATAAACAAATAAAAATTTAGATTCTTTGAGGTTTGACTATTTTTATTCAAAAAGCGGCTCTTAACAATTACATCAATGGCATCATGAGCAGAACTACAAGTAAAATATATACAAATACAAATATATACAAATACTCGATTCGTGAATGTCTAATTGCTAAGAACGTGGAGATATCGAGTTGAAGGTTGTTCAGCAATACTTTGCGCTACAGCAGCAACATTGTCAACAGAGCGTCCAGCTTTTGGTCTTTGGTCGGCCAGTCCTTTTTCTATCCTTGACAGAACCAGTTTGTTGAAATTTTTTCACCAATCTTTGAATTGTCGACTCATTTAGCCACAAAAAAATTACGAATATTTGCGATATGTTGTTCTTAAATATCGACCCCGAACATTTTCACAATAATTCTTCGTGTAAAATTGTACATCTGTACTACAGAAAAGGTACCCTTTAGGAATTATTCATAACTAATATCACTTTTCGCTCTGAATGCCACTTGTGAAGGACCCTTTATATAATATTGTAAAAAGAACAGCAGAAACAATATAACTATATTGGTAGAAAAAAATGGCAAGTGCCACATGTCCCATGCAACAGTAATAACAATTTAATTAAAAAGAAAACTATGCATTTTTTTTTTTTTTTTGGAAAATTCAAAACCATTTTAACCCTTTGGCGATGGAGCCGCTCGACGACCAGGGGCTCTCTGAGGACGAGAGGTATTGGAGTGCGCAGTAAAGAAAATAAATACGTTGAACGTTATAAAAACTAAGGCTTTATTTAACACAAGAAAAAATTTTCATTAAATCGAAAAATAATTATAAACAAACTACTACCACTGCTAATGTTGAAATGCCTGAGTGGATTCCTTATTGCACGGATTTCACTTCCACTTGACGAAGTAATGCCGTCATCTTCCGTTTTTAAAAAGCCTGCTGGTTCCTCTGGCATTGATACTGAGCGACTGAATCGAAGAACTGAAATTTGTTCTGACTCACATCGTAAATTTACATTATAAGGAAGATAAGACTTCATCGCTTATGGCCTCTAATGTCTTTGAATGAAAACGTGACTCTTTTACTATACCTATGCGAATCTTTCGCTCAAAACGACAGACAGGCTCGTGACAGCCTTGTAGCTACGAACTATGTATGATAATTTGGGCGCCTAAATGCCGACACTCGTCCACAAAGGGTTAAAGAGGCATCAATTCACAACTTTCTAAAATCAATCCCATTGAAATATTGACTCAAGTTCGCGGATATCGAACTTCTGTTTTTGTCCCGTGAGAATGATTTCATTTTTTGCAATTATCTTGAAAACAAACACGTTTCAAAATCAACTTATAGGACTAGTTAAGAACTATAACTCAAGCATATTGTACAAAAAAAAAAAAAGATTTAGATATCGGTTATGTTATAAAGTGTACGATGGTCAAGTTCCGCATGATGGAATAGCCCATATGTTGACTATTTCTGCATACAAATCTTCCTATTGCCAATACTTTTTTTCATTAACATTTTTTGACCTCAAAGTTTAACCCTTAACTTCCTGGCAACTTTTGAAAATGTTTTTTTTTCAAAATGGTAAATGTCATTAACATTATTTTTTTCAGAACTAATGCTAATTGTATTGAGTATTAAATTAAATATAAAAATAATTGGGATACACTTCTGTTGGCCGAGCTCTTCCTTCTATTTGTGGTGTGCGTCTTGATGTTGTTCGGCATATGAAGGGGCCTACAGTTTTAAGCCGACTGCAAACGGCAGAGAGAAAGAAATACACTCTGAGGATGGTCATTGCCTACCGAGGGACGACCGCTATTAGAAAAACCTCTTCTTTCATTTTTCACCGAGATTCGAACCTACGTTCTCTCTGAATTCCGACTAGGGCGGCCGCCTTAAGATCTAATGTGAACCGATAATGCCAGAGGCTTTGCTGACTAGGTTACCTCATTCTAGCTTGAAATAGATTGTTTAATTACTGCAAAGGATGTAAATATAATATCTACTTCGAGCGCCAAGAGGCAGTTAGGGCCTTTGGCTCGTTGTTTGCACGTTTGGAATTAGTCGAGGAAAGCATGACTTTTCTTTCGATTGCATCCGAATACTTCGATATTAAGCTCATTTCAGGTCCCGTCACATCATGAAGGGAAACAGCTGGAGTGATGAGTTGGCTAAACAGGGGAACCCGGAGACGATTTCCTGGAGAGTTCCTTTGACAACCTGTGCTCTGCTCGCTGGGCTAGTATGCAGACGTGCAAACTCGCGGGATCCTTCTGGCTACGGGTAAGTCCTTTCTCTTCTCAGTTGCCTTGCTCTTGTCGAGCAAAGCCTTAGACATCTCGGCACTCACTTTTTTGCTGCGAATATTGCGGGTTTAAATATTACACACTGTTGGTTGTCATCCTCTAATCCAAAGCCCTCTCTTCCTTTTTTCACCTGTTTGGTTATTTTCCTTCTGTTTCCAAAAAGTTCAAATAAATATTTCCATCAGTTAAAATCATTTTTCTTTTTATTTATTATTATAAACAAAATTGTTTAATAACAAAATTTAATGATCAATTTTGCGCCACCTAATTTATATGAACTTTTATATTTTATAATTTCTTCTTTCTTTCTTTATATGTACAGGTATATTTTTGCTCTCTTTGTAAAATATGTTAATGAAAGCTTCAAACTACAGTAGCGGGATAGGCAGCACTTTTCGAAGATGATGAGCATTAATTATTGTCTAATCTAGTCCACATGCATTCCACATCAACTTTGACTTTCGACTGCACTGAAAACGATTTACTTAACATTCCTACCGCGAACAAAGCAATCAACCTGTTTAAGATTGTTTCACCATTTTAAATTACACAAAAATAATTATAATTTCCTGAACGTGCAATCAAATTAATTTTCCCACAAACACACATCCGCACTAATTTCATATAGCTGAGTTATTACAAAAATTCTCTTTACTCTACAAATAAAAGGACGTTATTATAAATATTTTCTCAAGGCATCTTTAGTGCTGGACTTAATGCTGCTGACTTACTTACATACATATGTACAGTGTATGTATGTATGTGTATGCTGTAGATGTTTACTTTGCCTTACCAAGTCGCAGCGCTCACCAGAATGATGACAATTAGATGAGATACAAAGTATGTACGAGACACAAGGTAGGTATATACATCTATGTATGTAGGTAAGTATGTGTGTGTACTTGGAAGTGCAAGTTTCTATTAAACGCAGTACCTCCACCCGCGCTGCTCTTTGCCTGCTTGCGAGGATAATATGTGATACTATCACCGCTATTATGCTTGATGCAGCACTCACTGCAACATGTGCAAATGTATGCATGTATGTACATATGTGTGCATACGAAGGTCCGTTCATATGCTCTATGCGGCGATTGAAGTCAAATGCGGTGTCTTTAATGTGTGGCTCTCTAAATATTTGTTAATCATCTTGAAAGCTGTGCCGTCGTCACATAAACTTCCAAGTGTTATATCTACGTATGAGCGCAAGCATTTGTTGCATACAAGTGGCCTGTAGCCAAATGCACTAGTTGTAAATTACTTCAGCACTAGTAGGGGTCACAGACCCAATCAGTCAGGTAAGTGTATATTTTCCACAGAAACAACTGGTATTTTTGCTTGGCGATGTCCTACGAGATATCAATCGTTAGATTTCGGTCAGAAATATACCAGTCTCATACTAGTTCAAAATAGATAAAAAAATACATGTAAAAGGTTGCATGTGAAAGGTTCTAAGTATAATAAACCATACTTTTTTATCTTTCCTGTTGACGTGTTGGATATTTTCAGGAACACCCAAGTTACAAACTGTACAGGCGGTAGGGTGTACATTTTTAAAAGGTCTTGTATTTATGTTAAGAAGACTTCTTTTTGAACGAAAAATTAAGCTAATAGCGTAGGCAGACAAATCATCATTGAAATATTTAATTTCTCTAAGTGCTACGTTAGGTTTAGTTTAAGCTTTTGTGGCAGTCGGCTTAGAGCAGCCAACTCACTTAGACGCTGTAAGTCCATGGTGGTAACACTGTGTAACACGGAACCTTACTGCTTATTTATAATGAAACCATTTAGACTCTCTTAAGGCGCGTGGGATAGGTTTTATCCCAACACCCGGATAATTCCGTAAGAGAGTCAAAATGGTATTTTCCCAACAACCTTGCCCTACTTTTATCTAAGGGAGGACAATTTCAGAGGAAGGGGCAGTATTCATGATATACTCCCTGCCCAGAAGAGTGTCTACCTAATAGCCAATGGCCGGCGAAACAAGCCACGACCTTCGAGATGTTCTCTCTTGAGAGGCTTAGCAACTCTTCTGATCTTTTCTCATCCACAAGTATTTGCGGCCAAATTAACCGGTAATACAATTATTTTCTTCTCTCCAAGACCTATTGGCCTCCTGGGAAATATTATTTCTTATCCTTAATTTGCAAATTACTATAGGAATTCCAATATTGTCTCTGTTTTCAAGCAGTGGAAGAGTATTACCGTTTCTGGCGAGCTCATCGGCCTCGCAATTTCCTTTAATATCTCTATGCCCCGGAACCCGTGTAAGGCTGACCTTGAAGACGGTACTAATATCATTAAGAGCTCCTAGGCATTCTGAGTAACCTTTGATCTGATGGTGACCTGGCTGTCTAATTAGTAAGTAAGCATACAAATCGAAACAAGAGCCTCCATATTTCATACTTGCCAGATATCGTTCCACTTGTTTACCCAGTGAGCCCCGAGACGTACAGTCTCCTCAGCAAGGAGTAAAGAACCGTAGAAGTCTCTCAACTGAATTGTATTCGTCGTCACCTCAAACTTAAGCCCCATAAAACATAATAGATCTTGAGCACGCATCATAAATTTGTAGTTTTTTTAAATGCATATTCGAGGTTTATTAATAAGAACCAGAAAGGTGTAAAAAAGGAAGAAGGGGCTTTGAATTAGAGGATGACGGCCAACGTTCGCATTAACCGTTTCAGTCTACTGATGCAATTCCATAGGTATAGCAAAAAAGTGAGAGCCGAGATGTCTAAATATTTGCCCAACGAGAGCAGGGTATCTGAGAAGAACGTGCTGAAATGATTCCATCTCACCCTCTAGACAGCTTTTGCAGAAAGGACTTGAAGCAATCCCAAGCCTCACGACCTGGACACCTAAAGGATAATGTCTACCAAATTTGAGTGCTCCAATTTTGTTAGCCTTAGAAGCTCCCTCGACCGGCCCTGATCTACACGTGGCCAGAAGGGCCAACGCTTCCTAATTTCAAACGCCCTAACAACGAGTCTAAGACCGTAATTGCCGCTTGGCTGTCGGAGTAGATATTTACATCCGTTATAATATTAAATATGTTTTTGTTGTACAAGCGACGATATATTATATATATAATTAACTCTCACACCCTTTATTGTGTGTTTGGCCGAGCTTCTCCTCTCATGAAAAAAGCAGAATTAAGCTCGGAGGTTTGCTGTTGCCTACCGAGGGGCATCAGCCTAGTTTGTAAAAATTTTCGTTTAGAGCACTGTGGTGAAAAGACGAAAAAGATATTTTAAATGGCTGTGATTATAGAGCTTTGTATAAATATTGATCCTGTCTCCACTATTTCTAACTGATTATAAAAATATCAGGGAATTTCATAAATACTTTTGTTTAAGGACGTTCCAAATGCGACCAGTTTTATTAGTGCACACATTTTAATTAAACGGCTGAAGCCAAATAAAAAAGGCATGAATAAATCATTACCAATCTCGTCTTTTTCGGACTAGTTCGATTTCAGTCAGAAAATAATGATTGTAAACTAGTATTTTTTCTGAGTACTTTGGTATATGTACACACACATCCGTAGATATTTTTGTATGCAGGGGTGTTTTCTTATAAAAATTGGCAGCGCAATGTGCAGACAGTGGTTTGTGGAAAACAAATTTTCCAAATGTTGATTATTTTCTTCTTATAAATGTAATTAATTTCAGCCTTCAACGCTTTCACAACCTCGGCGTGATGGTATGGGTCAATGGCTTAGGCAGTGTACTGCTGACTGCTGATGAATGGTGCCTTGTGGCCGTGGTTGGCTGTGACGAGACTGCGACTTGTTGGATGGATATGGATTTTTTTGGCAGTGCCCGATTAAGTCCAACCCACACATATTGTGGCGCTCCTGGCGTTCACTGAAAGTTGTGATTTGAAGCGCTTCGCTTGGGCGCGCAGCCGGATGTTGTGCATGTGAATCTTTATACACACATACATATGTATGTATGTGTGTCTGCATATAAGCTCATACATATATGTATGTATGTATGTAGATAGTCATATGTAAATTCCTTTCCTGTATGTGATTTTTGTTTTACTACTTACCATCGTCCCCAGTGGACTTCTCCATACTTCGCGATATGTTTTTGTTTTTCTTTGTGGGCAATGCTGAATCCGTTTCTACGGTTAAATCAGCAGAGCGCAGCGGCATAGAAATTAATTCGGTGCATTGTTTCATTTTAACCTTTCAGCATTTCAGTTTATTTGTTTGTGATGGAATTTTGCGGATGTGCCCGTTGTCCGGAGCGCCCCGCCATTCATTATCATTACGGGCATGTGCCAGAGGTACTGCGAATGCCAACGTTAATAAGATGTGCAGCAACAACAAACAATGGCAATAGCAAAAACAATGACAGTGGCAACAATGTAAGCACACATACACATACACACGCATGCACACACAAATTTACTTTATGTGTATATATTTATTTACGAAAATTTTCATACAAACTAATATGGCATTCGTACATGCGCATATACATATATGCGCGTATGTATGTATATATATATATGTTTGTATGTATAAGGGACATTTTTGCACGGTTATCGCCAGCGCGGATCAACACAGAGGTCACAGTACGTTGAGTTCATTTGCAAATAATAGGCGTGACAAGTGCGTTACGCTTCGTTGCGTGTCGTAATCAGCGTCAGCGTTAGAAACACAGCTTCAGTTACCGCTCCAACTTTACTGCTGAACACCTATTTTGCCACAAATCCAACATCAAAGTCGAACAAATTATTCTGGTTTATACAAAAGATAATTACAAGATTTTGAGAGTTAATTTTTTGCTTTAATCACCGTATTTATGAAAACAATTCAAATTTAATCTTAGTGACATTGTACAAATTCCTATCTTGCCACAAGGTGCCAATTACTTTGTGATTTTGGCTGTAATTCAATGTGTTGCGGCTACGCATGCGCAGCTTTTTATGAGTTCTCTGTCGAAAAGCAAAGTAGTTAGGTATTTATTGTCAACCAAGTATGTATGTATGTATGTATGCATGTGTGTCAATAGTAAAGTCAATGTATACATAATTAGATACATACATACGTACATATGTATGTTTGTATGCATGTACTTACTTGTCAAACCAAACTGAATTAAGATGAAGAGGTAAGCCATAATGGCCGAGATAATGACTAGGATGAACCCATTGTTGAGGTGAAAGAGTCCCAAAACACTAATTTCTAGATTTTCCACTTTGCGTTGGCAAATGAACGTCTCGACCTAAGAGGAAGAAAATAAAGGCAAACAAATAGAAAATATACTGAGAATTATACCCAAATAAACAAACATATTTGCTTACATATGTACATATGTATATGTGTATGTATGTACATAAGTATGTAGGAGGAATTAGTCATTTTATAAATATTTGTTGTTATTTATTTACTTATAATTTACTGTACGCTATCTACTTAAAATTGGAATTGCACCAAAACTCTAAGTAGCTACAATTTGTTTGTTTATTAATAATAATAAATAGTTTTTGGGCAAACATTTCATAATTTTTTCACCGTTTTCAGTTTTTGGAAAAGAACCTGCATTTAAGAGGTGTACAGCTTTCAGCAAAAGACTTCACCAGTGAAGTATATCTTCTGAAATAAATAAAACCTAAAAAAAAGCATAGCTTCCACTGAGTCCATATTGGGGTTATTGCTTCATACAAATTTTAAGCGCATGGGTTTAGGGTAGTCAGAATTTTCAAAAAATTGTTTTTATTTTGTTTGTATTTTTTTTTTTTTAAGTATAATATCGTAAAAATGTTGTGTGAAACTTTGAAGTGAATCGGACAAATACTTTTCGAGTTATTCAACAATTAACAAAGGGCGCTCGGGCGCGTTCGAGAGCAAGTAGCTAGCAGCTGAACGTACCTATGAAAGTATGATAGCAGATAAGCGCGCCAACGATAACACTCGAGAAAGTAGAATGCTACGAAGGCAACAGCAAATCGATATTTTGGAAGCTGCTATGACGGCTGAAGAACTATTATATGGGGGGGAAATCAGAGGTATTTAAAATTTTTGAAAAGCACGCACTGGTTTTAGCAGAGACAGGGACAAGTTTCCCACTTGGCTTCACAATGGACTATGAGTCTGAGTGTGACCCACAGTGGACAACCGATTCAACTTAATCTAACCTACCGTTCTATTTCTTGTTTATTCAATAGTTACGTCATAGCAACAACAGATGACGCAATCTTCTAATCCATAATTTTTTTAACATTTTTTCTCTACATTTTACCAAGCACATATTCTTTTTTCCACTTACGCTCACATCCCAACGGGCATCGATATCAGAACACACTAAATCCAGATCGATTATTTCGGGCAATTGAGACTTCTCCACTACGCCGTGAGCACATAAAATTAAGAGAGTCAAATTGCAGAACTTGAAAATAGAAGCGAAGAACGAAAGCAAGTCGAAATATCCCGTATCCAAATATCGCCATATAAACCGGAGCATCAGCATCAGTGTAATCACGAAGTTGTAGTAAATATAATAAAAGATCTGCCAACGAAAAATATGCAGAAACTCTTTGGTAACCTCGTACAACTTTTTGTATATGGCATTGCTCTCGTCGATACTTTCAGCATGCACGCATAACAATTTCATGGCTTGGTGTTTGCTCAGTGGTTTAGGCGGCTGTTCCGATTCAATGACGCTCATCGTATCCAGCATTCGCATCAGATGCGCAGCCAATTCAATATACATTTGTTTGATGACCAGAAATCCCACAAAGCAACAATCCAGTACATATATTAGAGCTAGCCAAAGGTAAACGCCTAACATGAAATCCACGCCCATTCCCCCTTCCAAAAGTAAGGCAATCTCGTAGATTAGACCCAAGAAGCTGAGCAATAGTTTCAATACGATAAACAGTGTAAATGCTCGTCCTAGTATTTGTTTTGCACCAGTCTGCGACGAAATTCTTTTGTATAATTTAATAAATCCGTTAATTATATCAAATATTTTTTTTTCCGAACGTCCTTGGATAACAAAAGAGACTACCGAGAAAACACTGACAGAAATCACTTGCAAATGTGCAAATATCGAAATGAAAGTATTCGCTGATAACGTGATAAAAGGCTCTAGCATAGTTGGCATCACCGTCATAAAAACCATTGTAATGCAAATGCGCCAAAGTAGTAAAAAAATGCGATTGCATCTTTGCCCTTTTTGTAACACCATCTTTTGTTTCTGTAACTTCCAACTAAACACGCTGAGAAAGCGTCCATAGTAGTAAAGGATTATTAGCGTGCGGTATGCGAGACGATCCCTGCGACTGTATGTCGGCATATTCAATTTCGGACTAAGTTGTTTGATGGGTCGAAGTCGCAAGTGGACAAGAGATGCGCTGAAAAGGAAATGATGTGTGCGCTTGTGCGGATAACGCAATCGTGTGGTCGACATCAGTGCCACTCAGTTAGGAGTATACGTTATCAATTAATAATGTGGATATATGTAAGATGCTTTTGATAAGTGGACACAGTGACGGTATTGGCGCACTAAGGCGAGCAATGCTTTTGTTGTAGCCAGGTATTCAGAGGTATTTATTGGCAATCAATATTAGGTCCTTGGAGATCACTTATTCGTGCCGCATATTTGCATTTTTACAACGGTGGTCCTCCATCCCTAGTACATTACCCACAGAGGCTATTGTTTTTAAATGCGTTCAGTTGTTTAAACTGTTAATGCAATAACGCTTAGGTAGGCAATGTTGTAAATGCAAAGATATGCATAAATGTGAAAATTAGTCCATTGTTTTAATGAAGTGGGGAATAAATTATTTAGCTTTTAAAAATTATAGACCTCTTCCAACGAGCTTTAACTGCAGTTTACGCTTAAAATCGTATTTAACGTAACAACTTATTTTGAAATTGTTGTTGTATTAAAGTGTCCTAACTCACTTTCATGGCGAAGTTAATTTCGTTTACTAGGTTGTTCAATAAGTTTTGCGATTCGATAAGAAAAACACTTTTGTATCATACTATTTCTTTACTATTCATTATAGTCTCCCTGAACATCACTGGTTCCAACGAGATTCCAATTTATGCATTCCATCCCTGAAGTGAGAATCTGGAAGGGCTGCAAACTACGTTTTCACAGCTGTTATGTCCTCATCATTTGTTGAGAAACGCTTTCCACGCATGCATTTTTTTAGGTATGGAAACAAATGGAAATCGCTAGGGGCCAAACCTGGTGAATAGGGTGGCTGCGCCAATAATTCGAAATTGAATTCAGGGTTTTAGCCATGCTCTTATGACACGGCGCATTGTCCTGGTGAAAAGATTTTTTTTGCAAAACTAGATTTCTTTCACGAATTTTTTCCTTCAACTGGTTTAAAAGATTACAATAATATTCACAATTATTGTTTGACCAGTTTTCAAGAAATTCACGGACTAAATTCCTCTCGCATTCCAAAAAACTGATGCTAAACCTTCTTGGCCGATTTTTGGACACGAACTCTTTTCGAAGCGGAAGCACCAGGTTCGATTTACGATCATGGTGCTACACCCAGATCACATCCATAGTGATTAATACATATATGCACAAAGCCACTTTATCCTTTCGAAAACGCTCTAAATGATGCTGAGAAAGTCGCATTCGCATTGTTTTTGTTCCATTGTTAGCGAATGTGACCACAGTTTTCTGAAACCCAATACTCTAGTGAAAGTATTGCTTACACTGCCCAATGAGATGCCTAGGGCTTCTACCCTCGACTCACGACGATTTTCCAATGTGATATCCTGTATCCTACGATTTCTGGTATTGTCACTGTTTTTGGACATGCTTGACGTGGATCGTCTGCAATGCTTGTACGACCACGTTTAAATTTAGCAATTCATCTTTCAGCAACACTTTCAACATTGGTTTGTAAATTTTCTTCGCTTTTAAACCATCCAAAAATAAAAATTCAATCACTGCACGACACTTGATTTTTTCCATTGTAGCAAATACTTTGATACGTCGATACTAAATGGCGTATAAACAAAGAATGAATTGACATATTGAAATGAACCTTGGCATACGTGCATATGAAAACTGTTCAACATAACAAAATTCAGGCTAGTATCAACGCCCCCAAAACTAGTAGTTGACCGAACGGGAAATGTTATGTTAACAGTGTCAGTCGTATTAGAAATGTAATAATTTCGTACAATATACTTTCAGACGTAATTATAAGGTTAAAGAGGGGTCATTAATTATGTTTTTTGTGGTAGATGTTTCCTACAGAAACCTACTTTTTCCTGTTTTTAGCATAAATATATATGTGTTATGTAATAAAAACGATAAACTAACAACTTCAACTTGAAAATTACCCTCTTTACATAAAAAAAATGAACAGCCATGGAAGTTATGAGTTGAAAATTATGTTAAACAATCTATACTATCATAATACACCCATGTGAATAAATGTATCGTACGAGTATATCGAGAAAGCGGCCGTTGCCGAATGGGTTGGTGCGTGACTACCATTAGGAATTCAGAGAGAACGTAGGTTAGAATCTCAGTGAAAATATCTTCCGTTCGGAGTTGGCTTGAAACTGTAGGTCCCTCCATTTGTGGAATAAAATAAAGACGCGTGCCACAAATATGAGAAGGAGCTCGTCCAAACACCCAAAAAGGGTGTACGCGCCAACTATATATACAGGGTCCGCAATATAACTTCACGGAATTAAAAATGCTATAAAAAAGAAACTACTCAATATTTTTCCAAACTGTTTTTTTATTTTGTAGTACAATCCTTCCGGTTAATGATGGAACACAACTTAATTCATATGGCTGCCTCGGCTAGCCATGCACCATCCCATACGATTGGTCCAATTTTTCAACACATTTTCGATTGTATGCGGCTGTATTTCAGCTATGACATCGCGTATGTTGGTCTTCAGTGCATCAATTGTTGCAGGTTTGTTGGCATAACACTGGTATTTGACGGCACCCCAAAGATAATAATCCAACGGCGTCAAATCGCAGCTCCGAGGCGGCCAAACGATATCAGAATTTCGGCTGATAATGCGAAGACAGTGCGCAAAAGATTGATCCTAGCATTCGCTGTGTGGCAAGAAGCGCCATCTTGTTGGAACCAAATTCCACCAATATCCTCCTCTTCAATTTCTCGGAACAAAAATTCGTTCAACATGGCCCGGTAACGCTTTCCATTGACGGTTACGGCCACTCCTCGCTCATTTTCGAAGAAAAATGGACCAATGATGCCGCTCGACCAAAATCCGCACCAAACAGTGACTCGTTGTGAATGCATCGGCTTTTCTTCGAGTGCGTGCGGGTTTTCTGAGCTCCAAATGCGGCAATTTTGCTTGTTAACACACCCGATATGGAAATGAGCTTCATCCGAAAAGATGATTTTTCGGTAAAAGTCGTCATCTTCTTCAAGTCGATCCCAGTCCAAAGCCAAAGTAATGTCGCAATATTTCCCAGCGTTCTTTGAGCGTATCCACAACCATTTTCGTTCAGCGGAAGAATAAAACTAATTTTCTGTCAAATCAGATGACAGATAAGTGTTACCATTCTTCAAATAATACCTAGTTCAAATCCGTAACGATAGATGGCGAGCCCTGTATATATATGTATATATATATCGTGAAAGCAGTTTTTTCTGTTCGCAAAGCTCAATTTTTTTGTCTACAATTTTAGCTATGGACTCTGAATGAGCTACTCGTTGCTTTCAGCAAAAAAAAATTGTTTAATGTTTATTAAAACGAATCGCAAAGTGCCCGAATGTGACTTACAGGTATTTTGGTCCACACGCGGGCAATGGCTTTTTCGGCGCCTCGAGACTGGTGAATCTTTTAACTCGGATTTTGCTCTCCAAAATGGCCCAAAGCGAATAATCCATCGGACTCGCGTCTGGTGAATTTGAGAGCCATTGTGTGGACGTTATGAAGTTTGGAACGTTGTTTTTTAGCCATTCTTGGTTCCCTTGTGCTTTGGGAGACGGTGGCGAGTTCTGTTGAAACGTCCATGGTCTGCAACTGAAATGTTTGTCTGCCCACAGCTTCAAAACACAGCTTCTCGTATGAACGGTGGGTCAAATAAACCCTATCGTTTTCGAAGTTTACGAATTGCTCAATTTGAAAAATTTTCTCGTCAGAAAACACAATGTTCGGAAATTTATTACTTTCGATCAAGCGAAGCAACTCCTTAGCTCCCTCAAGCCTGAATTGTTGCTGCGTGTGCGTGAGATTATACGCCTTTTGGATCTTGTCAGGCTTGACTTTGAGATCATTTTTCAGTATGCGGCGGTTGCTACAGTCAGATATTTTCATTTCCTTCGCCATTTGATTGGCACTTCGTTGGTGATTTGGCTCAAGTCGCTTCTTCACTTTTTGAACCATTTCACGTGACGTTGCAGTATTTTGATGACCACCTCCATGACGTTTCGCGATGCTACCAGTATCATTGTAACGAGTAATGGGGCGATAAATAAAAACTTTATTTACGTTAAGATACTCGAGCTCGCGAACAATCGGTGGTTGTGATTTTCCAGCCAAATATAATGCAATGACACTATTACGTTTGAAATCGATTACTGATATTCTTTTTTCGCGTTCTCTCTCGACAAAATGCTTCCGCGCGTTTGTGAACAATACTGTGTGCTATTTAGCCAACTAACAGACAGCTGATTCTCGTGCATCATCTACGCGAGCGGTTGGTTACACTTCGAGTGCCGGACCCTGCAATTTAACCTTTAGTCTACTTATCTGATTCATCCGTGATAAATATGCAATCCCGTGCTCTTAGAAAACATCTGTAAAAATGTGACTTGGCTTGGTTTTTTGACTCTATCTCTTGTTGTTGCTGTACCAGTAAAACAAGCTTTGCCGGTGCAGTGTATTCACCGATCGCCATCGTCTATCTCATCTAACGATAGGCCCAGGAAACATTCTGTTTACACTGGTTGGTTTACTACTGGGTCCAGACGGAGAGGGGTGGTAGTTAGTTTCGTGCTGGTACTGCTGCTACTTGCCTGGTGAACTGGACGACCATCCCTTTCCCTGTAATCCTGTTAATTAAACACATATTTGGTTGCACAAAAATAATTTTATTAGTAAAATTTTCATAGTTTTTTTTTACATTTTATGCACCTAAAAGTGTATTTCACGTGAATTGGCGAACAAAAGAGAAAAATTGCGAACGCACCATTTTCTAATCATTTCACTCAAACCACGCAAATTTTGTTTTTTAAATTAATTTGCCAAACAACGTTTTGTAGCTACAAACGGGAAAGTAAAAATCAGTGGAGTGAGTTGTTAAGGCACCGTCCTGTCTGATGCCATGTCTGATGACACCTTTACTAAGATATTTACAGTGTCTTAACTTAGCGCGTTAACGTACGTGAATGTTATGCCATTCGTTTTCATTGTGGTGCAAAATAACGACGCCGCCGTACCATTCAAATTTTAAAGGCATTTGCCACTCAGTTAACTTTTTATAACCACAAATTTTTTATGTATGGATGAATATCTATGAGAGTGCATTATCTTTAATGTGAGTAAAATTTATAAAAGTATTGTGATAACTTTGATTCACAGCATTTTGAATTTTAAATCATATGACAACTTTACAATTTTTTTTGTTTTAGTAGAGTTAAAACTATTAATAGGCAATTATCACAAAAATCTCTAAATTTATTGAGATAGATTTTTCATGTTTAAAAGATCGCCTATTGAATTCATTGAATATTTATTGTAAATAGTTTTTTTTACTTTAATATTCTTATGCATATTAACCTTAAGGAGGGCAGCTCCTCCAGCACTTTCAAATATGCCAATTTTTTTTTGTTTTTGCTTTCAAAATTCATTTACAATCTAAAGAATATCTTTTTAATGTTTTGAGCTTAATAGAAAGTCTAAAAAGTCAGTGAAATGGTGAGCGTCGTACGAAAGATGAATAAGAACGAAAACTTCAATAGGGTTTTTCTCGAAATATGTTTTATTCTGCGCTGTCGAATATATCTCAAGAAGTAATCAAGATACAACTCAAAGTTTTACAGGGATATTCTTTAACATACTGGCCTTTGTATGTATCTAAAATTTTCTATTAGTTATCAGTAAAATCAATTTAATCAATTTGTTTATAAAGAAGTGTAATTTTTTCCTTTTTCATTTCAAATATTCATTTTTCTTTGCTTCGTTCAAAATGGGTAAGTGCAAAGCGAAATAACTTATTTTAGTGAACAATTTTTGTCTGGGTAATTTCGATTGGTTACAAGAGGCTGTAGGTTCCATGGCGCAAATTAAAAGAGCCTCGTTTGCGCAGCTGTAGCGTTGCCATATTGTTTTTTTTTATTTAAAAACATTTTTATATATTTATTTAAGTATGAATATTAATATGTAAATAATAAATACTCTAGTTTTTCGCAAAAATTATTGAGAAACTTGTTGGCTGCTACTTAGCCTATACTAATAAATTGAATTAATAAAAATAATAAATAATCAAATAAAATTCATGTAGAAATACCCAGTCAGCTTGAAAGCTCTTTGACTTACCT
This sequence comes from Anastrepha obliqua, assembly GCF_027943255.1. Lineage (NCBI taxonomy): Eukaryota > Metazoa > Arthropoda > Insecta > Diptera > Tephritidae > Anastrepha > Anastrepha obliqua. Next base: position 122,116,965 of record NC_072892.1, read on the forward strand.
TTCAGAAGGGCATTGACAATATTTAAATCAGCTTGATTCAGAATGCCTTCCTAATCAGCGATACATATTTTATACGATTTTTTTCAGTAAGTACACGGAAACACACTAGAAAAAAAATTCGTGAAAAAGCAAAATAATAGCTTAAGGGGACAGATGCCTGTAAAATTTTGATACAAAATTTTTTCATAAAATGTTAATATAATCCTTTAAGAATATGTCAAACAAATTTTAAAACGTAAATTTAAGTATTTCTTATATTATAGACCGTCAACCGTGACGACTCTATTCTTTGCGTTCGAGCGCTGGAAGAGGTATACATAGTTACGTTGTATTCAAACTTTAGACGCGTTTTTCTCAAAGCTAAATTTTTCGAGTTGGCGTACACAATAACTCGAAAAGTTATTTATCGATCTCCCTGAAATGTTGCACACATCGTTTTTATGATATTACTTTCTATGGGAATTTACAATTCGCAAATTTTTCGAAAAAATAATTTTTTCAAAGCAAAAATAGTAGGAAAATTCGCCACAAAATTCATTTTTTTAAGCATTTTATTCCGCGAATTTTTTTCCCCCATTTTTGTTTAATTCATATAGAAATTACCATATGACAATAGTAAACAAAAAAAATTGACTTCTTCATTTTAAATAATTTGAATGAAAATCAGGGAAATTATGGCCGTTTACAGGTATCTGTCCCCTTAACATATCGTGGAAACTGTTCTGCTCTGATAATAGCCTGCACTCAAAACAAAAAGGAATTAACTTAACAAATATGTATAGTACTTTTGTCTAAACAAAAATGTCTTCTCCTCATTATTACCGAAATATGGTAATATTTAAATTCATATGAGAAAAGAACCAAGGGAACTCAACTCTTCCACAAATTAAATTATATAATCCATATAATAAATAAAATCACTTTTAATCCCATTGGGTTATGTTGAAAAAATAAATGAGCAGTTTAGTTTATTTTTAGTATAACAAGTGGATGGATGAAATGAAATGTATAGTAAAAAATCGTGTAAGGGTTGCATTGTCTGCTGCAAATCCACCTCATACTCCCATTGTACTAAATCAATTCCTAAATAAGAAATTGCACATAATCAACTTGTGATCACTTTAGCACCTCAGAATAATAAAGAACTGAACGATTTACTTCTATTTTCTGTAACCAATAAAGTTTTCATATTAAAATTTGGCGCAAAGTTTCAAAATTTACACAAGAGTTTTCAAAATTTCATCAAAATCCTTAACTTTTTAACCAAAGTGCAAGTTTTAGGTTGCTACAAAATAACCTTGAATAAAGTGTCACGTCTTTTCTTCCATGGTAATGGTAATGGTTGTACGGGTTAGGCTAAGGCTTTTATGCACTGCGACCAGAATGATCTATTGTGCACCCCTAATTACTTAATTATAATTATTTAGTACAGCGAGAAATCGAACCAGCTCCTTAGGAGGGAGCAATTGTAGGTTTTCCTCCTCTAGTAGGTACGAGCCCAGGATTCTGTGGCCTTTATGCCTCATAGTTGTTGATTAAGTGTTTCATAGACTTCTCTTCATCACAGCAGAACCTGCATAATTTTATACTAGATAATTATATTGTGTTAAAGTGTTTATTACAGGCAAAGTCACCTGTAAGTGCACCACAAGTGCATAAAAGTCTGCCTTCTCCTTTCCTTCGTGTCCGTCAAGTCCTGGTACCCAAATCAGTGAGACCTGATTATGAGTAGCCAGTTTGTTGAGAGCATTGTTACACTCTATTATTCAAGGCTTTGAGAACCGATTGGCTGTCCGAAAGTATTTTAATTTTTACTTTCTTGAACCCTCTTTTGGATATAATTTCCACTGTTTTCATCATGACGAAGAGCTTTATAAAATTGAGTACGGGTTCCGTGTGGTCATTCGCCTGGGTTATGCATACTGCATATTGAACCCTGTTCAAAATATTGAGGTGTCCAGTAAGATCTCCTGGTTTAAGTCTTTCTTTCATATGAAAAGAGAATGCGCATAGTAGCTTCCTCTTGTATTGCTAAATGTAGCGGTGGTAAATTTAAAAGGGCTTGCGTGCCAGCAGTTGGGGTAGTTCTCATAGCCCCTGTTATATAGGGTTATTCAATAGGTGCGGTTCAACTTTTTTCCGATAGGGAGGGCGAACGACGCAATATTTTTTATTTTTCGCTTGTCATTTGTAAACTTCATTAGTATACATTTCATCATGGAACGCTATACACTTGAGCAACGATTGCAAATCGTGCAAATTTTTTATGAAAATAATCGTTCTGTTGCTGCTACTTTAAGAGCATTACGGCCATTTTACGGTCCATTTAACAAGCCGTCCCGTTTTGTGGTTATGTGAAGTCATTGGTCTACAGTAACAAGCCGGCGACGATTTGTGAGCTCAGAGCCAATATTGAACGCGAAATTGCTGGAATTTCGGCCGATTTATGCAAAAGAGTGGTCGAAAATTGGGTTCAACGATTGGACTTCGTAAAACGTGGACGCGGTGGTCATGCAAAAGAAATCGAATTTCATACTTAAATGTATATGTTCAAACTCGATAATAAAAAAAAAATATGTTAAAAAAGTCAAACCGTTTGTGTTTTATTCAAAAAAGTTCAAAAGTTGAAGCGCTCTTACTGAAAAACCCTATACTTAGGCACGCCAGCCTTTTCGTCCATAAAAAGAGTATGTTCGAAATTTTTTATATGGAAGAAAAAGCTAACAACTCCATTAAAAAAAAGTTACTAAAATTCATGGACTCTAAAATTGTATGCCTAGAAAAATACTTAATATCCTGTAATGTAAAAAATCGAAAGTAATGATGATATTGCATTTTAAGCAAATTTCTGTGAAAATTTAAACTTTGAGTTACACTGTAAAAAAATAGTGTCGCGTTTATCCTTTTGTAACGGGGTGTGTTTGAGCAGAAATCGCATGGAGTATGAATTAATAGAGTTTAGGGCATGAACAACCGTTATGTGAACAAAATTATTATAAGCTTGGCCAGAAGTGGGTGCTGATAAAAAAACGAAAGATAAATAAAAGTAAGGTAAAATTTAAATTGTCTATGTAAGTATTGCGCAAGTGCCTTATGCAGAATAAAAAATGGATTCACTAATTTTAATAACTTTTGATATTTTTGAGCAAAGAAGTTGCATGAAATTTTGCTTGCGCAATAAAATTTCTGTAGCTCCTTTTGGGGCGCAGAACAAAGTTATTGAAATCATTTCGATTGTGAGCAAATAGTTTTAACGAATTCCAAGTAGAGTTTGAGTTTAATAGGTCCGTATATACCATGCATCACCAAGAGGACTTTGGTCTTCCACGGCTCCTTGCACCATGCGGATTCCATCACAGAGCAGCCCTGCAAACTTCGTCAGCATCTTTGCGTAAAAGTGTCGCCTATCCAGCCCAAAGTTCGTTGGGCGAAATGAGTAAATGTTGGTTTAAAATAACACGAGGCCACCAGATTCTCAAAATTTTGGGTAAGCACACGTTGACAAAGGATTGCAGCCTTCGGATGAGCACGGATGTAAGCGACCAGGATTCGCAGCCATATAGCAACACCGATTTTACGTTGGTATTGAAGATTTGTAGCTTAGTTTTGACTGATATGGAATTAATACAACTGTGAAAATGCTGCATGAGCTTTGTTGATATGGTGTGCGATGTCTTTAATTGCTCCGCCTGCTGGTGGGAGGAATTTAAAAAGAATTTAAAAAATTTGGAACAGAAGCAATGAGGAAATTCTTCACAAGTGATTTCAACTAAAAAAAAAAACAATAAATAATTAGTGCGTACACTTCTGTCAGGTGTTTGGCCGAGCTCCTCCTCCTATTTATGGCGTGCGTCTTGATGTTGTTCCACAAAGGGAAGCATCTAGAGTTTTAAGCTGACTCCGAGCGGCAAATGGTTTTTTATGAGGAACTTTTTCATGGCAGAAATACACTCGGAGGTTTGCCATTGCCTACCGAGGGACGACCGCTATTGGAAAATACTTTTTCTTTATGTTGGTGTTTAACGGAGATTCGAACCAACGTATTCCGAATGGTATTCACGCACCAACCCATTCGGTCGTAGGTCGATACATCAATACCGAGCGTAAATAGCCCCAAAATATTGAGGGTAACCTTTGATATTTTGCTCTCCTTCTCGGCGCTTTTAACCAAATTGCCACTAAAACCCAAAACCACAACAAGTCCCTAAAATCGTAATTGGAGGAAACACAAAGAATTGTTGCTGGTGACATTTAAATCAATTGGTCGGTCGGTTCTGAATTGTTACGCCCGTCTGATCGCCTGACACTAGTGATTTGCTGTGAACTTAGCCTCCCATGCAACATTCATCACGAGTCTCCTATCACCTTCCAAAACTCCCGACCCCAGAATGCTGTCAGTGGAGTCCACCCATTGACAGAACTAAAATCTCTTTTGCCTGAAAAATCTCAAAAGCTCTAACCTTTTTGGAAATGCACCAGTTTACAATTCAGTGGATCTTCAAGTGATTGGCGCTAAAAATTCAACAAATATCCTTTCACAACCACATATGGCTGATAGCGTGGAGTTTCTCTATATCCCTTAAGCTCAAGAGGGCGTGCCGGAAACACCCTTTTGATGCGATTGAGGAGATAAAACTAGAATATCTGCGCACTTTGAAAATGATGCAAAAAAAAACTCTAGAAGGCGATCAAATAGATTGGGAAGAAAAAAATATCTTGGAAGTTATATTCACTTCACTTTATTTTTTCATCATAAGATTTCGAACTCATCCAACGCCTTGTACAAAATCTGCTCATGTGCACTCTAATAGCTGCTTTCACCACTACAGGTTTTGCAAAGCTGTGGCTGCTTTAAGATTATCTTAAAAAAATTGCCTAGAACAAAGACGAGTATTTAAAACCAGGAAGTGCACTAAGCCATGCGATGCTTCGTGGAAAACTTGTCTATCCAACTTTCTTTAGCAAATGCACATTTGTGTGTGTATATGCATGTATATGTATAGGTATGTGTACAACTAAAGCTCAATATACAGTTTTCCTTAATATATATTTCGCGCACATGCTGACGAAAGCAGACAAACGAACACAACATAAATAGGTTCGTTTGTGTGTGATTATGTACATCCATACATAGATTTGCCAGTAGTTGAATTTGTAAAAGGCTTGAATCCTGTTGGCGCAATAGCATACATACATACATATATATGTATATGTACGTGCATACAAACGCATATAAAATAGTCGATTCAAACAAGGCATTGCCGCTTTTCCAACCAATGCACCGACACATTGCTCCTACGAACATCCGTATATCTGATGTATGAGTATCTGACATTGCTATTGCCAGGCATAACAGGTTTCCTATAATTCTAGTGTACATCGACTAGCTAGGCTTTTTATGACGTACATATTTATGTATACGTTTATATGTGAGTATTGCAACTTGTACAGATTATCTGGTGAATTGCAACGGCAATGGTAACCTCAGTTACCGGCACCGCATCTTTGGCCAATTGCCGCCACTTGGATTTGCAGTTTATATGGCGCAACCAGTTCTTTGGCAGCACCGCAACGCAGCGCCATGTCGAGCACTCACTGTGGCTACTCTATGATGTTGTGGATGGATATGTGAGTGCCTTGTTATGTATTACAAGTTGTATAATATACAAATACCCAGTAAACATTTCATTTCGAGTTCAACTGGTGGCCAACCCATTGTTGTACACGCGCTCTTGCGGGTATTATAAGGCGCCTTCGTTCCGCCAAGCGTTAGCAAGTGGCGAATAGATGAAACAACTGCCATAAATGAACATTTATTGGCAACACTGGAAACTAACTGTCGAAAATTTTGCCACAATCGTACCCATGACAGTCGGTTCTACTGTACCGGAATGGCCTGTATTTATATCCGGCCAAGGACTGTCACTCCAGCAGCTTTCCCCGTACACGAATGGGGAATTGCATGGTATGTGAACACGACGAGCAACATCAAAAGAGAATTCCAGAAGTTAAAGCAACAAAATTTGCTCTATGTAAACGGAGTCAAAAGAAGTTTGCCAAATATCAGAAAAGAGAGTTGGCAGCATTGAATAAACTGAGTTATGCCAGTCTTATGAAGTACAACCAAGGGTGATACATTTACCAGGTTTGCTCTTTGCCTATGGTGAAAGAGAAAATTGTGATGGGAACTTCGACTGCTACGTCACTTGGTAGATTCAGCCAAATTCTGCACGGTAATTTCCCATATATTCACACACTCGTCCCATCACTCGTTGTTAAGACGGCAAATAAGTTTCATTCGTTGCTTTTTTTCATATATCACTAAACAAGCTAAATTTTGTTAAACACATCCCAAGTGACGCCAGCCCATCAGCTGATTCTGATTCGCTCAGAGCCGAATGGTCTGTTAAATAGCACACCACTAAAAATCTTTTCACCATGAAGTATAACCGTATTCTAGAGGCGAATCTTGCTCGCTAACTTTGTTGTTGTCTTCACATGTAATTTTTTCGTCAAGCGAGCGGAGCGCAATTATAGCGGGCAGACAAGTGGTGAATCGAAGGCGCCTAAAGTTTTGTCTCTCATAGCGGTTGTATCTAAAAATCTTATTCGCAGTCTCGATTATTTCTGTGATTTTATCGACACTTTCTTTACTTTCAATGCCTGACCGGAATCGATAAAACTAAAATTGCACGAAATTAGTTGTTAAAGTATGGGCACCATACACGTCTTTCACAACTTCAGCGGCCTGTCTTGCATGATATTTTCGCCTTCATCAAAGCTGTAAAATGTACGAAATGTTCACTTCCATTGTTAGCACCCTGTAACTCACAACTGAATGGATCAAACAAACAGAATTTTTTTAGTGTGAAATGTCACCTTGACAATGATCATAAACTTTAAATTCTTTGATCACTATTTTACGAGATATAGATCACTACAGTGTATTTCAAGTGTATATAACATATGGGCTAAAAAGTCCCGGCCCTAACACATAGATGGCACTAGCTTTATTGCATTTACCTCTTTTTCAGTTAGTACTAACCTTAAAAAGTCAGCTGTTAAAATTTCATGATGTTCTATTCATTAGTTCGTGAGTTATTGTGCTAAGGGTGACCCTACATTTGTTATTTTCAAAACAACGGATCAAAAAGAATTTCGTGTTTTAATTTTACACTGCTTGTTTATAGGAAAAAATACCGTTCAAGCGCAACATGGCTTGAAAAGTGTTATGTGGGCACTCACAGAAGCGCGTTAGGCTCTTCTTTCTCGTGTTCGACAGTACCAATTAGCAAAATGAAATTTATCCAAATTTTTCTCCATTTGGTTTTTCCAACGCAGATACGGCCTTCCTCTTCCTCTGCTCTTACCTGCAGGTACCGTACCGCCTGCTCTAAAGACTGGAGTTTTTATATTCATTTGTACGAGACGAGATGTAGCTCATTTTTCCTTCATCTACGGTATTCGGCCACACCGGCGCGTCAAGGTCTATAAATCGTCCGCTGGAATATATTTTTGTCATGCTTGGTAGTTTGCAGAAGGTGCGGAAAAGACGGGTCGTCTGATTTAAAGCAATCATTCCGTTTGTCCTCGTACCTGGCGCTATATCTCCGACGTTAACATAACTAACCAAATTAATGTTAAATAGCTCGATCTATAAATGGCTCAGATCAGTATCAGATATATGATGACTGTATCCTCTGGCTAAGACAAGTGAAGAAGAATTTGGCTTAAATAAGAGTTTCTAATTAATTTACAAGAACTCAAACAAGTAAGATAGCCGCAAATAATGTATCATGAAAATTTGCCATTTGTATCCCGCTATACTGACGGACCAAGGTGCATATATCCAGAGTTTGGTTAAAAAACAAAAAGTAAAAACCAAAAAAATGTTTCCTAAGACATTAAAGCGGCCGCCGTAGCCGAATATGTTGGTGCGTGACTACCATTCGGAATTCACAGAGAGAACGTAGGTTCGAATCTCGGTAAAACACCAAAATTAAGAAAAACATTTTTCTAATAGCAGTCGCCCCTCGACAGGCAATGGCAAACCTCCGAGTGTATTTCTGCCATGAAAAAGCTCCTCATAAAAATATCTGCCGTTCGGAGTCGGCTTGAAACTGTAGGACCCATTTTTTGGAACAACATCAAGATGCACGCCACAAATAGGAGGAAGAGCTCGGCCAAACACCCAAAAAGGGTGTACGCGCCAAATATATATATATATATATATAAAACATTTCAGCTCTAGCTTTTCAAGATTTTTAATTTATGGTACAAAAAATGCTCAAACTGTTCATCACTGGCTTCAAAGATGAAGTGAGAGTCGCTTAAATTGTGAATCGAATAGATTTTTTTAAATTATTGAAAATTCATAGTTTCGTTTCATTAACTCACAAGAAAAAATTAAGTGCTCTTAGCGCAGCAGAATGAAAGGTCAAATAAATGCAGATTTTCTTGAAACAGCTTTGTCGTGAAATTTTCGCTGAAACTCTGTAATAACAGCCTTGGTTAGTTGTGTACTATTCCCATCTTGATGAAACCAGAGTTGAAAGGGATTCTTTTTCAGCGTCGTTCTGAAAATAAAAATTAGTTTAATACTATTAAAAAATGCTCTCCAGCGCTCGGAACATGGCCACCGTTTTCCTCAAAAACGGATATGTCGACAGTCATCATCAATTCCTAGCGCTCTATATTGGAACATAGAGCCATAACGAATTTTCTCGATTCGGGTCTGTTTTGTGCCAGTCTCTTCACTACATCCCAGCTAAGGTGCATGGCAAAGGTTTCTGACTCCAGCAGTCGTCTCCAGGTGTTCACTGGTCTATCTCGCCTGTGGCTTCTTTGGGAACTCTAGTCAAATTCGGCCCTTGTTATATCGCCACTTTCCCTCCGCAGTACATGGCCTATCCAGCGCTATTTTCTCTTTTGGACTTCTAGTTGCACTGGGTTCCACTGTGTTCTTGCGCATAAGTCAGCATTGGAGATGGTATTTGGCCAGATTATGGTGATTGATTAAGCTGCACACTACACTGTGCCTTGAGTTGGCTGAAATTCCATCTTATGAAGAGTTTCGGAATTAGATCACTTCATATACTCAGAGGAGAAGGAATAATTTTTTATATTTTTCCCGCTCATTTTAATAACTGATGCTTTCCATTTCAATTCAACCGGGCTATTCGGGTCATGTTCTTCGATTTCGATGTAACTCAAATATGTTACTCTCTGGTCAAAATAATGAGACACGTATTTTTTTGTTCGCCCGAAAAAATTTTTTTTCAAGAGTTATCGGCAATTTTGTTTTTCGGCTCAAACTCGATTTTTTTTAATTATATAAGAAAAAAATTTTTTTTAAATGCCTTAGTCAAAAAAATAGTCAAAAAATAAAAAATTTTCAATTACTTTTTTGCAACTGTTTCTACATGAAATCGCTCGTGTAAGGAATGACAATCATTTTGAACCCAAAATTATTAAAATCGGTTCATTTTTGACTAAGTTAAAAAAAAATTTGTTATATTATTAAAAAAAAATCGAGTTTGAGCCGAAAACCAAAATTGCCGATAAAGCTTGAAAAAAGTTTTTTTCGGGCGAACAAAAAAATACGTGTCTCATTATTTTGACCAGAGAGCAACATATTTGAGGTACATCGAAATCGAAGAACATGGTCCGAATAGCCCGGTTGAATTGAAATGGAAAGCATCAACTGTCATTTTGTGTCAGACTCCTCTTATAAATCTAGATTTTTCCTATAGACAGGGTGTCGTGTGGCACAATTAAGTTTTAAATGTAAAGGTTTTCCCTAACCGCTGAGCGTTTGAGCGGAGCGGGGAGTTGTTGTTTTGCATCTTACGGTAGTTTCAGGAAACATGTTGTTTCAAAGGGTTAGATTGAGAGCTGAGAGGTGTTAGGTAAGTGGCTTTACGAGGGCATGTGAATAGGTGGTTTGTATTGCACGGGATACCTTCACACGCCATCGAGGTCAATTCTAGATAAGTGGGAGTTTAACCTGCTGCAATATCGAGAACGTAATTGAGTAAAAATTATGCGAGTCTCACGAGGCCGCTGAAGCTCTTCGTCTTCGAATAGTCGTGATTGGGAGTTTAGGAGGTCGGGAGTTTAGGAAGGTGGTAAGATACTGACGACATTCATCGTTTAAAGTCGGTCTCTAAACTCTCCGATCCAGTAATTACATTCGAGTCTGGTCCTGGATCTCGTTAGTATAGTCGAAAATATGTCTCCTGTCTCACCTAGAAGTCAGCTCATCCTCTAGCAAGTGCCTGCAGAGGTGATTCCCCAGCAGAAATTGCTTGCTGAACATCTTACTGTGCTCCCTAACCGGAAGCATGTAAACCTCGTTATGAAGCTGTTATAGGAGAGACATCAGGAGGCATCCCGTTACTATCCTGATGGAAGTATTCTGACAGGTCTGAAGCTGAGTTCACTATGTATCACTACGCGACTTGTCTGGTTATTTATTCATGAAATCGTAGTAGACGGATGAACAACGTGCGTTCCAAATGTATCATATTTCAAAGCTAAACCCGTTTTTGTTGTTGCGTTTTGTAGCAGCATAAACCTTCCCCATACATATTTATACGAGGAATGCTGCTGAAGTAAAACCTTACAATGTTCAACGGTCAGGTATCCTAGCCACCCAGGTCGTCCGATCTTACCTCTCGGAGCTTTTTCTGTGGGATACCTCAAAAGTAAAGTCTGTGAAATACGAGTACACTCAGCGATCATCTCAGCAGAAAAAAAATAAAAATGGAGTGCGGAGGTCATATACATCCGGTTGTAAAATTATAAGCACACCACTATTTTTTTTTTATAAAAATATGAATATGTATTGTAATTAATATTACAACAAAGTCATATAACGCAAGATATAAAACTATGTAACTTTAATTTTTTTGTGACAAAGTGCAAGTTTCAAGTGACTACAAAATACATTTGATTTTTGAAAAAATGTGTTTTCTTTACCAAGGTGCCAAGTCCTTTCTCCCATAAAAGGTTTTTTATTGAAGTTTTTTTGATGAAATTTTTAAAAATTGTGTACAAAGTTTGAAACTTCCCTTTATATTGATTGTGTTGTAGTAAGAGCTATATTTTACAAAAAAGTATTGGTGTGTTTATAATTTTGCAACGGGGTGTATACGAGAAAAAATCTTAGGGATACGGATTAATAATGCTTCAAGCAAATATACGAGGGTACTTTGAAAAGTTAAAAACTACTTGACTGTTTGGGGTAAATCTTTTTTTATTTTTCGAAATAGTCTCCTTTTAGACTTATACACTACGTCCAATGCTGCTCTATTTTGTTGATCCCTTTCGAATAATACTAAGTCCAAGTCTGAAAAATAGGCATGCGATTCTGCAATCACTTCCTCGTTTGAATAAAATTTATTTATCGGCTGCCATTTCTTCGAATTGGAGAATATATAGTAGTCCGAGGAAGTCGAGTATGGAGAATAAGGGGCATATGAAACGAGTTGAAACTCTGTTTCCATTAATTTTGAGTCCACAACAGTTGAGGCGTAAGCTGGTGCGTTGTGGTGATGGGAAAGGAAACCCATTCCACTTCCTCCCTTCAAACGAGAGCCAAACTTAAAGAAATAAACCGATCTGGCCGAAACTTAGTGTGTCTTCTTCCAAGAGATGCTACTAACTAAATATCCTCGATACGCGCCGGTAGTGCCATCTCTCCGACGTAGTAGTGGCATCTCTCGAACGATCCCCGTATAATAAAATAAATGCGAACAAACAAAAATAAAATAATTGTGAATTTCCACGTAATCAATAAATGATGGACATTAATTCTTGAGAAACACAAATAACACAAATACAATCGAAAAGCTGTGGGAATAAGTATAACCGTTCCGTAATTTTAGAAACGTTTTTCTAATCCTCCCTACACAGGCCTCTTGCAAATTGTGCAGTATGGTGTGCCTCGTTGGAGCGTAAGTCACGTGCTCATCGCAGCAGCAGCAGGTATGATGAACCTGCAAAACATATGCACATTCGCGTTTATGCACCTATACGAGCATCATAGATCAGTTTGTGTCTACATATGTATGTATGTATTTCTATGTCAACAAGAAGCACATGAAGTAATTGCACAATTGCAACAAGTACTTCATCGCATCTCAACGCGCTCGTTCGTACACCTTCTGCTCTTCATTGCAAATACACAAATGTATGTACATATGTATGTGTTTTGTTTTGCTTACATACGTACATACATTAATACATAATCGTACATAGATTTGTGTGTGTTCCGGGGAGCTGTGCGATCGGTCGATCAGTGTGCTACGTTGACCCCATATCCAATGTGGCTGCTGTGTGGTGGAGGCAGCCTTAGTACAGCGTCTTTTCAAAACAGAAAATCCAACCACTTCACTACTCTTCGCTCCATTCTACTTTACGCTACGCTACTCTACTCAAATCGACTCGTACTCTACTCTTTTCTCTATCCCATTCCATGTCACCGCTTCCTACTCCACTTTGCCATAAACCGTATCAGGGAAGACCTAGTGAGGCCATGCCAGGCCAATGAACTGTGAATGCAGTATTTTATACTAAGTTTGGCCGGTTTGCTGTTCAGGCTATGTTCAGCGTTGATTTAGTATTTTTGCAATTTTGTAAGCGAATAATTGCATAGGACAGGAGAAGTGCACGTGCACTACTCAACTGCAAACATTGCAACGGCTGCGGCTGGTGATACAACAACACGACAACAACTTACTTTGGCCACTAGATGCTGGACAATGTTTACTGAGTTACGAAAAATCAGGATAAAAATATTTTTTTGTGGAAATGTTTTTTATGATGACAATTCGAGCAATAGCTAGAATTATAATTTTAATACTACAGAATTAAATTTTTTAATTGCTTTGGTTGATGAAAACGAAGGTGGACCCCGGTAACCGTCGGGACTTTTAAAATCAAAGTACTAATTTTATTTAGTGGCTGTATGGCAAACCCTGCACATTCAGTAAATATCACGATATTTGAATCGCTATACTGGTTCGCAAATTTTTCTTAATAAAAGTTATATTTAGGATACTTTTATTGTTATTATGAGAAAATTTTACAATGCCACCTGAAATATCTATTGCGCCCACTTCATGGATTCAGAGTATTTTAGTGAGCCCAACTTACATCTCGAATTGGTGCTATTTTATTGAGTCATATTTCCTCTTCTGGTAGAATATGTTCACACAGGTGTTCGTCATGCTAATGCATCATTGTTGGGCACGATGCCCGCACGTGTTTGGTGGCTTCATCGACCTCTCTAATGAATTTGCAAGTCTTCTTTTCATAAATATATTCCCAGGTTGGCAAGATGATAATCTAATCTAAAATACTTTGTTCGGGTTCCTGTGATAATTCCAAAATTAGTCTTATTTAATTTGATAGTGAAAGCTACTTACCATTGATTTCAATTGCGGTAAGCCCAGTTGATTGTCTCAGGAAAATAGCAGAAAAAATTTCTTCTCATAGCGGTTTCCTCCCGGCAGGCAATGACAAACCGTGGACTACTCATAAAGACCGTTTGCCTTTCGGAGCCGGCTTAAAACAGTAAGTCCCTCCATTTTTGGAACAACATCGAGACGCACACCACAAATAGGAGGAGGAGCTCGGCCAAACAACCAACAGAAGTGTGCACGCCAATTATTTTTTATTTTTAACTAATTCAAACTCTCGTATCAAAATCGTAGTACTTAAGTAATCATTTTTTTTAATATTTAACGGAATTAGTTTAGCTGGCAGACAGTCTGCCGCATTTGCCTTGATAGCTATTTGATCGTCCATATTTGACTTCCTCTGAGTTTTTGCCTAACTCTTCTCCAAACATTTTCAAAAGAGTTGGCATCAGTCTACTGTAAAGTCCAATCCAACACTTCAATCCCATTTTGGTGTTTTCAGTTCACACATCTTTGGCTAGTTTTTCCAAACATCTTCGCAGCTAACGGAATAATGCATTTTGGTCAATTGTATTCAGCATGCAAATTGGCGGTAAGCGCAAATAAACGGCCAAATTCTTTTTCGGAGGAGCAGCCCCAAACACGAATCCTAACTAGATGCTTATCAGTTCGATAAAGTTGTCGATTATCAGTAGTGCACCAGGACCGAATTATGTAACTTTTTGCCCAAAAGAAAAATTCATCCGTAAATAGTAAATTTGCACAATTCCGTTTTGAATTTGCCTTAGTCTATGCAAGAATTTTTTCAATGTGTGATAAGGAAAGCAGCGGGTTTTTCAATGTACTTCGTTGAGGTTCTCTGCATGTAAACTTGCTCGAAACAGCTCCTTGGAAACATTAACAACACTTTTCCTTGAAATAACTTCACTTCACCCAACGATTAGTTCAGCTTTGTTATAAACAAATCAATGATCTTCTGATCGTGCTTTGGAGAGATATTTTTTAGGCCTCCTACGGGGAAGTCGTTGTTCTTGTAGCAGCATAAATATTCCTCATACAAATACAAGGAAAGCAGCTGATGTAACAGCCGTTGCCCAGATATATGCATGTATATCCAAGTCGTTCCAGTTACGTAGAATCGACTGTCGTGGGAAGTCGTCAAAGTTTTTAACTACGGAGTACCATTGCATCCATTTATTTATGAATATCTTCAACATTTTCAAATATTTTTCTGAAGATCCGCGTGACATTTTTGGACCTTTAGGGTGCGTGCATAGGAACACTGCTTCAAATGGTTTTTTATATGTAAGTGGCACTAATTTTCTAAAAACAAAGTAAGCTTTATAAATTTCTCACAAAACTAGCAATTCGCACAAAGCGTATTGCAAAAAGGATACTACTATTTATCAGCGTTTGATTTTTTTTATAACCGAAATCTAATCCGAATTTCGCCGGTCACGCTTCCATAGATAGACTTTACGTACATATGTAAATGGCAGTACTGAATGTGCTTGGGTATTTTTTTGTCACCTCATCTACAATTATTAAATAAATGAGCTTTGACTATAGACTTTCATTCATTCGTCCATACATACACACATATTTATCGTCTTCTTCGAGTAATCATCATCGTTTTTCATCCAATATTTCTGCACGCTTCGTTTTTATTAAAGGGTTTTTCAATAAGGGCGGGTAGATGTTGAAATGGAATAAAATGGCGTTTGCTGTATGGCACGTAGCGCCGTCCTGCTGGAACCACATGTCGTCTAGGTCCATATGATTCAATATGGGCCATAAGAAATTGGAAGGGCCACCACGTCTACCGAAAAATGCGTTAATGAACACTCATTTTGATAATAAAGTTTTATCATTTGAACGTGCTGTTCAATTGTGTAACTTTCCATGATGATTTGGCATAAACAACTGAGTAATAAACAAAAGATTTGACAGATGTCACCAAAACAAAATGGCTGCCACATGGCGCCAAAATCGACCCGCGCCTATTGAAAAACCCTTTACTTATATTTATTGAACTTTTCGCTGTCATCCCATTTACATATTTAAATCGGTTTACCCTTTTTATCTGTTCTAAGCCCTGCATCAATGCTTGAACTCTATACTACATATGTACATACATTTATATGTCTGCATATCGTGCGCAAATATTTAATACGTAAAAATCTGCTTGAAGTGATCTGCTCGCTCGATTTAAATTATTCGATAACCACAATTGTTACTTATTAATACGATATACAAACACATATGTATGTATGTATATGTATGTATGTATGTATGTATGTGCATCTATGCAGTTAAATTACAGCATTAAAACCGTAGCGAATGAAGCTTGCTTGTCATTGTCACACCCCCCGTTGGCTCTTGCAATTAGAACCGTTAATGCACCTAAATAAAAATACATGCATACTGACTAACGAACACCCAAACCTATTTACACACATCCATACTTCATGCTTCATCACAAATCAGTATATGATAATTTTTTTTTCACAAAACACAGTCATGTATGTATGTATTCAAATTTGATTAATACGTAAATTTACGCAATCAAGACATATGTATGCACATATATGTATGTATTCTATATATACATACAAACAATTTTACCTACACTCTCCGTATACTACGATGACTCGACTCGTCATACTCGCTTACCCGTGATCTTCTACACTCGAGCTACTCTGTTTATTTTTGTCGGTTCAACGACATTTCTTTCTAATCACGTTTTGCTACAACAACAACGTTGGACTGCATTGTACGATCAATATAGGGATGGCGATTGCAATAAAACCAATAACACAATAGCTACGAGAGTACTCGTACTATAACGACTACAATTCCAGGCATAATGCCAGAGTGGAGCGTGCATGTGTCTGTATGCACATAAATATAGGAGTAGGAAAACAAAAAACCTTAACCAGGGAACAACAAAGGCACAACGTCAAGCGAGGAGGGTAGTGCACAATAAGCATTTTTACAGGCACAACAGTGACGGGATCAACCGAAGACTTAACAGGCAGGAGCAGGAAAATAATGATACGTTGTTGATCAAGCATAAAAAACAGCAGAGCTACGATAAATACTATCACTATGGTGAACCACTATCACTACTACCACCACTATCACCAGCACCAACAACTTCGACCTCATCATCAAAGCAGCAGCGTCACAATCGACAACGTTACAAATTTTCTCTATGCACTTGCGTTTATTCGTACACGCACGTCTGTATATATGTACATATGTACACACAATATCCTATGTATAGTAAAATATCGCCACCAACAACAGCAATGCGTAAAGAAATAAAAACAATAACAGCAAAGAGTACTGACATGACAATGGGGAAGTATATACAAGCGTATTAAAGGAGATCTACAAATACATTTGTGATTTAGTGGGGGATTTTTCTAATAACGCCAACAACGATTTTCATTTAGTGCGTATGACGACAAAGATTACGGACACCCTATAGCTTTTGAAAAATAGCTTTATTAAAGCATGTTGTTGTTTTATATCTTCTTATAATGGAAAAAGTCAAGTGCGGAATGCTTCTTACAAAAGTGCAGTTTAACGCGGAAAAGCGGACTAGAAAATTAAAAACCATTCGATTACGAGGAGTAGTACAGTGAATTTTTTAGGAGCTATAGGGTTTTTCAGTAAGAGCGCTTCAACTTTTGAACTTTTTTGAATAAAACACAAACGGTTTGACTTTTTTAACACATTTTTTTTTTTATTATCGAGTTTGAACATATACATTTAAGTATGAAATTCGATTTCTTTTGCATGACCACCGCGTGCACGTTTTACGAAGTCCAATCGTTGAACCCAATTTTCGATCACTCTTTTGCATAAATCGGCCGAAATTCCAGCAATTTCGCGTTCAATATTGGCTCTGAGCTCACAAATTGTCGCCGGCTTGTTACTGTAGACTAATGACTTCACATAACCCCAAAACGGGACGGCATGTTAAATAGACCGTAAAATGGCCGTAATGCTCTTAAAGTAGCAGCAACAGAACGATTATTTTCATAAAAAATTTGCACGATTTGCAATCGTTGCTCAAGTGTGTAGCGTTCCATGATGAAATGTATACTAATGAAGTTTACAAATGACAAGCGAAAAATAAAAAATATTGCGTCGTTCGCCCTCACTATCGGAGCGCACCTATTGAATAACCCTATACATATGTAAGTATGTACATTTACTTGTGCTCATATTACCTATTCACTTTATCTTTTACAATATTTGCAATCTTTAGGCAACTTCTGGATTTAAAATAAATAAATAATAGGCGCGTACACTTTTGTTAGGTGTCTGGCCAAGCTCCTCCTCCCATTTATTGCTTGATGTTTTTCCACAAATAGAGGGGCCTACATTAGTAAGCCGACCCCGAACGGCAGATGGGTTTTTATGAGGAGTTTTTCCATGGCAGGTTTGACATTGCTTGCTGAGAGGCGACCGCTATTAGAATCATCTTTTTCTATAATTTTTCTGCTTCATACACGGAGATTCGAACCTGGTGGTTCATGCCTACATTTGGGTTCGAATCCGAGTTTTGCCGTGGGTTTGTGCGTGACTACCATCCGGTAAAAGTCGAGTTCGCAACCTACTGTTTGTGGAATATCATCGAGACACACACCACAAATTGGAAAAGGACCTCAGTTAAAAAACTCAAGAACAATGTACGCGCCAATAATATCATTATTTTTTTGGTTGATACATCTGTCAGTTATTTAAACTATCATCTTCATCACTGCAGTCTTTTTCGAGCTCGTTTGTATTCGGATCTTGTCGGAGAGTTTTAGGAATTGGAGCTACTGCGTTAGCATCCCAGAATAAACCTCTTTCTGAGCGTGGTATTATGCTCCTTAACAGCGAGCATACACGTCTCACTTTCAGGTGGCGTCAGAAGGCATCCCGTCGTATTCCTGCGGGCAGGTCGCTTTGAATTTCCCCAACAAAAGTTATTTGCCTTTGTTCCATAAGCTAACCACTATCGACTTTGGACCTTAGTGCGATTTTGGAGTTTAGTGGTTATAACAGTTATTAACGCCGTAAAAGAGAGCTAATTAACTTAATTAATTTTAATTTTAATTTAATTAACTTTCCCATGACAGTCGGTTTTACATGATCGGAACGACCCGGATTTATATCCGGCCTAGGACTGCCACTCCAGCAGCATTTCCCGTACATGCATGGAGAGCTAATTATCGAAGGTAATATTTATTAGCATGACAGTCAGGATTGGTGTAATCGACTTGTAACTTCAGTTGGTGTTTGACCTCTTCGTCCCTTCTGAAAACCGGGTCGACAAGGATTTAATAGCCATTGGTGTCATTACATCATCAAAGTAGAAGATCAATTAAATTTCTTATGGTGGATGACGAAGCCTCGAAATTTAGAAATGGATCAGCTCGGTATAGTTCCGCACTGATGCTTCGTGGGTTGTACAGTCTTCTGGTAACACATTTGGCCTTATCTAAATTTTGGTCTGAAATCTCACGCATTTGCGTCTGACGAAGCACAATCATCGAATGTGGACCAAATCTAACCGTGGACATGAGCTTGCTCGCACTAAAGGTGGCATTGCAAGTCTTCAAGCACTTCATCCATTTCGTTATTTCCGCTTATGTTTCTTAAGCAGATGTCGAATATCCAAATTGAGATCCTCTAAGTGGTAATCATCATTTTTTATAAAAACTGCTTTAGTTACGAAATTATGGCGGATTACCGCCAACCATCTGGAATCAGCTGGAATAAGCGCAGCAGAGATTGAGTGTTGAATGAAAAATTGTTGAAGTTTAAACAAAGTCAACGGGTTTATCGGTCGTGGTGATAATGGTCGCATGCTAGAGATGGCATAAGTCACTAAACTATAGTACTGAGCACACTGTTGTTGTTGTACCAGCATTAATATTATCCACACATATACGGGAATGCTGCTGAAGTAACAGTCCTTTGCCGGATATAAATCCAGGTCGTTCCGGTTACGTAGAACTGTCTGTCGTTGAACGAGCACTTCTTATCTTGTGAACTGCTACAGCTACCCATTATCCGGATGGATGCATTGTAGTTCCTCGAGCAGAATACGGGATCGTCTATTTGGTGTACTAGTATGCCTAAGACGTTTTTTCTGGTAGGCTTAAATGCAAAACATCGTGGAGAAAGAGAAGGAAGTTATGCCGCTCTATTGAGCTCCGTATAACCGGGAAGTTTCCTGGCGAAGTTTCCTCTAGCGCGTTATAAATAGTGTTTGCTTCCAATCGATGTGTTTATAAGTTTTATCCAACGGACTTTTAACTATTTTATGAAATTCAGAATTTTTACTTGCATTTCTCAATATTTTATAATTATTTGTAGACTCTATTGAAAACGCTTTACATTTTCGTTTTTTGAATTTTCTTTCGCGATTTCATTTTATTCGTCTTGTTTTTGAAGCTGGTCGGACTACCACAATCTATAATAAGAAAAATCATAAAGTTTTACAAGTTTTAAAAACAAAATGGAAAAATGAGCTTTGCTTACGCTTTTCCACTTTATAAGCTTCTTGAATTCAGTCCCAAAATTGCCATAAGAAACTCAAAAACTCGGGTGTTTGATATGATGCCCGCAAACGCCTGCATAGTACCCTTGATGTTTAAAATTGCATATTCTTACATACGCCTATATAGGTAATTGGCCATCGGAGATGTAATCGATAACATGTTCGATAAATAAGTATTTACTCCACTGTAACGGAAGCGACAACATAACCTTCTTCCACTTGCGCTGCTCGCTTTCGTCGAGGGTATATATAGTATGTAACTATTGGGTTGGAGAATAAGTTGATAGCGTTTTTATATTTTCTTTTATTTACAACGATTTGTTTGCTGTTTCGCAAAGGATATAACTCTTTCTGTTCTACAAAACTATGTTAATTGTATTTTTGAATTATTTAATTTTTTATTAGTTTGAGTCGTAGAAATGCTCTTCTTTGCTTTTCATCGAGGTCAAAAAGCAGCCGAAGCAGAACGGGATATTTGCGACGCATATGGAGAAGGTGTCATAGGGGTCGAGTCTATAGCGGGGGAATGGTTTGCAAAGTTCGAAAATGGCAACTTTGACGTCGATGAATTCGATAAAGAGCGTCTCAAGTCGTGAATTGGCGTAAAAAATGATCGACGATCATAAAACGATTCTCAACCACCTTCATTCAATGGGATTTTCCGAAAAATTGAGAGCCTAGGTTCCTCACGAGCTCAACGAAAACAACAAAGAAAGTCGCCTTCAAATTGCTTCTCAGCATCCCGCCTGCCATCGAGCGACACGCGTATGATCGTCACGGGAGATGAGAAATGGTGACTATACATCAATATGAAGCATAGAAAGGAGTGTGGGGCTCCAGAAGATACGCCAAAGCCGAGAGTCAAGCCGGATTTTCATCCAAGGAGATCATGATATGTGTTTGGTAGGAGTGGAAGGACATGGTTCACTGAAAAATGCTCGAAAAGAATGCCACGGTCAACAAGGAGCTCTACATTGCCCATCTACACCACGTAAATGAGGTTATTCGACTGAAAAGACCTGATCAACATGGTCAAACCATACTCCTTCACGACAACGCCAGGCCTCATGTTGCACAAGTCATCAAAGCCGCACTCCAAGAGCTCGAATGGGAGGTCCTTCAGCATCCACCGTATTCTCCGGACCTAGGACCGACCCATTACCATATATAATTGATTAACTTATTGATATAATTATTGTTTTTGCACAAGTGCACGGATAAATTGTGCCTGGCCCATTTTTTTACATGTTAACAGCTGGTTGTTGAACTCCAGATGCCTCCTAACATGCCTGGGAGGTGGCTTAGGCTCTAGCAAATGCCTGCAGGGGTGATTCTTACCGAGCATTTTGCTGAACTACTTAACCGGGAGCATGGAAGCCTCATTGGGAAGGTGTTTCAAGCAGGTATCAGGACGCATCCCGTAGGTGTCCTGATTGTAGTATTTTGAAATGTCTGGAACTTTGTTCACTACGTATCACTAGTGCCAGGCAACCAGATGAGCGCAGCATAATTCATAATCCAGCTCAATCGCCTTAAAAGTCGCCCAAGTTCTACCGACAAGCGATTTGAAGACCTTGTTGCGGTTTTGGACCTTAGTGGCGATTGCGGTTGTATGCACATGGAAGAAAAGCAAACTATCAAAGGTTACACCCAATATTTTGGGGTTGATTGCGGTCAATGTTAGCGTATTGTCGACTTTCCCCTTGAGCTGTAGTTTGACCTCTTTCGTCCAGGAGGTAAAGAGGGTCGTCTTGGATTTAGTGGGGGAAAGGTGGAGATTCCTCGCAGTGAAAAAGCAAAAAACACAAGCCATCTATTTCATAACCGGATTCCATTACCGAGCTACCTTCGATCGGCGGGTTCCCCAGGCTTCAATAGTGAGGCTGTTTTTCACTCCCTGTTTGTGATGTTGCTTGTTGCTAGTCGCACCAGCGCATTACGCGACGTAGAATCTGTGAAGTCTAAGAGCACCTGATGGCGAGATCAACATGCAGCCTCAAACCGTATGGACTACTCCCTGTGGATCTTAAGCCACTCCCTGTGTGCCATAAATGTAAAGATAATATAATACTAGAATTTACTGTGGAGGTATTTGGCTTAAAAAACAGAATTGTACTATCGAAAAATCGCCTTACGTTCGGATAATACAAGGCGGTGCAAAATTAATCACTCTATTGGAAAATTTATAATTTTTTCATTTGGCGTCATACGTCAATCTTATTTGACACTTGTGAACTAGACAGCTGCAGTGAGCAAACAGACAAAAAGGAGTGTGAGAAGGTTAAAGTAAAGATTTCCATCATTCAAAAACATTTTTCATTTAGTAAAAAAGTTACTTAAAAACAAAATTGGATGATCAATTTTGGCGCCACCATGTATTTTCCGTTTAGAATTTTGGGGCTTTGACGATTGCGAATCCTGGAATCTGGCTGCTTGTACCAAGTTGCTAAGCTTACCATCAATTGACAAACAAAATTTTGCTATCTTACAAGGTGAAGTCCAAAATAAACAAGACTGTTTTTGATAGCGTTATCTTTTTAATGAGTTAGTGCGTTGGAAGTTACATTCCTAGCTGACTTCAAGTGAAAGCTTGGTGACATTCGGTTTAGTGGAAGCGAAGTTATTGCGTCTAAAGTTTCAGTATGTTTGTGTCATCGGCACAAAATGAGTTTGGAACAAAGAGCTAATATCAAATTTTGTTTTAAAATCGGTAAAACGTTTACCGAAACATTTGAATTGATGAAAAAAGTGTATGGCTATGGTTGTCTATCTCGAGCCCGAGTTCATGAGTGCTTTACACGTTTTAGAGATTGTTGTGAGGACATAAATGACAATGAACATACGGGCCGCCCAAAATCAGTAATCACCGAAAACTCCATCGAAATTGTCGTAAATTTAGCAAAAATGAACCGAAATCAACGTTGAAATTTATGGAATCGGAGTTGAGGATCTCCAAAACAACGATTTATCTCACTTTAACTGATCATTTGGGCCTACGAAAGGTTCTGCACGTTTCATTCCGAACAAGTTAACTGAGGATCAAAAATTACTCAGAATTCAACATTCGAAGGACCTCATTAAAGAGGTGAGAAAATACGAGAACTTCCTTTACAACATTGTAACTGGTGATGAAACGCGGTGTTTCCAACATGAACTTGAAACTAAGCGCCAAAGTGCCGAAATCAAGTCGATGCTCATTTGTTTTTACGATTCCAAGAGAATGGTCCACAAGGAGTTCTCGCCAACGGGCCAAACCATCAATGCAGTTTTCTATCTTGGCGTTTTGAAGCGTTTGTTGCATCGCAAAATAGCATTTTATCCATCAATCACTCACCGTATTCGGATGATATGGCTCCCTACAGAAAATTGCATTTGGACATGAAAGAAAACGTTTTGCGTCCGTAGAGGCCTTCCAAAAGGATTGTACCGACATCGTGAAGGACATTCCGGGCAATGACCTTAAACACTCTTTCTTTAGATCGCGCAAAACAGTGTATCGAGGGCAGAGGCAATTTGAATAAATAAACTCAAAGTTATCAGAACAAAGCTCCTGTCGTTTCTATTTCGGCTCAGTCTTGTTTATTTTGGACTTAACTTTGTATATCATTGTTTGTTTTTGCTTTGCATGAAATCAAATTTACCACTTGGCTTAAATTATCACGGCAACACCAAACAGCTGATTTTGTGTTTCGTTCAAAAATGGAAACAGCAGCAGGCATAAACAAATAAATAACTGCCGTTTACAGCCCTTTTTGGGTGTTTGGCCGAGCTTATCCTGCCATTTGTGGTGTGGGCTTGCCATTGCCTGCCGAGGGACGACGGGTATTACAACTTTTTCTATCCTTTTCGTGTTTCATGCACGGAGATTCAAACCTATGTACTCCCGAATGGTAATCACGCACCAACCGATTCGGCTATGACGACTGCAGCGGCTACAAATTAGCAAGAGCGTGTGCCAAATTTATAACTAAGAATTTCATAAAATGCACATTTCAATCGAGGTTGTTTTTTAATTTACCACATATTAACTTTAAAATGAAACTGTGAATATCCTAAATATTTTATTTTTTACTATCTTTTTTAATTCCCTTTTCGATTGTTTTTTGTTTTTTTTTTGTTTAGTTTGCTAATTGTCACTACTTTTTTTCTAAACGTCTGTTAATATTTAAGGATCCTTTAGTTGAATAATAACCACTCGCGCTAAGAGCATAGATCAGAGATCTCACCTCACCAGTTGAAGACGACCGACCACTTTGAATGTCAACTTTATTATGATTCAGTTAAATGTACGTTCACGCTGAGGCTCTATTAGAAATGGGCACACAAATAGTTATTATGCAATGGAATCTACGCAATTATAAGAATAGTGCAGACAGAGTTCTTAATGGTGCTTGCATACTAACACTACTAAGTGGTCTATTGTAAAAGCATGCATTTGTTGTACTCAAATCAAACACAAAATAGCAAACAGCGAACATTCAAATTGTAACGGCAACTTATTAGCCATTTATCGATTGTGTTATATACAGTAGCTGCCAAAAATAAGTCAACAAACCTAGCGTGGCTCTGTTTTAAACTTGATTCAATAATAAAAAGTTGTGTAAAAGTTGCCTACTGATTTCGGAGCCTACTTAATCCATTGATGCAATTTGGAAGTAAGGTAAAAAGGGAATAAGTTTATCTTCTTACTGAAAAGTCACTACAATAAAAAATTAAAAAAAGGTCAATGTAAACCATATAATAGCTTTATGTTATTTTAAGAATGGTACTCAATTATTTGTATTTTTAACTAAACCATTCCAGTGGAGTTGCCACAATTGGATAACCAAAACCATACAGAAATTAGAGTGTTCAACTTAACTCTTTTTAACAATTTCTGCATATCTTCTGCGATTCACAAAAGTTTTGACAACCAGTGGTATATCTTAAACTAAAAGTTTCCTAAAAAATAAAGATCTTTTTCCCATTCTCAGAAGCCTTTTGTTAATCCATTTACTAATTTATACGGAAATGAGTTGTTATGCCCTAATTCCACTTCTAAACCGGCACTAAAGTAATACAATAAATAAAAAAATTAAACAACTTGAGTATAGGAAAAGCAAGAAAAGCCCGCTTTTATTTCGTCATTTAAAAAAAAAAACGTTTAGTATCATCACGCAAACTTCTGCGTTCCACACCGGAATCCTAGAAATTTATGATGATCGTGACAGAAACTCACGTTTTCACTTAACGTAAACAACTTTTGTAAAAACGATAATCCACCGTAAAGCTCACTGACGTTGAACTGGTTCAACGCTGATTCTAATATTTTAATTTTGCCCAGGAACTTGGTGTAACCAATCCACCAAGATAAATATAAAGTGTCAACCTAAGTAAATGTAGGCTCAGTGCACGAACAGTCAGTCAATTTTCGTATTTTTTATCTGGCAATGTACTCAAAGGCATCTTCGTATAGGCTATCAAAGACGAGGTCCTCATTTAATGCGTCGTCAGAAACTACATCAGGAGACTTTACATATAGAGTTTCTAAAGAAGCTACTCAGTTTCGTCTTATGAACAAATATTCAAATTGAATGAAAGAAGAATTGAGAGATGCGATAGTCAAAACAAAGCAGATTGGGCAAAATTGTATTGCGTGCTAACTTTTTTAGCAAAAGTTTTTATTTCTATGCTTTTGAGTACTTTTTCTTTACTTTTTTTTTCAAGACAGTCTAGCAAGTACAGCACTCAGGCAACTTTAAGTCCCTTGTACTGCACTCGGATTCCCTTTTTAGTTTTCCCTAAATATACCCGACCTCCTAGAAATCTGAGTAGATCTTGTGGTGCCAAGGAGCCAAAGTGGTCGCTTCTTAACACAGCAGTGCCAAAGACCTCAAGCCTTATTCGAGCGAAGGCGGGCAGAAGCGCAGAAATTCGTCCGCCGTCTCATCCTCCTCTCCACATGATGGGCAGGGATCCTACCTTTTCCATGTGCTGTGCCCATAGAAAGTCATCAGTCCATCCAGCTAGACTGTAGGCAGCTTCTGCGTTAGTCGGTCGGACATGGCAGGTAACAACAGTTTTGTCCATCTGCAGCCTCTCTCAGCCTGCCAAGCTCACTTGTGGGCTGAAGTATTCAGTTTGCTAACCGAGGCTTTGATGGCTGCAGAAAGAAGTAACATAATGGGTCGGGGCCAAAGAAGTTGATCTCAGAGCCCATCCTCTCTCAGAGGTCTCGTTACCCGCGATACCCACGTGTCCTGGGACCCATGTTATCATCGGGATATTATGCCTACCAACATAGTTCAGCCTGGATCTACAGGACTCAACTACGCTTGATGTGGTTGGAGGGCTGTCTAAGGTCATGAGCGCAGCTTTGCTGTCGCTGCAGCCACATACAGATCAGCCTCTGTTTGCTCCGAAATAAAAGGTAGTTTTCCATGAGGACATCATTGATTTGTAGCTCAAGATGGCCGACACAAGATGAAAATTCGACATCTTACATCGCTTTTATTTATTGTTTTATGTGCTTTAAATAATTCAAAGACAAAAGGCGCGTAACGTTGATAATTTGAAATTATATTATTAAAAGTAATCACGTGTATAATGGGTGAAAATGGAGTGCATTCGGATAATTTAAAGGTGCCCGCATAAGAAATAAAAAGGCAGATAATCCATAATTATTGTAAGTACAATATATATTCAATTATTTTATAATTTGATAAATTTTTTTTAAATAAAGGTTAAGTAATAAGGAACCTCTGAAAGTTTTTAGAAAGAAATACTCTGGGCGAGTCCATGATTCGCATGAAGTGCATTTAGGGACAGCCAGATCTACGGACTTATAAAGTAGTATGTATGCGCATATGCTGGGTAAATATCTACTACTTAGAGAGATTTTTATTCTGCAAGAAGTCAATGCACCAATTAGCAGAGCCAAAGGTTAAGAAAATATCAGTACTTTGAAGGAGCCATCTGCAAGCTCAGATTTTTCACCCATCGAAAATATATGGGAATGGCAAATAATGAGATAGACTCACGCAATTTGGTTGAAATTAAAGACTTATTTTTGGATTTTGGCCTACTTCTTCAAGGTAGATATGTATATACTTAAACTACCAACATGGCCAGCAAAAGTTTTTGTAACTCGGCGGTATTGCGGGCAATAACTGAAATATTTACTTAAGGGGACCTGGTGGTCTAGAAATTTCAAAAACTCGATTTTTTGTTTTTTTGATATTTCCAAAATATAGTATCTTAGGAATATACTGTGAAATTTTCATGCGGAAATTCCCAATAGTATAGGTTCTACAACCCATAAACTAGGTAGAGAGCGGTCCGCACGCTCCTGTAGCTCAAACTTTAAACTCGTTTATCTTGAAACTACTTTTTTCGGCCTGGTGTTGTCAAAAAAAAAAAAAAGGAATCGTCTGAAATTTTAATATGTTGTTCACAGCATCAATGGCTATCGCCCGTAATAGAATCATTACCTCAATTATTTCGTATTTTTTCGATTAAAAACCCGATTTTTAGAGTGTTAAATTCAAAACCGCGCCATTTTGTCAATTTTTTTTTATTCTAGTAACGGGACATAGCTACAGTTATACTGATTAATAATTTTTTTTTGTTTTTCTGTTTCAGATAAATATTGTAGAAGAGCCAAAGTGGACAACACCGACCAGGTCCAATATTTCGGGAGGGTCAACTTCAGCGCCATTTTTTTTTTTGTATAGAAAAGAAGTTAAATAAAAGGCATAAAAATTCAAATATCGTCGTACATTTTTTTTGTAAAAAAATTCGTGAAAGTACCATAAATTTTCGAGCTCTACACCACCGGGACCCCTTAATTATGGCGTATTACTCTTTACTTTTCTCAGTCATTCTCTTAACTTTTACCAGTGACTAGTAATGATTTTTAATATTTTCAGTTCTTATTGTTATGATTGAAACACTTTCCGTATTCTCAGAATCAGTAATTCTTTTCTCTACCCCTGGATAAAGCTTGAAAAATATTGATTCGAGTACATCAAATTGGTTTGTTCACCTACTTATGACAGCCACTGTATATATATGCAGCAATGACGTACATTGCGCACTATTTACTCGCTATAATTGTTATGACTTACTGACGGGCATTGTCTATTACACTTTTGGTGCATGCGTAATAGCTTCCTAAACAAGTCATTGTTTAGTGTATTCTGTAAATTTCGCTGCAATTTTGTGTTGCTAGCAAAATATCATAAGTGCGACTAGACAATACCGAAAAGACAATCATGCGAGTGATAAAAAGAGATTAAAGCGATTATTTGCCTTGATCCGCTCGCGCAGCCATCTTTGTAACTGACGAAACCATTAAACATGATGAATAAATCGTAGTCGAAGAACGACGTGTGAGTATCCCGGAGACAATAACCAAGTTTTGTGACTCGCTCGAATTGCTGCAGTGCTTGAGCCAGCTCACTCTCACTGCAAACTTCTACCAGTCCAAAGAGTAAATAAAAGATTTAACGCTTCAGGCGAAAAAAAGTTCCAAAATCGATTTGTGAGAATTGTTTCAAAGATTGAAAAACGCGTTGGAGTATGGCTATTGCTTACCATGGCGATTACTTTAATGTGAATAAAATAAATATTATAACACAGTCAAACCGACTTTCTAACGTTAGTACGATGTACAGAACCTCTACACCTCTGGACGGTTAATTCTGAAGGAATCAGATGATTATCTCTCGCTATAAAAAAAATCAACACAGCCTTTGTCCATATTACTTCGTTGCCCTCTGAACAACGACTGATTGGACGAGTGTGTGAATTCGTGTGAAATGGGCGGTCAGAATTTCGCTGCCGAGTTTTGCTTGCTTAATTTCGTTTTTCGCGATGAAGATTAAACCTGGTAATCTATCATCGTTGCTTACGTACGGCAAACGCCTTAAATATTGGCTGAAGAGGGGTTTTTTGCGTTGAGATGTTCTCATACAATGTAAGCGTCGTTCTCTTATATGAACTACCTTTTAAGTTCCCCAGTAGCTTTAAAATTTAAAGTTTAAATCTATTTTGCAAGTTTATTCCCTCCAAACAACTATCCTCTCTTGCAGCGAAAATTTCTTTCTTTCAACGTAACGTTTCTTTCTTTTTTTAACTTTAATTAAAATGCCGGGATGAAAATATACAAAACGCCGGGATATTCCACCGTCTGTGAGATCAAACTGTATTTTGACGGAAACCTGTAATCGTCTGTGCCGCTATTACGATAGCTCCTCCTCCTATTTTTGGTGTACGCCTTGATGTTGTTCCACAAATGGAGACGCCTACAGTTTCAAGCCGACTTCGAACTGTAGATATATAAGGACCAATAAGAGGTGTTATTTTGATATTCACAGAAAATGCTATTTTTTAATATAAATGATCGGATGTTTATTTCATTATAGAGAGGAAGGTATGCCGTTAATAGTGGAAAATAACATCAGTCAAATGACCACCACGACCACACTTGCAGGACAATATCCTTTTCATGAAATTTTCCATAACCGAATTGCAAAGTGGCTAACCTATGCCCCCGATAACCTCACGAATTCATTCTTTGAGGTGTTGAATCGACCCTGGGCTGTTGGCGTATACCTTCTCTTTCACGTGGCTCCAAAGAAAAAAGTCATAAGGTGTTAAATCGCAAGATCTCGATGGCCAATTGTGATTACCTCTTCGAGCGATAACACGGTCCGGAAACTTTTCCCGTAAAAGATCAATGGTTTCGGTGCTTGTGTGGCACCTAGCACCGTCTTGTTGAAAATAAACATTGCCCAGATCAATGCCATCCAATTCCGGCCATAAAAAATCGTTAATCATCTCTCGATAGCGCAATCCTATTTTGATCCTGCTATTCGAAAACACTTTATGTATATTTTTTTTTGAGGAGAATTTTCATGGCAGAAATACACTTCGGAGGTTTGCCATTGCCTGTCGAGGGGCGACCGCTATTAGAAAAAACGTTTCCTTCATTTTGGCGTTTCACCGAAATTCGAACCTACGTTCTCTCTGTGAATTCTAAATGGTAGTCACGCACCAACCCGTTCGGCTACGGCGACTGCTATTATTTTTTGGATTGAGTTAATTATCTTAATTTTAAATCGACGGCTTAATATTCCTTTTATGAAATTAAATTTCTTTTGATTTTTCGTGTATTTTCTTCTTGTAAATTTGAATTGGATTTTAAATTGATTTTAACATGAAACATTTCTTATATTGACAAATTTTTTCAACTCATTTCAGTTTCTTTACATATATTGGGCTTACTTGTTTTTATATTGGTTTATTTTTTTATTTCATCCGATAAGTCTATGTGGCGGCTTCTTATCGAAAAGCCATTTACCGACTAGAAACGTTTGTTTCAACATAACGTTGCCTGTTGAAATCTTATCATCCTATACCAAATAGGGTTTATGGCCCAAATTTTGCGAACCCTCTGTGATTTCTCTAAGCGGGAAAAAATAGATATTGAGGTCATACAGTCTCAGAATAATATTTTTTTGTATAGTAAATAGAAAATGTTAAAATCAGCTTTGTTGCTGCTTTCGATGGAATTCTATTGTTCACGGATTCTATTGTTCCAAATTAAGAGTATCCGTCTCTACGTTTATGTCTGATGCTAATTTTTAATTGTTCAATTTGTGTATTGAAGTGTTGACAGACACAAAGCATTATTGAAGAACCATCGTCATTATGATGCAACTGTTGCATTTTATATACATACATAAATGAGCGTACGGATACACCCAGCGGGAAAAATATTGAACGATAAAAATGAACTAGTCATATAAAGACTAGAATTTCATCACTTGACGTTAGGAAATAATATAACATTTTCCAGTTGAATGAATGCGTAAATGACTGAACTCATAGTTTTTCGTGCCGTCTACTCATCACGGCACCTCGTCCCAACCCAGTTCCCTTAATAATAAACCTAAAATAGAAGTAATCAAATTGAGGACTGCTTATTAAAATTAATAAAACCTAACATATTTCATTTACTAGGAAAATTTGTTTAATTTTTGTGGCAGTTTGTTCCAATAAAAAATTTTAACATTAATTTTTCTATAAATCTAATGAGACATAACGATCTGAAACTGAAATTTGAAATGATGGCGAACCAAGAAGCACCGAGAGAATGGTAAGTTCTAAAACACTCTGGCTAAAAAGCCCATTGTATTCAATGCTCTGGAAAGTAAAAGGGTAGATAGTCAAGGAGGAAAGTAAGACAGGCAAATCAGGTCCTCAGGTGATCAGGTGATCATATGCTGATCCCATGGGTTGTGTCCTGTAATAATATCGACCATCAATCGAATGTCTTTTCCACTAAGTTTTAGAAGAAAGCTCGACAGTACTCGTATTCTGTTCGGGCTTGTCACGAAATACTTTACAGTTCTATAGAGGTTCTAAGGAAAAAAACCGAGGATGCCGATTAAAGGTCATGCAAAGATCATGTTTGCAAGGCCTCATACTTTTGAAACACGGTCATATACCACCTTGATCACAAAGGTCTAAAATTTGCAATAAAAATGGATTCAATGACGTGAAAACCCTAAAAAATTTTATGAAACTGTTTTGAAACTATTTTGAAAATGAAACTCTGAAGAAAACAATAGCTTACGAGCGGCATAAATGCTTCAGAAGAGATTGTGAGTCCATCGAGGATGACGAACGTAGTGTCTGGCAGGCCAGCGATATCGAAAACTACGGAAAACATCAAGAAAGTTAAAGAAAAGTTGTTCGATAAAAGGACGAATTCTAAAAAAATCACGTCATTTGTAGTCAAAAAAGAAAGCGATGCTCACGGTTTTCATAGATTACAACAATATTGAACACCACGAATTTCCGCCAGAAGGTCAGACAGTGAATAAGAATTTTATTATTTGGGCATTATGAAACATTTACGTAAAGCAATTCGCCAATAAAGAATGGATTAGTGGATAAACAACTCATGGATTTTGCACCATGATAACGCACCGTCGCACAATGCCATCATTTTTTGATTAAGAATGAAACAAATACCATCCTGCAATCAGCGAATTCACCTGATATGGCTCCCTCCGACTTTTTTCTGTTTGATCGAGTAAAAAACTACTACAGGGAACGAGTTTCAACAGTCGAGAGGAAGTATTGGAAAAATCGCAGGCGAGTCTGATGGCAGTACCAAAACTATTGGGTATAGGAATAAGTTTCCGCTCTTTTAAAAGAGGTCTCGCTGCGAACACTATTTTTGTGTTCGCCCTAGTAATATACTGGGGATTTGAAGGTATATATGTGCGGTCTCGATCGCAGTAGTTGACATTCCTTTGAAGCGAAAAGATATTTTTATATTTGACGTCAAAAATGTCTACGTTCGTCCCGAAAAAGCAGCATTTGCGGTAAGTCATGCTTCATTATTACCTTTTAAAGAAAAGTGCAGCTGAAATGTGTCGTATATTGATCAATACTTAGAGTAATCACGCTCCATCAAATACAACTTGAAAATAGTGGTTTCGACGCTTTAATAAAGATCGCGAAAGGGCATCGAAAATATTCGAAGATACTCAACTACAACAATTATTGGATGAAGACGTATGTCGCGCCCTTGATGATATGTCTAAAGAGTTGGATGTTGACAGATCAAGCATCGGTAAACGTTTACACGCAATGGGAATGGTCCAGAAAGCAGGTAACTGGGTGTCACATCAATTGAAGGAGAGAGATATTTGGTGACGTGTGAGATGCTTCTTGAACGGCAGAAGAGAAGAGTTTTTCTCCATCGCATCGTGACTGGCGATTAAAAATGGATCTATTATGATAACCCTATGCGTCGAAAAAGTTGGAACCTGCCATCGATAGCGAACAAAAAATATTTATGCTTCAAAGGTTATGTTGTGCATCTGGTGGGATCAGAAGAGTGTCATCTATTATGAGCTCCTTAAACTATCTAAAACCATCACTGGCGACCGACTGCAGCTAATGCGTTTGAATCGACCGAGAAAAGCGGTCGGAATGGGACGGTAGACATTTCAAAATGATTTTGCTGCATGACAACGTCAGGCCACACGTTGCTAAATGCTCCAGAAATATTTAGAGGGACTGAATTGGGAAATCTTGCCCCACCCGCCGTATTCCCCAGACATTCCACCTTCGGATTACCATCTGTTCCGATCAATGCAGTCAGCCCTTCTTGGAGAGCGGCTCACTTCTTACGAGAACATCGCAAACGGGGTCAATGAATGTATGTAGTCAAAAGAACTCGAATTTTTCGTCAGAGGAATCCGTATGCTGCCACACAGATCGAGTAAAGTTGTAGCTTCCAATGGCACATGCTTCACATAATATCGTGTATTATTTAATTGTTTCAGCCATTCGTAACTTTGGCTAAGAAAGGACGGAAACTTATTCACATACCCATACCCAGAGTTTTAGAAACATTTCGAGAGGTGGATCACACACTGACGTAAGTGCGTTGCAGTTGATGGGGAGTACTTTGAAGGCGATAAGACCTCTTTTGTGGAATAAACTTGTATTTTGAATTTTCTGAATATATTCGGGTAAGTTTTTGATGAAGGTGGTACTCCGACGAGCCTGAATTCAACATTGTTGGCTCCGGCGGCGTATCTTACGTTTGGCGAAAGAAAAGCACAGAGCTTAAAAATAAAAACCTTGAACCTACTGTAAAGCATGGCGGAGGTAATGTATTGGCTTGGAGATGTGTGTCCGCAGTCAGTGTAGGAAAACCTAGTGTTTATTGAAGGGACAATGCATACGATTATGTATAGTATCTTAAAATTCTTAAAAATAATTTGTTCCAAAGTGCCAAGATACTTGGTATAAGTGGCAGTTCCGAATTAACCAAGAATTCCTTTAAAACATAAAAAATTGTACAATTGAAGCTCTTATTGAACTATCGCCCGTTGATAACAGCTCTCGTACAACCTCCTGATATGAACGTAATGGACTATTTCTGGGCTCTATTGGTTAAAAAAAAATTGCGAAGCTGCAAAATTCGAGCAAAGAAGAGTTGGAGAGGGTGCTACTGGATAAACTCACTGCACAAACCACACAAAATCTGGTAAGTTCAATGCCAATCAGGTTCTATACTCTTCATGAGGCAAAAGGCTGTCACACAGAATACTAGAAATTAACTTTGACACTGAGTTCTAATATTTTATAAAACTAAGTTGAACTGTAGCAAATAAGCTGTGATCTGATTTTGTAGCTTTGAAAAAAATGTTAACCTGTATTTTTAGTTTTCAATATTTTTGTTAATAAATATAAATTTTGTTAAATAAATGAACTGTATAAAATAAGCATTGACCCACTGCATGCGTATGTATGAACATATTTGTATGTGCTTTGTATGAAATTAATTAAAAAACCAATCATACTGTGCATTCAAAACACTTTTCAGAAGTAACTTTTTATTTCTAGAGAGTGAATTCTAGCTTAACTTTTGCAAAGCACTTTTCGGCTGTTGATACTCGCACTTAAAAAAGGGAACACTTTTCCGCAGTATATTTTGAAATTAAATTCCGATTGTGTCATCCAATGATTTTTGTTATTCCTTATCTAACAATGTGATGTTAAATTCATCAAAATGAATACAAATGGATATTTATTAAGGCAACGGATAGGATAGGAAAAATTTTGGAGCTTCACGCTCTGCTAAGGGCATCAGCCTCTCTGGAATATACAAATCTAACAGATTTTCTAAAGCGCAAATTGACAGCACCTCAATTCCTATTCAAACACGTTAGCAAGTTATATGGTATATATATGTATAACTCAGCAGTTGCTACTACAGAAACAGACAGAAAAGAAACAAGTCTTCCTCCCGAATTTGTTCGTAGCCAATTAGTTTTGCTGTTGGGTGCTTAGGCTGGAATACATATTTTCAGATAAGCATCTCTTACTTTTGATTTTATTTCATATCATTCAAGATTTTTATTTCGTATTTCACATTTCGATTCGGATTTTATTGTGTATTTGGTTAATGCAAGTGCGATCACACTTGGCCGTCTATTTGGCTTGATACGCAGCTACTTCATTGTGATTTCTTTCTTTTTTTTTGTTGTTATTGTCTTCATATTTTGTGCACATTTATACAGACATATGCATATATACATTTATACGATTACATTTATAAGATTATTTGACTTATACATTGAGGCGGAATGGGCCCATTTGTATACATGAGAAGTTAAGTTCTCTAAAATATTTCGCATTCAAGTGAGGAAAGTACAAATAAAAATACTATAATCTCGCAGCCAGGATTATTACAACACTTTATTTACGATCAATGATTCTTTTTTACTTACCGAACAGAGTTCTAACCGATTCGCGATTCACACAATGGGACTTCTAATTTGCCTGTTCTTTGTAGGAACATATTAGCAATTTTTTCAAAATCTGATTCGGAAAGAAATCCTCAAGTCTTGCCATACATTCTGTGGCAAATTTTACAATGCATACGGCGAGAACAAATTCGTAGAGAAAAGTTCCGTTAATTTTGCTTTTGTTCGTATGCATTGCTACTCATAGATTATTCCATGGTGAAACGATTTTTAGAGGTGTACTACCTAGCATACCGTTATTCGGCTCTGAGAGAATTTGACAGATATGCCGACGTCATTCGTTTTGTGCTTCACTAAGCTAAAGTAAAATTTTGTGAAACACTATCATCCTTGAGATTATTCTCAGTTCCGTGGCATATTTCGCTTTTTAACAATGGAGTGGGGAGCTAAGGAAAATCGCACTGCAGTGATTGCATTACAAAAGTGTGGCAAAAGTGCAGTTGAGATTTACGAATTGCTGAAAAAACTTAATACATATTTCGAGAATGTTTGTTTACCGT
Organism: Anastrepha obliqua; assembly: GCF_027943255.1. Taxonomy (NCBI): domain Eukaryota; kingdom Metazoa; phylum Arthropoda; class Insecta; order Diptera; family Tephritidae; genus Anastrepha; species Anastrepha obliqua. Next base: position 122,152,792 of record NC_072892.1, read on the forward strand.
TTTCCCCAAACTGAAGTGACAGACAGAAAAAGAAGTCGTCGTCTTCGTGTGATTCGAACCAATGCAACCATAAAAGCCGTTCGGGAAAGAATTCGCAGAAATCCCCTTGGAAAGCAGAAAATCATGTCCAGAGAAATTAAAATTTGGACCAGATCTATCTCAAGACTAATTAGAGATGATCTCCACATGAAAGCCTTCTGTCGCTCAACTGGTTATCTTTTGACATTTCGCTTGAAGAAAACTAGAGTCGGCACATGCAAGCAGCTTCTCCGGTGGCACGCGATCAACGGCCATGAAAATATTATTTTCACAGATGAGACAATTTTCACTTTGTGAAGCAGTTTTTAAAAAGCAAAACTACAAAATCTATGCTAAAGCTTCTAATGACGATAAAAATGTTATCCAAGGGTTCAGTCTACGTAATCGTTTGGTGTTACATAACTTCATTTCTGGGAAAAAAGATTAAGATAGGGGAAAAAGTGTACCAGTAGGGTGTCTTAGAAGACAAGGTGAAGCAGTCTAGCAGTACTCTATTCAATGAATAGCGTTGGATCTTCCAGTAAGATTCCGCCTCAGAGGGCAAAAACCACACAGCAGTGGCTAAAAGCCAATATTTCTGGGTTCATAGCACAGAGGATTGACCGTCTGGAAGTCCAAATCTGAATCCATTTGACTGCAAAATGTGGTAAGAATTGGACAACATGGCTTGTCGAAAACCTTATAGAAATTTGGAGAGTCTCAAAGAATCTTTGGTTCGAGCAGCGACCTCAATATCCCTAGAAACCGTGCGTGCTGCAATAGCTGAACGGCCTAATCGTTTGTTTGTTTGTGCAAAAGCAAATGGTGACCATTTCGAATGAAAATTTAAATTTTGGGTTTTTCTTTCTTTACATGATTAAATTAAACTACAATAACTTCATTAAAAAAGTATTATAACTTCATATATATAACGGACTTAACTTGTAACAGAACTTATGGCAGGATTAAGTACTTGTGTCTTGAGTAGGTGCCTTAGAAGGCCGAAAAATCCAGAACTTTTTCTGAGAAAACTTTTAAATTTATTGATCTAAAAATTTGTACACATATTATGTTTTCTTTTAACTGTATTTCAGGACTTAGTATTGGTAAAAATGTTTATTTGGAAAGGAGCTACAGCTGATCTCCGGGCGCTCCTCTCAAAAAAGACTTTTGCGGTGACCGCTATATCTCTGAACTGGATCCTCTGAAATTAAAAAGCCAAAATGATTTGAATAAAGTAATGTTAAATTTAGTAAATAATCTAAGGAATAAGCAAAATAAATTTTTTTGACCAAATCGCGCTTTCTCAAAAAAGAAGTCGATTTTTGACCAAAATTTCGGCCTTAAATTGCTTATAAAAAAATATTTATCGATGAGAAAAAATTTTCAATTAATTACTAAAATATATATTTAAGTAGCTCGTGTTAAAATTTGAGACCAATCGGTTTAGCCGTTTTCGAATAATGTTGGTCACCGACTTTGAAACCACCATTTTGAGAAAAACGCGTTTAAAGTTTGAAAAGAGCTATTAAACACTCTGAAACGCCTTTTCAAATTTGCGTGTAACTTTGAAAATATTCACCAGAACGATATTAAATTTTCTGTGTGTATTCTTAAATATATGAGCATTCGGCCACCGTAGCCGAATGGGTTGGTGCGTGACTACCATTCGGAATTCACAGAGAGAACGTCGGTTCGAATCTCGGTGAAACACCAAAATTAAGAAAAACATTTTTCTAATAGCGGTCGCCTCTTGGCAGGTAATGGCAAACTCCGAGTGTATTTCTGGCATGAAAAAGCTCCTTACAAAAATATCTGCCGTTCGGAGCCGGCTTGAAACTGTAGGCCCTCCATTTGTCGAACAACATTAAGACGCACACCACAAATAGGAGGAGGAGCTCGGCCAAAAATCCAAAAAGGGTGTATGCGCCAATTATATATATATGTGTATGTGTATATAAGAAAAAAATTAATAAAAAAAATCGAAATTCTAACTGTATATAACCCGCTAATCAAATAAAATTGTGTAACTTTTCGTATGTATACTTAATGTGCTATGCATATTCATAATAGATTTCTTAGAAATGTACTCACTGCAAGTATATAACATAAATATGTGTGTGTGTATGTACTCCCTTACTTATGCACATATTTACCTGTGTGACTAATTTTCAATGCGTAACTTTCCAATGCTTTTGATATTACGATGATAATAACCTTTTTTACGAGGACGCACATTTAACTTGACTACCTTTTATCGAGCAATTAAATGTCGTTCCGCTGCAAGTCATCGATGATATGGATTTTTTCAAGTTGAGTGATTTCGCACCACTGCCGGGCCATAACTTAAGACAATAGCACAAACAGTAATAAAGTCTACAATGAAGTGCTTGGCTACTACATGCAACAAGTGGCTGTGCATGTATGCATGTTTGTATGTGCGTGTGTGCATACGTAACTGCCTCAAATAAATAGCAAGGGCCAGTCAGTGGCTCTAACAACTTGGCAGTCGCTTACAGTCACGATGACAAGACGATGAGCGGAAGGATGAATGGTCGATTGGTCGGTCGATTGGTTGGTTTGGTTGGATGTATGCCATGACATGTACGTATGTTTGTGCGCGTTTGGTGTGAAAAAGCGGATGTCCTGGTCAAAAGCAAAACAGTTTCTATGGCATATTCTCACAGACTAACACGGCATGAATTGATAGCAACCGAACCGGCTTGACTTGACCATGTCCGGTGCTCAGGTGTGGTTCTATTTGCTTGGTTGCCTTTGATCTGGTTGTTCTGATCGTCAACGGAGGAAACAAGAGAATTGTACACCGAACGCGGATGCATTTCAAAGGTTTCCACGTTCCGCAAAGATTTCGCCGAAACATCAGCACAAAGTGTAATAAAAGTAAGTATAAACTTATGTACATATTTTATTCCCCGTTTACGAAGGCAACACCAAAGGCATATGACGTGATGTTACGCCGTGACACAGAGGGATGCGGGGAATTTGTTAGGTTAAATTCAAAGCGGGTGCGATTGCAAGTTTTTGCTGCAACAAGGCGACAGGCTACTTCACGCTCTTGAAACCAGCCATACATAAATGCGCTTTAACAGTTCGACGACTATGGCGATGAGATGAGATGACGATGACTACAACAACAGATGTGATTATTCTCTACACCCCCGGCAAATTAGTGAAATTTAATCAAGCGTTTAATTTTAGGGGTATACAAAGCATACAAATACGAACTACCTTTGAGTATGACCAGCGAACCAAAAGGTTTTGGCTTGGATGGCAGAGGAAGAAAGGCAAGGAAAGGACCAATAGTTAAGTGGCAGTTTGTAATATACAGTTTGTGTCTAAAGAAAATAACCGGTTTTTTCTTGTAACTTCAAGATATATTTCATTCTGCTTTTTACTGCGTAAAAGTCCCACTCAAGGGCTATAACGCCAGTGCTAACTCAGGTTAGTGTCGTTCGAAGCTTTTTCGTAAACGCAACCAAACAAAAATGGGTGAGAAGTGCGCGAAGCGTTTTGAAGCGGTATTTTTATGCACGCATTCGAAAGGGCCAAAATTCAAAAGTATCAAAAGTAATTAAAAAATCAAAAAAGCTTGTTGTGATGTGGAATCAGCGGTATAAGGTGTACAAAAATGTTAATGACATTTCCGAGCGTTGCTTGAAGCAAGTGGCGACAAAAAAGCAGGATGAAGTGATCGTTCAACTTTTTAAGCGGGGCTCTTTTTTGTGACTACGCCAAGCACAATCAATTCTTGCTAGAAAGGGGATAGATCTGAGTATTAACACCATCGAACGTCGACTGAAGGAGGCAAACGTATCCTACCGTCCCACATCATCAAAACCACTGCTCTCAGAAAAACACATTGAGAAACAACGAAACAAGAAAATGGGGTCACAGTATTGCACTGGCCTTCCATGTACCCAGACGCCAACCCCATTGAAAATGTGTGGAGAACTATGAAACGCATCTTGCCGGAAGGCCAGTACAGCGATTTAAAGCAACTCGTGCGTCAAGTTCGCAAAATCTAGTCCTGTTTGTCGACGAGCTACGCAGAAAAGCTGTTTCAAAGCATGAAGAAGATGCCAGATGACAACGATGAAGACTATACGGTTTATTGAGTAATTGTGACTCGAAGTTTTGTACATACTTTCATGTAAAAAAAAATTTTAATATATATCTTTTATACTTCATGAATAATCGCGGTTCTTTTTTTCTATAATTTGCGTCTGATGTGGAATGCATATTTCCAATTTTTACGCATCTTCAAAAATACAATATATGTACGAGTATGTACATTTGAAATTCGTGAAATTAAATTAATGTCCGCATACGTTTGATCCCGATAAGATCCGAAATTTTAAACAACTTCTTCGCGCCAGTCGTTTTTCTTATGCTAACCGGCATCAGTTGGAAACACCGAGTGTTCTTTCCAACGCAGAGGAGGCGTTTCTCTTCCTCTGCTACCACCAGCTGATACCGCATCGAATACTTTCAGAGCCGGAACGTTTGTATCTATTCCGACGACATGGCCCATCCAACGAAGCCCCAGGAACATTAACCGCTGCGCTATGTCTATGTCGATGTAAAGCTCATCGGATGTTGTCATCGTCCACGCTTCTGCGAAATACGTTAGGACGGGACGGTTCGTCGAGAGAGGACTTTACTACTCAATTGCCCACTTAGTCCGAAGCACCACTTGTTGGCCAAGAGAGGGATTCTCTAAACATACTCCAATTAAATATCCAACCGAAACCAGTTTCCAGCAAAAATTAAATAATTGTAATTAACAAAATTTATTTAAAAATTTGTTGATAATTCGTAGCATGTTTTTTTATCGCCTCAAGTCGCTCGCGAGTCATTTTGTGCCTCTTTCATTAATTCTCGAGCTACTGAGAGCCACTTTGAAAGAGTAATTTGTATGGCTCACAAATCTAAAGTGAGGTAGTAAAACGGGACGCCTGGAAACTAACGGCAGTCATAACTGGCTTTTGGTCTGTGGGAGAACAAGCAGCCAAAATGGGCATGCCTCACACCACATACTGTCACAGTTGCAAACGATTGGAGAAAAAGGAAACAATCTTCCATTTCCTCTGCGCATGCCCTGCCCTATGGAAGGACAGAATGTTAACCCTGGGTAAACCGCTGTTCGAGAGTATGGCAGCTGTCTGGCTTAGATGTCAACAACCTGATAAGGTTCCTGAATCGCACAGACTGGATATAGTCATGCTGTAAATAACTGGTACACAAGTTGGTAACGAGGATGTGGCAACAAACTGGTGCGGAAGCACTAGTTGGATTCTGGATGAATCACTACTCAAACCAACCAATTGTTAAAAACACAATGCACAGAATCCAAAGGTGTGGCCAAAATCAAACCGTTAACCGGCTCTGAGTGATTTTAAAGGAATCCGCTGATTTGCTTACGACATGACCGTTGTGAAGAAGATTTGTTTTTGAAAAAACTGTGATTGTGTTGGTGATTATGAAAAAAATCAACGCAACTATTCCTCACGTTACATCGTTGCCGTCTGAACAACGATCGATTGGACGACTGTGCGAATACGTGAGAAATTAACGGGCAGAATTCTGCGGTGACGTCGCAGCCGCAATTACTTTCACAATCTTGCTTCGGATGGCCAAACTTAGTAATATGACGTCCTTGGTGAAAGCGGTCAAATTAATTTGTCCATTGTTTTATGTAAGAAAAGAAATAAAAAATAACAAATATCGCTGACGTTTTGTTTGGCGCAAAAAATCATTATGTGCGGAATACAAGGGTGCCGCCCATTTCGTAAAACTATTCCTCTCTCACTGAATTTGACAGAATCGCTAAATGTGTGTGACGTCACATTTGTCCAATTTATTCCTTAATTGCATGCATTAGTATGACGTCAGGCCGCTCTGATGGACGCAATCTTTTATGCTGTTATTCTCGGTAAGAAATAGGTTTTTTGTGCTCTAGTGCTCCTGGGCTGTTTACGCTCTATTGAGAGAACTTTCATTTCTACGCTCTTTTACCCAATACTAAAAACTCAAAAAAAAAAACAGACCTAATAGGTTTCCATGTCAGGGACACCCGCAGTTCGATAGTAATTCGCTTTCTCATTCATAGGTTAGGTTAGGTAGGGCTGGCACATCTGTAAAAAGATCTGATTAGACTTCCAAGGTCTATTGTTTTACCAGTGCTTTGTATTTCAAGTCCAATTATTATTTTATATAATTCTTAATTCACGCCTTCACGAGTTGTAATCCTCGGCACATTTATCAAGTGCTACAAATAGCAGGGCAGAGGCAAAGTAGGTGTTCCAAAGTACCCCTAGCATTTGCTTCGTTGCGTGTGTTATCCGCATCGCTATGGACTAATGGCTATGGACTAATCTCATTTTGGCTGCGTGATTTGAGGTGAGACAGTATCCCGGCAATACTCCAATCAATATCTTGCAGTCTTTTCTAAAGAGTGATAACATAAAGTTTGTGGCAGTTTTGTACGAGGATGAGTGTTCTCATATTGGCTGTGTTCCCAGAGCGAGTTCCTCATTCAGTTCCGTTTTCAGAAAGGAGGGTGATGGATATATATCTGACGTGCTCAATCTCGGCAAGCGAATACTGGCCTTAGGGATTCCCTCATTTCCTTCTATTTCTTTGTGTCCTGGTATTCAATAAATAGTGTCCTGCCCATTTCCGCAGAGTTCATCTATTTTAGATCTGAATTGTTGAACACATTCCGAGTTAGTCCAAGGAACCATACTTGTTTTGAAAGCTGCTTGGCCATCATTTGGAATTCACTCTACTAATTTAGATTCAATATGTCAATAGAATAGAGGTATTCTACTTTATTTTTGTCCGAATTTGACAATCGAGTGACGTTAGTACAGAAAAAAACCTACAAGAAGGAAATAAAGTCACAACATATTATCTGAAAGGAGTAATAGGCTAATAAATAATTGCATAAAAAAGAATGCATAAAGAAGAATAGCAAAGAGCACTTCGAAACCGTTGGAGGACACGAAATTTTCTTCAGAGGAGCGGTTACATCTCTAGAAAAAGCAGCTCTTGCTCTTGAAGCAGCAGCATCTTCTTCGTTGAGTGCAATCATCACTCACCTGGAAAAGATAGAGTTGGAACAATTTTTTTTAAGTTACATTACAGGACTCAATTCTACTAGTGGATGAGTAGAAGGTAAAAGAATTAAAGATCTTCAATAACTTCTATCCAGCTTTAGGAGAATGTTTCTAAGTACATACATACAAAAATTAATTACGTAAATATTCGAAAAGCTGTTGTATGCAATCGAAGCACCCAAATTTGACCTCAACACAATTTCCATTTGTTGGTTCGTTGGGTTTGTCTGCATAAGCTCATGTACGAGTATAAGTATGCGTATACACTTACATCCATTCATGCTACTACTACTCGTATCATATGTGCGCATGATGGATGGACTTATTGGTCATATGGCACTGATCGCCTGACACTCAAAATGATGTCGATGGCATTGACGGTGATGACGCTGATCAGTTGCTGATGACGAAATGCCAGTAATGTCGTCAATTTTGAAATGTGCACGCACACACACTACTTGTACATACACACACATGTGCGCATATGAAAGAAAAGAAACATGCATATGCGCTCTTATGTCTGCTGCATAAGAATATTCGTTTACAAGGTGCGTATGTATGTACGTATGTTGTTCTTTTCAATATCGAGTTTTGGGTCGAAAATGTATTTTCACTCGATTATTACCGTTTAATCACATACACTCGCACTCCAAAACGTCTAAAACACCCACTAGTAAGCACTAATATGCGCATGCACCAATCTGCTTACTATGCACGTACATACATACATATGTATGTGTGTAGAGGCACACACAGGAGTGGAACGTTTCAAATTTAGTACCATATGTTACGAAAATCCGTTAAAAAAAATTGATCCGTTGGGTAATTTGACTACGCACCGAAGCGTTGGTAAATTGGGTTTGATGCTGGGATCGGTGATCCTTACCGCATCATAATAAATGACCGTAGAATTACTGCGCTGAAACAGCAACCGCATATCATTGGAGCCCACAGATGTTAGGATACACTGATGCATGCATTTATGTGCTGTTCCTTTTGGTACGAGAAGCTGTAGTGAGTAGGTGGAACGGTCATGGTGTAGCATCAGTGGGTAAACATATGTAAATAAATGTGCGTTTGTATGATTTATCTTTTATCTATCTACACAAGTACATACGAATGCACATCTGTAGTCTAAAATTATATATGGATGATCTAAATATAAAATTAGATATTCATTATCTTACAATTTTTAATTAACCGGAGCTATATGAGAATAATTCAAGGGTGAAAAGTCGAAAAAAAATACCAAAACAGAACACGACAAACAGACAGCCCTCCTACTCACACTCTACACGAAGCATGTGACCCCAGCCGCACATCAGCATGGATCCCGCATAGTGCCACTACAGCACCATAAACACCCAGATAAAAGAACGCGGGCTCAACCAAAACCGCCTCTACGAGAGGATTGTCCTTTTTTGTTTTTTAACGAGGTGTAAAAGCAATCGAAAGCCTTGAGGGTTAGGGATAGTCAGAATTTGCAAACAATTTTATTCTTTTTTGCATTTTCTTAAAGTATAATATCTTAAAAATATTGTGTGAAAATTTGAAGGGAATCCGACAAATATTATACTTTTCGAGTTATTCAACAATTAACAAAGGGCGCTCGTGCTCTACATAAATCGATAGCAAAACTTAACTTTTTTTGAACTGGTGATCACTGTACCTTAAAAACTGATTGGTAGATTTGAATACAATTTGTACTGCTTTTGAAAAACATAAAAAACTCGTGCCCGATCGAAGGATTTTTTTTTTTAATTTCAATTTTTTTTAATTGTCGGTTTTTTCTTGAAAATCTAAAAAATATTTCCTGAGGCCGCCAAATTGTTAATTTTGAAAAAAAAGCTTCGATCAGGCACAAGATTATCTATTAATAAAACTATCTTATCTTGTCTGATTGATTTTAGATTAATCGCCAAGGAGTTGTGACGATCACCGCAAGGGACTTCTGGAGAAACGGGCTCAATACAAACAGCGATAACTTTTACAATTATTAATGTTTTTTTTTTTGGAGACTTTTCCAAAGTCAAGTCCAAACATGATGTATTAATGCTATTTTTTTTATTTTTGTAAAATAAAGCAATTGACTAGCATCACTTTTTCGGGCTTCTGACTACCCCTCACCCCTTAGTCAGTGTGGGACTTTAACGCCACTGAAATCACGTCAAGTCCGACGGTTTATCCTATCCTTGGAATACCGTTTTGGTAACTACGTCTGGAGGCCGTCGTGAGCAATAAGCTCAACTGTCAGTAACATTCATCTGCTGTTCGTCTTGCTGCATTTTATCAATACGGCAGTTGTTGTTTCTGACGCGTTCGTCTTGCATCATTCCTTCGCCCACAATCAATGTTGCGAAATTCCACGATAATTCGTGTTACAAAAGCTTGTACCGCCCTCCACTTTTTGTACGACTCAAGCATTTGTGGAACTAGGTTATTGAGCGTCAGAAACCTACCAGTTTTTCTTGCTAGGTCATCGCGTTCCTTAGCGAACCTGCTGCAATAAAAGGCATTCTGAACAAGAAGGACTACCAGCCAAGTCTAGGCGATGCAGATATTTTTGGAAGTATCCGTATCCGCTTAATAGCTTCGTTAGGAAGAAATCAACGTCTCCGTGTTTTCGACAGATCCACTCGTTAATCTGTGAGATCAATCTATGCATTCACTGGCCTTTCGATGAATGGTCCCATTTTGATTGTCATTCAGCTATCGAGGTAGAAAGTTCTGCTTGTTTGAGTTCCTCTGTCGGCTTGGTACCTTACGAGCAGTACAACCTCTTCTGTAAATTTTCTCGGGTGTTTATAGGCATTATGCTAGCTATGACGCAGATTGCAACATCCGACATCGTTCTATAGACACATACGGTCTTCAACGCATTTGTTTTACATTCCTGCAGTACTTCTTTGAAATGGCTTTACTTAAAAATCAACAAAATTGGGATCAGTATTGGCCGTTTTGTAAACGAGGGCAAAACCAAATATCTGTTGGCGGCCTGCACAGATGCAACATTTCCATGTGACTATAGTTGTGAAACACTGCAGCCTTTTAAGTACCTAGGATTTATGTTCGCATGTAGCGGTGATTCAACTTCCGCAGTTAGGAATCGCAACAAAGCCGCCCACCTCAACTTGTTCCAGTCTAGACTTTTATCTAAAGCTACATAGTTAACTATGTACAAGACCCTTATTCGACTAATCCTAACGTATGGTTGTGAGGGATGGTCTCTTAAGGTTGATGACGGCGCGCAGATTGCTAGCATCGAAATAAAAATTTTAAGAAAGATCTTTGGCCCAATAAGAATGGATAATGGTACCTACAGAATTCGATTGAACTCTGAACAGAATGAGATAGCTGTACGTTTTGTTAAAGCGCAGCGTATAAGATGGTTAGGTCATGTGATCCGTGTGCCTGCTGGCTGTACCTTAACAGGAAAGCTGATGGGCGTGACGGCCAAAGGCAGACCGAGGAACCGTTGGATAGATGCAGTGGAACACGTTCTTAAGAAGTAGGGAATACGTAACTACGAAGCCACAGCTCAAGATAGACCGCTTTGAATGAGCATTTTGAAGGAAGCTGTAACTATGAAAGAAGAAGTTCAAGGCTGCCGTTATTCAATCACCTTTGGTTGTGTTAGCGGGCATTTCGATTTTAAGAATGTCATCATACATGACGTTCCATAGGGTTTGTCCAAGAACAGATTTTTGCGGTACACCACCTGACACGCAGCAGCTCTTTGGGCTCTCCGCTATATCATACTCGAGTACTCTCTGGCTTAAGTAGCTGCGTATGAATTTAATAAGGTATTTTGGTACCGAGAAACTGCTGAGTACATTCAAAATACTTGCACAATCGGCCGTATTAAAATCGTTTTTTATATCTAACATTCTGGAGCCATTGAGTTTATTAACAACCTTTTTTGTCCAATGAAATACTATCCCTATTGCATCAACAGTAAATCTGGCCTTGGGAAAACCGAACTGTTTGTCTGAGAGATTTCCTGGTCCCACCAGATACTCCTGTAATCTTTCGCTTAATATTCTTTCGAAAACCCTCCCAACGATATCAAGCATACACAGAGGTCTGTATGAGGATGGCTGATCAGGGGTTGCTTTCCCGGTTTTATCATAGCAATAATACTAGACGCTGCTTTTTCCTCCTCTTTGGAAATGCACCTTCGGTCAGGCACAAACTATACAGATTTATAAAAACGGCGGGCTTGACTACAGTCGGTATGGCATCGGGCCCAGATGCTGCGTTATCATTCATTCGCGCCTAAGTGCTTAATACTTCTGGTACTCTAACCGCATGAATCTCATCATTTTCTCTCCGGCGGAGGAAAGAGTGAAATGACTACCTTTTCAAGCAGTTCTGGGCAAGTTGGCTGAGAAGCTTGGGGACTTCTTACTCTTGACGTGACTGTTGGACTTGTCGGTGAAATGCCAATACGGGGACTATGGAGTTATGCTTACTGAATTTTTGTCTTCAAAAATTAATCAGCTAAATATCGACGAAATTTGATTCCAACAAAACGGGGCAACTTGCCATACAGCGCGCTTAACAATCGATTTATTGCCATATTCAAGCCACCATTGACGCCATAAGGTCAGATTTATTGGAAAAAGTAGTAAATAATTGGTCTGATTTAATGGGCTACGTAACTCGAAGACAAATTCCGGATGATATTCAAAAAATAAATGTCACGAAATTATCTAATAGAAAAAATAATCGTTCCAACAATACCTATTTCTGTTTTGTATTTTGATTTTAAGTTCTCAAGCTCTTCAAAAATACACCTGTTATAACAGCCATAGACGAGGTAGGATTTAAAAAATAAAAACACGAAAAAAAAGTTTAAATATAGGGTTTTCCAATAAGAGGTGGTATGGTGATATTCAAAGAAAAATGATATTTTTTAATATAAATGATCGGATGTTTATTTCATTATACAGAGGAAGGCATGAGTTTAAAATTGGAAAATAACATCAAGTAAATGACCACCACAACCACCCTTACAGAACAAGATGCTTTTCCTGAAATTTTCCATAACCGAATTGCAAGTGGCTGCCCTATGTCCTCGATAGCCTCACGAATTCCATCTTTGAGGTGTTGAATCGACCCTAGGCTGTTGGCTGTTGGCGTAGACCTTCTCTTTTACGTGGCTCCAAAGAAAAAAGTCACAATGTGTTAAATCACAAGATCTCGGTGGTCAATTGTGATCACCTCTTCGGGAGATAACACGGTACGGAAACTTTTCCCGTAAAAGATCAATGGTTTCGTTGCTTGTGTGGCACCTAGCACCGTCTTGTTGAAAATAAACATTGCCCAGATCAATGCCATCCAATTCCGGCCATAAAAAATCGTTAATCATCTCTCGATAGCGCAATCCATTCAAAAATAACACCTGTTATTGGAAAACCCTTTACTTGTATTGTTCACTTCCCTTAACTTAACTGTTTTTTATTATGAATTGAATTGCACCTTAAAATATTTTAAAATTGCTAACAACGATATCAAAAATCCCTGATTTAAGGTATTGATTTAAAGTTTAAAAATGTAAGAATATTCCAGGAAATCGAGTTCAGTTATTATTCCTTGTTGACACAGATTTGATGCGTGATTGGATGTAGTCACGAAAATCGCTGGCATATTTCTATTTTAATTTATTTCATTTTACAATGAAAATCTCATTTGAAAACTGACAGGTTTGTTGCGTAGTCAAACTGTCCTGCCATCAAAATTAGCTTTGTGTAGACATTACATTGTTCAATACCCGCTCGTTCCATTACGCAATGTTTGTATGTATACAGGTGTGTACGCAGGAGCGTAATTTTTTATAGTTCATAAAATTCATCTAAGTATTTTGTTTACTTTACCCTATTTGTGAGCATTTCATTTCTCTAAGAGGATTCAATAAGATATTTAAAAAACTTGCATAGGTTTAAAGGGATAAGTTCAGTTGTGAAATCAGATTTAATTACATTCAGGTAGATTTTCTAGTTGTTGCTCTCTTAGGTATCAATTTCATTTTAACAAAGAAAACCAAAGGCATAATAAATGATCGAAGATCAAACAATCAATTGAACACCTCGAACAGATAGAAAACATAAATTAATAAAAATTCACATCAACATACAATAATGAGTATGGACGGACTACTTCGCTAGAGACAAACCCCAAGCAGCCAACGCAGTCTGGGCGAGGAGCCAAACAGGTAAGACGGTTTGCGCGCTTACTTTTACTCGTACTTCCTGCACAGTGTTGTTACCACATTGCATTTGGGGTGCTGCTAGAGTACGACGGTCACACGCCATGACGCGTCACCCAGCGTCTCATTGTGTAGCGCGTTTCAATTGTTTGCCGTGGGTTTGCCTGTGTTGGCGAGAGCAAATCAGTTTGGCAGCGTATAAAATTGCCCGCAGCTTTTAGCTGAAGTAGGCTGTCGCCCAAAACTGCGTTATTCATAGGTGTTATTGAACCATCTACAGAAAATAAATATGATGCAGTAAATCATGGCCAGACTGATACGAGAGGAGCCTGTTTTGGTACTATTCAGTTTCCAACCAATTGCCTACTTTTATGTGAAGGGTGATCAGATTGGAGATACTTTTTTCAATAGGGTTTTTTCGACAGATCAGATAATATTCATCGACATTTCATCGTGGAAAGAGTTACGCCTCAACAACGTTTACAAATCGTATAATTGTGTTATACTTACTGAAATCGACGCTCCGTCAAAAATGTCCATCGCGCGTTCAGGCCAACTTATGGTGAGTAAGTACATAACCGTCCTACTGAACGCACTACTCGGCAAAATTGAGAATACTCTTAGATTATTGGATGATTCTCGATCGATTAGATCACGTACAGCACGAAGTGAAGAGAATATTGCGAATGTAAATGAGTGTTTTGCCGAGGACCCGGAAGAATCGATTCTGCGCCGATCTCAACAACTTGGCCTATCTTAAGACACCAGCCGATATTTTCCAAAGCGTCATAATTTCAGTCGTTGGCTCTTCAAAAACTCGCCGAAAATCCGTATTTTGGGACTCGCATTTTGTTCAGCGATGAGGCCAATTTTTGGATTAATGGCTATGTAAATAAGCAAAATTGTCATATTTAGGCTAAAGAGCAACCTGAAATCATCCTAGGACAGGCATTACACCCATTGGAAACAACCGTTTGGTGGCTCATATTTCCTCAAAGACGAGGCTGGCGCCAATGTAACAGTGAATGGCGAACGCAATCACGCCATGATAAACGATTTTTTGATGTTGTGATGACGGAAATTGAAGACCGTGATTTCCACAACATTTGGTTCCGGCAAGACCGCGCTACTTGCCATACAGCCGGTGAAACAATGGATTTACTGCGTCATCGTTTCGGTGAGCAATTTATCTCTCGTCTCGGTCCAGTGGATTGGCCACTAAATCGTGTGATATCACACCTTTGGACTTTTATTTGTACGGGTATGTAAAGTCTAAGGCGGCAGCCGTAGCCGAATGGGTTGGTGCGTGACTACCATTCGGATTTCAGATAGAGAACGTTGGTTCGAATCTCGGTGAAAGACCAAAATGCAGGCAAAGTTTTTTATAAAAGCGGTCGCCCCTCGGCAGGCAATGCCAAACCTCCGAGTGTATTTCTGCCATGAAAAAGCTCCTCATAAAAATATCTGCCGTTCGGAATCGGCTTGAAACTGTAGGTCCCTCCATTTGTGGAACAACATCAAGACGCACACCACAAATAGGAGGAGGAGCCTCGGCTAAACACTCAAAATGGGTGTACGAGCCAATTATATATATATATATATATATATATATATATATATATATATATGTCAAGTCTAAATGCTTTGTGAACAAAACAGCTTGGATTGAGGCATTGGAAGCCAACATTAGATTAGATTAGATCCTTTATCAGGTTTTACTTCGACATCAAAGTCTTTTGTGCCCTCCACCCATCACAATACCTCATCCAGACCCAGTTCCCTTATAAAACTAAGGATGGGGCTGGGTTGGATTGAGCGTATGCGCCTTTCGTCTCGTTGTAATGGGGCATTGGTATCTCCTGAGATTGGTCGCAGAAACGACAAGACAACGGAAGCGAGCATTACTAAAGTTATTCATTTATACCGACGAAAGTCTGTTCAGCGCGTCATTCAAAATTGGTGTTTGCGGACGGCCGAATTATGGCGCAGTTGCGGCCACCATTTGAAAGGGATTATTTTTAAAAAATAATGACCACGAATGGTTCCACACAAAAATAATAAAGATTGCCCAATCAATTTGAATTTTCGTTGCTTTATTTCAATTTAAAATCCAATACTTCTAAATTGATCACCCTTTACTAATGCTATGAGCTGTGGCAACTGCCGCATTCAAGTGCGCAATCACGCCTGTAAGTATGAATGCTTGCCAGTTCAAATCGGTTTCAGAGCAGCCGCGTAGTAGGTGCTATAGCACCAGTTCCATAACGAGTCTATCCAAATTATTCGCTGCTGGGAAGCTTCTGCAACAGGTAACGTCAATCGTGATTAGTGTCTGTGGTAGTGGCGGTGGTGGACGCGGATTCGAATCAAGACAAGTTATGACGTGATTGTGACCCTTACCGTGGCAGTACTCATCATCCAAATCGACGTCGCTTTCGTTGTCTATGTCTACGACAACGTCATCATCACAATCACCAACATCATTATCATTATTATTAGTCAGATTCGTCAGCGCATTTGTCGTTATCATCGGCGTAATCAGCGTATGAATACAAAACGGACACGCATTCGAAGGGATGTACATACCCACGTACATGCGTGGATACAAGGAGTCAGTCAGATAGACAGGTAAACAAACGGGTACAATATACCCTTTGTGTGTATGTATGTATATAACATTTGAGTGCGTTCACAGACTGTTTGAAGGACGGACGTGTATAGGGCTGGTCGTTTAGGAAAAAACCGCAATGTATACAGAGATACAATTTACGGCCGTGATTCGAATGTGCAATGAATATTAAAGGTTTCGAGTTCTTATAAGTGAAACTAAATGTAAATTTCAAGAAAAGGCTGCAGTTCGTTTCATGCCCATTTCATATGTATGTATGTATGTATGTCCGATTGGAACTCATTTCCATTTGGGTTAGCTCTCAGTTTCAGTCGAAGTGCAGAGGAGTACGTTTAAGTGAATGTTTTTGTGTGTGTGTGTGTGTGTGTGGGTTTTGGGCTTATGTAGCTCACACATTTTTATTTTGTGTCTATTACGTCTGTCTGCAGGAGCGCTGATGTCGCACGACTACTATTCGCCTCCGCTCAGCTACGGAAGTGAAAACTGACAAAGTCGTCCTATAAGTCACTGCCTGTAGGCGCAGATAATGCAGGAAGTTAATGTTTCCAGTGGGCCATGGGTCTTTGGGTTACTGCAAGCGATAATTATGCACAAACGACAGTGTCCCAGTGTTGAGTAGTTGTGGCGCCAGAAATGAAAATAAAGAGTTCATATTGGAATTATAAGGATTTACAGGAAGTAAATGAAATAATAAAAGGCATGCAAGATATGGCTGCATGATATGTATATGCACATTAGGCCGGGTCGATTTGTGGGGAGGCAAAAAAATCGCCCATTGCTCTGTGAAAATCATATTCTAGGGATCAAAATAAGAAACTTTGCCGAAGGAACCATACCTCTAAAACGAATTCTGATGTCTGCCAATTTGGGTCGAACTTTTTAATTTCTTTTCTATAACCCACTTAAATTATTTTTTTTCATTTACATATGTTCTGACTAAATAAATTTCTTAAGAGAAAAAATATATCTTATTATAAATAAATAATAAATATTATTATACAATAAATAAAAAAAAAATAGAGAAAAAACATAGCCATTTAGCTGATTTTTTCATGTAAAGGCCAAAAATGGTGATATTTTGAAATTGGGGGACCTCAGAATTCGTTTTAGAGGTATGGTTCCTTCGGCAAAGTTTCTTATTTTGATCCCTAGAATACGATTTTCACAGAGCAATAAGCGATTTTTAAATCGACCCGCCCTAATGCACATACATATTTACAATACAGTGCTAGAACAAATGAATCATCTGGAACTAAAAATGCATTTAAAATGAGCATCAACTCATTGAATATTGCAAATTAAATTTTCTTAATATTTTAGTTTTGATGGCTTAGTGGAAGCAACAGTTTACTGCCACGCCAGTAGTTAAGACAAAGAAGATAGTAAATTAAAGCAAACTACAGCCAAAGGTGGATGTCGATGACACACCAACACCGACTGTTAACAGCCCCAAAATCTTGGGCATGACCCTCAATAGTTTGCCTTCCTGTTCAGCGCACACAACCGCTATTGCCGCTAAGGTCCAAAACCGCAACAGGGTCCTTAAATCGCTAGCCGGCAGCACAAGGGGCAAAAACAAAGAATGTTAAAAAAATGAATGAATAATTGGCGCGTACACTTCCGTTAAGTGTTTGGGAGCTTCTCCTCCAATTTGTGACGTGCGTTTTGCTGTTGTTTCACAAATGGAGGGACCTACAATTTTAAATCGACTCCAAACGCCAGATATTTTTTATGAGGAACTTTTTCATGGCAGAAATACAATCGGATGTTTGCCATTGCCTGCCGAGGGGCGACCGCTATAAGAAAAAGCGTTTTCTTCATTATTTGATATTTCACGGAGATACGAACCTACGTCTTCCGAATGGTAGTCACGCGCTAACCCTTTCGGCTACGGTGGACATGTTTGCTGGCAATATTTAAAACAATTGATCGGTCGATTCTTTGTTACGCTGCTCCTGTCTGGTCGCCTGTCACTAGTGATTCGCAAGGGACTTAGCTTCAGACCTGTCAGAACATCCACGGGATGCGTTCTGATGTCTCCCCTGTAACATCTGCAGGGTCCGCCACTCGAAGTGTAACGAACTTCAGACCGCTTTTACAAGCGTGCGGAAGCATTTTGCCGAGAGTAAACGCGAAAAAAGAATCAGAAAATCAATAATGGATTTCAAATGTAATAGTGAGATTGCATTATATTTGGCTGGAAAATCACAACCAGCGATTATTAGTGAGCTCGAGCACCTTAAAGTAAATAAGGTTTTTTTAGTAAATAAAGTTTTTTTATCGCACCATTACGCGTTACAATGAAACGTCATGGAGGTCTGCAACGTCACGTGAAATGGTTCAAAAGGTGAAGAAGCGACATGGGCGAAATCCCCGACGAAGAGGCAATCAAATGGCGAAAGAACTGAAAATATCCGCCGCATACTGAAGAATGATCTCAAAGTCAAGTCCTACAAGATCCAAGAGACGCATGATCTCACACCAAAGCAGCAACAAGTCAGACTTGAGAGAGCGAAGGACATTGTGTTTTCCGACGAGAAAATTTTCCAAATTGAGCAATTCCCAAAACGATAGGGTTTATTTGATCGACCGTTCATACGAGAATTTGTGTCATCAATTGGCCACTAAAAGGCAGCACCCGCCGCCGGCACAGGTAATGGCTTGGGTCGCTGTAACCCCAGATGGGCGCTCTCTAGTCGTTTTCATCGATCCTGGGTCAAGGTAAATGCGAAATATTATCGGGAAAGTATTCTGGAGGTTGCTCTGAAGCCGTGGGCAGACAAACATTTCGGTGGCAGACCATGGACGTTTCAACAGGACTCGACACCGTCTCACAAGACTCGAGGGAACCAATAATGGCTAAACGTTCCGAACTTCATAACGTCCACACAATGCCTCTCAAATTCACCAGACGCAAATCCGAATCGTTGGGTCATTTTGGAGAGCAATGTGCGAACTAAAAGATTCACCAATCTCCATTGTCCGCCAAAATACCTGCAAGTCACATTCGGACAGCTTGCGATTCGTTTCTGGGCCGTCTCAGGGTCATAGTTAAGGCAAAAGGTAGTCATATCGAGCAAAAGTAAATTGATTTTTAATTTTGTATTATTTTCACACATTTTTAATTGATTACACTTCGAGTGCCGGACCCTGTACATAGTGAAGCTACCAATTAAGGAGCAATGTAAGATGCTAAGCAAGCAATTTCTGCTGAGTTGCTGCCATGAGATTAAACCTACAGGCACTTTTTGAAGGATGAACCACCTCCCAGGCGATTCAAAAGACATCCCTTCAACTTTACTGATTTAGAATCGAACAAAACTACAACTACTAGATCAGACAGTTTACAGACAGGCATTAAACGACATTCTTCGGGTGTCTCTCATCATCTTCTGAACTCCCGGCTAATTAAGATAAAGTAGATCGGAGCCATCGAAATGTCGGGCGCAAAGTGTCGTTATCTTCAACAATCGTCGAGCATCCTTAGAACTGATTTATACGTAGTTGCTTTTAATCCTTTAGTTACTTTAATTCTTTCCCTTTCTAGTGCGGTGTAGAACAATTTGAGAACATCTTAGAAATCAAATTTCAATGAAGTACTTACCTGGAACAATTCTTTAAATATGTACAGTATGCAAAGTTCGTATTAGTACACCCTCTTACAAATAAAAATACCACGTATATTTTCAAATTTACTTTAAAGCAATTAATTTCAATCGTAGTGCGGTATTGTATAATTCATAAAAAACTAGAATAATAACAAAAACTCCGAAACGTTTGCATAGAATTGAAAAAAAATAGCTTTAGTAGCAGTGTAGCTATTTCTACTGCAGGCAAAATTCGTATTAGTACACTTAGTATGCGTTGAATTTGATAACAATTTGTTGGTATTTACCGTTATTTTCGAAACGATTGTGTTAAACATTCAAGTTTTAGTACCCATTTGTTGTAGTTCGCGGAGTTAGTTTGGAATGTCGCCTAAAGAAAGTGAATTATCAAACGAAACTAAGAGATTAATAATAAATATGAACGAAAACGGAAAGTCTTTACGCGAAATTGCGAGAGCATTGCAGAAAAGTGTGTCTACAATACAAAACGTAGTCAAAATTTATAGAAACAGTGGAAGGATTGACAAAAAGCTTCGAAATGTGAACAGGGCAAAGCTTGGACAGAGGCACAAGACTTATTTGAAACGCCTTATCAGGAAAGGTCCCACCGTCAGTGGAGTTTCACTAGTTGCAGAACTAGAAAAATACTTTTATATCAAAGTTACACCTCAAACAGTGCGCAATTATGTAAAAAAATTGGGATTGAGAAGCAGAACTGCGGTTAGAAAACCGTATGTAAGCTCAATCAATAGAAGAAAGCGTTATATTCGCCAGGCAATATTTAAACAAAAATATGCGGTTTTGGAAAAGGGCAATTTTTTCGTACGAGTGTAAATTTAATATAAAAATGTCCGATGGGCGCATAAAAATTGAGAGAGAGTTTAATACTAGCCTTCAAAAACGAAATCTGCAGCCTTCTTTCAAGCACGGTGGTGGTTCTCTGATGGTATGGGGATGTTTCGGGGCAAACGGAGTAGGAAAGTTGCATTTTATTGATGGAATTATGACTGCGAGGCAATATATTGATATTTTAAAAAAGAATCTACGCAAAAGTGCCAAACAATTGGGTTGCAAAAAAAAAATTTATATTCCAACAAGATAACGACCCTAAGCACACGACGTTGGATACAAGGTTATGGATCCTTTATAACTGTCCAAATTATCTCAAAACACCACCACAAAGCCCGGATATAAATCCCATAGAAAATTTATGGTCGATTTTCAAAAAGGAACTGAAACATCATCAAATAAGGAACCGAGAGCATTTAAAAAAAGTCCTCAAATCAGAGTGGAAGAAGATTTCTCCAAATCTCACAAAAAAATTGGTGGAATCTCTGCCGAAGAGATTGTCTGCTGTTCTACAAAATATTAATTTTCTGAACTATCTTTTATTTACTTTTTAAATCATTAAAAATACATGTGTACTAATACGAATTTTGCTTCTGTGAAAAGTGTTAATTTTTTCTTTCTTATTTTTTTTTTTTGCAATACACTTTGTGAGCGGTTTTGTTATTTGGCCTTATTTTAGTTAATTATCTATAAAATAAAACGGTTTCAAGCATCTGTTTTAAAATTAATTTGAAAATACACGTGTTTTTTTTATTTATAAGGGGGTGTACTAATACGAATTTTGCATACTTTATGTATAAATATTTGTTTTTTCCTTCCTTGTCTGTATTCACCTTTCTTTAAATTTGTAAAGTTTGCTCTACAACTTTTGAACAAATTAAACAGCAACATGTAAAAGTGTAGTTTAGTACATTTGAGTGTACGAGCATAAATAAAATTAATCCATTTATTATCCATATTTGCTATATAAGCCACCACTCACGCGAAATATCCTTGTGAGCATTTTTTAGAAAATTTAAATTGAGCCGTTCCGTCTTTATAAGACCCGGCAATTCCATCTCACATACAAGGAACAGAAAGACCCGTTGAATTGTTAAATAATGTTTTGCAACGTGTTGTACCTATTGTAGATAAGAATCGGAATGAAGTTAGAAAGCAGATCCCAATTACCTGCCCTGGAAAGCGTACACGATTTTAAGCGTGAAAAGCGGTGAAAGAGGTATTTTCACATTGTGTCAAATAATTGAAGCAAAAGGTGAATTCATTGTAAAAAATTTAAATTTTGTGAAAATTTGTAGTAGTTATTCCAATGGTGCCAAAAAATTATCGAAAACCAAGTGCCTGTTCGATGCAAGAGACATTTTAGCAAGGCAAATCTATTATTATTTTATTTCTATGTATTACTATTCTTATTGTTTTTTGCCTAGCGCCACCACCTTTAATGAACGCGCCTTGCATATTAGCCAGCAAAAATTATGCACATCACGAAAACATATGAGCTGAAAGAATATTATTGAACTTTTTGTAAGCAAATATATTTATTTCGTGTGGAATCTTGGCGACAGTAAATATCGAAAGCGATGGAACTATGCGTTATATCAGATATACGCAGTCATGGGTTTAGTGCACCGAATTAAGATTCAGTGGCTTCGCTGGACCGGGCTTCACTTGGCATTTTTACTAGGTGATAAAAAAAAACTTGCGCGCTTTGATGAACTCAGCCAAAATCGCTTAGTCGTTTAATGGCCAATAAAGACGAAGATAAATATGGTCTTTTGTGAGCTTGTGTCTGCTGCCTGACTTGCGCCGATTTACAATTTATAGTCAGAAATGATAAAATGGAAAAATTAATAACAAAAAACTTTAATATATATTATAAAATATTAATACCTAAGTCTATGGTATTTTTTTTTTTGTTTTTTTGGACAACACAAAGAATTGTAAGTAGTCACAGCTGATATGCTTCCTTCTACCGGTTTTTGAAAGTAATGGCAATCATTCGGTGCGCTTTTCCATTCATACTTTGTTTTCTCATTCGTAATTCACTTTCCAATCATCCTTCAAATTACACAACTCCCCATACAAAATTTTGAGAGCGAATTAACACATTTATAAGAAATTGCTTCTGAATTACCTTGTGAATTATTTTGCAAACCCATGATGGAAAGAATACGAGGTGTGTTCAAAAAGAATCGCGAATTTTGAATTTTCGCAAGTTACGTATATTCGAATTTTTTTGTGGCGATATGGTGGTACTCATGTCTCTCACTCATGCCGACGAGTTCGACCATTTTGAATGTTTAGTTAATTGTTGACAGCTGCTTTGCTTGCACGTGTTTTGCCTCGTCTTCGATTTTTACCTATTCAAAGAGATGGATCAAAGAACCTGTATCAAATTTTGTGTGAAAAACGAAATTTAGTACGCGGATGCATTCCGAATGTTGACTGTGTCATACGGAGCAGCTACTTTGGACCAAAGCAACGTTTATCGTTACAAAATGTTCTCAGAAGGCCAAGATGATGTGAACGACGAAAAGCGTACCGGACGCCCGAGCACTTCAACAACAGACGAAAAAATTGATGAAGTGAAGAAAATGGTATTGGCCAATCGTCGAATCACCGTTGGAGAAGTTGCTGAAGACCTAGACCTCGTGCCATTCGATTTTGACGTGATAACGTCTTATAATTGTATTTATCCGGCTGCACGCACGAAAAAATGCGTCGTTATCTTGCTCATGCGTCGTTACCTTGCTTGAACGGCAAGCGAGAGCGCGGAATGAACGACTAAGAGGCACAATCGGCCCCCGCGTTCGGTAACGTTCGACATCTGGCTCTCTCCTACTTGAGTGAGCATATATATGTATTTGTATGCGCATATATAGGGTGATCAATTAAGAGGAGTTTTTTTCATTTGCGTTTTTTTTACAGATCGCGCGCGAGTTGTGGCAAACTGTCATCGTGGATTTGTTGAACAGCGTTTGGCATTTCATCATGGAAAGAGTCACACCGCAACAACGTCTACAAATTGTTCAACTGTATTATGAAAATCAGCGTTCTGTGCCATACAGCTCGTGAAACAATGACTTTATTGAGAAGTCATTTCGGAGAGCAGCTGATTTCACGTTTAGGACCTGTGAGTTGGCCACCAAGATCTTGTGATATCACACCTTTGGACTTTTTTCTTTGGGGATTCGTGAAGTCCAAGGTCTATGCTGATAAACCAGCTACGATTGAAGCTCTGGAAGCCAACATTACGCGTGTTATTCACGACATACCAGTCGAATGATTGAAAATTGGACCTTCAGAATAGTTGCGTAGTTGCCGTAGTTGCGGCCAACATTTGAATGAAGTCATATTCAAAAAGTAAATGTCAAAGAATGTCCTTTCAAATGATAAATAAAGGTTTTGAACATAATTTACATTTTTGTTTTTTTTTAACTATTGAAAAAAGCACCTCATGATTGATCACCCATTATATAGGTATAAATTCACATATTCGTATTTGCATTTGCCTTCTTCCTGTGTGCATGGTAATGAACCATTTCTCTGTTGAGAATAGGACGATGATAGGAAAAGTAGGAAATGAAAGGGGGTGTTTCGAGTGTAATGTGTCTTGAAAAAGGCAAATCGATGATGGTGCCTCTTAGTGTTGTTGACTTATTAACGTCTGATGCACAATCGAAATTGAAGATATCTTTCATGAATTTGATAAATGTTTCGTAATTTTTCACGTTTGTGCAAATGTAACTTTATCAATTCCATTTCGATTCCATTTACCTCCTTCTCTATATCCGTACCAAATAACTATCAAACAAATGAAATTAAAATTTTCTGTTGAAAAATTCAACCATTCCATCAGTATTTTCTTATGACGTTGTCACGTTAAACTATCGTCAGTAAACCAACTTTACAGACAACCTCGTTTTTACTAAAGATTTTTCAAACTTCTTTTTTTTATATTGTATGAGCTTATGATTATAAACAGGTGTTTTTCTTGTGAAAATGTATACAGTAAAAACTTGCAACTTCTCAAAAATGTGCAAATTTTGTGTATACAATAATGGTGAACCGTCATAGTAACTACGAGGGCGCTACTATTATCGTTAAAATAAATTTTAAATTTGACACACACCAAGGGGAACTGCCGAACGCGTTGTGTCTATCAAATAATAGGTGGCGCCCCAAAATCATAGCATTATGTTGTAAAAATCACACATCTACAGGCCAACCCCTTTAATTTGACACCTCATTTTTGAAAAATAAAAAACGAATACTTTATTTAAGGATTTTCTTTAGCAATTAATGAAAATTACACCTCCATCAGCTGGTATAAACCTCACTCAGCATCTTTTATGTTATCCTTAAACTCAAGGCTATTCAACCATTTTCATCATAATAAATGTACATATGATATGGAAATATTCCTTAATTTCGTTTAAAAAAATATATTGCATTTTTCATCTTTGGTTTTTGCAAGTATTGCTGTGTTGAGGAAAAATGTCTGGTTTCATTTGCGGATGCAAACCCTTATAACCTTTAGTTTTATGAAATAAGAAAAGAAAAAAAAAATAAATCTGGCCAATCGAGTTATTGAATAACTTGAACAATGCTTACTAATGCATTTTTTCAAGCGGTTTTTAACACTCGGCAATTAACCAAACGACAGATAACAACTATGCAATGACAACGTATAAAGTAGAGTCGCTAACCGCCAACAGGTGGTGCGCATGACAGTAGATTACAACAATTTACAACGGAGGTGTAGCTAAAATCATTACGCAATGGTTTTAAACAAAGTTGAGAGTTTTAACCTCGTTCTCCACCTCATTTCTATTTGAACAAGTTCGTTTTTAGCGTAGTGAAAGCAGAGAATGTGAAAGGTATTCGTGAGTTTTGGTTCATGAGCTTCCATTGAGTGTATTTAAGCAACGAATGTTTTTAATTAATTTTATTTTTATATTTGAAGTTAGATTTAGTACATCAAATGTAGGCATTGTACATTTTGGCGAACCATACAAATGAATAACAAAGAACTGGAAGTAGAAACTTAAAAATTCAATAAGTAAAACGCTTCCAAGAAAGGACTAAGTTCCTCAAATTTACATCGCACGAGAACAAGGAATTGAAAAGATGTTTTTAATTAAAATTATATCCTTAAGATTAAATGATATCATCTTGCTAAAATCTGTCTAACAGCGCACATCTGCAATTGCATATTAAAAGCAGAAATACTTGTTTATAAATCTTAATAATTTATATATATATAATTTATGTATATAATTTATGTATATATATATATTTTATCTTAGTTATTACAAACTCTGTCTGTCACATTTTTTAATAAAACTAAAACGATTTCTTTTGACTAAGCATTTACAATAAAAAATACAAAGATAAAAAAGTGATTCCCAGCCAAATGATTGAGCCAGTTCTTCAGTGCTAGTTTATCTGTGGTGGGCATTTAAATTTAATTTAACTGGAAAGCAAAGTTAAACTTACACTAAAAAACTGCCCCTAAGGATTTTTTTACGAAAGCTAAACACAAAGCGCAGTGACAAAAAACGAGTCTGATTGGCAACGCAACCAATCTACCTTTACAAATGCTTGGCAATGCAGTCACAAGTTATTCTCATCAGTACAGAAGAAAGAAAATTTGTGAACATCACAGACAAGATTCGTAAACAAAAAAGGTTTTTAATTCGTGAAAAGTGTATTAAACTATTGTATGGCAATAAAATTATGTGAGCCATGCATAGAATGGAATTAATGTAAGTGAATATTATTTCTAATTGGCGTGGAGATTATATAAAATGGAAAGTGCAGTGAGTGCGGACAAGTAGATAACACGAATAATTCCAATTGGTTTGAAAGTGTAAGATTTTTGTTTGTCACGGTGTGTGCGGTGGTCGGTGTGGCGGTAATGGTACTCAAGACCGACCTGCTCGTTGCTGCTTGTGCTGTCGCTGCTTGCGTCGACTTTGATGCTAGTGCCTGTGGTCCTGCTGCTGCATACATAGCGGAAAAGGATGCGCCGTGTTTGTTTAATTTGTGTATGTGTGCGCGTGTGCATATGTCCGTTAGGTTGTTTTGGGAGGGGTGGAAATGTCAAGGAAATTTTGTGTAAAATGCTCATATGAGTGCCGCTGCAAGGTAAAAAGTGTACACGAAACAAGAAAAAAAATTAAAAAGTGCGAAAAAGAAGCAAGGAAAAAAATAAAACCAGGTATCGGGCAACGGGGACTCAAGAAGAGCAAGCCCAGAAAAGTGATCAACTGTTGTCACCGCCCTTTGCCTGGTGCGCATAGCGCCTTCCCAGTGAACCATATGAGTCTTGATAATGACATATAACATATATTTATTGACAAGGATTATGAGTAGTGGTTTTTGTTAAATTTTGTTAGTCAATGATTGTTAAGTTTTTTGCCAACAACATTGTAATTTCTAGTGCCACATTTACACTCGTTATCGTTATTAAATGTGCCAATATTCTAATTGATAATACACTGCATGACTGGGATAATTGATTATGTGTGAGTGCAAAAGCTGCATTTTATGTGTAAAAGTGTTGTTGCTGGCAAAGTAGCCCAACAAATGATTTATTAATTAGATGTAAAGGGTTAAGTCATGTAGCTAAAATATGCATCAAGCAAACAGGCAAATATTTTACGTGTGCCATGTATGCACATATATATTCCGGCAATGTATGCTTAGAAATTCATAGAACTTTTCAAGGTGTTAATAGGTATTGCAAATAAAGTTTGTGTCCTTGCTCTCATCATACATACCAGCTCTCTTGACTGGCTGTTTTGTGCTCCTTTCTTCCTCTGCGTATACGCTCAATTTTAGGGCGAGTCTCCCATCGCGTTGCCAGACTACAAGTAAATGGCTAATTTGGTAAACATATAATTTTATAGCAATAACAATGTTTTTTGCGCAATTTCGAAAAGGCATTAACCTTAGTGTACAAAGTACATATATGAATATTAATAAATATTTGAAACGTATTTCGAATAATTGCTTACTAATGAAACATGTACGTAAAGATGTCCGTATACCAGCGTATACTACCTCTAAAATACTGTTACATATTATTAACACTTGGCAACGTTGGTTTTAAGTATAGTGTTGTAATTTTAGTTTATTTTATTCAGTGAGTGAGAGGTGTTCAGTGAAAAGTAACCATTACCCGTTTGAAGAGGCATCACGTACGGTGTGGGTGATTATTTCGTGCTGTCAATTATGGTTTTTATCAAAGAGGCGCTCAGATAAAAATAATTTTAGTATTATGTCTGTGAACTGTACCTTTGATACTTCCTACCAATTCATATTGTTGTTGTTGTATCTACAAACATTCCCCATTCATCTGTACGGGGAATGCTGCTGGAGTGACAGTCCTTGGCCGGATATAAATCCGGTTCGTTCCGGTAATGTAATACTGACAGTCGTGGGGACTTGTTATGCCACAGTTTAGCTTAGCGCCATAGGACATGGGTTTACAGCACCATGTAGAACGCAGTGTGACTGCGGTAAGTTTCGTGCCTCGTGGTACTACCTTACGTTGTTGTTGTTGTAGCAGCAATACTAAGCCCTGTCAGTGAAGTGGGGTGTAGGCCCTGTGACTTGCTGTTTCGGCAGGTTAGGTCCAGAGAGAGAGAGAGGAGTGTTAGATAAGTATGGGTGTTACGTCGCCGTTAAGGGTTGGCGGACGATTTCCAACACGATATTTATAACTGTATTTTTGTTTTTATAATTTACTTTGCAAACTGGGTAAAACTTTTTTTCTTGAAATTTCGGATGTGTTTTGCGGGATTGTATATTCACAAAACGCCAGGCTACATAACGTTGATTATTAAAATCTTGTCCAGAAAGATTAATTATCGACATTTTCTGGTAGGTATATTCGCGCGGGCTATTTTATTTCATAACTACCACCCATTTCTTTAAGGCCCTACCACCCATTTTTAAGGCCAATTCGCTTCCTCGGGACGCGCTCTCTAGAGGTTACGAGCTGATTGATTTTCAACTGAAATATTTTGTATCTGCATTTGCAGCTTTGCTATATTTTAACAGCGTAAAAAACTTCCCGAAATTGTTACAGAATAATGCTGGAGTGACAGCCTGTGACCGGATATAAATTTGGGTCGTTTACTTTACCTGCTTTACCTTTTTTTTAAACGATATTGACTTTGAGTTGCAATAAGCTAAAAATATGGCTTATCAATCTACGACTGTATCGTCAATGCTTTGATTGAGATGTGGCAGCGGATGCAGTGGAGAACTGTGTATGTGTTGGAGAGCGTTGGCGAAAAAAGTGAATGATGAATTACACATCTCCCCTGTTGATAGGTGTAAAAAGGGCGGGCCGCAATCGTACTAACTATTGTGGTGATAAGTTTGCTGGGGAGATGCATATCGTCGAGAATCCATTTCCGATTGAAAATTCATTTCTTTCACAAAACAGTTCCTTCCGTCGCAGCCATCCGGCGGCAACGTAGATACATGATGTGCAAAGTGATAAACAGAACATACTGGCTGGGAATGTTATGTCTTTTAGTCTATTTGGGAATTGTTGTTGTTTTTGTTGTTTCGCTTCGCTTCGACTATGCGTCGTTAGAGTTGTTGGGTTTGTTGACTGATGTTTGTTGCCACTTCTAACCAAATGTTTTCTATTGTTTGCTATTTGGTGCAAGCAAGTTGGCTGCCGGCATAGGGGGCGCCGAAAGCAGTGAAACAAGATAAAACCATATACACCCTTACAATTTCAAAAAGCGTGAATGCCTATAAAAGTTCTGATTGACATATTCATACCCGAACGGAAGTTGCAATGACGGTGTTGTACACTGTACCCTGCTGTTTTGTATTTCTTCCACTTGACTAGATGATATTCGATGTGCTTAGTAAGGAACAGTATTACAAATATAACCACGTACAAGTACATTTTTACCCTAACGTTGGATGCTCTTTTTTTGAGGTACGTTGAACCGCCGCACGGCACCACAGCCTACCTGCTGCGCGCTATAGGACTACGCAAAAGTTTACACCAACCTTTGCCTTAATTGAGTTGTACTTTGATATTCTTGTTTTGCATATTTCATTATGTAAATACAATTAAACATAATCTTAAGTTTCTTCCAGATGTGTTACACTTTTATCTGCATAAATTTTTAACTGGCATCAGCAACAGCGAAAATCAAAAAATAGCAACAAAAACTTTTCAAAGAAACTCAAATGCAAGCACAGTAGCCTAAAAATAGAATAGTAGTGGATAGAGCAACTAAAAAAGCGTGGTGGCGTACAAGCAGTTCATGTAGCAGGAAAAGTCGTCAAGTGGGTATTTAGGCAGTTCGTTGGAAAGTTTGAGGGACAGCGTGGCGTGTGTAGTAAGAGTGCGCTCATCAATATTCTGGCAAGGCGTGGAAATTGACTAGGAATTGGTGTTAAAAGAGTTGCCCAGTTCAGCAAAACTAGCGGCAGACACAAGCACACAAAGCAGTGGGAACGACAGCAATTCATCTATTTATCAATTATTAAAAATGGCAGAAGATGAAATTTTGTTCGATGACGTTTACGAACTGTGCGAAGTAATTGGCAAGTAAGTTGTAACTATGCGCTTAAGTACATATGCATGTACATATTAACAAACAAAAATAGCCGGCTTAATTTACTAATATATTTCAATTTGACTTTTTCAGAGGCCCATTTTCCATAGTGCGACGCTGCATTCACAGAGAGTCAAACCAACAGTTCGCTGTTAAAATTGTTGATGTAGCGAAGTTTACAGCGAGTCCCGGCCTGAGCACAGCTGGTAAGCAAAACTCCTCTTTTGATATAGAATAACAATTGTGGCGTAAATAAATTATAATTAAGCGGTGTAATTATTCAAAATTATGAGCTTCATAACGCCTACTCTAGATAGTTGCTACATTTGGTGGTGTCTTTCAGCTGGCTATAACTTTATTTACCGCCTACTGGTAGAGTAGAGTAGAAACCCAAAGTGAATACCATTGAATTTTGAAATGTTCATATTGATGCTAAACATGCATACTTACATACATTTAAAACTATATACATAAATAAAAGTATACATACATATTTATATTTTTGTGTGTTGAGGAAGTTCCCTCATCACTGCATCACTACGACGATTTGGCAAAGATAGGTGGAGAAATTAGGTGGAGTACCTCATGCCATGATTGTTTTGATTCATTGCTTCACATTATTTTTGTATTGTTTGTCGCAATATGGTGCTGCTAACTGTTCGGCTTTCTAGCTGAACAACGGGCTGGCAGCCTGGCAATGAAGTGCCGTTTAAGCCCATTTGTGCGGCACATTAGGCGCATAGCATATTTTCAATACTGACTAATGACCAACACGTTTAGGGTCGCTGTTGGAAGAATTTACTTTTCATTTTTTATGAGCCCAAACTTTTGGTCTTTTATTATATTTAAATGCTACGTTGTAAATTAAAGTGATCTAAAACATTTTTCATTATCCTTACAAGGCTCCTAAAATAGATGAGAATTAAACGTCCATATTTAAGAAAATATATGGAATAATAGAAACAATTTTTTTATTTGCTTTCACATTTCATGATTGAGTAATAAGAATAAATTGTTTTATCTCAGTCACCCGCAAAAATGAATAAAATGTATTGAACTGTCTATGTCTATAAAGTTGTGACCAGATATATGTTACCACCATGAGATTACCGTTAAAGCATTACAATTTTAAATGGTTATTCGCGTACTAGAAGAAATAGAAAAATACTAGAAAAATATATATTCGTTTTGGGGCAAAAGAAAGGAATCCATTATTTTTGCGCATATGGTTTAACACTGTTTTATGTCGATCTTTAGCTCCTATCCGATGCTACGACTGATAACATGTCGGTCAACTTCGATTATTTCTGTGATTTGAACGACATTTTCGACGGCGGTGCGAGATGCATCTTTTTAACATCAAAAATTCCTGAACGGAAACGACGAAACCAAAATTGCTCGTAATTAGCTGTTACGTACCATGCACAATTTCAGCGGCCTGGCTTGCATTTTCGCCTTTAAAATATACCCAAGTTTCTCTCTTTGCTGACTTCCATTGTTAACTCCCTGTAACTCACACCTAAATGGAGCAAACAAAACAAGACAACAGGACAAGATTTTTACAACGAGCATAAACTTTGATTTGTTTGAGCGATACCTTACGAGATATCGACCCCTACAGCCATCTACCGAGAAAATAATGGATTTCTTTTTCCCCAAATTAATATTTATTTCATTTAATTATAGTGTACATATATATTTACTAACATACAAACGTACATGTTTGCACACTAGGGTGGTCGAACTATTTTTTGCGATGTGATTTGCCGCATAAATTAAAAAAAAAATTGGATGTCTCCTTCTTACCTTCTAAAATTAATATTATTAAAACATCATTTGGGTTGTAAATTTTTATTTGCTGTTTTTGTGGATTCAAGTAAGCTGTTGATTTGAAATTCATTGAATATTATTTGTATGCATTTACTATAATAAAAGCCAATCTTGCAAGCTTGCGGAGTGGGGGCTGTTATCAGAAAAATCTTTCTTCTCTTTAGAATATTCTATGCCAGCAAAGCTTTGGTATCGAACCCATATCCTTTGGGCTGCTCGCTGAAATCTGTATAAAAAAACATTTAATTGGGGACCGTATTCCTATGCTTTTTTTTAAATAGTCAATAAATAATTGTGATTTTTTCGCCGATATGTTTTCAGTAAAAAAAAGTTAAAATTTGAATTTTGGACTTGAATGTTGAACAACCAAAAATTCTTGTAGTAGCATAAACATTTCTTATACATTTACGAGGAATACTGCTGGAATGACAGTCGTTGGCCGGATATAAATCGGGTCGTTCCGATAACGTGGAACCGATTGTCATGGTCAAAAATAGCAGATCAAATGTGACATATATTTTTTCAGTTGTTGTTGTAGCAGCATAAACATTCTGCTGGAGTGACAGTCCTTGACCGGATGTAAATCCGGGTCGTTTCGGTAACGTAGAACCGACTGTCGTGGAAACGATATTTTTTCAGTCAAATGTATTAGTTGAAACCTGACTTATTTTATTTTATTTTTTTTAACGCAAAAATAAGTCAAATTTTATCTGCAATTTTTTTACCTTGACCTTGCTGATTTGTTTGTGAAAAAGTAAAAAAAAAAAAATAAATTACGTAGGATTTATATTTCTTGGCTAACAAGCATCACATTCCTATATACAGTTTTAAAATAAACTAATTTTTTTCCTTCTCACTTTTTGAATTGAAATTTCGAAAATAACTTTTACTTTCGATCCCTGCATTTAATTATTAAAATGGACTAAAGTTTGCCTTGAATACCTTTTTTATACCTTCTGAATAAATTTATTATATTTGGTTGCCCCAATTTTCAAGATAAGAATCTCAAACAACGATAACTACAGATTTTGCAATGAAGGAGGAGAAGAGAGAAACTCTAAAAAACCTATGTTCTTGCCCTGGATTAGCTAGAACCCGAATGAAATGCCTAGGAACTCTACAATATGAGAAGTTAGAATGTTCACCAGAAGGTTGGAACTTCCATACGATGATTTTTGTAGAAGCTGTCTTAACACAGAAGAAGAGGAAATAATCAGACACCTTCTATGTGAGTGTAAAGGCTTAGCCAGAAGGAGACATCGCACTCTTGGTTGTGCATTCTTAAGAGATGTAGCGCGGATATAGCGCATCTAAAACTAACGAAGCTTTTCTAGTTTATATAAAAGCTACAGAATAGTTTAAAAAGGAGTCCATAGTGTAGGAAAAGTGCCAGCGGTATCGCAATGGGTCTACGACAGGTGTGATTACGACAGCCACCTTACATATCAACTTACCTACCTACCTAGAATGCATCTCGGCGTTTGAGCTTAAGGGCTTACTTAGATTCGCAAAGTACGTAGGCTTATTACAAAGAAACGTAAAGGTCAAGCTTCATCTGGTACCACTAAGGACCAATAGTTCTATGTGATCGCTTGCAGCCAGCCAGATCAACTTAACCTAACCTGGCCAAAATTTTTAGCCTTTTGTTTGTACTTGTTTAAAAAGTATGTTTGCTGTTGTATTTGAATTTCTTTAAATCTACGTATATAAAAAAAATTCTTCTAGAATTAAATTTTGTCAATACATATTTTTTTAAAGTGTATTGAACAAAGTCGAATAAGTATTTGAGGTACGCTTATTGGACAACATGAAAATAAAATTTTTGTTTAATTGTTTACATTAACCGGTTTGTGTTTTTTGCGCCTGAGGTATCAAAAGCCAATTGCTTTACATTTGTATGTATGTATGTAAAATTGATACAAATAATCCATTCACTCTCAACGTTATAATTACACTGTGCAGCACTCGGCTGGCTATTGGAACAAACTATTTCTTTCAATTGAATTATAAATAAAAATGTAATTTCTTCGATTTTCGAAGTTAGCCTGCGAAATCGAGATATGGGCCTTTGAAGTTCAAAATAAGGTCTTTGGTATCCGTTTATTCCATCTATTTAAATAGCATATACATTTTTTCGCACGAAATTTTATTAGAGGTGCTATGAAGGGTCAAATATTAGATCCACGAAAAATTAAAAACCTCATATTTCAAAAGTTTTTGACTGATTTTTTAAAAGTTGATATTGTTGTAAAGATGATAAAACGCTCTTTTCTTTGATTGTATATAAAACTTTTATAATACAATAAAAAAAAAAATTTTTATGAAAAAAACGTATTTTTTATAAAACAATTTAAAAAAAAAATAAATTACTAAAATCTCCATTTTGAATTTCGAAAGCTTGTATGTATGTCGAGATTGCAGGCTAACTTCGAAAATCGGAGAAATTACTATTTTACTAACTTCGATAATTGTAGAAATTCCTTTTTTACTTATGCTCAGTCTTAAAAAAAAAATTGGTTTGGTCCCATGACCAGAAAAAAAGTTAAATTTGCCGTGTATTGTTATTTAAATTTGTGTTTACTAATAATTACAAATAAATATGAATATATTCACAAAGATTAAAGCTAAACTTTTATCGGAGGGGCAAAATATTGGCAAATTGTTTTCATGAGTTTTGCTGCACAAAAAAAGCCTTCGGTATTATTTTTTCAAAAATCTACTTTATTTCTTTTGAAATTTAACTATTTTTTTAATTTTCAGTCACAAAATGCCTCCTCAATTAAAAGGTCGCGTAGACCTATCGGGTACAAGAAAAATAAACAACTGCATATAATACATGGGCTGAAAAGTCCCGGACCACTAGTTTTATTGCATTTACCTCTTACTAAACGACAGCTGTTAAAATTTCATGCTATTCTATTCATTAGAATAAATAGTTTCGTGTTTTAATTGGAAAAAATACCTTTCAAGCAAAGCAAAGGCTTGAAAAGTATTATGGGGACTCCGCTCCATCAAAAACAACAGTAAAGCGATGGTTTGCTGGCCAGAAAACATAAAAAAATCCACAAAATCGAAAGATCGAAAAGTGAAGTTGCGTGAGTTAGCTGACATCGCAAAGATATCAAAAAACGTGTTGGCTTTATATTGCTTGGGCATTTGGCTATGAGAAAACTCTGTTCAAAGTGGGTGCCGCGTTTGCTCATTGTTTACCAAGAGCAAGACGTGTTGATAATTCTGAGCAGTGTTTGGCCATGGCAAAACAATATGAATTGAACTTTGCATTACTCCCACATCCCATGGAAATTACGTTGATGAAGAGAGCTAATTTTGAACAAACAAAAATGTGTTTTCTTTGTTAGGCCCAGGACAAAAACAAAGTAAAAAGGCGTTAAGGGGTAACACCACTGTACACGCGTAAAATAAACACGATTTTTAAAGAATTTTTTTGTATAGAAGAAAAGGGGAAACAATCACTCTGATTTCGGAAGTTATTACTTATATACTAAAATACAAAACTACAAAGTTTGATCGAAAAATTTTACAAAATGGCGGCATTGGAGACATTTTTGTAATGTGGTTTCTCTTGAAGGAGCTCCGCGGCACGCAGCACAGAGGGTGCAAATTTTAATCTGGAACAAAGAAACATTTTTTTTCTTAATCTAGATAAGAATAGCTAGAGAAACACGTAGGGTATTTAAAAAATATTTATTTTTGTGGAACTAGCAAGCATTTGAAGGAAAAAACTCTATTTTGGACTAAAAAAACGGCACTTAAATAATTATAACAATCGTTTAAATTAATCTATCGAAAATCCCCTACGCTCTTCTCTTAAGAAGGTTATTATACAGACGTAGTGAAAAACCTGATTAAAAATATTTAAAATTGTTTGAGTTATGCTGCGTGCCATTTTCAGAAAACGTGTTTTGAGAAAAACGCGTTTAAAGTTTGGAAATTTGGAGAAGTCGTTAGGTAGCAGTCACTAACGCTTGGTTAAAAGCTTAAAATATTTATGAAATAGACTTTGGTAACGTATAAAACTTTTTGTTCTGTATTTTAAAAGGTTCAAAGAATTTTTTAAGCTTATAAAAAAAAAATCAATTTTTTGAAATTTCTACAGTGGTGTTACCCCTTAAGTCCAAATAAACCTATAAAATTAATTGCAATATACTTATTTCACTTTTTTTACTAAACTTTAATTTTTTTTCTTTTTTTAACCAAAAAATTTAATATTTTTTTTTTAATTTTTAATTATCACCAAAAGAATTTATAAAACTGTGAAATAGTCGATCCCCCTACAGTTGCATACATAATTATCGTACCAAATATGTGTTAATCATACGCCCCGCCGAAAAGCGTTACCCTTTAATTAAGTCTTTAGATAAGTACCGTAAAATGTGTACAAACTTGTTCTGTTTATGAAACTCTATTTATAATAATTTTCAATATGTTACTTCCGCACTGTGTAAGGCAACAGCTTATGGCAGCGATTATCTGGTTACCGCTGTATAGCCGCTTGCTTTATTCACATTGTAAATTCACCTGTTCTTAATTTTTTCTCCCACTTTACTTTGTCTCTTCTGAAATTTTTATGTAAATGTGTACGCCCGTTTGTCCCTTTGGATGCGAACCTTTTTAATATAATTAGAACAAAATATGCTCATTGCAGACTTGAAGCGCGAAGCGACAATATGCCACATGCTGAAACATCCGCATATAGTCGAGTTGCTGGAGACGTACAGCTCAGAGGGCATGCTGTACATGGTGTTCGAATTGTATGTATGCGCTCCACCTCTAACGTTGCTTACATATGTACATACATACATGCATACAGTACATATTGTAACGATTTTAAACTTGATTTTGAAAATATTGTGTTCCTTTTAATGATTGTTGCTTTTTTCGTTCACTAATAGCATGGAAGGCTCCGATCTGTGTTTTGAAGTGGTGCGTCGGGCTGTGGCTGGCTTTGTGTACAGCGAGGCTGTGGCATGGTTAGTATAATTAACTCATACCATCCTATTCTTCGTTCATTATGTCCATATTAACAACACATCTACTTGAATTCAATACATATGCACAAATATATATGTACCCACATACATTTGCACTTATGTACATGCATGCATGCATATATGCGACAGTGACACGTGCTAATGAAACAAAAAACCTTCCTAAAGTCATTACATGCGTCAAATTTTGGAGGCGTTACGTTATTGCCATGAAAACGACATTTTGCATAGAGATGTGAGGCCCGCGTGTGCATTGCTCGCCACCGTTGACAATTCAGCGCCGGTGAAATTGGGCGGTTTCGGTTCGGCCATACAACTGCCGGGCGGCAGAGAGACCATCGAGACACATGGTGCGTTTGATTTGACTATAATTCTATGTACACTCATGTGCAATACTTTGGTTATTTAATTGGTTTTTAAAGGTCGTGTTGGTTGTCCGCACTATATGGCGCCTGAAGTGGTGACGCGGCGCTTATATGGCAAAGGCTGTGATGTTTGGGGTGCAGGCGTAATGCTGCACGTATTGCTGTCCGGTCGTCTACCGTTCCTGGGCTCGGGTATAAGACTGCAAAATTCCATAGCGCGTGGCCGTATTTCGGTAAGTATTCACGTTCAGCCCGTGAGTTGTTGGATAATAATAATGCCATCGATGTATTTTAGTTTGAGGCACCAGAATGGAAATCCATTTCTACAACGGCTAAGGATTTAGTTATGAAAATGCTGGCGGCGAATCCACATCACAGGCCATCAATAACCGAAGTGTTGGAGCATCCTTGGATGAGGGTTAGTTCGTTAGTTTATTTAAAAAATAAAAACAAAAATAAAATAAAAATTAAAATATTAAAAAATAAAAAAATAAAAAATAACGAATAAATAACGAGCATAAACTTTGATTTGTTTGAGCGATACCTTACGAGATATCGACCCCTGCAGCCATCTACCGAGAAAATAATGGATTTCTTTTTCCCCAAACTAATATTTATTTCATTTAATTATAGTGTACATATATTTTTACTAACATACAAACGTACATGTTTGCACACTAGGGTGGTCGAACTATTTTTTGCGACGAATAAATAAAAAATTAAAAAATTGAAAAATAATAAATAAAAATAACAAACAAATAAAAAATTGAAAAATAATGAATAAGAAACACCAAAAAATTATTAAAAAACTAAATAACAAAACATAAAACATAAACATAAATTTGTTATTTAGTTTTTCAATTATTTTTTATTACTTTAATTTTTTTATTTTTTTTTATTGTATTCATTATTTAAAATTTTTTTAATTTTTTAATTTTTTATTATTTATTTATTAACTTAAAAAATAAGTTTGTTATTTTTTAATTGTTTAACTATATATTTTTTTATTTATTTTTTATTATTATTTCTTATTTTATTATTTCTTTATTATTATTTTTTTTTTGTAATATTTTTATGTTTAATTTTTAAATATTTTAATTATTTTTTTTTTAATTTTATTTTTTTTTTTTAATTATTTATTTATTTCAAATTTTTTCTTTGTTTAATATTTTTAAATTTTTTTTTTGTTTTTATTTTTTATTTTAAGAACTTGCTTATCAAATATGTTTCATATTTCGTGTAAACTTTCCTTTTCAGGATCGCGATAAACTGCAACGTCAACATTTGGCGGACACGGTTGAGGAATTGAAGCGCTATAATGCGCGCCGCAAACTGAAAGGTGCTGTGCAAGCTATTGCAGGTGGCACGACGTTAGATCCACTATTCGGCACAGACACTGACTCAAGTATAAAATTGAAATGCTCTAATGAAGTACGATTGTAAGCAATAATTTATATTTTGTATGGTTGCAGTGCCCGTGGCGACTGCTTCGGATATGCTCAATGAATGGGCTGACGAAGAAGCGGGTATTGAAGCTGTGCAACGCATATTAGACTGCCTGGATGATATTTATGCGCTGCAGGATACCAACGTCGATCCCGAAGTGTTGCGTGAAATGTTGCGCGATGGTCGGTTACACCAGTTTTTGCAGGTTGGTTGGTACTTACTTAAATGACCTATACTTCTGACATGATTCGTGAATAAAATTTCTAATTTTTTCGTTTCTGTTTTAAGCAGTTGTTCGACCGAATTAGTTCGACCGTGATGTCGCCATCTCGTGCACCATCAGGTGATGCTGTGGCACGTTGTAGAGACGTTGTCGATTCAGTGTCATCGGTTGGTGGCAATAAATATTTAAAAGATGAACTGATGGCAGTTTTAGCCTCGTCACATTTCCAGGTATGTGTAGCATGTTCGATTTATTTAATAATCTAGTTTTAAAATACCAGTTTATATAAAGGTGAATATGGCAAGAATCTGCTATTTCATAGCAACAAGCAAGAAAGTGCTAAACTCGGTCCGGGCCGTATTTTATATACCCGCAAACATTTAAATAAAATCTAAATCTAAAATTTTAATAAATCTAATATAAAAACAATGAGAGTTATAGCTTGTAACATCAGCTGGACGGACGAAGACTTAGCCTTGATGTATAAAAAGTGGGTGCGAATTTTATTCGATCTCAATAATTATGAGGAACGCTCTTAGAGACAGATAATCGATACTTTCCTAGCACGGAAATACGGTGTACATGTACGACGAATGCTGCTGGAGTGATACTTCTTGGCCGGATATAAATCCGGGTCGTTCCGGTGAAATCGACTGTCGGGGCAACGGTGTAAAGATGGGTCGAAGCTTTGCGGATGACAGGACTGGTGCGGGTAGTTTAAAATATCAACACTAATGTGCAGTTGTGCCATAGTCTTTCAAGCGTAGATCGATTCGATAGAAATTTGTGGCAGGGAATGCCTTTGAAAAGTTGCTACTTCGAAGAGCACCTACATTTTGTCAGACAACCAGTGTAGTGTCACATTAAACATGGACAAAACTGATGTTACCTGTTATGTTCGACCGACAGTCGTAGATTTTTCTATCATTAAGCAGAAAGGACTGTAGTCAGCTGATTAGACTGATGATGACGGGTCACTTTCTATGAGCAAAGCACATGGAAAAGGTAGGCATCTCAGACAGTGCACTCTGCCCAGTGTGTGGAGAGGAGGATGACACGGCGTACCACTTTCTGTGCGTCTGCCCGACTTTCGCTCGAATAAGGCTTGAGATCTTTGGCACTGATGTGTTAAGAAGTGACCGCCTTGGTTCTTTAGCACCACAAGATCTACTCTACTCAGATCTCATCGGAGATCGAGGGCAATACAATGGATTTCATGTTGGCTGAGTGCTGTACTTACTGTTGTGACAAAAAAAAAACATATATTAACTCTGAGGAGTGCTTTCAATCACTTTCCTCAATATCCTAAGGGCAAGGAACAGAAATTCTGCCTAGCAAAATTAAGTGCTACATAGAAATTCCATTGGCCAGCACCCTTTTGCGAGCTTACCAAAGCCCATATAAAGGAAGTTGGCAACGACTGGGGGAAGACACAAAATTCAAAACGAAATCCATTGGTGATATGGAACAAAAAGCCTGAGTGCTCGAATTCGTTATAAGCCTAAAATTATAGGATCACGGTCAGGCAGAATATACCAAATTACAGGTCTATTGCCCAATAAAATCTAACTAATATTTACGTCGGTTCTAAAGGAGGTGGAGAGCAATACGTTTACCAAGTTTTTTTTATTAAGACTGAATCGAGGTGCATGGGTTGACCCAAAAGTGGCTATGACCCCACACATTTCTTAAATTTACCTCGCACCGTATTTCTCTTTTTAAGTTTTACCTGCAGAGGAATCACGTTTTGTGCCTTTTTATATGATAGGTGCGGTTATTGACTGATTTCGCCCATTTAAACAAAACTAATCTGGATAGAGGGAAATATGTGCATCAAGTTTCATTTTTATATATACATTTTTGCTCCAGCTATCGTGCACTGTGACGGACAGACAGACATAGCTAAATCGACGCCTTTCATCATCCTGAACCTTTTGATATATGTATACACATACATACATATGTGTGTAGATATCTATCTTGATTCATTTTTGCTGCTACAAACAACCGTTATGTGAAAAATATTATAAGTAGAATACCCTTGTGTTCAAGTGCGTCCGATGATTAAAATAAGGGTAGCAAATGCAAGTAAAAATCAAGTCAGACTGTTAATGTTATGTGCTACTATGCAATAACTGCGACACTTTTTGTCTATTTTAGAAAAAAAACGATAATTAGTAACTGAAATTGTTTTTCTGTACACCGCGGCAAATCAACCATAGAATAACAGTTTGTGATTTTAATATCAAAATAACCTGGGGATCTCGTATAATAATTGCACGGAACTAAACTATGGAAACTGATAGCCTCGAGCAATTGCTGTTATTTTTTCTGCTATTGCATATTCATGCGCTTAAAACACAAGATGATTTTGATTCTAAGCTTTCTAAAATTGTCTCACATTTATTTAATTGTTTTATAATTGCGCGAATTGAATTATTTAAAATTCTTCCTTAATTAAACTCTATACAATGGTTTTAGTAAACTTCGATAATACCCTTATTACAACACTTTCTTTTACACGCACACACACACACACACGAGAAAATAATATTTTGAGTGAGTGTTGAAGAAGAAAAACAACGTATGCTTTTAGGAAATATCTGGAAAATAATAAATTATTTCCATATTCCTGCTTAATAAATAAATGGAAGGAATGAATAAGAACACAGCTATGTCCCTGACAGCTGTATAAAATAAATAAATAAAAATTCAATAATGAAATAATAATGTAGTAATAATCAGATGTGGGCGTCGAAGATCTTATAGAATTTTTTATTTTTATTTTTTAATATTTTGTATATTATTATGATCTATGTGATATGCAGTTACATTTGTCAATAAATAACGAAGTCGAAGTATATTTTTAAATATATTGTTTTTTATTTTTAAGTTCCACTAAAATCCACACGAAATAACTCGGTCTTTAGCAGCTCCATTTTAAAAACGAAAGTTAAGATTTTCGTATATGTGCATTCAAATACGTATTTATATTAAAGATTCATGTGATTTGTCAAATAGAACGATGATATTGGTGTT
Organism: Anastrepha obliqua; assembly: GCF_027943255.1. NCBI lineage: Eukaryota > Metazoa > Arthropoda > Insecta > Diptera > Tephritidae > Anastrepha > Anastrepha obliqua. The sequence goes on from NC_072892.1 coordinate 122,194,754, forward strand.
AATGTTATTTTTACAAGGCGAAGTACAAAATAAACAAGACTGGCGTCATAAAAATGTTTTTGATGGCGCCATCTTTTTAATGAGTTAGTGCGTTGGAAGTTACATCCCTGGGTGACTTCCATTGAAAGCTTGGTGACATTCGGTTCAGTGGAAGGGAAGTTATTGCGTCTAAAGTGTCAGTATGTTTGTGTCTTCGGTACAAAAATAAGTTTCGATCAAAGAACTAATGTAAAATTTTGTTTTAAAGTCGGTAAAACGTTTACCGAAACATTTCAATTGATGAAAAAAGTTTATAGCGATGGTTGTCTATCTCCTGCCAAAGTTCCTGAGTGGTTTACACGTTTCAGAGATGGTTGTGAGGATTTAAATGACAATGAATCAGTAATCTCCGAATACTCCATGGGAATTGTTCATAAATTTATCAAAAATGAACCGAAACCATCGTTGAAATTCATGGAATCGGAATTGTATATTCCAAAACATCGATTTATCGCATTTTAACGAAAGGTCTTTTCATTCCGCACAATTTAACTGAGGACCAAAAATTGCTCAGACTTCAACATCCGAAAGACCTCATTTAAGAGGCGAGAAAAGATGAGAACTTCCTTTACAACTGTTAAATTGTAACTGGTGATGAAACGTGGTGCTTCCAACATGAACCTGAAACTAAGCGTCAAAATGCCAAATGGAAGGCCCCAGACGAGCCACCACCCAAAGAAATCGCGTTTGGAGAAGTCAAAAATCAAGTCGATTCTAATTTGTTTTAACGATTCCAAGGAAATTGCTTACAAGGAGTTCGAGCTAATGGACCAAACCGTCATTGCAATTTTCTATCTTGGCGTTTTGAAGCGTTTGTTGTATCGCATTCGGAAGGAGGAAGTTGGCGCTTATTGCTTGATAATACACCATCTCATCGATCCACTCTTGTGACTGATTTTTTGACTAGAAATCGCATTTTAACCATCAATCACTCACCGTATTCGCCTGATATGGCTCCCTGTGACTTCTACCTATTCGGAAAATTGCATTTGGTCATGAAAGGAAAACGTTTTGCGTCCGTAGAGGCCATCCAAAAGGCTTGTACTGACATCCTGAAGGACATTCCGTATTCCGGTCAATAACCTAAAACACTCTTTCGAAAAGCTTTTAAATCGCTCAAAACAGTGTATCGAGGCCAGGGGGAACTATTTTGAATAAATAAACTCGAATTTATCAGAACAAAGCTCCTGTCGTTTCTATTTTAGCTCAGTCTTGTTTGTTTTGGACTTCACCTCGTATAGCAGCGGTGAAATTATATTTAAGTTCTAAGTACTAGCGGAAAGCATTTAAAGCCCTTTCCTCAAGTTAGGGAAAATCCTCAAGTACTTGCGTCTATGGAGGGACTGTTGTTGTTGTTGTTGTTCTTGTTGTAGCAGCATAAACATCCCTCATACATGCACGGGGAATGCTGCTAGAGTGACAGTCCTTGGCCGGACATAAATCCGGGTCGTTCCGGTAACGTAGAACCGACTGTCGTTGGAACACCCTGGAGAGGCAAAATTGCTGCAATTAATACTATCAAGCTTCTCTTGGCTAAGAGTACTAATTGTTACTATAATGAGCTATTGTAGAGTAAAAAGTGATCTACACAGGGTCGACAAAATGCCGCGAAAATTTCTGATCATATGCTTCTATCCGACGTGCATGCTAACGTGGCAGGTGAATTTTCCACATTTCTGTGGGCACCACTTGGTACCTGCAACTCGAAAAACGTGGTATATATAGATAAGTTCCCTAAAAAAAAGATCTGGTGAGCTCCACGGGTAAGATGACCAGATACTCAATAGTGGGCGGCCGCTTCTAACCTGAAGAACAGACGCCTTCTGCAGCCGTTCGCTTCGAGGCAGACGCTGCAAACTTCGGGAAACCTTTTAATCGTATATGCCATTGGTGGGATAAATCGTGAAATTCGCAGAAATGTACTGCAAAATTGGAGTGACAGAATGATCTACTGTAAACCTTGGAAATCATTTGGAAGAAACTGTATTCTATGTATAACATAAGGGACGGCTAAGTATACAAATTCAATAAGAAATATTAAAGTTTCTCTTAGTTATAGTCAAATAAAATTTTGGACGCCAGATGAACTATCCCGTATTATCCTTGGGAAGAGTATTTTAAATGAGAAAATCTTATATCTACATATAAATGAATTGTATAGTAGATGTCACCTGGAGAAAAGTATCATAAAAAATGTCAGATTTTATATACAAAGAAACACTCATTTATACCCAAAAATAAATAAAGAAAAACATAAACAAAAATATAAGAAAATTATAAAAAAAAAAAATAAATAAATAAAAAATAAAAAAAAAAAAACCAAAATAAAAATCATTTTTACAAATGTACTAAAATGTAGAAAATATTTTTTTCGAGACTCATGCAACCAAATCACAAATATTCCCAGGGAGTTGTATTCTTCCGGTTTAATTTTTTCTCGAAGAAAAATATCCAAATTCTAAACTTCCGGATAAAAGAGTTTCCATCGATATATTGGCATTAGGAAATTCAAACCTCGAAACAGCTGAATTCTGTATTTTTGACAGTTCTAAGTGGTGTGAATTGCGAGAAAATTTAAGTTGCTTCAAATTAAGTTGAAAAAAGGGCGAAAAAGTAAATAAAATCATTAAACAATGCATCGATTTCCGAATAGTAGCAGGGCAAGTTTTTTTTTATAAGCCACTGAAAGTTGGTCAATGTTCAATTCGTTCAGTAGATATATTATATGGGACATTCCCTAAGCCTTGCAAAACTCTTGCAAATTTTTGTCTTCCATGAGGAGGACACAATAACTCAGGCTGTGAGTTGTGGTTTGACAATGCCACTCTTCTTCTTCTTTTTGTTTGTTGTTATTCTTTTAACGTTGCAACTTTGTGACGTGCAATGTGAGAACTCTCGTACTCTTGCATATTTTAGTATTCAGAGTATGCATTAGTAAAGAAACCCTCCATTAAGGTTTGTTGCACTGCAACTGAGAGAGGTTAAGTCTCTAACTTTTGATTTAGCATTGATGCATGAACTACGCATGGCTTACTCGAAGTGAAGAGAAATATGGCTTTAAATAAGTTAAAGCATACTTTATTGAAAAGTGGACTTTCTTGTTTCAATATAATTTCAGTACACATTTATTATAACTGTAAATATGCATACTGGGTAGTCTAAAATGTTCGGTAATATATTTAATCAATGTGAAAACCTTTTTTTAATGCTTTAATGAACTTTATGAAATCAAATATGTGCCGTTTTGCGCAGTTTTTCGTAGAGTAGAGTTGATTACTTTTGGTTTCCCTTTAACAACAGTCAAAGGGATGCCGATAACCGAGTAGGAGGTTTGTGAGTCCAATTCTGTCCCCTTCCTGGCAAGCTCCTCAGCAATTTTATTTGCCTCTATGTTCATATGTCTAGAATCCAGATCTGGCAAATGTTACCTGCACACGCAATAGATTTAATTTCCGGCAAGATTCCAGCCTTCGAAAAAACTATAGCACCTCAACATAGATCAGTTTGAACTTTTTTTTAGAATATTAATTAGTTTTGTATAAAGTAGAGCTCATTGTTTAACTAAAACCATATAATATAAAATTTGCAACTTCATACAAAAATTAAAAAGTTCCTCAAACCCTTCATCATCATTTCATGGTTTTCAATTAGAATTCCTTGAATTTTTGGTGTGCAGTTTATGGGTTATTAAATTTTAGTACAATAAAGTGCAAATGTGACGTTGCTAAAAAACCGTTTGATTTTATATAATTTTTTTCTGGACGATGCACACTGTGACTTTTTATCGTTTTAGGATGCCAAAATTAAAAAAAAAAAAGTTCTGCGAAAATGATTTTCTTTCGGTCTGTTGTGTAAAAATTACCAAATTTTACGACAGTGTACTCAAAATTTATCAAAACAATAGTTTTAAGAAAGATAACCGTTTACAAACACAAGCCGGTGCGTCAATTGAATAATTTTTATTTATTATCCGAACATCGCTGTGAAGTTTGTCAAAAGATATAATACGAATAAGTATCAATTTCATAAAATTGAGTATTTGCTAATTAAATTTCAACAATTTTGTACGTCAGGGGTAAGTAAGAGGATTATAAAGTTTTTACTATCGATACAAATCCGCTTAGTAAAATATCACTAAAACAGCCATAGCTTAATATTATTTTTGATATTTTACTGAGAAAAACTTATATTGGTCCATCGAGTTCCGTCCATTCTTTAACAGCGAAACGACCTTTAGGATTCTGTGTTTCAGATACTGGAATAAAATTTTGCTACAATTTGCTACCACAGCTTTAAAAGAAGTTTTCATGGCGATTCCTCGGAAAGAACTTTTTGAAATTTGGCTGACGAGCTCAAAAGAAACGCGTCGTGATGCGGTGTTAGAGAAAATTTTTGCGGTGATCGGAAGAGACGTGGATACTAAAAAGCTAGGAGAGCGCATAGCGGTTGGAACTAAGGACATGGTGTGTAAGAGGCGCCGAAAATAAGGAAAAACTGAAACAGAGGAAGGAAAGCATTCAAAGCAGATTTAGAAACGAAACTGGGCTTTTAATTGATATGCCAAAACAGAAATCTGGCAATACAAATGACGGACACAGCACGACGTTTTTTTAGTAATGCAGAAGTTACTGCAGACATTACAGGCATTAACTTATGTCTCTTAAAAAGCCTTTTCACCATATTGTCTTGGTTAGGGTGTGAATTTCAGATAAATGCTGAGGCCTTTGAGGTATACGTGAGAGACATGGTTCCTATTGGTCAGCTTTCCGAAGAAGCGCAAGAATCGAGAAATAAAGATGTCAAAAATTATCGCGAATGGTAAACAATGAAAAGTTCACAAACTCAAACCAATGAGGATTTATTGCACAGGCTTCTAATATCATCCGATCCCTACATTTGCAGCTTACGTAAGCCATCGAAAACCAAGCGCGGGACTTTGCCTCAAGATGTAATTGGAGGAAGTATTATGAATAATTGCTTTAGAATAAGTGTTTTGTGTTGTTTAATCTTTAGAAACTGTTTATTGGCTTACTTAAAATAAAGATTAGTGACATATTTATCATTGAAACAATTTGTGATTATCTCATTCATTGAGCAGTATAATGTAGTATAAAAAGGTACCCAGGGGCTGAATGAAATCTTTTAAATATTAGTCATAAGTCTCTAAGCAAAAGTTAAGAAATCTAAACAATTTGTATTTAAATTGGCACTGGAAAATGCTTTTAAAATAGAAAATATAATTATGTGAAATTTTACCTTATATGTGGGCAAGGAGAAAAAGTGGGCGTATCACGCCCATTTTTATTCTCAAATCAGATTTAGGTATCTGCAACCACACTGCAAAATTTGAAATGAATTGCTCCATTGGTTTGGCTGTTATTAATTTTGGCATCCTAAAAGTGAAAAAAGTCACACTGTGCGATGTGCGCATTTTCTCCACATTGCAAATGCATGAAATTTTGTTTCATGTGGGCAAAATACACAACTCCAACAGGGGGAAAAATGATCCAAAATCAACGAGAATTTTCAGCCCCTTCAAACTTGCGCTGTATTGAGGTGAACTTTAATGGGCTGTAAAACTGAGTAGCCAATTTTTTTAGAATTTCTGTTTAAAATTCTTAAATTCTGTTTAAAAAGATTGAAATTTTGATTACAATTTTTCGATGTTTTATAAATCTTGTGGTGCAAAATTAAACATCCTATTAGTCTTTTTGGAATAACTTTTCTACTAAATAAAAAAAAATGATTTTGAGTGACTGAAATCTTTAGCTTGAACTTTACACGCTCCATTGCTTGTCTTTTTGTGTCAAATATGATGGATGTACGACGTCATCTGCAAATCTTTTAAATCTGTCACTTTGTTTGTTATAAGTACAATGAACTGCGTATTTATAATGTCATAATTATTTATATGTCAAAGCGTTGAAGTGTCATAATTTTTTTTGCGGGCTGTATATAGTAAAGCTTTACTTTCTCCGTAAATGTTCGGGTTTGGCAGCCAGACAATTAAGGTCACTGGGTGCTTCTTTCTTCGACAGCCTGGGCAGTGCTCGAACCTAAACCCCATCAAAACTCTCCATTACATCAACAGCTCTAGCTGGCTGTAGATATCTGCCCGTTGGGGTCTCATAATGGTATCAAAACGGCGCTTTAGTGGAGTGTCAATCTGGTACTTCAACCATTTCGCCTACCTACCTATAGGGCGAAGCCCTCTCCGCTTCCCACAGTTGTATGTCGGCTGACGTTGTCATGATGTAGCCCCACATTCTTTCTGTTAACCAAAGCTGCTATTTCTCTATTCCTCAATAGAGAGAAGAATCATAAGCTTGGCAAGGGGTAAGGGTTTTTTTGTTTTGTTTTTTTGGTGGGTGAGGGTAGGGTTCAAAATGCCTTCGCACTTCCAACGACCGTCGTCTACTGCGTCATATGGTGTGACCACTAAAACAATCCCTCCTCTTCTTCAGAGGAGACTCCCTTCCCGGAACTATTTTCTGCATTACTTCGGGAGGGCCGAGAACGACGACCATAAAATGGATCAAGGGGTTGCAGCTCGGAATGCATTTTTTGTTTCCAATTCCACACTGCATTGACGATCTTGCCACTAATGGTGCCGCTTCAACCATTTGTGAAGCTTCTGTTCGCTTCGGCCACGATGGCTTTGACACGTTAAAGTCATCGCATACCATTCATTTGTAGTCACTCGATTTCGCTCTATTTCAGCAGAGTTTCTAATTGTTAAATTTTGCGTTCTTAATTCAAGTCATATATCGGCAATTTGTTATCGCACTTTTTACACTACCCAATATAAAATCAAATCTGTATGTTTCCAAATTTGTTACTCCAAATTATTAGTTTACAAATAATTTGACTTCTTGTACTGGCTTTGAATTTTTAATGTAACTGCTATTTGCATATGAAAGTATAGAAACCTATTGTACAGTTATGCACATATATATATAACAATTACAGTATATGTGTGCTTCCATTATTTGTACCACACACACTTGCCACACATGTACGAAGTCATTTTACTCGAAGTCCTTTAATTTGGCAGCGACATACAAAAACCATTAATTTGCCCTCAACCGACTACCAGCTCCCTATCGCAGGAAGCCACAGATGTGTAGTAGATGTAGATCATGCCTATGCAGCGCCTCTAATGAAACGACCAAAACTCAGTGGCACAACACGGTGGTAGAGCTAATGTTGCACGTTCGGGTAATTCCTGCACAAATACTCAATACGCCAGCAGCATGTGGTGCTCGCATGCAACGCTGTGACTACATAGACATGTGTGTGTGTGTATATCTTTAAACTTTTAGTTAAAGTTGTTGGTAGTGCTGCAACTTCTATCAAGTTCGGCTGCCTTTTTGTGTACCTGTATTAGGCCGAGTCATCACAATCGAAGACGGAAATTTTCGGATTTCGTACTATCATATTTGGAAATGATACCTATCTTCTTCCTTGGTCAAAATAAGGGGATACGTACGATAAGTACGTAAGCAAATTAAAATGTTAAAAATTAAAAATATTTTAAATTTACTGAAATGAAAAAGGTCGAGAAAAAATGTCGGAAAAAGTTGGAAATTTTGCAAAATTTTCTGAAAACGTTTTACAATTTCTTTATTACTAGGTTGTTCAATAAGTTTTACGTTTCGATAAGAAAGAAAATGGTTCCAACGAGATTTCAATTTATAAATTCCATCCATGAAGTATCTGGGAGGGCTGCAAAATACGCTTTCACAGCTGTTATGACCTCATAATTTGATGAAAAATGCTTAACGCGCATGCATGTTTTTAGGTCTGGAAATAGATGGAAGTCGCGAGGCGCCAAATCAAGCGTTGCTCCAAAAATTCGAACGTTAATTCATAGATTTTAGCAATTGTCAAAAACAAGATTTTTTTCTTTTGCTAACTGGGTCTTTTTTTACGAATTTTTCAGCTTCAGCTGGTCTAAAATGTTACACTAATATGAGAATTCAAAATTTATTGTTCATCAGTTTTCAAATAATCCACAAACGAAATTCCTTTCGCATCCCAGACACCTGATGCTAACACTTTCTTGGCCGATTTCTGGACACGAACTTATTTTGGCGCCGAAGCACCAGGCTCACAGCACTCTTTAGCCTTTTTGGTTTGATTTGGTTTAATGGTGACAGACCCAAGTCCAATGCATAGTGATGAATCGATGCACAAAATCCAGTGTTGCTAAGAAAATGGAAAGTCGCACTCGAATATGTTTTTGCTCCATTGTTAGCGAACCCGGCACCCATTGTGCGGACAGCTTTCTGAAACTCAATACTTTAGTCAAAGTATTGTTTACACTGCCCAATGAGATGCCTGAGGCTCCTACTAAATCTCTTTCAGTCACTCGACGACTTTCCAATTCGATATCCTGTATTTTTTCTACGATTTCTGGAGTTGGGTTGAATTTGGACGCCCTTGCCGTGGATCGTCTTCAAGACTAGTACGACCACGTTTACATTCAGTAACCCATCTTTCTGCTGTACTAATTGATGGCGAAAAGTCCGTATACACTTTCAGCATTCGTTCATAAATTTTCTTTGCTTTTAAACCTTCCAAAAGTAAAAAATTCAATCACTGCTCGATACTTGATTGTTTCCATTGTCGAAAATACTGTGACACGTCGGTACTAAATGACTTGTAAACAAAGAATAAAGTGACAGATTGAAATGAAACTTCACACATGTTCATTCCTATGAAGAGTGTACCAACACAACAAAAAGAAAATGAAGGCTGAAAGCAACACTTACCGCAACCTCTCTTTCGAAACGGAAAACTCATTGAAAAACCTAGTAAAGTGTTTTCAGAGAACTACGCAACACTTTCGTCCCTAAATGAGAAATTCGCCTCTTTTAAAAATAACTATTTTCATTTAAATTAAAAGATCTGTAAACGCTTAATACCAAATTAACCGAAAGCGCATTTTTCCTATGGTAATTCTCAATTTCTCAATATACCTATATAATTCTCAAAGCGATAAATATTGAACAAAGTAAAAATAAAAAAAAAATAGTAAGTGGCCTTTTTTGACCTGGAAAAAATATAAAAAGTCGTTTTTTTTGAGCACCCTAATTTTCATATATATATATATATCTGGATATATATATATATTATATATAATTTTCGTGTCCGCCCTGTTTGGATATTTGGCCGAGCTCCTCCTCCTATTTGTGGTGTGCGTCTTGATGTTGTTCCACAAAAGGAGGGACCTACAGTTTCAAGCCGACTTCGAACGGCAGATATTTTTATGAGGAGCTTTTTCATGGCATTTTTTTAATTTGGTGTGTTTCACCGAGATTCGAACCTACGTTCTCTCTGTGAATTCCGAATGGTAGTCACGCACCAACCCATTCGGCTACGGCGGCAGCCATATAATGGTGTCAAAAAAGGGAAAAGCTATGAGAACTTGACCCTGCATGCGGACTGCAACTGCAAAAAAAAAAACAACGAAAAAATGGTAATTTGGTAAATTAGATAAATACATCTAAATATTCAAAGTTGCTAACTCACATAATTACACTTATTTATAGCGAATTCTCATTAAGACTTATTTTTTAATCTGATTCGATATGCCGAAATTTAAAGGCGTCGAAACTAAAAATGCTTAAAAAAATGTAAAAAAGTGGAAAATCCAGAATGTTGAAAATTAAAATGTTAAAAAGTAAAGAATCAAAACAAAAAAAAAAAAATGTCGAAATAACGATGTGTAAAATTCTCTCGATATATTATATCTTTCGAATATATTTACAACAATCTATATGTACAATGTGGCCCTTTGCTCCCTCGCGGAACCATAGGAAATTAAAAAAATAAGGTGAATTTTTTTCAAAAAGTATTTATTTATTCACCAATTTCTAATTTATCTCCTTCAAAGTAGTCCCCCTTAGATATAATACACTTGAGCCAGCGTTTTTCCAATCCTCGAAGCAGTTCTGATATGCAATTTTTTTGGTATGCCATTGAGCTCTCTCAGCAATTCGATTTTTATCTTCTCAATCGTCGCAAAATGCCGTCCTTTCAATTTTTGGGGCAGGGAAAAGTCGCAGAGGGCCGAATCTGGTGAATACGGTGGCTGAGGCGTGATAATGGTGTTGTTTTTGGCCAAACAATCTCTTACAAGTACAGATGAGGGAGCAGGTGCATGATCATTATGCAAAAGCCATGCATATTTTTCCACAATTCCGGGCGTTTTTTTTCGTATTGCTTCTTGCAAACGGCGCATAACTTCATACTCTTGATTTACCGTACGACTTTGTGGTAAGAACTCCTGGTGCACTACGCCATGGTAGTCAAAGAAAACAGTGCGCAAAACATTCACATTTGATCGAACTTGGCGTGCTTTTTTTGGTCTTGGCTATCCTGGACTCTTCCATAAGGACGATTGGACTTTGGTTTCGACGTTATAACCATATACCCATGATTCGTCACCAGTCATGACCTTTTTAAGCAAATCTGGATCAAATCTGGATCTGGTCAAAATGCAGCTATTTTGGAACGAACTTCGCTGTCACATGCTTCATGCCCAAAATTTTCGAAAAGATTGCATGGCATGAGCCAACCGATATGCCGACATCATCAACAACTTCTCTAATTGTGATTCGACGATTCTCCATAACAATTTTCTTCACTTTCTCAACATTTTCATCGGTTGTTGATGAGCTGGGGCGTCCAGAGCGAGCGTCGTCATTTACATCTTCTCGACCTTCTGTGAAAATCTTGTACTACTTGTAAACATTTCCTTGACTCAGAGTACTCTCACCGTATGCCATTGTAAACATTTCATTACTTAATACCATTTTTTACACAAAATTTGATGCAACTTCTTTGATTAATTTTTTTAGATAGCAGAAAATCGCCGAACACGTAAAACACTTGTCTTATTTATGCCTCTCAATATCGGCTTGAAGATTAATGGCATCCTCTTCAGCATTGATCACTGAGAAGATCTCAAGATCATCAACAAAAAGCAAAACATTTAGCAAATGAAAAATAACTTTTGATTTTATTAATAAATAACACAAATAAGAGCGGCCCCACGATATTTCATTGCGGAACACCAGAGGTGGCAGCAAAGGGAGTAGATGTAATGCCCGCAATTATTACAACACAACGTCATTGTAGGAAAGCAGAATGAAAGCCAAAACAAGTAAATTTTTTAATTAAGGGGTTAGGTGGGTTTCAAAGGCTGAAAAAAATAAGATTTTGACTATTTTTTTTTTAGTATATAAAATCATATATTTTATTTAAGCAATTCACTGTATCTAAGATACATATATAAACAGTATTTTGTGAATTTTTTATTTAAAAATTTCGAAAACTCAGCCGTTGGTACCTCATCTTCCTTGACGTCTCAAAAAAAAAAATGCTCTTGCCGTGGACAGCATAGCTCATTATTGGTTCATCTAAAATTATAAAACCAAACGGATTTCGTTAGTACATGGATAAATCTCGTTGTTGTACGAAGGAAAAAAAAAATCAAAATTTGAATTTATGACAGGCTTTGAACCAAAAAACACAATTTTTAGTGAAATTTTTGACATACATTGGCTAAAAAAAAATTGTTGTAATTAACAAAAAAAAAAATACTTCGTTCAATAACTAGATAATGTTATTTCAAAGATTTGTACAAAATTTGAACTAAATCGCTTCATAACTTTTCGAGATATCGTGTCCACCGACTTAAAAAATGGAGTTTTGAGATAAACACGTATACGAGCGAAGCGCTCAACTGACGTGGCCTAATGGGCGGAACTTCTGAAGGGTCTATCTTTTAGAATTTTACTCGGATTGACTTAAAATTTTAGGAGAGTATTTTAAACATACTGTACTATTTAATGAGACCAAAAAACAAAATTCGATTTTTTGAAATTTTCAAACCCACCTAACCCCTTAAGATTCTATGAGAAACATTGTCGGAAACTTTTGAAAAGTTAGTGTTTACACAGTCGACTTGGAAAAAGCTCGGTATTGATTGCAATATTCACTAAAAACAGCCAGATTAGGTATTGATTTAATCACAAATATCAGTTTTGCATTGACCGCGTGTTCAAAAATTTTGGAAATAGTCGAAAGGCACTGAAACCGGTTGGCAATCATGCCTGCCACTCACATCCGCAAAGTTGGTATGAAAGGTAAAGTTATGCGATTTTTTGAAAATTCATGGAAATATACGCTGGGCGTATGCAGTTCGATTCCGCTTGAAACTAAATTATTACAGCTTGCATACAGTTGTTATTTGTCAACCAAAAATAAACTAGTTATATAATTAGTTATCCAAATTAGTCAACTACTTTAAGGAGGAGATCAAATCTCTTGTGTGTGCAGGTAGCATTTGCCTGATCTGGGTTCCTGGACATAGGAACATAGAGGAAAATTAAATTGCTGATGACATTGCCAAGAATTGCTTAACTTATTTCTCAGGAAATCACAGAAAGGATGGAGCTCTATTTAGTCATGTGCTGTATCGAAAACTCTGTGACCCCAGTAAAATATCCGGAGGGCTCAGGAAGACCTGGGGACTCCACATTATTCAATTTCCAAATCCGTAGCTGTGTTTACCGGTCATTGGACGATCGGCTCACACGCGGAAAATCTAGGTTTACCATTTAATCCCCATTGCAGAAGCAGTGGGGTTCTTTCAGAAAAGAAGACTGTTAAGCACTTCCCTGTAACTGTCCAGGCAGTTAGGTGATTAAGGTCACTGCGTGCTCCTTTCTTGGATAGCCTCGGGCAGTGCGCTAACTTAAATCCCAACAATCTTCTCCATTACATCAGCAGCTCTGTCTGGCTGTAGATATCCGCCTGTTGGAGGTCTCAGGCGCTTTAGTGCTACTTGGGGAGTGTCAGAGTGTTACTTCAACCATTTCAGCCTCCTTAACCTACCAAAATGTTTGGGTACTATGTGAAATCATCTTTTTAAAGCGAGTCCCTTCCCTACTAATATAATACTAATGGTTTTGCCTTCCAAGCTGAAAGAGTTGGGCAAACTAAAAAAATAATAAAATGTTTTTCGTTTCCAACGCTGATTCAGCTTAATGTGGCACTTATACATACACACAATGCTATTTACTTTTACTACTTCTTGCAGGCAGCCTACAACTGACAGTGAAGAGTAAGCAGCAAGCAGCAGGCAGCAAGCATTGAGTATGTACGCAGCGCTCTGCTGCTGGTCTCCTGCGTAGCCCTGCCAAGCTGGCCTCCAAAGCAAAGTTGAAGTTGCAGTTGCAGTCGCAAATATTTTTGAGCGGCTGCCACTGCTAGCTACTACACCTAAATAGTGCTTCCTATACAGCTTCACATAGCTGTTGAGTGAGGCGCGTCCTTTGTGCCAGTTTTTCAGTAAGTTTTCCTCGATTTTTCCGCTGAAGCAATCTTATTTTCATAAATTTGCATCGCGGCATGCAACTTTTTGTACGAAAAAAGGCAAAAAAAAATGGAAGTCAAAATGTGGGCAAAGGAAAAAACACTGCATAGGCGTAGGTACAGTGGAAACAGTGAAAGCTGGATAGGAGGTGAGGGGCGGGCGGTAGATGGAAAAGTGAAGAGAAAGGAGTGGAAAAATGTTTTTTTTTTTGTTTTGTCACAGACTTTAGCGCTTGTGTGGTGAGATTTATGATGTTTGGGTTGTGTATGTGTGTGTGTGAGAGTGGACCTGCAAGTGTGGAAGGTAAAGAGAGGCACGCTGGACCGACCATATGTGCAGGATGTTGCATGTGCGCATGTTAAGCTTTGCGCTCCTATTGCAATTTACCACACTATTGTTGCCTTTGGCCTTGTTATTGTTTTTGTGTTTTTTTTTCGCTGTTGTTGCTGTTGGTGCTTTCCCGCAATGCAATGGTGTGAAATAATGTTTTATGATGACTGTATGCCAGCATCTCTTGCGCTGGTTTTGCTACTGCTTCGATTTGTTGCTGCTATTATTTGTGTTGATGCTGCTGCTTTGGTTGTTGTTGATTGTGGTGCGGGGTGCAATGCAAGTGTGCAAGCGTCTTCGCTGACTGAGAGTAAAGCAGCAGTTAGTTTTTGGCGCGCCTATATGTATATACATATAAATATTATACGTCTGTTGTCATCGTCGTGGTCGTCGTTGTCGTTGTTCTCGTCATCGCCATCGTATTGAGCTTCGTTCATTATGTCCATGTATTTGTGTGTGTGTGTGCATTTATGCGGTGGTGCGCGCTGGTTAACCGTGGCATGAATGCGTTTGTTGTTGTTGTTTGGCACGTCCTTCCACTTCTTTTCCAGCCAGTGCCGCGTCCTCTGTTATGACTGTGGTTGCTGTGGCTCTGGCTCAGGCTCAGGCTCAGGCTGCTGCCACTTTCATGGTGCTTGCATCTCGTGATTTACAGTAACAAATCCGAGGCATTTAGTTTTCGCTCAATCCGCCAGGGGGGCGCATCAGCACTAGCGCGATTTGCAGTATTTTTCCACTCTGCCTACTCTACATTCTGCTTCATATGTACATACACATTCGCGTGTGATTTGTTTTCCTGCCCAGTTGCGACGAAGGAGTCGAGCTGAAGCGCATTAGTGTCAGCAGCAGCAGTAGTACCGTTGTGGCGTTGGTATGCGAGCGCGCGCGGTTTTAACTTCTTTAGTTGCTGCATTAGCCAAATCTTTAGGCTGAGTTAGAGCTTCCACCATGGTTACGAGTACAAGAATTTTCGAAACGTGTGCGCGTGTGAGTGTGGCCACGGTAAACGGAAACGAATCCGGATCTAGGCATTTGGTTTGATTTATTTGACATTCGTTAAGTCACGTAGAAAAATAAAAAGCTTGTTAATGATATTTATGCAGTGCAGGAACCATCCTTTAAGAAGTGGTCGTGCCCACCATCTCCGTCTCTAAATGTTCAGTCGCACATACCACGCGATATGCGTCCTTCACTGCCAACAAGGCGCGCACAAATTGCAAATTGACAACTTGAAAGGCTGGTAGTTTTCTCGACCGTCCGCCTAATCATACAAAACCATGCAAACACCAGCCAAGCAGCCAGGGGCAGCTTACATTGTGGACAAGTGTGATTTGTGGCGTTGGCGTTGCTGTTGGGACACTGAAGCATATGCTTCGTTAGTTGAGATTTTATGCAAAATTAAACCCTCATCAAATTGAACTGAGATAAAAAACAAAAGTACAAATTGAAGAAACACACAAATCACAAAGAAGCGAAAGAACAAAACCGAAATTGGCAAAACAATAAAAGTCACAGTGTGCATGTCCAACGTCAATGGAGAATTCGCCATGCGCCTAGGGCTTTACGTAGTAGCCGTCTAATGAAAAGTGCGAATACGCAAATACTTAAACGAAACGTTGCAATGCGATGCGATGCAATGCGGTGGTGAGCAACGAAGTGATGACCTAATTTGTATGAAATCACCAACAAAGAATGGAACAGCATCAGCACAAGGACCAGCACCAGCACCAGCACTAGCAAAAAAAAAAAAGAAACAAAGTATTACAAAGGGCTGTAAATGAGTACTTCAGCTACGTGTCAATTACATATGAAACGTATAAAAATCGGAAATTTAGTGCGCGACGCAGCGCGCCAAGGGAAATTGTGTGCCAAAAACAAAAACAAAAAAAGAAAACAGAACAAAAACACACGAACGCGTTTTGTGTCGTATTCGTGACCAGAGACTTTGATCGAAATATGCAATTTTGGCGGTAAAAATAACTAATAACGAATCGTTTAGTGCCGAACTAATTTTCATTTCGCCAACTTTGCCGTTGTGTTTATTGATGGCGTCGTTATTGACGTCTCTGTTGATTTGTTCTTGTTATTGTTGTTGTGCTGTTGTTGTTGTTATTGCGCTTGCTGTTATTGAAGAAGTAAAATAAATAGTTGATAGATACATAGCATACGCATACATAGCATACCTATGTATATGTAAGTTATTTTAATTGCGCGTCCTGTGCACGTTTCGCCAGAATTTCGTGCTGATTTACCAATGACAATTCTGCTGATGTCGATAGTTGTTCTGCTAATGGACAAACAGTGATGCCTTGAAATATCGACAACTGCGCTTTCCCATTAACGTCCCCATCTAGCCATCGATGGTTATGCTGTTGCCGACGTTGACTGACGCCAGCGACAACCCCCGTCGGGTCGTAGCAATGTTAGCAATTATCGAAAAATCATGTTCTGTGAATTGATAACTGAAGTGAGAACGAAAAGTAAAAGAAAACAAAAAAATTTTAATTAAAAGCACAAAAAAAAAACACAAAACGATGTCGGCACATAGTTACACGTATAAATTTCACCCCATCGCTAACACCTTATGATGCAGACGGCTAACCATTGTATGAAGAGCACTTACCGACACTGCAGACACTGCCACTGCCCACATACCAGATACGTACCTTCAAATATATATATATTCAAATGTACCTAAAAGTATTCGTACAACCGCAGCTTTACTAGCAGTTACACGGTATATATTTACATACACACATCCATACATACTTACATACATACATACGTATGTATTCGTAGAACGATTTTGAATGGATGAGGAGGAGAATTTTTATGATTCATCATCGTCAGGATCGATTGTTTTCCAGTGGATTGGCTTAGAGACGGCCGAACAACTGCCACCGTACATAATGCGCTACTACAATAATTTGCATCAGCAGGTATGTAAGTACTTCTGCATAAATACACCTACACACACGCACACAAACAAACTATGTACTTGCACCACAAAACATTTTAGGCAAATTTTTTTTCCTTCTTAAATTTGAATATAATGGTCAGAAATTTCCATTGCTGTGCATGTGTATGTGTTTGCCACATCCTATTTGGATTTTCGTTCGTTTGCTGCCTTGTTGGTTGGAAGTGGAGGACTACAAAGGCGATTAAGGGCTTAGATATAAGCCGGACAAGTACATCACAAAGGAAAAAGGGGGGAAACAATGTTAAAAAGCTTTTTCGTTTCTCATTTGTATCATTAGCGTGTGCCCAATAACTACTGTTTTTTTAGGTAGCCTGTGTTTATTGAGTGCTGCCAAATGTTTGCTAGTAGCGTAGTTGGGGAATGGTCGTTGAAGAAAGATGCCAAAAAAAAAAGAAAACAATTTAAAATAAATCTGTTTAAGGTAGCAAAATTTGCCTTTCAAGTAAAACCTTAAATTTCAACAGCATATTTTTGCTTTAAATAAACAGACGGTAATTGGCATTGCTCAATGAAATGCTTTATATCTTTCAACTGTTTTCTACAAAATTTGGACCACGATTTGTGAGGCGGAAAGTACTAAATAAAGAATAAATAAATAATTGGCGCGTGTACTTCTGTGAGGGGCTCAGCCGTGCTCCTCCTCCTATTTGTGGCGTGAGTCCTGATGTTGTTCCACAAATTGAGGGCGCTACAGTTTTAAACCGACTCCGAACGGAGTTATTTTATTATTATTTTCTATCACTTTGCTGTTTCTTGCATGATAGTCACGCACCAACCCATTCGGCTACGGCGACCGGGTTGGTCCATATAGGAGGGACCATATAGTGGCTTTTTTAAACATATATTTTTTGACAGTGGCAGCTCCTTCGCGCTGGTTGGAAATCATGGCAGAAACTCAGTAGCATATCTTCACGGAAAGAAATTAATCGCTTTCCGTTTGAACAACTTTGGGACATATCGCAAGCTTATTTCCGAAGCCAATGTTGTGTAGCCCCTAATAGAGCGCTTATTGAGAAGAAGTCAAAATCAGATTTTCTGACTAAGCGCACTTTCATCCCAGCTGCGAGGTTAACATGGTAGTATCTGGGGATCGGAATACACAGCCTTCGAGAATTCAATGCATTCTCAGGGAGTGACAGTTTGTTACAGATTTTGGAGCGATGGCATCATTGTCCCAGTTTTCTTTGAAAATGCCGTTGGAAACGCCATTTCCGTCAGCGGGGAGCGCTACAGAGACGTGTTTAATGACTTCTTGTTTAGCTGGAAATGGAAGACATGAACTTAGAAAATGGTGTCCATGTTACAATTTATCATTTGCGCGTAAATTGTTTTTTGATAGTTTTAGCCGTCTCGCGTATGTCAATTGGCCACCTCGGAGCTGCGATTTGACACCGCAAGACTTTTTAGGTGGAGTTGCCGTGAAGAACCGATATTATGCATACAATCCCTGGTATTTTTTTATTCGCTTCCAATTATTCTATATAGCTGTGGCATTAACACAGTGCATCTTTACTGCCACATCAGTGACGTTATAGCGCGAAGAAAGTTGAAACATCTCGCCCGAAAGAAAGACACATACGCTCAGCCCAACCCAATTATATATTAGGTTTATTAAGGGAACTTAGTTTTGATGGACAAAAGACCTCACTTTTCCTTTTATCAATTAAACCCTCTCCTAAATTTAAACCACTTTTAATTGAATTGAAAGCAAAGACAATATTTTGAGACGGAGATTTTAGTTTGGACATTATACATGTGGTCACTAATTTCTTCTTCTTAATTGGCGTGATAACCGCTTACCCGAGTTCGGCCGAGTTTAACAAAGCGCGCCAGTCGTTTCTTTCTCGTGCTAACCACACCAAGTGAAGCCAAGTCCTTCTCCACCTGATCTTTCCAACGCAGAAAGCGTAGCCGCTGGATCTTTATTCGCTGCGCTATGTCTATGTCGTCGTAAAGCTCATCGTTCCATCGTCTACGATATTCGCCATTACCAACGTGCAAAGGTCCAAAAATCTTAAGCAGAATCTTTCTCTCGAACACTCCAAGCGTCGCTTCATCGTATGTTGTCATCGTCCAAGCTTCTGCGCCATACGTTAGGACGGGCATGATGAGAGCCTTATAGAGTGTTAGTTTTGTTCGTCGAGAGAGGACTTTACAGCTCAGTTGCCTACTTAATCCAAAGTAGCACTTGTTGGTAAAAGAGATTCTACGTTGGATTTCAAGGCTGACATTGTTATCGGTGGTAATGCTGGTTCCTAAATAAACGAAGTATTTTACAACCTCGAAATTATAACTGTCTACAGTGACGTGGGTGCCGATACGCGAGTGCGGCGACTGTTTGTTTGAAGATAAGAGGTACTTCGTTTTGTCCTCGTTCACCACCAGATCCATTCGCTTTCCCTCTTTATCCAGTTAGGAGAAGGCAGAACTAACAGCGCGGTTGTTAAGGCCGATGATGTCAATATCATCGGTATACGTCAGCTATTGTACGCTCTTATAAAATATTGTGCCTGAGCGATTAAGTTCTGCGGCTCGTACGATGCTCTCCAATATCAGGTTAAAGAAGTCACACTACAGCGAGTCACCCTGTCTGAAACTTCGTTTGGTATCAAACGGCTTGGAGAGGTCCTTTGCAATTCTGACGGCGCTGCTGGTGTTGAGCTACGTCAGCTTGCGTAGCCGTATTAGTTTTGCGGGGGTACCAAATTCAGACATCGCGGCATACAGGTAACTCCTTTCCGTACTGTCGAATGTAGCTTTGAAGTCGACGAAAAGATGGTGTGTGTCGATTCTCCTTTCATAGGTCTTTTCCAAGATTTGGCGTATTGTGAATATTTGGTCGAAGGTAGACTTTCCAGGTCTGAAGCCACACTGATAAGTTCCAATCAGTTGGCTGACGGTGGGCTTCAGCCTTTCACACAATACGCTCGCTGGAACTTTATAGGCTATATTTAGAAGACTAATCCCGCGGTAATTGGCACAGATTGCAGGATCGCCCTTCTTATGGATTGGGCAGAGCACACTTAAATTCCAATCGGCAGGCATGCTTTCATCCGACCATATTCTGCATAGGAGCTGATGCATGCACCTTACCAGCTCCTCGCCGCCATGTTTGAATAGCTCAGGCGGCAGTCCGTCGGCGCCCGCGGCTTTGTTGTTCTTTAGCCGCGTTATCGCTATTCTCACCTCGTCATGGTCGGGTAGCGGAACGTCAATTCCGTCGTCAACGATTGGGGTATCGGAATCTTCACATTCTCTGTGACATGCGCAGCTGTCACTGTTTAACAGGTTCGATAACTGTTCCCTCCATAATTTAAGATTGCTTTGGATGTCAGTCACCAGTTCACCGTCTTTGTTCTTACAGGAAAACGCCCCGATCTTGAAACCTTCTGTAAGCCGCCGAACTTTCTGGTAGAATTTTCGGGCATTGTTCCTATTGGCCAGTATCTACAGCTCCTCGCACTCACGTATTTCGGCCTCTCGTTTCTTCTTTCGGATAATACGTCTCTCTTCCTCTTTTAGCTCTCTGTAGCGGTCCCACATGGCTCGCGATGCGCCTGATTGCAGCGTGCTCTATAGGCGGCATCCTTTCTTTCTGCGGCAGCATGACATTCCTCGTCGTACCAATTGTTTTTTCGGGCTCGCCGGAATCCGATTTCTTCTTCGGCGGCGGTACGTAGGGAACGAGAAATGTTGCTCCATTGCTCGTGCATGCCGGTTTGTTGGGCAGTGCTCTCTGAGAGCAGGAGTGAGAATCGAGTGGCGAATCTTCTGGCTGTCTGTTGTGATTGCAGCTTTTTGATGTCGAACATTCTTTGCGTAGGTAGATGTACGTTTTTTGCTGCACAGAGGCGTGTGCACAGTTTGGCTGCAACAAGGTAATGATCCGAGTCGATGTTGGGTCCTCGGATCGTACGTACATCTAAAAAACTAGAAGCGTGTCTTCCATCTATCACAACATGATCGATCTGGTTTCGCGTTTTTCGATCAGGGGACAGCCAGGTAGCTTGTTGGATCTTTTTATGCTGGAATCTGGTGCTGCAGACTACCATGGTTCGGACCCCGGAAGAGTCGATCAGCCTCTGTCCGTTACCGGATGTTTCGTTGTGCAGACTGAATTTTCCGACTGTGGGACCAAAAATTCCTTCCTTGCCCACCCTGGCGTTGAAGTCGCCAAGCACGATTTTTATGTCGTGGTGGGGGCAGCGCTCATAGGAACATTCCAAGCGCTCATAGAAGGAATCTTTGGTCGCATCGTTCTTCTCTTCCGTCGGGCCGTGGGCGCAAATTAACGAGATGTTAAAAAATCGCGCTTTGATGCTGATTATTGCGAGACGCTCGTATACCGGAGTAAACGACAGTACTTGGCAACGAAACCTCTCTCCCACAACGAATCCAACACCGATTTGCGCTTCTTTACATGGCAGCTGTAGGAGGGTCCCAAACCCAGCTAACAAGCAGCTATCCTGGAATGCCTCGCCAGCTGCTACCCAGAGGATACGTGGGCTAATCCCGGCCGTTGTGAGCTGCTTGAACCATATGCAGAAGAATCGTCCTGGCCACTCCCAAGTGAATGGCTATCAGTAACTTTCCCCACTTGCGTGGACTTCTACACACGGAACCATCCTCCACTAATTTCCAGGTATTTAAAAACTTCCCAGTGCATTTCCGCTGCAATAAAGAGCTTCGTAAATACTGAAATCGTAGCGCCTATCACATATTTATAGCACCACACCAATACGCATACTAAAAAGTTGAAAAAAAGCTCGTTTAAAAACTTAAAAAATTATACATTTGTCTTCGATTAAACCGCTCATTTTGCTCCTGTATCTACATTATTTAATGAAGGCTCGATTTTAATTGTAAATTCATAAAAAAAGTAGTACCTAAAGAATCTGGAATTTAAACTATTTTCCCCGATATCAGGTTGAAGAAATCACACGGCAAAGAGCCACTTTGTCTGCTACCTTGTTTGGTATTACACGATTCGGATAGGTCCGTCCTTAGTCTAACTAAGGCTCTTTGTTATCTTATCACTACCGAAAATGGGCTACAATTGTCAAAGTGATATTTGGTTTGGTTAACTTTTAATTTGAACTAAAAACCAGCCAATCCAAATGCTTTATGAGCTAAAAATGTTGTGAATACTTGTGGAATCAAGATTTGCTAAGCATTAAAAAAAGTACTGTTAGAAGTAAAGTGTCGTACATTGAATTAAGCGGAACAGTGATAGAGATGCTGTGTAACACTTCTCATCTCCTCCTTGTCTCAGAAATCATTGGAAGGGGAACTCCCCTCTTACCTCATACCCATTACACAGTGCTTTGCTATTAAGGTTACTATTTAGTTAATGTGTAAAAGATGCAGATGTATTTACGACCAGGTTTCCTTTGTCTGACAGAACGGTTCTATAGCTAATCTTATATTTTTTGTCTCGTTGAATAAAATCCACCTAAACAAACACTGCTACACAAATTACTCTGTCACTTTCCTAGAAGCAGTTCACAGAGATATCTCTGTGATCAATAACTTGGACTTCGCTAGTGAATCATTGCAAAGCCAGCTCGTTTGGATAACGAAGTAAAGATTCTCAGAGCGATTGGCGGGGTTTCCGATTCAACACACTTATTTTCGCGCTGTTGAAATGCGGCTTTTCACACCTGAAGCGATCCCAGGTTTATTTTTGTTCGTTATATTGTATATATATTAAGTATAATTTTTATTTGCTGTTTAGAAGAGGTATTATGGAGATCAACAGCAAAACAAATTGGAAAAAAGTCATATGGCACAGCAAGTTCATCATTACATTACGGCATCCGAAAGAGACTTTTCGAAAGCAATCTTTTATTTCATCCAATGGATACTCTGATTTATAGCGGAAGTTTATTTCGACATCCTCCAAGACATTGCATGAAAGCACAAATTCACCCACAAATTCTGGATGTCGACCATCAGGTCATTGTTGATAATCGTCAGTGACCAGTATTGGGCACAGTGCTCACATGTCGGATCAATTCCACGATTTCCATGTTTTTATCGACTTCTACAAAGCGCGTCTCATCTTCGAAGTCTATATTAGCAGCGCTTGCCATTCACTGTTATGGCAGCTCCTTTCGAAATGAGGGCTGATTATGACTTGCTAAACCTTACTGAACAGAAATATCAACACAGTTCGCCATTCTCAGCTGTCAAACCATTTTTTATTCCTTTATTATTTCACGTGGGAACCATAATTTTCGAAAAAATATACAAACTAATCCTAGCCGAATGTGTTGGTGCGGGACTACCATTTGGGCGTACATAGGTTCGAATCTTCATGCTTGAAACAGCAAAATGATAGAAAAAGTGTTTTCTACGTACCTCGACATGCAATGGTAAGCCTTTGAGTATATTTCTGCCATGAAAAAGCACCTCATTAAAACCAACCAACCAAAACTGCCATTCGGAGTCGGCTTAAAACTGTAGTTACCTCCATTTGTGGAACAACATCAAGAGGCACGCCACAAATAGGAGGAGGAATACGGCCAAACACCTAACAGAAGTGCATCTGGCGAAAAATGCTCGGTAATAGAATGCGTACATTCTTTATAAAGTGTTTGGCCAAGCCTCTTCTCCAATTTGTCTTGTGCTACTTGTTGTTGTTTTAAGTCAACTACGAAGGACAGATAGTTTTCTTTTTATGAGAAGCAGAAATGCACTCCGGCTCCTCTATACTTTGTTGTTTAGTGCCCACAATGGGCTTTCAACACGTACCCACCGAAGGATAAACACGCACAAACCCACTTGGCTATGGTGGGTGCGTTTTGTAATCGATATACATAAATAGATACATACATATTTCTATTGTAACTTTTTCCCCCAATTTTCTGTTTCAATATTTATCACAATAATTCATCAAAATTATTTCTAAGTGAACTCGAATCCTACTTCTGAAAGCTTTAATTATATAATATGTAAGCAATTTACCTGCCCTCCTACCTCTTGCCACATTACATATTGAGGTTAAAAGCTGTTGCTTAATGATTTTCTAATTTCTTTAGTGATTGTTGGCAACACTGTGATATTGTGTTGCAACAGCAGCAAATATGTTGATAAATTTTTCATTTTGGTGGAAAGTGATAGTAAATGAAATGCAAAAGAGACGAGATGAAAAGAATGATTCGCGAATTGGCAACGGCACTTGGCATCGAATCCATCATCTTAACGATTCACGACAAATTTGGGTGATTGCTGTTCCGATTTACGGCTTAACAAGTATGTTTGATTGTGCGATTGAGTGGTTGAGAGTGCCGTGAGTGGTTGTCTCAACATCAGCGAGTTTGTGTTTATGTAAGTTTATAAGCGCCGCGCGTGTGTATGTGTGGATCTTACAGCTTCAAGCTTAAGCGTTCTTGTACTCGTATGTACGTAGATATGTACGTATGATAGACGTTGACGTATGGCTTGTACCATGGCATCGAGGCATTTGTTCGGCTGAACTGTGCTATGTATCTCGGACTTAGATTATATGTATATGTGTACGTTTGTGTGTATGCATGCATGTATGTGTTTTATTATTCAAATTGCAGCATTGTGAATCCTTGACCTACCCACATATGTGCACAGCTATCGCCCATGTTGAGCATATCTATGTACATATGTATGCACATAGTTGTCACTTCGATTGTTGTGCCTGCCGTCCCAGGCGCTGCTGTCACTGTTGTCGCTTAAGTTTTCAACGTTAGTGGCAATGGCGGTGGCGATGGCGACGTTATCATCGTAGCGCATATTGTTCGACCTATACAAATGCATTGCACACACATACAGCCTGTGGAATTAACAGTCATTCACTCGTAATCACTGCAAATCGTTCGTACCGCATTAATTAAATTTTCACAAAAGCTCAATATTCAAATTGTAACCCAATACCCTTTTGGT
Source organism: Anastrepha obliqua (assembly GCF_027943255.1). Taxonomy (NCBI): domain Eukaryota; kingdom Metazoa; phylum Arthropoda; class Insecta; order Diptera; family Tephritidae; genus Anastrepha; species Anastrepha obliqua. Next base: position 122,219,407 of record NC_072892.1, read on the forward strand.
AGACTATTGCCAAGCGTGGTGTGGTGGTGGATGTTGCAAAATGTTCGAGCATTCACTTTATTCATTTTGCGTATGTAAATAAATGACAATAAATGTTTGTTTTTTTTGTCCTTTTTCTCGATTCTCAGATTCTATTGTTGTTGCATGAATTTTGGCCTTGTCAGTAAGAATAAATGGATGGTACTCGTAGAGTTGTTTGTTGGTTGCTTTGAATATATTTAAATACATACATACGTATGTACTGTGAGTGTGTGTGTGCTTGCTTCCAAAACCCGACATAAGTAGCACAATTGCAACAGTTGATGTGAGATGATAGTGAATGAGTGCAGACGCAGGCTCGGATTGCGAGGGAGCAAATTGAGGGGTTTGTCATTGAATCCGAAAAGTTGCCGGATTAAAGTGTTGTGTAAACCGAGATTTCATTTATAAAATTGGCTTTGAGCAGAAAAGTGGAAGATAATTGGTTCACTTGAGGTTGTTGTTAATTAATTGTATAATCCGTTGACAACAAATTGTGGTTGCCTTTGTGTATAACTAAGTGTGGATGTGGCTGTGCCTGTGCGTAGGCATACATACTTACTATACTTATATGTGTCTGTATGTATGCGCAATATGTCGTGAGTTTGGTCGTTTACCTTAATAATTTGGGTTTCTTCACGAAGGTGCACACTTGGTGGTCACACAGACGCGTGTGCGTATAGGGCGCGCACATACATACATACACAAGTGGGGTACTTCAGACTTCACATGTTTTCAAAAAGATCAACTGAAAGTATAATATTAAGTTTGTATATTTTAAACTTTTGGGTGGATTTTATGCCAAGTCAAGATGGTTTTTACTTTTACTGTTGCTGTTACTTTTTTTATTTATCAAGTGAAATCGCAAATGTAAACTTTCACTGAGAAGAAAATCCGTTTCGAACGGTGTAGCATTGCTTTTTCATCGGCATGAAAAAGGAGTAGGTCGGTCGCCACCACAGCCGAATGCGCTAGTGCGTGACTACCATTCGGTAGTGCCCGGTCTCGAAACTCCGGGCATGTAATCGCAAACGATAAAAAACGTTTTTTCTGACAGCAGTCGCCACTCGGCAGGCAATGGCAAATCACCGAGCGTATTTCTGCCATAAAAAAGTTACACATAAAAACTCATCTGCCCTTCGGAGGCGAGCGTAAAAGTGTAGGTCTCTGTATTTTGTAGAAAAACAACAAAATGCACATCACAAACAGGAGGAGGAGCTCGACCAAATGCAAAGCAACGCATATGGCCATGAAAATGGATACCCTACGAATATACAAGGTTTTAAAATTAATAACAGATATTCAATTCTATGTGGTTTTTATTCCATAGATTAATATAACAAATACATATATACATATATATTTGGCGCGTACACCCTTTTTGGGTGTTTGACCGAGCTCCTCCTCCGAGGAGCTTTTTCATGTAGGTTTGCCATTGCCTGCCGAGGGGCGACCGCTATTAGAAAAATGTTTTTCTTAATTTGGTGTTTCACCGAGATTCGAACCTACGTTCTCTCTGTGAGTTCCGAATGGTAGCCACGCACCAACCCATTCGGCTACGACATAAATAATAATTAAAGGATCTTTTGAAACTTAACACTTTTTGTACCGCGCGAAAGGAGCGAAGAATACTGGGCCGAATCGACGAAAACGAACATAGGGGTGATATTAAGGCGTTTTGGGATTTTCAATAATTTTTGTTTGCTGGTGAATTGCTTTATTTTGCATTAATACATCATGTTTTGACTTGACTTTAGCAAAATTTCAAAAAAACAAAAAAGTATTTGTAAAAGTTATCGCTGTTTGTGTGGGCTACAGAAGTCCCTTGCGCTGATCAACACAAGTCCTTGGGGATTCATCTAAAATCAATCGGACAAGAGAAATTAGTTTTATTAATAGACAATCTTGTGCCTGATCGAAGCTTTTTTTTCAAAATTAACAATATGGCGGCCTCAGGAAATATTTTTCAGATTTTCGAGAAAAAACCGACAATTAATTGTTTAAAAAAATATCGAAATTAAAAAAAAAAAAACAAAAATCCTTCAATCAGGCACGAGTTTTTTATGTTTTTCAAAAGCAGTATAAATTTTATTAAAATCTATCAAGCAGTTTTTAAGTTACAGTGATCACCAGTTCAAAAAACATAGTTTTGAGAAAAAACGCATTTAAAGTTTTGCTGTCGATATCCGGAGCGTCCCAGCGCCCTTTGTTAATTGTTGAATAACTCGAAAAGTATTTGTCGGATTCACTTCAAATTTTCACACAATATTTTTAAGATATTATATTTTAAGAAATTGCAAAAAAACAATTTTTTGAAAATTCTGACAAAATTTAAAAAGCAGCAACGGAGAATAAAACGACGGCAATTGTGTTTCGATATTATTGAAAATTTAATTTTTCCAAAAACGTAGCAACAAAACTCATACAATTTTTCGCTGTTATTTGTGTTTCTGTGAAAACGTTGACGGCTTTTGAACACTGATTGCACATTAGATGGATAAGGAGAGACTGAAAAAGATTTTAGGCTCGCCGTGTCAATGCACGGGTGCCACGTGAGTTTTCTGAAAATTATTTGAAACATAGTAAATATTGCGATGTCGGTGCAGAGAAACTATCGACGGATAATCAAGGAATATCTCGAGTCCCGTTTCTATCTTATCGCTGTAAAATATACTTATACAGATCCTCAGCACTAATCAGCATAAGTGGAAACAAAATTACCATTTTTTTCATTTGTGTTGCATCGAATATGTACCATTCTAACAGTTTATAAAGTTATTTTGAAACATAGACCTCTTGTGATGAGTATAAAAAGGCTCCAAAGGAGGCGCAAGGATATAGTGTCGTTGGAATTTTTGGCAAGTGCACCAAATGACGACAAAAAATGGGAAAATAGAAATAAAAATATATTCGATACAAAAAGAACTTAGCGATTTGAATAAAAATCCTGTTTAAATTTTCGAAGTTTCATCAATAACCTCTGTGCCCATCATGATTGTCACTGACTTTTTGTATTCGATTTGGCATAGAATTAATAATCCCACGGCAGGTTTCTGTGGGAGTGAAATACTATAGTTTTTTGATGTTTTGCCGTAAATGCTCCCTATTTTTCAAATTTCCCTAAAGGTTTTCAATGGGGCTTAGGTCGGGTGACTGACTGTGTTAATCGGCAAATGCAAAACTTTAGCATTATTTTGTAAAAACCATTTACGTACTAACATTGCAGACTGTTTTGGGCCATTATTTTGGAACAAAAAAACCACCGAAGTGGCACATTCAGCTCAGCAAGTGGTAGCATCACATCCATTTTATTTATAGGCCCGACTCCATACCAAGAGAAGCATCTCCAAATCATTTATGTTGCCGCCATCGTGCTTGTTATCTTTTTTGTGAACCGCGGACAGAACTTTTGTTCTGTACGACGCTTGACATTTTGCCCAGCATCATTTCCAAATAAATTTCTTTTTGTTTCAACGCTAGTATTTCATACCATTTCTGGTCCACACCATGGCTTGTGCTCCTGAGCAAAACTTTTCTCCTTACTTAAATTTGATTGTTACAACACAGGAATTTTGCGAGTTATTCTGCCTGGTAGGCTCTTGTTGTGCAATCGTCACCGTACATTTCTCGCTGACATTACGTTGTTCATTTCAGCTGCAATAGTGTTTGATGACATAAAAGTGTCCTTCTTGGCAAGAGTTGGGACTCTCTTAAATGATCAGTAGTGCGAGTCGTTTTATTTTTGCGACAATGTCGTGCTGTGGATTTGTTTTGGGCTTAAAAACATTTACAAGTTACTCAGCGATGGACTTGCATTCGTTTTCCATATTTTTGTTTTCGAAAATTGACAACAAGCCTTCGCTCCTCAACAAGCCTCCAATGCTGCGCAACCATCTGTGAAAGTAATTCATATTAATTATTAGTTTAAATGAACTATCTAATTCGATATTTAAGTTAAATTCGATATTTGCCACATAATTGGTTAAAATGCAAGAGTTATCCGCAAAGCACTTATTTTAGTGGCCACGAAAAATTACAGCTTATGTACTATTTACTTGATGAGGTCAGTACTACCACTCGAGTACTAGAGAGCAATACAGTGTGAACAAGGTATAGAGTTTTCTAATAACAAGTGTTATTGGTGAATGGATTGCGCTATCGGGGGGTGATTAACGTTTATTTTCAACAAGACGACGCTACGTGCCACACAAGCAACGAAACCATTGATCTTTTACGGGAAAAGTTTCCGTACCATATCTTTCGAAGAGGTGATCACAATTGGCCACCGAGATCGTGTGATTTAACACCTTGTGACTTTTTTCTTTGGGACCACGTAAAAGAGAAGGTCTACGCCAACACCCAACAGCCCAGGATCGATTCAAGACCTCAAGGATGGAATTCGTGAGGTTATCGAGGACATAGGGCAGCCACTTTGCAATTCGGTTATGGAAAATTTCATAAAAAGGATATTGTCCCGTAAGCGTGGTCGTGGTGGTCATTTACCTGATGTTATTTTCCACTATTAGCCGCATATCTTTCTCTTTATAATGAAATAAACATCCGAACATTTATATTAAAAATTAGCATTTTCCTTTGAATATCAAAATAACACCTCTTATTGGAAAACCCTTTATAAGCTTGTATTCTCTCTCTCGCTCTCATTGCCTTGTCCCTATCTGGAGACGGTCCCCCTTGACCTTATGCACCAGGTTTCTCTGTCCTGCGTCGTCACATCAGGAAGTTGCTGCTCTCTATTTTGTCCCTTTGTATCACATTTAACCAGCTGGACTGTGCTGTTGCCCTAGGTCTTATTGGCTTATTATGCTCATGGCGACTTCGATGATGTGGTCTTCGTCCCTATGCATTACGTGCCCATACCATCTTAGCCTGCCTTCACTCAATTTCTCCGATATTGGTACAATTTTCATATCTTCCCGTATGCTCAGCGAAGCATTTTCGTTTCAGTCACGTGCATCTTTTGGTTGTGATTAGCTGACGTTGTCCAACATTCCGGCCCGTAGAATATTACTAGTCTCACGTTGATTTTGTTCACCTTACCTTGATCGTTAATGGCCTTTTCCTGTCACTTAAGGCGCCCGTCAAGCTGCAACACTTTAACCATGCCGCATTAACTCTATGTTTCACATCTTCGTGTGTGTTTCCATTTTTGCTCAGGATCGATTCCAGGTACTTGAAACTTGTTGTTACTGTTATTGGCCGCCCAATAATAGAGGAGTCCTCTCGTTGGTATGTTTCCTCTTCGCCAAATGGTAGGTGCAGGTGTTCGGGTGTCTTCATATTTATGCGGATTTCGTGGTTTGCCAATTTATCATTCTAAATGTTCAATTTTCTCTGCAGGCAACCGAAGTTCTCTTTAATTAAGACCATATCGTCGGCGTAAAGGATATTCCATGGTGGTTTGTCTTGAACTTTAGCTGTGAGATGATCCACAACAATGTTAAGTTGTAAACTCGTACTATTTCCATAAATTATTTCATAAACCTGTTGAAAAGTGCAGACATATTTGCTTGGAAATTTAAATAATTATACTTTAGCATGACAGCTATGAAGATATTCTGAATTCCAAATAAATTATTGCACAGTTATTTTACAATAATACGACGTTTGACCACATGTTGTCAAACCGGGCGACGCCTACTTTGAAATACTCAAATGGGGAATTCTACGCTACTCGGTTTATTCACCTAATATGGATTCATCTATCTAAAGGGTGGAGAATGTTAACGGTTTGGAGAATCCTTGCTAGCCTGGTTTATTGCTGCTCAGTTGAGCTTACACAGTCATTCGATAGTGGTTAACTAAAAACTTGTTTTAGCCTGATTAAATGTTCTTAAACGACTTAAGTTTTGAAAGTCAGAGTCTACTTGGTGCGAGCGTATTGCTACTCATGATCACGTCAGTAAAACTTGGTTTCCGATACCAGCAAAAAAAGGCAGGCCAAAAAATATCGCTAACATATCTCGATATCGCAGTACGTGAGCGGGCAGCGTGCTTCCAGCTGCACTTCCAAAGAGAAATGGTCCAATGACACTAGCAGACCATAATGCGCACCAACCAGTAACAGGAAAGGACTGTATTATTATTATTGCTACTTCGCCAAAGTCTACTTTGTAAAGCACAAACTGCGTTTCATAAGCTAAATAGACTGTGGCGATCTCGCACCTTGTAACTAACAAAACAACTTTAAATCTTCACTACCAGCGTAAAATCGGTTCTCCTTTATAGTTCTGAGACCTGGCGTGAGTCTGACCACATAAGCCGACGTCTTCAAGCGTTTGTCAACAAAAAAACAAAAAAAAAATAAATAATTGGCGCGTACACTTCTGTTAGGTGTTTGGCCGAGCTCCTCCTCCTATTTGTGGTGTGCGTCTTGATGTTGTTCCACAAATGGAGGGACCTACAGTTTCAAGCCGACTCCGAACGGCAGATATTTTTATGAGGAGCTTTTTCATGGCAGAAATACACTCGGAGGTTTGCCATTGCCTGCCGAGGGGCGACCGCTATTAGAAAAATGTTTTTATTAATTTTGCTTTCACCGAGATTCGAACCAACGACCTCTCTGTGAATTCCGAATGGTAATCACGCACCAACCCATTCGGCTACGGCGGCCGTTGTCAACAAATGCCTCAGAATTATATGCCGTATCTTTTGGCCGCGGAGAATCTCAAAAATGGATCTTCTTCTGTTTACTAGAAGCTGATCAATTAATTTCGAAATAAAAACATGGAAATGGAATTGAATTGGACATACTCTCCGTAGGGAAGACGGGAAACCAAAATGGCTTTTCGATGGAATCCGCAAGGAAGTCGACGCAGAGCGATGCACTCGTCAAACTTGAATGTGCACAATCTCCCTCAAGAGTCCTTCCACCGCCTCTGACTAGAAGCGATTTTTATGTTTTTTTTTTTTAATATCATAGTTTTTTATTTTCAATGGAGAATGATGTTAATTTATCAAGGAATACAAAAAAATGTAAATTATTATTATTTGCTAGCGCGTCGGCCGGGGGCGTAAACTGTCGACCGCAACCTGTGACCCGTTCGGTAGCCCCCAGCTGGGCTTCCATGAAAAGAAAGAATTTCCGTGATGCCAGAGGACTCTCAACTTATTGCCATTGATTTTCCAATGCCCAAAGCAAAAGCAACGAACTGATTTTTATAAAATATAAATTGGTTACTAAAAAATATGTCAAAAGCGAAGACCGCGGCGAGCTGTGACAGTTGTCAAAATGCAATCCCACCAAATGCAAATATTGTGAATAAATTTGAAGCTCTTGTTGGCTGTGCAAATCCAGTGCTATATAATTCCTATTTAATTGATTTCGACCTACAACATCAGGAGCTAAGTGTACAACAATCACACATTTTCTGCTCTAAAATTGAATGGCTTTTTTAACGTTTAAAAAATATGTTGAAATGCAGCAGGAATGTCATCGCAAAAAAAATGCTTTCTTTTTGTTTTTTTTTTTTTTTTGCACAAAATGTGAGCATTTGCAGCTGAATAATATACGAGGGTCGTTTCAAGAGTTCGTGCAAAATCAGAGAGACGGCATTAGTGGCGCGTATCGAGTTTATGTTTAGTTGAGACGTTGAGCGCTTCGCCGATCTTTCTGACCTTTTCTATCGGCAGACAGAAAGCGGTCGCTCTCTAAGTATGCGATAATGTAAAAGTATCAGCGATCGATTCCCTGTTTCTCTTTCAAGAAGTAACCGAGAAAATCTATCAGTTACGGAATTTCGGAGACAATTGGTAAATGGACTGACACAGTGAGTTGATGAACAAATTCCACTTTGGGAAGGAAATTTTTTTCCATAAATTACAGAAAAAGCAAGGAAGTTCGGAAATACTGTTCTGGTTGTTATGATGAAAATTCAATATCAGGTTTTAAGAAAGCCATAAATTTAACAAAACAAGTAGTTGCATTTTGTTACATGTCACACTTTCCCAGCCACACTTTTGCTTAGAATGCTTCAGTACAGCTCATTAGAAGAATTTTTCTTTTTGCTACGCTCCTTCAGGTTACATTTATCTTTTAACTTTAATACTGTTGGGTCCCCGAAAAGTGTAAGGACGGCTACGGGGAAAGATCAGCGCCGGTCTCTAGGGACCGGGGTCGCGCTCAATGTGTTAGTAGCATCTCTTGCAAGAACACACTAAGTTTCAACCAGATCGGTATATTTCTTTGTGTTTGTGGCATTCGTTTGAATCGAGGAAGTCGAGTGATTTTCCTTTTCCATTACGAAAACGCACCAGCTCATGTCCCAGCAGTTGTGCTCGCAAAATTAATAGCAATAGGGTTCTAACACTTTTCACATTTCTTTTATATTCCAGACTTGGCTCCCTCGAACTACTATTTCCTCCCCAATTTGAAGAAATGGCTGGTAGAAAAAAGATTTTATAAAAGCGAGAAATGAGTGGCTATTTTTCAGACTTGTACACATTTTATGGCGCGAAAGGGCTCAATAAACTAGAACAGCATTTGAAAAAGTTTATAAGCCTAAAAGCAGACTATGCCGAAAAATAAAAACAAGTTTATCCCAAACAATTAGTTAGTTTTCATTCTATTACGTACTTTTCAAACGACCCTCATAAAATTTAGCGAATTCAAATTTCGCAATATTAATATTTATTGCATGGCTTTTGCATACGTATATACCTACACACACATATGCATACATATTTATAAACTTTTTACAGTTCGGTAGCATAGCGCCTTGCAGCTAAAGTTAGAATCACAGCACACTGAATAATGAAAGTTGTGAACAATGCGCGCGTAATGTAGCTTTTTCATTGGTTCTCTATCAATTCATTCCTGCGAGTGCACTCTCATGTGTGTGTGTATGTGCGTATGCATATGTATGCACAAGACTCTCAGTCATTTGCGCACATATGCATTTTACTGTAACTACTCGTCCGAGCTGAAATATGAAAATATAAAATATTAATTTAAATGTTTTGGAAAAATAACCTTTTTTATATACTAGTAAAAGTTTTCTTCCTCGCAAAGTCCGTTCGACGCAATGATTTTATCGTCAGCATCGGTAATGGCCAACAATGGCGCGCGCACGGCGTGTCCCACTAACGCTTCTTGAATTCAACTTGGCTTTTGCCGCATCATACACCAGTTGGCGAGTGACTAGCGAACTGGCAAAATGACGCAGCAGCACTCCGTCGAAGCAGCGAAGTAGCCAAAGCAATTTGCTTGAATGTTGTTATTGTTGCTGTTGCTGTTGTTGTTACTGGGCAACTCCTATAATCACGTGCCCGTTTCTGTGTTAACATTTTAAGTGGAGCATTTTTGTATATTTTCAAACACACATACATACATGCATATATATGCACGTTTATATGTGTGTATGTATGAGAATGTCGCGACAAAACTAGTGCTGGCTATCTCGGTCGCTGCTGCTACTGCTACGACTGTTAGCTTTCGACTGTTGGCTGCAGCGACTGGGAGTTGCCTGATGAAAGTGTATGTATGTATGCACAAATGTCATGCTTCCATTGATGCAGACTTGCTTTGCCAGCAGGACCTACATTGAGTAGTTGGTTCATTTAATCCATAGTATTTATGTATGTCGGTAGGTTATGTTTACTTAATGTTTTCGATCCGCTCGCGTTCGTTTTTTTGTATATGAGTGTTTTTTTTTTGTTTTTGTTTTATTTTTTTTTATCCGGCCGGATTTTTGCGCATGGTCATACACTTAAACAAGCAAATGTTTTTCGTTTTTTGTTTCCCTCCTTATGAACTATGCAATATATGCCATATGTAAGACGTTTGTATGTTTGTATGTATGTAGGCACATGTGTACGGTATGCAAGTCATGTGGCCTGAACAGCAACTAAGTATGCCGTGTCGTACGTGAATGTGTTCAACAATATTACAAACGTAGCGAGTGCCTGTCGGCGGCCCCAACTACTATTTGTCTGTTTCGTCAGCGCGCGCTTGGTGTGGTGCGCTTTCTTTGCTTTTGCTGTAAGTCAGCAGCTACTCGGATATTCTTTGTAGGCAATGCACACCAACATGTTTTACTACCCGTAATTAGGTTGCGGTTGCGGTGGCTCGTTTTCATATCATTTTATTTCGATTTGTGACTTCATTCGTTTTCATTATTTTTCTTTACTAGTGCATTTATACACACACATACACATATACATATGTATGTATGCACTTATGTGTGTGTATGCAAAGAAGTCGAGTATGTCTATGTGCTTATGTATGCCGACGTCTTTTGGCAATGAATGTGAATCATACGCCGTGTATGCTCAAGCAGGCGTTAGTAGGAGCTGCGCATCCTTTTGTCAACCGCAAAGGATATCCCGTATTTTGTGAAAGCGGTTGTATACACCTTTTCTTTATGCATATATCCGAAATGATTGCGAATTGGCTGCAATGCGCGTAAGACGCTCGGGAGGCAAGGCATGAGTTAGAAACTCATTTTTACGCCCCAAGCAGTTGCGAAGGCATATACGAATGTACAAATCTATGAGTGTGCGTAATTCCTCCTGTGTCCGTCTATGTGTTTAATTTGTATTGCTCTAAGCCATACTCATATAAATGTATCTGCACACATACACATATGCAGACTTAACCGCCAGAATGATTACACTACTTACATACATACTTGTATGTGTGTGTAGGTTCGTGTATGTGTTCCTTGTATGCACACATATCTTGGCTTGTCAAGCAGTCCCTCAGCTTGTCAGCCAAGAGTTTATCTATCAGTCATACGCATAGCGCTTGCCACAACACCAACATTACTGTTACCACTACCACATTTGGGTGTATAAGTGTGCGTCTCCAATTGTGCAGTTGCTGAAGCCCTTTCTATTCAGCAGCTGCACTTATAAACAAAGATAAAATGCATGCTGTGAGTTCAAAGTGATGTGTCTTAGCAGGAGACACAGGAAACAGTGTAGCGAAGTTGAGAATATAATTGTAAAAACTTTACTTAGAAATGTGTTTCAAAATGAAGCCAAAAGTTTAGCTTTGTCTGTAAGTAAAAAATGTACATAAAATGTCTCAAAGATTTTTCTAATGCTCCAACCGCCTTGCGAAAAACTACTGGGGGAATCGGTACTTTGATCAGTGCCAATAAATTCTGATTATAATGGATTTTCGTTACGGTTGCCGCCGCATGGATTTGTGCGTGACTACCATTCGTTAAGGCGCTTTTTTGTTTTTGTTTTTGGAGGTGGCAAATGTCATTCAAAGCCGAAAAGTGTGAGATTTGTCTTTCGATTCACCCGCTAAAACCCATCCCAGCCTCGTTTCCCTCCCGTGGGACAAGCGTTAAGTATTACGTCACGCGAGAAGGAACGCCCTATTGCCTCTTCATGAAGATCTGCGTTATTATTCAGCGCTATGCAGTTTGGTAATTACTATTCTTGCCATATTACTTACAGCGGACCAATGTTCTTCTGAGTCAAGCATATTATCTACTAGGTTACTCACAACTATTGGCTTCCCAACCATAATTCACAATTCTTCCCTTTCGAACTCAAATCGAGAACAGACAAAGAATAAATGCTCTGTATTTTCAACTAAATTGTCACAAAAAGTGGAGTACGGGTCGTGCTCATGTTTAAATCAGGATAATATAAGCAGATAAGATTTAAAGGGTCCATGTCCGCTAAGTTCTTAAGTCAGTTAGAAGTAAATTTTTTAGATTCATCCATTTGAGGATATTCGGAAACAACCGATACGTCCATCGTCCTTTCCTAGAGTTCTTCCACTCCGCCTGCCAAGTACGGATGCTTCACTCCCGTTCAGTCTTTCGGTTGGTCAGCTGTGCTGAATCCGCTCGGTTTTTTTTCTCCTCAGCGAATTCGAAAGCGGTCAGCTCAACCGGCCGCCCCGTGTTTAAAACCCATTGTGCGCATGAATTACTAAAATTATGGAAAATGTCTGCAGGCAATGACAAAACCTCTGAGTGTATTTCTGCCCTGAAAAGGCTCCTCATAAAAAATCATCTGTCGTTCGAAGGCGGCATAAAAATGTCATCCATTTGGGGATGTACTGGCCAAGTAAAAATAAATAATGGAATTTCATGATAATTTTTGAAAAATACTTAGAATAAGCAAACAAATAAAATTTGCCTTTTAAATCCGGCAGAGAATAACGAATGCCTTGCACTGATTGGCTTTTCACTCTTTATTTAAGAAAGAAAATTTTTATTATTCATTTTTTATTTATTTATTCATTTTAAGAAGTCAAGAAAACATGATTTTAAACCGACTACTAAAACTAAAAAGGAATGAAAATATATACCTAAATAAAATTACAAACTTACATCTAACTAAACTAAGATACAGAGTTCAATAGTACAGAAAATGTTCACTTTGAAACTGAGAATACTGGGAGTTCTCATTGAAATCACGAACAGCACGTTCAATAGGAGCATTCTTCTTCTTAATTGAGCGGTAATCGCTTGAGCGAATTTGGCCGACTTCAACAAAGCTCGTCAGTCGTTTCTCGTTCTAACCGGCCTCAGTTGTAAACATCAAGTGAAGTCACGTCCTTCTCCACTTGATCTTTCCAACGCAGAGGAGGCCTTCCTCTTCCTCTACTACCATCAGATAGTACCGCATCGAATTCATTCAGAACCGGAGCGCGTGTATCCATTCGGACGACATGATTCAGCTAACGAAGTCGCTGGATATTTATTCGCTGCGCTATGTCTATGTCGTCGTAAAGCTCACGCAGCTCACTGCTCCGTCGCTTGCGATACTCGCCATCGCCGTTGTGCAAAGGTCCAAAAATCTTGCGCGAATCTTTCTCTTAAACACTCCAAGGGATGCCTCATCGGATGTTGTCATCGTCCAACGTTCTGCTCGTTAGGATCATTACGAGCATAATTTGTATTGAACTTATTTAAATAAAGGGTTTTTCAATAAGGGCGGGTAGATGTTGAAATGGAATAAAATGGCGTTTGCTGTGTGGCACGTAGCGCCGTCCTGCTGGAACCACATGTCGTCTAGGTCCATATGGTTCAATATGGGCGCAATGCGCGCAACGTTTGCGTTAATGAACACTCATTTTGATAATAAAGTTTTATCATTTGAACGTGCTGTTCAATCGTATAACTTGCCATGATGATTTGGCATAAACAACTGAATAATGAACAAAAGATTTGACAGATGTCACCAAAACAAAATGGCTGCCACAGGGCGCCAAAATCGACCCGCGCCAATTGAAAAACCCTTTAGAAAGGAGGAGCATTACAAAAAATTCTGGGAGATGGGAGAAAATTACTTAATACTTTGAAGCAGAAATGGACAATGAATGTTACCTTTAATGCCATTGAAAATAAGGGAGAGAGCAATTCTTGCCCTTCTTTTTACTTTCTAAAGACTAGAGGTTTATCAATTCCATATGTAGTAGGGTCCTCTAATGAGGAATAAAAAAATCATTTCATAGAGCCTCATTATTACAATAATATGCCAATAACAGACCAATGACAAAATGTCTGGTGCTCGAGCAAAATATTGTGCAAAGGATTTCTAGATGATCTATGGGCCTTCGCATGCTGTCGAAAGCGGATATGAAAATTTTAGTATGAACTTTAAGAAATCATCAACATTGCGTGACGCATGAAGACTGCAAGTCAACCGTCGAATCTATGTGAACATTTCTCTGCAGAATATCAGAGAGCATTGTATTACGACAATCTCAAATTAAAAGAGGATTTATACACACATCCTTGCGCGTTAGTTACGTCATGCACCCAAGACAAGTTGTGTGAGATTCACTGCAATATAGACATCCACACACGGACAAAATTATTCACACATTTCAATTTCACAAATAAAATATTAAGTTCAAAGAAAATTTAATATTTGGTAGGCATTCCTTTTTGCTTTATGACTGCATTAAATCTATTTGGCATAGAGTTAACTAATGTTTTAGTTGCATTTAGACCCAAATTTGGCCATTCCTGTTGGAGTACCTCCTTTAGTTGGGTTTTGTTTGTTATGTTAGTTTAGCGCCACGCCTACCGAATTCATCCCACAAATATTTGATGGAATTCAAGTCTGGAAACTGTGGTGGTGTTGGGAGAATGTGAGGCACATGATGAATGGCTTATATCCGCACATCGTGGGCAGTATGGTGGTAAAGTGATTTATCCATATTACCACCAATAAATACAAGATTACCTGATTAACATACACCCCCACCACCATATTCCACTGTACTTACTGTATTACCTTTTTCGAATTCAGTATTGGGTTTTCTCCAGACTCGAATCCTTCCATTCGATTGAAAAATGTTGAATTTACTCTCGTGGCTAAAAATAGCGTTGCTCCAGAAATCAAGTGGCATATTTTTGTATTCCTTTGCGAACTCCTGCCTCTTATTTTTATTGATGTGCTGCACCCGGCATGTTTCAATGCCTTGATGACAGGGCTTGATGGCTCTCTTAATCTCTTCACGAACTTCTGCTACCATTTGCGTTGATGTAATTTTTGAATTCTTTTTTATTTTCCTTATTATTTGGCGTTCATCACTGGCGGTCAATTTTGCGTGGTCTCTCAGTCTGAGGTCGGCTTTTAAGATTTTTTTCAAAGAGAACTAAAACTCGCTCTAACAAAATGGTGCGGAAGCGCTAGTTGGATTCTGGATGAATCACCACTCCAACCAACCAAAGACTCGCTCTATTTGCTTGTAAAAAATAGTAGGCGGGTATCTATGCCAAGTACGAGTAAACGTGTCTATTTATTGATTTTGCGTCTTAGGGCTGTGGGCTACACTGAAATTTTCTGGCAAATATTTTTTTTCCGAATATCATATTTAGAAAGTGGGGCAAAAGTGATCCATTAAAAGCTAATGTTATGCAGTGAAATGTTCCCGGAAAATGCGCCTGCAATGATAATGCAATGAAATTTTGTTATAGGATATTTGCTCTTTCGAATAAACTAATAATGTCCCGAAAAAATAGTTTTTTTTGCCACATTTGGATTTTTGCTCACTAATGGTGATAAACACGATCGTTCAGTGTTCAATAGGAACTCGCAGGCGCTGCCTCGATGCTTCATAACAGTGTGTCTGTTGGCAGGTTTGGTACAGGAATGCAATAATTGCCTGCGCATATTATACAAAGCAAAAATTGCCATATTTGGAAGAGGGTAATTTTTATAACTATCAGGAAAAGTTTCCAATCGTAATGGTAAAATGATAAGAATTGGGTTGCGATTTTCCTCTCCATATCACTTTTTTCTTCGGTACAGGGCAAAGAAACCCGCCTTTTCTATTTAGCATAAACTTATCCCATCAGGAATATTTATTTAAAACAGTATCAGGTGGGATTTTAAACTATATCCTTCAGCAAATACATCGCTGCTTTTAGTTTTTGTCGACAGTCTGTCATCGCTTCCTGTCCGCTGTGATGATGATGAAATGAAAACTTAACGCACTCACGTTCACGCCTGCAAAACCCCAGCTTTCCCTCAAAACCACTCACGTTACGCGTCAAAAAAGCTACCACAATGTGAAAATCGCTAAGAAAAAACACTAAAATAATCTGCAATTCTGTAAGCTTCTTTCCAACACAGTTACTGTTACGGAAGATCCTGTTCCGTCATCAATTTTATTACTGTTTATGAAGTTCGAGTCTGCCATGAAAAAGCTCCTCATAAAAATATCTGCCGTTCGGAGTCGGCTTGAAACTGTAGGACACTCCATTTGTGGTGTACGCGCCAATTATATATGTATATTACGAAGTTTAAAATCTCGTCATCGCTTCAATTGATGTCAGATCCTCAGAAACTTTTGTAAGAGAGGTGAATATACGAGAATCTGAGTCTATCTTCGAGATCTGATATTCACGACTCTGTAACATGGCGATGGTAACATGATATTTGAGCGTTATCCAAAACCTGTTAGAAGCGTTAAGTCTAAAGACATTCTTAGCTACTAAGTTTTTAAGATTGTTAACAAGCGAAATATCGAAGAACTCTAGAGCGCCATGAATAACGATGCGGAGACGACTCTATTTTTATAATTTCCTTTCCTCGTGTAAATATAATATCATATCTTCTCAGATCACCTTTGAGGCATGTGTCGCATTCGTTCGTATGGATATTTAATAAGTTTTGCGGCTTGATAAGAAATATACAGTTTTATGGTTTGAAATACACTTTATTATTCATTATAGTCTCCCTGAACATCAATACACTTCTCCTAACGAGATTCTAGTTTATGAATTTCATCCCATAGGTGACAATCTGGATGCAATCCTAACTTTCTCCCTTCTGCTCTCACTACGAGATGTGCCTTTTTTTTATCTGGACAATGCAGAGGATACCAACAAGTTTCTGTACTTCACTTCTGTCACACAACATTACGGCTTTACGGAAAATATAATATAAGGAAGAGATTATCAATTCTCAGCTGATCTGCAAATTTAGCGCCATATAAGTTCATCTCTCCAAAAAACAACAAAATAATTAGCCAACAGTAATGTGTTTTAATACAACTCCTGAGGTTATTCAGGTCGTGACGAATTAGTTGAAAGTCTTTCGATAAATCGATGCATCGTTAATGCTTTAAAAAACATTTCTCAATGGTTCACAATAGGAGCACTTTGCGCATTTTTTTATTGTACTTTGTATTTAACCAATGTAATTAGTTGACATAAAATGAGGAGCTTTTTCATGGCAGAAATACACTTGGAGATTTGTCATTGCCTACCTAGGGGTGATCGCTATTAGAAACATATTTTTCTATCATTTCGTATTTCCTGTCCGGGGTTTCGAACCCGTCCACTTCCGAATGGTAATCACGAAGCAACACTCGGCTGCGGGCCATAGAAAAATGGTGCCGTCTTTTTACCTGTAACCTTCAACTTTCCTTCGTCAATAAACCGCAGATTCAACACTGTGCAACTTCATAGGAGAAACAGTTACAGTCATTTGTTCGCTGACTGGTTGACAGCCCACCTGCCTAACAGGCGGTCTGCACGTCAACATGCAATCCCTGCAATTTGTCATTGCTTCTGTCATAGGCATTGCGCAATAAAAATTCGTTGCTGAATATCTGAATGTACACAAACAAATAAGAGCATACATACATACATATTACTGTAAATATTCAAATGTAAGCTTTATGATGGTTGTTAGTGCCTTTAAAACACACATGTATGTGTGTATGTATATACGTCTGGTCGATTTTCGGGATGCCATAGTGCCGTATGGTTGGTTGGTTAGTTAGTCCTTCGGTCGGTAAGTCGCTAAGTTTCTGAGCCGTCAAGTCGTTTACCGATTCTCTGTGTAATTCTGCTAAGTTATTGCTTCTCTGTAGCCTTTGACTTGTGCTATACCGAGGCTATCATTGCCACAGTCAACATCTCTGTCGTTGCCATCGAAAACGTCTCCAGCATAAAGGCGAGCGTTATTTTACTTTTTGCTATGTGTTTGTTGTTGTGTTGCCAATAATCACTGTGTGCATTTGAATGTTGTACGCTTAATCTGCCACCGTGCAGACTTGGAAGCGAGAGTAAATGCGAAAGAGATGCCTGTCAATGAGAAAATATTTCGGCATTGCGCAGACGCTGTGGGTGCGAGCAACTTTGAATGCCAGAATGCTGTTTTAGCTGCTGCTGTGCAGATTCCGCAAACGTGAGTTTGATGAGTACGCAAATCTACTATATTCTGCAACAGCATCCAGCAGCCAAGGGTGCAGCGAAGTGCAAAGCCTGGCCAGAAAAGATGTTTCGATAAGGTGAGATGGCCCATCGTATGCTTAAATACGTATATTGCTATCCTGCTTGCGCTAACAGTGGGATTGGCAGCTTGAAACGCTGTACCGGAAATTGATTGCTGCCAAAGTTGACGTTGGCAGCGCAGTTAAAGCCGAAAGGTAAGTCTGCACCACCCGGTATGCGTGCATTCGCTTGAACATAGCGAACAAGCAGCCAAATGAATGTGGAGCGAGTTGAAGGTATCATAATGATGGAGACCGCCAGAAAGTGGGGTGGGTGGGAGGAGAGTGAAATATTAGAAGCAAAGAATTAATGTTATGTGCTCGAGCTGCATTCAGCGCTGCATCTTTCGTGGCGGCGCAAGTTTCATGTGGATTTGTGCGCTGAGCAAAGCTTAAGTATTCTGCTTAGATGAGCTGAGCCAAGCTGAGTTCGATTTGTGTTGAGTAGAATTGAGCCAGCCAGCCAATTGGCGCTCTCTCTTTTTGTTGCATGCTGTTGTGAAGCTGCGCTGTTCCTAGTATCCTTTCGAAGGATCTGCGCGATTTTTGCGTCTATAACAGTGTACTTTGCTGGCGCTATTTGTGGCAGTCGAACGCGAGCCCTTGGCTGGAAAGGGTACACAGCTCAGCACTTACTGCGACATACGGGCACCAAGTGAGAAGTAAAGAGCATACACAAGCAAACATTCACAATTTAGTGTTGCTGAAAATTGTGTGAAAAAATGGAAACTTGAGAATTTAGACAATAAAAAAATCTGTGAATAATTAACTACGCCAAAAGAAGAGTTAATTACAAATGAAACTAAAAGTAAATATATTAAAGTCGCAGATCATTGAACGCGTTTTTGGAATTAAAATGAAGTTGCAAAAATGCTAATTTAAAAAAGTATTAATACTGTGAAAAAACTAAGCTTTTCTTGCAACTTCTTCAACCAACGTTTTTTCTCCGACTCCTCACTGTGTCAGTTGGCAGCAGTCATGTGCAATTTTGTGTATGTGTGGGTGTGTTTTGGTGTGTGTGCGTGTGCGATGGCGGTGGGGAAGAAACTGAGTTTACCTTGCTGCCCCTCAGCAGCGCAGCACCCCCACCATTGTTGATTTGCACATATTGCGAGTTGGCACTGCCATTCTTGTTCCTTTTGCTATCGTTGATTTGTGTGGGAGATCGCAAACGCACAAAGACTCAATACGTACACAAAACAGCATTTTTTCTGCCATTTACCATTTTAAAACGCAACAATCGTATATTTTCCGTGCTAACGAGTGTGGCATTGAGCAATGGTGTGCGACCGGGGGGAGGCGCGCAGCTCCTCCGTAGTAGTGAGCAACGAAAAAATTATATTAAATTAAAAATACCGACACGAAATTGCTGATGAAATAATAATAGCACTATGGAGATATAAACACGCTTCATTTCCTATGATTTATGGGTGGGAGGGGTGTGTTGATTTATTTTTGTTGCATTTCAAGTGGGCTGTTGTGGCCACAAATTCTAAATGTGCGCCGTGCCAGGGCGGGGAATGGGAAGACAACAGTTGTTGCTGCTTTACAACGAGACCAACAAAGCTATGCATCGCTGCCAAGCATGGCTTCGTTCGTTAGCTCCGTTATTGTCGCCATCGTGTGCACCAAAATGGTCGCGTACCTAATACTTCAACTGCACTCGGCGTTTGATGTGTAGCCAACATCTATGCGCGTCCGCTCGTCCGAACGTTCGCTGATGTTTTGCCACCCACCAGTATGTTTTGTTTGTAATCATCTACAGCTAAGCGCGCCTCGTTTCGTAAACGACGGTGTATACTAGATAGTGGAATTTGTTTAATCACCCCTCCATATAGCCTTTTGGACGCCCACCATTTTTCTTTTATTTTCGCAACTCATGTTTTCTTCTTGTTCATATTCGATTTCCGCGTCAATGTAATTCTTTGTTGTTGCTGTGCGCAACACTGATGTAGCCATGACCGTCGCTATCAGCGCCACTGCTTGCTACCCACTCAACTTAATTAGAAATTTGAAAGCAAGTCACACAAAAAGCATAAAAAGGAAATAATGTAACTGTTATAATGTGAGGGTCGAAGAAAAAGCGCTTAATGGTTGTTGTAATACTCTCAAACTTTTTCACTCGACGCGTATAGAAAAAAGGAAATTAAACTGTGCTGAAGACGATAAAGAAAGCAGAAAGAATATATACAACAAAAATATATAACAAATAACGCAAAAAATTACAAAAAAGAAATACAAAAAAGCACTGAACTTTGAAATATACATACATACATACGTACAATAAAGGAAAAACTTTGTCTTCGTCTGCATTTGGACTTGGACTTGGTTGGTCTCGATGGTAGAGCGTAAGCGTAGACGAGCGTAACATTAGTGTGTGAAACACGCACGCACGCACACACGCACACATACATACGAACTCACAAAAGTACATACACACACGCGTACACTCCATTTTCTACATCACTTCGTGCCTGTGCATCTGCCTAGTGGCTCAGCACCTGCCTCAGCCTGAAAATCAGCCATAGCCTGAGCAATAGCGGCGTCAGCTTCCCAACATACCGCTGCCATCATCAAACGACCGCGCCAGTGTTCAGTATTCTGAGAGTTGTGTGTGTGTGTGTGTATATGTGCGATTTACTATGCTATGCGCTGTTGGAGTTCTGTTTGTATGTTCCGTTGCTTGATACTCGTATTGCTGCCTTCACCCCAAAAATCTGTTATTGATTTTGGATTCAAGCACGCACATATACATACACACGTCGTCGTCGTCGTCGCTGGCTGCTAAGTGCCCATTTACACGATGTCTCCACTGGAAGGGAAACATTTTGTTCGGGGGTGAAGGACGGCCGGGGAAGAGGGAAGGGAATTTGTCTCCTGTACTGGCGACACGCTTTGCTCTTCTTATTCGTATTTCCAATCTTAAAGCAATTTTTGACAGTTGCTTCATTCGTTTTCTGCTTTTGTGGAAGAAAGTTCTAAGTTATGTGTTGGTTTTCATACAAACGGAAGAAAACAACGATGACAAACATCCGAACGCTGCTTGGGAAATGCACGATTATTTTTGCGAGTAAATTAGGTATAATTTAAAATAGTTATGGGACATGTTTATGTTGATTTCTAATTTTTCCCTGCATTTCTAGATACTCAAGTTAATTTTAAGTTAATTATTTACATATGAAGTATTTTTAATTTAATTTTTTTTATTCAAGTATAAGAATTTATAAATATATTTCAATAAAAAAAACAACAAATTATTTATTATTTAACCAGTTTGCATTTTTCATTCATATATTTAAGAAACTGTTGTCGAACGCTCTCTGCTTTACATGTAAGCGCGTGCGAGAATACTTCCGAACCATACGATGCTAAAGTATTAAATGTCAAAATGTCGCCGAAAACAATTTTGCCCGTGTGCCCGCGAATGAGACATGAAAAGAGAATTTCCAGTGTCTCCATTCCAGATGTCTCCGTGTGTAAATGGGGTGTAACGAGAGAGGCAACAATCAGCATTCAACATCCAGCGAATAATAAACGCATACAATAGCGAGTGTAGCAGCGTGCGAGAGGGCAGCGGGAAATGGGAAGCCGTAACCAAAGCCCGAGAAGAGAAAATAAGAGTAGCAAGAAGCGCTATTGAGCGAGCGTCTGCCTGCCAGCCAACAAATCAACCAGCCGTGAAGATGCTAGCAATATTGTAGTAAGTATGACTTTGCTACTTTTTTTTTGGCTTTTTTTTACAAATTCTACAGAAGTTTGCTTTAATATTTGCTTACATTTTTTTCTTAAATATTTTTGTTTCTTTTTGCCATTTGCCAGTTGCTATACAGTTCTTGTTGCTGCTTTTGTTATAGTTACTTTTGCTTAGATTTCGCTTTTCGTTTCATTACATTTATGTATCGTACAAGTATTTCATAGCTTAGCACTGCGTTCCCCACTGCGTTGAAGGATGCTGCCCTTCGCTTGAACATTTGCACCGCTCATTTTGTATTGAATTCGGTGTTAAATTGCTCCTATTTTTAAATGTTTCATAAATTTCATTATTGTTTTTTGTTTTTTTTTGTCTTTTGAATTTAAATACTTTCTGCCGCGGCAGGTCTGCGCCTTCTGGTATGACACAGTTAGATATTTATTCTGGTACACTCAGCACTCAGCGCACAGCCAAACTACCAAGTGCTCGTTGTCGTTTGGTGTTTGTTTTTTCACTCGTTTACTCGTTCGTTTAATTTAATTAAATTTTCCTTTGTGGTTTTTATTTGCAAGATCTAACATGGCAGCCATTTGCAGTCGTGCAACCAGCAAGGACCTCTCCAATGTTGTTTCAGTAGGTTCTTTGGCTTAATATAATTTGTTCTTCGCATTTTATTCCGTATTTTTCTTAACAAGAATGCTGGTAGCAATCGTGCCGTAGCAAGTTTGCGTTGCCGTTGCCATTGCCATTGCCTTTTGCCATGCTCAGCCAAGCTATCGCTGGTGCTGGTGCTGCTGCTGGTGCTGTTGCTGCTGCTGGTGCTGTTGCTGTTGTTGTTGCTTGAGCGTAGCTATAATAGTTGGGAAACTTGCCACACAGCAGTTGATTAATCGGAAATACCAATTTAATTAAGAAGAAATTTTCAACTTCCTGCAAATATTTTTGCTTAGCTTAGTCGTAGTAGCGTGCGAGCGATGTGGAATTAATTGAGAATTAACAACTTTTTTCCCTCTGCTGCATTGTGTGGTTTTTCAGGCTCGTTATCTATGCATTCGCTTTTGAAAAACGTAAAAGAGTAAAGAGAAATAGTAGAAATATTTACAAATTCAAATCATGAAATAACAAAATTTATAATAAGAAATTACACAACTAACTACAAAATAACTTTAAAAATATTTTATTTGACGTATTTTCTGTGGTGCATGTCGTCAGTCATGTTTGTAAACAATTTCTATATATTCAAGCTTTTTTCCCACACATTTTTCTTACTAACTGGAATATCTGCTTATAAGACAAAACACTAAATAGATTGTAACTGAATTTTAATATGAAACCAGAATTTGAAGGAACTACACGGTCTCCCTTCTAATAGTTAAAAAAAACGCAGTGGTTATTTAAAATAAATTAAAATATTTTCTCCCTGGAACCATAGGAAATAATAATAATAATTATTCCAAAAAAGTTCGCATTGATGTAGAGCACAATGTGAAATAATTGGCTGCCCCGAATCGTCACAACTTTGTTGGTGGTGCGTCGAATCTCGTATTTGAGTTCAGGCATTCTTCTTGGGCTACTCGCATAGATCTTACTTTTCAGAAGCCGCCTTAATTTTTTTAAATTTCGTGCTTTGAGTTATAGGGCTTTCGTTGTATATTTTTGACACAGGTTTATGTTCTTTGAACACAGGTTTATATTCTTTACCTATATTAACATCAAATAAAATACAAAATCTTGAAAAGCCTGGATAATTCAATGAACAATTCATATTTCATCACTGTGCAACCTTTACAAAGTAGCAACTAAATAAACTTACTGCATGACTAGATTTCACTATCTCTTATTTTACTTTGTATGTAAGCAACAAAGCAACAATACATCGTACTCCCTATCATCTTATATTTTTACGTCCCGAAGTGTAATACGAGGGTAGAGGGAGGATTAGCAATTTTCAATACAAACAGTGTTTCTTTTAACAAAACCTCGCTTTATGAGATACTGAACTATCATAGAAAAGTTACGCGGCAATGACATTGATGGTCTATGCTCCAAGGTAAACAACTACCTCGCCTGCCTTTATCGCTTCTTCACTGCGAGGAACTTACAACTTTCCCCCACTAATTCCACGGCGACCCTCTTCACCACCTGGACAAAGGAAGTCAAGCTGCAACTTAAGGTAAAAGTTGACGACATACCAATTCCGACGGCTAACAACCCCAAAATATTGGGAGTTAGTTACCTTTGACAGCTTGCTCTCCTTCTCAGCGCATACAAACGCTATTGCAACTAAAGTACAGAATCGCACCAAGGTCCTCAAGTCGTTTGCCGGCAGCACTTGGGGCAAAGACAAGGAAATGTTGCTGTCGCCTTTCAAGGCAATAGGCCGACCGGTTCTAAACTATGCTGCACCTGTCTGGTCGCCTGGAACCAGTGATTCGGTGCTAAACGAGGATAGCTCAAGTGTTGCGAGATCATCCTCAATGAATGCTTGTTATGCTTAGATTTTTTGCAATAATAAACAAGCAAATATCTTTAAAAAAACTTTTTTTGTTTAATTAAATACTAACATTTTACTAATCTACCGCAGTTTTATAAATTTATATCATAAAAATGGTCAACCCTTTTCAATTTTATTTTGAAACTTTTCTCCGACAACTCACACACGCCGCAAAAAATTGCTTGATTAATCTGCGAAATGGCGCTACGAATGAGCTCAATGATGCCACTCTGCGAATTTCGTATTTACGACGTAGTCGTTCGAAGTCCGCGATACCTTTTTCGTAGAATATATGAAAATCGTGCCACGTTGGATGCAACGAAAGGGCGAACGTAGTCTATTTTTTTAGTTCGATATATATGTACTTCATTCAACATTTTTCCATTTTTGTTGGCTTCCAAATAAAACGATTTCATGAGCCCCACAAATTAGACGTATCTCTCTCATCCATTTCTTTTTTCAACTCAAATGAATCTCAAATCATATTTGAAGTTAAGACATAGTTCCAGAGGTCTACATCTAAATAATGTGCGCGATGAGATGAGTTAGGCTACGAAACGTGCAACGCAAACGCGGACTTGCATGCCAGTGCGTTGTCCTAATGGATAATAACTTTTTTCCTTGCCAACTCCTTCACATTGGCATTCCATCCAAAAGTCCTGCATAATATGCAACTGAGCTGGTTGTGAATGGCACGATCCGGTTGTCGACACACCGGATTTTGCTTTCTTTAAATTTTAATTTACAGCGACGCTTAATGCTTCTTTCGCGTTTATGAAATCGCAAAAAGCACTCGTTCGAATTGCGGCTGGATATTGGCAAATATGATACTACTTTGACGCTGTCAAAGGCTTGCGTTTGTGGCAAATTTAACATTAAATCACATATCTATATTATAAGTCGTGAATTTTATCGCCCATTTATGGTGATAGGACCGCAAAAAAATTTTTTTCGCACGAGAAATTCACTTTTTCTTTTTCCCAGAGAATAGCCAGCTGTAACTTGCAAGATTTTTTTTGGTTATACGAATTTGAAGTATTTTAGATGAAATTTGTTCAATCAGTGGCTTGATATTTCAGCTTGGTCTGCTTATTTTATTCCTGTGGCTGATTTAATTTCCAATTGGCGCATAAGAAAAAAAAGTATATGAAACAAAATTTCATTAAACTTTCTTTTTTATTTTGTTTTTCATATTTCTTCTTTGTGTTGAACAAAAAAATATTTCAAAGCAGTCTGTTGCTCTAATAATCCATCTAGTACAACATTTGACTTGAAAGCCGCATAGCAAAATATGGGGTTGGCAACTAAGTAATTGCGGATTTCACTCATATATGGCTTCAGTTGAATTTTTAGGTTTGCAGACGTAGTACAAATGTAAAACACATTTTGTTATTTGATAGTTGGCAATTCAGCTGTCAATCAGCAAAAAAAGTTTTTTTGATCGGTTGCGTAGTTTTCGTTTGGTGTACGTTGAAAAATGCAAACTCAAAAGGAACTTTTTCGTCATATTTGGCTTTTATATTTTCACCAAGGGAAACCCGCATTGCAAGCTCATAAAAAGTTATGTGCTGTTTATGGTGACGAAGCTTTAAAAGAACGGCAGTGTCAAAATTGGTTTGCCAAATTTCGTTCTGGTGATTTTTCACTCAAAGATGAAAAACGCTCTGGTCGTCCAGTTGTAGTTGATGACGCCCTAATTAAAGCAATAATCGATTCGGATCGTCACAGTACAACACATGAGATTGCAGAGAAGCTTCATGTATCACATACATGCATTGAAAATCACTTAAAACAACTTGGCTATGTCCAAAAACGATACACGGGTTCCTTACGCACTGAAACAAACTCATTTAACGTAACGCATTAACAGCTGCGATTTGCTAAGGAAACGTAATGACAATGATCCATTTTTAAAACGATTGATAACTGGCGATGAAAAATGGGTTGTTTACAACAGTATGAAGCGGAAAAGATCGTGGAGCAGGCCAGGTGAACCAACTCAAACAACATTAAAAGCTACATTGAACAACTAATGAAATTAAACAATGCAGTTGAAGCGTCCCGAATTGACAAATCGAAAAAGTATTGTATTCCATCATGACAATGCAATGACACACACATCTTTGGCCACTCGGCAAAAATTATTGGAATCTGGTTGAGATGTTTTGCCACATCCACCATATAGTCCTGACCTTGCACCATCTGATTACTTTTTGTTTCGATCTTTACAAAACTTCTTGAATGGTAAAAATTTCAATAATGATGATGATATCAAATCGTATCTGATTCAGTGTTTTGCTAATAAAAACCAGAAGTTGCATGAACGGGGGATTATGAGGCTGCCTGAAAGATGACAAAAGGTCATTGATCAAAATAGGCAATACATTAGAGAATAAAACATTGTCTTTGATTTAAAAAAAAATCCGCTATTACTTAGTTGCCAACCCAACAATAGCTTGTAATAAAAAATTTAAGCGCGGAATTTCTTAATATTTATTATTTTAAAAATAATTCAAAAGAAATGTGTTCTATAGTTATTTTCGAACAATGGCAAGTACATAACAATGATTACGTGGCTTTTGTTTATTTTGGCCACATTTTAGTTTGATCTCCATTACTGTGTCACCAGAATTTTTAATCTACATAGTGAAAAACATTTAAAGTATTCATAATGAAATTCTTCTTGATCAAGTATTCCAATAACTTCAATACCGTACGATGAAAACTAAGAGGTTTATTTGCTTGCAGAGTCACGGTGTTTTGATTTTTACCAGAAATTGCTAGACAACTAATTGGCCATTCTATTTTTGTTGGCCACCTTGCTTTTTTGACTATTAGAGCTAGAAATCAGTCATCGAAACTCAAGTAGTCGAACTCAAATTCTTCTCCTTCTTTGAAATTTGCTACTTTTCCATTATCTGTTGAAGAGAGGTCTGGTGCTTGAACTGGAATTACTTATTTTTGCACATCTATTGACCAGACATGACTGGTGTTGAGGTAATGATGTTGTTGCTTTAACGATTCATACACAACTGGCAGGAAGAAAAACAAATTTCATTTTGAAGTCCATTTGAAGTCGTATCAAGGGAGACAGTCTTTCACTATCTGTGTGAGTGCCCAAGAGTTGTGGGGAAATTGTGGTAGAAATTGCAGGAAAGAAAATAGATGACGAGACTTATAGTCAAATCAAGATGGGCGGCAATGGTTCTACTAGTGGTGTACCAAAATGGTACCTTTTGTGCTAATTGAGTCTGGGGCGTGTCACCAAGACAGCACCTCAACCAACCAACCAAGTCGAATTCAATTTGGCTTTATTTTACTGCGAATATATGTATGATCGTTGATTGACCCTTCATCCGATTTCGATGACATTTGGTCAACTTATTCTTTGCACTTGGGGGAAGAATATTAACATAATTCCAATACACGATATCGTATTTGAATTACTGATAGCTTCTATAGTTATGAACCAAAACGATTTATACTCATAACAGATCTGGAAAAAAACAAGACTGACTTCTGCTTGATAGTGTTGAACAAAAAAATATCTCAGAAACTTCTTACGAGAAGCTCAAACTGTAGATTATGGATATCGCCGGCAGATGTAGCTCGTAAAACAACATTCAGATAACGAAATGTTGGCGCTGAAATCGATAGCTTATGGCTTGTGCCATTTTCACCTTCACCTTGAAAATATTCAAAACCCATTTCACAGTCGAATATTGCCATTCCGTGAAATCCAAATGCGTGTAGTTGTTGAAGGAAATGGAAAGCTTTTGCTTCTCGAACAAAAATTAGCCCACAGGACAAATATCAGAAATAGCCTGTTCTTTCTTGATGCGTCGAGCGACACTGTAAACACATTCCTTCCTAATTTGATGATTGGCTCCTATTCGGTCTCGAAACGGAATTGATTTTGCTTTATCTGGTGCACTTGCTTCATCCACTATTAAATTTTTTATATTCGGTGCTTTTTCTGAAGGCTCCTAAGAAATTGCCGGAATCGCTTGATCCAGCTCTTAAATATTTGCGATGACATGCACAGCCGTTCGGTGGCGCTTTTTGAAAAATGTTCACTGGCGACTATTGAAAAATTTTTCCTTTCATATCTACTCTGGTACAAGCTGATTAGCTAAGTGGTTGCCTTAAAGCATTGCATGTTTGGAAACAGGGTCGAAAATTCACAAGGTAAAGAACCAGTTGAGGCTACCATAAAACGTATTTCATATCCTTTGACCTTCTGTGTCGTTGTGCCTACCTTCTAACAACTCATTCTGAAAGTTTCTCCATAAAATACCACCAAATATAAATAAAAAAACATAAATGACTTTGGGAACGGGTTATTTTGGCAGAAAAAGCATCGATTAATGCAATGAACTACACAATTCAGTAATTGATTGATAGCGCCATAAAAGCGGACGAAGTTGTAAATTCTCCCGTTGAGTTTTTAAATTCCTTGCATCTTCCTGGTAAGCCCAATGGTCACCCAAAATTCGAAAGAAGAAGATTTGCTCATTCCTTACATGCCCGATATGCTATTTCGTTTACAAACGACTACACCTCCCCACTCACCTTGTATTCTCAAGGAGCATTAAAAAGGTTTAAGGTCAATCTCTTCAAATGTACGGATTAAAAAAGAATAAATAAATAATTGGCGCGTTCAGTTATGTTAGGTATTTTGCCGAGCTCCTCCTCCTATTTCTGGCGTGCGTCTTGATGCTGTTCGACAAAGGGAGGGACCAGCGTTCGGAGCAAATGGCTTTTTATGACAAGCGTTTTCATGGCAGAAATACACTCTGAGATTTACCATTGCCTGCTGCTATTAGAAAAAAAACTAGTTTCTATAGTTACGGAGATTCGAACCTACGCGCCACCGATTATATGTTGCATGCTCATGAGTTGGGCAACCAAACACATTATTTGTTTTTGCTGAAGACGGAAAATCGAAAAATATTGTCGGTACCACATAGCTCTTGAATAATGCCATGCTGATTTTCTCCTTTCCCTGGAAGTAGGTTTTTGAAGGTTGTCACTTTCGGTAGTCGTTCATGCTTCATTCCGTTTTTATTGCCAAATTTAAATTCAAACGATATTTCCACAAATACTTTTTCTACGAAATATTTATAAAATTTTACTTCTTTTAAAAAAAAATTTGGTTAGACGTGATTATCTTCTGTATGCTAATTTTTGACGCTGACTGTATATAAACTTAAAATAATTGCTCGAAAGCATACCAACTTTACTACGATAGTAACCAAGTGACAACGCTGCTCAAATATATCAGGTTTAAGCAAATGTTGTGGTAAAGTGAAATGTTCGCTTTAGTACAAATCCTGAAATATGTGAAAACATTCATACCCACCCGTACTCCAAAATTACACTGAATTTACTGCTGTGAGAGTGAAAGATACATATAAAAAATACGGTGATAAGGGAAATTTGGCTGGGGTTAAGTTGCTCGTAAATTCCATAGTGTTATAAAATGTAAATTTTGTGATTGTGTTGATGCCTTCATATTTGCATAAGGAGTTTTTTTATTGCTGTGCGAAAAAGTGAAGGTATAATGGGCGATTTCTTTTAAGTATATCCATAATGGATGATAAAATTAAAACCTTCAGAATTCCTTAATGTAGGTAATAATAAAAGCATGCATAAACAGTCACATGCGTCCATGCTTACCTGAATGCCTCTTCGGTGAATGCAAAATCACTGTAAATAAACTAATAGAAAAAAGGAAACGGAAGACGAGCAGCCACAGAAAGCCTACCAGGAAACTAGAGCTGGTTTTACAAAAAGCATAAATGCGCCAAATAGCAAAGACAAGATATTTCAATTAGAAAATGTTAGCAAATAGGAAGCGTGAAAGTAGAAAGTCGAAAGGATATGAAAAGTTTATAAGAATAACAAAATGATAAATAACTAAAAATAGATTTTATTATGTTTTGAAATTAAGAACAAAAGTTATGGAGGAAGGAAGTTGGAAAAAGTGTAGCGTGTGTAGCGAGATAAAAAAACAGCTAATCGCAAATGGGAATTTAATAACAGCGGCGCTATTGAATACTTCTGCAGCATGCGCGCCACTTTGATATGCACACATAAACAAACACATCTACACACGACTAAATAATGAATAATTGATTGCACTTAAATTGCGAAGGCGAAGGTGTATTTCATTTACATTCACATATACCTATACATACGCCTGCACGTGTACGTGCAACTGTTGAAGGTGCCTGGAAACTTTTTATCATTGATAACATTTCCATTTCAGTCGTATGAAATTATTCTGTTTTCTATTATTTTGCGAGTTTTTCCTTGGCTTGTTGTGCTATGATGGATGGGCTTCAAATGGCAAATATTTGCAGCTGCTTTTAACAAATAAGAGGAATACTAGGAAATAATATTGTATATATATAATAGAATTTCTAGACACCTACTAATGGTAAACGTGTGACTTTCTTTCTGCGCGAATCTATGAAAAGAAATGATATATGAAGAAAAATAAAACAACTTAAGCATTCGCAAAGAGTTTGATATGCCACGGAATCTGGATTTGTTTTTTGCGTTTTTTCTGCTTTTGATGTCTTAGAGTATTCTGCTATTTGATGAATGTGCTCAGCACATATGTGAGGCACAGATATGATTTTGTGTGTGTACGCGTAATTATTTAATGATAATTCTAATTGATTTGACGCCTAAAGTGAGTGCGCAAAAGTTGGTAGAGCTTTATTAGAGAAGAAAGTGCTTAAAGTGGGGTATGTAACACATGGGCTGAAAAGTCCTGTGCTTAACAGAGAAAACTGGTTTTTTTGTTCAAAATTAGCTAGATTCATCAACGTAATTTCCATCAAGAACAACGCAATTATTCAAGTGTTGCTGTAACATATCAATACAACTTCTGTAGAACGATTTTTCATTTGCCGCAAAGTCGGCTTCGGTTTCAACGATAACCTCTTCATTCGAGCGAAATATTTTACCGGCGAGCATTTTTTTCAGGTTTGCGAACAGCCGGTAGTCGCTGGGTGGCAAATCTGGTGAATTCGATGGATGGGGGAGCGATTCAAAGTTCAGTTCATGTAGTTTTGCCTTTCTTTTGATTGAGTTGTGACACGGTTCGTAGTCGGCGTGTTGAGCAAACACGCACCCACTTTGAACACAAATGCTCAAAACGTTCTTTTGATATCCTTACGATGTCAGCTAACTCACGTCACTTCACTTTTCGATCATTCAAAACGATTTTGTGGATTTTTTTGATGTTTTCTGGTGTTACTGCCTCATTTGGACGTCCACTGCGTTGTACATCATCGATGTCTCTTCGACCACCGACCACTCTTGAAGTCAGCAAAGCATCGTTTTATAGTTGTTTCTAATGAAGTGGTGTCCACATAATACTTTTCAAGCCATTGCTTTGCTTGAACGGTATTTTGGTATTTTTCCCCATCAAGAAACATAGTAATATTTAGGCACGAAACTCTTTTTGGTCCATTGTTTTGAAAATAACAGAAGTAGCATCGCTCTTAGTCCAGTAACTCACAAACTAATGAAATATCCTGAAATTTTGTATTTTTCATTATTAATATTGTTATATAGAGTCTTTTAAAAGTGTAGTTTAGATGCCAGTAGTGAATAATTCCTAGATGGTACTTCCCTTTTATGCTATCTTTCACATTTGTCAAGTGGACAAATGTATTGTACAATTTTACAGAGATAGAACGACGCGTTCATATTATTGAAACTTATTACGAAAATGTTCCTGATTTTTTTGGTAGGGACTGGTAGACCAAAAACTAGGCGGTAGTTAAGATTATCGCTGCTGTAGCATAAAGAGCTTCTGAATAACCTTCAACATCGATATCTCGACGTTCTCAAAAATTAGGCATTCATGAATCGACTGTTTGGCGGATTTTACCTGTAGACCTGCAGCTCATGGCGGACATTTAAATGATGCCATTTTTCAAATATAATTGTTAAGAGCCTTATTTTGAATAAAAATAGTGAAACCTAAACAGTCTATTAGAATAAAAATAGTGGGACCTGAAAAAAAATATCAAGGCGCGTCTTTTGAAAGACTCTGTATTATCTCTTGGATCTCAACCATATCGTAGTTTTTCAAAATTTTTGCACTGAGCCTGATTTTAGATTTTGAAGATCTCTGATGAGATAGGCTCTCTATTCGCATTGAAAATATCTTTGCACGAAGGCGCACTGGGACTTGTACGAAAAGTTTCGCCATCACCACTTACTCACACCACATCTACATCTTTTACGAAATGTATTTAACATTTGCCAAATTTCTTTTTAGACTTTGCCCCGTTTTTTCATGTGGTCACCTCGCTTTCCAAATAGGCAGGATTGGTGCGAAATGGCGAAAAAGTGCACCGAAGCGGGTACCTCTGTCTTCACTGACAGCTCCAAGATGGAATCGGGAGTCAGAGCAGGGCTTTTCTCTAAATCAGCCAATTTAACTATCTTCTTTAAACTGCAGAATACTGCTCGTGTTTTTCAAGCAGAAGTCTTTGCGATTCTGCAGTCATGCAACACACCTAGGGAGCAAGGGAGATATTAATATTAAAATTTTAAAGCTGCGAATAACACCTAACGACGCCATGGTGCAGATCCAAACTAGTCAATTCCTGTATGGAGGGGATCAAATCTCTTTGGTGTGCAGGTAACATTTCCTTGATATGGTTTCCAGGAAGTGGAAACATAGAGGAAAATGAAATTGGTGATGAACTTGCTAGGAAGGGGACTGAATTGGTCTTACAGACCTCTTACCCAGTTATCGGCATCTGTCTGACTGGTTTTAAAGGGGGAATTGCACAACTTATTTCTCAGGAAAGCGTAGAAAAGATGAAGCTCCAATTCTGTATGTGCTATTTGGAAAACCCTTTGGCCCCAGTACAATAGAAGGAGGGCTCAGAAAGTCCTGGAGCCTCTACGCTATTCAATTTCCAACTTCGGTGTTTTAATAGTGGAATTCGCCGTCTCCACCTATCATTTCTGTTTTAAAAGAGGTTTTTTTAAACATAACCTACATAAGATGGAGATGTGGGGCTACTTTAAAGTTCTTTATTATTTAGATTTTTTAGTAGAAAGCGCACCAGAACGAACAGTCGTACTGCATTTGTATATAAATACAAGAAATTGGTTTAATTGCGATGGTTTCTGGGCAGTTATTTTAAATTTATTTGTTTATTTCTAGTTTCCGAACTTTGGTCAGCTCTTTATAATTTATTTGTTTATTTCTAGTTTAGATTCGAATTTAGCGTAGCGTTAGTTGCTTTGTATGGATTTTTGCTAACTTCTTGTTCGCTTTGCTTTCCTCTCAAGTCGGCCTGATATATTGTTTTTTTTTTCGAATAATTTGGTTAGTATTATGCAATTCTGTTCTATACATAAATGTTTTTTTTTCGTTTTTTTTGGTTTTTTTTTTGTTGGAAGTTTGCTTTCTTTCGCTTTGATTTCGAAATCGCAAAAATTCTGTAAAAACTTAGACAAGGACTAATTTAATTTTCGTTTTTGCATTTCTTACAGAACACGCATGCTTACAAGATTTATTTGTACGAAAATTTAAAATTTAAAATAAAAAAAAAGTAAAAAATTAAATAAATTAATTAACCAATAAATACATCAATAAACTGTTGAAACTAAACAAGAAAGGTCTAATAAGAACACGTGATGCAAATAATCTTTAAAGCAAAACTCTAAATCAGACAACTAAAAGCATATTTTAAACCAAAATATATTAAAAAGGTAGCGCACAAATCCGATATCAATTACTAAAATAAAGCCCAAAACGAAAAACACATACAATAAGAAAAATTGAATAAGTTGAAGGAAACATGTACTTTGTACGGTGATAAAAAAATCTATACTCGTAAAATGAAACAAGCAACACACATTCCCAAAGCTATCTAAAAATAAGCAGAAACAAAATTCCTATAAAGGACGACTGTATAGGTAAAGCGTGCCAAAGCTGATATACCCGATATACCCAGTACTCGCTTATCGGTTTGTGTAGATATTCATTCGTATTCATGAATGGCGTTCGTTTGGAACCAATAGTGCTCCTTTCAATTGTTGTATTATTAGGCGTAGTTATTGTTGTTATTGATTGACATACACATACATATATACACATCTAAAATAACTGAATGCAAAAAGCGTAAATATAAATTTATACATTCATACATACATACTCGTACACGTTACGTTAAGATTAGTGACCAATAATAAGAAATCACATTCGGCTGACTGACGACGACGACGCCGACGACCATAAAAACCATAGCAAGGCTGGTGGCCACACATTGGCAACAATAGAGAATACATCTGCAAAAGAAAGTGGGTTGATTCGTGTGCGAA
Source organism: Anastrepha obliqua (assembly GCF_027943255.1). NCBI lineage: Eukaryota > Metazoa > Arthropoda > Insecta > Diptera > Tephritidae > Anastrepha > Anastrepha obliqua. The sequence continues at coordinate 122,253,697 of NC_072892.1, forward strand.
ATTGAGTGTTGAACGTTGAGCCACGTTTTTCGTTGTATTTCTGTGATTCGCAACCAACTAAACATATAAAAAGTAGAAGGCGGAAGAAAAGCAGTTAAGTAAAATAAAATTAAGGACATCCAAAAGGAGATTACGCTAATCCATTGGTGATGATGTTGACGTGCATAACGCCTATCTGGAGCAACAGTGTAACCGCCCTCGAACAGCTGCCATCCTTCCGAGCACGAAACGAACAACAACAGGAACAGCAGCAGCTACGACCCACGCCACAGCAATAGCAACAGGAGTTCGTGTTACTATCAATTATTGGAGCGCAGCACTTTTCAAGCCGCAACCTCTGCACCAAGTGGCAAGGCGGCAAGGCGGCCACAATCGTTTAGCATTGACGGTTGATAGGTTATTCACAACGATAACTTACGTGAGGCGTTGGTTAAGGCGAAAAAGTGAACGTTGTTGTCGGTAGTTGTGAAGGCGGCGGCAGTGTGATAGTTGAATCGGCTGCGGCACCTTAAAGTGTGCAACGACGTGACGTGATAAGTTCGTGTGCTGTGCTTGTACGAACGAATTTGCCGTTAGTTGGAACTAAATAAACATTTACTCGAGGCAATCATCTCCACCGCCACCGCACAGACTACAATGCTCTGGTAGCCAAGATAGTTTTGCCGTGGATCACTATTGCGGCAGTAGCGGTGATACACCACACGCAGTGAATAGTGTTCTTGGAGTTGGAGGGGCTGGATTTGGTGGCGCAAGCGTTATTGGTAGTGGAGTCGGCGGTGGTTGTAGTCAATGCTCATCATCGGCGGCAGTGGCAGCGGCGTCGGCCGCAGCTGCAGCGTCAGCAGCGGGGACAGCATCGTGCGGTGGCGGTGGCAGCGGAATTGGAATCAGCGGCGCAAGCACAGTTGGAGGCGGCGGTTATTGCAGCGGCACGATGTGTCATCATGGATCCGGTGGTGCCGGCATGCCGATGGGCGTGCCACCACCACCACAACCGCCACAATCGATGATGTCCGGTGGCGGCGGCGTCGGTGGCATCGGCGATGGGCGCACAACACTAATGCATAGCAGCAGCAGCTTACTGGGCTCACATATATCGCTTGGCGGCCTGAGCGTTGGCGTTGGTTGTGATACAATCATACCGGGTCCCAGTCATTGTCGCAGTCTCAGCGGTCTAAGCAGTTTGAGTATCGGACCGCCAGCACCACCAGTGCCGCCTCCACCACTCTTCAATCCTTGTAGTTCAAATAGTTTTAATTCAATACAATCGATGCAGGGACCACCAGGGTCCTCACGCTGGGGACCGCGTACATCATGCCCAATTCATAGTCCATTTCGAGTGCGGGCGCCCAACGGTTCGATATGCTCTGGACATCAGGTAATTTCACAGCTCATTGGTTGTTGTTGTTGTTGTTTGTTAAGAAATATTAGTATTTACGAAAGCGACATACCCACAAATGTGCCCCTATATAGATACATATGTACCCATGTAGGTATATATGTATACGTAAGTGTGTCTGCATGTGTGCGTACTTTGGTTGAGGTGAACCTGTTTGATATTCGAGTATGATAGCAGCGGTTACACCGGAGGGAAACCGAGGTGCCAAAAGAAATTCGAGTCAGTTAAATGCGTGCTTTTGTGTGATTTATTTGAGTGAATGCGTGTGTGGGTACGGATGTGCTGCAGATACAAATAAGCACACAGAAACACACTCACACATCCATGTATGTATATATTTACCATACACGTGCACGCATGCACTTAGCCACATACAAACGTTTGTAATGCTCTTACATGCCTCAAATGTGTAAATATGTTAAGTTAAACACTTGCGTTGTGTTCGGTTGAGTTGCTTTAGTAGTTGAATATATCAAATACGCCAGTAAATAATGAAACAAAGAAACCAACATCTAGGCAAATACCTACGTACGTTTGCTTCAATTTTTTTGTGTGAGGAAAGCAGATTCTTGCCATTACCACTAACCACTTAACATAAACCAAATGCCATATATCAAACACCATAAAAGTATGTACATAAATAGTATAGAGACGTATGCCACGTACCAAGCACCGCCCACATGTCAGCTATGGTGATAAGGCATGCGGGCTGTGGCAGAAGAAAGGTGAATATTATTACATACATATCTACATGTGTATGCTACGTGTGGTCCTTTTTATTTATTAAGAATGTGTCGAATTACTTGGTAATTGATAAAATATTTGCTCTTTGGTACAGCGCCTCAAGTAAGTTACCTTTCAAATGATTTCCGTATGCATTTATAAAATTTCATACACATATTTTTGTTTTTGAAATTCGTAATAATAAAATATTTTGCTACATCAATTCGGTTCATGCCGCCTAACAGATGACCGCAGCGTCTACCAGGTGTACTTAGTGCTGCAAGTTAAGTTCGTCATGAATAATGAAATTGTAATACTTTTTAATGAAGCTAGTTTTATTTAATATTAATATTAGTATTAAATATAATAATAATTCATATAACAAAAAAAATGAAAATTTTCATTCGAAATGGTCACCATTTGCTTTTGCACAAGACTTCAAACGATTAGGCCGTTCAGCTATTCCAACACGCACGGTTTCCATGGATATTGACGTCGCTGCTCGAACTAAAGATTGTTGGAGACTCTCCCAATTTCTGTGAGGTCTTCGACAGGCCATATTCTCAACTCTTACCCCAAACTGTAGTCTAATGGATTCGGGTGTGGACTTCCAGGCGGCCCAGGAATATAATTTTTTGCCACTGCTGGGTGGTTTTTGCTTTATGGGCTGGAGCGGGATCTTGCTGGAAGATCCAACGCTCTCCTTTGAAGAGAGTACTGCTCAACTGCTTCACTACGCCTACTAAGGCATCCTTCTGGTACACTTTTGCCCCAGTCTTGACCTCATTTTCGCAGAAATGAAGAGATGTAAAGCCTTTACAAGACACTCCCCACCAAACCATTACGGAGGCTGAACCCTTGAAACAACATTTTTTGCATCTTTAGAAGTTTTAGCCTAGATTTTGTCGTTCAGCTTTTTAAAAACTTGATAAACAGTCAAAATTTTATCATCTGTGAAAAGAATATTTTTATGGCCGTTTATCGCATGCCACCGAAGAAGCTGCTTGCATCTGTCGAGTCTAATTTTGTTCAAGCATGTTGTCAAAATATTATCAATTGAGCGGAGGAAGCTTTTCATGTGGAGATCATCTCTAGTTAGTCTTGAGATGGATCTGGTCGATACATTCATTTCCCTGGACATGATTTTCTGCTTTCTAAGGGAATTTCTGCGACTTCTTTCTCGAACGGCTTTTATGGCTGCGCTGGTTCCAACCACGCGAGGACGAACACTTCTTTTTCTGTCTGTCATTTCAGACATTTAGGAAAAACGGTAAACAAACATTCTTGAAATATTAAGATTTTTCAGCCATTCGTAAATCTCACCTGTACTTTTACCACACTTTTGTAATGCAATCGCTGCAACGCCATTTCCTTAGCTTCCCACTCCATTCTTAATAAGTTATGGTAAGACTGAGTAGATTTTTGACATAACAGCAGTTCAGCCTCAAAATGTTACAATCTACGTCGTCAGTTAGACTGCTTAGTTACACTGATAACGACATTAAGGATCATTAAGGCCCATAAACTCTCTGTTCTCGAATAAGGCTCGGAAAGGCGAATACAAACCTGGATGATCTACATTTGGGGAATTTTCCACTATGGTAACAAATGAATGGACGCCATGGATGCCGCGTGGGTTTGCGTGTGGCCACTATTCGCATTGACCCATGTTAGGTAAGTAGGTCTGGTGGCTGCCAATATGACACACTTAGTTCTGTCGTAAGTCCTTTGTTATACCACTGGAACTTCTTCCTTACACTAAGAGATCTCTTTTAAACCATCCTGTGGTTTTTATGAATGAGCTTAATTTCGTTCGTTTAAAGTGCACTATATCTGTCTTCATAGCCTGCTACATAGCTAATCCTTCACACTCACAAAGGAGGTGTGTAATAATTTCCTCCTCTTCTGTATTATAGCAACTTCTACAATAATCGTGGTATGGAGCTCCTAGCCTTCTTGGGTTGAGTTTTAACAGTCATTTTGAACCACCACTGTTGAGTTTCGGCCATGCCAATTGGCTTAATTCGCATGTTCTTAGGTTTTGCCATTTTGAATTTACTAGTCTAATAGGTTCCCTATCTATCAGTAATTTGAAAGTGGCTATGGGCATGGGTATCAACACTTAATCCGATTGAATAGTTTGGGTTGTACCCTTTCTGGCAAGTTCATCTAATATGTCTATGACCTGGCATCCAAATGAGATTTACATTGAAATACTGGGATAAGTCATTCAAGAGTTTATAACATTCTATGACTGTTTTCGACTCTAGCACTTTTTATTGCTGTCTGAATAAATGACGACTTTCCTGAACTCTTGTATTTATCGCTGTAAGCCCTTTCTTAATAGCAGTGGCTTCCGCTTGAAAAACACTACACTGATCGGATAGGCGACATGATTGCTTTATTTCCAGTTTTGCGGAGTATACCTTGATTTTAGATTTAATGCATCTGTGGGTGTAGGTCTAAGGGCTTCCACAAATACAAAAACTGGCTATACTCTGTAGATCCATGCCCTTTTTGATATACCCTCTATCCAAATTTGGCCATTGTATCAGTACGTCGTAAGTTAAGATTGGTCTTACTATTGCTGTGTAAAGCCAATGAACAATGAAATGGGAAAGTCCCCAGGCTGATCCGTTTAATGTTTTACATGAGTGAAGAGCTATAGTGGCTTTTCTTACTCTGTCTTTCACACTTGACTTCCATTTGAGTATCCCCTCTAGTATTAATTTCAAGTAGCGGCATTCCTCAATAATCTAGAGAACTATGCCACTTTGTTACACAGGAACTACTTCGGGAAAATTTTGGTTCCTAATAAATGGAATTCAGTTTTGTTTGGGTTGACGTTTAGTCCGTTTGCTTTCGATAAATTTCGAAGCGAATTTAATAGTCCTTGCATATTTTCACATGGCATATTGGGAAATTTTCCTCATACTGCAATAGCAACATCATCCACGTAGGCTACGATGTGGGCTCCGCTCTCCCCCGGTCCTTTTCGCAAAACATTTATTGCCAGCACTAAAAGAAGAGGAGAGAGCACACCGCCTGTAGGTGTTTCTCTGCTATTTTTTTCGCCTCTTTGAAGCTCCAAGAGTTGCTATAACAAATCTGTTCATTAGCATGTCTTTGATGAATTCAACCAGAGCCTCGAAAAACCCCAAATCAGTCAGTGCCTCTAATATGGCTTCCGGTAGGATGTTGAAAACGCTCTCAATATCAACGAAAAGTTACTAGTGTGTATGTATTTATTCTTATAGATTGACCCATGTTAACATGAATTATTGATTGAATGAAAATGAAGTTTGCACTGCGTCCTCACTGTCGTTTGTGCTCTCTACTCATCGCAGTACCTCATTCAAACCCAGTTCTCTTAATAAACCTAAGATGGAGTTGCGTTGGGCTGAGCGTATGTGCCTGTCCTCCAGCCGCTATCGGCCGAGATAATTTATCCTTCCTAGCCGCTATGGATATGGCTGAACCTCCTTTGAATATAATTCAATTTTCCTTTACTAAAACCTTACCCAGTCATATTGAACCCAGTGTCCCTGGGCTGATTGCTGAATGGTTCCAGCATCTTGGTAGCAATTGTAGTACAGGTGTGCATCGCTCCCCGCAAACACATACTAAGGGCTGAAGCAATGTCGAAAAATCGTTCCTCGATATCATCTTTTGCGTTTCACATAAAGTAGCAGTGACATTGAATTTCCAATAAAATTGTTCACGAAATCTTTTTCTGCATAGATTCAAATACCAATTAACCATAATCTAAATTATATTTCGTGATAACAAATAATATATATAACAGAGGAACTTAAGTTGTGGTACTAATTTTTAATGTCAATACCTGCCGAGAAGGAAAGGGATTAAAAAAAACATAATTTTTCAGTTTTTGCAAAGTTCGTCAATCAAAAAGTTCCTGTTTGCAATTTTGTTAGAATGTAAGTCTATCGAGCATAAATTTAAATATTCGTCACATTCTTAAAAAGTCCACATGTTGTATATGTATGTGTCTATGTAAACACTTCCTTTTTTGTGTTTTTTTAAATATGTAGTGTATATGTACACATGCACATATATACATATGTGTATTGGCGACAAACAAATCCTTTTGAGTAGGTATGTAAAACTTAATATTGGTACGTGGTATACGTGCCCGCCTTGTACGAAGATAGTTTATACGATGTTTACACACTTCACTCTGATGCCTTTTTATCCTACACTTTCAACATCTGCTTTTCTTTGTTTCTCTTTCTCATTTCTTTCAGGTAAGCAAATAAAAAGAAAACCACGTACATCACCGCATTGCTATCAACTCAGTGCTACGTTCTAAACTAACAGAGCAGCAGGGGCAGCTCTCAAAATGTGTCAACGACATGTAAGATTATTTTCGCTGTAGAACGAACCACTCATCTACTAAACTAACTGGAAAAAGTGTCCCATCGCTTCATATAGTCTCGCTGTCACATCAAACATTTCTCACACCTTCGCACAAGACATCTACTCACATATAATATATGTACATACATGCATATATGTGTATGTATGTGTAGTATAACACGTCGCTGCAAAGGCTCATTGCGAGCCATTTTCATTTTTAAACAACATTCCCAGAACCACATAAAACCCGGCGTTAAGTTATCACATTGACAAAGATTACCCAGAGAAACCGAGTGGCCACATTTGTAGCCACCAATGCCACAACCACCCCGCTGTACGTGAGTATCATAGGGTAGTAGTGGTGCGCGAGTGTGTTGTGCCACAGATTTCCGAATTAGAAAGACTTGAATTCACATGATTGCCTGTCATCATTGCAGATAATTATATAGAACTATTTGTATGTATGTACGTGCATACATGTAAATACACGTACATATAAATATGAACAAGCTGTATGTTACACATACATACATATGTATACGGGCAAGTAAGTATGCTTGTATTTGTATGTTATTCAAAGTTCGTATATGAGAGGTCGTGGTTGCTGCCGCTTCCGCCGATGGGACGTCAGATTTTGCCGCCATTATAGCAGTCAGTTCCTTTCAATAGCATCGTTGTCTCATCATCTTTATAGGTTCATACATATATAGCATAAAAACCTAGAATGCACATACGTACAATGACATTGTATTTTTAGAGGTTTTTACACATAGTTGACTAACTTAATACAATACATGATTTACCACTGTCAATTTCTAAATCATTAATATGTCAAAAGAACAACTTTTAGCCTTAGATTTGTGTGAACTTTTGGGTCTAACTGATCTTAGCGTTGATGTTATCGTTCATCTCTGTGACATTCGACCGCAAATTGAATGTAACTAATGCAATTAGCTACAATTTTTCCACTACATTGTTTTACCTACAACTTTTGGCTTGATTTATAACGGATTTCCAGAAATGAAGCAAGTGGTGGCTGTGTCTGTTGCCTGTTTGCTTGTTTTTCATGGCGATTCACATATCGTTATAAAATTAATTGTACTTAATTGTATGAGACATATGTATGTGTTTGTGTATGAATATGTAGTTCTTCAGCTAATATTTCTCTTATAGTTAGCAGGAAAAGAGTTACATGATTAATAGTAAGCGTAATGGTGTGGCGCCCATGCATGCATTTCCTGAATTTAATCACCATTTTATAGTGTGCTTTTAGGCGTTGTCTTACTAATGCAGATAAAGCGCAGAATAAGTCGACGAGCAGGTTTTTCCGTACAGAAATAAACTTATAGTGCTTTCTTCTCTTGAAAAAACGTTGCCACCTCATTTTTTATTTATTTATTTATTTATTAAGCCAACGAATGTACTCGATTTTTATAGGCTAGGTGAACATATTTTAAGGTTAATAGGCATTAAAAAATAAGGAAGTGCAATGAAACTATTAGAATAATTATTCAAAAATTTCAATAAGCAATATTTTGCAAATGAAAAATTTATTTCAACAAATTTAGAGATTTTATTAAACCCAATTAAGGCTCTAGTAAAGAAGCATTTCGAGCACAAAGAGATTTTGAGAGACCCACATAGAAGAACTCCGAACGACGAAGAGCTCTGGCAAGAGTATTAAAGGAAATCCTCACAAGAAGCATCGGACAGTCAAAAAAGACTGAAAGACAAAGATACAATTATTCTTCTGTTATGCAATGATTTTAAGTTAATCAATAAGCATCGACAATAAATATGTGTCGACGTTAAGAAAATGTTGTCATAAGCCCGGTGAAAATGTTTCGTATTTCTTATGAGTACAGAAGAAGAAAAATTCAACACTTCTCCCCATTGTAAATAGGTTAGAAACTAAACATTATAAAATATCTCTCGCCTAAGTAATCGTTTATTCATCCGAACACACTCGTCAATGTTGTTAGAGCTTCGCTGCTTTCCAAAATCGGCTATGGGCTCGCCATCTATGTCAGTTGCTCAACCTGCTATGTGCACCATGCCACTGTGCAATACGGCGCAGTCTCAGGGTATTTCCAACCTCGCCAATCAAGATCATACTTATTGAATTTGGTCTGTCTGTTGAATGTATTCACCACAGAATTATCGATTCTACGCGTAAAATTTTTGCTTAAGGGGTTGGGAGTACCAACCTAATATTTAGCAGAACCATCACAGGTACCATAAGAAAAAAACAGTGCGTGTAGCGTTGCACACATAACAGAAGTGAAACTTTCAAGGCAGACAAATAAAGAGCGAGAGACCCGAGAGAGAATGAGAGAGAGAGAAAGAATATATATCTAAATAAATTCACCACATTTGCAGAGAATACAAATAGACAAATTTTACAAGAAACGGAGAAGGGTCGACCGGTGTAGGTAAACGCCGGACGCAAACCGTGGCAACAACGCCGTTTATCACCCGCACAAACGCAGTGATTCCAGGACCGCAGCAATGGCACAAATTATCGCAAGGCAATACCAATAAATCCGACGCCGGAATGGATAGCACTTTATAGAACGCACGAGCCCTAGCCAGGAAACGGAAATAACCGCCAAAAAGTAGGCACCAAAAATATATTTCCTACAATTTTGCACCAGCAAACAAACGCCAAAAAGTAGGCAGTGTTATTTCTCACTAGAAACTAGCAACCACAAGGAAAAACTCAGGAAAAATAGCCTAAAGTGTATCTAAGATATATATAAGGTATAGTCTCTCTCTCCTTTTCCTCTACGTTATATCTTTTTTCTCTCTCGCGCAACGAAAATGCCCAAAACGTTGCATGGCCTTGAAGGTTTACTCTCCATTCTCGTTCATCAATCGACGCCTAAGAAGTTTCACTTCAAAAAAAAAAAAAATTGCTCAAAACTGCACCCTGGCTGAAATTATTTTATCATAAATTGTTGATTTTGCCCAAACAAAATATTTCAAACGCAGTTTTGCCGAACTGGAGCCTATCTACGCGAACAGTGGATGGAAGTTATTGTTTACGGTCCCTCGATTCCACCTCATTTGCCATTGTCACTGCTACAGGAGAAGAAATTTTCAGCTGGTTCCTCTCTTCAATGTGTTCTGTCTTTACAGCTGAAGCGTCAACAATCCTTCACTCTAAAAAGATAAAAGAAAAGTTCCTCATTATCATCAGTAAAGCGAACTATGTGCCGTAACACGAGTATTATCTGTATATACAAGGTGGCACAAAATGAATACGCCTATCTGAAGGAGGGATGCCAAGAATCCCGAAATTCGTCGGTGGGCGGCCACGACCAAATTCATTGCACCAGTTCATTTGTGGCCCAAATAATTTCACGAAATTGTTTACAGTTTAATTCCATTTTTCAGATATGTATGTATTTTTAAAGCCACTTTAAAGAATACTATGAGGCGGCACGCACATTTAAATGTTCTGAGTGCGTTTATGATATTTTCAAATTTTCCATTAGAAACGTTAGATTGCGCCTGACATAAAAGAAAATAATAAAAGAAGTAAATATAAGGTGGGCCATGTAAAATTTGCTTTTTGAATCGGCTATAAAAAAAACTAATCAATATTTTTTCAAACTTTTTTTTTATTCTGAAGATTGAACATTGTCATTTATGAATAAAAAATAATATCGTTCAAATGACTGCCACGACTGGCTTTACAGTAGGCCATTCGATCAACCCAATTTTTAAGCACATTTTCGATTGTTTGGGCTCCAATTTCATGAATGGCAACTTCGATTTCGGCCGCCGTAGCCGAATGGGTTGGTGCGTGATTACCATTCGGAATTCACAGTGAGGTCGTTGGTTCGAATCTCGGTGAAATCAAAATTAATAAAAACATTTTTCTAATAGCGGTCGCCCCTCGGCAGGCAATGGCAAACCTCTGAGTGTATTTCTGCCATGAAAAAGCTCCTCATAAAAATATCTGCCGTTCGGAGTCGGCTTGAAACTGTAGGTCCCTCCATTTGTGGAACAACATCAAGACGCACACCACAAATAGGAGGAGGAGCTCGGCCAAACACCTAACAGAAGTGTACGCGCCAATTATTTATTTATTTTTTTTTTAACTTCGATTTCGTATTTTAAAGCATTAATCGTCTCTGTGTGGTTCGCATAGCATTTGTCTTTAACGGCTCTCCACAAAAATTAGTCCAACGGGCTTAAATCACAGCTCCGAGGCGGCCAATTGATATCGGAATTTCGGCTGATTATTCGGTTTTCAAAAACGGTAGCCAATAGTTCGAGTGTAACTTTGGCAGTGTGACAAGTTGCACCGTCATGTTGAAACCGAATGTCGTCCATGTCATCCTCTTCAATTTTTGGAAACAAAACCTCGTTGAGCATGTCACGGTAACGCTCGCCATTTACTGTAACCGCGGCTCCTCGCTCAGACCAAAAACCGCACCAAACAGTGACTCGTTGTGGATGCATTTGCTTCTCTACAGTAACGTGTGGATTTTCTGAGCCCCAAATCCGACAATTTTGCTTATTGACGTAGCCACCGATGTGAAAATGAGCTTCATCAGAAAAGAAGAAGAAGACTCACCACTTTGGAAATAGGTTCTCAATATTTCCCAATTTTGTTTAAGCGTATAGCGTCCCATTTCGTAAATGCCAAACCTTTAAGTAAATTATGAATACATTTGACATTTCATTTGTGTTACCAAAAGCAAACGCTATATGGCCCACCTTGTATTTGAAAATCAGCTAATTGATATTCATAAGTGGTAATATCAAGCTTGGCGGCCGCCGTAACCGAATGGGCTTGTCGTGTCTGCCATTCAGTAGTGCCCGGATTCGAAGTTCTGGGTATAAAATACCAAATGAAGTTTTTTTAACTGTGGCCGCCCATCGGCAGGTAACTGCAAACCCCCGAGTGTATTTCTGCCATGAAAAAGGTTCTTCAGCCGTTCGGAGGCAACATAAAACATTAAGACGCATGACATAAATTGGAAGAAAGAGCCTGGCCAAACAACCAACAAAGCATGTAAACCTTGTGGAACGAAAGAGCGCTTATTCCGATTCCACTGTCTATCTGAGGAACTGATTTTCACGGCTTGATAGTTTTTTAATGGATGAGATATTATGCCGGGGGGTTTACGAACCCTCTTCAGATATGTGAAATGTTTATGAATCTTTTTCGGACGTTTGTTAATTGTCAATGGCATCATAACCATCTGGAAGGGCTCAGATTGTAGACAAACACGTTTAATGGCTCTGCACTTACTGCAGACGGCACTCGCATTAAACTAAGGTAGCACTACCCCAAGAAGTCAACATTTTCTACCTTTACTACAATGTCGGTTCCAATGGCAGGCATGGAGACTGGCAGTTTTATGCGCTCTAAATATTGCCTATGAGCTTTTCTCAAGTTGACTAACGACACAGTAGAACAAGTGACGCATGAAAAATAGCATATTTACATACCTAAATGCATCAACATACTTATAGTTCTACGTTGTTGTTGTTTGTTGGCTAATCCTTCATTGTGAAAATTGTTTAATTAAGCTATCGCATTTTGAGGGCAATTTTGCTGTGTAACAGATTTGTTGTAAACCTTTAGGCCTGTCTGACTTTTCTTCGCAGCTCACATCTATGGGCCAAGGACACTTCTATACACATACGTGTATGCATATGTATGTATGTATGTGCATATGTATATGTATATATATATAATCTATGAAGTAGTGAAAAGTAGCTCATTTCAGAACATTTGTGCTGGCACACATATCCTATCTGAGTGAAAGAGTTAAAGTGGCAAGAAATAACACACTTTCATATACCTACGCATATGTAGGTATGTGTGTGCCTAAGTATAAACGCATAAAAAGTTAATGCCTTGGAACGAGCTCCAGAAGTTGAACATAAACAAAAGCAATATGCCCGACGACATCGCCACTGTCAGTCACAATAGCAGCTACCACAGCATTAAAAAGAAGCAATGATTGACGGAGCCGTCGTCAGTGCTGACATCGGTGACTAAGCTGGCAGCAACGGCAATAGCAACAGCAGTAACATCAGCAGTAGGGGTGTACTTTTGTGTATGGAACTATTTATTTTTTGAATAGCAAATCACTATGTGTTTTTAGATATTTTGCTTTTTGCAAGCTGAAGATGTGCTCAGCACAAACTGGAGTTAAAACCAAAAATTCTTTTGTGGATATATTCAGCCACCATAATACTAATTCTAATGAATGCTAAGTAATGCAGCTTGAACACAAAATACCATTAGGTCGAAGTGTAAACCTCATTCATTCAAGTAATGGAGCTTGTCCAGCGTTCAGGTGTTACAGACATCCCAAGATAGTGTCCAATGGTTGCGCTGAACACTGAATCAGCTGCCGATTCAAGGATCCACATTCGAGAAATTGCAATCGTTTGGTATTTCTCTTAAGTTTCGATTACCTTACTAGATTAGCATCTTTAGGTAGAAGTACAAGGAATTGAGTGAACTGTAAAAAGCTAAGAAATAATGGCGAAGACACCTGTTTTCAAAGCGGCAAGCTGCTCTCCTGTCATTGGCTTCACCAACCACACATTTCAGAGTAGTGAAGACTTGTTATTGCTAAGCTCACGATTTAATACGTCCCTTGAATATTTCACTTGGTTAAGTTCCTGATTATGCGAAGATAAAGGGTAACGAGAGTGTCTCTCTTAATGAATTTGAAACACATAAACGTTGCACCTCGGAGTGGGCAAGGGAGTCCCACACTTGAATTCAATTAGGTGAATGAAAATAGTTAGATAGAAAGCGCCTTCGATTCGCCAAGCGTTAGCAAGTGCCGAATAGATGAAAGAACTGGCAAAAATGTACATATATTGGCTGCACTGGAAACGAGCTGTTAAAAGTTACATTTGTTTGGAAGCTTTTGCTGAGTGTCAGTAAGAGTGCGTCCATACAGGGCAACTTTTGTTGCTTCAACTCGTTACTTGTCATACTTTGTGTTGTCGTTTTACTTTGTGTTCCTTTTGACTGTAGACTAAAAACTAACAATTGCCAATTTTATACCTTATACGTACTCGACGGGCAACACAAAAACAGAATTGTTGAAACAACAAAATCTGCCCTGTATGAACGTGGTCTAATGGAACTTGCCTAATATCAGAAGACTGATTTAGCAGCACCGAAAGTAGTGAGTTAAACCAGTTTTATGAAGTATAACTATACTTGCTAGGGGCGATATTCGATTACGCAATAACTTTGATGTTGTTTCCACATGCAAATTTTTCGTAAAGCGAGCAGAAACTCGGAAATCGAAGGCACCTATAATACAATAGAATTGGAGCCTATACTCCGTATTGGGTGTTTGGCCGAGCTTCTCCTCCTATTTGTGGTATGCGTCTTAATGTTTTTCCACAAATGTAGGGACCTACCTACGAACGGCAAACGGTTCTTATGCGAAGCCTTTTCATAGCAGAAATACTCTCGGCGGTTTATCATTGCCTGCCAACACCACGCAGAGACCATTTTGGTCCATAGCAATATCAGAACAGAGCCCTGTTTTAACGAAAATATGCATCGTTCAAGATGCGTGTACTGTTCGCTAAATTTAGTCTTTCAAAACTGAGAGTATTCAGGTAGCATAGTCTAGCTTTTGAGAGTGCCGGGCAGCAGCATCGGAGATGCTCCAAGGTTTCTTTTGTACCCGGCTCATCACATTTCCTACAAGCATCGAATACCGACCTATGAAATCACAAATTAGATTTGGCCCAGGTATGTCGAATCAAATCAAAAGCCAAATGTTTTCTAGGGCTACATTTTTATTAACAGGCTCGATTACGTCAAGTTGGTTTTTTTTTTTCGAAAATGCAACTAAAATATCTTTTTATTATACAATAATCGCTGTCCTGTTGTAATCTTCATAACATTTGGGATAATCTTGCTGTAGCGCACAACAGAACTGACACATTCGTTGCCTCCCAAAGTGAAGACTAAAGCAGAACATAAAGTTTTCCATGGCTTACATAAAAAAATTGATTGAAAAGCCAAAGTAATTCGAATTATGTGGATCCCTCCACGCGCTTTTTTCTCAATTTAAAGATCTCATCGGGGTTTAGTACACTTATGTATATATATTAGGGTGGTCCAAAAAAAATTTGTATGCTGCCGCCCCCCAAAATAGTAAAGAATGAAAAATAAAAAGACCCGTATTTTTTTTTTTTTAATCAGACCATATTTAATGGTGCCGCCGGGGCTTTGAAATATCCCATGTATTTTGCATGGGAAAAAAATACTTTTTCGTAGATTTCATGTAAAAACCTGGAAAATGAATATATTTTAACCGGATAACTCAGTTTCTTTTCATAATTGGTCAGGGAATAACAACCAATTATGAAATAATTAATTTTTTTTGTATTATGAGGAGCTTTTTCATGGCACAAATACACTCTGAGGTTTGCCATTGTCTGCCGAGGGGCGACCGCTATAAGAAAAAACTTTTTTCTCACCCTATGTTTCACCCTGTTACCCTTAGTGTAATATAGGGTGCTGTAAAAATTTGCATTGCAACACCCAATATATCGTGGGACAGTGCAAAATATCAGCCCAGAACCGGGTCAGATGGAAAAGCCTTATAGAGGCCCTACACTCCCAAAAGGAGGCAAATATGAAAGTTTGGAAAAATGACCAATGAAATAAGGTCAATAACTATGCGCAACTTGAGACTTAAAGTAATTAGAAAAAAGGTAAAATATTGCTTAAATTTAGTCAGTTACGATTTAATAGAAAGAAAAACGTTTTTTAAAATTTAAAAACTATTTATATTGCTTCATGGCAACTTCATATGTCCCTGCAATGGAAAATTAAACAAATTTTGTAAACATTGTTTAAAAATATTAATATGTGTGAGGTTTTTGGAAAAAATTGCATATGAAAAGGTGGGAATTTTTGGACGAACATTAAAGTTTCTGCAATTGCGCATGTACATACATTTTTATTTGTTTTTTTCTTATGAAGAGGAAGCATCGAAAGCCTTTACCTCGTCAGTGTGGAACTTTAACTCGAGCTAAACCTCCTACCGTCAATGTATTGAGTCTCTTCCGGTACTACCGTTAAGTAAATCGTCGGCAAGCGATTGAGCATTAGGCTCTACATCAGTTACTCTTTATATGCGGGACCGGCAAAAACCTCCCCCATTTTGTCTGTTTAGCTGCCGCTAACCTCGTTTCACGTCTGCGTACTTTAATGCATGTTGCATATCGCTGATTGCCGACGAAATGTTATGCCACGCATACTTTAGAATCTTCATGATGTCGATTATGTTTTTTATTGTACTATCGGATCTTCTGATAGTGTAACTAAAGAACCTCGTGGGCATACAAAACACACATGTCTTGCATCTTCCGCTTCAGGACATACTGCTCATAAAAGCGAGTCAAGTAAAGGATACTTGCGATGTAGCTACTTCGGGTAGTAACCATGACCTGTAATAAATTGTGTTAGCTGAAAGTTAAGCTCACCATAGCTTCGATTGAGCCATTTTTTGATGTTTGGGATTAGCGTCTAGGTCCACCTTCCCTTTATAGAGTTTTCTCAACGCTTCTGCCACTTGAGAAGGATTTAGTTTTCTCTCTTTCCATGATCGCTGATACATTAATGTGACTCTGTTTTTTTAGCATGTAAGCTCTTGCTCGTTCTTCCGCCAATATATCGTTGGGAGTCATGTCTGCGATCACCATTGCAGCTTCATCCGAGGTGGTTTTATGTGCGCAGTCTGTACAAGGCCTCGTATGATCTTCTATAGTAGTATGCTTCTACCTCCAAAGATTTTACCCCTACTGGCTGTATATAGCAGAGTGCTTCTGATGACGGTAGTTAGTAGCCTGCGTTGGCTGTTTATCGGCCCATCCACGCAGCGGTCATTCTTGATGCTTTGTGGGTTACATATTTCGCATGTGGCCCAAAACTAAGCCGATCGTGAATTATAACACCCAGATATTTAAGCTGACGAGACGATTTAAATTCATGTGCTAAAAGAGGCTGGTTTCTTACGGGCACTTATGAGGACCGTTTCCGTTTTCTGGATAAACCAACACTATTCAGCCAGTTTGTTGCGGTTGCAATAACCGTCTTTACTTTGCATGTCTACAAATGTATGTGGAACATGTGATCTAAACTTGTGAGTTACAAAATTCTAAGTTAGAATATCGAAAATAAGAGCGGCCCTAATAAGCTGCAATGTCAACAAAAACAACGCCAAGCGGGTTGACACTTTTCACTTGTTAAAACTTGGTAATTGCTTAACACTTAAAAGAATTAGAAGAATGAAAAGTTGACGAAAGAGCAGCTGAGAAGGGCAGCAGGTGCCAGATATACCCATCCGCTCACACACACGCACACACACACGTATATATTACACTTATATAACGCAGAACTTGCACTTGCAACATGCAACACACGAAAAGTCGCAAATAATTAGTTTACTTGTTTTAGAGAATGAGTTGGTGTCGCGAAAACTTGTCAACATGCAACTGCCATCACTGCTGACAGCGTTGATGCCATCACTACTATTAAAAGGCAGATGTTGCTGTTGCTATTGCAGATTTTTAGCTTAAAATTTCTCATAAGGCTGCCGCACTCATACAAACCTGTTTGTTTTGCTACTAAAAAAGTATACTCTTAATAAGAAAGGAGGCGTGAGAGCATCTACAAATAGAAGTTAAATGCCAAAGAAACTTTTTGGAAGAATCTGTGCAAACACGAAAACAAACATGCCACACACAACGACAAAAAATAACAAACTGATTTTTAAGAACAAGATGGGTGTGAAAAAGCTTTTGTTTACTCACAACAACAGAACCGAAAATGCGCATAAGCAGATATTTTTGCAATTATACACGAGCCCATGCCCACTTCTGAGCAAATGCACTACCATCTACAAACATAAATACTACACGTACTCGTTTGTTTGTTTGCCTCTTAACCTATTTCTTGTTAAATATCGTTGTCATCATGTTAGAGCGACTCAAGAGCAACAGCAGCGACAACAGCATTCGAAGTGGCGTAGCAAACGGACTTTGTGTTCTTCATGCGGGCATCAGTGATGCCACTCTGACATAAACCTGTCAATTTGATTTCAGTGAGTGAGGTGTGACATGGCCGTCATCATCCTTATCATTTTATATTCTGTGTCGTCTATCAGTTGTCGGCTAGTATGTATCGCCCATCATTACATCCGATAGCGTATTCTTCCGCCCAGTGTGAGTAAATAAAGGAATCGCCCGAGCGCAAAGCATGCAAACACACACTACTTTACACCTACATATACATATGCATATACATACATATGGAAGTATGAATGTATGTACATGAAAGCAGGGGAATGTTTATAGCCAATTTGGTTGGGAGGGGGGCGAGCTGTTTAGAGGTGTCTTCACCGGAAGTGTGTGAAAATAATTTGTGCTGCCGATGCTACTGTAACTGTTTCGTCCTCAATTACAACGGTATATACATATGAACATACCAAGCAAAATATCTAAAATACATTTATTACAGCTTAGACACATTTCTGGTTGTAATGGTCGATGAAATAACGTATAAAATAAAATACAAAAATATGTATGTGTGTATGTATGCTAGGAGGTAAGGTTAGGTTAGTCAGTTTGCTTGTCTAAGACAAGACACGCGGTGGCCCTAAGGCCCATGGTGATACCAGCATTTGATTTACATCCCACAACTAAATTGATTAAATCTTTTTACGAAGGGAACTAGTCCCTCCTGTCAGACGTTTTCCAAATTCTCCAGGCCTTCAAAGAAATAATCACCAAGATATTTGGCACGGCTTCTTTAAAGTGCATTCACAGAGGAGTTGTTGTACCGATTCAAATTTTTCTTCACCTCCACAGCTCCCCACGAGACGTATTTGAAAACAGATAATATTTTCGTATTTTCACGGATGGTTCCAGGATCGAGCACGGTTCCGGCTCTGGTATCTAGGTGGAATCCAGCGGAACAAAACTACACTTTGCTTTTGGAATGCACCCATCTGTGTTTCAGGTAGAGTTGTATGCTGTTCAAGAAGCAATGTGCATTGTTGGGGGAAACAGGTGGAGAGACAGATCTTTATGTGTCTGCAGCGACAGCAAAACTGCACTCGTAGCCTAAAAAACTGACTTCCAACCACTTCAAGGTAGTTGAGGTCTTTGGCACGGATGTGTTTAGAAGTGACCACCTTGGCTCGTAGGCATCACAAGATCTACTCAGATTTTTTCGGAGGTCGAGTAGATTTAAAGAAAATTAAAAAGGGAAGCCGACTACAGTATAATGGCCTTAATTGTGTCTGAGTGCTGTACTTGCTAGTTGCCCCGACAAAAAAAAAAGTTACACCCCTTCTATTGTCTAAGGTGCCACTAGTGCAATGTCCCGCTGTACAACCTGTGAGGACGCTGGTAGTTGATCTGTTGATCCCAAGCGGACATTTGGTACTTTTAAGATTTAGTTTTGGCCAGGGCGTTTTGGAGACCCTGGAGTTAGTAATCAGAGACCACCTTCTAGAGGTTTCCGTGAAGTCAATCCCAGTGCGCAGTTCGTTTAAAGGAATGCTTATGTCTTCTACCACTCGTAGAAGGTCAAGCTTAGAGCTTTTTCTTGCAAATGGTACGGTTTGCTGGAGGTAATCAGTCTTATCGTTTGGAAGTCCATCAGTCTTATCGTCTTTGCTGTTTTGTCTATAGCGTAGATCTCAATTTGGAAGATGCTACACCGGTCTGGAAGTCTCAAAGATCAATTCAGGGATGCTAATAACTGGGCACAGAATCCTCCAATTTGCCGGCGGATATTTATATTTTGAAGTTAATTGCGTGCGGAAGGTTCTTTTCGACATAAATTGCATAAACTTACAAATGAGGCGTGTCTACGGACCCAAATGTGTTTAAAAAATTGTAAAGTTTATTTTTCCAACTAGCAGATCTTTACGTTATTCTGAACCATTTTACCCATGCCTTTTGCTTTTGCCCATCAATTTCAAGATTTCTAGCTACTTACTATTGCAGCGTAGCTCCAGTTGAACTTCAGTTTTCTTAAATTTCTTCCCATTATAGCCATCGAAGCTCTGTAATTTGTTTTTTTCGTTGTTGCGGTTAAAATGTCCAATGCATTATCAAAGCTGCCGTTGCAGCAACCGGACATACGGTTGTTGGAACCGTCGCCCACCCTGGAACCGCTTTCGCATTGCTTCAGAGTGTCATTCCATTTTCCTCATTACGAGATCTATGCCTCTCTGTCGGCGTCCAGTCCTCGCTTTTTCATCCGGAGAATTTTTTCCACGAAACTGATGATGATCTCCCACGTTTCCTCACTTCTTAGCCTCTTGTCGATTACATTTTCAGTGGTTATGTGACCGACTCAATATTTTTTTTCTCTGCTATAGGGTTTTATCCTCATTGTTGTCTAGATTGTAATATATATATAAATATATTTTTAAATATTTCTTTTTGGAAATGAGCACACCCGTAGTATTTATACAAAATGCACTATTGGATAGAATTTATTTATTTAGTCAAAAATACAGCAGTCTTCACTGGCTATTTATTGACTTAGTGATTATAGAAATTGTTTTTTAATAAAATAATAACATAAAAAATAGGACTAAATTCCTACTTGACCAATGAATTCTTCAACTAAAAAGATGTATTCAACAACCGCGCAAAATAATTTTTACTAATTGAAATATCAATCGAATTGGAACTCGAGATCTCATTAAATTCGTGAGGAGTCCGAGAAGTAGGTGCATTGGATTCGATATAAATTTTGAACATCTTAAGATGAAAAGGGTAAGATCCTTGTAAAGTTCTCGGCGAAAAATTTAAAGATCTTAGGGCAAATTTGTGAAACATCTTTTGTATCCGTGCAATTCTTGGCAAAGCAAATTGGTAATAAAGTCTCCAAATAAATAAAGCTTGGGCCCACTTAGCGCGAACAAACGCGATAAACAGAAATTTAACTGTGCAGAAGATCTGCAGCCGTAGCCGAACGGATTGATGTTGATGCGTGACTGCCATTCGGAAGTGCCCATTTTTGAGTCTCCGGGACTCCCCCAGCATGAAAACTTGAATGATGAAAATTATAGACAAAGTTGTTTCTAATAGCAGTCGCCCTTTCGGCAGACAACGCCAAATCTCCAATTGAAGAGGCTCCTCTTAAAAAACCATCTGCCGTTCGGAGCTGACCTAAAATTATAGGTTTCTCTATAGAAGCGGCTCGGGTGTAAGCGCTAACTATACTCGTATACAGCGTATGTGCGGTATTTGAGGAAATGTGAAGAGTAAACCTAATTACCCAACATTAACAAATTATTTATCTAAAATTCATTCAATAAAATTTCCGTTGGCTGCAATAACCTTCTGGATCCTGGTTTGGAAGCGATTGCATGCCCGAATCAAATGCTGCTTATTCATATTGGCCTTAACAGTATTAATTGCGGCCTTCAAAGAGGAAATGGTGTTATAAGGATGCTTATGGCTTCACGCTGAACTACGCCCCATACGTGGCTATCCAGTGGTTTAAGGTCTGGGAAGTTAGGCGGCCATAAGCTCGGTATTATGTGGTTTGGGAAGTTTTCAGCCATCCAATCTTGTGTCGCCATTTGTGAAGGAACAGAGCCTTGGTGAAAGATGTATGGGTTGTCATGGCGCATACTATCAGTAGGGTTTCACTATTGTTTCTAGAACCTCTATATATGCAGTACATACACTTTCGTAAAGAAGAGTGGTGGTATGGCATGTCCTTTGTTGCTCACAACACCTAAAATCATAACACTGGCTGGAAGCTTCGTGGGTATGATAACAGGAAGCTCAGTAGCATTGAAAAAAACAATAACATCTTAGGTGCTTCAGGGTGTATAAGTTTGTTTAGAAGGCGTTTTGAAATGGATAACTCGCTGTTCTAATGTTTGCTTCGCCATAAACTGTGTTCTGCGTGTACGTAAGATTTATACCGGAGATCTTAATGGAAAACTCGACTGATAAGACCCTCAGAAACATTGAGTTTTCTCGCAAGAACCCTCATTGATTTTCCAAAATGATTCTCTTGTTTTGATTCTGCATCGCCGCCTGATACTTCCAATTTGCGGTGAATCTTATGATCGAAAGAGCGGATGCATTTAAGAAAATTAGAGGTTTCTAAATCGGTGTGATTTGCATATTTATTGATGAGAACTGCATGTATCTACATTTCTTGAGTTAAGTTGTAGTGCTCCGTGCCTTATTTGAAATAGAGCAAAGAGAAAAATATTGGTTCGGGAAATTATAGCCACATATACTTAACCATATCCTCAACTACCGTAAGCACCCTTTATATAATCAAAAACTAGCAAAACCTATTACTCGTATGTGCGAGAACATCGATTATTTTCGTTTTATATTTCAGCTGAATTGTAAGACTCAGATCCTCATCGTGCGTATTTTGTGCAAAATTAAAATGTCGAGAATATGGACCACAAATAAAAAGAATAAAATATTTCATTTTCAGCATCTCTACTTTTCTCTGTCGTGTGCAGCACGCAGCCAGAACACTTTACCGCAACCTCAGGGCGCAGCACTGGAGTTACTGTTGGTCTATTGTTAAATTTTGCAAAATACATGCCAGACTGTATGAAAGCGTGTCACTTACTTCATTGATATGGCATTCATTGTTGTAGAATATCGCACAGGAGCCAAGCAGCAGCAGCAGCAGTAGCAGGAAAGGCAGAATTGGAGGGGAAAAAGGAAATTGGAGTAAATAAGTATTCGTAGGCAAAACAGCACTGGCAGCCGATGACTTTAACAACTAATATGGCTGTTTTGTTGCCAGAGAAACGCCGTGGTACCTTGCGGTGTTTGCATCAACATCAGCTCAAAATACTTCTACGTACATATCTATTGAAACACTTCAATGTTGGTGGGATTTCAATTTACCACCGAATAGCATCACCGCAACATACAATGCAACTCACTGTCATTTTCCTTTATTTATTAATGTCGACTACAAGCAGTGGTGGTGATTGCTCATGATGCCGCGCCCGTCGTCGTAATGAGAAAGTGTTTGAAATTGTGCTCAATTACTGGGACATAGTCATACAGCAAATGTTGTGTTATAAGCCAATGTTAACTGTAAGACTGTGTCTTGGTGTTGCAAGCTATTCAACGTGGGATTCTATCTCTACCGGCTTTATAATAAATAATAACAAAAGAAAATGATGTGTGCTATGTAGGTGATATTGGTTTCTAGTTCGTAATTAAGTGTGCAGTAACAAAAGGAAAGTCGAGTTGCGTCGAGTTTTACAAAAGAAATACATAAATATAAAGAAAAATCTGGGGAAGAGAAAACAAAGAAGTGTCTGTTCAAAATTAATTAAGTGAATGCATTTTTTTTTTCATACCTGCAACTACAACAACTTACTTTTGTATGATAAAGCGTAGAAAGTGGCGGAAGCATAAATTAAGTAGAGTATTAAGTTCGAGTGCAACCGAGTTGATGAAGATAGTTATTTTTCTTATAGATTTACATTTTTTTTTTTAAATCATGGTTTGTTCTGTGACCAATTTTTCTTCATTAGTGACTGATACAATAATTTTTTTAAGTTTTTTAAATTATCATACAGCGTCCGGCACTCGTAGTGTAGCCTACTTCAGACTGCTTGCACAGCTAATGCACGGGCATGGGCTATCTGTTAGTTGGCTAAATGACAGACCAGAGTATTGGTTACAAGCGCGGAAGCATTTTGCCGAGAGCAAATGGCGAAAAAAGAAAATCAGTAATGGATTTCAAACGTAATAGTGTGATTGCATTCTATTTGGCTGAAAAATCATAACCAGCGATTGCTCGTGAGCTCGAGCACCTTATACAGGGTGGGCCATATAGCGTGTGCTTTTTAAACCACCTATTTTTTTCAGAATGGTAACACAAAATGGCATGTCAAATGTGTTCATAGTTTACTTAAAGGTGTGACATTTACGAAATGGGACGCTATACGCTTGAACAAAATTGGGAAATATTGAAAACCTATTTCCAAAGTGATGAGTCTTCTTCTTCTTTTCTGATGAAGCTCATTTTCACATCGGTGGCTACGTCAATAAGCAAAATTGTCGGATTTGGGGCTCAGAAAATCCACACGTTACTGTAGAAAAGCAAATGCATCCACAACGAGTTACTGTTTGGTGCGGTTTTTGGTCTGGCGGCATCATCGGGACATTTTTTTTTCGAAAATGAGCGAGGAGCCGCGGTTACAGTAAATGGCGAGCGTTACCGTGACATGCTCAACGAGTTGTTTCCAAAAATTGAAGAGGATTACATGGACGACATTTGGTTTCAACATGACGGTGCAACTTGTCAAACTGCTAAAGTTACACTCGAACTTTTGGCCGAAATTCCGATATCAATTGGCCGCCTCGGAGCTGTGATTTAAGCCCGTTGGACTAATTTTTGTGGAGAGCCGTTAAAGACAAATGCTATGCGAACCATCCAGAGACGATTGATGCTTTAAAATACGAAATCGAAGTTGCCATTCATGAAATTGGAGCCCAAACAATCGAAAATGTGCTTAAAAATTGGGTTGATCGAATGGCCTACTGTAAAGCCAGTCGTGGCAGTCATTTGAACGATATTATTTTTTATTCATAAATGACAATGTTCAATCTTCAAAATAAAAAAAAAAGTTTAAAAAAAAAGATTGATAAGTTTTTTTTTTATAGCCGATTCAAAAAGCAAATTTTACATGGTCCACCCTATAGTAAATAAAGTTTTTGTTTATCGCACCATTACTCCTTACAATGATACTGGTAGCATCGCGAAACGTCATGGAGGTGGTCATCATAAGTATAAAACGTCACTTGAAATAGCTCAAAAAGTGAAGAAGCGACTTGACCGAAATCCCCGACGAAGGGCCGGAAGTCAAATGGTGAAAGAACAGAAAACATCTGACCGTCGAATACTCAAAAATCATCTCAAGTCAAGCCTTACAAGATCCGAAAGGTGCACCAAAGCACCGACAAATCAGACTTGAGAGAGCAAAGGATTTGTTTCGCTTGGCCGAAAGCGCTCAATTTCGGAACATTGTGTTTTCTGACGAGAAAATTTTTCAAATTGACTAATTCGTAAACTCCCAAAACGATACGGTTTATTTGACCGATCGTTCATACGAGAATTTGAGTAATCGATTGGCCACCACAAGGGAGCACCCGCCGGCAGCACAGTTAATGGTTTGTGCCGCTGTAACCATAGATGGGCGTTCTTCAGTCGTTTTCGTCGAGCCTGGGTCAAGGTAAATGCGAAATGTTATCGGGAAAGTATTTGAAGCCGTGAGCAGACAAACATTTCGGTGGCAGACCATGGACGTTTCAACAGGACTCCACACAGTCTCACAAAGCTCCAGTGAGCCAAGAATCACTAAAAAACAACGTTCCGAACTTCATAACGTCCACACAATGGCTCTCAAATTCACCAGACGCGAATCCGATGGACTATTCTCTTTGGGCCATTTTGGAGAGAAAGGTCCGAACTAAAATATTCACCAGCTTCTAAGCGCTGAAGAAAGCCACATTCTGGCAGCGTGCGATTCATTTCTGGACCGTCTGAAGGCCATAGTCAAGGCAAAAGGTGGTCGTATCGAGCAAATGTAAATTGATTCTTAATTTTGTATTATTTTCGCACAATTTTTACTTTGAAAACTAAATTCATGACTATTTTAATTGGTGACACTTCGAGTGCCGGACCCTATACTCATCACTTGCGTAAAACTAACTTGAATTAAAAAATAAATAAACATTACAAAATTAATGACGTAGATACTTACTTTTTGTAACTTCTACGCATTCATTAAAATGTGTTCGGTTAAGTGTGAGCTTGCAGAGAAAATTGTGCGCAAAAAGCAAGAAAATGGTCATTTGTCGCACAATGCCTAAGCAGAAACTTTAAATAGTCCGAAAAATAATATTATATTAATATTTGAAAAAAAAGGTTTAATGAAACCTTGTCGGTTGAACGAAAGACCTGGCAGTGGAAGAAAAAGAGGATTTGTATCGCAATCACAAGCCAAAGAAGTGGTGTTATTATATCGAAACAAGCTGACATTTCACTTCGAGATGCTGCAAAACAGGCCCTTATGTCGGAAGGAAACGTCCAAGGAAGTGAAGGTTTACGATTATGTAAAAAGATTGTAGGGCCCAATCGAAACGATGAGCCAAATAAGAGTGATAAAACACGTGAAAATTATACAGTCAAGATATGCATAAATATGGCTGGGTGGTTATTGACAATGAAACATATGTCAAAGCAGTGTTTAAACAGATTCAGTATGCTGAGTTTTATACTGCAACGAAGACAGGAGGAGTCCCAGGAGAATTTAAGGTAAAAATATTGGGCAAGTTCACAAAAAATTATTTGGTTTTCCAAGCCATCCGCCTGTGTGGTATGAAGAGCAAAATGTTCATTACCACAGGCACTATAAACCAGGAAATTTATATGAAGGAGTGTTTGCCATTCAGAAAACAACATACAGACTCAGTTCTCTTCTGGCTGGCTTTAGCATCGTGTCATTATAGCCGTCTTGTCATGAACTGGTACAACTTACAACTGCCCACAATTTCGACCCATTGAACAATTTTGGGAAATGGTTAAAAGAAAATTGCTAAATCTGAAAAAAAGAAATTAAAAATGAGCTGCAGTTTAAAGTGGATTGGCAGAGAGCAACAGATACCGTAACAAAAATTGATGTCCATCGCCTAATGAAAGGAGTCAAATCTAAATTGCGCCATTTTGTTAATAACAAAGAGAATTGATATGAGTTTTTTGCTTAACAAAGTACGTTTAATAAAGAAACAAAAAAAAAAAAAGAAAAATAGTTTTGATAGCTTATATAAACTCGATGTTCCAACGATTTTCACCCGACCAATATTTTTCGTGTCTATTCTTTAACTCATTCACAAGCAACTCTTTTCCAATAAATTGTTTATTGCTACCCATTAGGGTATTAAATATGCGTTATGTGGCGTTGGAATTGAGCCCATAGTCCATTATACAATCAAATCCTTTTGTGTTACATCATATGACACGAGTAAAAGGACTCCCTATGCTCCAATAGGAGTTAACGAAACAAAGTATAAAAGTATAATACATATATGAGCCGGGCCATCAATATCATTCATAGGCACCTCTTACGGAATTCAATCATCATTCGCCTAACCCTGCTGACAATCGTCGACGTTAAATAAGCAAATCATTATTTCATTGCGTTCAATTTGCAAGTATGAAAGAACAAGGATACATGTAACCCCATTGCGCTGCATGCATCGTTTGCAAATCAACAGATAATCTTCTGGCGTTGCTGTGTTCTAAATCCGGCTCATCTCTCGTCTAAGCACAAAATTTAAGAAGTACAGCAACCACACACAAACACATACTTATGTACTTTGTACTTGAACTGACTGTGTTCAGTGCTGAGATGCCGGTCGATAGGCAAACGGAAATTTGAAGTCGACAGCGGCAGAACAGCACAGCAGCAGCGGAAAATGGCGGGTGTAAAGTGGAATTTTGCCGGTTGTGCGGCGTTGATAACAAAAGTGTCAAAACTACGATGATGCTGCAAGCGAAATGAAATACTTGGCCAATTTGCAGATAACTACCATAGCTTTCTAATTAAAATTCAGCATTAATCCAGATGATTCAGCTAGTTGGTTGGTTCGTTCGTTCGTTGGTTGGCTGGCTGGCTGACTGTCATCGGCTTGGGTTTTGGGTTGCAGCATCGATGGATGGTTCGTGATGTTTGTGAATTGCGTGAGACTAAAGGAGTGGAGTGTGGCAGCGATATTGCACATATCTACTTGGGAAGGATTTTGAGTGGCTGTTAAACAATTTTCATGATGTACCCTTGTAAACAACAGCATAATTGTCCCAGTCTGCGGCAAAACCGAAAACGAAATGCTACTTAAAAGTTTGCTGCCTAAAGTATTGCTCATTATTGCCAAACTTTGACTGTTCTCAGACCTTTTTCTTTTCGTTTGTTTCTGTTGTCTTTGCTCTCACTTATTTCCCAACATTCACATTATGGCAACACTTTTTACATTAGTGTGTAGCCGTTTGTACGGTGTTGCTAAGTCCCAAATATTAGTGTCATAATTATTAAGACCAACAAATGACGGTCTAAGACCTCGGGTCCAAAATGCTGTTTCAGCGTAAGACTAACTTACATCGCACCACTTCGTCAATTTGCAATTCATTCGCAAATACTTGAGATAAGTTGGATAATCTGCGGGTGGCTAAGCAAACAGGCAAATAAAGTGTCAAGTTTGTTATGCGTTGGCGGAAGCGATTTAAGTGGCGGAAGGTGGTTGGGAGAGACGCTTCGTATTTGGACATCATTTGAAACGTAAGAACGTAACTAAATGTGCTGCTGTGTTTAGGTGCCTCAAATACGAAATTAATCCCCAATGTGCCATAACTGAAGGCAGCAAAGGACCATAAGCAATGACTTCGCACTGTGATCTAAAATGGGGAAATAAAAAAACAAATAGTAATTGAACTTCCGTTTGCTTTTCGCTTGGAAAATTCATGATGCGTTGAGTTTCGTACAAAATGCTGTGTACGGCTTAACAGCTTCTAATTTGCTTTATTTTGATAATGTGTATATAGAATTGATATATGTATATATATAATTGGTCTTTTCGGGTGTTTGAACGAGTTTCTCCTACTATTTGTGACTTGCGCCTTGATGCTATTCCACATATATATTATATATATTTTTATATAAGGAGCTTTTCCATAGTAGAAATACACTCGGAGGTCTGCCATTGCCTGCCGAGGGGCGACCATTATTAGAAAAAACTTTTCTTTATTTTGGGGTTTCACCGAGATTCGAACCTACGTTCTCTTTGAATTCCGAATGGTAGTCACGTATCAACCCATTCGGCTACGGCGACCGCAAATAGCAAATCAACATTTTGAACAGTTTTAACTATATTTCTTTTTTATTTCTGAATGTTTATTATTCTTTTTTATAAAATTTTAGATCATTGCCTAACAAAAACCATCCAAGTCTCATTCTCGAAGTGTATATAAAAATTAGAAAAACTCCACAAAGTTTTCATTACAATTTCACAATTTTTCCTAAAGATTTTTGGTATGTAATTTTGCATGTTTGATGCTGCTGAAAAATCCCTTTTTTTAATTTTTTTTTTTCCTGATGCTGTTTCATTTTCTACGTAAAAGACATGCAATTTTCGTTTATATAGAGAGTTTTCAATAATTTTTTCCCTTACGGTGTGGGGCTGTTTTTAGACAAAATGAGCAATACCGTCAAGAAAAAAAATTATAAAAAATCAGCGGAATTCTTTCACTTTATTTGGGAATGGGAATAAGTTTCCGTCCTTTCTTAGCCAAAGATACGAATTATTTAAACAATTAAATAATACACGATATTATGTGAAGTATGTGTCATGGGAAGCTACAACTTTCCTCCATCTTTCAGGCGGCATACGGATTTCTCTGATGAAAAATTCGAGTTCTTTTGACTTGATCCATTCATTCAGCCAGTGTGCGATGTTCTCGTAAGAAGGGAACCGCTCTCCAATAAGGGCTGACTGCATTGATCGGAACAGGTAATCCGAAGGCGTAATGTCTGGGGAATACGGCGGGTGAGACAAGATTTGTAATTAAACGAACGAAAAGAACACCTATATCAAAATATTTCCATTGACTCGAGTGCTAGGTTAGGTTATGTTGGTAGCCGGTCTGTACGACTTGACTTAGACCTTACAAGTCCGTTGTGATACCTCTTTTATTTTTCTTCGTGGAACCATTTTGTGGTTCTTATGAAGTGCAGGATTGGTCCAATTCTCACGCCGTACAGTTCTGTAAGGAAGTTGGGAAAAATATCTACCTGGAAAACCTGCGCTGATTTCATCATCTCTACAACTTCTACAATACTCATGGGAGAAAACTCTGCAGGCATTTCTGTCAAATAGCCAAAGACCGGTTAGACAAGCCACAACTTTCAAGATGCCCTCTTTTGAAAGGCTAAACAATTCCTTTGGCTTTTTCTTATTTATTTGTGGCCACAGTAGCTTAGCTGTTACGCGTGAGTCTTCAACTCTCCATGCCCTGTTGGCCTCGTGAATAGTGTTATTCTTAATTATTAATTAGCTTGTGGCCATGGGCATACAAATAGTACTTCTATCACTATATTCACTATAGTGAAGACCTGGTTAGCTCATCTGCTTTACAATATCCCTCAATATCTCTCTGTCCTGATACTGAAATAAGGCTGGCCTAAATACGACACTAATGCCACTTTGATGAAATGACCGCCTTGTCTATCCGAAAATATATTTATTGTAGTTGACTCAAGAGCTAAATATTTATACTTTCTTTGGCAATATGCCACTTTTTCACCCACTGTGCAAAGCAAGTAATGCCATCAACAAGGCAATCGATGGCTAGATAAAGTGGGTGCGCGACGTCCAACCTGCGTTGCTTATTTAGCAGTGAACATTTCATTAGCGTGTATCAATGTCACAGAGAAGATTTGCGCGCAGATACCACGGGCTACTTAAGTAAAGTCGTCAAATACATAAAGATGAGCATCAGCACAGCTAAGTGGTGCCCAAGTGTAGCAGCAGTACTCGTAAATGGTTAGCTGGTAAATGGTGGAATGTCGTGGCACAACTGTGATGCTTATTAATTTACTTTCGACTACTCTTTTTCCCCCCGTATCATTTTATAGGATTTCACTTCATCGTGAAGTACTTAAGAAGTGCAGAAGTAAATGGGAGAGAGTAGAGTGCAAACGACTCAGGTTTCAAGTTTCTTTGGCGCTTTGAGTGGGTCTTTCGAATTTCAAATTTCAATTTCGGTCACTTGGCGATAAGTGCAAGGAAAAAGCAGCAGCCAAATGAAATGTTCGTCAAAGCGTACGCGATTGAAGGGTAACTATGCAGAAAAATAGGCAGCACAAAAATTACAGTAAACACGTTTTTGTATTCGCGTATTTCCTCTACACGCGTCCTTATGCTGCTGCTTCCCGGACTACTTTTTCCCAAGCACCATTTCATTTTTTGTGTTTTGTGTTAGTATTTATTTTCACACTGTTGCCAGCAGCGAATTTAATTCAATGGATCGTTACAGTTTTTATTACTTCATCAAATTACGTCAAAACGACAATATTTCAATATTGCAAATCGCACATTCATAAAGTTTGTTCACTTGCTTGTCGCTGACGTGACGGCATGCCTGGCTGCCAATTAGATGATGACAATGCATTTGTGGGAAAATGAAAATTCGCTGCTATGACATTCTCGAATCTGTACGGTTTCATTCATTGAGGTGCCTTAGACCAACTATACCAACCTTGGAGTTACCGTTGTGGGTAGTGCCGTTGACTGGCGCATGAAACGCGTATTATCATTCATTAAACTATTGTCCTCTCTGTATTACTATATTTTTTGTAGGTGTGAGTGTTGAGCTGTACTTGGGGTGGTAAATTGGTAGGTATCACCGTAATAAAATCGGCATTGATTTAATGAATTGATATGAAATTGGGATGGTTGCTTTTGGCAGTTCACTATTCATTCTGTATACGGAGTATTATACTTTTATATGTGGCAAGCTTTTGATAATTCATTGGTATTCGTCCCGTGATTCTAGGAAGCAGCCCTACAAATTTTCTTTAAGTTTATTCTGACATTTATTTTAATGAAGAATAAATTTGATCTGCCAGTCCTTTGTTACTTTTTTGCAGTCGTAAAAATTAAAGTAATAACTCCCTTGCGATTTGAACATTAAACGCTGCACACGTATTAATCTACATATATATGAGCCCTATTCATAGCCTTCTCTATTAATTTCAGCGCAGAAACTACTTTGCAAGAATCATTAACTAAAGAAAAGAATGTTTCAAAGTATTTTTATGCGATGAAAACGTTCATTTTATTACTCCAATTTTAATTTGAATAGGCCACGTCAGCAAGGCGGTGCGTTTAATATTCTATAAATATTTTATGTTCCTACCTGCTACGTGCCTGGTTTGCTATCAAAAACACAATTTTTGTAGAATTTTCTCTGCCCGCCCTTGTTCGGTGATTTTTCTTTGTAATGGCCTTCAATTGTGATTTCTCTACATAAATACTTATATATTTTCTGCTTGCTGCGACTTCAATTGGCTTAATTCTTTAAATATTTTTTGTATACTAGTAAATTTTTTTATTTACTGGATTGCTTAGAAGTAAACTTAAGCCTGCCTTTATCTGTTTAGTTCATTAGGGTTGCTCAGTAAGCAGCTTTCCCGTACCCTCTTGACAAATCGGCTCCCTTAGCAAGTCATTGGATTGATAATTCTAGAAATTTTGAGTAAAAGTGGAGGCAAATAAAATTTGTAGTAAAAACATTTCATTTTGAAAATGATGTGCTTACGAACAACAACTCGCTCAAGAGTTTGTATCAGTATGGCCAGGACTAGTAGAACATGGAATAAATTCTTCTTCTTCTTCGTGATTAGCGCGATAACAGCTTACGCGATTTTGGACGAGTTTAACAGTACGCGCCACTCGTTTCTTTCTCGTGCTAACTGGCGCCAGTTGGACACACCAAGTGAAGCCAAGTCCTTCTCCACCTGATCTTTCCAACGCAGAGGAGGCCTTCCGCTTCTGCTATTACCAGCTAGTACCACATGAAGCGTTTTCAGAGCCAGAGCGTTTGTATCCATTCGAGCAATACGACCGATCCAACGAAGCCGCTGGAACTTTAATCGCTGCGCTATGTCTATGTCGTCGTAAAGCTCATACAGCTCATTGTTCCATAGCGTGCGATACACGCCATCTTCAACGTGCCAATGTCCACAAATCTTCCACAGAATCTTTCTCTTAAACACTCCTAGAGACGCCTCATCGGATGTTGTCATCGTCCAAGCTTCTGGGCCTTACGTTAGGACGGGCATGATGAGAGCCTTATAGAGTGTAAGTTTTTTTTCGTCGAGAGAGAACTTTACAACTCAATTGACTATTTAGTCCAAAGCAGCACTTGTTGGCAAGAGAGATTCTCCATTGGATTTCAAGACTGGCATTGTTATCGGTGTTAATACTGGCTCTGTGATAAACGAAGTCTTTTGCAACCTTGATGCTTTGTTTTGTCCTCGTCCCCCACCAGACCCATTCCATTTTGAAAAGGCAGAACTAATAGGTCGGCTGTTAAGGCTAATGATGCCAATATCATCGCCATACGTCAACAATTATACGCTCGTATAGAAAAAAAACTGTACCTGAGCGATTAAGTTCTGCGGCTCGCACGATCTTTTTTTAAGCATCAGGCTAAAGAAGTCACACGACAGAGAGTCATCCTGTCTGATACATCGTTTGGTGTCAAACGGCTCGGACAGCTCCTATTCAGCATCCTAGTCTGACAGCTCTACTGATATTGAGTAACGTCATTTTGCATAGTTTTACGGGGATACCAAATTCTGACATTGAGGGATATAGACAACTTCTCTTCGCACTGTCGAATGAAGCTTTGAAATCGTCAAAAAGACGGTGTGTGTCTATTCTCCTTTCATGGGTTTTTTCCAAGGCTTGGCATATTGTGAATATCTTATCGATAGTGCACTTTCAAGGTCTAAAGCCACACTGATGTGGTGCAATTTGTTGGTTGACGGTGGGCTTCAGCCTTTCACACAATACCCTCGCTAGAACCTTATAGGCGATATTTAGAAGACTAATCCCACATATTGCAGGATCGCCCTTCTTATGGATTGGGCAGAGCACACTTAAACTCCAATCGGTAAGCATGCTTTCATCCGACCATATTTTGCATAGCAGCTGATGCATGCACCTTACCAGCTCCTCGCCGCCATGTTTGAATAGCTCAACCGGCAGGCCGTAGGCTTCCGTGGCTTTGTGGTTCTTTAGCCGCGTTATCGCTATTATCACTTCGTCATGGTCGGTTAGCGGAACGACAGTTCCGTCGTCAACGATTGGGGTATCGGGATCTTCACATTCTCTGTAATATGCGCAGCAGTCATAATTGAAGCTTTGGATGTCAGTCAGCAGATTGTCGTCTTTGGACAAACGGAATATATCCTTATATAACGCTTAAGTGAAGACATCATAGAGTCATTGTGGCGATGGGCGCGAAAAGTGAACTTTTAGACCATCCGAAACCGATGCTTGGGTTGGTTGGTCTAAAAGTTCACATTTCGCGCCCATCGAAAAGTTGTAACGTTATTACCTGTTCAAAATATGTGAATGCCAGCGCTGACGACAGTCGGTTCTACGTTATCGAAACGATCCGGATTTATATCCGGCCAAGGACTGTCACTCCAGCAGCATTCCCCGTATGTAAGTATGGGGAATGTTTAAGCTGCTACAACAACAACAAAAAGCTTTTTTCAAATCAAGAATGTATCAATTAATATAGACTTTACACAAATAAATACAAAATAAAAAAATTATTAAAAAAGCCGTCTAAATGTAATAATAATTAAGTTAGATATACCTGCACTTATGCCAAATAGTTAGGAGTGTAAGAATAATCTTGATTTGAAGGTCAAAACTCCAAACTTACGTGGGCGTAGTAAAGTATAGCGTAAGATTATTCAAAGTTTTTTCTTTGTCAATTAAATGTATGATGAAGAAAGAATTCATTAAGACCCTATTTTGCTTAGGTAATTTAATAGCTTCATATTGGCGCAACTTCGTAATTGGTTTTAAATCTAAAAACTATAGTAATTCTCAAAATACAATTCTTGGACTAAGTTAAACCATTTTATGTATTAAAACAATCATACTTGGCATTTACAGCAATAACTCCTATTTGTACGAGATATTTCTTTAAACACATATATATGTACATATACCAAATATATTTACTTTGTCCATAAAATGCGTTGAAATGAAATGAAATGGAGAAATGGTTGCAGTACCAGGCTGGCACTCCCCAAGTAGCACTAAAGCGCCGTTTTGATAAAATATGTGTTTTACATTCAAATATTAATTTAAATTTATTTTGTAAGCCGTTCGCAGTTTGTTTTCATTTAAGTAAAAATACACTTTTTGAAGTGAAACTTCTTAGGCGTCGTTGGACGAGCGAGAATGGAGAGTGAAATTTCAAGGCCATGCAACGATTTGGGCATTTTCGTTCCGCGAGAGAGAAAAAAGATATAACGTAGAGGAAAAGGAGAGATAGAGCTATACCTTACATACTTATATCTTTAGGCAATTTTTCCTGAGTTTTTCCTTGTGGTTGCTAATATCTAGTGAGAAATAACACTGCCTGCTTTTTGGCGCTTGTTTTGCTACCATTTTCAACAAAAAGTATTTAATTTTTTCCACTTGCTTCACCTTCTTGAATGCAACCTTTTGTAAGGGAGTGTGAAAATTTTAATAAATTTTAATAATAATGCGTAAAAAATTGTTAAAATTTGTTTTTTCTTTTTTTCTTTCAGTCATTCCGAATTAAACGTAACAAGATCTGCAACTTGTCCTTCGATTATGCTTAAATTTTGTTCATGGGCTAAATTTATGCTCTAAATGACGAAAATGTATTTAAAATGGCAGGCCGCCCTTCGCCATTTAGAGTAAAACATTTGAAAACAAATGCTTTTCTAACAAACAAATCCCTTCCATATCAATTTTGTGCAATTATTTTCCTAGAACTCGAATTTAAAACATTTTTGTTTTCTTTTTTTAATTTGTTAGTGTATCTTCAAACAATCATAATGTCTGAAGCCTTTGAGACTCCGTCTCAAAAAAATATTTTATTAAAAAGGTACTTGTTCTTGTTATTTTATTTTGATTTTGATACGAAATTTTGAAAATTATAAAGTAGACCCTTTAAAAAAAATATTTTGTGAAAAATTTTGAAAAAATCAGAAACAAATTCAAACTGAAAGACTGTCTGCTTTGTAGCCTTTCCAACGATACCACATTTATGCAAATCGGAATAGGAAATTTTTGGTAGAAACTTTTTTGACTTTTGCCACCGCCATAGCTTTTGTGAAAAAAAAATATTAAATTTATTTTAAGTCCATTTTGATCAATTGCGCATGAATTTAATCCATGTGCAAAATTAGTGCGAAATCGAATGTTTTTGAACTGGTGACTGGTTTTTTTCTTTCAAACTTTCGATTTTTTTTAACAATTAATTGTCGGTTTTTTCTCGAAAATTTATTTCCTGAGGCCGCCATATTGTTAATTTTGAAAAAAAGCTTCGACAAGATTATCTATTACTAAAACTAATTTCTCTTGTCCGATTGATTTTAGATGAATTTTCAAAGTCTTGTCAGGATCACCGTAAGGGACTTGTGAAGAAACGTGCGGAGTCCGATAACTTTTACAATTATTAATTTTTTTTTAATTTTGCTAAAGTCAAGTCGAAACATGATGTATTAATGCTCTGTTATTTTTGTAAAATAAAGCAGTTGATTGGCAGGTAAACTTTCTATTAACTTTCGACATCTCTCCAAAGGAACGGAGTTCCACGCTTAACCTTAATATCGTTCCGCAGATTTTCAAGATAAAAGATAAAGATCGGGGCTTTGTGTTGGCCACTCTTCTTTTGAATGTCAATTTTTCACCATTTTTGCTGTGTGCATGAATAACCACTTTATTGGTACTCACTCGAAAAAATATGACTCCAGAAAGCTTGAGAAAGCATCCTTATCAATATTCATCATTATCATTTATTTTCACTATTGGTCCATCTCCATTCCAGGAAAATGATCGCCAAACTTTCAAATTACCCCTACCGTGCTTTACGGTCTTTGTTGTGTACCGGGGATTGAACTCTTGGCTTGGAACTTTTTACAGTGAACAAAAATCTTTCCTTCAGGACAAATCAAATGTATAAGCTTTAGTTTCGTCCGTCTTTCGAACTTTCTTTCTTTTAAGCATATTTTTATCTGTATTCATACATTTGAGGTCATTGTATAGCATTTTACGTGAACAACTCCTTGTTTTTGCATATTTTGTTTGCTTTATACCTTTTTCGTAGCGATCCCAAATAATAAAATGCCACTCTTTCCAAGTGAGCAGTGAAGTCCTCTTCTCATTTGCGTGCCCGATACGATTTTAAAGAAAACAATAATATTTGCAAAAATAACAAACAAGAATTCATCGAAAAATTAGCTTTAATCATTTTAACTAATAATTCAAATCTAACTGCGCTATTTCGATGCCCAACGTAATAATATACGTTTTGAGTGCAAAGAAACATTCAAAAAGTTAACGGAACTTATTTTCGTACCTGACGTATGCCTTTTTCAGTTTCGATTCTTTCCCTGACCATCCGCTCGAGAATGACTACAGCTAGCGCCGACATCCCAAATTGCACTGCGTTCTACGCGATCAAATACTTTTTCTAATTCAATAAATAAAGAGGAGAGTGGGGATCGCCAGAGAAATTGGTTTTCCAATAATTATGAAACATCTCGCTACTCTAATTAATATAAGTAAATAAGAGAGAGGCTACCCGCGCTGTCGTTGATAAGAAGCACCTGGGTTTTGTTTTTAATGAGATTTAATTCACTAATTTCGCAAAGATTAATTTTTCTAATATATTAGAACTGCCAAGCATTTGAAGAGTTATGAACTTTGAAGGAGTATGCAGATTTTTTGATTATGAAGGGTACCTGAGTTTGATGAAACAAAAGGATACCTTAGGGGGTTGCAATACTGGGTAACTGACCCAACTATATGAAAACGTCTATGGAGCTCAAAAGGACATTAGAATGAAATATGGAACTCCTTAAGACCAGAATATTGAAATTTGTTTTGAAAAACGGATGCCAAATAACCAAGTTATAATAAAAACAAAAACCATTTCGACGGTCTTTTTGTTTTGTGTTGCCGTATTCCTCTCAATATAGGCTTTAAATACAGGGTGGACTTTTACAAATTTTGTTTGTATGGCGGCCGACCTGGTCTAATGTGTATAGTGCCCTCTATAGAAATTGTTATTTCTTAGAAGATTAACTGATATTCATACATATTTTTATGCCAATGTTTTACTGTAAATGGTTGTTTCCAATGCATGTAATGGCTATTCTTGAATAGCTTTGGGTTGCTCTTCAGCCCAAACACGGCAATTATGCTTACTGATGTAGCCATTAACTCTTTGGGGACGAGTGTCGGCATATAGCCGCCTAAATTAGTTCCTAGCTGAAGGCTCGCGACGTCTGTCGTTCTGAGCGATAAGATACGCATAGGTATAAGGTGAAAGAGTCACGTTTTCATTCAAAGACATTAGAGGCCATTAGCGATGAAGTCTTATCTTCTTTATAATGTAAACTTACGGTGTGCGAACGGTATCAGTCTCTCAGTGTCACTGCCAGAGAATCCAGCTGGCTTTTCATATATAATATTTTATCTTACGCACGATGGCTAAGCGAGTTGTGACGAATATTACTGTGAATCTGATAAGACGAAAGATGCCGGCATTACTTCGTCAAGTGGAAGTGAAATCCGTGCATTAGCAGAGATGGGAGTTTCTTTATAATTATTTTTTGATTTTATGCAAAATTTTTCTTGTGTTAAATAAAGTCTTAGTTTTGATAACGTTCAACGTATTTATTTTCTTTACTGCGCACTCCAATACCTCTCGTCCTCAGCCACGCTCGCCCGTTGTCGGTTCGACTCCGCGGAAGGGTTGAAATATCTCCGTGGCTCCGTCCCTAAAGGGTTAAGCCAAAAATGGGCCGCGTCGCTTTACAGCATGAGTTTGAAATAGCGCGCGATGAACACTTTTCAATGAGCGTCGATTTTCGTAATACAATTGTACGATTTGTAAACGTTGTTGAGGTGTACTGTAAGTCTTTCCAAGATGAAATGTCAATGAATACTGAACAAAAATGGGCCGCGTCGCTTTACAGCATGAGTTTGAAATAGCGCGCAATGAACACTTTTCAATGAGCGTCGATTTTCGTAATACAATTGTACGATTTGTAAACGTTGTTGAGGTGTACTGTAAGTCTTTCCAAGATGAAATGTCAATGAATACTGAACAAATAATGTATTTAGTTTGACAGTAGTCACGCGTGATCTGTCAAAAATGCCCTATTCGAAAAAGTACCTCCAATCTGATCACCTTTTATATCGGTATTACACGAATATATATA
Source organism: Anastrepha obliqua (assembly GCF_027943255.1). Taxonomy (NCBI): domain Eukaryota; kingdom Metazoa; phylum Arthropoda; class Insecta; order Diptera; family Tephritidae; genus Anastrepha; species Anastrepha obliqua. Next base: position 122,292,301 of record NC_072892.1, read on the forward strand.
TTACAGCAAGTAATTTCGCTCTTTGATCCCATAAAAAGGTACTTAATACTTACTCAGTTGATGTATAATGATGATAAAGTAAGCAACATTATTTTGAATTGAATTTTTCGGAAAAGATTACTGAAAAAGCGATAACATTTATTTTCCTTTTATAAAGTTCGAGATTCTCAATTCGACATATTTAACTAATTAGTCTTGCATGGATTTTATACAATTTTGGGCAAACTTGTCGAAATCACAGCTGCAGACTTGCATCATTCCATTCAATTTCTACGATGCTGGCATTTTTTTGTAATAAAAATTCATTAAAATTCATAATGTCACACAGGCATCTGCTCTAAAATCATTTCTATAGGCAGCAATAAAATTACTTGACCATAACAACCTAAACAAAGTTAGAGATTGAATGATATTTCATAAGCAGCAGCAGAGTGCAAGACAATCATGAGCCAGCCGGTGGTGGTGCGTTAGCATTCAAATGCGTTTCCCGATCAAAGGTTTTAATAAACGAATTTTATGGCAAATACCGGTCGCATGCCAGATTTCAAGCAATTGCAAATAAACCACAATCTCCTTGGCGATACCATCATGGTGCTGTATGCTAAGCTAGAAACCTTTGAGCCTGTGCTTGCCAGAAGATGGGAGTGACTTTACAACAGTGAACAGTGGGGGTCGACTGAGTTCTTGTGCATACCGTTGTTGGTTGTGATAGTACGGTAAGAGAGGAACGGTGTATGCTAAGGGAGAATATCATTCTTGTGCATGATTGGGGGTGTGATTGTATGATTGGTGTATTGCTGTTGATGGCCACAGCTGGCAGAGTCCTTTTTAGAAAAGCACAAAATGAAATCCTTTTTCCCTTTACAATATTAACAACACTTGAACTTTCTTGTATTATCATAAAACAAGATGGTTAACAATACAAACATACAGAACTGAATATAAAAGAGAGACAACAGCGATAGCAACGGTAGCAAAAATGGCAAACGACAAGCGAGAGGGGTAAAAGCAATAATAATAAAAATAATGATGAAATATGCCTATGGCAAGAAAAGCGCATACATACATATGAACATATATACGAGTAGTATGTATGTATGTGTGCATACATATGTACATAGTCTGCTTTACTTGGACGTACCTCCTCTCTGCCGCAGATAAACAATCATGGTGCCTTATAGGCACATACATATTTATATATATTGCACATATATGGATGTGTATATATTGATTGTGCAGTTCGAAGTATGAGTACAATCGATATACATCGGTCGAATTTGGTTATGATGTGTTACATGCCGCAACATATCTACGTTTTCCTTTGAGTGACACAGCAAAACCGCAAATTAATTGCAAGGCATATTAAAATAGTTATTGACCATAATTCATTAACCATACCACCCGACAACCGCCACCGCCATCGCCGACCAGCGACCGCTGAACCCGAGACCCAAAATCCACATCTGCTGAGCACGTTTCTCCGACAAACTTTCCAACAAACCGTCCACCGTGCAAGCAGGAGTATATTTCAGCTATGATTGGAGTGCAACAAAAACAGTTATACGCGGTCGAAAGGACTGGTCATAATAATTTAATATTAAACCACAATGCGAACGCGAAGAAATAAAACTTTGGTATGGCTGAAAAACCGCTGCTTGCCACTTGGTTGGTTTGTTTCCCTTTTTCATTTATTTAATGTTGAAAATTCCATTCAATTAGCGGAGCAAAAACCCCCCAAACATGTAAGGGTGTTGAATTTAGCGTGCGTATGCATTCTATAAATAAAGGGCCTTTCCAAAGTGCGAATAATACCTAGATGATATACTTGTGCAGCTGATATACTTATTATGGCGAAGAGCAGAAGTGAGTTAAAAACACTACCGTCTATACAGATGGCAGTAAAATGGATTGTGATGTTGGACCCGGTATATATTCTCATAGACTTAAAATTGAAAGATCTGTATGTCTCCCTAATGCTTGCAGTGTATTTCAGGCGGAAGTACAGGCAATTGGGGAAGATTCTTCTTCGCAGATCCTTCTTTTAAGGGCAATATCGTTATTCTTTCGGATAGCCAAGCTGCAATCCAGGCACTGGGTTCAGCTACAATATCCTCTAAAATGGTGGAACAAAGCAGGGCTAGCCTTACCACCTTGAGCGAAAACCATAAAGTAACCTTAATCTGGGGCCCGGGACATCGGGGCATCGAAGGTAAAGAAAAAACGGATGAACTGGCAAGAAGGGGATCTGCCATGAATAACGCTCTTGCAGAATCGGTATTCACACCACTAGGTGCAGTCAAGAGTGCAATTTCTCTAAAATACCTCCGAATCGCAGATTGTAGATGAAGAGACCAGACGAAATACAAAATTAGTAAAACGTCATGGCCCACCTACAGCCTTAAGCAATTGTCAACATTGATAAACATGAAACGACGGGACGCCTCGAGACTAACGCCAGTCATAACTGGCTGTTGGTCTGGTGGAGAACAAGCAGCCAAAATGGGCATCCCTCACAACACATACTGTAACAGTTGTCAACAACCGGAGAAAAATTAAACAATCTTCCTTTTTCTCTGTGAATGCCCTGCCGTATGGAAGAATGTTAACCCTGGGTAAACCGCTGTTCGAAAGTCTGGAACAGCTGTCTGGCTTAGATGTCAACCACCTGATAAGGTTCCTGAACTGCACCGACTGGATATAGTCATGCTGTAAATAACTGGTAAACAAGTTGGTAACGGGGATGTGGCAGCAAAATGGTGCGGAAGCGCTAGTTGGGTTCTGGAAGAATCACCACTTAAACCAACCAACCAACCAACCGGGCTAAGAATGAGCATGGAGAAAATGAAGTTTATGGTCCGGTTGAAGCCATGATGACCCGGTGGCTATGCATTCGGGAGTACAAGAATTTATCTCTCTGGGTATCAAAATATCAGCCAATAAGGATACATCGTTGACCAAAACTGATAGAGTTTTAGCAGCAAATAAGTCTTACTTTTCTAATTTGAAGCTGCTTAAGTTTAAATTATAGTCTAAAGTCTCGCGATCAAAAGTTAAGTATATACAAAACTTTAATCCGCCCCGTGCTTACCTATGGTTGCGAACTATGTGCGAAACTACTGACCTTAATCAGCTAATGATATTTGAAAGAAAAATATTGCGAAAAATATATGGACCTGTAAGACTGCAATACGGTAGACAGATGAAAAATTTTACACGTTACAGGGTTTTATCGGGGACCAACCTCTGTCCAGTGCCCAGGTAAAACGGTGGCACAAGTCGTTCAAGGAAGGCCGACCTCATCAACAATTGGACCCTTCATCACGACAATGCGCCGGCGCGAACCGCCTTCCTCTGCACATCTGCATTGGCCAAGATGAGGGTTCCGGTGCTTCCCCACCCTCCGTACAGCCCAGACCTGTCCCCTCCGGACTTCTTCTTGTTCCCACGCCTGAAAAGAAAGCTGAAGGGGAGGCGTTTCGACTCCATCGAGGCGATCCAAAAAACTGTGACAGCCGAATTGATCGCGTTTCCGGCGGATAAGTTTAAAAAATGTTTCCTGCAGTCTAAGGACCGCTACCAGCGGTGTATTGACGCTCAAGGGTCCTATTTTGAAGAATATTAGTTGTATAAGCCAAAAAGTTTAATAAAACTGCTTAAAAAAAATAAGGCTCATTACTTTTCAATCAAACCCTGTAAAACAACGCGTTAGAATTATTGAAACTTATAATGAAAATGGTCGATCTTTAAGAACAACATATCGCAAATTTCGTAATTTTTTTGGTGGAAATAATCATACTCATTCGACAATTCAAAGGTTTATAGAAAAATTTCAAAAAACTTGTTCTGTCGGGGATAGAAAAAGGACAGTCAAACCAAATACCAAAACTGAACGTTCTGTTGATAATATTGCTGCTGTAGCGCAAACTGTTTCTGATCAACCTTCAAATTCGATATCTCCACGTCATCGGTTCTCAATAATTGGCCATTCATGATTCGACGGTTCGACGGATTTCAACTGTAGATATTCTTATGATGGATATTTGAATTATGTTATTTTTCACAAAAAATAAAAATAGTGAAACCTGGAAATAAATTTTTACTCGTCTTATTCTAAAACAACATCTAGGTGCCTATTTTGAAAGGCCCTTTACTTACTGAAAGTACCCAAGTACGCATTTCAAAGTTATGTAGTCGGAGTATACGGATTTTACTTGGCCCCGCTAATTTAATTTAATGCTTTTTTTATTGCATAATTTTGCTGGCTCTAATGCACTGAATGCTGCACCTAATAATTCTTATTACATAAAATATTTTTCTATTATTATTGGGGTTAGTATAATATTATAATAATAACCTTATTCTATAGCAACAGAAAACTCTCTTAACAGGCTTGCAGAGTACCATTTGTGCATATGGTGTCCATCTGTACCTCTCATTATATACATACAGTCTGTCTAATGGAAGCGTGACTGCCATAACTTGGAAACTATATTAAAATGTACAGTCCCACCGTTAGCTATAATGGCTGACGTCTTCAAGTCAAACTGCTTCTTAATTTCTTCGATACTTGGAATCATGGTCCTCTTGTAAAATCCAACGTTGACGTTGATGTTGTTGTTGGAGCAGTTAACTTGGCCCTGTCAGTGTAGTGTAAATCTCCGGTTGTCTTCGTCTAGCTAATCTAACGGTAGGCACAGGAAACTTGCTGTTTCGACGGATTTGTTCCAGATGGAGAGATGGTATTAGATGGCTGGGTTTGATGGGGCATGTGAAAAGGGGATTAGTGTCGTGCGGCCTTCACATGCCGTTTGGTCAATTCCTCACTACTGGGAAAAAGAGAGTTATCGGCCGAAAAGAATCCCCTTGGCTGGCGGGTTTCTCAGGTTTCAGTAGTGGGACCACTATCTCTGATTTCCAATTGTCAGGAATTATAAGAGTGACCATGGACATATTGAAAACTCTTGTGAGGTACTCTACTTCCAATGGGCCCAGCCTTTTCAATATCAGCATATTTAGTCCGCCAGGGACAATGGCTTTAGATGATTTCATTTTGTTCATCTTCTGATATTACTTTGGAGAGGTATATTTTTTTAACCGTTCCATCCACTTGTTTATGAATATCTTCGACTTTTTCAAATATAATATTTCGCTGCAAAAGCAGTGACATTTTTGGAACTTTAGTGTGTGTACATAGGAATATTGGTTCAAATTGTTTTCCATACCCGGAACTTATTTTGCAAAAAACAACGTACTCTTTCTCAATTTCTCACAAAACTAACAAATTGCACAATGCGTATTGCGAAAAAGTTTCGACTATTTATCAGTGTTTAATTATTTTTTATAACGGAACTCTAATCCGAATTTTGCCGGTCCCGCTTCCATTAGACAGACTGTGAGTGTATATGAGCAACCAATGCATTTTAAAATGTTTTTATTATTTGGTCGCTTTCGGGGATTTTTGCTGACTACAATCGGTAATTGATTCTAAATTAGATTTTCACAACCTAATGAATCTGCTTGGTGGCGTTGAGTTCAAAATGTTTGGAAAAATTGCATTCATAGGCCGACTTACCTCGTAATTAATGTTAGAAATACTATATAAATAGGCGTACAAATGGTGACGCGGCTACATCTGTTGAGTAGTAAATACTTTTAAACCTTCTAGTGAAATCCATTACTTTGCAATAAAGCACTTTTAACACAAAAAAAAAAAATTATATTTGCTATTTATATATTTTTTTATAAAAATATAGTTTATGCTACATATATATTAGTTTTTCTGTACGAAAAAAATGTCAATCATTTGTTATATGAAAGAAAATGGAATGGAAATGGAAACACTGTCACAAAAAAAAAACAATTATCAAAAAATTAATGCAAATGCTGAGCCACTTTAAACTGGCACGAATTATACCGAAATTGAATTGGGTACAAAGCTGCGTGCCTAGAAATTCTTTAAAAGTTTGACATTTTTAAATATTTTACAAAGTTTGGAGCTTTGAATTATATGGTTTGTTTTATAGTATGAGCTATATCAGCATGCCTATCAAAGTGGAAAATCTTGCGAGTCGGTACTGCAAAACCTTGTTGCTAGGGTAGAGCTGTCCATCGACAGGAGGGACTACGCTATGGGCATCTTTTTGCACATAGATGGGGACTCGGGAGTCTACGCACAAGCATATGCAGGAAAGTGCAGAAAAGTGTGGATAAGGAAAAGGAGTCACACTCCATCTATCCAAGGAAATTAAATATCTTGGAGTAATCCTCGATAGTAAGCTGCTCTTGACATCCAAAGCACTGACAGCCTTCTGGCATTGCAAGGGGGTTTTTGGCAAAACGTGGGGTCTTTCTCCTAGCAAAGTCCTATAGATCTACACGGCTATGATGAGACCAATTATCACCTATGCATCAGTGGTCTGGATGAGTAGACTCTCTCGTGGGAGTCAGGAGGTCCTTATCCAGACTACAACGCACTGGGGCCGTCTGTTGCATCGGAGCTTTTCCGACTACTTCAGGCCCGATATTAGATGCTCTGATTAGTCTACCACCACTTGATGTTTTCATCCAAGGCGAGGCCTTGAAGGCCATCTGCAGATTGAAACACCATGGAAATTGGTACGGCCCCTGTACGGCACTAGACAAGAGATTAGGCATGGACTTCGATCCAACGGTCCTTGCCATACCCCTTGATTCCATGTCATCCAGAGTCGTGCTTGAGGAGAGATACAGTAAGGTGCTGCCAGAGGCTCAACTGTGGTCAAACTCAGAAAATGAGCCCGGCAAACACTGTTTTCGCATTTTCACGGATGGCTCCATGACCGAGCACGGCTCCGGCTCGAGAGTCTACGTGGAATCCAGCGGGACAAAACTGCACTTTGCTCTTGGAATGCATGCATATGTGCTTCAAACGGAGGTGTATGCTGTTCTAGAAGCGATGAACTTTGATGTGGAAAACAGATGAAGAGGCAGATTTATATGTGTCTGCAGCGACAGCCAATCTGCGCTCATGGCCTTAGACAGCAATTCAACCACTTCAATGGTAGTCGGGTCCTATAAATCCAGGCTGAATTATGTCGGTAGACATAATAGCCTGATGCTAACATGGGTCCCGGGATACGTGGGTATCGCGGGAAACGCGATCTCTGACTCTTTAGCCAGGTTCGGCTCTGAGACCAACTTTTTTGGCCCGGAGCCCGTTCTGCCACTCCCCTCTGCAGCCATCAAAGCCACGATTAGCAAACGGGTTACTCTAACCCACAAGCGAGGCAGGCTGAGAGAGGCTGCAGATGGACAAAACTAATGTTACTTGTCATGAACGATCGACTGTCGCAGTTCCTCCTGTTACTAAGCAGAGGAGACTGTAGGAGGCTGGACGGGACACTTTCTATGGGCAAAGCACATGGGAAAGGTGAGCATCTCAGAGAATGCACTTTGCACAGCAAGTGGAGAGGAAGATGAGACGGCGGACCACTTTCCGTGCGTCTGCTCGAATCAGGCTTGAGGTCTTTGGCACTGATGTGTTGAGAAGCGACCACCGTGGTTCCTTGGCACCACAAGATCTTCTTAGATTTCTTCGGAGGTCGAGTAGATTTAAATAAAATTAAAAAGGGAATCTAAATGCAGTACAATGGATTTAATTGTGTCTGAGTGCTGCACTTGCTAGTTCGTCATCTCCAAAAAAAAAAAAAAAAAAAAAAACAATATGAGCTATATTATACCTATATACCTTTCTAACTATATTTTAAACAAAATAAATACTTAGAGTTCAGTTAGAGGGCTACTGTGTGAAAAATGTCCTGTTAATGGCTTTCTTTATGCTCTGTTGGGCCCATCGTGGGCAAACATTATCCTAATACTCCACTGAGTGCGAATTGTGAGTTAGTGCAAAAGAAATTTGTTTGTCAACGTATGTATGACTTTTTTCTTGCACTTATTGATGAAAATTTGATTTTTAGAAGAACTCGTCGGGCTGTTCCGTGACCTACTTTCACACCCTGGCGGTCTTCTAAATCTGCGGCTAATATTCTAAGGCTGTACTTTTTTCACGATAGCCCGGCATTATTGGGAAGACGTTTTCTTATTGATGGAAATAATGAACAGCATGAATCACTTGTGCTACCTGACCCATCAAATCTACATAAATTCAGCAGCAACCAAAAATATAAAAAAAAACAAACCTAGTATACCGTTAAGTTTCTGGTGTTTGTTTATTTTTCCTCGAGATTTTGGTTTTCGTGTTTACTTTTGCATATTGCGCGTGCAAATAACTTTTACTTAATATGCCTTAATCTAATCTACTAAGAAAATAGTGATGCTGTACAATATGAAATTGTGAACAGAATTTTGAGACATACTGTACATATGTATGTGTACTTATTGTGTGTAAAATATGGTTATATGTATTTATATCATTAAACGCCTTTTAGGCAATTCGGGAATAATATCGTGAATTTAATTATAGAATAAATTATATTCTAACTGAAATTATAAATCATTTGAAATGTTACAGAAATATTTTGTGTAAGCATGGCGGTTATCCACATGCTTATATGGGACATGAGGCACATGTGGGCGACGGTTGAAGAAAAAATAAAAATAAACAACTTCACAATTTCGTTTAAGTGCTCGGTTGGCTAAGTTGCGGGCGCACAACGGCCTTTTCGTGTTATGTATACGCCCTGGTGGCCATTAAAGTCAAGCGCTTGCTGAAGGTTAATATGTATATACATATATCTGTTTAATTTGCAACGTAAAGGAAACTTTTATTGGTAAAGTTGGGTGCTGCACACATTCCATATTTAATATTTATTATCCCCGTTGACCACATTTTCACAGCTACTTTCAAGAATATTTCTCTTCCCACTCCATCCTACTGCCATACAAGCCTTACACATGAATATATTCTTTACAAGAATTTACTTAGTGGCCGAAGAAGGTTGTGTGCGGTTTGTCATCACGTTATTAATATAGTTTTTGCTTGGTTTTTGATTGCAGGCACTGCTACACACTCACGATGTTGTTGCCCGAGACGTTTACGGCGAGGAGGCACTGCGCGTTACACCGCCACCATTGGCACCATATATTAATGGCGACGAAATCGATAACGTGGACAATGGCGAGTTGCAGCATGTAACCAGAGTACGTTTGGTGCAATTCCAGAAAAACACGGACGAACCAATGGTAAGTAGGCAACGGCAGCAGAAATAGCCTCTGTCCTGTGCCATTGAATAGAATGTAAAAGTACATAGCTATGTGTGGCAATATGAATGTATGGGTGTGTGTGTGTGTGTATGTGCCATGTACGTGATCGTCATTCAACACTAATTTTATAATTGCATAATTTTCTTAAGGGCATAACGTTAAAAATGACCGAAGATGGGCGTTGCATTGTAGCCAGAATAATGCATGGCGGTATGATACATCGCCAGGCAACGCTGCATGTTGGCGATGAGATACGGGAAATTAATGGCCAGCCCGTGCAACATCAATCTGTGGGGCAATTGCAACGCATGCTGGTAAGTGTATGCATATGCACGATATATGTACACTTGTGTGCACAATAATAGCAGCGCGATATATTGCAAAGTTTTGACTACGTATTTACTTATTTGTTAATTTTTAAATATATTTAAATTTATATTTTGTTAAATATAATAAATAATAGTTCTGAATTATTAAATATTTATTCTTTTCTTATATTTTTTTAATTATAATATATACTACAGCAAAAATCCCATGACTTCAAGCTTCAAACTTTGTACAAAATCAAATAAAAAAAATAAAAAAAATTTGTTCAAAATAATTGTTGTTTTGGTTATGTTTTTCTGGTTATGCAGTTTTGTAGCGTATTCAATTCTGATATAATTTATGCAAGTTTAAAGTGACCCAAAATACACAAATACATTTTCTTCTATATAACGAATATACGGTTTTGTTTTTTACCTGGAGCAAATAACGAAGACCACCGCACAAAAAATTGCCAAATGTCAGGCAAAAGTTTGCCTGTATAAATATAGTTTATCGTATAAAAAAATCGTTATATGGGGAAAAATGCATTACAGCCTCTAAACAAAAAAACACAAATCAACGCGAATTCTGAACAACTTTACACTGGTAAAAATCTCGGCAAAATTGAATAGGCTCAAAACTGCGGGCCCAGAATTTTTCTAAAAACTCTGGCTAAATACTTGAACTTTTGATGAAAATTTGTTGAATTTTTCTAAATGTGCAAAGATTAACAGTTTGAGTTGAATAATTTTGTTTCAGTATAATCAATATTTTATAAAACAAAAATAAAATAAAAAAACTAAAAAAAAAATGATATAAAAATAATTTTCATAAATAAAATAATATTTTTATTAAAATATAAAAATAAAAATATTTTTAATAAAAAGAAAAAAAATTAACTATATTAAATAAAACTTTTTTTAATTAAATAAAAAACGAAATTATTTTTTTAAAAAGAAAACAGAAAAAGAATTGGATTTAATACAAAAATTTTAACAAAATAAATAAAAAAAGAAAAAAGAAAATAAAAAAAAAACAACAACATTTTCAAAACTTTGCTAAATATCGCGCGCTATTATTGTGTACAGATAAAAATAATTTTTAATAATAAAATAATACAAAAATATTTTTTTAAAAATAATTTTTGATAATAAAATAATTTTTGTATTAAAATATAAATAAAAAAATAAAAATATTTTTATTATAAAATAAAAACAGAAAAAAATTGAATTAAAAAAAATATAATTAAATAAAAAAAAGTAAAGAAAACGAAAATCCCGAAAAAAATGAAAACAACATTTTCAAAACTTTGCTACATATCGCGCTGCTGTTATTGTGCACAGAGGTGTATCATACGTTTTGTGTTCTTTATGAGTTGTTGTCGCTGCGTGCCCAGATAATGGTTGAATAAATCGAAGTAATGAGTTCTCATTTGTTTGTCTTGCTTCCACTCTTTTTCTTTGCAGCGTGAAGCGCGTGGTTCAGTTACCTTCAAAATAGTTCCTTCTTATAGAAGTGCTCCACCACCTTGTGAGGTATGTAAAAACGTGAATACTTAAAACAAACAAAATAACATTAAAAAAAATAAAGTACCGAATATGTCATAGTTTTCGCCGATAATATTTTTAGTTTACCTTACTATAGCGCATGTACTTGTGCAAATATTAAAAGAAAAAAAAACATAGCAAAAAAGAGACAAGCACCAGATTGACACCTAAAAACTTAAATAAAAGTGCACCAAAAACATTAGAATTAGTTTGCGCACAGTTTCATATGTTTTGTTGTTTTTTATTTAGAAAAATATTTATTTTCTGTAATTTTTTTCATTACTTACTTTTTTCCTTATTGATTTTCTTACTAATCGTAGTTGATTTCTCATAATGTGTTTCTCATGTTTCCATTAACATTACTTTTACATTTCTACACTCACATACAAACGCAGCTTTTCAGGATAAGACCAACTCCAGTACTTGTAAGTAAAATCAACATCATTGTAGATATTTTAATTAATAGTTTATATAGTACGAACGTTAGTTAGCACAACCGACAAGTCCAAATCTGACTGCTTTTTTCAATTAAGTAATAATTTGTAATACATTTTTTTAGGAATTGAGAATTTTTACATTTAGATTAAAACATGCGTATTTAACTGTAAGCAAAACCCATTAACCTTTTTTTAAGAAACATTCGCTTTTATTATATTTGGCACCTAACTGCCTAAAGGTTCCATATCTGCTGAGTTATGGCCGCAGATATCAAAACAGCAGACTACCTTGCACCTAACAAAAAACTATTGTCCTTAGACATAAGGCTTTGAAAAAGAAAAAAAATAATTCTTTGATATACAGTTGCCAGCTCAAAAAGAGCAGTACCAAAAAATTTTTAGATATTTTCAAAGCATTTTAATCTTTGATGTGTTTAGGAAGTTTTTATTGTTAGTTTGAAATATCATTCTATTATTTGACTACTTTTTTTAATAAATCTTTTGGCTTGAGTATTGGTCAATGATGGCTTGAGTATTGGCTTCCAATGCTTTAAGAGTTGCCTGGTTGTCGGCATGATCCAAGGACTTATGATTACTTACCAAACCTAACTGAACATAAATGTGAACACAGTTGTCGATTCTCAGCTGTCAAACCATAGTTATCGTTCTTGACAATTCTCATGCTGCTAAAAAAAGCTGATATCATCAGGTACAGGTTTTAAGTGGCTAAAAATTCTCGTTGCACTGAATGTTTTCGTCAGTGGGCTAGCCGAATGTACCTACCCACATTCTCGTCACAATAGCCCTTGTCCACTACGCTGGATCTGGCCTTTCCCACCTAATAGAGAATCTTGGTTTTTCTACCGTTCATAGTCACGGTACACAGCTGTCAAAGTTTCAATATTCAGCGACTTATTTTTAAGTTCTAGCATCTGTTACAATCGATGCATCCTGCATTCGTGCTATAATCGGTTGTCCCATTATATTTTAAACGATATCAACTGAATATCAAAATGCGTCTGATTTAACAAAGAAAGTGTATTTGTGTTTCTAGATTTGAGTAATTTTACTCACTCTGATTTTAAACCCTATCACAGTATTGATTAAAGTTACCATTAGTGGTGCCGTACCTTAGCCATAACTGTAACCATATCAATCTGCTGTTCTGGTCAAACATATGGGCATTACTGTAAACGATTATAGATGCCGCACCATAACGCCGTAACCATAAATAATTTATTTAAATTGTATATTTTTAAATTAATTTTTTTTTAATATTTTTTTTCGTATGTATCTATTGAATATTAATTTTTTCCCGTATCTGTAAGCAACTGTGAAATACTGTGCATTTGTTTTGATATTTGCGTAAAAAATTTGAAAATTAGAAATGAACGACGAAAAATCAATGGCTTTAGCGGAAAATTATCCGAGCTTTTATGAAAAATTCAAATGTTGTAATTAAATCTACTTCATTATCAGCTATTTATGGTTACGGCTAATCGACAAATGCTGTAATGTTGCGGCTATGGCGTTATGGCTACGGCACCACTAATTGCAGCTTAAGGTATAACGGCAGTTAGGGGTATCTGAGTCGTATGATAATCACCAGTTAGCTGTATAAAAATATTCAGAGTGGGATTTAGTAAAAAAAAAATAATTGGATATAATAAAATATGCAGATGGGTCAGCTACCGAAGATGGTACCGAGGTTACACTCAAACTATGGAAATTCAGATGTCTAATACAAAACTGTATTGGCTTCAATATCAGGCGAAATTACCCAAATTGCAATCTTGTCAAATAGAAAAACTACTATTAAAGCTAGTTAACCCTAAAACTGGCAATTACTCATGGAATTTTGACGAAAAGTGCAGGTTGAGCTACAACCTAAATAAACTGGGAGCAGAATAGAGAACGAAAGAGCACAGTAAAGGCTTGTTCTAATGATATAATAGAGGGAGACCACTCTGTATACAGAGGACCGAGCGAAGCACAGTGAAAGCGAACCAAGTTATCGGAGTGAATCTATGGAAGTTTTAACAAAGATCTACAAGTAATATTTCTCTACACTTCTGCAGCATATACATCAGCAAATTTTAAGACACAAATCTCATATTGATATTTAGATTTCAGTTTTAAAATGATTTTATAATGACAGGCGGCCGGGAACTTATCGTTGCTTTTGGTTCGTAATAAATTGTGTTTCACAAAATACCATGAGGTCGAAGTGCAAACCTTATAAAAAGACATCTTATCTATGGTCTGTTCCAAAATCCCTCTTGGAAGTGGATTCAAAAGACATTCTCTAACTCTTTGATGGGTGCAGAGTAGATTTTATGCTTGTTGTACTCTAACCTTAATAGTAATAATAACATGTAATAATAGCCAATGTAGAGCGACTTAAAAAAACATGCTGCTAGACATTTAGTATATGAAAGACGTCAATTTGCGTGATGTGGCATTCATCTATTACGCTGATAGAGAACAAAAAAAAAATAAGTCAGCTTAAATCAATTACAATAAAATTCTTCAAAGTCTTGCTACTTTTACTCCTTCATGCTTTCACACCAACTAACTATTTCATATTAGACGTATCATTCACTCAGTTACAAAGTAATGCTTCTTCCAAACATAGCCAATAGAAGCGACATTAGCGGTTAGTGGGCGTCGAAAAAGATGAAAGTGTAGCGAGCAACATACGTGAGTCCACATAAAATCATCATTTAATTTCCTTCCTCTTCTTTGCAGATATTTGTGCGTGCACAATTCGATTATAATCCTTTAGATGATGAGCTTATACCCTGTGCTCAGGCAGGCATCGCATTCCAAGTGGGCGATATTTTACAGGTGAGTACGTTCACACGCCGCATGTGCCGTCTTATCGGCGTGTCACATGCGAACCTATGCCCAGTTCATTAGCAGCTCACGTTCAGCAAGTGGCACGAAAGTTGGGCAAGCTAAGCGTGTTAAGCGCGTTAAGCGTGCGTTATTAAACGCCAAATATGTAATATTGATAAAAATAGGATATAATCTATGAAATGAACAAATAAATACATCTCTATAGTAATATTTGACTAATATAAGCGTTCATGTTTCATTGATCTCATTAATAAGATTATAAGTAAAGATGACCATCACTGGTGGCAGGCACGCTTGGATACAGTTGGTGGCTCGGCTGGTTTGATACCGTCGCCAGAGCTGCAAGAGTGGCGTATAGCCTGCAATGTTGCGGATAAGACCAAACAGGAACAAGGTAAGCGACACAGAGGCGATGTGCCTGACACTCACGACTCACACGAGCTACAGCAACTAAGTACAGTACTTATAAATGTAATTGGATGTTGATTGTATATTTTATTTATCCCTTATGTGCTACTACTTATACGTATATGTATGTGTAAATGTATAAAGTAATAGACGTATAAAGAAATGTGCGTGCTGTAGTTGAAAATGTACTTGAACTCGATCTGAATTCCTTAACCTGTGTGTACGTCTCTCTTAATATTTTAGTATCCGCCATTTGAGTTTTTTTTATTTTGATTTTGTAACAAAAAATAGCTAACTCTGTGGCATTGAATTGTTCCAAATTAGTATGTATAGCGAATGCCAGGCGCAAACTATTAGCTTCTTGGTTAAATGAAACGTTCCTCTTGAGAGGCGCGTAAAATTATCTACTAGGTTATTCAATAAGTTTTGCGGTTCGATAAGAAAAACACAGTGTTATGGTTTGAAATACACTTTATTATTCATTGTAGTCTTCCTGCACATCAGTACGCTAGTTCCAAAGAGATTCTAATTTATGAATTCCATCGCTAAAGTGAGAGTCTGGAAGGTCTACAAAATACGCTTCCACAGCTGTTATGACCTCATCATTTGATGAAAAATGCTTTCCACGCATGAATCTGGAAACAGATGGAAGTCGGTGAAAACGGTGGATACTCGAATTCTTGGACTTTGGCCATTGTCAAAAGGCTCTTTTGACAAGGTGCATTGTCCGATAGAAAGGAATTCTTTTGTTTTGCAAACTCTTTTTTCACGAGTTTTTTCCTTCAGCTGGTGTAAATGATTACAATAATATTCCGAATTTATTATTTTACCAGTTTGTTTATCAAGTCGCAACGCATCAGATGGGCAGGTCACATAATCCGGATGGATGACGGTATACCACAAGAACTCCTTCTGAACTGCAATCCTTTATGCTCAAGACCCGTGGCCGACCAAAAACAACTTGGCTCCATAACGTCACCGAGGACCTGAAAAAATTAGGCGTTAAACACTGGAAATCTCTAGTTGTGGATCGTGTTGGATGGGGAAGATTGCTGAGGCAGCTAAAGCCCAGCCGGACTGAAACACTAATAAATGATGATGATGACTAGTTTGCAAGTAATCCTCCAACAAAATTCCTTTCGCATCCCAAAAAAGGGATGCTAACGCCTTTTTGGCCGATTTCCGGAAACGAACTCGTTTCGAAGCCATGGTCATAGACCCAGGTATCATCCATAGTGATGAATCGATGCACAAAATCCACTTTATCCTTTCGAAAATGCTTAGAAAGTCGCATTCGAATGTGTTTTTGTTCCATTGTTAGCGAATGGGGCACCCAATACTTCCGTCAAAATATTGCTTGCACTACTCAATGCCTAGAGCTTCTACTAAATCTCGTTCAGTCATTCGACGATCTGCTGTACTGATTGATGGCTGTGCTGATTGATGACTGTACTAATTGATGGCTACACTTTCAACATTCGTTCATAAATTTTCTTTGCTTTTAAACCTTCCAAAAATGAAAATTCAATCACTGCTCGATACTTGATTGTTTCCATTGTAGAAAATACTGTGACACGTCGGTACTAAATGGCTTGTAAACAAAGAATGAATTGAAACTTCGCCTACGTTCATATGAAGAGTGTACCAGTTCAACAAAAGAAATTAGGCTACTAGCAATGCCCTTATCGAACTGCAAAGTTTATTGAGCAACCTATTATAGAGAAAACAATATGTATTCAATGCCATAAATTGTTTACATTTTTTATGTTTTCGTTATTGCTTTTATTTAATTTGCCATGTAACATAAGCGTTTGTGTATAAATATATATATATATACATATATACATATATATGCCATACATATAGCCAATCATGCCCGCTAGCTAAACTTGCCAATTGTGTTATGTTGTGATTGTTTCCCTTCTCTTATCCTCATATAATTATGAATTCATAATAATGATAATGTCATATTCGTGATAATCGTGTCTTTGATAATAATAATGATGTGATGATGGTGATAATAATGATAAATGATGTACAATACAATAAAACGCATATTAACAATAATGATAAACAGGAGAAGGTGCCGCTGGCTGTTCTGCCCACGCTGATGGGTGTGATGGATCGACAGGTAGTTACAGTATTCAACCATCCATGCAACTGCTACCCCTACCTGAATAATTCTCGCACACCCACATCCACAAACACACACACACAGCAACCACACGCCAACCACTCACGCACCATACAATCATCGCTCCCTCCACTCGCTCACGCACACACTGTTTTGTAATATTTGCCAGGTGTTGATTGATTTAAGAATTTTCACAAATAAATGTATACTAAATACATACATACATACATATTTTTGTTCACGATGCGCGCGGTCTTAAGCCGATTTCGCTTTATTCATAGACTTAGTACTACAAACGTATGGTAAATTAGCACATTTAGTTGCAATTTTATTACTCCCCTTTCACCATCGCAGAAATACATTTAATTGGTTGGCACAATATCAATAGAAATAAATAGAATAAAAGTATGTTTTCCCAGAAAAGGATTAAAAGCTTCATCCTTTTGCACAAAACACAATCACACACACATACGTTATTTTGTAAAATTCGTTTATAATAACGTTTAGATCTGTAATAGCTTCTGGTGCCTTTTTATTGTAGAATAATTTTTTTTTACTGCCATCTTAATTATATCTTGTTTGGCAACCTAAGAAGTACAAATTCATTATATTGAGAAACATAGCAATTTAGCTAAATAAATACACATACGTGGAGACTAACGATTTCGGTAAATTGAATTGAAACAAGGAAGGATTTTATTTTTAATCCTGCATGTCTAAGAAAAGGCACTTAGTGGCGCTAAGACCCATTGTTTTTTGTTTTTAATTTTCTTTAAATCTACTCAACCTCCGGAAAAATCTGAGTAGGTCTTGTGGTGCTAAGGAGTTAAGGTGATCGCTTCTTAACACATTAGCGCCAAATACCTCTAGCCTAATACGAGCGAAGGCCGTCTCCTCTTCCTCTCCAAATGCTGGTCAGAGTGCATTGTCTGAGATGCCCACCTTTTCCATGTGCTTTGCCCATAGAAAGTGGCCCGTCATCTGTCCAAACAGCCTCCTACACCCATTGTGATACCTGCATTTGATTTCCATCCCCTAACTAAGCTGCTTAAATCACTTGGATCCTTTTTAGAAAGATCCTTCCCTGGTATTCAAAGAAATAATCGAGAATCGAGATATTTGACACGCCTCTTTGAAGTGCAGGACATTTACAGAGGAGGGGTTGTACCGACTCAATCTCTTCTTCATCTCCACAGCTCTTGCAGAAGTTACTGTGAGGTGCACCCATTCTACTGGCTAGGGTACCAATAGCGCAGTGACCTGTTGTAACACCTGTGAGGATGCTGGTAGTTGATCTGTTGAATCCAAGCATGAATTTCGTCCTTTTAAGACACAGTTTTGGCCAGAGCGTTTTGGGGATCCTACAGTTAATAGTCAGATATCACCCTCTATTGGTTACCGCGATTACGCTTAAGTTAATCGCAGCGTATAGTTCGTTTAGAGGAATGCTTATGTCCTCTACTACTCGCTGAAGGCCAAGCTCAGAGCCTTTCCTTGCACACTCATCCGTTCTTTCATTCCCCTTCACTCCAGATCGGGGGCCCAATAAAGTGTGGTGTTGTGTTGTTCGATAAGCGAGAACGACCTCCTGCATTCTTTAACACATCTTGAATTGATGCGCGTTGAGGCCAATGCCTTGATCGCTGCTTGACTATCAAGAAAAACTATAAGGCTTGCTGAAAGTAAGTCCATCAGTTTTATCGTTTTTGCTGCTTTGTCTATAGCGTAAATCCACTGTCTATTGTTACCAGAGATTCTTGCTCTCACATTTTTTTGTTTTCTTTTTTAATTTTTGGAAATAATCAGAAATCACACGGTGCTAGATCCGGAGTGTATGGCGGCGGACGAATTTCTTCAATGCCAGAAAGCGCAATGAAGCTAATTTCTCATTCCAGCAGTGTGAGCTGGGCATAATCGTGATGGCGCAATTCTTGGTTTTTTCTATTTTCAAGTAATTTTTTGCACACTTTTGGTAAGCAGTTTTAAGTATACTATTTGGCAGTTACTGTCTGAGAAGAATCTAACGAAATAGCAGCAACAATTTTTGCTCCGGTGAAGTAAACCGAGATCATCACTTTTGTTGCTGGTTTTTGCTTTTTGGCTTTCAGAGGTGGATTTACATCTTCCGGGCTCCATACCACGAACTGCTATTTGGTTTTCAGGTCATACTTAAAAACCTTAGTTTCGTCACTTGTTACGATCATATTAAAGTTGCTATAGCTAGCAACTAGAACAATTTTGTAGTGGAATGATCTTAAAAAATATTGAGCACAATATTCTCTAACTTCTTTTTGGCTCTCATTAAAAATTCGTGGAACCCATCGAGCAGATTTCTTTGTGTACTGCAAATCATTATACGATGTCCGCGGTACTGCCATAGCAAACACAATTCACTATATATAATTTCCTGTAATTTCTACTGGCATTGCTTTACGTTTCCTCGTCTCTCTTCTAACCGATTTTTCTGAAATTTTTAAATTAAACATAGGGAAGACTATAACCAAACTAATGACACTTTAAAATTTTTCAATAAAAATGAAAAATTCAATCGACTTAACGAATATTTTTTAGTCACCACGTATTTGTTATTACCTGGTAAATTTTCATAAACTTTTTTAGTCACTTTTTCTTTGCGATATTATTTTTAATAATTATTATTGATGCTCATTAGCCTCTAACTATAGATCTCCGATTGCGGGAATCTTATAATATAATATATATATATAATTGGAAAATAATTATATTTAGGTGGTTCACAGGGTCTCGTAAGTGTCTTATTTTCTGATGTCGTAAGATTTTTAACATCTAAATAAGTGTTTAGAGGATGTAAAACCTCAACGAAATGTTTTTTAACTGTGTGGAAACTCCTTATAAGACTTATACGGCATCCGGCGTAGTACGATATAAAACAATACGACACTTATGCTCAGTTTTATACGAAAAACAAAAATGATATATTTAAATACGATTGTTTACTGTCGAGCATTCGTTACACGGGGGAAAATACCCCCTACCGTCAGCGGAAAAAATTATAAAAAATTAGTGCAATTTGGGAGCTTCTTGAAACTTGCACTGATGACTGGAAATTTTTCCAGAAGTTCTTATGAAAAAGTATGACATTTTGATGAAAATTAGCCGAGGTTTTATAAGTGGTGAATTTTTATAAATGGTTATATGGTTTTTGTTGTAGTATGAACTATATTTAAAAAAATAATAATAGAAATTAAAAAATATTCATAGTTGCTGGGTCCCCCCTTGAGGCCGCTATCCCAGTTCATACGTAGAATCACCCTTACGACCCCGTGGTTACTTTTGCAAAGCAGGGAGGCCGGCGCAAGGGTTGACACATGGCCTTTTGAGGGCATGTGTTCAGAGCCGGGCCAGTGTTAATAGGGAGCAAGTTCAACCTAACCTGTACCACCAACTTAACGGTGGCGAACTGAGAACGTACATCAAGGCCTGCCACGGTTTTACCGGGACGAGGGCAATTGTAGCAATTTCTGTAGGGTTTCAATCCACATACTAATGGGACAGTCGCTACAGTTACCAGCTAACATAATCAATTCAAATCGTTTTCCAGTGACATAATACCAGAATCCTACTGGGATCAGAATCCTGTATCCATTGTTGTAGCATGAATTCGTCAAATGCCCTTTTTGACTACTTTCAGTCAACCTTCCGGGGTGGTTCAGCTGCTCATTTTGCGTGAGACGCTGACCCAACAGCCGCTTACTGTAAGACAGTCGCTGATGGATTTCACAACTACATAAATGCTGACACATAGCATTTTCTTGGTTGAAATACACCTCCAAGCAGGTCTCAGGTAGTTCAACGCCTCAATGGCAAACGTGTTCCCATCGCCATCAAGCCGTTGCTATACCTGTTTTGCTCAGCCTATTGGCGTTGAGTTGATGCTCAACATTACTAGGTTGAGATTTGGATTTCAGTCGCCTCTTACAACAGGCCTACCTTACCGCTGGCAAATTCTAACCCCTTAAACCGTTGGCGGTGCTCAGTTAAGTCTAAGTCTTGGGTAACAGAAATCATTGTAGAAAAATCTTCGCTTCTGACGTGGCAATAGACCCGTGTCGAATCAAGCTAGCTAAAGACCTTTCCAGCTACATTTCATTGCCCACAAATAACTTCACTTAACCTGTTAAGTGATTATGTCGTATATATACGTCAATTTCAAAATTACTTCTTCTCCTGAATAAAACATTACTACTACCATATAAAAAATGTGATCCTTATATGACTATGTCTGTGACATTTTTTAAGAAATGCGAGGGGTATACTTCGATTGCGCATGAATTTAGACTTTCTTTACTTATTTGAAACTATATTTGTAAATATATAGCAAGAATTGCAAATTAATTATCCAATTTTGTTTTTGAATATTTTTTTTTTTACATTTGTGCCCGTTTTTTCATACTTTCCGTAAGATTTCCGGTGATACCTGTTCGCATTTCCGTCGAATATTTTCTTTAAGCAGCAGTCTGAGGCTTGTTGGCATAAGCCCGCTACTTTAAGTGTACTCAAAGAAAAAAGTCTGAGATGGTTAAATAGGGCGTTCTTGCTGGTCGGGCAGTAAAACACCCCTTGTCAAGGCCTTGTAGCGTACGTTAGTAACAGTGACCGCGTATTGCCGCGTCCTCAAAACAATACGCCCCAATTACACCACACGCGTGAACACCGCACGGCACAGTGACTTTGAGTGGATGTAATGGTCCTTCGAGCATCAACAGCGCGGATTTCCGATACAAAATCGTACTCCTGGCTGTAGAGGTTGAGGCGGCTGGCGGTCAGCACGCACACTTTGTACGAAAACTTGTATTTCATTAAAATGCGCTACACGCCAATTATGTGGCTCCGTTGTCTGGTCGATGTTTCTTAATTCTTAGCGAAATCGGCAACCACTGCCGCGATATTTTTGGTCCAGGCACCAGTCCGTTGGCGGCCGACACGATTAGCAAATCGACGTCGATAGTCACGCTATGCCAACACCACTGACCGATTATTGATAACAAAAATCGATATAATTATTCCATGCTCTTGGAATAGCGGTCCATTGCTTCTCCCTCAATATAGACTGCAGCTGTCTAGTTCACAAATATCAAATATGATTGACCATTTGCAAAAATAATAACATCTTCCTATAGGGTGATTAATTTTGTGCCACCTGTACTAGTGTAGTTGGACAATCACTGGATTAAAAATTGTATGATAGTTACATATCATATACCTATGTAGTTGTTGGGTTATGGGCTGAACTTAAAACATACATATAATTTAATTCGATTTCATCATCTGAAATTGAAATTTGAATTGGTCGAGCCAAGGAGCATTAAGAGATTTGGTGGCTTCTAAAACACTCAGACTAAAAGGCATATTGTATTTAGAGCTCTGGAAAGAGGGTAGATAGTCAAGGAGGGAAGGAGAAAAGTATCAGAGAAAGAGATAGGAAAGAAAAGAGACAGAGATAAAGGTAATTAGTCCTGTGAGAATTTTCCAGATTCTTTGGCAAATCTGTAAATATCCTCCAGTTTTAGAGAACCTTGCTCTAGCAAACGCAGGATATTCACAGAGAATGTGCTCAGTGTTACCCGCCTCCTCCAAGCAAGACAGGCACATTGGGAACTCAATGATTCCAATGGTGGTCATATGCTGACCCCATGGGTTGTGTCCTGTAATAAAACCGACCATCAACCGAACATCTTTCCTTCCATGTTTTAGTAGAAAGTTTGACAGTTTTCTGTTCGAACTTGCCACAAAACACTTTGCAGTTTTGCAGCGTTTTAGACCGGCCCATCGCTCTTTACTATGTTAATTGCATACATAATCGCTGATCCAATTTATGATTCCTGCGGAACTAATTCCGATTATTGGTTCTGGCCCTTGTGGGGGAAACGCTGATCCACGTTTGGTCAATTCATCGGCAATTTCGTTTTCTTGAACACCGGAGTGCCCTGAATATCTTGCGACAGAATCAAGCTTTTTCTTATATTCTTAAACAATCTTTGAAGTTTGCTTCGCGTTGTCCAGGGCCTTCAGTGCAGCCTGACTGTCACTGAAAACTCCAATCTGTTTCCCGCTCCATTTCCTCTCGATTATCCATTCGGCTACTTTGAGGATAACAAAAATTTCCGTTTGGAAAACAGTTGCCATTTCCCCCATAGCATAGTGATACTTATTACTATCGTTTAATCTTCTGAGTGGAAGGTATTATTTCTCAAATTTGTGCTAGTGAACGGCTTCGTACATATTTTTATTAGGTTATACAAAAGGCATTGCTGATATCTGTTATCCCATTCGTTTCATATGTTTCTTTATGCGCATTTACATATGTATTATCCTTCATAAAATTCCATTTATATGTGCATACATACATATGATTATCTAAGACAATTTAAGTATTGTAGAAAAGTCAAAAGGTGTTGTGAACGAAGATAAAATACAAAATGCATCTGCATTAAAGTGGCTACTGTGGTGATTTTATGGACATCGAAAAATTATCGATTTCATTACCTATTCATAATTATCTTACATTCATCAATGTGTTATATACTCGTACATCCATGCATCATTCATCTGTACATATGTATGCATATTTTATTCAATTTTCTACTTTAAGTGGTTTGCAGGAAAACCATTTTATTTGCTGTTATTTATATATACAGCGGCTCACGGCTTATTCCATGCAGGCGAAGGCTGTATTTTGAAATCTAATACGTGCACATAATTTTTTAAACTGATTAAAATATTTTTAAATTGATTAGAAGGTCGAAAAAAGCGATTTTTCCAGAATTTTTTCTGATAAAACTTTTAAATTTAATGACCTAAAAATGTGTACATATATTATGTTATCTTTTAACTCTATTTTAAGACTTAGTATTTGTAAAAATACTTATTTGGAGAGGAGCTACAGCTGATCTCCGGGAGCTCCTCTCAAACAAGACTTTTTGCGGTGACCACTTTATCTCTGAACTGCATCCTCTGAAATTTAAAAACCAAACATATTTCGTTAAAGTAATGTTAAATCTAGTAATTAATCGAAGGAATAAGCAAAATCATTTTTTTGACAAAATGCCGGTTTATCAAAAAAAAAAAAAAATCGATTTTTGACCAAAATTTCGGCTTTAAATTGTTTGTAAAAAAAACTTTTTATCGGTGAGAAAAATTATTTACTAAAAAATATATTTAAGAACCTCGTCGTAAAATTCGAGACTAATCGGTTCAACAATTTTCGAGTAATGTTGGTCACCGACTTTGAAAACACTATTCTGAGAAAAACTCATTTCAAGTTTGAAAAGCACTTTACTATCAGTCTGTAACACCTTTTCAAATTTGTGTGTAAGTTCGAAAATATTCACCGGAACGATATTAATTTTTCTGTGTGTAAAAAAACCAAGATTCCTAACTTCATTCTTTAGGCAACGGTAAATAATTGCAGCAACATGTAAATAAAGCGACCAGAAAGTCTGCATACAGTTTTAAAACATATAAAAAACGCTTAATAAATCATAAACAAAAACAAAGAAATATATTTTATTGGATAACCACCATGTTTTAGGACTTCACTCAATCTATTTGGCATTGAGTTTACTAACTGTTCCGTTTCCTTAGTTTTATTCTTGGCCCATTCTGCCCGCATAACTCTTCGCAAAGCCACCTTACCGGTTATTATATGCTGTCGAATTCATTTTTCTAATAGATTCCACATATGCTCAATAGGGACTGTGAAATCGGGGACTGTCGTGGTGTTTTAATCTGTTTTGAAGCGTTGTACGAGAGCCAAAGCTTAATGATTTCGGCTGTGTGTTTTCTGTGATTATCTCGTTAGAGCCAAAATGTTCTTGATCAACCAAGATTTTCGTCCCTCTGTTCAAATTTCCTCTTAAAATGTTCAAATACCCTCATTTATCCATTGTCGATTCAATAAATTCTAACTGACCCACACAACTTGCCCCCATGCATCCTCACACCATAACTTCACCACCGCCGTGCTTGACTGTGCTAAGAAGGTTTAGTTTCTCAAGAGCAGTTCCTGATTTTCGCCAAATAATTTGACGAACTTTTATCCCAAAAATACTAAATTAACTTTCGTCTGAAAAAAATGACTTGTTTCCAAAATTCGGGAGGCTTATTTGTATAATTTCCATCTTTCCACAGTTGTATAATTATTTTTCTTCCTGACACACTAATTTCTTTTCGTTTCCTTTGGTTTCCATGTTTTGATATTACTCTTCTTCTTTTTGATTGGCATGATAAGCACTTACGCGATCTTGACCGAGTTTAACAAAGCTTTCCAGTCGTTTCTTTCTCATACTAACTGCCGCCAGTTGGACACACCAAGTGAAGCCAAGTCCTTCTTTACCTGATGAGACCTTCTTCTTCCTTTGTTAGTACCAGCTGGTACCGCATCGAATAATTTCAGCCCGGAGCGTTTGCATCCATTTGGACGGCATGACCCAGCCAACGAAGCCGCTGGATCTTTATTACGAGAATTACCACTTTTAAATCAAAAATGCAACTTATTTTGCTAAACGATCATTTTCGTTTCCAGTAATTTCCATAAATTCTCGATAATGTTCATGTCGGGTTATTGGGCCGGTCGTTGCATTAAACGTGGATCGTTGTTCTTGTAAAAATGGAAATCTTGACGTATACTAAGTTTCGCAACACTTTGGAGTAGATTATGCTTTAGTATATGGTTGCTGACATACACACCCTCCCATTACACGCCACCACCATGTTTCATGGACGGGGGGATCTTAGTTTTATGAAGCACGATATTGGGTTTCCATCACTCGCAATGACTTGCGAAGAGATTGAATTTTTACTCGTCAGAGTAAACTGCCGTCTTGCGTATATTGATTAGAATTACAATGAAAAGCCAAGTTTCAATACATAAAGTTTTTTGTATAATATTTAAAGTTTTTCTGAATTTTAATTAATTTAATTTAAAAACAATTTTTTTTAACTTGTTTACATATAATTTTTAGTATTAAAGTTTTTCTGAATTTTTCATAAAAATACCCCTACTCAAGGGTGTGTTTTAATATATTAAAGAAGAATAAAGAAATTGAAATTCAGGCCTAATCAATCTCTTCTAAAATCATTTACGAGAATTAAAAAAAATTATTAAAATTAGATTCTGTCGCCATTTTTGAACAAAATTTTTCGAAAAATCCCCCCTGAGTGACAGCCCATTTTAATTAATTTTTATATCAATCACTTAACGATCAAAAACACACTAGAAATTAAAGAAAACAATAATTAACTGGTACTATAAAAGCAAGAAAAGCGAAATACCGCTAACCAAGCGTCTAGCTGTCGCTGCGACGTAAGCAAATGTGTGCGTGAAATAAGCCATGAGCCACTGTATCTAGGATTATAATTTTTTTTTAAGTAATTCTCGCTGTTTGGCTTCTTCTGCGCGCATTGAATGCATATTTCAATACGAAGTTGTGGATTCTTCTCTGTTGGCTGCCAAAAGCAAATGCATGATTACGCATGGAAAACATTTTTTGCAGCATGGATATTTAATTGGGACATACTCACGCTCCCCAAATTTAATTTCACATGTCCATAAACATTTTTCTACATTTTTGTCTATTGCTCTCATGCCATTCTCTTTGTTCACAGTAAATTGTTCGATTTTTGGACGTAAGAAGAAACAATGCCGCGACAAATACTTAGCCAAACACAACGCCATATTTGATAACTTGGATGTGGTGACATATGAGGAGGTTGTAAAAGTGCCAGGTACTATTTGATCTCCCTCACGGTTGAAAATCTTATTTTACTTAGAAATATCCATATATATTTAAGTACATACATACATATACATATATTTAAATTCTCTTGCTAGTCGGTGATCCCAACTTTCAACGGAAAACGTTGGTTTTGCTTGGTGCACATGGTGTGGGTCGCCGTCACATTAAGAATACATTAATTTCCAAGTATCCCGATAAATATGCATACCCCATACCACGTGAGTACCACTTTTTAAAGGAATGCTCATTATGTCTATAATTGCAACTTAAATGAACCTCATTGTGGCTTGCAGATACAACGAGACCTGCAAAACCGGAGGAGGAGAATGGACGCAGCTATTACTTTGTTTCACACGACGAGATGATGGCCGACATTGCTGCAAATGAGTACTTAGAATATGGTGAGAATGAAATTTACTTATTAATATTTACCAGTGAGCGTGAATTTAGCGCTACATGAAAACATAGTAGAAATTAGTAATTACTTTGCACTGGACTCTAATTAAAGCTGGCAGAAAAAAATGAAATGGAAAATGTTTGGTTTTCTTTTCGCTCTTGTGTGATGAAGCAAAAAAGTGTTATAAATAAGAGTGTTATATGGTGAAAAATTAAACACCCTATTAGACACTTTTCAATTTAAAATTTTTGCAAATTGCGTCCTACGTCAATCATATTTGACACTTGTGAACTAGGCAGCTGCAGTAAACAAAGAGACAAGAAAAGCAATGGAGCGCGTAAAGATCAAAATAAATATTAAAGTCACTCAAAATCCTTTTTTTACTTAGTAAAATAGTTATTCAAAAAACTTGTATGATTAATTTTGCGCCACCGTGTGCTATGTGAATATCGCATATTATTAAAAAAAAAACACAACAAAAAAAAAACGGGCACTTAAAATTTTTATATGCCAGAAATAATCATAAAAAAAAATTTCAGCAGATCAAAAAAATTCTGTCAAAAAAATATCGGGAATTGTCTATTTAAGAAGCGTGCGTTACACATACCGATGTCTACATTTTTTTTTGCTGGAATGTTGGTACAACTGTCCTCTATAGTGTCGCAGAGTTTAAGCGTATCTGTCAATTAGCTTGTTTTTGGGCATTTAATTATATCAGTCAACCGCAGGTGTGCTCTGCTATTTTCACGATGGATAAAAACATCGAACAAAGAATTTGTCTTAAATTTTGTGTTTTGGACGGGATTTCGTATGCGAAATCGTTAAAAAAGTTGCAGAAAGCCATGACGAGTGTGCTTTATCAAAAACACGGGTCTACGAGTGGTATAAGGCTTTTGCAGAATGCCGAGAAGTCGTGGCAGATTCGTGACGGTGCTGGAAAACAAGCATTTAAGTTTGAGGGAGGTATTTCATGACCTTAGCGTGTCTCGCGAATCAATTCGCAAACATTTTGCACCTTCAATTGGACATGAGACGTGTGGCTGCTCGACTCGTTTCAAGAGAGTTGAATTTCTTTCAAAAAATTCATCGGAAGAAGGTGGCTGAAGACATGCTCGAGCAACTGAACTCGGAACCAACGTTTATCCAACGCATCATAACAGGCGATAAGACGTGGGTATGTGAGTTTGACATGCAAACCAGTCAACAGTCGGCTAAATGGCACTATCTACATGAGCCGAAACCCAAGAAACCACGTCAAAGTTGGTCAAAAATGAAAGTCATGCTACGCGTTTTCTTTGATTATCATGGTGTTGTGCACTCGGAATCTCGGAATTCGTTCGTAGGAAACGGCGCAATTTATGGAAAGAAAACTCATAGATATTGCACCATGATAACGCACCGTTTGACAAGGCTCATATTGTGAACACTTTTTCGACCAAAAATTGGGACAAATATCATCGAACAACGACCGTATTCCACGGATTTAGCTTCCTGTGACTTTTTCCTTTTCCTAAAACTTAAATTGCTACTCCGCGGACGCCGCTTTGAGTCGATAGAGGCCATTAAGGAGAATTCGTTGAAGGAGTTGAAGAAGATATCTTCAAACGCGTTGAAAAGGTGATTTGATGACTGGACCAATCGTTAGCATATGTGTAATTTTCGAATGGAGCCTATTTTGAAGGCGACAAAACAAATTTTCATGATTAAAAATTATTTTTCGTTGAAAAATTCCCGGTACTTTTTTAACAGAATGTATATCAATCAACTTAATTTTTATTCTTTTATATTTATAGTAGTATAAATTTATAATAGTAAAAATTAATATAAAAATAAAAATATGAGTATTTTTGAAAATTTTGAGGTTGTGTCACTTTTGACGATAGATTCAGTCCGGTTCACTTGTTAAGCGGCAATAATTTTTATGAAAAAAATAGTTACTAAAGCAACCGTATTTGATCTAGGAATCCAAGGTGTTCTGATAATTCAAGTGAAGACTGCTGCACTTTGTTCGAAAATAAACATGCATCAAAATATTATTCCATCTAACGGTATTTCGCAGCAGTAAAACTTCAGCAGTTGTACTTTTGTGCTTGATTTATTGGTTCATTTGAATAGAGGCACTCAATTTGCCTACATTATTTAAGAGTCAAAGCGAGTGTTGTTTGAGAAAATAGTCCTAGCCTAAACGAGTGCCTACCTAATAGCCAATGACCGGTGACACAAGCCACGACCTTCGAGATGTTCTCTCTTGAGATGTTGAGCAATTCTCCTGATCCGTTCTTATCCATTTGCGGCCAAATTAGCCTGGTTGTAACAAAATCGTTTTCTTCTCCCCATAACCTATTGGCCTTCTGGAGAATAATATTGACGTGATAACGTCTTATAATTCGATTTAGCCGGCTGCACGCACGAAAAAATGTGTCGTTACCTTGAATGAACTGCAAGCGAAAGCGCGGAACGAACGACAAAGCAAACGAACGGCAGCGTTCGACATCTTGCTCTCTCCTACTTAAGTGAGCGTATACATGTATGTATATGCGCATATGTACATATACAAATTCACGTATTTGTATTTGCATATGCCTTCTTATTGATTATTATTAATTTGATTTACTTGAAGAATTTAAAATAAAACCAAGTTTGTTAATACCTGTTGTTTTAATGTTATTATTATTAATTTTTTTATTATATATGAAGGAAAAAATGTATGGTAATATTTACCACATACCTTATAAGATATGTTGTATACTAATATATGTATATAAACATGCATATACATATACAATTTCGCGCAATTTTCATAAAGAACAAATCTATATGTAAAGATGCATACAAATCATATGGACATATCAAATATACGAATCTATTCCGTACGCAAGCAAATGTAAGCTAATGTGCTTGAACTGCAAGCGAGAGCGCGGAACGAACGACAAAGAGCACAATCGGCCCCCGCGTTCGGCAACGTTCGACATCTGGCTCTGTCCTACTTGAGTGAGCATATATATGTATGTATATGCGCATATGTAGGTATATAAATTCACATACTTGTATTTGCATATGCCTTCTTCCTGTGTGCATGGTAATGAACCATTTCTCTGTTGAGAATAGGACGATGATAGAAAAAGTAGGAAATGAAAGGGAGTGTTTCGAGTGTAAAGTATCTTGGAAAAGGCAAATCGATGATGGTGCCTCTTAGTGTTGTTGACTTATTAACGTTTGAAGCACAATCGAAATTGAACATATCTTTCATGAATTTGATAAATGTTTCGTCATTTTTCACGTTTGTGTAAATGTAACTTGACCTATTCCATTGCAATTCCATTTACCTCCTCCTCTATATCCATACAAAATATCTATCGAACAAATAAAACTAAAATTTTGTTTTGAAAATTGCAACCCTTACATCAGTATTTTCTTATGACGTTGTCACGTTAAACTATCGTCAGTAAACCGACTTTACAGACAACCTCTTTTTTTTTATACTTAATATGGAAATTGCCATAGGAATTCCAATATTGCCTCCGTCTTCAAGCAGTGCAATATTAGTACCCTTTTTGATCTTGAAGACGGTGCTAATATCATTTAGAACTGCCAGGCATTCCTGAGCAACCTTTGATGGTACTATAACTGCCTTGCCTCCATTGATTTGATGGCCGCCTGGTTGTCCGAAAAGATAATTATCGTACTCATAGTATTTAGGATAGAAGGGTAGCCGAACCCCCAGGTCTTCCATAGCGCCATACTATTAAATCTAAGCGCCGAGGCGGCGGCCACGTGTTTTCCTACCAGATTTAGAGCAGGCAAGTTGTCAACATCTCGAATGCTTTATTTGGGGTGGTCCTTAAAGCGCCGGTGATGCAAATAAACTCAGTTCTTTGAACTTTGCTCAGTAGTTTCGTATAACTTGCCTTTTGAGTTGATGGCCACCGCACAAGTATTCTATGTAGCAAAATATACCGAACTACCGAAGTGTAAAGCCAGTGTGTAATACGAGGTGATAATCTTACGACAGCTTTTTAGCATGTCGAACCCTAAATACAAAAGGGTCACAACTCAAAATGTACTTCTGCTCAAATATGAACGAGACGTTATCAATAAAACGGTCCGCGGATGACATATGGCAAAAATTAATTTTTTCTTTTTTGGTAGGAGCTTACATGGCAAATTTCAGCGTGAGTGGCAAGTCAAGCTCGAGTGTGGAAAATTTTGAGTTGTGACCCTTTTGTATTTAGGGTGCGATGTGTGGAATGCTATGTTGGCCTTCTGACTCCTATTCTTAATATTAGATTCCACGTGAGTTTTCTGTCTAATATGAGCCCCAAGTATTTAACATTATCTTTTAAAGAAATCTCTACTATCACTGGTGGCAGTCTATGTTTCCTTGTAAAGAGGATCAGTTCAGTTTTATCGGGGCTTATTCCGAGTCCTCTACTCTCTGTCCAGTTACTAAGCGTGGTCAGGTGAGAGCGCAGAATATCTATGAGTGTGCGTATAAGCATACTTGCGTTTAACTGCGATTGCCAAATCGTCATCCTCCTCTCTCTAGGGCAGCTGCTGGGAGTTCACTGCCAAAATCCAGAGGAGAGGGGAGAGGACCGCTCCCTGAGAAGTATCATACCTCTACTTATTATTGTATTACCTTATCTGCCGTTCGGAGTCGGCTTGAAAGTGTAGGTCCCTCCATTTGTGGAATAACATCAAGACGCACGCCACAAATAGGAGGAGGAGCTCGGCCAAACACCCAAAAAAGGGTGTACGCGCCAATTATTTTTATACATAATCTGGCAGTTAATTTTCCTCTGACAAGTATAGTCTCGATCAAAGTAGCAACATTAGATTCGACTCCAAAATCTTCTAGAGCACCCGTTATGGCGCTTGTTTTTACTAAGTAAATAACAAATGGCTTGAGTGATGGAAATCTTTACTTTGACCTTTATGCGTCCATTGCTTGTCTTGCCTGTTTATGAACTGCAGCTGTCTGCAGCGTTTGTTGCATCGCGTTCGGCGAATTCGTCATGAATGCCGCGAAGGAGGAACCTGCGCTTATTGCATGATAATGCGCCATCTCATCGATCCTATCCTGTGACTGCAATCACTCACGGCATTCGCCTTATATGGCTCTCTGTGACTTCTACCTACTCGGTAAATTGCATTTGACCATTTGTCCGTAGAGGCCATATTTGTTTATGAAGAAGCTTTTGGTGGCAGAAATACACTCAGAAGTTTGCCATTGTCTGCCAATGCACCGAATGTTTCCCTTATTGATTTCCAATGTTAACACCCTGTAACTCGGAACTGAATGACCTAGTCCGTCGTACAAAGCCTATGACAGAATAGCATTTTGATAAGATGAAATTAATGAAATAGAAATAGAAATTACTTTTTTCCATTACTTTTTCTCCCTCTATTTTACTTTTTTAATTTGTTCCCCTCAAAGCTCGTTACGTTACAAGCATTTTCATATTTACTTTTAAATAATTACTTAACATTTCAGGTACTCATGAGGATGCCATGTACGGCACTAAATTGGACACCATACGTCGCATACACACCGAAGGTAAAATGGCCATATTGGACGTTGAGCCACAAGCGTTGAAAATTTTGCGTACCGCAGAATTCACGCCCTACGTAGTGTTCATAGCGGCGCCGTCGTTACAAAATATCGCTGATGTAAGTTGAATCCTAATATAAATACATACATACATGCAAATATAAAGTTTGCATTTGAGCTGTTAACTTGTTTCTTCTAATTACAGTACGATGGCAGCTTGGAGCGACTGGCCAAAGAATCCGATATGTTGCGTCAATTGTACGGACACTTCTTCGATTTGACGATTGTAAACAACGACATTAGCGAGACAATTGCTACCCTAGAAGCGGCTATCGAGCGCGTGCACACCACTCCACAATGGGTGCCTGTTTCATGGTTGTACTGACAAGACAGTGAGCTTGAGTGTCCCGACTGCTTGGAGGGCTGCGACTGTGAATGGGAAGCATACGCAGCCGGTGCCCAACAACATAATGCGGGCCACTTTTGAACTACGTACACATACACAAATTTGTAATAGCACCACTAAAAAAATAAACAAAAAAACATCACCACTTGGAATGAATTTACAAGCAAGCGCATATACTGAGGCATGAGAAAAGAGAGATTAAATGAAATGGCAAAACTGCAAAGTAAATGCATGAGAAGACATAAGTATGTATGTACTTGCGACAGTGCACAAAGTGACACAGGCAAATCCACACGAAACATACACACAAACACTTCTTCACACAAACATTAGTTGGTAGAAAAATTTATAAATGAAAAATTCGGGTGCAACATTATGAAAAAAAACAGAGATATAGAATAGTATAGGCAATTAAGTAAATGAATAAAATATGCATTAACACTTATACATATATAGACATACATACATTCCAAGTAAAGAAAAAAAAAACACAACGTTAAAAGATTTAGTAACTGCCTAGGTATGCATGCATACAGAGGTACATGCCACAAGTTAAGTGAAACGACAGCATGAAAAGCGAAAAACGCAAAACTCCAATGTAGAAACGTGCAATGTTTTCAACATTTGAGACGAAAATTTATTAGAGCCAGTCTCGTAGAATTCTCGTATGCTTCTTCTACCGAATATTTTAAGAGGCTTTGCGAGTGTGTGGCATCTGTATACAAACGAGCACAAATTGTTGTGATTGTGATGCTAAACCGCGCTTAATAGCTAATGAAAAAAACTACATTGCCAACTGTTAAGTGATGAGGTCACTAAATCTGATGAAGCGTCATTATTGTATAAATTTTTAGCTGGCTTTGAGCAGCTTAATTAATCTACACTGACGCCATACTGGAATTTATCTTTACCAGCAAGAGCCGGCGGAAAGCCTTTAGACTTTGCTTTCATCTTAGAACGGTTTGAAGTTAATGGAAATTGATTTTCCATACGCGATTGTTCAGTAACAAATGGACAAGAGCTCGTCTGAAATGCCGCTCAAGCATCTTCCTTCTCCGTGCATGCAAGTGGCGTCGTGTTTTCTATTTAGCAGCACTGCACGTTTGTTGCATTGGAGAGAGTTGTGATTATTTGAGAATTTCGTAGGCTTTATTTAATACTTTGTTAAGTTTACACAGACCAATTGTTAACTTTTAATTTATTTAAAAACGCTTATGTAAAGTAAAAAAAAAGAATTATATAATATATACATATGTACACACAAGCACTTGTTAAATTAATTTAATTTAAATTTTAATTATAGTATTATAAAAAAAAAACTTCTTAAAATGAACTATTTGAAATTAAGTAAATGAAGTGAAAGAACATGCAATGGGAAATGCAAACAATTAATATTTACAATTTTACGAACGGGTACACAACACAATAAACTTAAAGTATTATTGAAAAGTATTTAACAGATGCAATTAAGAGCGTTTCAAAAAATGTAAGTCACAACAAATTAAAGACAATTTTAAAATAAAGGCAAACAGTTGTACGCGAGACGATTGTATTAGCTCAATAAAAGGAAAACGAAAACGAAAACAAAAACAAAAACATATAAAATTTGCACTTTTTAACAAAATAATACAAGCGCATAGTAATCAAAGTAATCGAATGGAGTGAAAATAAAAACCAAAATAACTAAAATGAAGAAGTTTGCTGAAAGCTTACACTTGAACGAAAGCCAGTTAAAAATACAAGCAAAGCAGTGAAATGAGCACATAAATTATGCAAGAAGAGCTACACACATACACACACACATAACAATTAAAAAAAATTAAAGCACATAACAAAAACGTGAATAAATTGAAAAGAAGAGAATCATAGTAAATAATTTAGCCAAGTTACTGTCAAGCAAAAACAAAAACCAAACCAAAAGCAAAACAAAAATACTAAACAGCATGTAAACCAAGTAAAATATTCGAAATGCGGATAGACAGGTATGAAATGAAAAGATAATCGTACAAGCAAACATTACATTTTTGAGAACCGTTACATGGAATCATTAAGAAATGGTAATAATTTGATTACAAATAACTCAGGTTGAATTATTTTTAATATGTGACAGCAGACAGCAGTAAATGTATTAAATTTTTTCCAATAAACTAACTAAGAGAATCTAACACAAAGCCCCACCAGCAGCATGAAACCCCTTTCTATTAAGGCATCACAAATGAAGATCATCATTAAAATGAACACAACAAATTATAATGCTATAAATTAGCACAAATTGATTATTATTATTAATTTTTATTTTGTCATTTTTTCTTTTGAGTGTTTTTTTCCCACCACGCACCCATAAACAATTAACGCTTGAGGGAATCGTAGAAAATCTATTTATGAAAACTGATTTCAATCGAAGCTATAATACGCATACATACATACAATATGTATATATATAAGATTCCATATCTTCATTCCATGCATCCAGCCAGTAACCCCAGCCAGCAGTTGTCCTTTCCTTTATATACCTTTTCAATTTCATATGCATAGCATCTAGCAACGTCTCCTAAAGTGTTAACGTAATTTTTAAACCGCAATTTTTAAGCCGCTGTAACCGAATTGATTGGAGCGTGAGTATCATTCGAGAGTGCGTAGGGATTGGGTTGTGCCCAAAGGATGCAAATTTCAAAGGCTTTATTAAAACTTCTGCGAAGCATTAGAGTTCAATTTTGGTGCACTTGTAGTTTGAATCGCGTGTGACATTGTAGAGAAATATATACCTTGTGCCGCTCATAACTTCTGTATGACGTGAAATGAATTTCGACATTCTCAAACAGTAAAGCGAGGAGGACGCCGGTCTCGCAACAAGATCCTTAAATTGCTCGCTGGTAATACTTGGGTCAAAGTTGGCAGTCTAGTTCTGAACTATGCTGCGCCCATCTGGTCCCCTGGTACTAGTGATTCGCCGTGGACTAAGCTTCAGGTGTATGCTATTCAAGAAACGATGAACTTTGTTGGGAAAAACTGAAGGACACGCAGATCTGTATGTGTCTACAGCAACAGCAAAGCTGCGCTCATGACTTTAGATATGCCTCCAACCACTTCAAGCGTAGATGAGTCCTGTAAATCTAGGCTGAACTATGTTGGTAGACATAATATCCTGATGCTAACCAGAATCCTGGGACACGTGGGTATCGCGGGTAACGAGATCTCTGACTCTTTAGCTAGGATGCGCTCTGAGGTCAACTTCTTTGATCCGGAGCGCGTTATGTCACTCCTTTCTGCAGCCATCAAAGCTGAGAGAGACTACAGATGGACAAAATTGAAGTTACCTGTCATGTCCGACCGAACTGACAGAAGGGAATGTAGGCAGCTGGTTGGACTAATGACGCCCCACTTTCTATGAGCGAAGCACATAGAAAAGGTAGGATACCAGAGAGTGCACTCTGACCAGCATGTGGAGAGGAGGATTAGACGGCGGACCAATTTTCGTACTTCTGTTCGGCCTTAGCTCGACCACCTTTGCTCTTGGCACCACAAGATTTACTTAGATTTTTTCGATGGCCAGGTAGATTTAAAAAAAATTAAAAAGGGAACCCTAGTGCAGTACAATGGACTTAATGAGTTGCTAGGACCTGAGCCGCCGCCCAGGCACGTCGAAAGGCATCTCCTCATCCTCTCCTCCTTGCTTTGCCTACTACAATGTAGGCTAAAGTCCCACCTCTCCAGAATCGACCCCGGCATATCCAACATACATATGTCCAGCATGTGAAGGCACACCGCTCCATCTCTTCGAATGCCCTATTGAACCTACTCGCCTAACATTCCACTCTCTTTAAAGCCAACCCGTCGAAATAGCAAGTTTCCTGGGTCTACCGTTAGACGAAGACGACCGGTGACTACATCAGACAGAGTTCAGTAAGCTGCTACTACAACAACAACCAGTCGGTTCAATGTTACCAGAACGCCAGACCCGCCAAGGACTGTCATTCCAGCAGCATTTCCCATACATGTACGCGGAATGTTTATACGGCTATGACAACAACAAAAACCAGATATTTTTAACCTAGTCCACGAAACTAAAAAAAAAAGAAAACGGTTACTTCATAAAACAATGAAAATATAGTTCATTGTGAGTTAGAAATAAATTGAAATATCAGCTCGCTCGAAACCCTTACTTAGTTCACAAGTCCACAACAGAGAAAAAAGTTGCTCGCGAGTTGAAACTCATTTATGAATTAGTGTATCAGGAACGATTCGTAAAACAAATAAGTCTAACTCCAGTGTAGATAAACGCATTTAGCACGCGAATCCGAATCAGTATCAGGCCTCTTCTTTCGCCAAGCGTTAGCAAGTGCAGAGTAGATGAAGCAACTGGTATAAATAAGCAAATGTTGGCAGCACTGGAAAAGAAGCACCAGGAAGAACCTTCTCAATGTTGTTGTTGACTTTAGACTAAAAACTAACCGTTGCAAGGTGTATGAACACGACGGACAACAAACAAAGAGAATTCGCAATGAAGAAGCAACAAAAGTCTCCCTGTGTGAACGCGGCCGAATGAAACTCCTTTGAAATATAGTTAGCAGTATTGAGTTATACCAGTTTTATGAGGTATAACCGAACACGCCAGCGGCGAGTCTTGCTCGATAACTTTGTCGTTGCTTTCACATGCAAATTTTTCGTAAAGTAAGCAGAGCCCAGAGAAGTGGCGAACCGAAGTGGCCTATTGTTCTTGCTTATTTTTATTATTATTATTTTTTTTTTTTTGATTGCTTCATTTCACTCTTTTGACAAATTTTTGAAAACTTATACCGTTATTTGAGATGTTGCTTCACAATGTTGAAAACTGCCAAAATCATGTAACTTTAATTTATTAAATTTTTTCACTTTACTTTTAGTTCCATTACTCAACGCCATTTGTGGAAATGTTATAAGCAGGCAACATGCATACATACATACATGCATATATAAATTAGATTTTCCGAATGAATGCTCATCTACTCCCCGCATATTCGTACGCACGCATATTTATGCAATTTCAAAATTCAAATTTTTTAGAAGCAACAATTCCATCAGCCGCATTTCATTTGTCGTAATTCAATGCAATTTACCTAAACAAATTTCCTCATCAATCATTACAAACACATGCACATGAATACTAAACCTATTTCTGAGCTTATTTTGTAGTTTTTGAAAAGCAAACAAAAAAAGTATTATATGTATCTTTAAGATTCTATGGTTTCAAAGGGTTGATGATTGTAATCGAATATTTCTGCAAATTTAAGGATACATAATTAACGAACTTAAGCTCAATGTGGGGAAGTCATATTAGTCATCCAGTAGAGATGGGCAAACATGAAAAATTTTCCCCGTCATAATATAAAAGTAACTGTAAATCACACTTACTACTTGTTAATTTTAAAATTTATGTACACTTCAAACTAAGGATACAAAATTTGTATTCGTGTTAGTGAAATACTACAAACAAGCAAACAAAAGAAAGCAAAAACAAAAAACAAAGGAGAAAAACCAAAAAATAAATAACTTTGAACAACAGAAACAAGTAAATAAAAGTAAAAATAAAATAAAAAAGGAGTATTAAAAAATAACTAAAAGATGGTTGATGAACCCAGTTGAAAACTGTTGCCAAACTAAACTAAAACCGCTAAAATTACGTTTTACTAAAATTGAATTAGATTACAATTAGACTTAAATATACTACTCTAGACAAGGGAGATGCCTGGAAAAAAGCGAGTTGGGAGCTCCACTTCCTGCAAATATATTTGTTCATGCCACCGTGTCACCTTAAATGAACATTCCAAGCGTGGCTTTATTCGTTGTACTCACCTCCCTCAAAGTTCTTTTTTAAGCGCCTAAACGTTTTCCTATTGTAGATTCTAATGAACCAATTTGCTCACCTGCTTTCATTTCTTTCGCCTTCGCCGCTGCTCAGCTTATCTGCTGTGCAGGTGAAAAATCTGTCTCCCAAGCGTTTACTTAACAGGGCGTGCTAGAATTATGGTTAGATATGAATTGCATAAAATGAGTGAATACAATTTTTTACTCTATAACGGTACTTAAATTAAGAATTCAAAGTAGGTGCTCATTACCAATTGCTCACATATACACACATGCATACATACATACATATATAAAATGCCACTACCACTTACACACTAGCAGCGTGAATGCCAAATTTGACACATTTTATAAAATTCACTGCTTTGAGAATTAATTTTAGGATCAGAAATGAGAAAGACTAAAATGGCAAATGAAAAGAGTGAAATGCCGCTTTAACCAAAACAGTGGGCACTGTTTTCCTTTTCCTAGTGAAAATAATGCTTAATAATTGGGATACATCGCATGTGTATGTTTATGTATGGGAATCATTTATGTGATGGTGGGTGAGAGTCGATTAAAATGTCTTTATTCGAGTTCTTAATTTCGAAATGTAGAATAATTAAATTAATAAATAATTAATTGGAATAATTGAAAAATTGAAATAAAATGTAACTTAAGTACTTAGGTGCGGGAGCAGTGATTTAATTCCGGCTATTATTGAAAGCGACTTAATAATTATTGTTGAAAGTTTTGTTATAACTGCGTATGCGTATGCGTATTTCCTTTAGTGCATCTTATCGCCGTAAAAAGTCAAGCATTGCAAAACCCCCAGTTCGAGTTCAAGTTGGAAGAGCTCCTCTTACACGAGAGAGAGAGAGAGAGATAAGTAAAGTAAACAAGGCCGTTAAAAGAAAACTAAAGTAATGAAAAATCAGTTGTTATATAAGCATAATTAAAGTTACACATAAAACAAAAACTATAAAAATAAATGAACCAATTAAAACAAAAAACAAAAAAAAATTATATTATATATAATATATGAAACCTGTGAGAGAAGCATTCATTCATAGGTTCAAACATACATATGTACATGGATACATTCGTGGGTGTACCCAGACGCACTAAGGACAGGTTTAGGTTGATGAGTTACGATTACGAAATTTGAAGGTAGTGATAATGGTAAAAAAAAATAAAAACAAAAAACAGAAAACAAAAATCACGGGCAAAAATTAGGCCTAAAAGCTGAAGCTGAACATTGAAACAGCATTAATATATATACTTATATATTATATATATTTAGATTAATACAATGAATCGCATAAATTCAGCAAAACCAAAAACAACAATGTGAAAACAATACAGATAAAAAACAACACTAAATAAGATTTAACGAAAAGCAAAGAAAAGAATGAAATCCACAAAATAAAATTGCAAAAAAAAAACATAAAATACACTAAAAAGAAATTTAAATTGAAATGTGTTTTTATTAAAGCGCAGCGGATTAGATGGATTGGCCACATCATAAGAATGCCCAACGAAAGAATCCAAAAAAGGGTGTTTACTTTGCGTCCAATTGGAGGAAGAAAGAGAGGCCGACCAAGAAAGAGAGGGCTTGATGACGTAGAAGCAGACTTAAAAGCGATGAACGTTCGTAACTGGAGAAATGAGGCAAGAGAGAGACTAAATTGGAGGAGGATTGTTGATGAAGCTATGGTCCACCACAGACTGTGAAGCTAAGAGAGAGAGAGCATTTTGGAAGCAGCGCTTTAAAAATGTGAAGTCATTTGCAGTTTTTTTTGTTCAAAATTCGCTTTATTCATCAACGAAATTTCCATCAAGAAAAACACAATCATTCCAGCGCCGCTCTAGCATTTTAATACCACTTTTGCAGAACGATTTATTTTTTGCCTCAAAGTAGGCCTCAGTTTCAGCGATAACCTTTTTATTCGAGCGTAATTTCTGACCGGCGATCATATTTTTAGGTACGCGAACGGGCAGTAGTCGATGGATGCCAAATGTGGCGTTTAGGTCTGCACCATGGCGTCGTCAGTGGCTTGATCGCAAACTGACTTTCAGAAAAAATATTGATATCTCCCTCGCACACGTGTTCCCTAAGCATTTTGCATTCCTGCAGGATTGTAGAGACTTCTGCCTGAAAAACACTAACAGCATACGACAATTTTAAGGAAATAGATAAATTGGTGAATTTAGAGAAAACTTCTGCTTCGACTACCGACTCGATCTAAGAACTGCCAGTGAAGGCAGAGATACCAGCTTCGGTGCAGATTATCCTCTAGTTCCAATCGTGCCTACTTGGAAAGATCGCCCTAGCACGACCCTCAAACTCTAGTTTGCGAATAGAGAGATCTGTCCGAAGTATGGGGCTAATTGCCCGAAAATGCTACCAAGGCCCTTGAGAGATTGTCTTCAGAGGCTAACCTTTTTAGCCTTATTTCACTTTGACCAGCAATGGAAATAACGTACAAATAGATAAAAAGTAAGTGCAAAACGACGTTCATGGCAGCACTTGGGCAAGTTCTACAAGTACATGCTCCTGTGATGCCAATGCATGCAGCCCCCCTCTACGATCTTACCAGTTTAGTGATATTATAAACCTTTCGAAGAGCAACCTCCAGAATACTTTTCCGATAATATTTCGCATTTATCTTGACGGCAGGTTTGATAAAAACGATAGGAGAGCGCCCATCTGCGGTTACAACGGCCCAAACCATTAACTGTGGCGGGTGCTGCCTCCTGGTGGCCAATGATGACTCAAATTCTCATATGAACGGTCAGTCAAATAAACCCTATCGTTGTGGGCTGTGCTTTTTGGATCTTGTAAGGCTTGACTTTGAGATCATTTTTCAGTATGCGGCGAATGCTACAGTCAGATATTTTCAGTTCTTTCGCCATTTCGTTGGCACTTCGTCAGGGATATTGCTCAAGTCGCTTCTTCACTTTTCGAATTATTTCACGTGACGTTACAGTCTTTTGATGACCACCTCCTCGATGTTTCGCGATGAGTAATGATGCGATAAAAAAAGCTTAATTTAAGGTGCTCAAGCTCACGAACAATCGCTGGTTGTTTGAATCGCCGTTTTGAATTTGCCTTAGCCCATGCAAGTCCTTTTTCAATGGGGGATAAAGAAAATATCAGTTTTTTAATGTACTGTGGGATTTGAGGTCATCTACACGTTAGCGCCCTCGCAACGAGTTTTTGGATACATTAACCCCACTTTTCCTTAAAACTACTTCAGCTTCACGCACCGATAAGTTCGGCTTTGTCACAAACAAATCAATGATCTTCTGATCTTGCATTGGAGAGGTATACTCTTTGGACCTCGTCCGACGAAGTCGCAAACGTTTTTAACTGCCATTGCACCCGTAGCCGAATGGATTGGTGCGTGAGTACCATTCGGAATTCAGAGAGAATGTAGGTTTGAATCTCGGTTTCGTAGATTTTTTTCCAGTATCGGTCGCCCGTCGGCAGGCAATGGCACACCTCCAAGTGTATTTCCGCCATGAAAAAGTTTCTCATAAAAAATATCTGCCGTTCGAAGTCGACTTGAAACTGTAGGTCCCTCCATTTGTGGAACAACATCAAGACGCACGCCATAAATAGGAGAAGAAGCTCGGCCAAATATCTAACAGAAGGGTATATATATACCGTTGCCACTAAATCTTCGACTTCTTCAAATATTTTGCTGCAGAACACAGCTTCAAATAGAACTAATTTTGAAAAAAGCAGGTACGTTTTCTAAATTTCTCACAAAACCAAAAAATTTCAAAACGCATATTGCGAAAAAGATGCGACTATTTATCAGTGCTTCCTTTTTTATAACGCATTTTTAAGTTTGAATTTTGGGGGTCACACTTTTATTAGACAGACACAAAGCAGTTTTATTTCATGATTTTAATTTGTTGATTCACTTAATTAAATTATCAGACCCGTCATATCTTCAATTATCAATGGAGTTTTTTAAAAAATTTTGTTTACTTATTTCATATTATGGCCATTAACCAATTTTGTGAAAGAGTGGAGAAGGAAAGTAAGATCGAGAGAGGGTGAATGAGGTGAGACTTTGTGCAAACACGTTAATTAAAAAGAATCACATTCGTCGAATTTCTAACAAAGTGGAAGAAATATAGGTATGTGACAATTAGAACATTTTACACACATTCATTCTATAATGCAAAAGAGCGTTTTTGCACCCTGGGCGCCATGCACTTAGGTACTATAACCGTTTTCATATAGCGAAAAGAGTGAGTAATAGAA
This sequence comes from Anastrepha obliqua, assembly GCF_027943255.1. NCBI lineage: Eukaryota > Metazoa > Arthropoda > Insecta > Diptera > Tephritidae > Anastrepha > Anastrepha obliqua. Next base: position 122,335,425 of record NC_072892.1, read on the forward strand.
CAAGGAAATCGAAATAAATGAAGTGAGCTGACTGATGATGTGAATCGATTAACTTATTTGTGTCTGTCCATCTGTACATATGTCTGAGCAATGCATAAGTTGAGCAATAATTGAAGCAAGTCAATGAATCCCTCACAACCTTTTATTTACAAAATGCGAACAATCAATGGGTCGTACACAATTTGGATTCAAACAAGCTATGGGAACGCGTAAAGCTTTGTCCTTCTATTCCTAGTACAAAACTGTAAAGATGTCCAGAAAGATATTTTTATATGCTTCATTGACTATGAAAAGGCTTTTGATAAGGTACTGCATACAAAACTATTTGACAAATGGACAGTAATGAAAAAGAAATAAGATTTCCAACTTGTATTGAGGTCAAACTGCGAACGTTAGACTACAAAATGATGTGGCGAGTGATATTTCAATCAAAGGAGGAGTTCGCCAAAGATGTGTTTTATCATCAATTTATACTCGGAATATATATTTGAAGAAGCTTTGGCATCAGTCAGCTTAGGAATAAGAGTCAATGGTGAAATAAGAAATAACGTACGATTTGCCGATGACACCACAATATTGGCTGAGAAAATTAATGACCTGCAATATCTCCTTAAAGAAGTCAGCGGAAAAAGTCTGCAATACGGCCTAAGTATTAACACCTAAAAACCAAATTCATGGGTTTTTTTTCAAAAGGCTCTTAAGAAATCACCAATTCAAACATTTATGTAGAGTAAAGTGGGGTATTGTGGGCACCATTTTACCTTGATATTAATTTCTGCCAAGATGATCGTAATGAAAAAGCGATCTGTTTTTCTTTCTAAGAGATATTGAATTATCTTTACATTTTATTGCAAAATATACACTAATATAATCGTTTTCGTCTGTTAATATAGAAAAACTGAAACCACCTTAAAAGTTGATGAAAAGAAAAAATGATGGGTAATGTGGCCCAGGGTATTCAGCTAAAGTGGGCCACTATATAAAATCACCAAAAATAATTGTAAGAGTTAATAATAAGTCAATGAATTTATTTATATGTTTTTTTTTTTTAATTTTAATTAATGACCTTCTTGGTTGACTATTTAAAAAAAAAATATTAAACTTAGGTAAATATAAATCCACATTCTGTATAGCAGATGGTGGAAATTTGTGTTTCGCATACTCTTGCTTAAGTAAATCTAAAAACATTTTTACATTTTCTTTTGTGAAACCCATTGCTATATTAAAAGATGTTCCCGTTGGAGAGCGAAAACTAACCTCATTTTTTGTGCCTGCGCAAGAATCCAACCTTTCCCTGCACATTGCTTGAGGACCGAAAATTGTTTGGCACTTTATTTCTTTCCGCCAATTGAAACGCCAGAGAACGAATATCGTGTCTTGTGAGGCCGCAAAGTATTGATTCCATTTCTAATGAATATTTTACAAGGTCTTTTTCTTTGGCTTCGTCCAGTATTGGCTTACGTCCAAGTGGGGTTTTTAAAAGCAGGCCAGGGGATGCATTACTCCTTGCCATTCTTCGCAATGTAAAACGCTGCACATCAAAAGTCTCTGATGCAAAAAGTGTGCCCATCTCCTCTTTCCTAACAGCTACAATGGCTTTTTTCATCATACCGGGGTCCCATTTCCTTATTTCTTCATTTGTGGCGTGTCTAAATATGTATAGTTGAGAAATACAAAACGGGAAAATTAACGAGAATTAGGAAAGTACTAAGGGAATAATGTGGCCTACTAGTTCACAATACTCGACGCTGACTAGCCCACATTAGCCACTGTACCACTTCCAAGAAAAAAGTATTACAAACTTTTGTTTAAAAAATTTAAAAAGAGTTTCTTACCGGATTAAAAAATGCAGAATAGTTTAATAATTCACTCACACTCTAAAAATAATCACTTTGCTAAAAATACCATTAATATTACACGCCACTGGAAAGCAAATCGACTGCACTTCACAAAATATTTTGATCAACTTCTCATCAGTAAAGAGTCCAATTCAAAAGGCGAGCAGCGTAAAACATCCGTTATATGAATTTTGAAGTTCATAAGCAATCTTTCTAGTGCATGTTCGTTATTATGAAAAATACAGACATTGATCACATTACCCGAATAGCCCACAATACCCGATCTTACTCTATAGGACAAACCGATCCGAAGAGTATCCCTAGTTAAGTACTTAGTATGTTGGCTTAGCGAAACGTGGACAAATGGCAGAGAAATTTGCGAGGGGAGCTTTCTTCAATTACAGGAAAGTTCTTTCCAATAAAAGCTTGAACATGAAATTACGTCTTCGGTACCTTAAATCTTACTTTTGGTCTGTTTTGTTGTGCGGTGTGCGTGGACACCAAGGATACGAGTATGAATAAATTAGAGGCATTTGAGATGTGGTGCTATCGGTGGATGATGAAAATATCGTGGACAGACAAAAGTTAGTAACAAAGAAGTCTTAACGAAACTTAGAAAGGATTGAGAGCTGTTATTAACGATAAAGCGCCGCAAAACCGCATATTTTGGTCAGTTGTTGCAACTTATTGTGGCAGGTAAAGTCGAAGGCAAACGAGGAATTGGAAGGGAGCAAATGTCTTGACTACGTAACATTAGAGAGTCAACAGGATTAAGGACTATGGGGCAGTTGGTTGAAGCAGCCCGAAGCAGAGATTGGTACCATAATATTATATCTAATATTTTATAGTTTTGTGAAATGTAAAAAAGACGAAAGAATTATTTAAAATTAATGAACAAAAAAATACTGTGATCGCTTAAGAATTTGCAAATAAAGAAGAATAATGAAATTCAAAACAGGAATTGATATTGGCACAATTCCATATAAGAGAAGTTTTTCATAATTTAAAAATGCTATGTTTCAGTAATTACTTTAGACACATTTCCTAAACTGCGTGTGCTTGTTGATATTAAAGAGAGAAGTTTGCAAAATGGGTACTAGCAACTCGTTTATTATTTATTTACTTATTTATTTATTTATTCATTTATTCTTGCACACTATGAAAAACAGATTAATGCTAAACAATGCAATTAAAAATGAATTAAATTTATAATTTACTTATTTCATTTTAATAAACGAAAGAAAATAGAACATTTCTAATAGTTTACAGACAAGAAAATTAGATAATACTTAGAATCTAATTAAATACTTTATTTATTTCTATTTGAAGTGGATAAAGTAGACAGTGGCAGACAAATCTAGACGAATATGATTTGCAAGCGAATTGAATTCTCTCAAAATCCTAGAAATCGGAGCATTGGAAACATAGTTAGTTCTAACCATCCCTAGCCAGAAAATATCATGATTTCGTAAGCTTCGCTGTAGAATATTTAAATTAATTTTCTCTAGTAGTGATGGGAAGGCAAGCGCCCCACTTATCAAATCGAAAACGAATGTAAGGGAGAGAAGAGTCCTTAAAATGTCTAAAATCTTTAGATGAATGAGCAAGCACTGACTTTTATAGGATAGAACTGAATCGGTGATATTCAAAGAGCGCGAAGCCTAATGCACAAAGGCTTTTTGGATAGGGTCAGGGCTACTAGATAATATGATAAGCATCCAAATATAAACGGCGTATTCCAGCTTTGACCTCACAAGCAGCTTTAGAGTAGATATGGATCAACAAAGTCCGAACTAAAACGTCGAATAAAAGTAAGTGCAGAATATGACTTTGCAATGGTGTAATTTAAATGTCTTTGAATAGAGAATCAAATACCACAACAAGATCAATATTGCACTTGGATTAGATAAACTAGAACCAGTAATGCGGTAGGGTGTAGCTATAAGAGAACAAAATTTAAAAATTTAAAAGAAGAGACATGAAAACATTTGCTTATATTTAAATTTAAATTAGTTCTTTTAAAGCAAGCAACAACTTTATATAAATCAGATTGAAGATTTATAGAGTCTGCCATACTTGCAATCATCGACTATATCTTTAAATTATCAGCATACAAAAGAATATAAAGGGTGGTTAAGTTTCAAGGGCCGGTATTGATTTTGAATAAAATAGAATTTGTTTAGGAAATTATTGCCATTTCTTTTTATTATGATAATATTGGTATGGTTCAATTACGTATGGAACAAAATATCGGCCAAATGGGCACCGCGGCCTCGGCGGCACACCTCCAAGCGATAGTCCAAATTTTTGATAACGCTGAGGCATAATAGAGGTTCTATGTCGTTAATGTGCCGAATTATCTCATCCTTTAGCTCTTGAATTGTTGCTGGCTTATCGACGTACACCTTTTCTTTCAAATAACCCCAAAGAAAGAAGTCCAACCGCACCAAACAGTCACTCTTTGTGGGTGCATTGGTTTTTCGGCAGTCACTCTTGGATTATCATTCGCCCAAATGCGGCAATTCTGCTTATTGACGAATCCACTGAGGTGAAAATGTGCCTCATCACTGAAGATGATTTTCTTCGAAAATTGGTCATTCACTGTTGCCATTTCCTGCCACCATTCTGACCATTGACGACGCTTGAAATGGTCAAGAGGCCTTAGTTCTTGAGTCAATTGCACCTTGTAAGCGTGTAAATGCAAGTCTTTATGCATAATGTTCATCAACGACGAGCGTGAGAGGTGCAATTGTTGGGCACGACGATGAGTTGAGGTGGACGGCTCTTCAACCACACTATCGCGAACAGCAGCAATATTTTCGGCAGAACGAGCTGTACGAGCATGCACTGGTGTTATCACATCTCCTACAGACCCGCTTCGCTCAAACTTTTGCGATTGTACGCACATTTGGACCATTAAATTGACCGAAAAAATCACGAAGTACGTGATATGCATTTTGATTTCAACGCCCGTTTTCATGAAAATGTCAAATGAAATGTAGGAAAAACTTGACGTTTAGATGTTTAGTTTGGTTCGCATTCACCATCGGCCCTTGAAATTTATGTAAATGTCATGTTTCGGCTGGAGTAATCTGCTGGTGGCTCCATTGTAGGAGCTTTTTATTATATTAGTTAGCTTTGGTAGGATACCACGAGCTTCAAGTGCGGCCCATATCGCGTCTCTCCTAAGAGCATAGAGGCTTTTACATAATCGTTAAAGGTTATGTATAGCGTAGGGTTGAGCTCGGCAAATTTTTAGCTGATGATGAGCATTGTACTGATATGACTGATACTCGTACACGAGTGATTACGACGAAAGCCGGCGTGATTTTTCGTCACTTGGCATCAAGTGTGTCTACTACTCGGAATTATTAGCTAAATTAGATAAGAATTACCACTGATAAAAGTTTAATTAATTATTACAAAAAAGTCAAGTGCGGATTCTTTTTGTTCAATTATTTCCTTTAAATAGTGACCACTCCTTTGCATGGACTCTTGGAAACTGGCCTCGGTATTCCGTGCTACTCGCTGGAGAAGTGTTTACGGGATGCCATTAATCTCACGAACGGTATTTTCTTTTAGTGCTGACCTGATCGTTGTGTTTGTTGCAGACTTTACTTTTGAGGTACCTCCCACAGAAAAAACTTGATAGCGTGGCGTGTTTCTATCTTACTGAAGCCATGTGTGTCTATTGAAGGAAGGATGCCCTCATTATTGGCAGAAAATAATTATTCAGCATGCGCCGATAAGAGACACCATCCAAAGAAATTGCATGCCTTCGACGATTTTCAAAAAATATGATCTAATTATTATACTGTTTGACAATGCACTTTGGGACTGTGAAATGGTTGTTGATGTGTTCACTGTGGGTTCTGTTCTTTAGGAGACCAATAACAAAAATTTAGCTTATTTACAATTCCATTTAAATGTAAATGGGCTTCATCACTCCAAAATATAGTTTTTACTGCACGAAATCGCTCAAACATTGTGTCGTAGAAATTTTTACGCAAATTGTAATTGTTTGGCTTAGGGCTCCCGGTGGTGTAGAGAATGAAAATTTAGGGTATTTTAAGGAATTTTTTTTACAATAAAAAAATGAAAAAACGATATTTATTTAACTTCTTTTACATACAAAAATTAAAAAAAAACATTTTGTTTTTTAATTATAATAATTTTTAAAATGGCGCTGAAGTTGACCCTCACGTAAAGTTGGACCTGGACGGTGTTGTCCATTTTGGCTTTTCTATTTATCTGAAACACAAAAAGCAAAAAAGTTATTAATCAGCATGATTGTAGCTACATATGTATGTCCCGTACTAGAATAAAAATAAAAAAATTTGGCAAAATGGCGCGGTTTTGAATTTGACACTCTAAAAATCGTGTTTTTTAATAAAAACAAATAGGAAATTATTGAAATAATAATATGATTCTAGTATGGGCAATAGTCATTGATGTTATGAACAACATATTAAAATTTTAGACGATTCGGTTGATTAGTTTTTTTTTTTATTTTTGACAACACCAGGCCGAAAAAAGTAGTTTTGAGATAAATGAGTTTAAAGTTTTGAGAGTGGATATTTTCCATTGATACCGCCGCGTGACGAATATGACTCTATCTGATAAAACGGCTAAAACATCTGTAGCAGCTAGGCTTTCGAAAAATCAATTTTTTGAAAATTCTAGGTCACCTTGTACGATTTGAATTTTGATGGGGTGAAGTCTAAGATCTTTTCTCAATATTTCATGTGCAATCATTTTTGGAAGTCTCAGGACAGCTGCTCTCCGCTTTCTTGTGCACGGACTGACGGAGATTATCGTGGAAATTTGTTGCGACCAGTTCAATATTTTCATTTGTTATTGATATCCGGCTGAGCCCCGGCCGTTGGCTGTTTGCCATCGAACTTCGAACCGTGGCTGTTTGCCTTCGCACCCATGAACGTATCAAATCTTCACTTGGGGCATCATGTAAACTTCGATTATTATAGAGTGAACAAAATCTACGACAAGTAGTTACACACGAATCATTGGCCCCTCAATACCTTTCGATTGCGAACGCACGTTGTTCACCAGTGAACTGCGACTTGGTGATTAAATAACCATCTCCGCTCAGCACTGCGTTTGGGGAGAAACTTTAAATTTAAAACCGAATTCTGTACTTAGAGAGCTCATGTCTCCATTGCTTCAATTCAATTAAAAATCTCTCTCCGGGGCTAATATGTTAAGTAAAAATAAGTTTTGAAGGTTAATCATCGGATGTATTATTTTACATTTTTAATCAAATGTGGCATTGAAAAATAAGTTATGCAGAAAAACGTCTACTGTAAAAGTAAGAAGAAGTATTTGCATGTATTTGAAATTCAAAAAAAATTCAAACATGTCAGCTAAATTTAAAATAAATCATTCAATTGAATCGATTAGAAACTAAATTTGAGTACAACATTGAAAAAAAATGTATTCGTACTTATCAGACTAATCAGACAGTAGTCGAAATGAAAGAAATGTATAGGGTCCGCCATATAACTTTACGGAATTAAGAATACTATAAAAAAGAAACTACTCAATATTTTTCCGAACTGTTTTTTTTTATTTTGAAGTACAATCCTTCCGGTTAATGATGGAATACAACTTCATTCATATAGCTGTCTCGGCTAGCCATGCACCATCCCATACGATCGGCCCAATTTCTCAACAGATTTTCGATTGTATGCGGCTGTATTTCAGCTATGACATCGCGTATATTGGTCTTCAGTGCATCAATTGTTGCTGGTTTGTTGGCATAACACTGGTCTTTGACGGCACCCCGTTTGGCCGAGGTGGCAAAACGATATCAGAATTTCGGCTGATAATGCGATCTTCGAAGACAGTGCGCAAAAGATTGATCGTAGCATTCACTGTGTGGCAAGTAGCGCCATCTTTTCAAAGTAATGTCGCAATATTTCCCAGCGTTCTTTGAGCGTATTCACAACCATTTTCGTTCAGCGGAAGAATAAAACGAATAAAACTAATTTTCTTTCAAATCAGATGACAGCTAAGTAACGATAATGGCGGGCTCTGTATTTGCACTGCTCAAACTACTAAGGGAAGTAATCAAAAAGTAGTAATTTCCAATGTGAGTGAAACATTGTGTGCTAAGTACTGGCGGTAGGCTTATTCCATCAAATCCAAAGCTTGACAATCCATTACTATAATCCATAATTGATCATTGCAACAATAAGATCCGTTAAAAATCTACATACATTTTAAGCCATCATTTTTAATCATTTTTAATTAGGTTTTTTATGTATCTCTGGCACTTAAGTTTCCTGTTCAAAAACTTAACATGAAAATTAACTCCACATTAGGAAACAATTTTTTTTATTTCCTCCCTTAAAGGTAGTTTTTGGCTTTTCACTGATAAGTATTCACTTAAATTTGATCATGCAAAAATTTATATTAAGACAAAATTTTATATGAAGATTCTAATTTTGTTTTATCCTATCCAGCCCAATATATCGAATCAAGTTCATGTAGCTCCATTTGAAATTTCGCCTTTTAAATGTAGTTTGTTTATGATGAAGTCTGCCAAATTTCTAACCCGTTTTCTTGAGTCTGGAAGTGAGTCCATTTCATCAACATATTTATATAAAATCTGCATTCTTAAAGTGAAGCTATTAAAGTTCTGAAGAGTTTGTGAATCTTATATATATTCCGGAAACTTTTCAATGAAGGTGGTATGCACTTTTTAACAGCATTCCACTATTTTTCAAAGCATCCCGCCTGAAAATCTGCATGGAAAAAGTAAAAAAGTAAAAAAATACATACACAATTGATATGAAATAAAAAAAATTGAGTATATTTCTTCAATAATTTTTAGTAGAATTTTTTGTTAAAAATGGTTTGATCTCGACTTATAATTCTATATTTGCTACAGTTTGTAAATGTCATTACCTGCTCTATTATCAATAGCGCAACTGACCCACTATGCATTCATCAAACACTAGTTCATAAGTAGTCACAGAATGACTAATCAGCAACACCTCTCTGCACGAGTGTGAAGCAGGGAACGATTCTAATTATACGACAAATCATAAGTATGCATACTAAAGAAACACTTAAAAATCGCGTTTATATGCATGCATGCAAACACATAAATATATGCATACACACACACATACACACATTTATTTTAATGCATAATTCAGTATGCGCTATAAACGAAGTTTTATTCTGAGTCTGCGTAGTGTTTAAATATTCAAGACCACTAAATTTCCAAAGTCACGCTGGTCAGTCGGCTGCTCAAGCGCTGTTGCTTATACGTATTCCAAGTACAACACCTAAATATATAAATATGTCGTTGGCACACATACATACACATGTACGTACGTTCTTTAAGACCGCAATTTGCAAGCTGCATACTTAATTTTTTCAACTAATTTGTTATGCTGATGATGTTCCTAAAGTTTGATGATATTTCTAGGTACGAAGGTATTTTTTTTGGTCATACTATTGTTACTGTTATTTATTGCTTATATAATACCTAAAATGTATTTCTAACTATTTTGTCACTTGTAAGTACGAAATCCGTAGTTCGTATAGTTACGGTGTTTTCACACTTAAAGTCTTATGTTAAGCAACATCGGATAAATAACTAAGAAGGTTTTGTATGAAAGTGCAGAGAATTCTGGATAAAATCGATGACTTGTGCACGAGACTATGTCTTTCCGTCAATCTGAACAAGACTACCTTAGTTTTGTTCACGAGAAAACGGAAATTGGGTTGAATTAGTCTTCCAGCACTAAAAGGTGTGACACTCAGTCTTGCTGATGAAGTTAAATTTCTACGAGTAATCTTTGATAAGAAGATTAAAGATTTTTCAATAATGCCGCAGAGCCTTTGGTAAAACCTGGGGTCTGAAACCTGCTGTGGTCCTATGGATATACACAGCACTTATCAGACCAATCATCACTTATGCCTCTGTGGTCTGGTGGCGACTTAGCATGGTTAAGTCTACAATCCGGGAACTATACAGGCTGCAAAGAAGTGTATGTTTATGCATTACGGGTGTCGTGAGTGCAACCTCCGGCGATGCCCTAAATGATATACTAGGCTCCATAAATATGGTTTCTGGTACGAAGACGGAACTTTGGGGCTCAGAAAAATCTTTAAGATGCTGTCTGAGTAGTATCCAGTCCTTTTGGGATCTAAAGACAATCTTATGCCCATAGTTTCATTTGGTAGGAAATTTGATTTCAAATGGCGTGAGCAATGGAGTAAATCAAAGTGCATTCAAAAAGGTTTGACGCATATTTTCTTTACCAATGGGTCCAAGAATGAGATAGGTTCTGGATCCAGATGGTACATAAATGATAGCAATAAGTACCATTACGCTATGTGAGGAATAGCAAATATTTTCCAAACGGAAATTTTTGCTATTCTGAAAGGCCCTAGGGAACGTAAACAATTCTCAGAGATTGTTCAAGAAAGCAAGAAGAACAGTATAAAACGCTGCCGAACTGCAAAGTGTTTTGTGACAAGTCCGAACAAAAAAACTGTCGAACATTCTTTTAAAACTGGGTAAAGCAGACGATCGGTTGTTGGTCGGTATTATTACAGGACACAATCCATGGGGTCAGCATATGGCCAGCAATGGAATCATTGAGAATCCGTCTTGCCAATCTTGCTTAGAGGAACCGAATAGCACTGAGCGTTTTCTCTGTGAGTTTCCTGCTTTTGCTAGACCAAGGTTCTCTAAAACTGGAGGATATTTACAGATTTGCCAAAGAATCTGGAAAATTCTCACAGCACTAGCTATCTCTGTGTCTGTCTCTATCCTTCCTCTTTCTCTTTGCCATTTCTCTTCTTTTTCTTGGCTCACCTGGTTTTCAAATTTCAAATTTCTTATGTTAGCTCCACTTTGAAGTATCTTCTTCTTCTTCTTGATTGGCGCGATAACCGCTTACGCGATTTTGGCCGAGTTTAGCAAAGCGCGCCAGTCGTTTCTTTCTCGTGCTAATCGGCGCCAATTGGACACACCAAGGGAGCCAAGTCCTTCTCCACCTGATCTTTCCAACGCAGAGGAGGCCTTCCTCTTCCTCTGCTACCCCCAGCTGGTACCGCATCGAATACTTTCAAAGCCGGAGCGTTTGTATCCATTCGGACGATATGACCCAGTCAACGTAGCCGCTGGATCTTTATTCACTGCGCTATGTCTATGTCGTCATAAAGCTCATACAGCTCAGTTACATACAGTTACTGATCGCCATTCACTTGGGAGTGGCCAGGACGATTCTTCTGCATATGGTTCAAGCAGCTCGCAACGTGCGGGATTAGCCCACGTCACCAACATTTCTATCAGCGTGTTCGAGTCCTACAATGAAGTCCACCTCTACTTTGGAGAAGGATCCATTTTGTGCTTCACTTTTTGCAATGCCGCTGCCTTCTTCAATACAGCCTTCGCATCCACGAGACTTTAAGAGACTTCTAATTTTTTTTTTCGAGCACTTCTCATTTGTAAATGTTTTGGTCAAATAAAGTTCAGAGCGTAGTTTCATGGCGCAAAGCCGTTCTATCACATAAATTAATGGAGACATCTTAATGGTTAGTGGTAGCAAAGGGTTAAAGTATGGGTCTTTAGCACTGCGACCATATTGATCTATTGTGCACCCTATGCTGTCTATTGACTGTTAGGTATGCTTATGAATTGTACCAGCTCCTTCTGAGGGAGTGATTGTAGGTCTTCATCTATAAGCATGAACTTGTTTAAAAACTTTTTCCTTCTATGCGTCAACCCCGGACATTCGATGATGATATGTTCTATAGACTTCTCATCTTCGCAGCAAAATCTGCAGGTGCTGGTGTTAGTTATGCCTAATTTATTAAGTGTTTGTTACAGGTGAAGTGACCCGTGAGGGCGCCTGTGAGAGTGCGAATGCTCTTTTTGTTTAACGTGAGGGCCATGTTAGCTCTTTTAGCATTGAAACTTAAGAACTTTTTGGAGTGTCTAAGACCCTCTACGTTGTCCTAATGCTGATTTATTAGAGTTTTGGCCCAGTATTTTACTTTTTGTTTTAGGATGTTTTTGTTAGATCCAAACATGGGACTAGGTTCGATGAAATTTACATCTCCTTTTTGGCTTGAAAGTCTGCCTTTTCGTTGCCGTCATATCCCTCATGTCCTGGTACCAAATTAATGAGACATTGTTTTTGGATGCCAGGTTATTGAGTACCTTGTGGCATTCTAAGAGAGTTTTTGAGGTATAGGTATAGCTCTCTAGGTATAGGTATAGCTCTCTAAAGCTTTTAGAACTGATTGTCTGTCCGTGAGTATTCTAACCTTTACTCTCTTGTGGTTTCTACGTTGCATGATGTTTGCTGCTTCCAATATTACGTATAATTCCGCTTGGAAGATGGTGGTGTCCCTGGTGAGAGTGAATGATTTGTGGATTCTGGGCCCCACTACTCCTGCTCCTACTCCATAAGGTGTTTTTGATCCATCAGTGTAGACATCTTAAGTTTACGGGTAAAGTTTTGGTTTCCTAGATTTTTTTTCGATTAGTTATCAATTGTAGCGATGAATCAAAAATAAATTTATTTGGAAATGAAGCTGAGCGAATTGACAGGACGTCGTTCACAAAAAAAAAAAATAATAATAAACTGCAGTGGCGGCAACATAATGATTTGGGGATGCTTCTGTTGATATGGAGTAGGACCTATTAATCTCATAACCAATAAAATGTACAAATTTTTTTACAAGGACATACTTCAAGAAGTCATGCTACCATTTGCTAAGGAAAATATGCCCCTTCGGTGCCTTTTTTGTGATAATGACCTAAAACACTTTTCAATGTTAGTACGTGAATGGTTTTTCCAAAATAATGTTAAAGTTATGGATTGACCAATTGTCCAAGCCAGTCACCCGACCTAAACCCCATTGAAAACCTTTGGGGAGATTTAAAGAAGCGAATCGGCAAGGATATATTCAAAAATAAGAAGAATTTATGGCAAAAAATCAAAGAACTATACTTATGGATGATTATTCTTTTGGTAATATTTTTGAACACAATTAAGTTGAACAGAGCCTTCTTTTTCACGTCTACGGTGGACGTGAACAAATTCAATTAAAAAGCGGAAGTCTAAAGACCTCGTAGTCAATGCTACGCCTTTGCCTGTTATTTGCATATTTTATTTGAATTTTATAAAATAAAAAATAAATAAATAAATTTAAAAAAATGTTATTCCGAATTGCCACTATTTTTTCTTATGTAGCTCAAACTTCAAATCACCAAAAACAACAAAAAATAATTGAATGCTAACAAGTTTTCTTTATACAGGATGGGCCAAATAAGACCTACTAATGTTAAGCACAAATAACTTTTTTATTTTTTGACATATTTATTTTTCTCTTTTTGTAGGTTATAATTAAATTGTTGGAAATTTATTATGGAACCCTACAATACAACACAACGCGTTAAAATTATCGAGTTTTTCTATTCTTACACAATTAGCAACACAAATTGATTTTTTAAATAATGCTTTGATGTCGGATGAATCGCATTTCCATTTAAATAGTTATGTCAACAAACAAAACTGTAGATTGTGGGGCTCTGAAAATCCAAGGGCAACACACCAACATTAGTTGCACCCATCTAAATGTACTGTTTGGTGCCACTAGAGGCCACTAGAGTTATCGGTCCATATTTCTTTGAAAATTGTTTGGTCGAGCTCTTGCTCCTATTTGTGGTGTGCCTCTTGATGTTGTTCAACAAATGGAGGGACCTACAGTTTAAAGCCGACCTACAGTTTAAAGTCCGAACGGCAGATAGTTTTATGAGGAGCTTTTTCATGGCACAAATACGCTCGGAGGGTTGCCATTGTCTGCCGAGGGGCGACCGCTATTAGAAAAATGTTTTTATTAATTTTGGTGTTTCACCGAGATTCGAACCTACGTTCTCTCTGTGAATTCCGAATGGTAGTCACGCACCAACCCATTCAGCTACGGCGACCGCCTTTAGTCTTTAGTCATTAGTAGGTTTTATTTGGCCCACCCTGTATTTGAAAAAAAAAAATTCTTAAAAAGACTACCGAATATATTTATCATAAACGTATCTTAAACCACACCTAACTCACTTTGATGACTAATAAGAGAATCGTTAGCAGCAATAATGAATAGTTTAAGTGCAAGAGTCGGAAGTTGCGCTAATTTTTAATTTTTGCTAAAAAAAATTCAATAATTGAAGGCTACAAAAATGCAAAATTTTTTCTTTTTCTTTATATAGATCAAATATTTATTTAGACTATAAGTCTTCACTCCAGCCAACTTTAATACAATTATAAGCAATTTAGTGAATGTACCCAATTTGCGTTTAAATTTTTGATTTCGAGGTTGTAGGGTCCTTTATCTAGGAACCAACATTAATACCAATAACAACACTTGGACGCAGACATCATCTCATGAGGCGTCACTGGAGTGTTTGAGAGAAAGATTCTGCGGAAGATTTGTGGACGTTTGCAAGTTGACGACGGTGAGTATCGTAGGCGATGGAACGATGAACTGTATGAGCATTACGGCGACGTAGACATTGCGCTGCGAATAAAGATCCAGCGGCTACGTTGACTGGAACATTCCAACACGTTTCCACGACCGTCGGTTCTACGTTACCGAAACGACCCGATTTTACCATATACCCGGCCAAGGACTGTCACTCCAGCAGCATTCCCCGTATGTAAGCATGGGGAATGTTTATGCTGCTATAATAACAATAACAACATGTCGTCCGAATGGATGCAAACGATCTGGCTCTGAAAGTATTCGATGCGGTGCCAGCTGGTGGCAACAGAGGACGAGAAAGATCATTTGGAGAATGACTTGGTTTCATTTGCTGTGTCAAATTGGCGCCGGTTAGTACGAGAAAGATTAATTATGCGCCACCTTGTATTTACGCAACATGTAATATTTAAAACGAAAATAGTAAGTGGGTGAGACAATGTTTATTATTTAGCGATGCATTTAAAAATAAATCTTAACTTACACAAATAAAGTATCAAATAATGAACCGTTATATTTATATGTAAGTATGTGCACATATATGTATGCACATGGGTATATTCTGCGTAGAAATACTTGAACTAAATTTCGAATTGCTCGGCAAACAGTTAAACAACGATAAGATATACTAAATTAAGCTCGGCATACATAAATACATACATACAAACAGAATATACTTTTATTAATATTGCAGCATTGTGGGTGCAAAAGAATGTTGACAACAGCAAGTTGTGTCATGTTGAACCTTTTGGAGTGCAATGCCTTCTATATGTATATGTGTATGTATGTATATGTGTATATTGTGCGTACAAATTAAAACGAGTACTAAATATATATTGCACATACTCGTCTTTAAGTCTATTGTTTTGATGTAAAGCTCAAAGCCCACGTTTATGCCCGCATGTGCAGAGAATTAAAAATAAATGCTCGCACCATTCGCACTATAAACAAAGGGCTCACTAACAACACGCTGAATAAGTGCATGCATATGAGTATGTGTGTGTGTATTAGTGTACACAATGAGACATCAAAACTGACGCGTCGCTTAATCGAAAAACAAAAGCGTCAACATTGCACGCCAGATATTGTTGTTATTCACTTTTTAGTTTGCCCATGCAGTATTCCCTTTGATTGCATTAAATCGAGTTGAAATGCAACGATCATCACCACTGCTGTTGTTTTAGCCAGTCTGCACACGCCAACTAGTCAACGAACCGACCAACAAGCAGACGGACATTCTTTCGACGCCAGCCACCACGATAATCATAAATTCAAATGCCGGCATCTACTAGCCTTAACCGAGTCCACCCCCGCGCACCTTTCCTATGCCTCGACGACAACGATCGGCTGTTGGAGCATGCAACGAATGGCTCTGGTTGGGCGATGTTGCAGTTGCTTACGCTTTGAGTCGGCGTGTTCGATGCAGTCGCGAAATGTGTCTGCAACATGTTCAGTGCCGTAGGTAGAGAAGGGAATTGCTTTCGAATAATTTTTCCTTCTTTTTATTTAAAATAGTTCATACAACAACAAGAACCATATAACTTAAAACATCACATTTCGTACTAAATTTAAAAAAATTCAAAAGATGTTGTTTTGTCAAAATTTTTATATTATTTTTAATTTTTATTTATTTTTTATACTATATTACAACAAAAACTATGTAACTTAAAGTTTCACACTTCGTACAAAATTAAAAAAAAATTCAAAAGATTTTCAAAAAAATGTTTACAAAATTTTTTTATTATTTTTAATTTTTGTTTATTTATTTTTAATTTTTCTCTATTTTTTATACAAAAAAAGTTCATACTACCACAAAAACCATATAACTTAAAATTTCGTACAAAATTTAAAAAATTTAAAAAATTTTGAAAACTTATTAAAATGTGTGAAATTAAAAAAACTTTGTTTATTATTTTTAATTATTATTTATTTATTTTTAATTTTTCTCTAGTTTTTTATAAACATAAAGTTCATACTACAACTACAACAAAAACTAAGTAACTTTAAGTTAAATAGTTAGTACAAAATTTAATAAAATTAAAGAAAAAAAGTACGTGTAGTACGTGTACACATAACAGAAGTGAAAATTTCAAGGCAGACAAAGAAAGAGGGAGAGACACGAGAGAGAATGAGATAGTGAGAGAAAGAATATATGTATATCTAAATAAATTCACCACATTTCCAGAGAATATAAATAGACAAAATTTACAAAAAACGGAGAAGGGTCGACCGGTGTAGGTAAACGCCGGACGCAAAACGGGGCAACAACGCCGTTTATCACCCGCACAAACGCAGCGATTCCAGGACCGCAGCAATGGCACAAATTACCGCAAGGCAATACCAATAAATCCGACACCGGAATGGATGGCTCTTTATAGTACGCACAAGCACTAGCCAGGGAACGGAAATAAGCGCCAAAAAGTAGGCACCAAAGAAAAAAAAAAACGCCAACAAAAATGGGACCAAAAAACGCCCTAAACAGTATGAACCAAGGAAATATATCGTCAAAAAGTAGGCACCAAAAATATATTTCCTACAAGTTTGCACCAACAAACAAGCGGCAAAAAGTAGGCAGTGTTATTTCTCACTAGAAATTAGCAACCACAAGGAAAAACTCAGGAAAAATAGCCTAAAGTGTATCTAAGATATATGTATATAAGAGCAAAAATGTTTAAGTTTTATATCCCGTGGAATTTTGGTACAATAAAGCGCCAGTTTGCGCTAATAATTCGCGCTGATTTTTAATTTATATGTTTATTTTAAGTTTAAATTATACCAGGACAACGATCCCAAATATAAAGCTCATATGGTCAAAATGTGGCTTCTCTTTAATTGCAGTAAAGTATTGGATACACCACCCAAAAGCCCGAATATTAATCGAATAGAAACTTGTGGACTTATTCAAAGGAAAAAGTTGCAAAGAAAAACTTAAAAAGTCGAGCTGAGCTCAAAAACGAGGAATGGCACAAGATAAGGTAGGGCTGTAAAGCTCAAAATTTGATTGATGTTAAGATGATGCTCGGATTACTCATACAAATTACTGATTCACGTTTAATTTTCAAAACAAATAACTAAAAGCCCTTGCAAAGCTCGTGCACATGTAAAAAAGCTTTCTTGACAGCTGTGTTTGAAGTATACATATATTGTTTTTGTTTTTCATTTTTGTGTTATTTGTAAACGATATAACTGCATCATCTTAATATTAGTCCAATAAAGCCAACGATTCAATGAAAGCCATAAAGAAATACACATTTTCTTATGAAATATGTCTGAATCTGCGATGTGAGTTACTCCATAAAATGTTTGATGGGTTGTGGTTTGTTTCTAACATCGGTAAATATTCCGTTAGCTCTTCGAACTCAGTAAGTAATACAATAAGTTCTCAATAGTTGGTGTGCACTGAATTTATGCAGGTCTAAACAAGTGATTGGGTGAAATTTACCCCAGTGGGTAGTTCGCATACGTTTTTGTACATTCAGTCAAATGGCGTCAAAAGAAAGTGTTCCGCATATATAGTATTGACAAGTAGAGGACACTATCATTGTTAACAAAAATCATTTATTTCGTCATCCGAATCAGATACAAAATTTTCTGGTTGGTTGGTTGGTTGGTTAGAGAGGCGATTCATCCAGAATCCAACTAGCGCTTCCGCAAAATTTTCTACTTCGCTTTCTTTTAGAGGCCGACTCCTTCATCATATTGCCTTTATTGCTCTAAAAGAAAATCACTTCTTATAGAAATGGAATTAAGAAAGATACAAATTCACCTTTGACAAAATTAAGTTAAATATATATGTATACATATGTATGTATACATACATACTGTCAGCTTTAAAGGACATCACCACATATTGATAAGCTTTGAGTATTTATTTATTTATTTAATCTGTAATTTAATTTTAATTAATTTTATACAAATCAAAAACCAACTCATTTTTATAAATTTACTATTTTTCGTATTCTTACTACTTTATTTTTAGTTTACATAGTTTTCTGAAGTCCAAGATAGTTTCCAATATATTTTTTTCTTTAGAACTCAAAGCCTATTGCTGATAAAAAATTTTCTTTATGTGAATAAAATACAAGAATTTTACTATTTTATCTGATATCTTTGAATAAATTAAATTAAACAGTTCGTTTTCAATTTATTTTATCAAAATCCATACAAAAAAGGTCTAAATGAAAACTTTAATTCTGTTTCTGGAAAAGAGTTTATGAATTACTCCAGTGTGTCGTTTACGTCAAAAAAATTTGGTGCGCCTTCCGAAGGTTAATATAACTAATTAATGTAAAATAAAAAAATAAAAAAATTAAATAATAATAATAACAATTATAATAATAAAAATAATGAAATAATAGTTTTATTTCTTTTATTTGTTAGTTCTTGCATTACGGAGTTCACTATTTGTTTAGCTACATACAATATAATTCGCCTAAAGGTCAAAGAGTTATTGTTTTTCAAATGAATTGTGCTCTCAATGTGATCGTCGACGCAGCGCCAACAACTCATATGTTTCTGTCAACCTGTTAGCAACATGTTTCTAAACACACCACCTCCGGCTTAGCTTCGTCGTGTTTCGCCTGGTTGTGTGTTGTGTTTTGTGTTGGCATTTTTAGTATTGCAGGAGATCTCGTGTCGAATCGTTGGTGATTGATCGTGACTGTTTTGATTTGATCGCGGGCTTGCTGGCAACACATTCAAACACATTGTGTAGAGCAAAGTGAGTGGCTCAGTAATTTGGTTTATAGTTGGAAAGTTTTTGCGGAGTGTATTTTTTAATTTTTAACTAAATTTTTGGCAAATCGACATGGAAGTGGTGTTTTTCGTTAGTAACTAAAAACTTGTGTAGTGCGAACTACTTTTTAATAT
Organism: Anastrepha obliqua; assembly: GCF_027943255.1. Classification (NCBI taxonomy): domain Eukaryota; kingdom Metazoa; phylum Arthropoda; class Insecta; order Diptera; family Tephritidae; genus Anastrepha; species Anastrepha obliqua. The sequence goes on from NC_072892.1 coordinate 122,354,654, forward strand.
ACACGAAAGGCAACTACTATTACGATATGCTCAAATAATTATCAATATTAGTGACTAATTTTAAAAATATGGGTGCTAATAACAAATTGTTCATTTTTATTTATTGCTCCGTCATGCATATGTTTGTAAAAATGTGAAAAAACCAGAAGTCCAACTTGGAAAATAAGTCTCTTGTTGGCGATTGGAGTTTTCGGTAGTGCCGGTGTGGGGATAATCGTGTCGCATGAGTGAACGGTCAGTGAATTGTATCTAAAAGCATCCACGAGCGGTTGTAAATAAATATTTACACCTTCATACATACATACACCTGTTGTACGCTTGAACCCCTCATCAAATTTCGATTCAATTGATAAAGTGTTGTGTCGCGCTGTGTCCATTGGCGCCCGATGCAGAGTCGTTTATCTACTCGTATATTGGCGCCAATATCTATGGCGATTTGCCAGCTTTTGCTAAGCACTTAAAATATTATCTATAGAGTTAGAGTTCATAATAATTATTGCGAGTTTTTGGTGTTCGTTATTCGAATTTGGTGCTCGAATTGTTCTGATTGACAAAATGTGTATTTATGTATGTGTGTATATATGTATGTACATGCATACCTACAAAGTATTAGTAAATGGATGTCGGGAAAAACTGGATTGCTCAAAGTGATAGACATCGTGATATAAGTGAAACAGCGCGTGTAATTACAATGACCGAAAGTACGAAATTATAACTTCTAAATTCAAAAACCAACAACAAAGTTCATATCAATAAATTATATCTGAGCTGGCCACCGTTGGGGAATACTTATACCTACCTCATATACTGCATATGCACACATACATATGTATGTATGTAAATTCAATATGTTTACTATGCGCATAGATTCAAAATCATGTATTCATTTCGAAGCACTTGAATAACGACATTTGTGTGTGCGTGTATTGAGTTAACCTGACCTTTTGACTTTTGTGGTGCTCTGCTTTTTTATGCTATTTGTTCTTGCTGTTGTTATTTGTTAGTGTTGATGTAGTAAAGCAAAGCAAAAACCGCGCGCCTTTCAGATTAATTGTGCTTGCAATGCTTCACTGCGTCCGTCTAGCACACTTTTACACAGAAACAGCATTTATACATTGACTTGTTGGATGCCGATGCTGATGTTTGTTGGTGGAAAAAATCGTGATAAGGCAAACCAGTTGGCGTGATAGTATTTGTGTGGTCTGGTATGTGCTATCCCTGTAGGGAAGTGAACTATACGAGTATGTGACTTTTTAAATGGTAATGTTTTTTAGCTGGGATTTAAAGTTATGAGTTTTATGGCAAAAAAACATTACTCCACAGCAGTTATAAGATGAGAATTATAATTTTGTTATTTCCTATATCCCAATATTTACTTTTTTTGTTGCTTCGCACTGGCAGTTCGCTAGTAACAGTGTCCTGTTTCGACAGGTTTGATCCGAAGGAGTGTTAGATGAGTGAGTTTAAGAGAGCATGTGGATAGGTGGTTAGTATCGTGCGGGGTACCTTCACATGCTGAACATATATTGAGTATGTCAGGGTCGATGCTGGATAAGTACGAGTTTAATAAGTAAGAGTTTAATCTGCTACATTAACCAGAATGCAATTGAACCAAAGTTACAAGAATCTCGAGAGGCAGCTGAAGCTCTTCATCTATTGTAGGTGGCAGTTGGCCTCCGAAAAGGCATTCGGGGTCGGGAGTTTAGGAAAGTGGCAAAGGTCTCCCAATGAATGTCGTTTATTGTCTATCTAAACACTGCTCGGTCCAGTAGTTGCCGATTGGTTTTGCCTTGGATTTCGTCGGAGTAGTTAAAGAGGTGTCTCCTGACGTGCATAGGAGGCGATTCTGGTTCAAGCAGGTGTCTACATGGGTGAGATCTGCGGTAGCACCCAAGCAGAAATTGCTTGCTGAATCTTTTAATGTACTCCTTGGTTGGGAGCATGGAAGTCTTGTTTTAAAGTTATTGCAGGGGAGGCATCCCTGGAGGGAGTTAGCATTAATTGGACAAGTGTGAAGCTTAGTCCACTGCGAATCACTTTAGTGGCAACTGATATGCTATGCGCCGAGAAGGAGAGCAAACTGTCGAAGGTGGGACTAAAAATTGTGTGGTTGTTAACGGTCGGCATTGGTGTACCATCAACTATCCTCTGGAGCTGTAGTTTCACCTCCTTCGTCCAGATGGTAAAGAGGCTTGCCGTGGATTTAGTGAGAAAGTGCTGAGTGCTGGAGACTACTCGCTGTGAAGAAGAGAGAAAATCTGACGAGATAGACGCTCACTTTGGAGCACAAGTTATCGTGTTAATTGCGTCCGTTGCACTACTGAAAAGTCCTATTTTCCAAGTCCAAACACCGCGCATAAACCATGTAATTTGCGCTCTACAGTTAAACACGGCGGGGGCAGTGTGATGGTATGAGGTTGCATGTCCTATTTAGGGGTCGGAAATTTAACATTTAACGAAGGAAACAAGAATAAAGAGATGTATTGGGATCTGCTAAAAGGTAATTTAGTACAAAGTGCGTATAAAATATTCATTAGGGATTCGTTTAGGTTCTACCAAGACAACGATCCCAAGCATACGTCTGGTATTGTAAAAACTTGGCTTATCTGGAACTGCCAACATGTAGTACAGACGCCTGCACAGAGTCCATATCTCAACGTTATTGGGAATTTGTGGTCAGTGCGGGAAAATAAAATAAGAAACCACAATATTTTAAATGCTTCTGATCTGAAACGGGCACTACAGGAAAAATGGGATACAATTAGTTCCTATTATACAGCAAAACTTGTAGAATCTATAAATTCCCGATTAAAAGCTGTACTGAATGAAAAGGGATACCCCTCTAAGTATTAGCCGTAATCATGAAATCGAAATATTAATGTGTTTATGTTTTTTGAATACTTTTAATTTAGTGCATCATTTAAGCTCTGAGCTCAAAACTGTAACTGAATTATTTTAATTTGCCATATCTTTCTTATGAAGAAACATTTCTTTTTATTTTTTGTTATTAAATAAAACATGTTTTTTAACTATAGAAAAATATAGGTTTTTTTCTGTAATGGAAATTCCATAAAATATATTTGATATTAAAATAAATTGTTTTGGCTGCATCAAATAAGCTGTGTCACTGTATATTCAGATTGGAAATGGAAAAAAATATTTATCATCTAATAACTGTTACGAAACCACTTTTTCTTAATTTTTCTTTTCGTTAAATTTCAGTATTTTGACAACGTTTTCAACTTGCAAATGCGTGAAAACTGTTATTTGCTCTTTTTGATAGAGAGAGGACATAATTTTAAATATTAAATTAATAAAATATTTTAATGTCAACTCTAACTAAAAAGGTGTTAGTTATTCCGTTCATTTACTTTAAACTTATTATGCAGTTATTTGTAAATTTCCAAAGAAAAATAAAATTCATTTTAGTCTTACGGGGATGCTACATGCTTATTTCTTTGTACATTGTGAGTATTTGTGAGATGATGAGTTAGTCTGTCGATATACTCGCAGATTATTTCCCTGATCAACAATCACCTCTTGTACCCCACAAAAAATCTCTACACTAGCGAACCTTTATTTTCGTTTAAAAGCCACTGATAAATTTATATCAACGATAACCGCAAAATAATATTTTTTACAATTCATTCATTACACAAACCTTTTAAGGCTTCCGGGATATTGACTTTAAAATTCGCAATTCACTAATTGCATTTTGTTACAAAGGAATAAAAACCATTTAAGAGGAGCTTAACTTATTTACAACTATTGTGCACAGTCGTAGTTATTCATATACAAATATGTACTCAGATCTATGTATTTCCATATGTAAAACTAGCATTTTAGCTTTAGCAAACAATAGAAATTTTAGTTTATATCTTAACGACGCTTTACAAAGCTGACTGCTGATCCCACTGCTGACCTGCAAGCAGTAAAGCCGTCAACTCGTAAATGAAGAATATTTTTGCAATTTCAACTTGATGAAAATATAATTAATTGGTTTTTCTTGTTTCGTACATGTGTATGTTTGTGTGTGGTAGACTTGAATTATCAAATCAAAGGAGTGGTTTGCCAGGAGTGCAATTGCCGCTCGGCAGGTAATGCCAAACAAAATTCTGAGTGCTTTCGGAGAAATCAGCTGGCATTACTTTTCAAAAAAAAAGTATCATGTTTTCATGACTTATCAATTCATTCATTCAATTCTCTTCATAATAATAATAATTCTGTATCTGTAGTGTGCCTGATGGCGACACTTTGACCTAAAAGCTCTTTTGTGTTCTACTACTTGCCTCAGAAGTAGTTAATGCTGGTCCTATTGACTGGCACTACTCCCATTAAATGTATTACAGCAGGTTCCCTCAGGCCCCAATTTAGGAATTAGCTGTAAGTCTAGTTGTTTCAGTAAACTTCCGCCTCTTTAGTCTTAAAGACAATATGAAAGAATTGCTGGATGATTGACTGACTTCTATGTATTTTTGTTTTGTATAACTTTTTTATTAAGTGAAAAAACAAAAAATTTTTGAAGAGTAACTTCTTAGGCGTTGACGGACGAGCAAGAATGGAGAGTAAAATTTTAAGGCAATGCAACGTTTTGGGCATTTTCGTTCCGCGAGAGAGAAAAAAGATATAACTTTGAGCAAAAGGGAAGATAGAGCTATACCTTATATTATATATATCTTAGATACACTTTAGGCTATTTTTCCTGAGCTTTTCCTTGTGGTTGCTAATTTATAGTGAGAAATAACACTGCCTACTTTTTGGTGCTTGCTTGTTGGGGCAAACTTGCAGGAAATATATTTTTGGTGCCTACTTTTTGGCGTTATATTCCCTTGGTGCCTACTGTTTTTTGGTCCCACTTTTTTTGGCGTTTTTGTTTTTGTGCCTACTTTTTGGCGCTTATTTCTGTTTCCTGGCGGTAATTTGAGCCGTTGCTGCGGTCCTGGAATCGGTGTTTATGCGGGTGATAAACGCTCCGAAGAGTACGCGTTGTTGCCACGGTTTGTGTCCGGCGTTTACCTACACCGGTCGACCCTTCTCCGTTTTTTGTAAATTTTGTTTTTTTGTATTCTCTTCAAATGTTGTGAATTTATTTAGATACTCGTATATATTCTTTCTCTCTCTCTCTCTCATTCTCTCACGAGTCTCTCCCTCTTTCTTTGTCTGGAAAGTTTCACTTCTGTTATGTGTACTACGCTACACGCACTTTTTTTTCGTGATGGAAATCTTTATGTTTACCTTACGCGTTCCATTGCCTGTTTTTTGTACAACACAAAAATTATACATCTTCTGATAGTGCATACGATTTCCAGTTGGGTCTTTGATGATGTCTTCATAATTCTATTTTTAGCTATTATACCATGATGAACTTTGTCATTTGATAATTTTTTTGACATTGTATTTCTTTTTATTGCATAAAACATAGCCCCACAAACATAAAGCATAGCTTTGTAAAGAGTAAAGTTTTGCGCTAATGTTTGCTACTCATTCAAATGACGTTTAAAATGGAAATTAATTAATTCCCGCACGTTTCTGGTGCGATTTCATAGAATTTTTACTAAAAGTTCTGGCAGTCATTTATACAAAAAAGAACGTGACCGAGATAAGCTTTTTACTACAAATTAAATTTCAATAATTGTGTAAGCTTTTTTATGTATTGTAAGCGTTTTTATATGGTATACATACACATATTATTGGGAAACTAAGCATAAACAGTATAAGAAATATTTTTTATAAAAAAGGAACTTAAAAAAAGTCTGAAGGTTTTCTCATGCGATAGAATAGGTTTGAAATGTTTCAAGATCTAGTAAAAGTCACACTTGTTAGCTGTATTAAAAAGTCCGAAATTACGAATTGTCGATATTTCTATGACTGATTTTTTGATTTTAATCTTTTTTGATGGAATACCTTTGCCCCTAATATCTGTGAATCCTGATTATTATTTTTGGTTCATTTAATTGTCTTTAATTTGAACTACTTATATATTTTACACGTTAGAATGTCTCTCCTGTTATGAACTTCAGGTCTTACTTAGATTCGCAAAGGACTCAGGGTTAATATAAGAAGTTTACTACAAAGAAACAAAGGAGCGTAGAGGTCAACCTCCATCTGGTATCACTAAGGACCAATCGGTATATGTGATGGCTTTTAGCCAGCCAGGTCAACCTAACTTAAATCGTTTAGGCGGTCAGATATATTTTACATGCATCAAGATCAACATTCTTCAAAGTATCCTAACTGCCTAAACGACTTCTGCCGACTTCAAAAACTTGCGCCATGATATTCTTTTACTTGTACCAATTTCCGAACTAGAGCAAGACTCTCTTTTATAAGTATATTATAGTATTCAGATATGGAAACCTTAAATAGAGGTATATTCAGAAAATAAGCTGACTTTTAATTTTTCTCGAAAAATATTTATTTATTCATCAGTATCTGTTTTACCCCCTTCAAAGTAATACCTCTCAGATATAATGCACTTGGATCAACGTTTTTCTCAATCCCCAAATCCTCACGCTTTGGTATATTCTGAGCTCTTCCAGCAATGGGGACTATATCCATAATTGTAGTAAATGCTCATATTTTTATAGGTATTTTATGTTTTTCCTGAGAACAGGAAAAGGTTGATGACAAAGTTTTCGTATTTCTATTCAGTAAGGTAAATTTGTCGTCCCTCTGTTTGTCGTCACTGAGTGAAATATTCCCACGTTTTCTGATAGTAGCTTCGATTCCAAACGAGCAGGTGCCATCTATCAGATCAAAAGGGGATGCATTTGTGTTACTATCTTTTTTCCAGATAAATATGTAGACTCTCTGCAGCAAAGCTGGTACTACCCTTGACTGATTAGATGTATAGACATTTATTCATTAAACATAAAATTTCCTATCGCCATTAATTAAAGCTGAAATATATTTTTCAATTTTCTTTCTCTGAATGCCAGTTATCATTTCGTATAGGTAATATTTGTAGAATTCATTTTCCGGCATCTAATTTTTTCTTACTCATCAATTTCAGTTTTATACTTTTTTTCTTAAAAATACGTCGACATGAGAAGGCTCTTTCTCTTCTTGTAGCTCGGATCATTAGGGACCTTTCGTTCCGGCCCAGAACTGCTACTTCAGCAGCATTCTCTGCACATGTATGCGCAACGTTTATTCTACTAATGGAGAGAACAATTTTAAAATGAATGGCAGATATTTTTATGAGGAGCTTTTGCATGGCAGAAATACACTTGGAGGTGCGCCATTGCCTGCCGAGTAGCGACTCCTATTAGAAGACTCGAACCTACGCCTTTCCTAATGGTAGTCAAGCACCAACTCACTCGGCTACGGCAGCTGCCGCGAATAATGATGCCATTAATGAGTAAGACAGCCCTTTACAGAACTAAGAGGAATTGAAAACCGAATTGTCAACTTTTGAACTGTTATTCTAGCTTTCGACCGTTCAATTTCCCTCTTTACGTTATTTGCCGCAGCGAAGTCTTTCATTTATCATAACTTCTTGTTGATGAACCATAATCTTCCATTTTCCATACTATAGATTTACATATTCACAACGCGGCCTACGATATAAAATTCAGTATTTTGAAAAGAAAGCAAATGTAAATATTTCTGTGAATCCCACTGGGGTTATCCAAAGTATACCAAGCGGTATATATTTTTATTTCATATACATACATAAATAAGTATGTACTATTACTGAATATGGGTTATATTTTAGCTCGTGTTGTCTTAATTGTAAATATATTCCGCATGAAGCCCCTTTGCGAACGTAAAATGGGAACCCCCTAATGCACGCGATTAGCCGAAAGAACCGTAGAAAATTCTGAGATTACATCAGGAAGTATTCAGTGAGTATTATCAAACTAATACTTCTTCATTAATCTTCCCGCTAAGCTCATACTTATCTGGCCTTAATTTTAGGTATTTTAAAACTAAGATAAAAAAAATGGAAAACATTTTTACTATCCATTTTTTTATGGTTTTTATTAATATTGGAAAAGTATAAAAAAAAATTAATAAAAAACTAATTAAAAAAATACTTCATTAGTTAGGATGTCGCTATCGGATTACGCCAAATCAAAGAAACAAAACCACAAAACGGCGTCAACTTGAAAAAAAAATTTTTTTACGCTAATTTTTTACCTCTTCAAACTTTTTAAAAATACTTTAAATAAAAATAAATAAAATACTAGTTTTGAGAAAATCGCGTTTGAAATTTGAGCAACAATTTCAATGGAATAACTTAGATCAGAATATTTACTACTCGCTTACTCTGGATATATATTATATGTATATTTCCAAGTATATATTATATTATATAAGTATAAAGTATATATATATGTATAGAATAAATAAAGGTTGTGTGGGATAAAAAAAGATTTTCTGGAAAGAACGAGTCCTCAAGTCGTCCGGTAACATCTGCCGTTCATTGTGCGATTCGCTCCACTCGGCCGGCTTAGACGCCACGTCACAAAATCCGCTGTATCTCCGAAAATAATTCGAATTTTGAAAAATCCGTTGAAGGGCATATTTTTGAAGGTCTAAACTTTAAAATCAATTTTTTCAAATTTCTAGACCAAAATACCCACTTACAAAACTTGAATCCGATCACTAGCAAGAAAATCGCTTTTAAGGTAAGTAAGAAAGACAAGAATATTACAATGAAAATGTTCACAATAAACTTAAAGTCGGAACGAAAATTCGAATATTCGTAGTGCACTTTTAAGCTGTATTGATTTCGTATACAAACATTCTTTTAAATGTCATATACACTCATACATACAAACGTGCATTCCGGTTAGTCTTCTTTGATGTTTGAGAAACATGCTTCTTCACGATTCAATTCTTGCGCAAAAATACTTTAGAACTGCATGCTATGTATGTACTTATGTATGTATGTATATATGCATGCATACATCGGCCACCATAGCCGCGAGAGTGCTTGTGCACAGCTGACTGGTAGTCTGGAAGGTGTGAATTCGTGTACAAAGAAATGTAGCTATTATTTATTTGTTGATCAAATACACAACTGAAAGTTATTTTACAGTGCTTATTTATTTATTGCAGGTTATTATTATTATTTTCTACAGATGTTGTAACTTCAAAATGAGAGGAGAAGATTTTTTATAGTGGCCGACAAAATCACCAGCTAATCTTCGAATTCATTTAAGTTTTCAAAAGCTTGCCATGAAAGAACTATCTGCCTTTTGCGCAAATACCAAACTTTCCCAGACCTATGTAGAACTCGATCTAAACCTGGTTAATTTGCAAATTTTCAGAGAACAAAGTGACAATTCGGTGCAAGGTAGACGTGGAGAAATTTCAGCCAGCAACTTATCGATCCATGATCGGAAAGCATATAACAACTTTTTGTAAACGAGCAAATTTTTTTTGTTGTTGTCGTTCTTGTATTTTTCTGTTATTTTTGTTGTTGTTGTTGGTGGTGGTGGTGGCGGTGGTGGGTGTGTTGTTGTTGTTGTATTTCGGTATTATTGTTTTTGCTGTGTTTTGTTGTTTTTGGTTTTATATTTGGTTGTTGTATTTTGTTGCTGTTGTTTTTTTTGTTCTATAGAGTTCGTTAACTTCTTTTTTTTTTCAAATCACACAAAAGTCAACATAAACTCAATCAACAGCTTAATTAAAGCTATCGCAATACTCATTAAAAGCCTGATCGTCATATCTCAAATATGTCTCTCTAACAATATATCATAGATTTGTAGTTTTTTAGAGCTGAGAGCACGACAGCTAATGCTCTTACTTTATACTAAATTGTTAATTTCTTTAATTTGGCTAATAAATAATAATATTAATTTTTTTCCATCTCTTCTTGTTTAGAGAGAATTTTTACCTACTCTCTTCATTTGAACTGATGGCTGGTGACGGCCAATTTTGCTATCTAACGCAGCTATTGTCTCTTACATACTTATATTGAGCGATCTTTTCACTTGTGGCGTAAAATTTTTGATTAAAATTCACATTTGCACAAGGTTACTCTGTCGTTTCTCATTATTCGTCACCCGTTCACTACTTGTTGGGCCATTCCATATGCATGAGAGTCAACTCGTAGGGCGCAAGACCTAGCCACCGATGACGGCTTTTGCATGCGCAAAGAAGATTGCCGCAATGATGGCAAATTGCTAATCAACGCGCAGACTGTGCGAAATGGTTGTTCGTTAGTTCGTCTGACAGCCATTTAACAGTCAACAAGCTACTGGTTGGTGGATGTTTGGGTGGTCGCCAAGACGTTACTGACATTTTTAAAAGTTCACGTGAATTATATGCGGTCTATTCCAACTCATTGTTCAAGATCTTAAATTGCAGGCCAACCGAAAAGTAAAGATGCAAAAGCGCATACTCATTGTGGTGTAACAAAAAGTTTTTGAAAAATGATGACAATAACATTGCCATTCAGAAGCATTGGTGCGATCATAACAAAGCAATAGTTTTTCATAATCACAAGTTAAGTACAGGCACAACCAAGGTGGTGTGGAGTGCATTGTACAAATCTGCTTAGTGGAGCACTTGACAAGTGAGCGGAAAAAAATGCCTTATTGCTGCTTCTTTCGCCTCTATTCATGGCCAATGCGGACTGGCTGGCAAATGTATGGAAAACGTTTTTTTTTAGTTTCTGAGTATGTGTGTGTGATTTTTTTTCTGCCACAATATACGCATTATTAAATTGTTGAGTAAAATATGCATGTAATGTGGACATATGAACTTAATAACCAAAGCAATGCCTAGCAGCCAATAGTACTCCTAAGATATATTGTTGAAAATAAACACATCCAGCATATGACTATCGGACAATTTTATATCCTGTATGCAATGACTTGCATGCCTTTGATTTACTGCATTCAAAGAAAACTTTAAAATAGATGCATTGTTTGGTTGCCAATTTCTTTTGACAGCGCGTAAAAAGCTTGAAAAAAATCTGATTACTTATACGAAATTTGTACAAAACTCCATTATGTCATGCATCTCCGCTGGCTGGCTACTAACCACTCGACCTCAATTTATAACTGAATTTGATAACGCAATATATACAAACGCTCGAATAATTACTAATTTGGCGGAATTCGTTCTGAACATTTATGACTTTACTGCACAGCAGCAAGTCAGCATTAATTTTCAGTTGTATGTACTTTCACATGTGTATCTGCATGCAAAAAAAAAACAAACAAAATATTAAAAATAAAAAACAAAAACAAAATAAAAATAAAAAAGTTATAGTAAACTGCGTAGCTTTGTAAGTGCACTTACTAATTAAGATGTGGGGCCACATATGGCTTACAGATCTAAGCCGCCGCTGAGGCCTTTCTTCCTCATTCGGTGATTGTATTACATTTAGCTACTCAAAATATTTACTTCGTAGTCGTTATCGCAATTGGTTTCGTACAAGTGTACATACATATATTATATTTCCAGCTACTTGAATTTATTTTCGCAAATATAAATGCACATATTTGTACATGCGTACATATATTTCTTGGAATTTTTATTTTACTACGAATATGATTCGATTGTGTAGCAAAGTCTCAGTTTCATGAAATTTCAGCATTCTCAACTGATAGCAGTGCCAATTTTCCCATCTTTTACTAGGTATAAAGTCCTCTAAGCTACATATGTTTATATGCCTGCATTAACATACACTTGTGCTCACATAATTAATTCACTTAAGATTTTTATATTATTTGTAGTGCTTTTAATGCTAAATCTTGCTCATTAATTTTTTATACAAATATATTTTATTGTGAAATAAACACCTTTTAAATCAAAGCTTCAAGCTTCGTGAGAAATTCACAAAATTAAACAAATTTCAAAAAATATTCGCCAAAATTCTCGATATTAATAGAAATATTCAGAAAACTTCTGGCCAATTCAATTTTATTATAGTAAATGTGAAGTGTAAATTTGAAGTTATTTAAAAATCGTGTTGGTTTTTGATATATTTTTCCGTTTATGATGTTGATAATTTTCTTCCCCATGCAGCCACCTTAGCCGATTAGGTAGTATGTGACCACGATTTGGTAGGCCGGGGGTTTGAAACCTGCTGTGGGCACGAAGTACCAAATGCTAGAAATGGGTTTTTCTAATAGCGGTCGCTCCTTGGCAGGCAGTGGCAAACCACCTCCGAATGTATTTCTGACATGAAAAAACTCCTGATAAATAACCGTCTGTTGTTCGCAGACGGCATAAAACTGTTTGTGAAAAACATCAAGATGCGCTCAACAAATTGGAGGAGGAGCTTGGCCATTTAAAAACAAGCGCCAATTAAAAACAAACAAAAAATCAAAAAGTAAATTTTAAAATTTATGTTTCATTTATTTTTTAATTAATGCACTAAAGCTGATGATATCTCTCCGTAAAATAAAATGTTTCTGAAAAGACATGGGCGTGAAAAATCGTTATACTAAATATTCTTCTGATTCGCTATACTCAGTTTTCATCGCCTTGAATTGCTGTGTCTTAAAGTAGAAAATTTGCTCATTGGAGTACGAGAGTGTACGAGAGTTCTAAAACGAAATGATTATGATTTTAATAAAAATTTATGAAATGCTCAAAACAAAAATTAGTTGCCCTTGAACGACATCCGCGTTGTCCACGAAATTATAAGGTTACTGCAAAACGCGTTCACAAAAATGCTGAAAAATATGCAAAGAATAACGCGTCACAATAAAACAAACTATTATGTTTTTTAGCTCTTTTTCGGCTGCATCTTCACGCACTTTAAATACAGTGTGCATGGAAGCTCAATCAAAACGCAGTGGTTGCCGCTCATTTTTCACTATGTTCGAAGTTGTTTTTCTTTGCCTTCTACACGTCGTCAGTCTTTTGTGTGGAAATAAACAAAATTGGCCTCCTACAAGACAGACGAAATGGAAAGCAGAGAGGGCGGTAGGCGCCTAGCATATAAATACTTTGCTATCCACATGTAGTGCAGTGGTGGCAAGAGACCCAAGCATAAAATGTTGACTCTGTTATTAGTATTAAAAAATGTTACAAATTCATGGCAGCAGATATTCATCAAGATAAATGCCCCATTAGTTAACTTAATGACAAACATTTTTTGTTTTGTTTTTTGTTATTATTGCAAATCATAACGCGCCCAAAGGATCTTTTGAATATTTTCTAAAGGAATGAAAATTAAAAAACTTTCGGCTAGAGTCCGCTCGTTATTATTGTAGCAGAATAAATATAAGTCCGTGGCCGGATATGAATCCGAGTCGTTCCGGTAACGTAGAACCGACTGTTGTGGGAAATTTGCTAGTTCTCCAGTTGTAGTTATATCCACCGATTGGCGGATAACAAAGCCAAATCTTCCGATTTCTGATGCAATTCAACTTCTTTAAGTGACTGACATTCATTTTCTTTTACATTCTCCCTGGTTTATAGCTCTATTTCACATATAACTTCAACGGCGAATCGTTGGAGGTGTTTTCTCATAGTTTTTCACGGCACCATGTGAGAACTACCACAGCATCAAATGTCAGCTGCGTTGCACGGAGTTAGTGCGCCAACACAGTGGGGTGGAATGCAAGTTACACTAATTAAAGATGTTTTTTGTTTTATGCAAAGTTGAGTACGTGGACTAAATAGTACCACCAGCCGCGCATACACAGTTCAAGATTAGCCTACATTTTTGAAAAATGTGTACATATATATGTGTGTACGTATGTGCATATTGAAATCGGATATCAGAAAACTTCTGAAAATTACTCCTCCTTTCACACTTAACGCTCTGGTACACTGCTATTTTTGCCATTTTGTTTGTTTAACGAGCTTTGCGCATGCGTTTCCTGGCATTATTTTATTGTGCTGGCGCGTACTACACGCACACATTAACAAATACATATAAATATCATGTGGCGCATTGAATACGGGAATTTTGCTGGCGATGCAACCGGTTTGTCCAAGTGACTGCAGTTTATTATTCACTATCCAATTTGCAGTTTTTCCTCAGCTCTTTACTTTGTTGTTAAATTTTTTTTTTCGCTTTGCTTTTATTTCAACTTTACAATGTTTGTTGTTTATAATTGTCTGCCAATGCGTTAAGTGGTATTTTTTTCTTCCAGTTTCATTAGGAAACAATTTGCATGCTATGCTAAACTTTTGTATATTGTCTGGCCCGCATTGCACTGGTTTAGGCCAGAGTCGCTGCTTGGGCACTACAGCTAATTTTTTTGTCTGTTTTTTACGCGTCCGCATTTGCTCAATTATGAGTGCAAATAAATGAATTGTATGTAAACAAAATGTATTTCTATGTACCCCATAGTAGATTGGACTGTCTCATGACTTAGTTTTTGTGATTATACCTATCCGGTCTCTCTATTCGCTACTTAATTTTTTCAACTACACCACCCGGACTCCACTGCAGTAATTTCTCACTCATTTTGATATATTATACATAATTTCTGCACCAGAGACTGAATGAGTACGCTGAAAAAATACTAGGAGAGTGAAAGGTCGGCGACCGACCAAAGCTTTGTAATTAGCCAAATATTTGAAAATATTCTTGAGTATAATATCAACCGGCATGCCCTCTTTATAGATTTTCTGAAAGCGTTCAATAGTATTCAAAGAGGCACTGAGACCTATTCCAAAGTGTTCTTACAAGGCAAAGTGTCTAATTTATTTAGAGTTGAAACAGGAGTAAAGCATGGAGACGCGTTGTCTACGCTTGTGTTCAATCTAATCCTAGACTATGTAAATAAAGATGTTGATCCATAGATACAGATACTATAAGAATAATCACTAAAACTTCTTAAATATGTGGCTGCACTGATCACTTGGCCATCCTTGCGAGAAATATGAATGTTCTAAAAGAAGTATACCAAGCAAGCCAAATAAAACCAAAATTCTTTGGATTAAAAATTAATGCAACGAATTAACAAAACGAAATACCTCGCAAGACTTAACACGTTGAGAAAAGCGCCACACCTCACAATTTTTCTTCTTCTTGATTGGCGCGATAGCCGCCAATTTTATAACCACGATTTTTAACAAAGCGCACCAGTCCTTTCTTTCTTGTACTAACTGGCGCCAGTTTGACACAGCAAGTGAAACCAAGTCCTTTTCCAACTGATCTTTCCAAGACAGAGGAGGTCTTCCTCTTTCTCAAAGTGCAAAAATCTTCCGCCAAATATTTCTCTCAAACATTCCAAATATCTAGAAAAACGAAAATCAAAATATATAAAACACTGATTCGACAAGTGGCCACATAAGGAGGTGAAACGTGGACACTGAAAGCAGATACAATCACACAATTAAGCACAGTGGAAAGAAGAATACTGGGTCCAGTACGAGAAGGCAATGGTTTTTATCGCGTCGGAAAAATTCCGACAAGGTGAAAACGTCTTGCCGTTTGTTAAATCGCATCCAATGGGGGCTAGGATACGTTTACAGAATGCGAGTTATGGTGAAAAGCGAAGAAAGACGCCGCGGAAGGTATTGTTCTAAGAAGCATAGAAGCAAATGACTACCGTAGTATGGCTACGGACCGATATGTATGTATGGAGAAAAATTGTGGAGGAAACTATGATGATGTAGTCCAAGCAATATGTACTCAGACAATAGGCCTCTTCTATTCGCCATTTCCCCGCTCGCTATCTTTTTGCTGGATTAACTTGACGAAACATTTGCCTGCGAAAGCAACAACAAAGTTATCGAGGAAGATTCGCCCCTAGCGAGTATGGTTATAGATCATTAGGCTACACTGCTTTACCAACACATGTACTTTAAGGCAGCTCTCTTCCCGCGTTGCCGGCATATGTTCATTTGTTCATTTGTACCAGTTGCTTCATCTATTCGCCACTTGCTAACTCTACTACTATGGCTTACTTAAGGCGAAATAATTAAGCGAATCTTGATATATTATATTTATGCTTAATATTTCATGGCAGTTGAGAGTAGTTGCGAACCAATAACTTTATGAGACTATCAACTCGTTATGCTGGGGTTTTAACATATTTTCGTGTTAGAATAATGACTGTACAAGTTGTCAACTGTGTTGTTAATACATGGTTCATTCTTAATTATTACTCTACGTTCACTTATCTCCAGTATGTGTGTGTGTGATATGGAGTATAAAAACAAAACAGTGGGCATATTCCTCCGTTGTAAGGTGAATTAGTGAAGTTTACAGTTTACAGTCCAACACAAAGCCAATTAAAACAGCTGCGAGTGATGACGACGAATTATTTTAACCCATAAATGCAATGAAATGGATGAAATTAATTGACCACAAAAAGATCTACAAAAATGACACAATTTTGTTTCCTCCTTTGGCAGATTTGTCTCATTTTTGCATAATGCATAACAAATATTGGCCAAATAGTATAAGTAAGGAAAGGGACCTATTCCTAAAAAACACAGCTATTCATGTTTTATGGTGTCCCGCTTCTGGTAATTAATTTTTATTAACTGTATAAGTTAGATTCTGTTGTTGTTGTTATTGTTGTAGCAGTAACTTTGCCCTGTCAGTGTAGTGTAATCACCGGCTGTCTTCGGCTAGCTTATCTAACGGTAGGCCTAGGAAACTTGCTGTTTCGACAGGTTGGGTCCAGAGGGAGAGGGGTGTTAGATGAGTGGGTTTGATGGGGCACAGTCCATGTGAAAAGGTGGTTAGTGTCGTGCGGGGTGCCTTCACATACCGGACATATGTTTAGTATGTCGGGGTTGATTCTGAATAGGTAGGAGTTTAACCTGCTACAGTATCCAGAACGTAATTGTGCAAGGTGCGGATCTCACGGGGAAGCTGAAGTTCCTCATCTGCAATGGGTGGTGGTTGGACTTCTATAACGGCATTCGGGTGTCGGGAGCTTAAGAAGGTGGTAAGAGTCTCCCGATGAATGTCGCTAATTGTCTGTCAGTAGGTACAATGTCCTATACAGTAGCTGTCTGTCTGTTTTATCTTGGATCTCGTCCGCGTAATTGAGGAAGTACCTGGGAGGTGCCTCAGGCTCAAGCAGATGTCTGCATGGGTGAGACCTGCGGTAACACTCTACCAGGAACTGCTTCCTGAGCAGTTTATTATGTTCCTTTACAGGGAGCATATGGGCCTCATCATGTAGATGTTGTAGTGTGGACATCAGAAGACATCCCGTCGCAGTCCTAATGGCAGTGTTTTGACAAGCTACAGAGCTTCGTCCACTGCGAATCACTGGTTCCAGGCGACCAGACAGGCGCAGCATAGTTTAAAACCGGCCGGCCTATTGCCTTAAATGACGATAGCAACATTTCTTTGACTCTGCCCCAAGAACTCCGGCAGTACTTTGAGTACTCTGCCCCCAAGTACTCCGGCAGTACCGATTTGAGGACCTTGTTGCGGTTTTGGACTTTAGCAGCAAAGCGGTTGTATGCGCTGAGAAGGAGAGCACTTAAACTAGCCCTGTCTAGTGTACCGTGCGTTTGATTCTCTTCATCATCGCTTCATCTTGTCGTAAAATATTAGCCCAGAAGTAAAACAAACCTTATGGCATTTGCTATAAAAAACTCTGCACCACCAAATAGTTTTGAATTATTGGAAACCCCACTTCGCTGTGTGTGAATTAATAAAGGATATTTAAAAAGTGACAAGTTGATGAATAATTCCTAGAAGGAACCTTTTTGTGCCACTTTTGACATTTGTCAAGTAGACAGATGTACTATTTTACCAGACAGAAAAACGAGTTAAAATTATTGAAACTTATTATGAAATTGGTCGAACTTTAAGAACTACATGTCGCAAAATTTGTGATTTTTTTGGTATAAATAATCATCCGAATGAGCCGACAATTCGAAGGTTGATGAAACAATGTCAAGAAACTGGTCCTGTGTGGTCTGGCAGACCAGATATTAAAATCTGGACGTTCTGTCGGAAATATTGCTGCTCTAGCGCAAAGTGTTGCTGAACATACTCCAACATAGATATCTCGACGATCTGAACAATTATAGCCTAGACAGACGGCGGCATTAATCGAGATTACAGGCGCAGTTAATTCTGATTAAAATTGTAGTCTGACAGACGTTTGTTACACGGATTAGTGAACAGCTGATTTGCTTATTGGAATGATTTTGCCAGTGAAAGATGGCCGCAGGCAGTATATAGGGGTATTAGGAATAATTGTGTATTTATAAAAATCCTAAATTACTGCTCCGAAATATTTAAACGATTAATGTAATTTCGATCGTGTTAGTGCAAACTAGCATTGCATCCAGTCTTTCTTGTTCTTCTCTTTAAAAGTTTAATTACTTTTCATTCGCAATAGATATCAACTGTCATTTTTCTGCAGTGTTGCAATCGAAAATTCCCTCGCATTAGTTATACTTACCATAATTCCTGAGATATTCCCAAATTAAGTCCCGATTAATACCACCGTTAGGCTATAAGGAATTCATGAATCGACTGTTCGGCGGATTTTACCTGTATGTTCATGGTGAACATTTAAATTATGTTATGTTTCACATATAGTCCGTAAGAGACGTGTTTTGAATAAGAAGAGTTAAACCTGGAAGAATCTAAATTTTTGCATGCCTTTTTCACTTACCGTCTAAATATTAAATACTCTAGATAGGTAGAGCCCACAATTCAGTCCAACATTTTATTTGGAATCTGTGCACTTGAAAAGTGTTGGATGAACTCTGCAGAAAGTAACAGGCCACTATTTTCTGGATACAAGAACACAAAGGAGTAGAAGAAAATGAGAGAGCCGATGAGCTCGATGAGACAAGTATTCGCTTGCCTAGATTGAGCATGTCAGAAATATACGCATCACTCTTCTCTCTGAAAACGAAACTAAATGACGAACGAGCTCTGGAAAGACCCTCCCTGTGGAATATGGGAACGCTCACCCTCGTACAAAACTGCCAAAATTATGCGACCGACTTGGAATACAAAAACAAACTTTATTTTATCACTATCTAGGAAAGACTGCAAAATATTGGTTGGACGGCACACTGTCTCACCCCCATCACGAAGCCGAAATGGTATTAGGCCAGAGCAATGCAGGTAACACTTGCAACGAAGCGAGTGCTAGGAGTACTTTGGAACACTTACTTTGCCACTGCCCTGCTCTTTGTAGGACTCGACAAATGTGCCTGTGATCAACATATTTTTCATCCTTGAAGGAAATTGCTGACAAAAAGCTGATCGGCTCGTTAAAACTCGCGAAGACGTGCATTAAGAATTACACAAAATAGTAATTTGACTCCAAATTCATAGCACACAATGGGCCCTAGAGGTCTAGTGAGATCTTTTTACAGATCAGCCAGCACTACCTAACCTACCTACTGAGATAAAAAAGTGTGAAACTATTGATAAGGTTCAAATAAAATTATTTTTATACTGTAAAACATTGAAAATGATATATTTATGCAACATTAAATTTACTTTGAATTAGGTCTTAAAACACCTTACAAACCGAAATAATATTACAAAACACAAAAAAAGAAAAGAAAAACAAAACATTTTAAACCACATAACTTACCTTTTTCTGCACGGTGTAGTTTTTGGTGACCATCACAATTTTTGTTATATCCGAATTCCTATACAAACATTTCTGTACAAACCTCTTCCGCTTTGCTCGAAAGTAAAACAAATATAGTCTCACATATTTTAATTTTTAATTTTTTCTCTTCTATTTTTACAATAAACCGTTTTTTAATGAATATTTTCAAGTGTGTGAATGTTTTTATGTATATACAGATGTATTTAAAAAATGTGTATATATGTTTGTGTTTGTCGTTTCATTAACGTCAGTCGCGCGTTGCTGATGATATTAGTGTTTTGTTGGTGCATTGTCGTTAGTTTCGCACATTTGTAGTTTGTGTTTTTTTTTTAATTTTAGTTTCAGTATTTTAATTGTGTTTTTATAAAGCTAATGACAACGGTTATAAATTCCGATGGTGGTGGTGCTGATGATGACGATGCCAATGTAGATGTCGATGGTTCACCGAATGTCAAGTTTAGCACCGCACGATTCACGGTCAATTTTGATGCTGACATTAACAACATATATACATACATATGCATCTATATATGGTATACAGGTTCATAAGCGAGCTTAGATGTATATATTTGGTTGATTAATTTTGGCAGCTATAATTACACTTCTCCTCGTTTTATGGTGTTTAACTATAAATGATTAAATCTACGAGCATAAATCATTAACTAAAACAAGAAAATATTCTGCTAGAAATCTCAGTGTTAATAGACGATTTCCTTATATCAACGCAGTGTGCCAAAAATACAAGTCTTAAATTTTTAATTGCACAGAAAATTAAAGAGAATACATTAAAGCCATAATACTTTTAGTAATTTATTGGGTGGACTTGAAATTACTTTTATTAAATCTCAAAAAGTGATGGTTGAAACTGTTTGAAGGTACGCCCATATATACATTTTGCCTTTTTTAGCATTGAAACGAGGCAGCAAATTATTGCAATCAAAGCCTTAACATCCTTAATTTGAGTCATTAATGGTGATCAGGCTTAGTGCGAATTATACATACTATGTATGTACATATGTACGTTTATGAAAGTATAAACCGCTTTGTGCTAACAGCGGATGGCCCTCGGCAAACGATGCCAACAACAATTTTCAGAGAACAAAACGATTTGTGACTAAAAGTGAAGTGCGAAACCCCCCAAATCAGGCCTCATTAATAAAAAATTGTCCAATTACAGTCATATTCACAGAGAGAGAAAGAGCTGTTTTAGCATAATAATCCAATGTTGGCCGGTAAATAAGTATATACATACATTCAAATATTTTATTTTCGTATTAGTTATACAGCGATGTTTACGCCTTTTGACTTCAATCTGTCATCAGAAGCAATAACCGCTTGAGTGCATTTAAGGGAAAATTTGGTTATGCGGCAATATTTTAAAAATGTTTGACATCTTTTTGATAAATAGGGGAAAAAGTTCCATTTGAAGTGACACAGAGACTAACACTGGCAGCAACCCAATTTCGGAAACTCTTGATTTTTTTTTAAACTATATTTTCAAAGGCGGCCGCCGCCTTGTTGTTGTTGTTGCAGCAGTGTACTTAACCTTACCAGTGTTGTGTAGATCACCGGTCTAGGAAACTTGCTGTTTCTACAGGTTGGGTCCAGAGGAAGAGGAGTCTTAGATGAATTGGTTTGATTAGGCATGTAAAAAGGTGGTTAGTGGCGTGAGGAGTGCCTTTACATACTGGACATATGTTTGGTATGTTAGGGTCGATTCTGGAAAAGTAGGAGCTTAACCTGTTACCAAGATTATATGAGTCTCTCTGGGTAGCCAGAGCTCTTCATCTGCTATGAGTGGTGGTTGGACTCCGATAACGGCATTTGGGTTTTGGGAGCTTAACAAGCTGGTAAGTGTCTCCCGATGGATGTCGTTTATAGCCTGTCTAAACACTGCTCGGTCCAGTAGTTGTCGATTTGTTTTGTCCTGGATCTCGTCGGCGTAATTGAAGATGTGTCTTCTGACGGGCCTGGGAGGCGCCTCTGGTTCAAACAGGTGCCTACATGGGTGAGACCTGCGGTAGCATCCTAGCAGAAACTGCTTGCTCAGCAGTTTGTTGTGCTCTCCTTCAGAGGGAGTATCTATGCCTCGTTATGTAGATGTTGTAGAGGGGACATAAGAAGGCATCCCGTCGCCGTCCGAATAGCAGTGTTTTGGCAAGTCTGAACCTTTGTCCACAGCGTAATTTAGAACCGGCCAGCCAATTGATTTGAATATCGCCAACAACATTTCTTTGTCTTTGCCCCAAGTACTGTCGGCTACCGATTTGAGGACCTTGTTGCGGTTTTGGACTTTAGTAGCAATTGCGGTTGTGTGCGCAGATAAGGAGAGCAAACTATCGAAAGTAAGTCCTAAAATTTTGGGATTGTTAACAGTCGGTATTGGTGTGTCGCCTGCCTTGACCTTGAGTTACAGTTTGACCTCATTTGTCCAGGTGGTAAAGAGGGTCGCCGTGGACTTATTGGGGGAAAGTTGTAGATTTATCGCAGTGAAAAAACGAAAAAGGTGGGTGAGGTAGTCGTTTACTTTGGCGCACAGGCCATGAATGGCATTGCCGGACGCCATTATCGTACAGTCGTCGCGCTTCCATATGTAGAAGTTGAAAAGCAAGGGTGGAAGGACTCCACCTCTTTCTTTATCTTCCTCTGTTTGATGAGGTTTCGAAATATTATCGACGAATGTCGACCGCTCAGGTAGTTCGCGGACCACCTCTTCAGCCCCGGCGGAAGTGTCGACTGTCGAAATGTCTGGCTGACAGTGTAGAAAGCTCTCTTCAAGTCCAGCGCTACTAGTCCTCTCGCAAGGGCGGTTTTGGTTAATCCCGCGCTCGATCTGTGTGCGGCCGCCGTAGTTGTTGCTGTTGTTGTAGCAGTAACTTTGCCTTGTAAGTGTAGTGTAATCACCGGCCGCCGTAGTCGAATGGATTGATGCGTGACTACCATTCAGAATTCGAATCTCAGTGAATCAGGAAAATGAGGAAAAAAGTTCCTTATAAAAATATTTGTGGTTCGGAGTCGGCTTAAAATAGTAGATCCCTCCATTTCTGGAACAACAACATACCGCACGCCACAAATACGAGGAGGAGCTCGGCCCATCATCCAAAGAGGGTGTAAGCGCCAAGTATAAATATATATATAGATATATATACTTTCGGAGGAACTCTTTTGAGGCATTACTTTATGAAAATAATTTCTTTGCCATTTTTTCAGTATTATTTTTACTTAATCTTCTTATGTTGCCCTCATTACATAGTTGCCTCATTTGTCTCTACAGTTAACTCGTTGCCGCTATTGGAATCATATTTCCAACCTCCACTCACGCCTATTGGATTATGAAATTCGTAGGTATTTTAGGTAATTTGTACATGCATTTCGTTTCGGAAAAAATTTGCTGATGAGACATTTTGCGCAGCATTTGATACATTTTTGGAAATTTTGCAAACGTTTACGTGAAGAAACTTTACTTTTTACATGAGAAGATCGGACGCTTACATAAGCGCAAAATTGATCTATGCGTGTGTCCATCAATGTATTACCGGAATCGAGTTGTTTTAAAAGCTGATTCTGAAATCTTGTTTATGTATAAAAATCAGTGCTTTAACAGCTCCAAATACATGTGGAACTTATTTACAATCGAACGAGGTAAACAAGTCATTGCCACGTACACCCATTACCAAATAAATACTTATTTCTTAGTATCCCAATCTGTAATTGCAATATCCGTGCTCGTACAAGTGATGAAAATATGGCTTTTTTGAAAGTTCAGCAAAACCCATACATCTGTTGCCAAATGCAATGCTCTGTACTACTTGTATACATAAGCAAGACTTTATACGTATGTAACTCAATTTACTCAATTTGGAACATTTGGCGGCAAATATTTTGGACGGCGTAGGTTCGTACTCGTACAAGTTTCTGCTTAGTGACCTTACAAATATCGCAACATTCGATCAGTTTATTATAAATTTTTTTTATATGGGCATACATAGGTTTTTTTATTTTTTCTACACATGCACACATTTTAGCAGCACCGGCGCCTTAGATAAGTGTGCTTGTGTGCGACATAGACACAATCGGTTTTTGGTTCGATCTCAAATGCTTTCCGATTTTCCCATGAGAAGATACGACAAACCTCTGTGTGGGTTTCCGCCATAAACACAATTTGCTGTTCAATTACGCGTACGAGTACAAAAAAATGTATAAGTGCAAGTTTTTTATTTTCTTAATTTCTTCATATTTGCAGTTTCTTGGATTGTACCACATACGTTTTTATGTTAACTATACGCCGAATGAGCGATGAAACTGGATAATGGTTTATGTTGGCTAGTGGCACTGATTTTCGTAGCCTGCAACATTTCCACAGGCGACACTCGTGAATCACAATTGCGTATCGGTAAGGCCATCAATATTTTCGTGCGCTATGGCTATCTGGGCATATCAATGCGTGTCATTCCTTACAATGACAGTTACGAAGTGGACAAATGGTTGTTCAAGGAGCCGACAAAGTCTATTTATAAGGTAAGCTATATAACACATGAAAAGTCCCGGGATAACATAGACACGCGTTTTTTTTTGTTCAAAAATAGCTTTATTCATCAACGTTATTTCCATCACGAACAAGCACCGCTCTAACATTTCAATACCACTTTTGTAGAACAATTTATCTTCTGCCTCAAAATAGGCTCAGTTTCAGCGATAACCTATTCATTCGAGCGAAATTTCTGACAGCGAGTTTTTGTTTAGGTGTGCGAACAGTTAGTAGTCGCTGGGAGCCAAATTTGCAAAATACGGTGGATGTGGGGACAATTCATGTAGTTTTGCCATTGCTCAGCATCATCAAAACGTTGTGGTTTTTGGTCAACAGTGAGCAAACGCGGCACCCACTTTGAACAGCTTGATGATGAGCTTTCTCATAGTCAAATGCTCATTGGACTTGCCATAAATTCTGTGACGAATTTTACATTGCATACGGAACATTGCGAACAAATTCGCAGAAAAAAGTTTCGTAATTCTTGCTTTTGTTCATATGCATTGTCGACTTATGAATTGTACTCAGTTTCGTTGCAAATTTCGCTTGTTAACAATGGAGTGGGGAGCTAAGAAAAATCGCATTGTAATGAGAGAAAGAATTCGCAGAAATCCCCTTAGACAGCAGAAAATCATATCCAGGGAAATGAATGTATCAACTAGATCCATGTCAAGACTAATTAGAGATGATCTCCACAAGAAAGCCTTACATCGTTTAACCGGTCATCTTTTGAAGATATTATTTTCACAGATAAGAAAATGTTCACTGTTGAGGAAGTTTTTCTAAAACTTCTAAAGACGCAAAAAATGTTGTTCCATGGGTTCTCAGTAATGGTTTGGTCTTGTAAAGGCGTTACATCTCTTCATTTCTGCGAAAAAGAGGTTAAGACCGTGGCAAAAGTGTACCAGGAGGATGTCTTGGAAGGCGCGATGAAGCAAATTAGTAGAACTCCCTTCAATGGAGAGCTTTGGATCTTCCTGCAAGATCGCAGCCCATAAAGCAGCAGTGGATAAAAAACAATATTTCTGAGTTCATAGCCGCTGATGATTGTCTGTCTGGAAGTTCAGATCAGAATCCATTGGACAATAGCTTAATGGCCTAATCGTTTGAAGGCTTGTGTAAAAGTAAATAGTGACCATTTCGAATGAAATTTTAAAATTTTTTTCTTAATATTTACATAATTAAATAAAACTAACTTCATTAAAAAAGTATTAAAATTGCATATCTATGACGTTCTTAACTTGTAACAGAACTTATGGCGTGACTCAGTACAAAGCCAACACATTATTTTGATATCTTTACGATAACAGCTAACTCACGGAACTTCACTTTTCGATCAATCAAAATGACTTTGTAGAGTTTTTTTGATGTTTTCTCGTGTTACCGCCTCATTTTCACGTCCACTGCGTTGGGCATCATCGGTGTTCTACAACCACGCTTACTATCGTTTTATTGTTGTTTCTGAAGGAGCGAAGACCCCATAACAGTTTCCAAGCCATTGCTTCGCTTGAACGGTATTTTTCCCCTTAAGAAGCAGTGTAAAATTAAAACATGGAATTCTTTTTGATCCATTGTTTTGAAAATAACAAAAGTAGCGTCACTCCTAGCACAATAACTCACAAACTAATGAATAGAATGTCATCAGAATCGGATTATACGAGTGTCCGTTTTTGAAACAGTTTTTTCTTTCTATTATAGAATTTATTTAATCTGCACAAATATTATATAATATAATACTGAACCTTCAAAATCAGCGAAAAACTAGATATGGTTGTAGGAATCAGAGCTCGATTAGAGCGACAAGATAGCACTTGTGTTAGCAAAGCTTTCCATTTTTTCAACTTCTGCGTTGTTTTTTATATTTAGAAGTTTATTAAATAAATAACCAAATGATTATTATTCCGTATACTCAAATCCCGTTTTAGAATATCACTAATTCTGTACTTACTGCTGCACTTTTACTTAAAATACTCAACATTTTTTACAGGATCTAAGTTCTCTCAGCGAGAGTCGCGAAGAGAATGCTCCAGGCATTTTTCATGGCGATTTTCATATGGAATTCTGCGATAATCGCCGCCAACTGTATCAAGCTTACTTTCGGGATTTTACCGTTGAACGGTTAGACAAGCCGTGGGAGGCCTTTACCGGCGGTTGGTTCGCCGACAATGCAGCCAAAAAGCTGGGTATCAACACATCCTACATACAGGGCGAATATTCCTACGTGTTGGTACGCGTTGTACGCTTCCGTGAGGTGGGCAAATTCAAAGAAGATATACCACTGAATCAGACGTTGGAGAATGATGTGCGTGATCGCATTAGTGGCATAACAGCGGGTAATGTCACAGGCGCCATAAAATTTATGGAATCGTGTGGCACACACTACGTCAACTCCTACACGACAGGAAATTCGTTGTATCAGGTGAGTGCTACTTCCTGTAAATATGTAATAAGTATATATATATATACTTACACTCATGGGCAGTAAAATAGGTGTGTGATATTTTGTTGTCGAATGAAAACACAGTAACATATTAATAAAAATGGCTTTATTGGTTTGAAAAATATTCTCTTTGGAACTTGATACACTTCTGGATTCGTTTGAACCAAATTTTAAGGCACTTTTGACATTTAGAAGTCGATTCTTTCAAAATGAACTGTTTAAAGGCTTCAGCAGCTTCTTCGTTGAAAAGCGTTGACCTCGCATTTTATTTTTGATGCTCGGAAACGAAACGAAATCATTAGGTGAAAAATCAGGGCTGGAAGGCGGAGGGAGGACCCATTAATTCGATCTTTTGAGTGCTCAAAAACACTCTTGTGTGAGCCGACACGTTAGAGCTCGCCTTTTTTTGATGAAGGATGACTCGTTTTCAACGATTCGTTTTTCTTACTTCTCCGAAAACTTCTGGCAAACAAATGATGATGTACTACTCAGAATTGACTGTTTTAAGTTTTTTTGGAGGTACGGATGATTTTCCGAAAAAAACAGGCGAACATTTGAAGTGATATACTTCTTCCGCGAACTACTATTGTTGGATTCCGCTCGTCTTGGAACACCAATACTATCGATTGCTGTTTTGTTTCCGGCTCAAATGTATAGATCCAAAATTCGTAACCAGCTATGATGACATAGACGTGCTTTGAACTACCGCGGCTGAAATTTTTCAGTTCTTTTTTGGAAATTGTCTAATTAAGCGGTATTCCACGAGGACAAATCTTCTTGACGACCAAATATTCATGCAATATTGCATGTATGCTGATCCCACTATTGCCCAAAGATGCCTCTACCATCTCATGATATGTCACATGACCACCTTGTGTTATGAATCGATGCACAACATAGATGGTTTCTGTCACGACAACTATTTTTGGACGGCTTTCATGAAATTCATCGTGCATTTCACAGTGGCTAAGAGGCATGCTTCAATGCCAAGAGTCGAAGTAAGTGGATCAATACACTCCGGTCTCTATAATCCATATTGAAAATCGTAATAGATTAAAGCATGAAAAGGAGAAAGAGGGATTCTTCCATCTTTTGAGCGAGCCGAATTTTTCAACTCACTGAAACAAGAACAAATAAAGCTCGTGCGTGAAAATGTTGTGTGTAAGTTTAACTAAAAAAAGATAAACTTTTCGATAAAAATATTTAAGGACAGCCCATCCCACGTTGTGTTGCAAAGGCGACCCTGTTAAAAGGTGACCTACATATTGAACATTGTCAGAAAAAAATATTGTCTAAAATCAACGGTATTCTGAGCGATTTGCAACTTATCATCAGCAATTACAGCTCGGGATGAGCCAGTGCTTCCCGTACAATAACTCTCCACTTGCAACTACCTTTTCATAGTCTACAGAGCTGCATACCAAAAATTATTCGAAAAATCTGATTAAAAAGTTTAAAATTTTGTTAAAAATTTGAGGAATTTTTATTTGCATTTTATATGGTTTTCATTGAGCAATGCCATCAACTTTTATAAAAAATAATATACACTAAATAAAAAAAAAACCTCAGAATATGCTAACCTGGGAATATACCCCAAGCATGTCCTGTAGGAAAGAAGACGAAACAACCAAATATCTTGCCCAACATTGATGCTTAAGCGGGCCAAACACCTTCTTCTTCTTCTTAATTGGCGCGATAAGCGCTTACGCGATTTAACAAAGCGCGCCAGTCGTTTCTTTCTCATGCTAACCGGCACCAGTTGGATACACCAAGTAAAGGCAAGTTCTTCTCCACTTGATCTTTCCAACGCAGAGGAGATCTTCTTCTTCCTCTGTTACCACCAGATGGTACCGCATCGAATACTTTCAGAGCCGGAGCGTTTGTATTCATTCGGACGACATCACTGCGCTATGTCTTTGTCGTCGGCAAAAACATATTTTACCAAAGTATAAAATAAAACTCATTAAAATAGGACAAATACTAAATTTAATTGAGGAGTTGCGCAGACTGAAATAGTCTGACTCGATGAAGGGGGCACAATAGATCTTTCACGTCGCAGTTCTAAATCACCTCATAATAATAATAAATTAAACACAAGTAAAGTAGCCAAATAGCTGGCGGCCGCCGTAGCCGAATGGGTTGGTGCGTGTCTATCATTCACAGAGAGAACGTAGGTTCGAATCTCGGTGAAACACCAAAATTAAGAAAAAGTGTTTTTTAATAGCGGTCTCCTCTTGGCAGGCAATGGCAAACATCCGATTGTATTTCTGACATGAAAAAGTTCCTCATAAAAATATCTGCCGTTCGGAGTCGGCTTGAAACTGTAGGTTCCTCCATTTGGGGAATAACATCAAGGCGCACATCACAAATAGGAGGACGAGCTCGGCTAAACACCCAATTATATATATATAGGGCCCGCCATCTATCGTTACGGATTTGAACTAGGTATTATTTGAAGAATGGTAACATTTAGCTGTCATCTGATTTGACAGAAAATTAGTTTTATTCTTCCGCTGAACGAAAATGGTTGTGTATACGCTCAAATAACGCTGGGAAATATTGCGACATTACTTTGAAAATCATGGTAATGATGCAGAATGTGTACGAAAATTACGTACGGCAATGGGAAGAAGAAAGGCACCGAATGAAGCGTATGTGCGTTACTTTGCGAAAATGTAAGAGAAACTGGGTTGCTTATTGACAAACCAACGCGTGACCGACCAAAAACCGTCCGTACACCCGAAACTATTGCTGCTGTGGCCGAGAGTGTTCGTGAATCACCAGGAACATCAGTTAACCGTCGTTCTCAATAATTGGGTATTGCGGAGACATCATTGAGACGAATTTTGTGTAAAGACCTTGGTATGACGCCGTACAAAGTCCATGAATGAAATTGTATTCCATCATTAACCGGAAGGATTGTACTTCAAAATAAAAAAAACAGTTTGGAAAAATATTAAGTAGTTTCTTTTTTATAGCATTTTTAATTCCGTAAAGTTATATGGCGGACCCTATATAGTTATATAAAATAGCCAAAACTGCTCAAAATGTCGCACAACTAATTTATTGCACACGAGTGTATGTATATATGAATATGTATGTAAGTGTGTAGCCATCATAAATGACATTTCATAAATAAATGCGCTTTTGTTTCTCTTTCGATTCAGGTGTTTGTCTACACACGCAAAAACTACCAAATGATTAGAGATCGCATCAAATCGAAGGGATTGAACAGCCTCTCGAAGAAGGATCTTTACGATTTCTTTGCGCCATGGCATGCCGTACATTTGGGGCAAATACGTTCGGCGAGCGCCAATGCAACAGTGGAACGATGGGCACGTCGAAAACTGCAATATGAGTACTATGTTGTGAAGTATGTCACGCTGCTGAAGCTACACGGGAATGGCACGCTACTGAAAGCACTGGATAACCTCTTAGGCAACGATGCGATTTTGCAATTGGATCTGAAGTCATTGAATGTCATATTTAGAGATGAACCTGAAAAGCGGAGTTGGTTCAACGAAGTGCTCGACAATCAAATGAAGCTTTGGGAAGTCAACATGCCCATGAACTGACGGTCGGTCCAGACAGTGGCTATGTACGGTACAGCTGGTTGCGAGGATTCGTGAGCCACCGTAAATGTTCCTAAGTCGTTAGCGACTACACTATGCACTGTTGCCATTCGTTTGCGTAGCCGTAAGTTATGTACGAATACTATATATGTATGTATGTACATATGTGCGTGTGAGTTCAATGTTGAAGTGCTTGGCGATGGTCACATTACTTTAGAAAATACGAATCGTTGTTGTTGACCCCGGAGGCTGCAATAATGCTTTCTCGATGCCTGTGATAGTTTTAATTGATTTTATTGTTGTAAATTAAGTTAGTCCTTACTTAAGTCATAGCATACTACTGTACATACATATATACGAGTATGTATGTATGTATAAATAGCGAGGGTTAGATAAGATAAGGGGGATATATACGTAAGTATAGAGGTAATTGTACAACTGTAAATGTGTGTACATATATGTGTAAGTTTGCATGTATGTATTTAATGTTATGTGGAATTCGATACGGGACTTGTATAATTGTATAGGTAGACTTACTTACGAATATGAGTTAATAATTAAATTAATATAGTTAAGAACGATTTGTTAAGAAAATATTTGTAAATATAAAAATTGGAGGTTAAATAGATGAGCAATCAAGTCGCGAAGGATTGTCGTTTTTATTAACTGTCTGCATGTGAGGTTATTAAGTGCATAGAAAATAAAAAAAATTCTTAAAAATTTTCAAAGTTTTGCAGTTCACGCACCCCATTCGGCTACGGCGGCCGCCTGTAACACGGTAGAATAATATTCAGCTACAGCTTTCTTTGTTCAGTTCCTGGCATTTAGCTGCCTTATATTTTACAATGTTGCCTTTTTTCGGGGAATGTTTCATGTGCTGCTTCTTTAGAGACATGTAAGTACCAGCTTGAGCAAAAAGTTCCCAGAATAACCGCCAGGTGACGATCCAAGTCAACTGATTATAGTTCTTTTTTTATTTTTGTTTTGAGTTAGGTTGCCACATCTGTGATTACATTGTTAACAAAATTGTATCGTCATTACTGGACATTCGCCGTCTTGAATAAATCTACTTCTACATCTGTTTGAGATTTTTCAGTTTTAAAAATGGATTTGAATTTACGACAACGAGTTTGTTTTAAATTTTGAGTTAAAAATCGCGTCAATGGTGCGAAAACCTGAGAAATGTTCGGAAACTGTTTCAGATATGACGCTATAAAGAAACCAGCTGTTTACGAGTGCCATGAACGCTTCAAAAGAGATCGTGAGTCCATCGAGAATGACGAACATGCGCCCTCGACATCGAAAACTGATAAAAATATATAATAAAGTGAATGAAAAGTTGATAAATAACCGCAAATTAACCTTCACAGAGGTTCCATGGACTTGAACATTGCTTATGGATCCGTTCGGGACATTGCAGTTAATGATTTAGACTTCCGACGTGTTGCTGCAAAGTTGGTCCCGAAGGCCCTGAATACCAAACAGAAAAGGGACTTAGTAGATAATGCCAAATACATGATTTTCAAGGCTGAATCTGATCCAACACTAATCAAACGCATCATTACTGAAGACGTGACATATGTTCATGAGTACGTCATGCAGTTCAGATATCAGGCGAGTGAGTGAAGAGCTCAGGATGGACTAAGACCAAAAAAATCATGTCGTTTTCAGTCAAAAAAGAAGGCGATGTTCACGGTTATTTCATTATAAAGAGGAAGGTATGCCGTTAATAGTGGAAAATAACATCAGGCAAAGGACCATCACGACCACGCTTCCAGGATATTATCCTTTTCATGAAAATGTCCATAACCGAATTGCAAAGTGGCTGCCTCACGGATTCCATCTTTGAGGCCTTGAGTCGACCCTTTCACGTGGCCCCAAAGAAAAAAGTCACAAGGTGCTAAATCACAAGATCTCGGTGACCAATTGTGATCACCTCTGTGAGAGATAACACGGTCCGGAAATTTTTCCCGTAAAAGATCAATGGTTTCGTTGCTTGTGTGGCACGTAGCGCCGTTTTATTGAAAATAAACGTTGCCCAGATCAATACCATCCAATTCCGGCCATAAAAAATTGTTAATCATCTCTCGATAGCGCAATCCATTCAAAAATAACACCTGTTATTTGAAATCCCTTTATTTCGAATACCCTTTGACCCCAGTACAATAGACGCAGCGCGCGGACAGTTCTGGGTAATCCTAGCCATTCAATTTCCGATCTCATAGCAGTCATTTTCATGTCTCATGTCCTTTGCTACATTTGACGCAATTTAATATGTGGAAACTCTGTTAGTCAAATTAGTTAGTTTTTAAATATATTTTTTTATAATATTTGTGCAAAATTAAATATGGAAACTTTCCCTCAACTTATTTGATATAAAATAAAGAATCATATATGTCAAATACATACCTTTCATTTTATACCCATATTGTAAATATTATTCGTAATAAATATATGGCAACCCTATTAAGAAATTTTGAAATAATTCTCGAAACTACAAAGGAGTTTTTTTAATGAAATGTATGAATTTGAGAAAAGTTTCTTTTGAAAACATGGGTATGAATGTATTTGAAAAGCAGTTTCGTCGTTTGATTGCTTCATCTCTAGTACTCCGTAGATTGTTTTCTTTTTTATTTTTTTTTTTATTTTTAGGAAAAAAAATTCTCACTAAATGGGCTAAATTTTTTTTTGCAGAATGAAAGAAAAAAAATTACTGCATAACTGCCAAGTCGGCTTGCTGTAAAATAATGTCATTGCCTGGCACACCTTATATCGTAAAATAGAAAATTCTACCTTAAAAGTTTTATTAAGGGGGAACTAATTGCAACTTTCAATATCTTTTATTTGGTTGATATACTCAACACTTATTATTTGAAAAGGGTTTGCCAATATTTCTTCCCAGTCAACTAGTTTGCTCAGAAAATTTCTCTCGTTAAGCTTCCTTTTTTTATTTCAATGAGCAAATCTGTGGCTCTGCATCTCTTTACTAAAACGCCTGATCAATAGCCACATTTTCCCTCGCCGTTTTGAAGCCATTGGATTTAAGCTAAATCGATAAAGCAGTTCATAGCGGAGGTGCATACCACGAAACTCACCTACTCAACACACACATTGGGTACCAACAGATGTCACCTCTAATACTAGTCAAGCCTAGTTGACAAACAGTTGTGTAGTCAGTGAGAATGTTTGATGTTGGTAACGATGTGCAGAAATAACAGTCAGCAAGACACTGTATTGATCAGTTTGGCGGCCATTGAACTTAGTAATGACATGAACCTATCTCTTCAATACAGTTTGCGTGACATTGGTACAAATCGTATATATATAAATAAAATTATTGGCTTCTTTTTAAAATTATGTTTATTTACGTTTGCACATAGTTGAGCGTTTTATAAGATTGACAACTTACAAGACACAAAATTAGGAAACGGGAAAAAGAAGTGCATTTCCCAATTTTGTTGTTGTGAACAGTGTGCAATGAATTGTAACAGGCAGGGTTTGACAAGGTGCACTAAATAATTAATGCAATAAGCGGATAGTAAAACACTGGCAACTACTACTAAAAAATTAGTAGCGGTCCAATTTAGTGATAGTGTAAAATACCCAACCATGGTAGCAAGCGGCAGTTGTTATACTGTCAAAAATAGTAAGTCTGGCCATCCTACGATTACCTCTCATAAGAGGTCATCGATTTCTCAGCCGAAACACCTTTGCACACTTTCCAGGACCAAGTAATAAACAACTAATGACTTTTTAAAATTATGTATTTTTGTAATAAAAAAAGTTATTAGTACAAAAGCAAAATGGTACCTAAGTAATAGTTTAATTATTTGAAATCCATAACTTGTACATATTTAACCCTCCGTTGGACACCTTTTTTAAAACCTTCGGTTGGGCACCAGGGTCTGACCTTTTCATCGTCCTGTTTGAGGATCCTTTTTAAAAGGTTACATCCAAAAATCGATAGAAAATAAAATATTAGGGAGCTACCTGGAAACTCAAGTCGTTAGCTATAATAGAACTACGTTAAATTCATGTTGAAAGTCGAAAAAGCCAGTCTGGCCAGACCCGGGTGCCTGTCCAACGGAATGTTCGGTTTGTAAAATATCAACGAAAAAATTATTTTATCTGTTTACATTTTTACATAATTAACACGCTTGGTGGAATAATTGAACTTAGTCCTGGGTGGACCACTGCTTTCGCTAGTCGAATAATTTTACATTGCCCTCCTACAAAGCCTTCTCAGCCCGCAACCACATCTCCATCCGTTTGACTTTGAGAAATCATTTGACCGAGTTGGCTCCCATGTAATTCTAAATCGTCTTCACTTATGGGAAGTGGGAAGGGAGTGGTACCCAAAATATTCTACTTTGTCAAGTCTTTTCTAAATAATCGAAAATTTCGTTTAAGAATTCAAAACACCTTTTCCGACATTCATTCTTTAGAAAACGAAATACCTCAGGATTCTCCTTTATCTGTCGTCCTTTTCAACATCGCAGATGACGTCTATATACTCTGCAAAAGGCACAATAATATAGAAACGATATCAATTTTCAAACATTTAATAAAGGACATTTTGGAATGGGGGGGATTATTCTGAAGCCAAGATATCCTTCCGCAAACCATTTGAAATTACTTTATTGCAATCAAAGACAAAGGAATCGGCAACATGGTATTGAAATTGAAATTTCAAAAAGGCGAGCCAAGAAGCACCGAGAGATTACTCCTAAAAAACTCAGGCTTAAGAGCTCATTGTATTCGAAGCTCTGGATAAATATAAAAAGGTTGATAGTCAAGAAGGAAAGGAGAGAAGGAAATAGGATAAAATAGAGACAGTAACAGAGATAGCTAGTCTGTGAGAATTTTCCAGATTCGTTGGCAAATCTGAAAATACCCTCCAGTTTGAGGGAACGAATATGACTCGTTCTCATGACATCTCATGACCCTCTAAGCAAGGCAGGCAAATCTATTACTCAATGATTCCAGTGGTGGCCATATGCTGACCCCATGGGTTGCATCCTCTAATAATACCGACCATCAACCGAACGTCTGGTTTACCCAGTTTTAAAAGAATACTTGACAGTTTTTTTTTGGGACTTGTCACAGAACACTTTGCAGTTCTGCAGCGTTCTAGGCTGGACCATCTCTGTTTATGTAAATTGCATGCATAATCGCTGATCCAATTCTTGATTCCTGTACAACTGATTCCGATTATTGTATATGTGGGGTAACCGCTCCCTGTGGGGTAACCACTGATTCCCAGTTGGCGAATTTATCGACAATTTCATTTCTTTGAACACCGCGGTGTCCTGAAACCCATATAAGTATCCGTACAGGCCTGTTCTGTCTTGCAACAGAATTACCTTCGCGTTGTCCAGAGCCTTCAATGCAGCTTGACTGTCACTAAAGACTTCGATCTGTATCCCGCTCCCTAGCGAAATAGCGGTTTGGCAGCCCAAAAATAACTGACGAAAATTATTCATTTTGCGCTGATGCGGCGATATACACTTTTCCGGGAATTTATATTCAAATAAGAGGGAGAAATAAAAATGAATTAGGTAAATATTAAAGTGAGTTTTATTTTAAGCTAATAAATTATATTTGTTGTAAAAAATTATATTAAATTATATTGAAATGTCAAAAGTAAAGTGTAAGTAAGTTTAAGGATGAGTTGGGGGGTAATGAGTTTTTAACTTCTCAAAGCAGAATTAAGAGAAATTTGAATTGTGATCTCTTTAATTTGTGATATTCTACAAAAAAAATTTTTTTTTAAGTTATAAAAAATTAAAAGTTAACTTTGATAATTTATTTGTTGTTCTACAAATTTGTTTTTGTTACTCACTTTTTAACTTTTATTCAAGGATTAAAATACTTTTTATATATCTTTATATGGCTTTCGCCTTCATAATTTTTGCCTTTCGATGTTTGATAATCATTTAGATCTTATTTTTGAATTTTTGCTCATTTGTGTCTTTTATACTGATTGCCTTATTTTTATTGTATGTATGTATGTATGTGTAGTAAAGTTGTGCTGAAAATGCAAAATTACTAATTTTATGCTTAAAAATACCCTTAAATAAGTTAAATGTTACTTCCGGTGTGACAGTTCCCGAAGATTTCTGGAACTCTATTTTCAGTATAGCCACCAGAGCCGTCTTCGATGTTTCCATTACTTCCTTGCGGCTGTTAAGATGCCCTCCCCGTAGTGATTCTTTGACTCGATCAAACAGAAAAAATCGCTGAGGGCCATATCAGGTGAATTCGATGCCTGTTTGATGGTATTCGATTCGTTCATGATCAAAAATTCTTGGCTAATAATGGTACTGTCCGGCGCTGCGTTATCATGGTGTAGAATCCACGAGTTGTTTTCCCACTAATCTTTTCTTTTTTTTGGAAATTGCCTCACGTAATTCAATGTCCTTTTTATCAGTGGGCATCGCTTTCTTTTTTGACTGAAAACGACGTGGCTTTCGGGTCTTGTTTCATTCGGAAACCTTTACTCACTCACCTGATGTCTGGACTCATAAACCGACGTCTCGTCTCCAGTAATGGTTTGTTTGATGAATGTTAGGATTGGATGTCGAATTCACTCCAGGAAGTCATGTCTCTGGCGGAACCTTTTTTGCATGAAATTCAGGTTATTTGGGACTAACTTTGCAGGAACACGGCGCAGACTCAAATCACTAACTTATAGGTCTTAAATGCATCAAGTCATGTTGTTGTTGTTGTTGTAACAACATAAATATTCCCTATACATATAAGGGGAATGCTATTTAACATTGAGGAAAGCGTGAAACAGGTCAACGTTGCATTATATACTTGCAAAAAAGCAGTCGGCATTAAAAGGGGGCTAACACTTTTGGTTACACATTAGCTCTATACTTTTGTAGTTAGGCCGATCTTAACATACGGAATACTTGAATGGTGGCGAGTTATGCTAAATCATGTGTAAGGTGCAAGGAACAGGTTCTTATGCATCTCTGGTGCTTTAAGGACTACCCCAAACAAAGCGCTGGAAGTGCTAAACAACTTGCTGGCCCTAAATTTTGTAGGAAAACACGTGGCCGCCGCCTCGGCGCTTAGACTTAAAGGGGTGGCGCTCTGGAAAACCCGGTGGTTTCGCCACGTCTCCATTTTGCACAATCTGAATAGCGCAAAAAACAATAAATGGACAATACGTAGACTCATCTTCGATAGGCTCTTCGAGACGAGCATACCGTCAAGAAGAGACTGGTGACTGACATCAGTTGTGGAGTTAAATTTCTATACCGATGGTTTCAGGCTAGACGATAAGGTTGGCTATGTATTTTCGATGATTTAAGACTTGAATTATTCGTACGACTACCAAACTACTGCAGCGTCTATGAAGCAGATTTCCTATCAATAAATATGTTCTCGGATAGTGAAGCGGTAATTAAATCAATGTATGCGGCTATACTAAGATCAAAGGTTGCACAGGAATGCCAGGCAGCCCTAAATGATATTAGTGTCGCATTCAAGGATAGTTTAAATTGGATTTCAGGGCGCAGAGATATTAAGAAAATTGTAAAGCCGATGTACTACTCTTCAACTGCTCAGTTATAGAAGTACCTTTTGGAATACCACGAGCAAATTAATAATCAACAACAACATTAACGAAGAGGCCAATAGGGCGTGGAGAGATGAAGACACATGCGTAACAGCTAAGCTACTGTGGCCACAAATAAATAAGAAAAACACCAAGGAACTGCTTAACCTTTGAAGAGAGGATATATCGAAGGACGTGGCTTGTATAACCGGTCTTTGGCAGCCGATCCTTAAGACTAGGAGATTTGAATGTGGTAGAAGTTGTAGAGATGAGGAAGAAACAGTTGAGCATTTTCTTTGCAATCATGTAGTCTAAGCCAAAATCAGAGAAAGTTTCCTAGGTAAATATTTTTTCGATTCTCTTACAGAACTGCTCTTCAATTCTGCGCTTCATAAGATCCCTTCTTTAAGGCACTCACCTCATTTGAAATTGTTTTTTTTGGGTGTTTCTATACTACTACTAAAAATATTTTTTTCCCGAATGATCGTAGTTTACACAATGACTACATCTATTCTACGTCATTTAAATCGTATTTCATCAAAGTCGGTTCGGTATAGCCGGCTACTAAGACCATGTTTTGAAGTCTGACAACTTTTTTAATAAACCTCGTATGTTCAAAATAAAATTTTTATTTTTTATAAATGGATGAAAAAATAAAATACTTAAAACAAAAATTAAAAATCTTTTATCGTTTCCGTTTTACACGCTTTTAAACAAACTCTACTTCAAATGAGGCGAGAGCCTTAAGAGTGGCAATAAAATCATTGGCCTATTTCAAAACTATCGACTATTTCCAAAATTGTTGAGCACGCGTTCAATGCAAAACTGAGCTTTGCCGTTAAATCTTTAGTTTGCCTAAATTAACCTGGGTTTCTTGCCAACAGATCTGCAGTACCTAATCTGGCTTTTGTGGTTAGTGTAAACTGCGACTTTCTTTGTTTTTTTCGTTGAGCTCGTGAGGCACCTAGGCTCTCAATTTTTTGGAAAATCCCATTGAATACCATAAAGGTGATTGAGAATCGTTTTATGATCGCATTCATTTTTTACGCCCATTCCCGACTGGTTTGGCGACCGTTCTCCTCCAAAAGTGATTTGAGACCTTCCGCTGCGGGAACGTGTCATCTATATCAAAGTCCCCATTTTGGGCCTGTAGACCCGCCTCTTACATCTTCTCCATACACGTCGCAAATGGCCCGGGCTGCTTCGGCAGCTTTTTGACCTCGATGAAATAAAAGAAGAGCAGATGTCGAAAATATTGATTTTGCCTCCTGAGTATTTCATTTCTAAACCTCAAAACTAATAAACAAATAAATAACTCAAAAATACAATTAATATATTATAGTTTTGTAGAGCAGAAAGAGTTCTACGGAATGAATACTTACCCTTTGCCCAAAAGCAAACAAATTGTTGTAAAATAAAAGAAAATATTAGGAGGTTGAATTAGTTTTAAAGGTGACACACAGATGGCGCTATTTATCACTTTATCGCGTTGGCAATACTGAATATATATTCATGACTAAGCCTCATCCCTAGGCTTTGTTTATCAGTCTCTGTCATTTCGCTGAAGTATAAACAACGCAGTGTTTTCGTGCTCCGAGTATGTCAACTTTCGTGCCGTCGAAACGCAATTTGCGGGAAGCTTTGCTTTTCTGCTTCAATTTGAAAAAAAATACAGCCCAAGCCCGTGAATTGCTGCAGGAGGCCTACCCAGACCATACTCCGTCGATTTCAACATGTGAGTACTGGTTTCGACGATTCAAAAGTGGTGATTTTCACACCGAAGACAAGGAGCGTCTTGGCCAGCCCAAAAAGTTCGAGGACGCGGAATTGGGGGAATTGGTAAACGAGGACTCGTGCCAAACCCAAGAAGAGCTTGCTGAATCATTGGGCGTTGATAAATCAACCGTTTGCAAGCGTCTAAAAGCGATGGGAATGATCCAAAACCAAGGACATTGGGTCCCGTACGAGTTGAAGCTGCGCGACGTCGAACGGCGATTTTTTACGTGCGAATTGCTAATCGAGCGACAAAATCGGAAGGGTTTTTTGCATCGGGTGGTGACTGGCGACGAAAAATGGATCCACTACGATAACCAAAACGCAAAAAATCATGGGGTTTGCCCGACCACGCATCAACGTCGACGGCCAAGCAGAATATTCACGGCAAGAAAATCATGCTCTGCATTTGGTGGGATCAGGTCGGCGTCGTATATTTTGAGCTGCTCCAACCAGGCGAAACAATCACGGGGGATCGTTACCGACTGCAATTGATGCGTTTAAGCCTGGCATTGAAAGAAAAACGGCCGGAAACGGTAAAAAGGCACGACAAGGTTATTTTGCAACATGACAACGCTCGGCCGCATGTTGCTCAACCTGTCAAAAAATACCTTGGAACGCTTGGCTGGGAAGTGTTACCCCACCCGCCGTATAGTCCAGACATAGCTCCCTCCGATTATCATTTGTTCCGGCATATGAGTCTCGATTTGGCGGACCAGCGGTTCTCCTCGTACGAGGCTACCAAAATATGGGTTGAGTCATGGATAGCCAAGCAGCGACCAGAATTTTGGAGAAACGGCATCCGGAAATTGCCCGAAAGATGGGCGAAAGTTGTAGCTAGCGATACTTCGAATAAAATATTTTGTACCGTTTTTTCACAATAAAGCCCCAAATCTTCGAAAAAAACCTTTAAAACTAATTCAACCTCCCAATAATAAACAAATAAATAACTCAAAAATACAATTAGTATAGTTTTGTGGAGCAGAAAGAGTTATACCAAATGAATACTTACCCTTTGCAAACAAATCGTTGTAAAATAAAAGAAAATATAAAAACGCTATGAACTTATTCCCCAACCCAATGTATTACTTCAAAATCTTTCTCGATGTTGGGCTTCGTCAGACGAAACGCCACTAAGTTCTCAGATTCCTATACCATAAAATTACTCTATACATCATTTGTTAGGTCTCATTTACAATAAAATATGCTATTTTTATTTGGAGGCCATGTAGTCAGCAAGAATCGAACGTGTGCAAAAAATGTTTCTCTAATATACCCTTCGGTCTCTGAAGTTTATAGATTTCATGCCATTATATTCTGCTCGGCTCATGCTTATAAGTCCGAAGTTATCAGAAATTCGTAGGTCTATGCTGTCTTTTACTCATAATATTATTACTTGTTGGAAAGGATTCGATTTAATGTTTCCCAGCGATCTCTTAGGAATCTCTACCCTTTTTATGGGGACAACTTTTAAACTAGGCATGCCAGTAATGCTCGCATTACTCGTGCTTCACGTCAATTAAATACTATTAATAATGATCGATTCTTCGCTTTCAAGGGTAACTTTTTTAAATCTCTTTCATTCTACAAATGTTATAGTTTTTTTTTAAATACATGTAGTATATCAGAAGTTTAATCTAAGCCACTTTTGTAACATAGTCTGTAAGGATTGTAAAGGGTGGTTAAATTTCAAGGGGCGATGTTGAATGTGAACCACACCTAAACGTCAACGACACCGTTGGACTTCTTTCTTTGGGGTTATTTGAAAGAAAAGGTATACGTCGATAAGCCAGCAACAATTCAAGAGCTAAAGGATGAGATAATTCGGCACATTAACGGCATAGAACCTCAATTATGCCTCAGCATTTGGCCGATATTTTGTTCCATACGTAATTAAGCCATACCAATATTATCATAATAAAAAGAAATGACAAAATTTCCTAAAAAAAATTTATTTTATGCAAAATCCACACCGGCCTTGAACTTAACCACCCTTAAATTCATAGACTTAAATAAGTAAATAAAATTGTTCCACGAAGAAAAACCTTCCCCCAAAACCTAACCTAACCTGACTTAGAGCGTCCCCTCGCGGTTGTCCGGG
The DNA here is from genome assembly GCF_027943255.1 of Anastrepha obliqua. Lineage (NCBI taxonomy): Eukaryota > Metazoa > Arthropoda > Insecta > Diptera > Tephritidae > Anastrepha > Anastrepha obliqua. The sequence continues at coordinate 122,396,119 of NC_072892.1, forward strand.
AACTTTTTCATCCAGGTGCTACATTATTTAGTATTGAGAGCAAATCGAATAAAAAATGCCTGGCTTCACTCGGCGTTGCATTGCCAATTAATAAAACAAATTAAGCTGTGCTTAAAAGTTGCGCACATTTATTTAAACTCAAATGTGGAAAACATTTAAATCTTCTCGATTATACTAAAATTATATTGTAGAAAGTTCTGCAGATGTTGCTGCTTTACAGTATTTGGCTTGAATCAAAGTAGGTAGTTAAGCAGCGCTGCGGCAAATGCAGCTCAATTGTGCGATATAGGTACTATACTCACACACACATATGCACATACGTACGAACTTGACTAAATGCAAAAGCACATGCGTCTCAACACACACACACACGTACAAGGTACACACATACATACAAATGTAGCTACATGGAGGCATACTTACGCAGAGTATAAACAAAAGTAAGTGCGTCTGTGTGGTGCTGTGGGTAGGTAGATAGGTACATTTATGATAAACTCATCCATCTCCAATCCACTTACTCGTGCAAATATTTGCACAATTTATGGGAAACGGCGGTGTGAGCAAACTATAATATTTCCCTTCTCATCTTGCTGCTGATCATCACTGCAGCCCAATATTGCTCGTACATACAAACATATGTAATATATATGCTCTTCGATACTAGCATACATATGTATGCATGTATGTATGCACATGTCAATATACGACTTTCTTGCCAAAAATTACACACACACGTACACACGCACATACATAATTGTTTTAGTATTCTGGATCGTCCGAAGAAAACTTAAATCAATGTTCTCATATAAATTCAAAGCCGAAAATCATGCATCGGGATACGCAGTAGTAAGTATTCGCAAAATCTGGTTCGCTCTGAAATCACTTTCGTTGCATTTTTTTCTTGGGTGGAAACTTTAGGAGCAACGCAATGAGTAAATCAATTGTGTACATAAAATGAGATTAGCTGAAGTGCGGAATGAAAATTCGACTGCCTTAAAGGCTATCTGCCCACATATGCATGTGTATATGTTTAGCTCTTTATATGCTTGCTCGTCTCTACACATATACAGATGCATATGTATGTATGCATGTGTTTTGTAAGCGAGAATGCAATCAGAAGACCACATTGTTGGCCGCACTCGACCCGAACATTCATCACTCATACAAATATCAATAAAAATACGCATGAAGACAAACACACACACTCACCCATATGTATAAGCATACACACACACAGTCATACATACATAGGTATGTACTAGCATAACCACTCAACGAAATTAGATACTTGTCATGGGTGCTGGACATGCCCGGTTTAGGCCAATTGTTGAAATCGGAAACCAACTAACCGCCCGCTAGCCAGCCAACTAATGTCTATTCAGCCCGGAGTGGCGGTCTGTCAGGCAGGGAGGCAGGCAGAGTTCAATTGGAAAATTACGAAAAGCATTTGTTGGAGTGGATGCGTCAGCGGGGTGTGAGGAACACATCAATAATTTCATAAATGGACTTTGCCCGAAATGTAGACTGATTGAGCTCTTAATTGCTTAGCGGATGGGCCAACAAGCGCTGGAAGGCGGGCGCCATACATCGAATGTTGAACGAATAAGCGAATGTGCGATATTAATCCGAAATGTGTCCACAGGCTCCTACGGAATTGTGTATTGACAATTGTAGCGGTTATGATGTTGGCTATTGGTTCTACTGCCAAATTTCTAAAACTATTGACTGATACTGACCATTTTATATGTGCGAGTGTGTATGTATGAGTGTACATGTGTGTGTGTAAATGTTTTTCTGCACTCCTCTTTGTTACACTGATATTGGCCATGTAGTCCATTGCTGCTATTGGATACAATTTTGTTTGTTCAAAAATCTGCAGACCAATTCATTAGTGTAGCTAATAATCGTAGCGCATATCTTCCTCCGCTTCGTCGGAAATGTGCTATATTTCGTTCTTCAATCGCTGGGGAAAAAAGTCAACGAGTAATATTAATTTCAGGCATTGCCAAAATTAGGTATCCATATCGACTACTCTAAATTGGATGTAAATCTAGAAAAATTTAATAACTTACAATTGCACGTTAGGGGTGTTCTTAGGTTAAAATTTAATTTTGTAAAATAGTATTTAGATACATAAAATGACGCAAAATTAAATAGCATAAAATAATTGTTTGAGTTATGGAATCTTTATTTTGAGCTTTACGCACTGCAGTTTTCTAGTTCACAAGCGCCAAATATCATTGACATACGACGCCATTCACAAAAGTTATAAATCTTCTTTTGCGGTACATACAGGGTGGTCATATATTGTTTTTTTAATCATATACCGTATTATTTCGACAGTGACTCTTTCCCCTGGAAATCTTGAAAGTCACGAAATGAACGCTTAAACAACGTTGGTAAGGTAGGTGAATTGGTTGAAGTACAGTCTGTGTCAGAAGAAAAGAACCGTTTTTTTTCTTATAACTTCAAGATATATTTCGATCTGATTTTTGCTGCATAATGGTCCCACTCAAGGACTACGACGCCAGTGCTAACTCACGTTAGTATCGTTCGAAACCCTCCCGTAAACGCCACCAAACAAAAATGAGTGAGAAGTTCGCGAAGCGTTTTGAGGCGGTATTTTTATGCACGCATTCGAAAGGGCCAAAATTATCTTATCGGCTGCAAAAGTCTGAAAAAATCAAAAAAGTTGGTTGTGATGTGAAATCATCGGTATAAAGTGTACAAAAATGTTGATGACTTTTCCGAGCGCGGCTTGAAGCGAGTGACGACAAAACAACAGGATAAAGTGAACGTGACTACGCCAAGCACGATCAGTTCTTGCTAGAAAGGGAATAGATGTGAGTATCAACACCATCGAACGTCGACTGAAGGAGGCAAACGTATCCTACCGTCCCACATCATCAAAACCACTGCTCTCAGAAAAACACATTGAGAAACAACAAAAGAAGAAAATGGAGTCACACTATTGCACTGGCCTTCCATTTACCCAGACGCCAATCCCATTGAAAATGTGTGGAGAACTATGAAACGCATCTTGCCGGAAGGCCAGTACAGCGATTTAAAGCAACTCGTGCGTCAAGTTCGCAAAATCTAGTCCTGTTTGTCGACGAGCTACGCAGAAAAGCTAGTTCAAAGCATGAGGAAGATGCCAGGTGACAACGATGAAGACTATACGGCTTACTGAGCAATTGCGACTCGTAGTTTTGTACATACTTTCGTGTAAAAAAAATTTAAGTAGCACTAAAGCGCCTTTTCATATCACGAAATATTTAAACAATTAAAAAATAATCGATATTATGTGAAGTATGTGCCATTGGAATCTATAACTAAATAAATATAATATATATAAAAAATAAATATAACTATTGTAATAAATATGGAGTAATTTCAGACAGCATACGGATTCCGCTGACAAAAAATTCGAGTTCTTTCGAGTCCATAGTCCTCCTTACGGCTGTGATATCGACTCAAGTACCTTTCCTCCTTTCATAAGTCATGGAAGAAGTAATTATATCCATCCGGCCCATCCAGATTGAACTTATTTTCGTCACTAAATACTACTTTTTTCATTCGTTCATTCGGGATCGTTATTTGCAACAGAGCTCCTAGTCATGTGATCCCTTGCAAAATCGATGCGACGTTCTTTGCGAAATTTATTGAAAGGTGATTTTTCTTGTAATTTTTTATGCTTCGGATGTGGAGCTTTTCGAATAGCCCTTCGAAAGGGGGATTTGTCGGCTGCAACATTTCGCATTTATTAAATTTTTGCTATCCTAAGGATTTTGCGATGTTAAAGCCACCGTAATTCTGCCTTTGTAGTACTTCGCAGAAATCTTATTTTCAATATTTTGAGCGTAAAAAGGCAGTTCTTGCCTACATTCTTAATTTTCCAAAAACTTGCACATTTTATGAAGCCTTTTGACTCTTCCTTCACCGCTTCTATAAAACTGCGCACTTGCTAAAATCAAATACTACTTAAACAGCGCTTATCAATATCTCCCAAGCTCTCTAAATACTTTTTGTTTTGCCATATCTCTCCATGCTTACTGCAGATGCTAAACCCGCAGAGGGACACTTGAAACGGATGCGTGTTCAAAGACGTGTGTCATGCCGCTCGCCATATTCTCGTATGTAGAAGTAGGCAATGGGTTCGGTGGGTGTGTTGGTGGCTTCCGACTAACTTAATATGCTTTTTCCTCTTCACTTATATTTTAATTATGTTCGATTCCGCGCCGGCAGCCGTCGCCTGCTCGCTTTTTGTTAAAGCGTGTCACTTCGTCCGCCCGTCCGCTCATCCGCCTGTTTGTCAATTTTTCTCCCATTTCGCTGATTGATAGCCGCAACACATAATTTAGGCGCACAAGAATTTCTGCTTTGACGCAAAGGGGTGGCTAGTTGCTCTCTGTAGTCTATGTTGGCCCAACAAGGTGTGCCGGTCGTTTCAGTTCAAATACATACATACATATGTATTTGTATATGTATAAAGCGTATGAGCGGTCGTCGTTGTTCGTATTGAGAGGCTGGTGGCTTTCGTTGCAGCCGTTTTTTACGACTATTAGCGCTACTTCACTTAGGTATTGATGTGGTGGAGTGAGTGACGTGTGTCCTGCGGCCGATGCACGTTATTAGAAAACAATTTAATTAAATATTTACTAGAGCAGAAAAAAATAGACAACTTTGAAGAAGCGATAAAAAATGTACCACTGATTAGTAGCGATGCATGGGAATATTAATTTAATTACACTCACAATGTGGGAAACTTCGATCGTTTATGAATAATCTCTAAAAGCGACGATTTTGTTATATTACTCATTATTACGTTCAAGTTATACAAAAAAAGGGGTTAAATTTTGTTTTGGATATAACCAGTTTCTAAATTTATTCCCGTTGGGGGCTATATGTATATAGTTCGAAATGGTAGTTCTAATAGAGACATACATACATATATACATACATATGTACAGTTAAGGACACATAAATAGCACAATGTGTAGATTAATATTGTGTTTTTTCTTTTATTTGTTATAAACTTTGTTTAAATTGGACAATTTTAGATTTTAAATTTATGTAAAAAAATTACAGCTTATTTTGATTGAGGGTTAGTGGATTAATATTTACGTCCGAATTTAAGTGTGCTTTATACTGAAAGAGAGTGGACACATTTAGCTAATTTTTAATACTTCGGTTGAAGCTTGACTTTTATTTTCGTACTTTGTGTGCTTGATTCTTCATAATCAACCTATGGGAAGATCTAAAATTTTTGCCATCATTGCATTCTAAAATGCCATCATATTTGACACTTGTGCACTAGACAGCTGCAGTACAAACAAACAGGCAAGTAATGGAGCCCGTAAAGGTTAAAATAAAGATTTCCATCACTCAAACTAATTGTTGTTGTTTTTATTTAGTAAAATATTTCTGGACCGATTTGACAACGGGTGGCCTGGCGTTGCCATGCAGCAAAATCAGTTTTAAATGTCTACCATCCCATTCCGGCCGCTTGCCAGTGATGGTTTAAGGAGTTCATAATATATGGATCCCACCAGATTCACATAATAACCTTAGAAGCATGCATTTTTTTTTCGCTGTCGATGGACCGGGTTCACCTTGCAGGCTCCAACATTTTCGACGGTTAGGTTACCATAATAGATCCATTCTTCATCGCCAGTGACGATGCGATGCAGAAAACCTTTTTTTCTGCCGTTCAAGAAGCATCTCACACGTCACCGAACGTCTCTCGATATCCCTCTCCTTCAATTGATGTAACACCCAGTTACCCGCTTTCAGGATCATTCCCAAGGCGTGCAAACGGTTACCGTCTGTCAACATCCAACTCTTTAGACAAAGAAGAGATTATCAAAGTCAAAGAAATTATTAAAAAACAAAATTGGAAGATTAATTTTGCACCACCTTGTATTTTAGAAAAATGGGATGTGGTTAACACTGCACTCCAGAAAAAATAGATCTTATATAACGCATGAGCGAAAATAGTAACATCCAAACTGAAATATCGGTAATAGGGCTTTGCTCTCCAAAAATGCTCTTTTTAAAAGTCTAAGGCCAAAAAAAATAGATTTTAGATACCGGATTTTTTTAAGTAAGCTGGATAAATACTGCTCGAAATAAGTCAAGAATTTGGCCTATATATTAGTTTGGGGAAAAATAAATACATTATTTTCTCGGTAGGTGGCTGTAGTGCTCGATATCTCGGAGAGTATCGATCAAACCATTCAAAGTTTACGCTCGCTGTCGAGGTGACACCACCCAAAAAGTCGGGATTGGAGATGTCAAATATCATATTGAAGCTCATTTGTTTTTACGATTCCAAGGGAACTGTCCACAAGGAGTTCGTGCCAACGGGCCAAACCGTCAATGCAATTTTATATATTGCCGTTTTGAAGCGTTCGTTGCATCGCACTCGTCGAATTAGCCCTGAATACCGCGAAGGAGGAACCTGCGCTCATTGCATGATAATGCGCCATCTCATCGATCCACTCCTGTGACGGTTTTTTTGACTAGAAATCGCATTTTAACCATCAATCACTCACCGTGTTCCTCTGATATGGCCTTTTGGCCTCTACCTATTCGGAAAATAGCACTTGGCCATGAAAGGTGTCCGTAGAGGCCATCAAAAAGGCTTGTACATATCCTGAAGGACAAACGCTTTAGATCGCGCAAAACAAAGTATCGAGGCCAGAGGGGACTATTTTGAATAAATAAACTCGAATTTATCAGAACAAAGCTCCTGTCGTTTCTACCATATTTCAGCTCAGACTAGTTTATTTTGGAGTTTGCCTTGTATAGTATATGAATGTATTTGTTATGTATAACTTTATGTATCAGGTCCTTCATTTGTAGCTGGCTTAGCATTAGACGACGCGACTTTTTAATTACATGTTAATTCCAAGGCTGCAATAGTATTTTTTTATAGTTGTAGAATGATGACCTTGCCAATTCTGTTTCTGTTTTAATTTCATTGGCGCAGTATTGCTCATTAGTCCAACATCCAAGGTATCTAAATTTGGGGACTCTTTCTACGGCTTCACCCTGGATTGATAAAGTTAAATTTTTGTGAGTATTTCTTCTGCATACAGCCATGGGTTTAGTTGTGGTCACATCCGTCTTAAGGGCCTATTTATTGCCGTATTTGCCAATTTTACTTATCTAATAGGCTTTGTAGATCTTTCATATTGTGTCAAAAAGTGTCGTGGCATCAGCATATCTGTTGTTTTCACAGGCTGGGATTGACCGACAGGAAATATTAACCTTCCGTCAGGCGCAACTATCAGGCTGTGAGCTTCGGGCGCAATGTGCCTAAGTGGCACACTTTTAAAAACACATAATAAAAGTATAATTACATAGTTTATACATATGGGAAATACAGAAGTGGCATTAAGGGATATGAATAAGAAATAAATCTAAATATTTTCATAAAAATCCGTTTATTTGACAAAAATTTATCAGTTACAAAAGATAGTCGTAAATTACGGCTGAAAATAAAAAGTTAAAAGAGTCAACCGAAAATAGTTTACAAAAAATGAAAGAATCCAATAAAAATTCAATTTGTTGTAAATATAATGATCAAGAAAACTAATTAATTAGAGGTACAATAAAAATATAAAACTCAAACAATCCTTTTATTGCGCTTGTTTTAGGTCTCTTCGGATAGAGTATTTTCGTCCTCTGGAGTATAACACCGTTCACACATCATATACGCGTGGGATAAACAAAGTGGTGATTTACATTTCTTGCATTCGTGATTCGTCAGTCTTCTCAAACCAGTTTCGCTAGTGCAAGTTTAGCATTGTCTTCGTTTAGGGGGCGGAGAAGGGCTTCGTTCATTTGGAAGTGAAGGTCGATATTTTTTTAACCTTATTTGAAGACTGAACGGTATTCCGTGGGTTTTCAAACTTCTTCTACGTAACTCCTCGATTGTCAGTTCATGAGCCAACTTTTTCAAGAAAAGCCTTCTACGCAGTGGTTCTAAGTTATTACTGAGGTATATCACTTGAGAGTTAATACCAGCGACATTCAGCATTGTAAAAAATATAACCATTGGCCAGCGTTTGATATTTCGTGATACATTGTACGTTGCACACATTTTATCTACAGTATCAACGCCACCTTTCGTTGAATTATAAAACGAGATGATTTCTGGTTTATTTTCCTTGGAATCGAGATCAATGTTCTTGTTGTCATGAAGAGTCGATACGAGAATAACATTCCTTTTAGAACGTGGAACATATGAAACCAAAGTTTTTCCGTCATTGAACCTAAACAAACTTGTGAATTGTTGTCTTCCCTTAGTAGCTACAAAGTAGGTGGCAATTGTCTTTTATTTTTTCTTACGTTCCAACATAGGATAGTTTTTTTTGTTTCAGTTCGTCAACTAGATCCATATCAGTAAACCAGTTATCGCCTGTTTTATTGCGTCCAGTCCCAAAAAGAGGCTCAGACATTCTCAAAACTACGTCCCTTGGCCTGTTGCTAATAGAAAAGGGCCCCTCTGGTTGCCTTCCAGCATAGATTTCCATATTGTATACGTAATTCATTTTCGCGTTGACGAGAGCAAAACACTTGATGCCATATTTATTTGGCTTAGATGGTATATACTGTCTAAAGGGACAGTTTCCACGAAAACCGGATAGCATTTCGTCTATAGTCATATTTTCCCCAGGAATGTAATTATCTTGGCAACTTCTTATGAATTTCTCGAAAATGTCTCGAACTGGAGCGAGCCGATCCAGTTCTTTTCTTTCATCTCTTATACATTCGGTTAAATCTTTCAATCCCATCATCGTCTATTCCCCAAAGTTCTTCCAGATATTGACGATTCCCCCTATATGCTCCTGCAAGGTATAATAACCCAATAAAAGCTCGTATTTCTATACGGTCAGTGGCAATAAAAGCTCGTATTTCTATATGGTCAGTGGGTTTAATGTCCCTTTCTCTAGAAAAATTGCTTCTAACGGTCTCAATGTTTTGGTTGGTGTTTTATGTTTAATATTTCGTCGGTAAAAATATCCAGGTAAGTGAGTAATTATGTTGTGAGGTCCTCTGCGTGCATTTCGCAGAGGTGGATTTTGATTCCACTTACTGATCTTATCTTCTCCTAAAAAAAAATGTATGTATCCAGAATTTTCATCATCTAGGTCGGTCTCATCATCCTGCTCTGTCTAGGAATTTTCACCCCGTTCTTCTACCTCGTCATCTAAAGCAACATCGCTTTCCTCCCCAAATTCGTCTTCCATTGTGGGATCGTCGTCATCAGCCACCAGCAAATTTATAACTTCTTCCACTTCTTTCGACTCATTTAAATTGAAGTATCGACGAGACATTCCTGTCAAGAATATGAAACAAATTAAAACATAAAACCTTTGTAACGAGTTTGGGCGCAATGTGCCCTGCAGGCCACATCAATAAATCAGGTTATTTTCAACTAACTATTAAATATTAATAAATTATTTAGTATTAAAAAGGGGCAGTAGTTAATTCGAAATCAGTAATTTTGAAAATACTTACTTTAAAAAATGTGATGAGTTAGGGCGCAATGAGCTTCTCCGATCAAACTGCGTATAACTTCACTTTGGGAAGGGAAAACACAAACTGAGTTAATTTGATATAAAGAGCACACCATAAGAAGCAGCTATTGAGCAAAAGAGTAGTAAACGGTAAAAAATAATAGAGTGAGACAAAAAAATGTGTGAGCTGTGCCTCACAGATCGGGTGCGCCCGACGGAGGGTTAAGGAAGCAATTAAAATGGGTAACTGGATGGAGTCTCAGATGAAAGTTGACGCTTCAAGATCCGATAGTTTACTGCCCGAGCTATGTTTCAACTTGTATGTCGAATATATTTGGAGTGTTCGAGAGAAATATTATCTACAAAGCCTATAAGCTATTGCGCATATGCAACAGATTATATCCTTCTCCATTGCTGCAATCCTATAAAATAATCGAAGTCCCACCTGGATGGAGAAACCACTAAATCCTTTAAACTGATTAATATGACGACTTGGGTCTTAAAGTTGTTTTCTAGAACACATTTAATTATCTCCTTAAAATGGTTTATGACTTTTATATAATGCAAGTACGAGGGTTGAACTCTTAAACTCACAGTAAAAAAGTCACTGACATGAGGACAATGAGAAATAAAAGAGCATATTGCTATACCATCATTTTCCCAGCATTGAACGCATGAACATTGAAAACTGTAATAACAATAAAAGCAACATGAATTACCACCTACCAACGCTGAGTGTTGACTAATTGCAACAACTGGTAGTGACTGGCAAAGATGCTTCCTCGCTTGCTTTGTTGAAAGGATGGATGAACACACGCGCCCGGAAGCAATTCACCTGCAATTAAAGTGTCACATTATGCACGAAATACAACGAATACAACAAAAACAATTACGAAAACACGCACAACAATTTAGTGCAGCATAAAAAGGTCACGTGGCAGATTGGTCGATTTGCTCTGTGCCACAACTAGAACAGCACTGCCAACCAACCACCCACCGAAGTAGACAACACAGCTGTAATGAATTGTGGCCGAGAAAGTTTTGTGGTTGAAATGCATGCTTCGAATTCTCAGCTGTAATGCTCTTGTTGTAATTGTTGTTAGAGTTGATGACGACGATGATGATGATGGCCATTACATGTGCGAATATGTTGATAGCGAAATGTGGAACGATTTGTTGCTGCTTTGCTGCTATGCTGTTGCTGTGATTGTGTTCTATGTTTGCATTTCGGTTTAAAGACATTCGACGCACATGTTGACGCATTCTAACTGTGGCCATAGCACATGAAAACCCAGGAGAGCGCCATGAAAACCAGTGGCCCACCCTTGAAGGTTGCCGGTGATTTTTAAGCTGCTGCGGGCGTCACAGCTACTGATTTTACTCTAAAGAAACTTCATTTGTTATTCTTTTGCTTCGCCAAACCTTCGATATGCAGCACGACTAGAGGCATGGACGCGGGCGGGCGGGCAGTTAGTGGTTGGATTGGCACTGTAACTTCAAGACTGGCTAATGAAGGCAAATCTCGGTATTAATTTCAAACGAATTTATTTTGATCCCAAGATAAGCCGGCATTTCAACGGCTTTTCACAGCAATCACAACAATGGTGACGATGGTGGCGGTGGTTATTCGATGTTTGAGTTCAGTGCAGAAGTTATTGAGCGCTGACAGGTCACGCTGCTTCCAGGCCACCACCATATAGCCGCGTGTACATGTTTTGGCAAAGTGGCGCGACCGCGGGTATAGAACTCTCCACACTTCACTCCACTTCAGTGAGCTTTAGCATCTGAGTGTATTATACAGACTTATTGAATACTCGCACTCCCAACTGTGGATGGTGTCGAATGGTGGCATGGATGTAGAAAAGTGGCTATTCATTGGGGTGGAAAAGCGTTTGGCATTTGCCATTTGCCGTTTGAGTTGTTTTGATTTTAAGCGTAAGCCTTTGAGCGTTGAATTCACGTTTTACGTGGCAGCTTAAATGCCTGCAGGCGCCCGAGCGCTGGCAAAAGAATCAACTACCTGCCCACCATAGAGAATGTTGAGATTTGTTGTGCGTGACAAATTTTGAAAAGTTTCTTTGTTTGATACTTGCAAAGATGATAAAAGGTTGTGGTTGATGTAAAATACGGTGTTAAAATATTTTTGGCAAATTATTGCAACAGTTGTGATTATTTTGAACTGGTTTCTCATATTGAAAACCTGGTGTATGGAATTCTGTTTTTTAAAGGAACAAAATTTCTTGGTTGGAATTTAACCTCTCACTATTTCTACTTGTTTGAAAGGCTATGTTGTTGTTAGTGTGTTGTTGGAAAAAAGTAAAATCATAAGTTTTCATATTTTATTCTATTCAGCAACCTGTTGCAAAGCAAAACCTGTATATACATATATATATAATTGGTCCTTTTGTGTGTTTGACCGAGCTCCTCCTCCTATTTGTGGCGTGCGTCTTGATGTTGGTCCCCACAAATGCAGGGACCCGCAATTTCAAGCGGACTCCGAACGGCAGATCTTTTTTATGAGGAGCTTTTTCATGGCAGAAATTCACTCAAAGGTGTGCCATTGCCTGTCGCGTATACTTGGGCAATAGAGATCATAAGGCGTGCTGATGAACGCATTCAGCGGTTCAATCGGTAGGCGTATTCAAAATGGGGCGAATGACTTTGCATCATGTTCTTTAAAGTCCGAAATTGTCAAACGTCCATCAACCTGAGTGATAGGGTATGGAGGTGGCAGAAAACGGTCGTGAAGAATCATATGCAGATCACTCCGGCGTGCGCTGCAGCACTTAGGTCAAGCTCCATATGCAGCTTAGCAATCTGTTTCTTCATAGTATCTTGTGCTGGAGTGGGACGTACGTTAGATGGTGTAGTGTTCGACATAGCTTCATCCTCATCATCGCTGATCACAAGAAGCTGATTTTGAATTATGTGAAAACAGTGAAGGAAATGGCCGCGCTAATATTTTGTAGTTATGATTTTAGCTTATTTTATAAAGAATTTCACTGTTTCAGTTTTTTATGCTATTAATTGTAACAATAAACTTTATATAAAAAAGTATTTTCTTAAAAAAAATATATTTAACCTACATTTTGAAGGAATGCTAAAGTAGACCGAACTTTTCTCTCAGTGGATTCCCCGAGAAGCCGTTCAATTTCATGTTTAATGTGATATATTAACTCTTCTTTCTTCGGGAATTTTTGCTTCGCAGTATTCCATAATTTTATCACATCGTCGTGGCAGGACTTCTTCGCCTTATAGACGTATCTTTTGACGTATGCGTTATAAAAATCTTGATAACTCATTTTAAATTAGTAAGAGCATGAACTGAGACGAGTAAAACATTTATAAGAATAAACAAAGAAGGTTGGAACCTGTCAGTGTGTCGCTGCCACTTAGCTCGTACGCTCTTGTTCATCGAGTCGCGCGTTCGGCTGATAGTGGCACGAAAACAAACGACGGGCTACACTGTACTGTAAATTCAGATTAAATTGAGCTATTTGGTATAAAGCAAATATGGTGGTTTGACAGTAGTAATGTACATATAACGTCGAAGTATGAATGAAATTATTTTCTTTCGAACGAATTATTGAATGATCTTAATCATACTACGATTACGCTTAAGATTAAATCTTAAGCTTGTACAATCTGTATAATGGACCAAAATAGTATAATTTTTTTTTGTTTCAATTAGAAAAAAAATTGCGTGATATTTGCCGAGACCCCCCCTCTCTCCAACGTAAGATTAGATGAGATTTGACTCGACCCCCTCCCCCCTTAAGCATCTCACGTAATTTATGGACGCCCCCTAAGGTGTAAATAAAACTAAGTATACACGTGACATTCATTCACAATTCGCTAGAAAAAGTCTGCGTACTAGGACCCAAAAATTATCAAGAGCTTTTTTGGTTTTAAATTTTATATAAAAATTAGTAATTAGTTGAGTAGTCTTTACATTGCAAAACTTCCATTAGACCTTTTGGCATTGAATCGACAAGCTTGACAGTTTCCGCCTACAGCCACTCATTGAAATAAACGTCTGCTTCCTATTCACCAGTTTGGTTTCAGAAAACATCACTCAACGCTCGATCAAACACACAGAGTTGTAAGCACCATCGAAAGAGCTATGGAATAGAAAAAAGGGTATTCAGCCGATTTTCTTGATGCATCGCAAGCTTTCGACAAAGTATGGCACGAAGGGCTCCTCCAAAAGCTCAAGTCCATGCTTCCAACACTATACTGTGAGGTGTTCTCATCATAGGTACTTAATGATAGGTACTTTTACGCAAGGCACGAAAATGCATAGTCGCCTCCAAAAAATTTAAACGTAGGCATTCCACAGAGATAAAGATAAAAATATCTGCCGTTCGGAGTCGGCTCAAAACTGTAGGTCCCTCCATTTGTGGAACAACATCAAGACGCACACCGAAAATAGGAGGAGGAGCTCGGCCAAACACCCAAAAAGGGTGTACGCGCCAATTATATATATATATTCCACAGAGAAGCATTTTCGACCTACCATGGGCAAATCAGCAAGTAACCATCACATTTGGGGATGACACTTGCAGTCGATAACACTATCGAAAATCGACAGGGGTTAACAATTGTGGAATAAAACTAAACAAAAGTTAGTGGCTTTCTCTAAAACAAACGTTACGTATAAGTCAATCTTCAACGATACGTCGATAAACCCATACGTGGACGATACCAAATATCTGATGCCAAACTGCGCTGTGAAGCTCACGTGAAAATAAAACGGGAAGAGCCTGGCTTTAAATTAAATAAGCTCAAGCTTACTAATCGGCAACAAATTACTTATTTATAAATAAATACTAAGACCGGTTTGGACTTACGGTATACATGCCTCACTATATAAGGAACAGCGACCTTCATCGTGATCTTGGCATACCCACTGTGGCTGAAGTAACGAAGCAATTTGCCATAGCTCCTAATAGCAATTAAACAGCATCCATCTTACTTTTGCTGAATTCTTCTCAAAGACGTTTAACACGCTCAACGGTAGCAGTACTCGTACTTATGGAGAGCGAGTAGCCATTATAATGTAAAATGCTTCTTGAAACAAGTTAAAGGGTTACATACATATGTCTGTCGAGCGGGATTTTTGAATTTTGAAAATTTTTGCAATTTACGGCATTTAAAAAAATTATGCGTTTTACGTCATATATGTCACACTCTTATTATGTTTATAAAAATTTTTAATAGAAATATCAAAAATCCACTCGACAGACTATAGAGAAAACACTTTCGAATATTTTAAAAACCCGCATCAAAAAATATTAAAAACTGTATGAGTTATCATGCAGACCGTGTCGAAACAAGTAGTTTCGAGAAAAACGAGTTAGACTTTCAAGTGCATTACGCTGGAGGTCGCGTGAATTTAAAGCAAAATTTGAAATTAATTTTTTAATTTATTTTAATAACTTACGCCTAATCTCCCATTCCAGCTTCATCTTGTGTGCCTTCCTGATCAGTAAGCAATTGTTGTTGTTTATTCTTTTCCAGTAGACGAGATGTTCTGGCCCCTTTTGTTGCTTTCATAGCCTTGAGTCGTGCGTATTTTAGCCGGTTCGAATTTTCTCCGAGACAATAATTTTGTATCTATGGGGGATTTTTACAATCGACTTCCACAGAAATACGCCTAAAACTATAAAGAATAATAATCTGTAAAAAAATCGATGTTTTGAAAATTCTGGACGTATGTAACCCCTAAAATCAAAGATCTGCAATGCCAGCTGTCTGTTATTATCCTGCTGGATAATGGACCATTTACTAAACCCAATTCTTCAGCGCTCTGTTAGAAATTAGACTTTAAAATGTTAAAATAAATTTTTTTGCCCCGTAGTCAATTCAATAAATTTAATTCGGCCACCTCCTTTACTAAAGCCTTGCATCCCCATATGATTGCTCCACTACCGGCATGCTTCACCGTAGGCATCAAGTCCTTTCACCGTACAATCAATGCAGATTGACTTATTATGATTTTCTTTTATATTTGTAGCAAATTGTTATACTGAAAGAGTTGGATTTTGTTGAACATTCAGTAAACCGCTGTGCATTTCCCGAGTTGTTAATCTCGATTGCCGTCCTGAACGCGCTCGGGGGACAAAACCACTTGTGGATAGGAAGCTTTTTTCACGCTTTTAATACAATAATGCTTTCTTCCAACAGTTTGGGCGATTTTTCTCTATGTTTTTCGTACTTTGACAATATTTTCCTAATTTATATGTACCATTTAAAAAAATTGCTCTTCTTTTAAGCTGTGTAAAAAATTCTTGTCGATATCTATTTATATATTGTACGAGTATTAGTAATCTCATTAGACGATTTCTTTTACTTAGGGAGGCATAATATATGGTTTCATATTTTTTATACAATTTTTAATTTTTTCATTTATGACGTACTTTCAGTAAACGACCGATATGTACATAGAGTATATTTATGTGGAATACAGACAATTGGAGCCCCCGAAATGTCATTTATACAGATTTGACAAATACTATACCTTAATAGTTGCATTTTATGTACTTTTAAATCGTTTAAATAATTGGCAAAGGAGGCAAACTTATGCTAAAAAAAACTCTATGTAAATAAATTAAATCTATGAGATTATGGCTCATGCCCTCAACATGCCGGCGGGCCTGCAGCAGCTCTTGCAGTTTTCCCATCGTAACCATAACTTGGTCAAACAGCCCGCGAATGCACTGTTGGTGACCCGAACGGTTTGGGTCGGTGTTTTAATTCTATGCTGGTTGCAGGATCTTGTCGTTTTCTGTACTCGATGCGGTTGTTCGGGCGACGTTGAGTATAGTATTCGCCTTACGTATACTGTTTGGCCTGCGCTCTGGTGGTGTAGATGAGGATCGGTGCCGCGGGGTATGATGGGCTAGGCCGAAACGCCGACAGCTATCCGGCGAGGCACAGGCACCAGTTGCGTATGAAGAAGCATTTTTTGAAGTCCGGAGTTTTGTTATGTTGCCTGTGATGGTTCCGCTTTGGGTGCGAATGTCTACTGCGCGAACATTTTAATCGGAAGCAGGGTGGAGTTTCACGATTCGTTCTATTCGTCAGTCATTGGGAGGTAATAGGTTGTCCTTGACGGCGACTGATTCTCCTTCGCTCATGTTGTTTTCCTTCCATTCTTCCTTCTTTTTCATTAAAAGCCTTCGTGGAGATCTTGAAGATATTCAATATACGAGCGTTTGCTGAACTAGTGATGAAGCACCCTTTTTTTGTTATGCATAGAAATCAAGTAACTTTTATATTACAAGAAAATAGCTTACATTTGCTGTGTTCAAAATGATTGGATTGCGTGTCTTCTGTCAGGTTCAAAGGATACAAAAAAAAAAAAAAAGATTTGAAGTGGTCGTAGATAATTACAATAGGCAAGTGCACTTAATGTTAATATGGGAAAATTATACAATTTTGAAAAACTATAAAACATGAGTTAGATGCGCAGCGCGATGTCTTTGGCGTGATGTGACGGCGTGTGGCATTCGTGGTTAGATGCACTTGTTGTGCCGCGTGCCCAACACGCGCCACCTGCATTTCCATATGTATGTATGTATTTGTACGTATTGGCAGGCGATCAGAAGCAGCGTCGAGGTAAACAATTTTCGAAATATTTAAACTTGAAATGCGATAATCAACACACAACCGCTATTGATGTCAATCTTAGAGTAAAATACAAAAATTCATTATTCACTTGAAATATATCAAAGAAAAAGTTTATTCACTTATGAATTTGCGCAAAGTCGCGTGGGAATTAATATTCAAACAATAATTAAAGAGTTTTTTAAAAAATGCATTCTTTTATAAATTCGCTTTTGTTTATGTTAATTGTTTTTTATAACCCACATATATGTGTTTGTATGTACGTATATAGGTACATATATACATAAATGAATGAGTACGCCCTTATAAAGATCTTTTGATAAATTCATTTGTTGATATTTACTGCTTTGTTTTAAAACTATTAACTGTTACATCGCAATGCAATATTTATTTTAGAATTTTTGTTTTATTGCAAAAACCGTTAAGCAGCAGACAAACAAATTATTGTTTTCCTTTGGTTTTTACTTATTTAATATTCAATGCCAAGTTTACACAGCAGCTGGCTTTCTTATAAAGACTTGTATATAGGGTGGAGTAGGGCGGAGTAAACAATTTATTTGGAAGTTAAAACACGTAAGCATTCCATTACCTTTGTCCGTCTTGAAGGCTGAAATTATGCTTATGAACTTTGACCTTAAGCGTGACAAATAAAGTAGAGACTTTCAACTATAGTTCTATTTACTGATGATAGAATTTAGCGGGCGGTTAATATTCAGACCTGAAAGCTTTGTAGGGAGTCTGAATGTTGATCTCTCGTCAACGCAGCTGAAGAGAAGGGAAATTGGATTTCCTCGCAGATGATTCCTCCACTTATTTTTAAGTTCAACTTCGTGTTTCAAATCGGTGCTGCACTACGCTCATACACTTCCCTTTACCGATTCCACCCGATGGATGGATAGCAAGGACGGTGACTTGCTGAAATCGACCCCACTAACCATTTATGGCGAGGTGCAACAGTTGCGAACGTCTGTGGGAGAGAGTTCGGAAAGGTACTAGGTGGAGAGAAGTATATTTATACGCGCGAGTGAGGCAGAGGGGGTTAAGCGGCATAGGTATGAAAGGCATAGGTGGGAGAAAAAGGTTACGAGTGCACTTTGGCTGGGTGGGACTAAAAACCTGATTGGTGTACCAAAGATATTGGCGAAATCGATAAGCCAGCAACACCAATGTTCTTGTAATAGTGGGCAATGCCAAAAAATACTGGGCCATATGCAGTGAGGCGGTCGCCATAGCCGAAAAGATTGCTGCGTGACTACCACTCGGAAGTGCGTAGGCTCGATTTGCCATGCACGAAGCGCCAAATGATAGAAAAATTATTTTCTAATAGCGACAGGCAATGTCAAACTTCTGAGTGTATTTCTGCCATGAAAAAGATACTCATAAAAAAGATTTTCCGTTCGGAGTCGGTTTAAAACTGTAGGTCCCTCCATTTGTCGAACAATCTCAAAATGCATGCCCCAAATAGGAGAAGGAGGAGATTGGCCAGATACTTAACATAAGTTTACGCGGCAAATATTTGTTTTTGTATATTCAGGGAGGAATGGAATGGAATCAGGAGCGTCCGCCATCTACTTGTATCTTATAAACCCTATTAATGGGAACCCAGTTCCTCCCAAGCGCTGTAAAAGTGCCAGGTGGCTCCGACGAGTGGTTGGTTGTGTATGTAGCAGAGGTTTGGAAGGGAGCCAAGTTGGAGGCATTCAACAACAAGGATTTGTTCTTTTCCTTTGCGTCCCCGTGTCCTCGTAGCAACCTGTGCTCCCAAGGAAATGCAAGAGGTCCTCCCCTACTGAAACGCAAACTTATCCACGTACAACTGGAAGGCAGTTGAGGTTGAACAGTCTGAGGTGCCCTTTCGGAAAGCGCTGTTTTTGCTAAGCGCGGGCCATAAACTATGGCTTCCAAAATGTAGGTCTAAAAGTATATTAAACCTATGCAAAAGTGGTGACTGCTGAAAATTCCGAGGTGCTGGAAGAAAATAAGCACATGTCAATGCCGAAAGACTTACAGTTTGGTGCTTATATACATATTTACTTAAGTGCTCACAATTTCTACATACATTTTTAATGTAGATAAGCAGGGTGTCTTTGTACTCATAAATGAGCAAACTTTCATGCTCAAGAAAGAAACCGCAGGTAAACAAAATTTTGTATTGTAAAATGTTTTTTAGCTGAATAGCTCCTAACCTAGCAATCCGCTCACAGAATATTGCTAATATAGATTTTAAAAAAGTCAACTAACTTTATCAGTCTTCACTGTGGAATCGGTAGTCGGAGCAGGGATTTGCTCTAAATCTCTAAATTTATCGATTTCCTTAAAACTGCCGAATACTGCTAGATTTTTTTCAGGCAGAAGTCTTTGCGATTCAGTAGGCATTCATAATGCTTAGGGAACTTGAAGGTGACATACACATTTTTTCCGATAGTCAAGCCTCGATGAAAGCTCTCACGACGCTAGGCTGCAGATCCCAACAGGTCAACTCCTGTAAGAAGGAGATCAAATATATTGGGTATGCTTGTAAAATTTCTCTAATCTAGGTTCCACGAAATAGGAACAAATAGGGAAATGCCGATTATCGGCATAGCCCTGATTGTTGTTAAAGGAGAATAGCACAATTTATCTCTCAGAAAAGCACAGATGAGATGGAGCTCCATTTCTTCATGTACTATTTCGAAAGCCCCTTGGCCCCAGTACAATAGACGCAGTAGTCAGGAAGTTCTGATAGTTCCACGCCATTCCAATTCCAAACTCATAGCGATACTTACATGAGACGATCGGCACTCACGTAGAAAAGTTGGGTTTACCTTTTAACTCCCATTGCAGGAGCTGTCCAGGTTTGGCTAAGTCCCATCAATATTCTTCATTACATCAACAGCTCCGACTGGATGTAGACATTTGCTTGTTGGAGATCCCGTGATGGGGTCTATGACTTTCAATTCCTTCCAAAAATAGTTTGAAACACAGTTTTGAAATGCACATCGAATAGTTAGTTTTAGAAATTGAAAAAAGCTTTGTTAACACCCTGTACTTTTATATGTACATCTAACAATTAACGAGCTTGTATGCATTTCTTTCACGCATCAGCAAATCTCATCAATTAGAACTCCATTGACAATATCGTCTAAATAATTTTGTGTTGTGCAATCGATCGTTTCATCATCAGCGATAGAAGCAGTACTAGCAATAAACGAATATAAGCTGCAATTTCCGTTTTTTGTGAGCGTCCCACGCATGCACCCATATATTTACATACATACATACAAATACATTAAGTGAATTTTACAGCTTCTCATATGCGGCGGTACACTTCAGCTCAATGAACCACTCACTTGAATCCCCGCTCCGATGAAAATTTGCGGATCGGTCTGTGCAATTTCAGGTCGAATCGCAACAACCAACCCTCTGCGGCGATTCCGGCACCACGCAAATGCCATTTATATTCATAATATTTATATTCACAGTTTGTGAAGTGCCACTTATTTTTTACTCACTCAAATACATATCCATATATATATGTATGTATGCATGTATGTATGTACGTGCATGAGTTTCCGACTGTCCGAGAAACAAAGTGCTCCCTGTGACTGTGCACTCATCTTAACTGATGTGATTGCGTTCGTCAAACTTGCCTGACACTTTCGTCAAGCGTGTCACGGTGATGTTGTCCACTTCTTCAAGTCAAGTGAACATTTTTTTTATTAATTTCAATTTCTTAACTTCAATGAATGATTTGAAGTCTGTTTTCAACTGTACGAGGGTTGCTTTATATATTTTGCGCCCAATAGAATACGGTAAAATAATAACGAAAATGGCTTTATTGTGTTTCAAAATATGCTCGTTGGAAATCAATACACTCTTGTATTCGCTTGAACCAATTTTCGAAGCCCTTCTCGCACTCTAAAGTGGATGCGGCCAAAAAAAGTTGATTAAAGGCTGCAACAGCTTCTTCAGGCGTTAACAAACGTTAACCTCGCATTTTATTTTTGATGTTTTGATGTCCGGGAACAAAAATAAGTCATTAGGTGTCAAATCAGAGCTGTAAGGTGGAATTCTAATATATTAATTCTACCTTTTGAGTGCTTAAAAACTCTCTTGCGGGAGTCGATGCGAGAGAGCTCAGAAGGGCGATGAATGATTCGTCTTCGGTGGTTGGTTTTCCCTAATTATTCGAAAACTTCTGGCAAACAAATGGTTACTTATCACTCAGAATTGGCTGTGTTAAGTTTCTCTTGTGGTACGGTTGCAGCAGGACCAGATTTTCCTTCGGAAATAGGTGACCATTTGCTTTGAGGTGCTATGTACTTCTGCGAACAATTCTTGTTGAATTAAGCTCGCCTTGGAGCACCCATACAATCGATTGCTGGTTTATTTCCAAGTCTCGGACCTAGCACATAGATGGCACTCGTTTTATTGCATAGACATATTACCTACAGCTATACAGCTGTTAAATTTCATGATATTTTATTCATTGGTCCGTGAGTTATTGAGCTAAGAGTGACGTTACTTTTGTTATTTTCACAACAAGGGATCAAAAAGAATTTCGTGTTTTAATTTTACACCTCTTCTTGATGGGGGGAAATACCGAAGCGATAGCTTGAAAAGTGATATGGCCACTCCGCTCCATCAGAAACAAACAATAAAACGATGGTTTACTGACTTCCAATGTGGTTGTCCAAATGGCCTCTGGCCGTAGCATCAAAAAAATTCACAAAATCGTTTTGAATGATCGAAAAGTGAAGTTGCGTGAGTAAGCTGACATTGTAAAGGTATCAAAAGAACGGGTTGGCTTAATATTGCATCAGAATTTGACTATGAGAAAGCTCTGGAAACGTGTTGATGATGGCAAAACTACATGAATTGAACTTCGAGTTGCTCCCACATCCACCGTATTCGCCAGCTTTGGCTCCTAGCGACTACTGGCTGTTCGAAGACCTAAAAAAATGCTCGCCGGTAAGAAATTTCGCTCGGTTAAAGAGATTATCGCTGAAACTGAGTCCTGTTTTGAGACAAAAGATAAGTTGTTCTACAAAAATGGTATTGAAATGTTAGAGCGGCGCTGGATCGATTGCGTTGTTCTCGGTGTAAATTACATTGATAAATAAAGCTAAACTTGAACAAAAAAAGAAAGCCTTTGTTGGGCCACGGACTTCTGAGAACATTTGTTATGTATAGATCCAAAATTTGTCACTTGTTAGGATGTCTTAGTCGTTCTTTGACCCAACGCGACTGAATCTCTTCCACATTTTTGTACACCAATCGATACGACTCCGAGTCCTTTTTTGGGCAATGGTCAAATTACGCCATATCCAATGAGAACAAATTTTCTTGACGACCAACTGTTCATGCCAAAGTTCAATATTGAATGTACTTATATAATGGTCCTAATTAGTAACTATGGTCCTACTAGGATACTATAGTGGCCCTATCCAAGGACCGTCCCAAAGCTGCCTCTATCTCACGCTATGTCACATGATCACCTTGGGATATCAATTGACGCATATTATCGAATGTTCCAGGATCAGTAACCACTTTTGGGCGGCTTTCACGAAATTCATCCTGCAAGGATCGACGGTTAGCGTCTTACTTTGGCTAAGTGTGATGCTTCAACGAAAGTATTGGAAACAAGTTATTCAATGCACTCCTGTCTCAATAATCCATATCGAAGATCATAATAAATCATGGCACGAAATTTTTCAGATTTAATGCCGTCTATTGTGCGAGATGAATTCTTCAACTAACTGAAAAAAGAACAAATAAATCTCGTAAGTGAAAAGGTTATATGCAAGTTTATGCCAACAAATACCAAACTTTTCGATAGAAATACCGAATTACAGATCATCTCACTTAGTGCCGCAAATACGCAAAATATTAAACGCAACCCACGTATGAAAAATGTAAGTGTACGAAAATATATATGAAAAAATGAAGGATACACAGGCACACATGCACATACATTTATAGGCATCTGAATGTAGGAGTATTCCTATACACACACTAATATATGCACACACGTACACACCTATCCGTAAAATAGACAATTGTTTGCTTTTGAGACGCTATTACCAGGACAAAGTTGACATTTTTCAAGTATCGAATATTGATTGCTGAAATTAATAATTGAGTAGCGGCTCAAGTGATAACTGATGAAATTAGTTAAGAGATAAAAATAGAGACACATGTATGGTACATACATATTTATACAAGTTGCATAGTGCATAATGAGATAAAATAAAGATTAATTTATCAACAGTTGAAGAGAATTGTGTCAAGCAAAATAACATAAAAGGTGGCGGTGGGTCAAGAGTCACCTGACAAATGTACACATGAGTATACTGCTATCAATAACAAACTGAAACACTTCCATCTAAACGCAAGGTGAAGTGTTCAAATAATGCGTTAACTTATTAGCTCAAATTAATAACGCAACAAACAATTGTCGACGAACTGACAAGCGATGTAATACTATTTTTCTGAAACTCGTGCAATGTACACTCTTTAGATTTTTGGTAACAGACAATGTGTTGCGTGTTGTTCACTCACGTTACGCTCTTGGTGGCAATGATGTTGTCGATAGTGGCATACCTACATACACATGTATCACTGGCATATTATATTTTCACATTCTACTGAAAAACCAAGAAACAAATTCATCTTTCATCAGTCCACTACCTGCATTCGCCAACACGTCCGTCATCTTAATTTACGCATGTGTACGCAAGTGGCAAGTGGATGGATTTCTTTGTTGTCCACTGACAGTTGTAAATGTGATTTAAAGGTGCTAATAGACTGCCAACACCGTCTAAATGACCGAATCCCGTGGCACGCCAGACGGTATCGTAAAATATGTTTGTGAATGTTGTCAGATGTTGCGCTTCTTCGCATTCGCATTTATCGTAATTAAAGAACGGAAATATTGTACGGCATTCTTGGTTTTATGGATTTTTATTGCAAACTCCAAAGTGCCGCACATGCACACTGGGCAAAGTGGCATCAAATGCTGGTAAAATAAATGCAAGTGAAATTTTTTATCACTGAGTTTCCTGTCGAAGCTAAAGTGGATTGATGTTACGTTTTCCCAAAGTACCAAGCGAGTTACATGCCATAAATTTATCAAATTATTAAAGTCTTGCACAATGTTTAAGCGGTCGGCCAAAGTGGGAGCCAGGCTTGTGCCAAGGCATTTTCATACTTCTTCCTTATAAATAAAGGGTGGTTAAATTTCAAGGCCCGATGTTGAATGTGAACCACACCTAAACGGCAACGACACCGTTGGACTTCTTTCTTTGGGGTTATTTGAAAGAAGAAGTACGTCGATAAGCCAGCAACAATTCAAGAGCTAAAGGATGAGATAATTCGGCACATCAACGGCATAGAACCTCAATTATGCCTCAGCGTCATCGAAAATTTGCACCATCGGATGGAGGTGTGCCGCCGAAGCCGCGGCGGTCATTTGGCCGATATTTTGTTTCATACGTAAATAAGCCATACCAATATTATCATAATAAAGAGAAATGACAATAATTTCCTAAAAAAATTGTATTTTATTCAAATTCAACACCGGCCCTTAAAACTTAACTACCCTTTAGATAAAGAACTATTTGCATTTGGTGTTCTTTGGAGGTGTGCCGCCGAGACCGCGACCGCCATTCGGCCGATATTTTGTTCTATACGTAATTGACAATAATTTCTTAAAAAAATTGTATTTATTTAAAATCAACACCGGCTCTTAAAACTTAACCACCCTTTATAAGAATACAGAAAATTTAATAGACCTCTAATCATTTGGCCAAAGTGTACGCTGACTGCGTTTTATTTGGTGCACCATCTATAATAGCACTCTCAATTTCAGCAACTAAATTCTGAGTCAGGCATGAAGGGCCCAACTAAGAGCTTTCAAAAGGCCCTTCAAAGGCCCCTTTTTATGTCATCTTTGATATTTGCCAAGTAGACAGATATACAATTTTACACAATAGAAATAGCGTTAAAATTATTGAAACTTCTTATGAAAATAGTCCGACGGTCGATTTTTAAGAACAATACATTACAAAATTTTTAATTTTTTTGGTGAAAATAATCATCCGAATGCGTCGACAGTTCAAGGATTGGTAAAAAAATATCAGGAATCTGGTTCTGTTGAGGATAGAAAAATGATTAGCAGACCAAAAATTAAATAAAAAAAGCTGTCTTCTGTTGAGACTATGTCTGCTGTAACGCAAAGTGTTGCGGAACAATCTTCAACATCGACGTCATCGATTCTCAACAATTAGGCGTTCATGAAGTGACTATTCGGCGGATTTTACCTGTAGACGGGACATTTAAATGATTAAATTTTTTATTTTTCACAATTCGTATAATTATGAAGAGCCATATTTTGAATAAAAATAGTGAAGCCAGAGAGAATCGAAATATTTACACGTTTTATTTTACAACAACATCTGGTTTGAGTACTGACGGGACATTGCCCCACTCCATATCACGCAGCTAAAATGGGATTGGCCCAGAGCGACGGGTGTAACTTATGCGAAGAAGAAAGTTGTACGTTAGATCACCTCCTTTGCCACTGCCCTGCTCTAAACAGAACTCGTTACAACTGCCTAGGATCGGTATACTTTTTATCTCTAACGGATATTGCCGACAAAAGATTAAATTCTTTATTAAAACTCGCCAAGACTTGAACCACGAACTACGAGTGTTCAAAAAGTATCACGAATTTTGTGTTTTTTCAAAAACTATTTATTTATTCATTAATATCTATTTTGTCCCCTTCAAAGTAATCCCCATGAGATATTACACACTTCTGCCAACGTTTTTTTCCAGTCTTCGAAGTACTTCAAAAAATCATTGTTCAGCTCCTCCTTCGATGCCGTCTTCATCTCGTCAATCGTAGCGTAGCGCCGTCCTTTCATGGCCCTCTTCAGCTTCGGGATCAAGAAAAAGTCAGATCTGGAGAATACGGAGGTTGTGGCATCATTAGTGTGCTGGTTTTGGCTAAAAAGTCGCGCACAAGCAACGATGTGTAAGCAGGGGCGTTATCGTGATGCAAGAGCCAATTTTTGTTCTTCCACAAATCCGGCGTTTCTGGCAGATTGCTTCACGCAAATTACGCATAACTTGCAGGTAATATTCCTTATTGACCGTTTTACCCTCTGGAAAGAACTCATGATGCACAACGCCCCTGCAATCGAATAAAACGGTAAGCAAAACTTTTACATTCGACCGAACTTGGCGGCCATTTTTCGGTATTGGTTCGTGCGGCAGCTTCCATTGATATGATTGAGCTTTAGTTTCCATGTCATAACCATAAACCCACGATTCGTCACCAGTTATGACACTCTGGAGCAGAGTCCAACATCTCATTAGCAATATTCATGCGATGCTGCTTTTGGTCGAAGTTGAGCAGTTACGGTACGAATTTTGCGGCGACGCGTATCATGCCCAAACCATTGAAAAAAATCGAATGGCACGAGCGAATTATTATGTCTAGGTTCTCAACAACTTCTCTAACGGTGATTCGACGATTGGCCAATACCATTTTCTTCACTTATCAATTGTTTCATCTGTTGTTGCAGTGCTCGGGCGTCCAGCACGCTTTTCGTAGTTCACATCTTATCGGCCTTCTGAGAACATTTTGTACCTCGATAAACGTTGCTTTGGTCAAAAGTAGCTTCTTCGTATATATATATTTGACCAAAGCAACGTTTATCGGCACTCTGTATATATATATATACGAAGAAGCTACTTTTGACCAAAGCAACGTTTATTGGGGTACCAAATGTTCTCAGAAGGCCGAGAAGATGTGAACTACGAAAAACTACGAGCTAATTCCAACAAAGAAGAGTAGTAGTACCAAATGTAGCGCTAGTCTAGTTACGAACTCTCAATGTTGACATAGTGTAGGTTAGGTTGCCTTCGTAAGAGGGAAGGGCTCTCTTGCAATCCATAACTCTAATATCATTCAAAGAAAACAAAGATATATACACATATGAAACGGATGCATGCTGATAAGAATATCGGCTAACATTCAAGTTTATAGCTCCTTAGGTACTGTTAGAAAGTGAGAGCTAAGATGTCTGAATCTTCGTGTCGTGAAAGCAGGACAGCATCATCCTTCAGGTAGGAGGTAGGTAGAAGGTAAGTAAGTAAAATGACACTCCCAAAGAGCACTCAAGTGTCGTTTTGACACCATTATAAGACCTGCATTACGCAGATATCTACAGCCGGCTAAAGCTGTTGATGTAATGTAGAAGACAGATGTGATTTAGGTTGACGCACTACCCTAGGCTGTCGAAGAAAGGAGCAATCAGTGACCTTAACCGTCTGGCTGCTAAATCCGGACATTTACGAAGAAAATGTCAACAGTCCCCTTTTCTGAAACGTCTCCACAGCTTCTATAACGGAAGTTAAGAGGTAAACCTAGCTTTTCTGCGTATGTGTCGATCGTCCAATGACCGATGAGCACAGTTATGAGTTTAGAAATTGAATGCGTGGAATTCCCAAGACTTTTCTGAGTCCTGCGTCTATGGTACTGGGACCAAAGGATTTTCGAAATATATACATATAGGTATATATCATTGGCGCGTACACCCTTTTTGGGTGTTTGGCCGAGCTCCTCCTCTTTGTGTCGTGCGTCTTGATGTTATTCCACAAATGAAGGGATTTTTTATGAGGAACTTTTTAATGGGAGAAATACCCTCGGAGGTTTGCCATTGCCTGCCGAGGGGCGACCGCTATTAGAAAAAACTTTCTTTTCATTTTCGCAATAGTGCATGAAGAAATGGAGCTCCGTCTTTTTTGCGCTTTGCTGAGAAATAAGTTGCGCAATTCCTCTTTAACCACAGTCAGGGAGCTCTCGATGACCGGATAGGAGGTCTCTGAGGCCAGTTCAGACCTCTTCTTGGCAAGCTCATCAGCTATTTCATTTCACTCTATGTTCCCATATCCTGAAACCCAGATTAGAGAAATGTTACCTACACACCCAAGAGATTTGATCTCTTCCTTACAGGAATTGACTATTTTGGGTCTGTACCATGGCGTCGTTAGCGTTTTAACCGCGGCTTGACTATCGGAAAAGATGGTAGTTTTTCCCTCGCTCCAACGTTCCAGTTACAGGAAAGTGAATCGAGAATAATTTGAGTTGCGTATAGTGCCCGACTAAGACGCCGCCAGCGAAAGTTTCAGATTTCTTAGTTTTAAAATCTTCCTTGCATACTCTGAGGACAGAGAGACCTCGCGACCATGCATTCCAGTTTACTTGCCCAGCGCTTACGGAACTGATCAAGTCTTCGTGATCAGTTCCCTGAAACTGATCTAGTGATTCCTTATCAAGTTGTAGAAGAGCACATGAAATAAGTAAGCGAACATTCTGTAATTATTGGCTATTTTCAAGGAAAATTGTACAAATTATAAAAATATCGGATTGAATTTTTTCTTGTGTTTACTGCAAACAAATATAAATTTCGGATACTTTATTGGCTATGTACAGGTAATTAATTTGAAGTTCGAATAATGGATTACAGTTAATATTAAAAAGGAATTCCATTATGCTCCAAGCAAGCCGTAACAATACTATCACAGTGACAATGACAAATGAGGTGAATTGGGGACAATTGATAATATTGAAATATTAATGACACCTTCCATCGAATGAGAAAGGGATCATATAATTCTTTTCAGTTGTTCGTCGGATTCCAAATATTTAGGTAAAGCATTGTCGTACAGCGACCACAGGGTGAACTCTAGTACATCTTTAATACGTAAACTCAAAGTTTGCAGATTTGCTTCCTTTATACCTTAACGGTGCAAAGATATTTTATTTATTTAGTTGTAGGTGTGATGCATAACTGTATATAAATTTACTCGCTTTTATATATAAGGAATAACAATATCAATGAGGATTCAGACAGGGTGACTCTTTGTCCTGTGACTTCTTTAACTGAAAATATCGTGTGAGCGGCCGAACTTAATCACTCAGGCACAGTTATGATTTCAAGGTTATGAGAGACTTCGTTTATCTAGGAACCAGCACTAACACCGGTAATAATATCAGCCTTGAAAACCAAAATAGAATCTCTCTCCAACGTAATCCTCTCTCGGCGAACAAAACTTTCACTTTGTAAGGCTCACTTCATATCCGTCCTATAGCATGGCGCAGAAGCTTGGACGATGACAATATACGATGAGGTGCCTCTTGGAGTGTTTGAGATTTTTGGAGATTTGCACGTTGACGACGGTGAATATCGCGGCGATAGAACGAAGAGCTGTATGATCTTTATGACACCATAGACATAGCTTGGCGAATAAAGCTCCAGCGGTTTCTTTGGCTGGACCATGTTGTCCGAATCTGGTATCCATTGGTGTTAACAGAGGAAGAGAAAGACATCTTTTAAGTTGGAGAGATCAGGTGGAGAAGGACTTGGCTTCACTTGGTGCTTCTATTTGCCTCCGATTAGCACGAGAAAGAAATGACTAGCGCACTTTGTTAAACTCGGCTAAAATCGTGTGAGTGGTTACCGCGCCAATCAAGAAAAGAATAAACGTATCAATAAGCAGAAATGCAGTAAAAGGAGGTGCGAAAAATGCCACCTTTCATCATATTTTTTTGTTCCTCCTTTATTATTCCACTTGGGGATATAGGGCAACAATAAAACATTTATATTTTATCCTATTAACTGCTGTTCTCTTTGTGACATCCCACGCTTAGTTAACTTCTGCTAAAATATGATGGTTAGAATGCCTCCAGGTATTTCGTGGACGCCTGGCTCATATGTATCCTTGAGGGCTCCATTCCAACGTTGTTCTGTTTACGCTTTCCCTGGCCTTTCTGAGAGTCTTCCCGATCCATCGCCATTTACGACCTCTTATCACCTTTCGGTTTGGTTATAGCCCGGTGATCTGCCAGAAGTCCGCACTCGGGATTATGATAGACCAAAAAAAAAAAAAAACAGATAATCCGACGGAATTTGTTTCTAAAGCTTTGTAATTTCGGCGTAATGCTTCTCGACACCAGTGCTTCCAGTTTTTTTTAAGTATTTTGACATTAAAAAATATAGTTTGGCCTTTAAGAAATATCTGTTTCGTTTTTTTGAAAAGCTACGTTACTATTAAATGAAGGGACATCCATTATTTTTGCATACAATTTTTCGGCAAATGGCTTAAAGCTGTTTCACCACAGCTAACATGCCAGTCAACTTCGATTATTTCTGATTTTATCGACATTATCGACATTTTCTTTAACATCAAAAATGCCTTTACGAAATCAACGAAACCAAAATTCGTAACAGTATCGGCACCATACACATCATTCACAATTTCAGCGACCTGTCTTGCATTTTCCCTTTTATCAAAGAAAAACAGTAAAATGTACTGAAGTTCCCTTTTGTGGACTTCCCTTCTTAACACCTTGTAACTTACAACTGAATGGATCAAACAAAAAACAGCAAAAAAAAAATGTTTCATGTGAAATGTCACCTTGACAACGAGCATAAACTTTAATTTGTTTGATCGATACTTTACGAGATATCGACCATTACAGCCATATAGCGAGAAAATAAGAGATTTCTTTTTCACCAAACTAATATTTTCAGTTTTTGACTATATTCGACCCAACGTACGCGCAGTCAGTCAGTCAGTTGTTTCAACTTTGATTTGTCATTCAAGACTTTATTCACAGACTGACAATCGACCGATGACTGCTACTGCCAACTACTGGTGGCCAAACAATCAGCCCGCACTTGCCAATTGCTGGGCGACATTTTATGGTCACAATTTGGTTGATTCAGTGTC
Organism: Anastrepha obliqua; assembly: GCF_027943255.1. Classification (NCBI taxonomy): domain Eukaryota; kingdom Metazoa; phylum Arthropoda; class Insecta; order Diptera; family Tephritidae; genus Anastrepha; species Anastrepha obliqua. The sequence continues at coordinate 122,427,057 of NC_072892.1, forward strand.
CAATAGCTAAAGTGAGTACGAACTAATTGGGAATTGTTCGCTAGTCTTGGGAACAAAAAATCATAGCAGTCCAAGCGTAGACTTTACAGCTGCGCTATCTTCTGCTCGCGGTTCAATAAAATAATTGTGATGCCGCTGTTAATCATAAAAAACTGTGAGGTTACCGTATTGCCGCACAGGCTTTGAACTGAGGTCACAAGGGAATGAAGTTTGAGCACCTTTTGCGGGGAGAAGTGTGAAGTTATCTTTAAAGTTTTTATGACTGCACTTCATTAACCACAGTAATTCAGCAATAGACTTCTCTGCGCTTGTCTATTTTGCGTTGTTGAGTAGCAAACGTATTAACATACCCACATACATACCGGCTTCTGCCACTGACCGTTGTCCTTTTGTCCTGTTTTGTTCACGGCAGATATTTACATGTGTACCTAAGTATGTCTGTGGCATGCCTTTCTGCAGCGGCCGTTTCATTTTTGTTTATGTAATTCATTTATAATATTTTTATGTGCTTGTATGTATATTTTATTGTCTTTATTGTTGTTTTGTTAGGTGTTGACAGCGTCTGTGACTTTTAAACGTTAATTCTATTTTCATTTCGATTTAGTCACGTGTGACCACCACCAACTCAAACCAGCTACAGCATACAAGTAGCGTCAACGTTACATACGAGTATTAACTGTCACTGCCGCTACTTATCATATTTTGGCCATGTGTAATACTTATCATTTTCGTTTTCCAAGTCCATAAGTACCAAAATATTGCTTTTAATTTCAAATTTGCCTTTACCTTTGTGGTTTCCCCAATTACCACACAAACACAAAATATGAAATTCGCTGATTCATGGCAGATACACCGTGCAACCGTGCAATACGTTGAATGGACAGGATTTTTTGGTATTTTTTGTAAGTCTGTTTTTGTGTTTTTTTTATACTTTTGTTTTTCTTGGTTGCGTTGAATTTCCGTTAAACGTTGACAAGGATGTGCCATGATTGCTTAAAATTTTCGTTTAACAAGGGTTTTTAAGCACTCACGGCCGTATACCCACACATAGGTAAGTATTAAGGGAACATGCAACACACGCACATATTGCACATAACGTCTGTATGTTTATATAGGTGGCATACTGCCAATGTAGCGGCTCGCCGTCAGTCGATTGAATGCAATGACTTGCCGATCTGAATGACGCTCGTCGCGTCATTGAGTCGCACTTTAAGCAAAATATTGAAAAAACGGAGTTAACCACTGTTCGTTTTTCCAATAGACACCCACAGAAGTTACTTCTCACCACAAATACATTTTTATGTCATTCTAAATGCATTGCATTTCTCTTAATAAAGAATAGTTGATTTTGGGTAAAACAGTAAAATAGGCTTACAAAGAGATTCCCGTCAAGGCTGAATATACCCGTGTGTTCAATTTATTCACTTCCGTTACGTGGGTTAAGGAAGAATGTGCCAAGTATTGCGGATCTCTTAAAGAATATTGGGGCAAATATCTTCTGACATAAGTCAAGTCATTTTTCGATATGATGCATTTAGGCCGAAATAATCGACTGCTCTTCCGCACGCATGCCGCACCGACTGCTCCGCAAGCATGCTTGTTACCAATACCATATCAAATACCAGCAAGCAATATCACCTCACACAACTGTGTAAGACAGCTGACACATATCCCATGTTTGCGAAGGATGCATTTCCTAACTTTTGTCGTATCGTTCCATCGAATAATGCTTTTAATGCACCACGTCTGACTTTGCTGAAGGAGTTCAATTGGACGCGGGTAGGCACTTTGTACCATTATTAATTCTTCAGTTTTAGTTCACTTTCTTAATGGGGTAGGTTAAATCCCACCTAGTAGACGTGTGAAATTTATTTATTTGTTTAAGTTTATGATTATAATAACCTTACAGACTAGATAAATAACATACAGCTGCGAGCACTGAAATAGTAGTGCGAACCTACTGCTAATATTGTATTTATTGAAATTACAAGTAAACCAACGTAATATTTGTATTAATTTTATTGCAAAACTAAAGGACAAATTTATGAGTACGTGTAGGGGGAAAAAATTGTTCATATATAAGCTATAACAAAAATAATTTCACGTAAGATGTGTTTTCATGCAAATTACCGCGAGCAGCAAAATAGTAGTAAGTTAGTAAAATTATTAAATATGTTTTAAATTGTTAATGTTATTACTAAGACTTAGCATAAATGTTTAGTATTTGGTAGCATGACCGCTATTTTTAATCACTGCTACACATCGGTTTCTCATAGAGTCTACAAGATGTTGACATCTCTCCTGTGGTATTGATTGCCATGCGCGGAGCACTACATCCCATAAATCACTGTTATTTTTTGGCTTTGCATCCCACACAGCTTTTTTAAGATCTGTCCAAAGGTTTTCTATGGGATTGAGGTCAGGAGATTGAGCTGGGCACTCCATGACCTCAATTGCATTGTCTTGAAACCACAACTTTGCCAACTTACTTGTATGCTTCGGGTCGTTATCTTGCTGCAGTACCCATTTGAGTGGCATTTCTTCTTCGACGAATGGGAGCATAACATCCTTCATTATTTTTACGTACTCATATTGGTCCATAATAGTTTTTATCCAATATATTGGCCCCACACCATGATATAAAAAACATCCCCATACCATAATACTGGATCCTCCATGCTTCAACGTCTTTGCAGTATATGGCGGATGATATTCCATATTTGGTGGGTGTTTTACAAACTGTCGAGAGCCTTTTCCACCGTACAAAACAATTTTTGACTCATCCGTCCACAAAATGTTCCTCCACTTTGAAATAGGCCATTGATAATTTATGCTTGCCGCCCCTTTTTTCCAGTTTACGTTGGTGTGTAATGGCGTTTCGTATCATGACCGAGCAACCAACAGTTTTTTCCATTTCTTTGTACGTTTTCCCATTTTTAATAAGGGCTTTGATAATTTCGCGTTTTTCGTGAGTGCAATGCACACGTCGTACCACTAAAAGTTGTAAACAATTTTTTTTCCCGCTAAACATATAATAAATAAAGTGATCAAACTTACTTATTGTTAGAAAAAATTAATTATTTTTGTAAGAAATTAAATTTTATGACACTATTTGCTCTGCGCTACTATTTCACTGCTCGCCTTAACTGCTGTTCATTACAGAGATTGCTTTTTTAAAAGTTAAACCGTTGCTGTTGAACAGGTTATATTTTGAATATAGTTAGAGCATACACTAGAGATGATCATTAAACAAAAAATTTGATATCGATATCATATAATTTCCAATTCAATGGAATTATGCACTTCGCTAGTGGGCACTACCATTTCAGTGATCGCAACTGTATCTTTATTTCAAGTGTTGAAGTACCAAAGTCTTACAGGATGTTATTCATATAAATGGGGATTAACCTTAAAACTGGGAGAAATATAAAATGCATGAGTTAAGATAAAATACTTGTGATGTGGTGCAGAGAAAAACATTCGTAAATATTTAACTAAAGACGGTCTTGATTTCGTGAAATCCAAATCTAAAGCATTAAAGACTAAGCCTAGTTCAGCACAAGTTCTATATGTATATGGGAGCATTTACACCATAACTACTTCTAGAAAAAGAGCTATTTTAAATAATTCCGAATGGCGAAGAATTTTTGAAAGAGAAGGGCTGTCAATAGAACCAGTTATGATGTTAATAACAAATGAACACGATAAAATGGATATTCTGTCCTCAAGTGCAGGAAGGCAATTAGTTGCCAACGAAAATAGTAAGAAGGTAGTGGTAGCGAAAAATTTAGAGAGCAAATTTTAGAACAAAAATTTTAACTCGCTTAAAGCGGTTACATTGAATTTTTGTGTAAGGTTTCCAAATAAGCGCCGCATATTCCAATCTTGCAGCGGCTGCCGTAGCCGAATGGATTTACGCGTGACTTCCATTTAGAATTCAGAGAGAACGTAGGTTCGAATATCGTCGAAAAACCAAAATGAAGGAAAAGTTGTTTTCTAATAGCGGTCGCCCCTCGGCAGGTAAATGCAAACCTCCGACTGAATTTCAACAACAAGACGCACACCACAATTAGGAGATGGAGCTCGGCCAAACACCCAAAAAAAGGGGTGTACACGCCAATCAAATAAATATATATTGTATACAGGGTGAACGATATGAAGTGTTACCAACTTCCCCCTGCTTGTATCTGTAAAACAGCTCATGACATCAACGTCAAAATGCTTCGACAAAACGACAGTTCAATATATTGCTTATAAGCCATCAAAAGTATTTGCGTCTTAGTTTTGTTGAATTGATTTTTTCTGTGATGGAATTCAAACGTAATAGTGTGATTGCGTTATATTTGGCTGGAAAATCACAACCAGCCATTGCTCGTGAGCTCAGTCACCTGAAAGTGAATAAAATGTTTGTGTATCGCACTATAAAACGTTACAATGATACTGGTAGCATTGCAAAACGCTATGGAGGTGGACTAAAAAAAAAACCGCAACAACGCCAGAAATGGTTCGGAAAGTGAAGGCTCGACTTGAAGGAAATCCGCGTCGAAGTGGAAGAAAAATGGCAAAGAACTGAAAATATCGCAAGACAGCATTCGATGCTTATTGAAAAATGAGTTCAAGGTCAAGGCTTACAAGTTCCAAAAAGCACACAATCTTTCACCCCAGCAAAAAAAAGTTCGGTGCGAAAGAGCAAAGGAGTTGTTGCGCTTGCACAAACGTGGCGAATTTCCTAACATTGTGTTTTCTGATGAGAAAAAATTTCCCAATTGAGCAGTTCATAAACACTCAAAACGATCGTGTTTACTTGACCGAACGCTTATACGAGAATTTGAGCCTACGTATGACCACTTGAAGCAATTTCCCATCGAAAGTAATGGTTTGGACCGCAGTGACCGCTGATGGACGTTCTCCAATCATTTTTATCGAGCCTGGTGTCAAAGTTAATGCGACTTATTATCGGGAAAATGTTTAAGAAGCTGCTTTAGAGCCGTAGACACGCAAACATTTCGGTCGTAGACCATGGACGTTCCAACAGGACTCGACACCGTCTCATAAAGCTTATGTGAACCAACAATGGTTAAAAAATCATGTTCCACACTTTATTTCGTCCACACAGACGCAATTCCGATGGACTATTCCATCTGGTCCATTTTGGAGAGCAAGGTGAGGACTAAAAAAAATGCTAGTATGGATGCGCTGAAAAAAGCGATTATACAAGAATGGGCTAAAATACCTCAAGATCACATTCGTGCAGCATACAACTCAGTTTTTGACCGTTTGAAGGCTATAGTTAAGGCAAAAGGTGGTCATATCGAGCTAAAGTGAATATATGTTAAAATTGTAATCATTTTTGAACAATTTTCTCTTTGAAATCAATAAAAACTAATGTCACACAAAAAAGTTCTGGTGTTTTGAATAGGCAACACTTCATATTGTTCACCGTGTATATACATTAGGCCGGGTCGATTTTTGGGGAGGTAAAAAAATCGCCCATTGCTCTGTGAAAATCATATTCTAGGGATCAAAATAAGAAACTTTGCCGAAGGAACCATGCCTCTAAAACGAATTCTGATGTCCCCAATTTGGGTCGAACTTTTTAGTTTCTTTTCTATAACTCACTTAAATTAATTTTTTCATTTACATATGTTCTGACTAAATAAATTTCTTAAGAGAAAAAATAGATATTATTATTATAAATAAATAATAAATATTATTATAAATAAATAAAAATAAAGAAAAAACATAGCCATTTAGCTGATTTTTTCATGTAAAGTCCAAAAGTTAGTGGGGGTCGGTCATACATTTGGACTCGATTGGAGCACTCTAAATGGGTCAAAGTGGGATTTTTCAAAATTTGCCCCTACCCAAAAGTTCGACCCAAATTGGGGGGCATCAGAATTCGTTTTAGAGGTATGGTTCCTTCGACAAAGTTTCTTATTTTGATCCTTAAAATACGATTTTCACAGAGCAATGAGCGATTTTTAAATCGACCCGCCCTAATATACATATATTCCAATATTGACCTAATCAACGCACAATACACAGATTTCAGTGTGTAGTAGTTCTTAAACGCTTGTCAGTTTCGGCGGAAAAAAGCTAATCGAAAACAAGCGCGAAAGATTATAATCTGGCTATTGCATGCCAGTTTGGAATCAAATAGAACGTTTGGTTCACAGATTGTAAGACAGCGTCTGCAATACTATAAGAAGTATGCACAGTGTGGGTATTCCAACTACAAGTTACCTGAAAGCATTTATTGATATTAAGCGTGAATTGATTTTTGCGGAACCATTCGTTGTCTATATTTATATCGGATTGAAGGTCGGCTGAGTCTCGTAAATATTTTAAAGTCATCAGCGTAAAGCAAGAAATTAGTAAATTTGAGGCATGAGCTAATATCCTTAATGAAAAGAGGAAAAAGGAGCCTGAGTGTGCTATCAAATCAACGTCTATTAGTTCAGTAGATATATATCCAGGACAAACTTGTTGAATGAAAACCAAAAGAGGTGAATTTCAGCAGAAGCAAATGATGTGATACTTTGCCAAAAGCTTTGAAAAAGTCCATGTAGATAGTATCCACCTGAGACTTGTTATCTAAAGCAGAGAAGAAGAAATCTCTGAAAACAGCCAGATTTATAATCTTTGACCGATTGGCCACGACCCCATGTTGGCTTGTAGAAACGAGGTTTTTAACGACAAAGGACAATTTACAGTTTACAAAAATCTCAATGAATTTAAAAACTGAAGACAGCTAATATATGGAAAGTTAAGTAACTTTTGCGCATGCAATTTTATAGCCCATTCATGTTTGGTTTAATAAAGTGTAAGTTCGAAGTCGCTCAAAAATCATCTTGCTTTCTGGTATTTTCTTTTTTTTTTTTTTTGAATACGATGTAGGGTATTTTCTTCCATATATAAGACTTACGAGCAGGTGCTTTATGCATTGAGTTGCCTTGCGCTTTGTTACTTTGTATGATTATTAATTCGAAGTAGAAGAGTAAGTAAAAATGTTAAAAGTAATAAGCAATTTAACCTTATTTTTTCATCAAAAAAGAAATTCATAGATTACGCAGGCTTCACTTTCGTCAATAAATGTAAAACCATCAGCCAAGCATTTTAGCTTTTTATACCACATGACCTCAAACCTCGTCTTACTGTTGTAGCTAAAATGAGAAATCATACTTACTAATGTAATTGAAAATTTTCATTATACAAGATTTACGATTTCTATTTGTACTGCATTTTAAAACAAAATTTATATGCAATCAATAAATTAATAATGCTTTGTTGGCGAATTTAAGAAATGAACCATCAATGTATGGTAATAGTACTGAAAAATAAATACCTATACTCCTATATATTTTCATATGTGTGTATGTATGTGAATATAAGATAGTATAAAGGTATGTGTACATGTGACCGGCGTTTCTTTGAACTCTTTGAACTTAATGTAAAAGCCGAAAATTATCTATTACTGACATATGTATATGTATATGTATACGTATATGTGTATGTGTATGCACATATTCACACGTATGGTACGTAGTTCACACTATATAAAAATCACACATAGCGATCATAAACCGTTATGACTGCCTACAATTATAAACAGCTACTTCCACATATATATATACAGGGCGACCATAACATTCCGAAACCATTATTACTTTTTTTATTCTTTTTCAGATAAGACATGGAGGACAACTTAACTCAAGCAATTAAGAGATATGCAGTTATCATCGCTATTAGTGCAAATCACACCGATGTAGAAATCTCAAATTTTCTTAAGCGGAAGCATCAGGCGGCGATACAGAACGAGGAACGTTCTGCCATTGTCCAATATATACAGAATTTATTCAACAAGTGCTAGCAATCATTTACGTGGACCCTTCAAAATCAAGGAGGACCTTTGCGAGGGATTTGAATGTTTCTGAGGGTTTTATCCGTCGAGTTGCCCATGAAGATCTCCGGTATAAATTCTAAATACGCTATGCGAAGAAGACAGATTATGTAAGAGCAAAAAAGAGAGAGAGGAAGAGGCTAGTATCCGCCCCATGCTCTGACTAAAAGTGGACCATTTTTAACACATTGTAATTAATTATAGATTTTATTACTTTGAATTGTTCCAAGGATTCCAGTTATCCGATCAAAATGCCTTCTGAACAAAATTAAACACTGAAACACCCTAAAGTGCTTGAAATGTTATAGTATTTTTTGTTTAACAAAAATAGTTTGGCAAATACCAGAAATGGCCAGCATGACAGGTGGCTATGTTCTAATTCTACAGAGTTTCCTGTTGTCATACACACGAAGTTTCTAGCGCTTGTTATGGTTTTATATGTTGTGTGCAATAAAAAATATGTCATGCCACCATACTTCTTTACTCAAAGACTTCGTAAGAATTCTGCTGCATGTATTGAGGTTCTAGAGACAGTAGCGTAACCCTGGGTTGGTAGTGCACGAGTTACGTCACTCGGCATTCCACTCCAAAAATTGAAGTCGTAACAGGACACCCAACCAAATAAGTGTCATTGCACCACTTCATTTCACAAGTGATATGCCAATTAGCTCGCAATGAAAGAAGTGCAACGAGAGTTATGCAAATGTAGAAATGTAAAATTAGTAATAAGAAAAATTTAGTTGATTCATCAATTATTGTACAAGTGAATCAACTATTACCAATAAGAATAATTTTGGGCACAAGAGCATTAAAAATGTTAGATGTAAGAACTCATAAAAGTGTTGTATTGTATGCCGTGTTGTATTTTTTAAGACGCGACTTGCACTTAAACTTCTCTCACGCGGTGACAGTCCATACATCTTTCAGCAAAACTCTGCTCCTTCATACAAAGCGATGGCGACACAAGATTGGATGACTGAAAATTTCTATGACCAGATAACACCGAACTTATGGCCGCCTAACTCCCCAGATATAAATCCTCTGTATTACTACGTAGGAGGCTGAACCAATAAACATCCTCATAACACCATTCCTTTTTTGAAGACTGCAATTTATACCGTTATGTAACCCACATACGTCCAGCAGCGAAAAAATTCGTTAAAAGAAAAACTCTTTTCAGAAGGGATAACAACAGAAGTAAATCGTCCCCTTAGTATTAAAATAGCCTATAAATTTTTTGATGTTTTGAGAAAATGAATTTCAAACTTTTTGTCGAAAGTAGCTCTCACTCAAATCTCGTTATGTCTGTAAATATTTATTATTTTTTGACTGACGTTTTGACCCACTTTGTGGAACTAGAATTTGACAAAATTTTGACCACATATAAAATCGACGATGGAGAATCCAAAAATTCAATAAAAAAATAATAGCCTATGAGCACATAGGCTATTGTTATACTAAGGGGACGAAATATAAAAAAATTGCATACTTTGTTTATTAGTACTTAAAATTTATAAAAAAAAATTATTTTAATTTTTCTTTACAAAAATTAGTATATAAAAAATCACGTGACCCAAAGTAAAATAAAAAAAAATTTGTTCCACGGTCTACATCATTTCTTCTTGAAATTTTGATGGATCTGTAAAAAGCAAAAAATGCTTGTAGAATAAAGTTGTAGCTCTAGTTTGTCAAGCCGGATTTTTGAATTTCGAAATATTTTACAATTTACGGCATTTAAAAAACGTTTTATATCATAAATGTCACACTTTTATTATGTTTATAAAATTTTTGAATAAAAAATCAAATCTGTAGAAAAACCACGATTATTTAAAAAAAAAACCACATACAAAAAAACTAAAAACTGTTAGAGTTATCATGCAGACCTTGCCAGAAAAAGTATTATAGTTTCGAGAAAAAGTATGGTAGTTTAAAGTTTGAGTTACAGGAGCGCGTGGACCGCTCTCTACCTAGTTAATGGACTGTAGAGGCTATAATATTGGGAATTTCTGAGTGTATTCTTAAAATACTATACTTTCGGAATATTTTTTGAAAATTCTGGACGTATTTAACCCCTTAAGGCCATTATGAATAAGCAACATTTGATTCGGGCATGTAATAGCTTCCGGACCCGGATCGAGGAGATTATGGCAGTTAGTGAAAAGTTTATTGAATGATTTTATAGATATGTAACAAGTTAATGTTGGTTAAAAAATTGGTGAAGTTTCATTCAAAATAAGAGCTAATTATTTTTACTCTCAAGTTGTTCTCAAATATCGTACGCACCTTGTATTTGCCACTTCCACCTACATACATATGTATATAACACAGCATTGAGCAGAGCATGAGAAAATTTTAATACAAAGCTCAGTGTGACTATTTTATGATAATTATACGCGAATGGAGTTTTTTTTAGTTTATAATATTATATGTTAAGGAAAAGTAAAATTGTTTAACATTTTATTTATGTATTAAATTTCTATTGCCCTTTCTTGACAACTTAGTTGAATTAGTTTCTGCAATGATTCGAGTCCATTTTTAGGTTCTCTCAAAACAGAGGCGGTATAAAATTTTATAAAATCCTGGCAAATAGTTTGCTATTGTCTGAAGAAGGCGACCGCCATTGGAAACAACTTTTTTTATCGGGTATTTTTTGAAGCTTGAGAACTTTAAATGATAATTCAAAACAAAAATATTGTTGGAATGCAGTTTTTGTGTTATAATCTGGTAGATAATTTCATGGCATTATTTTTTTAATACGACATCCTGCTTATGTCCGCCGCGCCTGCGGGATACATGGTCCATCCGATAAAGATTTTTGCTTTTCTAAAAGCATTTTATTTTTATTTAGTAAGAAAGTAATTCAATAACAAAGTTGGATGATTAATTTTGATCGGCTCACTTCTCTGCAATGGCATATGGGAAGAAGCTCAGTGCTGTATCTAGAAAATAAATTTCTTCTGTACAAGGCCGTATTTAAACATATTTGAACTTGCGGCATCCAGCTATGGGGAGCGGCGACGAAAACAAACTTTGACATCATAGAGAAGTTCCAGGCAAAGATACTGCGAATAATCACCGAAGGCTCGATTTACTTCGAGCAACGAGCTAAAACGCAACAAAACGATGATTCCTTCTATACGGAAGAAATAAAACGATTCAGTGAAAAATACAGCAGTCGTTTGTCGAGCCACCTCAACGCATTTGTCAGGGCGATAATTTAGCCAAACACCTACGTACCGCGCCTCAAACGGGGTACACGTCTAAAAAAAAAAAAATAAAATAAAATAAAATAAATAAAAAAAATTATAAAATTAGCCTCAAAATGTCACGACTCTCACTTTATGTTCAGTAAGTTAATTTTGCCAACCGCATTTGGTGAGCAAACTCTTTAGGTGAACTTGGACTTCACCAATTTTGCGCTCTTCAAGATCGCTCCATTAGCCTAAGTTACGTATATAAACTGCTTAATGTTTAAATTTAAAATAGATTGCAATAAAATATAAAAGAAAATAAAAATAAAAAACCTAACGGCAGTTGCGACACCCAAATGAGAGATTTCTGGCCGCAATGAAAGATCTTTAGCCCAAAGCTGTTACTTTTAAAATTGGATTTCTATACTTTATAAGCCCCTCATCATATGCATCCTATTGTATGGCACTAGCACACAAGCATTGGTGAAGCGCTCGTTGGAATGCTCGAGAGGGAGGAAATTTTGTTGCCAGAGGAAGAGAAGCGTCAATTAGCACACTTTGTTATACTTTCTTAGAATCGCCAAAATGGTTGCGGTAATAAAAAATATATAATAATAAATATTAAAAAATAATAATAACAATTCACAAAACAAAAACACAACAAAACAAATTAAAAAAAAAAAAAAAAACAAAGAGATAAACGAGCCTAATATACACAAAGAGGCGTCAAGGCAGATAAAAGTGTTTAAAAAATCGAATTTCTGCAGATTTTCGGCATTTAGTAAATTTAGTGTTCAGAACATTTGCGAACTTTTTAAGTATGCACTCAAATAGATGCATTTCTAACAAATTTGTTTTTAAGTATGTATTACTTTAAATGCAAGTAATTTTCCGTATTGGCTTACTTTTTTGTGGCTACCGCCAGTTTTTCACAACTATCCTCTAAAATAACATTCGAGAAGACCACACAGATACTAGAAAATAAAAAAAAACCAAAGCAGCCCAGTGACAGGACTATACGAGTATATTCCGGCGGTGAAATCACTAAAATACCTGTAATTGAAAAATTTGTTCTCTAGTTTTTTTTTTACCTTTTATCCACTTATATCACTTTCAACTGTTCACTCACTTTTTACTACAAAGGATTTCCAAATACTTGAGTGCCTTCATACATTGTTTCTACTTAAAGTATGTACACCTGCGGTCATAATAATAGTAGCGCGATGTATTTAACAGTTTTGACTATTTGTTTATCATTATTTTTTTTAATTTACCTATTGGAAATAGTTCATACCACAACAAAAACCATATAATACGAGCCTTCAAACTTTGCTGATTTTTTATAGTATTTTTCGCAGACGGTGTTATTCATTTTCTGCAATATAATGGATGCTCGAAATTTGTTCTATAAGCTGAAATTGCACAAGGCTGCCATCAAAAAAGAATAGGCTAACGCATTTTATTATAAAGCCTAATGCCCGGAATTTTTCGAAAAAATTCCCATTAAAAAGTTTGAAAAATTTTGGGAATTTTTTTAATTCTTTACATAGTTTTCAACATTAAGTTATACTGTTTCTGTTGAATTTTAAGCTATTTTTTGTCTAAAAGAAAACGAAAATTAAATAAAAATTACAGAAATAGCCATGTCGCGCTGCTATTGTTGTGAACACAGGTGTACATATGTACATACCTATGTATGTACCCTTTGTGAATGTTTATAAACTCGCGGCTCTTGAACGTTGGTAATAAACAAGTTTTCAAAATGGTCTTTCGCAATCAAATTTCAAACGCCAGAGAATCATAAATGCAGGTGTGGGCAAACTAACGTTCAATCAAAGCTGCTCATTGAAATTGTACGTTGGTACCATACATACGTATATGTGTACATACATCCAAACATATGTACACATATCGATGTAAGCATACACTCACACACATATATACATATGCATAAAAGCACATTCATGTGCAGGAGTATGTAAATGGATTGAGTTGGTTACTTCGGTGAAAATTTGTTGCTATTGCTATTGTTTTTTATTTTTTCTACCGTTGATGCTGTTGTTGCTGTTGCTGATGAGATTGTTGATGTTGATGTGCAGCGCTGAGTTGGTTGGTGATGCCGTCGAGTGGCGTTGAATTATATCGAATCGGTTGAGGAGCAGCACTAAGCGCCACTTATGTCACTCTCGGTTGATGTAGATGGCATGTAGCCACTCATATTTGCTACACTAACATTTATTTCCTCTTCTTCTTCTTCCTCCAGCACAATCTGCGCCTCAAATCGTACTAAAACTAACTTTGGGTTCAGTGTTTATGTTTTTGTTGTATTTGTAGCGTTTCGCGCTGCATTACAGACCTGACAACAAATGCGCTGACACGTTCGGCTCTTTCTACCCAATGAACATTTGCTCTTACTATATACTGGCTGAATTGCTTGATCAGTTCAGGTGATTTCTGGATATATTTTTAAAAGAAATCAAATAAGGGTTAAAAGCCAAGCTATCGAAACCATAACTGACTTGAATTTCACTCGAAAGATTAGCACATAATTTTATAAATATTTATGGTTAAAAGAGCTACCAAATAACATTAAATATTCTCATTTTATAGGTTACGTGGGATGTATTCATCATCATCATCTTTTTGGCACTTTTTGAGCTGTGGCCTGCTGCACGTAGGACCTCCATATATCTCGATCGCTTGCGTCTTTTTTCAAATTTCTTGTTCCAAGTATATTGATGTCCTCTAGTTCATCAGCCCATCTTGTTCTCGGTCGTCCTCTTGCTCTGGTGTTAAGCGCACTGTTATATGACGCAGCGATATCTATTAATTTCTCTATATTTTGAAAACAAAATACCCTGAATTACTCTGGTTTCATGGGAGCTCTCATTTTTGGCCCTTTTATTTGAAAGAAGTGTAAGAAGAGATCAAACTAACTGCATGATGCAATAGATATCTTCCAGTTGAAGAGGTCCGGGCAGATATAATGTGGTGGAATAATTTTTTTGCATTCTTTTTTTGAATTTCTGTCGTTGCTCGGTTGACAATGGCAAAGCCCTGATTGCATTTCTGCTATGAAAAAGCTCCTCATAAAAATACTTCCGCGTTCGAAGGCGGTAAAAACTGTAGGGCATCGTATTCGTAGAACTAAATTAGACACGGTACATGGTAAATTGGAGGAAAAGCAATAAACAGTCCTATTTCTTTCCAGTTTATAACCACTCAGTGGTTCGCAATAAATAACAATGCCGTAAAAATGAGGAAGTCATTAAAATAAGGCGTCCTCGTATTCGCCAATTCTCTTATCGCTAAGTTTGGGCTCTACTTGCTTAACGATGAATTTTCATGTGAAAGCAACAACAATGTTGTCGAGCAAGATTCACCAATAGTGAGTTATACCTCCCAGTCAAAGCGGCATAGAGGGATTCTACTGGGCTGATGAGCTGGCTAGATAGGGGACCCTGGAGACGGTTTCATCGTAAAACGATAGGATTGGGCTTCTTTCGAGAACCTGTGATCTACTCCTGGAAAGATAGGCCTCGCGTCAACTCAGCGAGCGCTGGGCTAGTGCGCAAAGGTGCAAAGTAGCGAGATGCATCTGGCCACGGGTTGATCGGGGGCGCTCGAGGGAACTCCTGAAGCTGAAAAACAGCAACTCGTAGGTATCCTTACCTTAAATTGTCCGTTAGGTGTCCATGCGTTAAGGCTTAGGATTGCTTCAAGTTCTTTCTGTGGAAGCTGTCTGGTGAACGTGGTGGAATCATCTCAGCACCTTCTTCTCAGGTGCCCTGCTCTCATCAGCCGAAAATTTAGACATCTGCGCTCTTACTTTTTTGCTACACCTACGTATATTACGGGTTTAATATCACACACCTGGTGAAATTCATCTGTAGTTTGAAGCTGAACGTAATTAGCCACTGTTTGTCGTCATCCTCTAATCCAAAGCCTCTTCTTCCTTTTTCCATCCAGTTACCAATCAAATTAACATTCAAAGAATGGAGAAAATAGTATCTACCTTAGTGCTAAGCCAAACTATAGAAATTCAATATATCTATAAAATTGGTTCGACAACCCTTTTCTGGGTATTTGGTAGGTACCTACAGTTTCAAGTTGACTTCGAACGGCAGATATGTTTTTTTATGAGGAGCTTTTTCATGACAGAAATACACTCGGAGATAGAAATAACTTTTTCTTTATTTTGGCCTTTCACCAAGATTCAAACTTACGTTCTCTCTGGCGGCCATCGTAGACGAAGGATATTTAATGCGTACCATACATTTGTGTTGCTTTATGGATGTACCACTTGGGAATTTACAGTGACAATCACAAAATGCCTCCAAACTTTCAACAACTACGAGCTGGATTACCAATCAAGTCGAGATTGCCTGTGAAGTGCGAAGAAGGAAGTGACTATGGATTGTTCACACACTTCGCAACACATTTTGTCCCCGTACACATTTTGACAAAAGAAATGTAGGGAGTGTATATACGGCTATCCGAACACGACTGTAGAGCAAGGCGTAAAGATTTTCAGACGAAGAAAGGCGTCGTTCTATCGCCGACTGGCAATACCAGTGGAGCAGATCACCGAAAGGTAGATGGACGCTATTTCAAAAATACCTCTGTATGTAGATTCGGCCTCTGCTTGGAGAGGGAAGAAGATGATGATCACGTCTTGCTCCAAAGCCCACGCCATGCTCCCGAAATCACTAATATTTTAAATATTACAGATTTTATTCTGAAATCAGGTGACAATTGAAGGTGAATCAAAACATATTCATAATGATCTACGGCGCGCGGAGCTTCGTAGGCATAATAACTAGCAGCCTATGTATGAGCTAACCAGTCCGTGAGGCAATACTTATTTGGCAGTTCCGCGGGGAGAGTGGTAAATTGTGTAGAGGTGTTTAGTACGTAGGTGTAGCTATGGGGCTACAAGTCGTGCATTTTGCGGTGCCGGTATATCAGTACTGATGAGAGTTTCCCGTTCACGGGCGTCATCCCGAAAAAAACACTTCGCAAGGATGACGAAAACGTGGACAAACATGCGTTGCGGTGAAACACGTCTTAACAAATAGAACGTGCAGTTGGACGACCTTGTAGTTATCCGAATCCGAAATGACAACTCTTGGCTTGTCATTGAGAGTAATAGCGTAAAACCGTATCCGATGGCGTTCTGGAGTAGTTGACGCCTATGGTCCACAAGGAGTTGAAGTAAAACATAAATACATATTCGGACTAATAAATCTCTGAAATTCGCGTCTTAATATGCTTATGATACCTACAGATACTAAATTGTCCGTCTTATAGCAGTGACAAAGTGCACAATCAAATTGCTTGCTGGACGAACGCGCACACAGCGCTGACCAAGTAGTGCACCGCTTGACGCGCTAGAGCTACAAATAACGTCTGCATTCTCTACTCGCGCCCAATGATTTGCCAGAATTGTATTCCTCCCGTGGTTTGAACGAACTTAAAATACTGCTTTGAATCGTTTACCCTTTTAACGCATTTTAAATGCAGTAAACACCGATTAATGGGATTAACACAAGTGGGGCCCCGCAGCAACACATTTCAAGATGGCCAAATCATCACCACATACACAAACACGCACTCAATGCATACGCACACGATGGATCCAAGAAAAATGTTACACAAGCAATACTTATTAATGGGAAAAGATTTGATTTGTATAAATGTATGTAGGTATGTATGTGTGTATGTATGTATGCAAGTATGTATGTGTGTGTGTGTGATTCTATGTATTTTGTATGCTTAAGACTACTCAGCACTCAAGAGCGCCTGCGCGCAGACTCACAACGCACATCACTATTGACTCGAGAGCTAATTTGCCCCCCTTTACGGCTACATACACACGCCAGTGTTGACTGTAGCCACTCATAAACACATGCTAGGCGAGCTGATTTCATTTCAACTATAAAATTATGAAAAGAAAAGTAAGAAGTAATCATAGAATAAACAAATTTTGCGTATTTACATACTTCAAATTACACACAAACATAACAAAGTCTTGTATTTATTTATTTTTTATTACGTTTTTGCATATTTTACTTATATTTAATAGAATCGACCAATGTTTGTATAGAGCTGAATGAAGTTGTTGAAAATCTCAAAATGTTTGCGGATATCTAAATAATAATATACGTAATAGTAGGTGCATGAGTGAAAAGTGAGTGTAGGTACATATTTATTTTGGAATAAATTGGAAAAAAACGAATCATCTACTTTATAATAACAGCAATTATCAAATGATAATTGAATTGGTGGATACGAACTTTTAACGAGTGCGAGTGAGTATTCGCTGAGTAATCGGCGTAATCAACGTAACAATATTTGACAATCATTTAAGAGATTTTTATTGTATTTGGCCAGCTACTCTCCATGCACACTCACACGCATTCGTACTGCCGCCAAGTGTGTATTTTGTATGTAGATACAATATAAACAATCTAACGCGCGCCCAGTGGCAGCGCTTATCGGCTCAAATACACACTTCAAATTGTTTATTCGCGTCGCGTCGCGTCTGCCCATCAACGGTTGAGGTTTTAACTGGTCATACCAATAGCTGACGATCAATCGAAAAATTGTTAAGAACCAGCCAGAGCTAGTCCAGTTTATTTACGCGCGTCTTGATAAGCACAATCGAACATTATGGCATGCAGCGCTTCACTTTGCGCGCAATTAAAAATAATTAAATCACAATTAACTAAATGCAAACATAGTGCGAGCTATTGATTTTGACACGCCAATTGGACATGCCGAAAAAATCATAAAATCGTTGTTTGGTGGCTTGCGAGCGGGCGGCACTTGAATTCGCCATATCTACGCCTCGCACACACACACAGGTTCTCTTCATATGAAATACAACGGGTGTAATTCTACATACTTACTGATAACGTAAATACGAGTAGCATTCGATAATTCGCCCACTCAGCGCGGCCTAACCGCTCATAAATCAGACCATCAATAATTACCGAAATTCAAATTATGATTTGTTGATCGCCGAAAGTGCAAAACAAGCAAAATCGAATCCAATGTTCACACACACGTAAATTAATTGAATTGTTTTATCGCATTGATATGCGTCAACAGGGTGGCACACTATGGCAGGGTGGCGGAGTGGAGGAACAAAAGTGGTATGTGAGTATGAGCGGCATATCGCATATTGTACACCGTTCATTGGCGCTCCGTTACGGTAGTTGCTTTTGTTTAACACGTATGCGAAATTATGTTTATTTATTGATTGGTGCGCACATTGTTGCTGTTGTAGTTGCTCTTCTTGTACGCTCCCATTGTGGGTGTTTGTTTGTCGGATCGCGATAATATCGCTTTTGATTATTTCACTCAATTTTCTTGTTAATAAAGTTGCATTTGATAGATATTTCGTTAACGGTAGTTTTTTCGATTGTGGTTTTTTGGTTTTGTGTGGGTTTTTTGTTGTTTTTCGCTGTGACAATTTCATGTCAATTCGATCGATCGATGTCATTGATTTCTTGTTTGCTGTTTTTTGGGCTCATGCAGCTACTGTTTGTTGCTAATATTGTTGTTTACATACGATAAAAATATGATACAGAGGCGTGTGCCTTCATAAGCTCATATCAGGGCGGGCAGCCATGTATACTTTAGTAAGTAATGTTAGCCAGATTGACGCCGGGCTACTTAGGGGCTTTGATGAATTTATAACAGTTGGCAGTTGATGGCTTTTGGTGGTTGCCGTTATGACGTTGCTTCAACGACGCTTACATGGATTAGATTATGCGGTTAGGGCCAGTCAGAGGCTCTTGAAAATTATGATTTTCAATAATTTTTTTTTGCTAGTCAGTTCCTTAACATAGCATTAATAGAAGAGCTTAAAATCCAAAATTCCAGAAACACCATCAAAGGTGTTGCCCCACCATTGGGACCCTTAAACTACAACATTTCTCCTAATCGGCTGATTGCAAACTGGGACTGCTAAAAGCATTTCATCAAAGCGGAGCCGCAATTGTGCTTTTTAGATACACCAGGTACCTTCGTCCAAGTTCCTCTCCTAGTGGCGTATGGGAATTTACGCTACGCCATCAATAGCCTCGATTACTACTCTCGCTAACACAACTAGCACCATTGGACTTACACATAAAAGCAATAGCTACATGCAGCGCGGAGATACTTAGAGACATAGGAAGCTGGAAAACAAACTCGTACGGTCACAGCAAGAATCTCCTACAGGGACCCTCACTGCTCAAAAACAAATCAGATTTCACAATCCCAGACCTTAACTTCAAGAAAGATTTTACAGTACGTTTACCACCGAGAGCCGCATGGAGGAAAGGGAAGGTGATTGGTAGGTTCGAAATCGAAATCTACCCTGACGGTTCTATTCGGAGACGCTCAAATTGTCCAAATCAATTCGACTTTCTGACTATATCAGCGTGTTCCAGGCAGAACTATTAGCAATCATAGAAGAAGCAAATCACTAAAACACTACAAAGAAATTGGTGCAAGAGTTAGATAGCTCCAAGCCTTCAATGCCTTAGTTTCCAAATCCATTTCATCCAAACTAGTTTCACCGTGTAGAGAGGAGCTATAATTTCTTGGTCATTCGCTTCAAATTACTCCTATATGGGTTCCCGGTCATAGGAATATAGAGGGTAATGATGTAGCAGATGAGCTAGCAGAAAAGGTTCGGCACTAGACATAACAGAGGCGGCGTCAGTTGCTAACGAGCAACTCTTCGCTCTTTCGGTAAGACTTTCGAACATCAAGGAATGAAATATCAGACATAGAGATAAAAAGTTTACTGCTATACTTGGATCTCAGGAAATGAATTTGATAAAAAAAATAATAATCAAACAATAACATAGACATCACACGAGAACAGTGGTAGTAGAACGGCGCTAGTCGCTAATAAGAAGTATTTCAATAGAAATACACAACCACTTCAACAACAACTATGATACTTTCGCTTACTACGTCACGTCCTGTAGATTAGAAAGTCATGCCGTCTTTTAGATAACTTTAGCGTCTTCCATGCGGATCCTGTTGCCACACCAAATGCAGCGGGTATTCCACCAGGCAGCACAACACAAACTGAAACGTTATCGTCTTCGTTGACACCCAGGCTGTCGGAAGCCAGTAGCATCCAGAGCAGTGAATATAAGATTTGTTTGTTGCTGGCTTTATTAAGTCATCTCAATACTACCCTTTGCTGGGTTACCGATTACAAAAATATCGAATAGAAACAAATAGCGGCTGGGTTGGACTGATAGACCTTGAAAATGGATATGAATAGCTTATGAAAAAATTTCAAATGTTGTTCCACAAGTAAAGGGACCTACAATTTTAAGCCGACTCCGAACGGCAATGGTTTTTTATGAGAAGTTTGCCATTGTCTGCAGAGGGGCGATTGCTATTAGAAAAAAAACTTTTTTTACCAATTTGGTGTTGGTTGAACCTACGCACTTCCGCATGGTAGTCACGCACCAACCCATACAGCTACGGCGGCCGCCGACGAACATACCATGGCCGCAATTGTCATGTATTGATCAAATTAACACCTTACGCATCATAGTTGAGTTAATGAATGAATGACAGTCGACCCTTCAACTTGTTTTCCTTGATTTAAACACGACAGTCGACAGGTCTAGAGCTGTTCGTGAGAAGCTAACAGCTTTAATTAAAGCGCAATATGCAGAATACTCCTAAATAGTGTTTAATGCGCAGGTGTTCGACCATAATTTATACTTTCGCCGCTATACTCTTGATTGGAACCGCCAAAAGAGCCACAAGGGGACACAAATTAATCAATGAGTTCGGAAAATTGTGAAATGAATTGAAAGCTAGCCAACAACAGGATCAGTTGAAAATGCTTTATTGAGGCCTTATGCTCCAATGGGAGATAAAGGAAACGATAATGACAGTGACAGGCTTAAAAAACAAATCGAAAGAATATTCGCTGTGAGTGTTCTTTGCAAGTTCCTCACTGAGAATCGTGCTAATGAATCAATACTTCAATGATGATGTATACCCACAAGTTCTATCTGCAGAAGTTGTTAAGATGAAGAATAGGTAGAATCGATTCTCCACTTTCTTTGGCTATGCTTAGTAATCGAAGTGATTCAAACTTGTTTCAGCAGCATTCTTAACTAGCCTGGCAAAGGTGATGGAAATAGGAGTATCTAATTATCTCAATTCATGGTTGAGATCTTATCTTTCCAAACGCAAATCTTTTGTAAAATTGAAAATACTAAATCCTACACTTTTGTAGCCTTCTCAGGTGTCTCACATGGGAGGGACTTTGTTCCTTTTTGATTTTCCATTTCTATTAATGACATTGGAGTCTATTGTAACCACTGTAAGCTTTGCCTCCCTGCTGATGACCTAAAACAGCTTAGTAAATGAATTTGCCAATCGGATGCAAGACTTAAACAACCTTGTCGCTTGGAGTGTCCAAATAAGCTTTCACTTATTATAAACAAATGTTTTTATGTCACCTTTACAAAATCTCAGAATGCTATTGCTTCCTTTTATGCTTTATCATATGTTGATAATTCTAAAGTTAAAGAGTTTTTCGATCTAGACGTAACATTTGATTCTGGTTTTACATTCGTAAATCACCTTTGTCAGATATTGCCGAAGGTTTATTCTCATTTAACATTTCTGAGGCCTAGGCGAGAGATTTCAAAGACTAGAAAATTTGTATAGCTCCTTGGTTCGTTCTAAGCTTGAAGAGGCATCTAATGCTTAAAAACGAATTTATGATTCTTATTCAAATAGAATGGCAAGGGTAAAAAGAAATTTTATTCGATTCGCTTTCCAACCACTTCACTTCTCTTATCCACTACAGTGCTCGGTGCATGCTAATAAATCTGGGGTCCCTTGCCGACTTCCCTTCAGTCGAGGATGTTTATTCTTGATGTTATTCGAGGCTCGAGGTTATTCGAGGTTAATTGTGTTGAAGTTCTTGAGCATATTGGCTTCAGTGTTTCTTATAACACTTTACGATTCTACCATCCATTTAACGTCAAAACAGCCAAATCAAACTACTGAAACTTTACTGCTATTCCGAGGGATCTATGAGAGTTAAATAGTATCAACCGACTACTCCATCTAGATGTCGCTATGCCAAGATATCTTTTCCATTCGAGAATTGTGTCTCACTATTCATAATATCTCTCTTTTGTTCTACGCTGTAAGAATTACTTTTAACCCAAAAGGGGAAATCCAAAATAAACAAGACTGGCGTCATAAAAATGTTGTTGATGGCGTCAGCTTTTTAATGAGTTAGTGCATTGGAAGTAACATCCCTAGCTGACTTCCAGTGAAAGCTTGGTGACATTCGGTTCAGTGAAAGCGAAGTTATTGCCTCTAAAGTGTCAGTATGTTTGTGTCATCGGCACAAAAATGAGTTTCTAAGAAGAGCTAATATCGAATTTTGTTTTAAAATCGGTAAAACGTTTACCGAAACATTTGAATTGATAAAAAATTAATAGCGATGATTGCCTATCTCGTGCCAGAATTCATGAGTGGTTTAGGAGATGGTTGTGAGGACATAAATGATAATGAATCAGTAATCACCGAAAACTCCAACGAACTTGTTGGTAAATTTATCAAAAATGAACCGAAATCATAGTTGAAATTCATGGAATCGGAGTTGAATATCCCCAAAACATCGATTGATCGCATTTTAAGTGATCATTCGGACTTACGAAAGGTCTGTGCACCTTTCATTCCGCTCAAATTAAATGAGGACCAAAAATTGTTCAGAACTCAACAATTGAAAGATCTCAATAAAGAGGCGAGAAAAGACGAGAACTTCCTTTACAACTATTAAATTGTAACTGGTCATGAAACGTGGTGCTTCCAACATGAACCTGAAACTAAGCATCAAAGTGCCGACTGGAAGGCCCCAGACGAGCCACCACCCAAAAAATCGCGTTTAGAGAAGTCATAAATCAAGTCAATGCTAATTTGTTTTTACAATTTGTTTTTACAAGGGAATTGTCCACAAGGAGTTCGTGCCAACGGGGCAAACCGTCAATGTAATTTTCTATCTTGGCGTTTTGAAGCATTTGTTGCATCGCATTCATCGAATTCGCCCTGAATTCCACGAAGGAGGAAGCTGGCTTATTGCATGATAATGCACCATATCATCGATCTACTCTTGTGACTGAGTTTTTGACTATAAAATCGAATTTTAACCATCAATCACTCCTTGTGACTTCTACCTATTCAGAAAATTGCATTTGGCTATGAAAGGAAAATGTTTTGCGTCCTTGTACCGACATCCTGAACGACATTCCGGTTTCCGGTTAATGACCTGAAACACTCTTTCGAAAAGCTTTTAGATCGCGCAAAACAATGTATCGTGGACAGAGGCGACTATTTTGAATAAATAAACTCGAATTTATCAGAACAAAGCTGCTTCGTTTCTATTTTAGCTCAGTCTTGTTTATTTTGGATCGCACCTTGTATATGTTTCTAGTCTGTACATATGTATATCTAAAATTAAAGCAATTACAATTTTTTTATCAAATCTATTTAATTTCACATTAGTTTACTATCGTTGAAGAGTTGCTGACTAAAAAAATGTTTTTTTTTCTCAACATGCAATGCCCATCAAATTAATAATTTCTCCAGCATAAGTAAAATACGAAAAATAATTTTACCATTTATCCGTGAATTCCATTCGAAATTTTCTCAACGTGAACTGAACAAAGGAACCCATCCAATATGCAGCACCGCCGTCGATTTGTTTGTGTACGATTATATATGTATAATATAATATTACACTTTGGTGATTTATTCAATGTATTGCTATGGGAAAGACGCCGAGTTAATTTATCGGGAAACGAATAAATAATTAGCAGCTTGGTGCTAACTTACATGCTGGCATACATACATACATGTACATGCATGCGCATTCTAAAGACGCTTTTCAGTATCAATTTGAGTCGGTTCTTTAAAAATTGAAAAACAAGTTGACAAGAATTATGTTGAACAAAAAAATAAAAAAAGGGAAAGATGTAAGTTAAAAGCCAGAAGCATGAAAAAAATATTTTTTGGAAGTCTCGTCTCTGATTTCTTAAAATTATTAAAAGTACATACACAAATACTTACATATGTATAATATATGTAAAAATATTTAAAATATAGAATCAATGCTTTAATTTCTGCGAAAAAATTTAATAGCCACTTAGCAAGAAATTTTAAACTAAATTGTGAATTATTACGAATTGAAGAAGACGCTCTGATTTTAAAATAAACTATTAACAACTTCAAGCAATAAGGGATCTACTTTGATTTTTTATTTATTTATTGGAAAATGAGCTTTACGACGACATAGACATAGCGCAGCTAATAAAGAACCAGCGGCTACTTTGGCTCGGTCATGTCGTCCGATTGGGTACTAACGCTCCAGCTCTGAAAGTATTCGATGCGGTACCAGCTGGTGATATCAGAGGTAGAGGGGGGACTCTTCTACGTTGTAAAGATCACTTGTGTGTCCTTGCAATATACAATTTTCCTATAAACGGAATTATCTACTATCTCTTAGTTCTAACTCACTTTTTTTTGTCTGATCTTAATTTTTTGATGGCACATTATTATTGTAATAAACATACTTTTTGAGTGGAATACAGCTATAATTTCCATAAATCGGTTATTCTGTGCATATAATAATAAATATTTTTCAGCTTCACAATAAACATAGTCCCCACCTCAAAACTTTAACGATTTACTCCTTTCTAGTTCAACAATTGCTGTACATTTTTTACTACTTGTTTTTCCATCTTTTTCGTTGTTTTTTTTTTTTAATTAAACGGGTAGAAGACATTTTGCGTTTGTTTGTACAACGATAAGAAAAATTATATTTTTATAGGAGATAATTACGATTGCCTGGACTGGTGCTCGAGGTCTGTGTGGTATTAAAAAGTCATGCGTTGTTGCGTATTACGTATTTTCGTCGCATTTGCACCGTATCTGTGCGGTACCTACGTGAATCCGCTAATGTGATACTCATAAATGTATTTTACGTAAGTGTTTGTGCATGCATGTGTGAGCAGTTATTGTACGATATCTTTAATATCTTTATGTCCGCTGTGATATATCAAAACATGGTGACACTATCTACCTTCTCCGGGCTTGAGGTGACTTGGCGGAGACTTGTCGTGGATTGTTGGGATTTTACCAGGGTGCTTGGCGTCTTGTTGGAGTTCTCGGTCATATTACCCATACCACCTTCATATGTGCATATGTATGCATGTCTGTATGTATTATGGCGCTCATTGCTGCTCGTACATCAATTCGAGCTATACCCTGCCACACGGTGCGCTTAACGAGTACTAAAGAATCGAAGCCCATAATTAACTAGTAGCCTCTGCATTATGCCAAAGAGTATTAGTAAAAATATAGTTATGAGTTGGAGTTATTGTGACTGCTTGACAGTTAGTACTGCGCCAGTTGGCAGCTGACAGTTGCCGGCTAAAAGGTGTTTTGCTAGTAGCTTCTGGTATAACTTTTTTAAGCTCTTCAGTTTAAGTGCGTTCTGTGAAGTGCACGAAATGCTGCCGTTAATGAATAAGTCGAAATTAATTCGATGGGCATTTGATAAATGGTTAATTGATTGGACTAGTATTGCATTTAGTGGCATGATGGAATTTTGAAGTACGCAAGCAATTGACTTTGAGGTGTTACATTTCAGGCTGCAGAAGCACAGAAAAGAAAAAATATGGCTCAACGGAAGGGAATGACATTTTTTTAAGGTATGAGGGTACACTACTTGGGACAAGACCTTAAATTTTAGGTCAGCACTTGCATAATTACCGAGTTAGCTTTGTGCAAAAGCCACTGAAATTAGATAAAAATCGGATGGCAAAAGTTTTTCCAATAATCGGGAGGTGATCCCGATAGGCAATAGCAAGTCCCAAGGTATTTTTCTGCTCTTGCAAAGCGCCTCCGAAAAATCTTAGGTCTTTCAAGGAAGACACAGAATGCATGAAGTTCTATTTATAGGCAAGAAGCATACTAAAAATTTTAATATAAGCTAAGCAGCTTTATCGTTTGAAAATAGTAATTAATAGTGACTATTAACGCATACCTATACATACATATATACATGTATATAAGGGGTGATCAATTTAGAGTTACCGGATTTTAAATTGAAACATATCAACAAAGTGATTGGGAAATCTTTATTATTTTTATGTCTAACCATTCATGTTTCATATTTCTTTTTTAAAGATAATCCCTTCCAAATGTTGGCCGCAACTGCGCCGTAAATCGGCCATCCGTTAACACCAAACCATAAATTTTGAATGACGCGCTGGAGGACTGCAGCCGGTATCTCGTCAATAGCTTTAGTAATGTTGGCTTCCAAAGCCTCAATGGAAACTGGTTTATCCACAAAGCATTTAGACTTTACATACCCTCACAAATAAAAGTCCAAAGGTGTGATATCGTCCGATCTGGGTGGCCAATTTACTGCTCCGAGACGAGAGAAAAATTGCTCACCCGAACGACGGCGTAGTAAATCCATTGTTTCACGAGTTGTGGGGCAAGTAGCGCTGTCTTGTTGGAACCAAATGTTGTGGAGATTACGGGCTTCAATTATCGGCAATTCGCCGTTCGCAATTCACTGTTACATTGGCGGCAACCTCGTCTTCGAAGAATTATAGACCGATGATTCCTCCAGCCGATAGGCCGCATCAAACGCTTGTTTTGTAGAAATGGGGCTCGTCGCGCGCGATGATTTTCGTAATACAATTGTACGATTTGTAAACATTGTCGATGATGAAATGTCAATCAATACTGAAAAAAAAATGTAATTAGTTTGATATGCACGAGACGTTGATGGCTGTGGGCTTACTGTGGGTACGGGGGCGTCTTTTATGAATTGCAATCGCGCATAGGTTTAGAAAAATTGCTAAAACTTTTTAAGTAATTAATATTTCTGTATTACATTTTATTTCTGTATTACATTTTATACACAAAAATGGGGGTTTGAAATTATACTTCACAATATTTTTATTATTTATTATAAGCATATTTTTCAATAATTTTCAAATTTCATTTATAGTAATTGGAATTTGAATTTGAAAAATGGCATTTTTAAAGAATAGTTAATAGTGGAGTGCCCAGGGGTTTTGACCTCGGATCTCGTAGGGACTGAATGAATTGCCATGTAACTAACAGGATTTTCTTTTGTATGCTCTAAATTGTAACTTCTACCAATATTATATTGTGCAATTAATTTTTTCATTGTTTAAACAAAAAAATATGAAAAATTAATATATTGGAGCATAATATTGAGTTGGGAAAATTTTTTTTTAGTTCTACGTTAAATTTTACTTAAATATTGTAGATAAAGACAAACATCTTCCCAACGTTATATATTATTGGTTATATTATGGCTGGAAGTGGGATAAAAGAAGTTCTTTCTACCATTTATCCAGAAAATACGATTGATCACATAACGTCAGGACGTGCCTATGCTAGAGCAGTACGTGCTCATACCTTATTGCAGCAAGCTTTAGCACAATTAATTTTTGAAGATCTTAAGGAGAATAATGCGGATTTTTTAAATGTATTGAATGACGAACAAATATCGATGTTTTTTGAAATGTTCAATTACAATGAAATTACAGAAAACCAAGGATTTCAAATGCTGAGTAGAATTTTTGAAGATAAGTTAGTTGAGCTTGACAATAAAAATAAAACATCAAAACTATGGATTACGTATTTTCGAATGGTAACAATATTCAAAGACTTCATTGCTGCCGACCGTATGGGGGATTGGAATTTACATCTACATAGTATTGAGCTGATGATTCCACTATTCGCGCATCAGGACATTTTCCCTATGCGAAGGCTGCACAAATTTATCTGCAAGATATGAAGGAATTACAGTATATAATGGATCCACCAGAGTTCGAAAAATATACAACAGGATATTTCACATCTAGGCGATCAGATTTTTTTTTCTGGTATTGCAAGTGATCAGACTTTAATGAAAGGAATGAGCGTCGAAGGGGGTCCTTTTAAACGAGGTGCCACTGAAAGTGTAGTTTATAAATGGATCAGAGGAGTTATTTATAGTAAAGATATTATTCAAAACATAGAAAATTTTTGTGACATATCTTTCAATAAAAGTCATCAACACAGTGATTCTACAGATGCTAGAATAGAAAGGGATGGTATCGATGTAAAAAGATTGGTAGACTTTTTCAAAGAACACAGTCCTTTTCCTGATACAGATGCAATTATGTCAATTGCCACTGGAATTACCGGTGATAAAAGTATAAATTGTTACAATGCTTTTGAAGAAGGTTTAAAAGTTATGAAGAAAATCGAAGGGAAAAATAAGATAAAATAAATTCTCTATTGGCTAAAAATAATAAAATAAAAATTCATAACAATGTTATTCCCGTTGATCCATTGTTGCTGTTTCAACGTATTTGTGTGTTGAAAAAAACAGATGATGAACTAAAAACTTATATGAATTATGAACTGGCACCATATCCACTTGCTCTGTTTGAATATGGCCAAATGCGAAAGACAAAAAAATCAACTTTCTACGAATTATTCCCAGAAATTCAGATTAATTTGAAAAGCTTAGAAAATGTTCATTATATTATTGATGGAGGCATGTTGTTATATCGTTGCAAATGGCAATTAAATGAAACATTCAAAATGATATGCGAACATTACGTAAGATATTTGAGGAATAATTATAATAACGCATACGTGGTATTTGATGGATATAAGAAGGACGGTATTAAATCTGCTGAAAGGAATCGTCGCGCACTAAAAAATATAAGTACAGATACAGATATTGAATTTGATGAAAATATGCCGTTAAAAATCGCTCAAGAAAAATTTCTAACGAAGAAAAAAAATTAATCTCGCCTAATCGAAATGTTAAGAATAAAATTAGCTGATAACAATATTTTTAAATGCCAAGCGGAAAGCGATGCAGATAAATTAATTGTTGATACAGCAATTAGTTTAGAATATCAAAATATTGTTGTAATTTCTGAAGACATTGACGTCTTGGTTGTGTTAACGGCATTGACGCCTACTGATCGTGAAATATATTTTTTAAAACCATCCCGAGGCAAAGTTAACCAACAAATATTTTCATCGAAAAGTTTAGAAAAATCTCTACCAGCATGTAAAGAACATGTTCTATTTTTACATGCTTTCACGGGCTGTGATACTACTTCTGCGTTTTACAACAAAGGAAAAATTAAGTTTATCAAAAATTTTGAGAAGCGGTATGATCTACTTGACTCAGCAGCAGTATTTAAAAATGTACATGAAGATGCAAATAATATATTTCAAGCTGGTATTACATGTATTTTGGGACTGTAAGGTGCTTTGGCAAAAATGACAGATTTGAATACATTCAGGTTCAATTCCTTCATCAAAGCAACTGCCAAAGACACAAGTGTTCTTTTATCTTCGTTACCTCCCACATCTGATGCAGCATATGAACACTTAAAACGGGTTTACCTACAAATCCAGATGTGGTTAGGGAATGATTTAATCATCGAAAATTGGGGATGGAACTATTCCAATAATACCTATCATCCAATATTTACGAATCAATTACCTGCTCCGGAAAATTTATTAAAAATGTTATTTTGCAATTGCAAAAAAGGATGTGGAGCTGCATGCGGATGCCGAAAAAGTGGATTATACTGCAGTGTAGCATGCCTACAGTGCAACGACGACGGCTGTCTAAATGTAGCGCCTATGATTAACATCAGTGAAATTGAAGATGATATTTGAAAAAATGTAAATTTTTCAATAGACAAATTTTTTTGTTAATTCATTTTTTTCTTTTAAATAGTCATACTTTTTTTGTTTTTAATAATTAATTCGATTTTACTTTTATGCTATAATAACAGAAAACAATTTTTTATTTTTTTTTTTGTATGCTAATTATTTAAATAAACGAATAGTTTACGTAATATCTTTTTTTTACAATTAATTATCCATAATCTATTTATTTTTTCATTTGCTTCCACTTCTGTTACAAAAACAAGAAATTCTACAACGTTATTTGCATTATAGCACATAAGTTATTGCAATCATAAATTTTTGCTATTTAAAAATCAAATGCACAACTTTTAAATAGGTAGAGATTATTATTTATGTTATTCACAACACATTTTCGCAAAGATAATTTAATTTCATCTAGTCCCTAAGACATCCTAGGTTTTCACGTTTTTAACGCTCCAGACACTCCACTATAAAGGATAACTTAAATGGCGCCATCCGCACCCAAGCGAAAACTTTAAATGACCACATTGGGCGTCATCCGTTGCGAAATTTCTTCCAATTGTTTATATTCAACGTTTTATAACTCCCGGTAGAAGGGACGTTGGGAGTTGACG
The DNA here is from genome assembly GCF_027943255.1 of Anastrepha obliqua. NCBI lineage: Eukaryota > Metazoa > Arthropoda > Insecta > Diptera > Tephritidae > Anastrepha > Anastrepha obliqua. Next base: position 122,457,545 of record NC_072892.1, read on the forward strand.
ATGCATTTTTTGGAAAGTCTAGACTAATAGCTATCATTAGAGGTAAATAAAATCTTCATAAAATCCACATAAAGGAAATTATAGAGTTCGCCTTAGGGGGACAGATACCTGTAAACGGCCATATTTTCCCTGATTGTCATTAAAATTATTTAAAATGAAGAAGTCAAGATAGTTTTTCCAAAATTGGCATACAGTTTATTTATACATTAAAATAAAATAAAAATTGCGGATGTACACTCAATTCTTCCAGGAAGGTCGCAGCGGGGCTTCTCAATCGACGGGCATTGTAACATCGGCGTCAGTGACCTGTATACAAAAAACCAAAACTTTTTTTGTTTATTAATGTCATGATTTCTATATCAATTAACAATTAATGGAAAAAAAATTCGCGAAATAAAATGCTTAAAAAACGATTTTTGCTTCGAAAAAATTATTTTTTCCAAAAATTTTCGCAAATCTTAAATTCACATAGAAAGTAACATCATAAAAAAGATGTGTGCGAAATTTCAGGGAGATCGGTCAATAAATTTTCGAGTTATCGTGTACACTAATTCGAAAAATATAGTTTTAAGAAAAACGTGTCTAAAGTTTGAAAAGGAAATACTTAAATTTACGTTCTAAAAATTTTTTGACATATTCTTAAAGGATTATATTAACATTTTATGAAAAAAGAAACAAATTTTTTTTCAGGTATCTGTCCCCTTAAATTATAAAATCTCCCCTACCTCCAAAACAAAGCATTTCACCCTTCCGCACCCATACACAAGCACATGGTCCCACGAAAAGCGGTACATCCTGTTTTTGATTCTTTTGAATATCACCCGGTACCAGACTAACTTTTTTTGCAAACATTAGCGTTGGTAATGTGTTAGAAAAAATGTTTATTGGGCTAAACCTTTTATGTAGCTTTGCATTGACAACAACTATTTACTATTGCTTTCCGCAAATTTTAAGTTCGATAGTGGCAAAAAGCATAGAAAATAAAATAAGGTGTATAAAAATAGGTGGACTTGCAAAAACAGTCACAATAATAATTAAGAGCGAAAGGTGAAGCCGAAAACGAGTACATATGGATATGTGAGTATGTGTGTATGTATGTAGGTAAATAAAATTATTTTGTTGTTTTGACTATAAGTATGCCGAGGAAATGAAACACCTACGCAAACAACGCGTCATACCTAAATTTAGATAAGAATATCTCATAATTTGTCTCATATTTTTCTTTGATACTGTGGCTATACCTGCTAGGTAGTTTTTCGGTTACGAATATTTCTAAAACAACAGTCTAACCGAACATACATGCGTAAATACATACATATATATGTTTATATGTGCATTTGAAAAACCCGAAAGAAGTGTCTAATCGTCTAATCGCTTTTCAGCAGACACCAACTGCGTCGACGTGCCGCTCCCAGTTCCAACGAGCGCGTACTTTTCCCACTTAAACTCATGGTCACCAGTGTTCAACAAGCCGCACGCTGCCGCCATATTGTGATCATGTGCATATAATACATACATATGAATGTATGTATGTATGGATGTACGGATGTATCCATGTTATGCAATCTTGCGCACCTAGGCGGCAGGTAATTATTACACGCGACCGTCTGGCGGACCTGAGCAAATTGAGCGTACCATGCGAAATGTAAATATGCGGCATATAAAACGGAAATGTGCTGCTGCTACCAAGCGATCTATGTACATATGCATGTATGTGTGCAATGTTGTGATCCATTTGCTAATGTTCACTAGGGCCTGTGAAAGCAATGATATCTACTGGTGGTCTCGCTAAACCGCGTCCACAAAGTGTGAATGCGTTTGAACGGGACTTGTGCATGCAAAGCACTTACCTAGAAGTATATCTTCAGCTATAGGTACATACACACGTGCCTACATACTTCTGTTCATACATATACGGAGTTGGTCTAATGTAAGCGTGAATTTGTTAAAAGAGTAGTTCGACTTTGTTCGACTGTACTGGCCTGCATTGGTCGTAAGGCTGCTCGGCGTGTCTGATTGCTCTAAATATCCACTGTTTTGGTTTTGTGGTGTGAATTATGTTGCAGATGCACCATTTTAAACGCAAGTAGTAAGTACAACAAAAGCAACAACGCTCATGAATTTTATGCGCACTCTGCTTATGCGGGTACTTGCGCCTACCTGATGCGCTCATATGTAGGGGTGTGTGTGCGTGTGTGGGCTTTCATTGAGCATATGAGCACACGCGCAATGCGGTCGTGAAACAAAGGACGTCTTTCATGAGGTTTCATTATTCAAAGAGAACATTATCGCATTTTATTATCGTGGTGTTTGCACGCATTTTCACTTACTTACCAGTTACATACATATGTACATACATATATACATATGTACAAATTTTATTCACAATTTCCATAACCCTTAATTTATACATACATACATCTGCACCTATGCACACATACATACATACATACATACATACAGAAGTAAATATGTATATAAGCATGTCCAAATTTGGATATGCATGCAGTAATACGAATATGCAGGTTTTAGGTAAATCCATACATATATACACGCATATATATGCATATATATATATGTATATATGCATATATATATATATATAATATACATATCTTCGAGTATATACAATAATAATAAAACTACTTACAAAAATATTTACAAATTCATCCTTGACTATTACTTTCATTCATAATTATGCACATGCATACATAAATACATACATACATTTGTATGTATAACAAAATAAGAATAAATATAAAAAAAATGTATGTATATAAGAACCCCAAACAGGCCTGGAGCTGCCCATGCACGATTTTCAAAAATTATCTATTTCGCCGAAAATTCCATTTCATCCCATAGGCGTATTGTAGGCGGCCTACTTACATAAATACATGCATACATACATACACACGTCCGCGTAAACTCAGCAAACATGCAGCTTAGGCTTTTTAGGAAAGCTTTTATGAGACTTTAAGGAAATGTAAATTCAGGCCGGCAACATCAATACAATTTACTTTGGCGGTGCTACACCTCGTCCAATTCAGTAAAATATTTATTTACCTCCAACTTCAATTCGATTCTTAAATGTTAAGACAGTGAATTCGCTTTTAGCATAGCGCCACAGGATTAGTATGTTTGTTACCAGTCTTACTTTCCGGATATATGTATGTACAAAGTTTTTAATGCAGATTGTACCGTTGCATTTGAATTAATCTGCCAAAACCAACACCCACAAAAAATCGCATGTAAGTATGTATGCCATGAAATATTATTGTATGTATGTATGTGTATGTACATATGTATGTGTGCGTGAATTTTTACGTCTATTCTTTTAGCCCAGCATTAGCAAGTGTCGAATAGATGAATGAACTGGTATACCTAAACAAACATATCGTGACTGTGCGGGAATGGAACTGCCTAAAATTACATTTCTTTGTGAAAATAGTGAGTGATGCCAGATTTATGAGGCATAACAAAATTCACTAGCGACGAATCTTGCCCGATAACTTTGTTGTGGCTATCACATGCAATTAAGCCAAGCAGCGAGATAGCGAGCAGAGAAGTGGGGAACAGAAGAGGCCATTTGTCATATTTCTATAACACTTTTCAACATTGCTCACACCGTTTGGGCAACACGCAGCATAGTTACATAAAAAGTCACACTTTGTTGAAGCTGAAAATTCCCTTTAACTAAAAATTTGTTATATTCAATGGAAGATATAAAATGCTGAGTAAATAAGCTTGTTTGTTTCAAAGAGTACTTATTTTATCTAATTTTGTTAAATAGAAAGAACCGTTTATAGGAATAACACCAGCCAAATTTTACATTAGAGAAAATAAAAGGTTTTCATTTGAAATTATCGACAGTTAAATGTGAGCAAATTATTTTCATAAATTAACCAAAAATTCAACAAAAAATCTCCTGAATTTGTTATTGTTTTGTATTTTAATTTATAGGAACTATTTACCCACATGGAATTAATGATTTGGATATAATAGCTGCTCTCGATTCACCAAAAGTGAGTAGTGAATACAAAAAAAAAACTCAATTTCGTTTTTGTACAAAGTTACATACATATGATTTGGATTATTTTCGTTTTAACAACGTCGTCTGCTCGTTTGTCGAAAAATTTGCCAGTGAACTTTCCCTGTAAGAAACTAACTTTCGTGTAAGATTGATTGCTAGCAAGTATGCTGCCAACTCTCTTTCTGAACAGGTCTATTTATAAAGCAATTAATTTGTAACTAACTATCAAGTTTTCGTGTTCATGTATCCAAAAAACTTGCAAAGTAGGGGAAAGTGAGAGAGCAAAATAGCATTTAATATTGAAGGGAAGTGGCAAGCTTTACTGGATAAATTTTTACTTACAAGAATTTGTAAGTGAGAAAAACAACTGACCGCAAAGTACAGATAAATAAACAAGAATTAAAATTTGTGAATTGAGTCTAAGTTATAAAAAACAGGAAAAAGGTGATTTAAATAGAGGTATTTTTTGTATTTTTTTATTGTAATTCTTGGTTATTAACTAATTTGGCTATATACATATATAAGTATATATATTTGTAAGTACATAAATGCATAGACGGAAACAAGGAAAATATGAAGAAAGGTGTGATTGCCACAACAATACACTTGCTAATGGAATATTCTTCATCTGACAGCGATGATGAAAAGAAAAAAAAAAAAAATTTGGACGAAATAAAATCATGTGATTTCGAAGCTCGTTATTTTGCATTTTATTTGCTTTAATTTTTTTTTCTTCATACGAGGTAGCACAACCGAAAAAAAATTTAATTTTTGGGATTTTCCCCCCAACAATTTAAACAGCTGTTCGTAAAATTCGCAAATTGTTACTGGTTGACGTGTCTCTTTGAGCACGAATTCTCGGAAATTAAGTTAGTGACAAGTTACTGGATAAACTTTGCATGAACGGACCTAATGGCAAATATCCGAATGTAGTTTTGCCATGAAAAAGTTTCTACAAACAATCTTCACTTTTTTAGACCTGCATAAATTTGGTCCGCACCAATTATTGAGGACTTACTGCATGAATTGGAAGAGTAAAATCGGCGTTGCGAAAATACAGTTAATAGTATTTTATTTTTGACGTTAGAAATAAATAAACCACAACCTATCAAATATTTTGTGGGATGACTCACACCTTATTATGTCTTCCGAAAAATAAGTAAAACATGCACATATGCACTCGTACATATTTGACATATGGTACCTACTGATGATAACATTTTTAGCCCAGTATGTAATAAACGTGCACGCTTGTTATAAAGTAGCGATAGTTGCAAAATTGATTTTTATTCCTAATTTCAATTTGAATTTTTATATATTTTGCACTTATGGATTGAGTTTTCACTGTGCATTAATTAAAATATTTTAAATACCGAGCTCATTCTCCTATTTGTGGTGTGCGTCTTAATGTTGCTCCATAAATGGAGGGACCAACAGTTTTAAGTCGATTTCGAACGCAGATGGTTTTTTATGAGGAGCTTTTTAATGGCAGAAATAAGCTCGGAGTTTTGCCACAGCCTGCCGAGGAGCGAACGCTATTAGAAAAAACGTTTCTTCATTTTGCAGTTTCATGCACGGAGACTCGAACTTACTTAAATACTTATGAAATATGGATTCATTATTACTTCGTTTGCAAGGTTTTTTTGGGAAATATTTAGAGTTTTTTTCTCTTACATGATTTCTTAAAGTTGTGAAACCCCTATCCTCAAATTTACCGCGTGCCGCATGCATTTTTTTACGCGAGTTTTTTGCATGTATTTCAAAGGAACCTACTCGTATCTATCGTTTAAAAACAGAGTAGGGTGCATATATTAGGTGTGCAACTAAGTTCCGTCAGCAGTATGTGCTAGTCGATTCTAACATAACCTAAACATCATAAACCACGCTTAGACATATGGTAAACAAACTGCTTCGACACTTTAGTGATTTTGTTTTGGTATCATATATTATACTTTTGGTTTTGTGAAAATGTTTGGTTTTGCCGAATAACCGCCATATGCGGGAAGTGTTGATTTTCCTCTTTTATTCGAAAAAAACGGCGGCTGAAGTGCATCGAGAGCTACAAAAAATTTATGGAGATGCTGCTTTAAGTGAAACAACGTACCGAGATTGAGTCCGTCGCTTCAAAGACGGTGATTTTAATGTTGACGACCGTCCGCGTGAAGGAAGGCCAAAAACCTTCGAAGACGCTGAATTGGAGGCATTGCTCAATGAGGATCCATGTCAAACGCAAGAAGAGCTTGCAGTATTAGAAGTTACCCGCCAATCCATTTCCCTGCAATTGCATGCTTTGGGAATGATTCAGAAACAGGGGACTTGGGTTCCTTATGAGTTAAAACCAAGAGATGTTGAACGTCGTGAACAACTGCTCCACCGGCAAAAAAGGAAGTGAGGATTTTCTTAATCGCATCGTGACGGGTGATGAAAAATAGATTCATCACAGCAATCCAAAGAAAATAAAGTCATGGGGACTACCCGGTCATGCTTCTACGTCGTCGCCTCGGTCGAATATTCACGCTGCGAAGGCTATGCTATGTATTTGGTGAGACCAAGTTGGTGTTATTTACTATGAGTTGTTAAACCAAGCGAACCCATCACTGGGGTTCGGTATCGACTTCAATTGATGCGATTGACCCGAGCACTGCGCGAGAAGCGGCCGCAATATGCGGAGAGGCATGAAAAAGTGATTCTACAGCATGACAATACTCGGCCTCACGCTGCCAAACCCGTTAAAACCTACCTGGAAACATCCTACCCCACCCGCCATATTTTCCAGATATTGCGCCGTCCGATTATCATCTGTTCCGATCAATGGCATATGGTCTAGCTCCATTCATATGAAGACATCAAAAAATGGCTTGATCCGAATCTGAAAATGGCGTGATAGCCTCAAAAGATGAACAGTTTTACCGCGACGTAATACGAGATATACCAGAAAGTTGGGAAAGAGTAGTATCCACCGATGGACAATACTTTCAATGATTCACTTGTAACCAATTTTTTCAGAATAAAATTGTATTTTCATTAAAAAACCAGCGAGAACTTAGTTGCGCATCTAATATATTGACGAAACTGTAACTATTGTTTACAGAAGGTATAATGGCATAAAATCACTTTGCCTTTATACATCATAAATATTTTGTTCTTCTTAATATTAATATGATAGAGGTCAATTTTGCATAAAAAATATTTGCAATTGCAACTCTCGGCAACCCTGAAATTATATGTTGTTACATGGTTGATTTGTTTTACGTTGTTGGTGCAACTTATGTATGTACATATGCACGTATGTGTGCATGAAGCTTGACAAAAACAAATTTACTTTTGTGTTGTGATAATGCGCAGTAGCAACATAAAAGTGCATACATACCCATACGTACTTATACATATATACATACATATATATATACATTCATATATATGTGTAGATAGTAACATAGCGCATGCAATATACGAGTACAGACACACGCACATTCATACATATATATCAACATATGCACATCTATGTATGTATGTACATATGTACGTACCTTGAAAATCGGAACTAAAAAATGCCGCCATGTGATAATACGTAAATTTTCACCCCAAAATGTGAACACATTCATGCTCACACCCAAATTCAGCCCTCCTCAAGACTTCGTTGTGCACTGCCATGTTGGATACAAAATTTAACTGATTTAAATATCAACAAACTTCCATATGCATACATACACACATACCTACATACATGTGCGTTTGTCTTCACTTCATTTTGTGTGTGTCCTTTACTATCAAGCGTAATAAGTCCCACTATGAATACTTACTACCTTAAAGCTCGATTTCTTTTGTAATTTCGCCTGACTGAATGCTGCCTCCTGCGGTTTACCACTGTGTATGCCAGCAGTGTCTCGAAAGGGAACACACATAATCTCTCAAACTCTTTTATTTTCGTTTGCGGTCAAAAACCTTCAGCTTACACAACAAACTCTCTTCTCTTTTCTTAGTTAAAAAACAAAAAATAACTGATATCCATCCGCTTGGCTTGTCGTCATACACACGTATCTATGTATGTGTGTGTGAGCAACTTGGTCGTAAATGTCACCAGCGCAATAGGTACACGCTCCTCCTTCTCCTCCTTCTCCGCTAGCAACATTCCATTGCCCATTAAGATTTTCATTTTCAACTTTTCTCCTACAAAAACATGCTTTGACTCGTACTTCTCCTGTTCGATAGCCGCCGCCCATTTGCATACGCCTGATTTTTTTCGTTATAGTTTCACTATTTTCGTTTAACGTGCATGTGTGCATTTACGCCTACATACAAACATATTTTCTCTTACACTTTTAACTTTTTCGACCATTAATTTTGATTTTACTTTCAGTTTGGTGTGATACAAAATTGAATAGAAATACTAAATGGTGTCCACCGCAACCGACTGTGTTTGCCTGTGATTGCCGTTCGGTTGGTGCTGGGTTTGATACTTACTGTGGGCATGAAGCATCAAATGGTGGGAAAAGCAAACCTCCGAGTGCATTTCTGTTCGCATAAAAACCATCAGCTGCCCGAGCAGGACTTACAAATATAGACTGTCTTCAATTCGTAACAAAAAATCAGGACACACAACACAAACTGGCGAAACGCGACCAAACACCTTAAATACATAGACATACAAGTATGTGTATTATAATATATAAGTACATACATATATGTTCATTTATAAACAAAAATAGTCTCGGTTTTGCCTCATTCATTTATTTTTAAGCATTTTGTTTTGTCAATATACATACATACATATAGTAAGTTTATAGAAAAGTGTACTTGCATTTGCGCCTTTGTTTATGTACATAGACAAATCAATAAGTTTACCTTCCTAATATACTTAAATGACTTTTTTAGGCCGCTCAAGTGGATCATTAGTCTTTGTTGGCCTAAACTGTTATTTTTATTGCTGTCTTCGTGCCACTTGTATTTTATTCTTCTTCTTTGTCCAAATCAATATGCCGCGAGACATTGTCGATGCACGTAAATATGTACATACATACATGCATACATACATACATATATATGCACATCTATACTTACATGTATAAGAATTTTAAAATCGATTTTTCGACGTGAATTCGCTTTAAGAATTTGGCGTTTTTTCATTGTTGTTGTAGTGAAAATGCTGACAGTAGCCTATTCTTAAATTCATATTTATTTTTTGAACGTACGCAATATTTTTGTACTAAAGTCGGAAAAGCAGTTGGTTGAAGCAGTCTAATTTATACTTCGCTTCGAATAGTAGCAAAACGAGTAGGTACATAGGTAGGTGGGGTGGCAATGACACACTTAGACCTGTCGTAGATCCATTGAGATGCCACCAGAACTTATACTTACACTATGGATTCCTTTTTAAACCACTCCGTTGCATTTATAAATGATCAAGTCTTCGTCAGTTTTAGATGGACTATATCCGCTACATCTGTTAAGAGTGCGAAGCCTGCAAATATAGTTATGTATGCACATATGTGTGCATGTTATGAAATATGCAACTATTATAATGAGTCTTTCAAAACCCGCATCTGAAAGTTGACCCCTTAATGCTAGACGCGTAGAGTAAGAAGCTTCATCTACATGTGGTATCAGAAATAATGTATGCATGTATATTAAAGTTAATTTTCTTCTTCTTCTTGATTGGAGCGATAAGCGCTTACGCGTTTTTGGCCGAGTTTAACAAAGCGCGCCAGTCAATTCGTTCTCGTTGTAGCCGTCGCCAGTTGGAAACACCAATGAAGCCAAGTCTTTCTCGACCTGACATTTCCAAAGCAGAGGAGGCGTTCCTCTTCCTATGCCACCTCCAGCTGGCAGCGCATCGAATACATTCAGAGCCGGAGCGTTTGCTTAGATTCGGGCGACATGACCCAGTCAACGAAGCCGCTGGATCTTTATTCGCAGCACTAAGTCTATGTCATCGTAAAGCTCATATAGCTCATTGTTCCACCGCCTGCGATACTCGCCGTTGCCAACGTGCAAAGGTCCGAAAATCTTCCCCACAATATTTCTCTCAAATACTCTAAGGGACGCCTCATCGGATGTTGTCATCGTCCAAGCTTCTGCGCCACACAATAGGACGGGCATAATAAAAATAAGGATTATGAGTTAATGCAAATAATTAATAAAGATCTACATACCAAGTTCTGAAAAGTTACATTTCGGTATTCGCAAAATTTTGTAATAATTTCTATATACGACTGACCTGATATAACGGGTGATTTTTTAGCTATTATCTTTTTAAACATTTGGTTTAAACAGCTGACGCACTTTTCGTGTTTTGTTTCACTGTCACACATCTTCAGTTTGGTCTATAATTTAACCATGAATCGTCTTACAAACGAACAACGCTTGCAAATCATTGAATTTTATTATAAAATTGCGTGTTCTGTTAAGAAAGTTTAAGATCCACTTTTTTATCGAAAAATTGTGTTCAGCGACGAAGCTCATTTTCGGATCAATGGGTACGTAAATAAGCAGAATTGTCGATTTTGGAGTGAAGGTCAGAAGATCCAGAAAAGGTCACAGTTTGGTGGGGTTTATGCGCTGGAGGTATCATTGGACCATACTTCTTCAAAGATGCTGCGAATCGTAACGTAACTGTGAATGGTGAGCGGTACCGTGAAATGATATCCAACTTTTTTTTGCCCAAAATGCAAGATCTTGACTTGCATGACATGTGGTTTCAGCAAGACGGTGCCACATGCCACACAGCACGCGTAACAATGGACTTGTTGAGAGGTGAGTTCGGTGAACATTTCATTTCACGTTCGGTACCTGTCAATTGGCCACCCAGATCGTGCAATATAACGCCTTAAGACTATTTTTTGGTGGGCTATGTTAAAGCTCATGTCCATTCAGATAAACCTGCTTTAATTAACGCATGGGAAGACAACATTAAGACATTTATGTGTATGTGAGATACCGGCCGAAACATTAGAAATAGTATGTCAAAATTGGACTAAGCGGATGGACCATTTGAAGCGCAGTCGCGGTCAACATTTGCATGAAATAATATTCAAACATTAAATTATATGGACTGTACTATCGATTTAAGTAAACATTTCATGCATTTTTCTGAATTTTACTTGTGTTTTTTTGAAAAACTTTCCTATAGCTCTTAAAAAATCACCCTGTAGTTTATTTATTTACTTTATTTATTCATTTAATTGTATAGCTAAAAAACACAAAAATTCTTACTGACTATTGACTTAGCGTTAATATAAATCATTTATTAAAATAAAATAACAAATACAATGCGCTAAAACTAAAATACAACTGATCGAAAAAATCGCATTTTAGCGAATTAAATGATGCAATCGACAAAGAAGATAACTGATTTTTGGTAATTGTAAAATCTAATGTTATGGAATTGAAGGCCTCAGTAAATTCGCGAAGAGTCCATTAGGCGCATTAAACTCGAAAGTCGTTTTGAATATTTTGAGATAAAAATGCGAAACATTCATTTATTCTAATTATTAAGTTGCACCTACAGCTCCAGTGAGATATTGAAATGAGTAGCAGCAAAAATTTAGTTTATGGCATGGAAATGTATTCAAAAATATTTAAGTTTCAGTTGATGTGTCGGTAATGACCGTGTTACCAAATCGCAGAAATAGGTTCTGAGGCTGGCAACAATATTCTTGATATTTTTATTGTGTGTTAATTCATCAGGACTTATTTGACAGAAGATACAGGCGCGTTTATTTTATTCATTCGCTTCTTATTGAAAAAACTGTAGTTTCCATGTATGTACGTACACACATATCTTCTTTAATGATTACATACATGCAAATATTCTGACGCATACAAACATATGTATGTATGTATGAGCATACGCATATAATTTCTTACAAATACATACATACATATGTACATATGTAAGTGAATAAGCATAAATTTATGCCGATGACATTTGTCGCCTCTTGACGAGCGCGCATGCGCGCTCACAATACCCCACTACTCCACTGTGAAAAGAGAATTGAGCTTTACTCCCCATCCAGCGCCAGCTACACAGCTCCTTTGCCATGTCACGTCTGTGCAGCGCCATTTTATCGTAAAATCGAAAATCAAACATTTCATTGATGCCGATTTGTTTTCGTCTTCGAATTGCTGTTGCTATTACTGCATCTACTTTTGTTGTGATTTGTGTTTGCTGTTGTTGCGGATTTTGCTGTTGCTGTTGCTGTTCCAACTAAATCGTTTATTTATTATTTGTTTAATATTTTCACACAAATTAAAACATATATTTTATTGACAACGAAACACCTCTATCACCGAAACATCTGCAAACATATTGACTAACACATACAGACACGCACGCACAGCTGCAAAATGCCAGGTAGGTTATCCAACTGCTCCTAAACTAATTATCGATACTCATTAGAGATTATTTAATTACTGCCAACATTTGGACTTTTTTTCACTCGTCGGGTACTAATGTGCCAAATAAACAAAACAATTTTCTGTGTTGTAATTGATGCAAATATAAAGTGACGTGCAGGTGTATGTGCATACATAGACTCATACGCATATATTTGCACACTTTAGCTGTTGTATTAGCCTTACTGAAAATTTTAAGATTAAAAAGAAAAAAATTAAAATTAAAAAAAAGAGATTTGCGTGGCGCTGATGCTGCTTGTGATTCTCGTATAAATTAATTGTTCAAATAAGAATGAGTAAATAACTAATGTCAAGTGAGAAGAACGAAAAATAAGTATGTATGGCAACTTGCAACTCAATAGCAAACCAAATAATTAAAACAATAAATAATGTCAATGATAAACAAAAACGACAATGGGCATAGAATAAAATACGCTACTTAATTAGAGATCCATGAGAAAAATAAGTGTGTTTGTATGCATGTAGGCACGAATATGCATAGGTGAAAACATACATGTGGACGAACATACATACATACATATACCCTGCAGAGAAAATCTTAACTAGTTAGAAACTGGACTTCTCGATTTTGTCGCAAATGTTTTAGCAACCCGGGCAAAAGAACAATAAGTACCCACACATCTGCTCGATGCTTATTACTTGAAAATTTTCGAATAATTCAAGCAATACTTTTGATTATTTTGACTTTTTTACAGATCTTTTATACACAGTTTCGTTGGAAGATTAAATTAATGCTATAATTAATTTCACAATTTTTGTTTAGCTGCTCAAATTGTTCAAAAGCTCAAAAATTTCCAACAAACATTTGACCAGTTGTGCAATGAAGTGTTTGGAGCGAGTATCGAACTACTCTTACTGCTCGGTGCACGGGTACCGGGAACTGTTATAGAAACCATCTGGAATTTAACAAAAAAAATCATGCTAACATACTTCGTCACTAGAACAGTATCAGTAGTAAAATGATCGATTTGTCTGCAAATAAGTTGATTCTTTTGGGGATAAGAAAGTTTATGACTCGTCTATGGACGCACCAATACATCCTGATGATTGGGGGATTAAATATGAGTAGATAGTGATGAGCACATTTATTCGAAACAATTTAGATGCTATCTCATTACAAGTCAGTAAAATTAGAGGAACAGATTTATAATATTAGGCGACTTCTATTCGCCTCTTCTCTGCTCGCTTGAAGAAAAATTTGCACCACTTTCTAACACTTGGCGAATTACACTAGCTCAGTTTAAGCTTAAAAACGACAAAACAAATAATTATTATACTTCTTATTATTATTAGCCAAAAACAATTGGATGAAAATTTGTTCTGCAAGATTCTACGGAAGGGAACTCTACAGAAGTTTAATTAAAAAGAATGAAAATGTGTTACCAAAAAACCATACAAAGGCCATGAGTAGTATGAACTTGACGTCTGCATAGATATTGCACAGCGGCTCCGTTGACTGCGTCATAAAAGTATTCGATGCGGTAGCAGCTGGGGGCAGTAGAGGAGAGGTCATCATCAGTACAGGAAGTTCTCATCAGAGGCTTTGTTTGTGTTTTCATTGGGGAAAATTCAATAAGCGGCGGGTCCCGAACCCAGCGCACAACCAGGTATCCTGGGATGTTTCGCCTTCTTACGTTGGTTCCCTCTCGAACGGGTGTTCGGAAGCTACCCAGAGGGTACTTGGGCTAATCCCGGAAGTTGTGAGCTTCTTGAACCATATGTAGTAGAATCTTCCTAGCCACTCCCAAGTGGATGGCGATCAGTAACTTTCCCCACTTGCATGGACTTCTACATGTGGAACTATCCTACATATGGAAGGCCTCTACCACGTTGGAAAAATAAGGAGGAAAAGGACTTGCCAAAAAAAAAGAAAAAAAAAACATATTGTAATGAAGTAAGATTACCTTTGATAGATGTCTGCAATGAGAAGACTGCTTCAGGGTTCTAGCACCGATACAATCTTCGAGTACAACATAGACGTGAGCCACGGAAATAAGAGCCTCAAAAACATATAAATTTCTGTGTGGTTTTTTTGGGTAATGAACTTTTCAATAATATCAAATAAATGTGACTATATATATGTATATAGGTCTCTATAACTTCTATCTGGAGCATTGGGCATCTATTATTCTATCGCCAACCTATGGCAGGCGGGCTAGCAACCTACTTGACTGATATTTGACTTGCTAACGAATAAAATATGTATTTTAATTAATATATTTTGTTTCAGGATCTATTAGAAGCTTCATAAGCACTGACGAAACAAAAATGCAATTAAGAAAAGCACTGCAATTGAATAGAAAATAGGTTTTCCAAAAAATGGCCACCGCAGAAAGTGCTCGCCGCAACCGCACACATGATATATGGATCCAAAATTTAGTTTGTACTAATTTTATTTATATTCTTTAATTTTTTTAGGAATACTTATAGTGTATGTTTGAACCAATTTTTGATTGTTTATCCAATTACTGCACCTAAAAGTAGGTTCATTTAATTTTAGGAATCCGCAACAATTTACTTATTTACACATAAATACTAAGACCGGTTTGGACCCAGACTTCCAATTCTGGGGATGCGCTAGCCAAAGTACATCCAAACAAATCCCTGAGGAGCATAGTAAACGCGCATTGAATTTTGAAAAACTGATCTGGTATTTCAACAGATATTTTGCTAATGCATGACCGACCAGACAATTGACATTTCATAGGACATCGCCTTGTTATAAATACCACTTGCTAACATAGAAAATAGATAGAACACGGACTGGTTGAGGTGAAAAATGAACTGTTGGTATTCTAGTGCACAACTAGCATTTTTCCTTGCAGGGTATTTATAAATTGAAAATTCATGCATGGCGTATTATTAGCGTAATGACACTAATAATGAGTTGTTTTCATAAGCTGCACATAAAAATTTGTAAATGCATATACATACATACATACATATGTATGTATGTGTACGTGTGAGTTGTACAAAATAAAAATTCAATTATTGTAACTTGTAATCACTTATTGTTGTATTTATTGTATTTTTTAGCTTATTTTAATCTGCTAGTGCAAGGCTTCACTCATATTAACTAAAATACTTTGGTTATGTTACAAGTACTCATATGTATGTATGTGTGTATCAGAGAACTGCACCGGCTCAGTGTAAAACATTCATACGCTTCGCTTGAACAAAAAAACAGGCCTTTGCGTTCAAGCGATCGAACTTGTTCAAATAAGTTATTGTCATTATTTATTTCAGCTCAATCAAATCATGTGCTGCGTTTTAGCTCTCCGATATTATCACCAATCGTCTTCATAGCAGCCGTTTCGGGTATTTGCTCGTTCGGCTATACATTCATTTTTTTGAGCAAGAATAAAAGGGCTATAGAGCCAAATGAGCCGATTTGAACACGAATGATCCCGCATGAGTTTTTTTACTAACGATAGCAAAGTAAAACCAAAATTTAAAGCAAAAACACTATATTTTCATATTTGTTTTTTTTCTTAAAACTTATAATAAAACACGAAAGAAAATAATGTAAATAAGGAAACATTGCTGAAACCAACTAATCCTTTCAAATGCGAAACGCAATTTACAGCGTACATTGTACGCCAACGCTCGTTTGCTCGAACATGTGCTATTTACAATAATGACAATTACTTCTTTGAACAAGTTTGATCGTTTGAACGCAAAGGCCGATGCTAATTTCATTCAATGCTGCTTTTTGTTCAATGATTAGATTTGAGCCGAAGACATTAGATCATACGTGTTGACTGAGCTGAACTACGCGTTCGCCTGCATAAGCTGACTGCACTTGACCAAATATTTTGGTTCAATTGACTGAATGTGAGCAAGAAATTTAGCGTATGAACAACTCAAGAAAACAGTGAGCCATGCAGGTCTCTGGTGTGTATGTAGCTAAGTATGCGGTTTAATTGGAGTTAATAAGTGGTTCCAAAGCGTTTAAGTTTATTATGCCAATCTCAATTTTCTCAATGCTTTTACTTTTTATTAATATTCTTTAGCCGACTTAAAAAAACAGGATTATGAAAATGAAATGAAGTGAAGTGAATAGATATTTTATTAGGCGCTTCGGTGAGGTTCTTGTCTTCGTATTCTTCTACAAGTGTAAGACCCCACAGACCTCCGAGCGATAGATGGTTTTTATGAGAAGATTCCACACTGAAACAAATTCACTTGGAGGTAGTGCAATTGCCTGTCAAGAAGCGGTCGAAAACCCCTTTTCTTTCGTTCGATGTTTCAAATCCAGCCCTCTAAGCAGGTGGTGGTCGAGTTGTTGTCTGAGTTACACAACCCAGACCCAATTAGCACAAAAGATGCCATTTTGATACACCACTTGTAGAACCACTGATTTTTATTAGTCGAAATATTTTGATTTGACCATAAATCTGCCTATGTCGTCTATTTTCTTTTCTGCAATTCCCTTCAAGTTAACCATTGAGAATCTCCCCAGCATTCTATATCGTAGAGCACCCAGACTTGGGCACGCACACAGATAGCGAAATGCTGTTTCCTTAGTGTTTTCTTAACTGCAGCTTCTACATCTAAATTTGGACCGCATCTTCCTGGTGTGGTCTCCCAAAGTCCAGTGATCGGTTATTGTTGACGTAATTCTGAATATGTCTTCTCGTAGCTTTCTTAACAACTTTTCAGTTCTAGATTTGTTGTAGTTTAGTTTTGCAGGTAGCCATGTTAGTCCATTTGCCAATGGCCTGATACGCCTTAGATACAGCCTATTGCTATTGCCTCGGATTCGTTATGGGATGCCCCTTGTCTGGCCAGTTCATCAGCTTTCCCATTTCCTTCTATGTTTCTATGGCCAGGTACCCAGGTGAGAGTCATGTCTGACTTGAATCGGTTATAGATGACTTTAAAGCTAAGATAGCTGCTGGATTATCGGAATGAATACAAACTTCCGATAGTTCTCGTGGATGGTTTCTGATTACGCCGCCATCCATATTGAATCCGTCAGTGTAAAGTGCAGTTATATTTTCTTTCAATACTGAATTCAAATCCCATTCCTTTCGCGTGGGGAACTTTACCTTAAACTTTATTGTAACTTCTAGGGCAGCGGTAGTAAAATCTGATGAGTTGCTAGTAAGGATTTGGCTGTCTAAAATCACACTACGACCAAACATCCTAGCATTCCAAAAACGACCTTCTTTTATTCTTCAGGCGGTATTCGTTGCTGTTACTCGTAGTTGTAGGTTTATTGGTAACAGGTCCAGTATGACATTAAGTGCCTCTGCTGGACACGATTACATAACTCCTGTTAATTCTGCGCAGGCTGCTCGTTGTACTGTTTGTTTAGCGCAGGCTTCCCATACTACTCCTCCGTATGATACTTACTATGGCGATGTATGTACATCCAAAGTGCGAGTTTAGGCTTTAAGTCTTAGATTCTACTAAGTTCAAATGCAGTACCTCTCATTTATGTATGTTTAAGCATTGATTTTGCATTTCGCCATTGAAACTTAAAAATTTATCGAAAGAAGTGCAAAGTTTATGCAAGCACGTGTTTCCAAGTGGTTTAAGCTTTTTCAATTCCCTCGAAAAGACTTTGAAGATAAGATAAGACAAGGCTAAACAACTTATTTTCGAGTTTTGACCCGTAGTACTTACTTTAATCTGCTTTTTAAGGTGAAGACAGCATTAAATAGAGGGAGATTTGAGCAAGAAAGCTGCACGTGTTCTAAATTTATATGAAATAAAAAATGCATGTATTTAATAGTCATACATCGTAGCTACACACTGATGTAATCCTATTTTTTGTTGGCATAAAATGTCTGCCTAATCGAATGTGAGGTAGAGCACTGCTTAGCTCACATCTCTACTTTCCTTCGCATTTTATTAATAGTCAATGTCGTGTGCAGTTCCATTTTCTCGCTAATATTTGCTATTTCTATCTTAACGTTTTATTTGCAAACAAGTAAGGAAGACTGAATTCAGTCCGGACCGAGCTTTATAGACCTGCGCACATTTTATTCAACTTTTATTTGGGCTGGCTATGAAATTATGGAATCAAACAAACTCTTAGACAATGGAAGTTATGGCTTGTAATATCAGAAAGGCCAATGGAAAGTAACATAATATATAAAAAAGTGGGCAGTTTTTATACAGTTTCAATAAAATTTTTGGGGAAAAACAAATCCATTATTTTTTCATAAAATTCAAAAATTTATTTAATATGCTTTGGATAGTCCGATTTAGGTCAAATACACATATGAACTGTTTTATTGCATAATTTGTTGCTATTTTAAGGGCAGCTTTTTAATGCCTGATCGAACACCCCACCTCTTCTGTTCGCCAATCCTGGCCGTTTCTGGCCAATCGCTAGATTCAAACGGTTCAGTTGTTGACGGCAGAGATTTGAATTAATGTTTAGAAATATGGAAGCCACTCAAATGAACGATTCCTTTCCAGTCCCACCAAATACACAGTAGAACCTTTCTGGCCATTAGTCCTGGTTTGGCCACCGTTTGAGCTGCATCATCACTCTTTGTTCGTGATCGTTTTCGTTTTTATTTCTTAGTGTGAAATGTCACTTTGACCTTTGATGCAGTGTAATTTAATCAATCATCATTTAATGCTGTCACTTTAAAAAAATGAACATCGACAACACGAAATCAATGAAAATGAACACGAAAAATGGCAACAAGTTCATGCTACATAGCACAGAAATTGCACAAGTCGAAGATGTTACCAACCAGGGCACTATAATATCGGCTGAGAAGAGTGTGGGAAAGATATTCTGACCAGAATAAATAAAGCAACTGGCGCATATACAGGGTTGGCCATATTAAACTGACCCATTGAGTAACCCTATAACTTTTTATTGTAATTTGAAATCTAAGGTTTACGTCAACAAGCCAAAGACACTAGGCGCACTTAAGGCCAATATCCGACGGGAAATAGCCGCCATATCGCTGGCCAAAACTATGGAAAACGCCGAAAAACGGGCACATTACGCTATACGAGCTAAGGGCGACCACTTGCGCGATATCATATTCAAAAAGTGATGTAAACGAATCTCCTTGAACTAAATTAAATGTTTTTCACAATGAAACACAAAAAAATGTTTCTTTTTCCATATTTTTTTAATAATCACATGGGTCAGTTTAAGATGGCCAACCCTGTACACAGCTGCGCCAATTCTGGAACTCATCACGAATAGCCTTCCAAACAAAAATGAGACTATTTAAATCAAGCGTCATCTCAGCACTGCTCTAGGGATATGAGACCTGACTTGTAATAGACCATCTAAAATCTGGAAAAAATTAAACCTTTGTAAACATATATCCCCATCGTATTCTCAAGGTGGGGTGGCCAAACGTTGTCAGCAACGACAAGTGCAACTTGGATCCAAGGGGGCCAACTGTTTCAGAATATGAAAATGAAGGTGGATTGGCCACACACTACGACAAGATGTTACGGACGTCTGACGACAAGCTTTTGAATGTAATTACATAGAGAAGATAGTCACAAAAAAACAAAAAATCAATGAATACGGGAACTCGTGGATCGCCTTAAAATTGCTAGCCAAAAACAGAACTAGGTGAAATTCTCTTTTGGAGCCCTACGCTTCAATGCGAGATAAAGGAACGATGATGTAGCATCTTATAGCCTGGACAGACCACGGCGTTAATCGGGATTACCGGGGCAGTTAATTCTGATTAAAATTGTAGTACAAAATCAGTTGTGCAGACGCGGATTAGGGTGGTGATTTGCTTTTTTGGTAGTTTTGTCAGTGAAAGATGGGCGAATGTTGACTGCGTCATACGGAGAAGCTACTTTGGACCAAAGCAACGTTTAGCGATGGTACAAAATGTTCTCAGAAGGCCGAGAAGATGTGAACGACGAAAAGCGTGCTGAACGTCCGAGCACTGCAATAACCGATGAAAAAATTGATGAAGTGAAGAAAATGGTATTGGCCAATCGTCGAATCACCGTTAGAGAAGTTGCTGACGACCTAGACATATCGATTGGCTCATGCCATTCGATTTTTTTTCAATGATTTGGGCATGAGACGGGCCGGCGCAAAATTCGTACCAAAACTGCTCAATTTCGACCAAAAGCAGCATCGCATGAATATTGTAAATGAGATGTTGGACTCTGTCCGCGACGGCCCAAATTTGCTTTTTGGCCAAAAACACCACACTAATGATGCCACAGCCACCGTATTCTCCAGATCTGGCCCCCTGTGACTTTTTGTTGTTCCCGAGACTGAAGAGGCCCATGAAAGGACGACTCTACGAAAGACGAGATAAAGACGACATCGAAGGAGGAGCTGAACAAGATAAAAAAATGATTTTTTGAAGTGCTTCGAAGATTGGAAAAAACGTTGGCACAAATGCATAATATCTCTTGGGGATTACTTTGAAGGGGACACAATAGATATTAATGAAAAAATAAATAATTTTTGAAAAAAACACAAAATTCGTGATACTTTTTGAACACACCTCCTATGTTAAACTTGCTTTCATCTGCAAATAAAACGTGCTTCCAGCACTAGAAATTTTTATCCTCATGACATTTTGTGAATTTTATTCTCTTGTGCCGGTTAATCTCGTTGATGGAAGGTTTGTTTTGGTGCAACTCTTCCATTAAAATTATTTTTTCGCAACACTATACGTATACTTTTGGGGTTGAAGTTAATATTAAAGACTTGGGCGACTTCTGTTGCGAGCTTAGGAACGCTCAAATTTCGGGTTTTCTTAACTTGTTGCACTATCCACCGTTCAGTTGCATTGGTCGTCCTGATATCTTCTTATTTCCCACGGATTTTGTTTCTTTAGAACGTTTTATCACGTCGTATACAGTCGAACTGGGTCAGTCCACTATTTCTGCGATTTCCCAAACGGTTTTACCTTTTTTATGATGACTAATAATTGAATTTCTCACTTTCAGAATTCGACAGTAAGGAAAGGAGTTACTTGTGTGCCGCGATGTCTGAATTTTGTATCCCCACAAAACTAATACGGCTATGCAAGATGACGTTGCTCAACACCAGCAGCGTCGTCAGAATTGGGAAGGACCTCTCCGATCTCGGAGCCGTTTGATACCAAACGAGGTTTCAGACAGGGTGACTCGCTGTCGTGTGACTTCTTTAACCTGATGTTGGAGAAGATCGTACGAGCCGCAGAACTTAATCGCTCAGGTACAATATTTTATAAGAGCGTACAATTGCTGGCGTATGCCGATGATATTGACATCATCGGCCTTAACAACCGCGCTGTTAGTTCTGCCTTCTCCAAACTGGATAAAGAGACAAAGCGAATTGGTTTGGTGGTGATCGAGGACAAAACGAAGTACCTCCTGTCTTCAAACAAAAAGTCGGCGCACTCGCATATCGGCACCCACGTCACTGTTGACAGTTATAATTTTGAGGTTGTAAAGACTTCGTGTATTTAGGAACCAGCAGTAACACCGATAACAATGTCAGCCTTGAAATCCAACGTAGAATCTCTCTTGCCAACAAGTGCTACTTTGGACTAAGTAGGCAATTGAGCAGTAAAGTCCTCTCTCGACGAACAAAATTAACACTCTGCAAGACTCTCATCGTGCCCGTCCTAACGTATGGCGCAGAAGCTTGGACGATGACAACATCCGATGAAGCGACGCTTGGAGTGTTCGAGAGAAAGATTCTGCGTAAGATTTTTGGAACTTTGCACGTTGGCAACGGCGCATATCGCAAACGATAGAACGATTAGCTGTATGAGCTTTACGACGACATAGACATAGCGCAGCGAATAAAGATCCAGCGGCTACGTTGGCTGGGTCATGTCGTCCGAATGGATACAAACGCTCCGGCTCTGAAAGTATTCGTTGCGGTACCAGCTGGTGGTAGCGGAGGAAGAGGAAGGGCTCCTCTGCGTTGGAAAAATCAGGCGGAGAAGGACTTGGCTTCACTAGGTGTGTCCAATTGGCGCCGGTTAGCATGAGAAAGAAACGCGTAAGCCGTTATCGCGCCAATTAAGACTTGAATTGAGCTTTGTCAACGCTGTCTACTCATGTCTATAATTTGGACTTTTATTCAGCAAAACACGACTTTAATTGATTACATTTGGTTCTTTCTTTGCACTGTTCTACCGAGAGCAAATTAATTGTGGGAGTCCCCTCAATAAAGTGCCAAGCAATCGCAATAAAGCTAGATGTCTGACTTCTTTTTGACACCAATTTTGCGAGTGCTGCATGATAATTTTTTTATAACAAGAAGGTAAAGTATTTTTAAATTATTTTTAGAATCCTATTTGAATACCCAATATTAAAATATAGAAATAAAAATATTTAACTTGCATTTCTTATAAAAATTTTGAATTTGAAGCTGCATGCTATGTACATACATACATATGTATGTATGTATGTATGTCTGAGTTTTTTATTGAGCCACTGTACGAATTTGCCAACTGTGACTCTAGAAATGCCATTGCGGTTGTGCAATCTCAAAGTTCAATTTTCGTTACGTAAAATAAAAAAAGTTGTATTTAGTTTCAGAATAAAAGAAAAATGAGTGGTCAAAAGAAATCTCTTCTATTCGGAACTATAATGCGAAATGTTTCATATGTAAGTCATTGTTAATCCATAACGATATTTTATACATACACACATATGCACATATGTATGTATGTACATGAAACGGGTACTTATTTATGCTCATTATGAAATAGATTGCATTTTCAACGCCTTCCGTTTAAACATGTCTGTCTATCCCTTCGTCATTTCACAAATGGGTATATGCATACATACATACAAACTTAAACTCGTACTAATGGCTAGTAATACTGCTATGCATTCATGTTGTCCTCGCCGCGGTAGCAAAACGGGAGAAACAATACAATAACTAAATATTTAAAGATTTTTTCCCTTCTTCAACTAAAATTTTACCGCACTGTTGCAAGGTCACAAACGGATTATGGTCAGATTTTCGTTATCTACGAGTGCCTTGACGCCTTCACGCAGTTTTTGCACGAATAGAAATAGGAAAGAACAGAGGTATACATGCATGTTTGGATGTACATCTATATGGACATATGTATGTGTATGCGTGTGCATGCAAAAATGTTTATTATGGTCATTTAAAATTCATTCTATCGGCTGCTTATGGGCGTTCTGTTTATACTTATGCATTTATGTGGTTTGAACCATTCACTAATTTTGTGAGACTTAACCCTTTCGTTGTATTGTTTTGGCCGTCTTCTTAATAATCACAGTAAACAAAGGATACATCTGGATTCCATTGTTCGCCTGTCTTATTTTGCTGTGAGAAACCTTTTACCGGCATGTTGTTTCATGGTAGGTATCTTTGTTGTAATATAATTTGAATGTATTGCCTTTTACGTCTGCCTGCTACTGTTACAAATATTGCCAGAATTGTTGCTATTTCTGCTTACTATTCCTTCAAAATTATTCAAGTACATATGTATGTGTGTGTATACAGTCCTACAGGAAAGTACGCGTACCCCCATATAAATGTAGTTTTAGACGAAGTGTTTATTTCTAATCGAAGTTATCTTTGTGTTTACTTTTACAACGAAATATCTGCTGAAACGCATATTACAGCACAGTATAGGGTGTTTTTCAGCTTCCTGAGAACTATCGATATCGATAATTATGGTTTGACAGCTGAAAATGGCTGAAAATTGCTGTCCTGGTGTTGGTATTTCTGTTCGGTTAGTTTTGGAAACTAATCATGAATCGTTTGTGCCAGAACGACGCTTCCAAATTGAGGAAATTTGCTTTGAAAAAAAAAAAAAAAAAATGTATTGCTAGAACTAAGTATTGAAGAATACGCTGAAATTGCGATTCGCCATTGTTCTCAATTTGTTGGCCTTTGTCCTTACAATACGTGGAAAATTTTATGTAAAGATTTTGGCTTCTTGCGTGCCTATAAAATACAGCTCGTCCAAGAATTGAAATCAAATTACCATCTTTTGTGTCGCATTTTTACCGATTGACCTAATTTAGAGTTATTATTCACATTTATTGAAAAAAAATAGTAAAAAATGGAGTGATCGAATTGACCATGCAACTCATAGCCGCGGCGGACATATGCCAGATATCCAAAAAATAAATGCCATGACATTTTCTACCAGATTATTATAAAAAAACTCATTCCAACCATATTTCTATTTTATATTATCATTTCAAGTTCTCAAACTCTTAAAAAAGCACCCGACATATGTATGTACGACGCCAATGAAAGAGCAGCGTTTTTTTAATTTTACATGTTATGCAGGGTCCGGTACTCGAAGTGTATCCATTTAAAAAGCCATAAATTTAGTTTAGAAGAACGGAACGTTGTTTTTAGCCATTCTTGGTTCACTCGGGCTTTGTGAGAAGGTGCCAAATCTATGGTCTGCCACCGAAATGTTTGTCTGCCCACGGCTTCAAAGCAACGTGCAGAATACTTACTCGATAATATTTCGCATTTACCTTGATGCCAATCTCGATGAAAGCAATTGGAAAGCGCCTATCTGCGGTTATAGCGGCCCAAACCATTACCTGTGGCAGATGCTGCCTCCTGGTGGCTAATCCATGACTCAAATTCTCGTATGAACGGTCGATCAATAAAACCATATCGTTTTGGGAGTTTACGAATTGCTCGATTTGAGAAATTTTCTCGTCAGAAAACACAATGTTCAGAAATTGAGGGCTTTCGGCCAAGCAAAGCAACTCCTCGCTCTCTCAAGTCTGACTTGTTGCTGCTTTGGTGTGAGATCATGCGCCTTTTGGATCTTATAAGTCTTGACTTTGAGATCAGTTTTCAGTATGCGGCGGATGTTACGGTCAGATATTTTTTCAGTTCTTTCGCCATTTGATTGACACTTCGTCGGGGATTTGGCTTAAGTCGCTGCTTCACTTTTTGAACCATTTCACGTGAAGTTGCAGTCTTTCGCTGACCCCTCCATTACGTTTCACGATGCTACTAGTATTATTGTAACGAGTAATGGTGCGAGAAACAAAAGCTTTATTTACTTTCAGGTGCTTGAGTCCACGAACAATCGTTGGTTGTGCTTTTCCAGCCAAATGTAATGCAATCACACTATTACGTTGCATTACTGAGTTTCTTTGGTTACACTTCGAGTGCCGGACCCTGTACACAGATAATCTATCTAACAAAGTTTGTTTGTAGCCTAACTTAAAATAGGCTGCTTAAGTGGACTTAGGGTTTGAAACTATTACCCTAAACTTTTGATATAAGGACTCAGTTAGACTTTGGCTATTAATTGAAACATAAAAAGGAACTGAATAGCAACCAAATTCAAATTTGATGTTATTCCCGATGTGAAAAATTATCACTTTATTTATTTATTTACTTATTTATTTATTTATTGAAGTAAAATTAGTCAACAAAAACAAATTGGCTTTTAACAAATAATAAAATAGGAATTAAGACTACTTTTAAGATTAATGTTGAGAATACAAAGCAAAACTTAATAAATCAAATTATTTATTGGAATATTTAAAAAGTTTAATGAAAGAGTGTTTACAGAAAGCAAAGCCAATTCCAATAGATTTGTTAATAGTATTGAGTTTGATTGGAGCGACTGCATTCCTCGCTTATAGGACAATGTTCATTAGGGTGTCCGTTATTTACCAATTTGATTATTTTTCTTGCGACGCCCCCTTAACTTTTAGTTTTCCGTCTAAGAAAAATTATCATCAAAATCAGCTCTTAATATTCAGAATAAACCTTGCCCCAAACACGATATATTTGCCATTTACATAACATGGGATTTTTCTACTTTTTGGAATAAATTTTTTTTTTCTCTAGTGTGCTAATTTACAGCTATGAAAAACATATATTCTGATGGCAATTTTAACTCTCTACAAAAAAGATCTCTTATAATTTTTCGATAAATTGACTCCTTTAAAAGTTAATCGAAGTTAAAGTTGTAATCTTGTAATCAACCGACATTACGCAGACAAAAATTTTTCATTAAAATAAGTTACTCCGCTTTGCACTTACCTATTTTTAACGAAAAGAAAGAAAAATTAAAATTTGAAGTGAAAAAGAAAAAAATTACACTTTTTTATAAACAAATTGATCAAAACAATATTTTTAGAGATAATTAATATAAAATTTGAAGTACATTCAAAGATCAATACGTTGAAAAATATCTCTGTCAAATTTTAAATTGATATTTTGAATACTTTTTGAGTTATATTCGACAGCGCGGAAAAAACGTAATTTCGAGAAAAACGGGATTAAAGTTTTTGTTCTTACTCATTTTCCATTCGACGCTCATCGCTTCACTGACTTTATAGGAACTTTTTAGACTTTCTATTCAGCTTAAAACATTGATTGATTTGCTCCCGAAGGTAGGGGAAATCCACAACACCTTGAATAATATCGGAGGAGACGAAAGATAAAGGCAAAATAGAACACCAAGATTGAAGAGGTTTGAAATAGATAAGCAGGCAATTGTTTGAGGGTAAGGAATCAAAAAAACGAAGTGGACGAAGAGTAATTCCAAAGAAAGCTTCTTGAATATTTGCAATTCAAGTTATGGTCTCCAGATGAAGGAAGCACCTTTACCAAACGAAACAATGACTAAACTCGAATTACAGGTAAGCTGAAATTTCACGTCTGAATACATTCCTATTTCTAGTCTAGACTTTTGAACGTTGGTGACGGCGAGTATCGCAGGCGATGGAACGATAAGCTGTATGAGCTTTACGACAACATAGACTTAGCACAGCGAATAAAGATCCAGCGACTACGCTGGCTGGGTCATGTCGTCCGAATGGATACAAATCCTCCGACTCTGAATGTATTCGATGCGGTACCAGATGGTGGTAGCAGAGGAAGAGAAAAGCCTCGTCTGAGAAAGATCAGGTGGAGAAGGACTTAGCTTCACTTGGTGTGTCCAACTGGCGCCGGTTAGCACGAGAAAGAAACGACTGGCGCGCTTTGTTAAACTCGGCCAAAGTCGCGTAAGCGGTTATCGCGTCAATTAAGAAGAAGAAGAAAATACAATTTTGAGTGATGGTTCATTTCAAAGCAAGGAATACAAAGGTATGCGTAATAACAACTCAACTTAGTTCTTATTCGACTTATTCCTTGTGGGTACAGTTATTATGTTTTTTATTCAAAGTGTTTGTATGAATTGATTTTTTGCTTCCTTTTAATTATCATACATATGTATATACAAGGTGGCACAAAATTAAACACCCTATCGGAAAGTTTGTAATTTTAGCAAATGGCGTTGTGCGCCAATCACCTTTGTGAAACAGACAAGCGTAAAGCGCGTAATGGTCAAAATAAACAATAAAACAAAAAAGTTTGTCAAAAACGAAGTTGGATAATTAATTTTGCGCCACTTTGTCGTACAAATATAATTCTTTGGATTGAGGACTGTGGCTGCTGTTATTCATTTATGCAAAGAAGCTCAAGCGTTTCACAAATTGTGGCACAAAGGCTTAGTTCACAAAAAACGAAAAAAAAAAACAAATACATAAAAAGCTACACAACCCACCGAAATTTCTGTATTAAATATGACAGTCATTGTTCAGATATTCCTCAAATAACTGCAGTCGTTCCGCAAGGAAGCGTTCTAGGGCCACTGCTATATGTTTTTCTAACTGCAGACATGCCACTGAACCACCACCTGAGTAATCAATTGCTACGTTTGCAGGCGATACAATACTATTGTACATTAGACAAAACTTAACTATCGCTACTAAAAAACTGCAGTTAAGGAACGTTTTGATAACTGGTGCCCAAGAATAAATGAGAACAAATTCGTACAGGTCATATTTACTACCAAAATAAACTTTAATGCAGTTGTACCTAAAATAAATGGGAAAGAACTAACCGCTAAGTACCTGGGAAACCACCTGGACTTGAAACTAAATTGGAAGTACCACGTCAACCAAAAAGTGAGACAAATAAAGGAAAACTTCGACGTCTTCATTGTTAGTCTGAACAGAATCGAAACTTAATATACGGAACAAGCCTTTGCTATGCAAAACAATAATTTAACCAATGCTCATATAGCAAAAATCCAAAGACAACAATCGAAGATTCTTTGACGGTGATTTCATGTCTGACGGATACACGAGAATGGATGACATCTATAAGACTTTTAATATAGCAATAGTAGACGAAGAAATCAAAAAGATAACCACAAGACACTTTGATGAAATACACAAACACAGTAATGCCGAAATCAACAAATTTAAAAAAAATTACCTTAATTACAAACTTTAAAAAAATTAAAATACAGCTAAAGAGAACTGGGCCAAGAGATCTTATAAATGCTATATAAGAATAAATATGTGAAAATAGTTAAAGGTTAGTCAAATAGTTAGGCTTGTGCGTGTTAATCATAGGGTAGGGCCTGAGTTCGTAATCCACTGTGCGCATGAAACACCGAATTATAGAAAATGGCAATATGTATTGGCAAGCAATGATACAACTCCGACTGTCTAACTGCCATGAAAAGCTCCTGATAAAAAACTAAATATCTGGTTATGGAAATAAAGTAAGCAAATTGCTTTATTTAGTTAAAAAAATGTCTGGAATATTCTTAACTTGTGGAAAAAATTCGAAAAATATAGTAAGAGTATCAACGTCTACAAAATACTAAAAAAATATAAGTGACGACAGAACTTTTGCCCTAATGCAAACAGGCCGCCTTCGTCATCTAAAAATAAACAATATTGGCTCAGCGAGACTGACAATAATGTCAGTACAGAGCATAATTTCTGAGACACTAAATTGTACGGACAGAAAATTGTAGAAATATAATAATAACATAAAAGAAAAGGATTCGATATCTTCGCCGAATGTGACCGGAAGAAAGGCATATACCCTCCTCTCAACTCAGCTCAGTTCAGTTTGGATGAGGTACTGCAATGAGTAGAGTATAAAATACCGTGAGGTCGAAGTACAAACCTCATTTTAATTGATTCATTCATTCATGCAAATCTAATTTCAGTAACTAGTTTATTTTGAACAGATGGTGGATTAGCTCAGGTTTCCTAGTGTAATAGAAGGGCTGCTACCTTCGATAGCACAAAGCTATTACTTGGCCTATGGGCATGTCATTGATGCACGTTTATATGCAATAGCGAAGCGCTTGATACAAGACAGACGCCCGCTGTAGCCGTCACTACCCTGTAGACAGACGCTGCATTCTGCCTTGCGGAAGAATTGTGTTATGTGGATTGTTCTAAGCTTCGGTGCACGCTCTCCACTTTACCGGCTTGGGTGTCATGGCACTCGAGGATCATTGGACTTACTGAGCCCCTCATCACGACAAGATGACAACCCTTAAGGTCCTACCGGAGTTAAGGAAAATTATATAATTATATTTATATATATATGTATACATACATATATGTATACATACATATAGGTATATGTTATATATGCAAATTATTAAGTTTTTCTTCGGTTTTGTTGAAACTCCCATAAAGGTGCGGTTTTGGTTCTGTCGCGTGATTGCAGTAAGACATTCTTAGCTAATTGCTGTGGAGTACCAATAAATAGCCGAATGGGTTTGTGTGTGACTAGCCTTCGGGAATCTCTGTGCATGAAACATCAAAATGGTAGAAAACGTTTTTTCTAATAGCGGTAGTCTATGGCAAACCTCCGAGTGTATTTCTGCCATGAAAAAGCTACTCATAAAAAACCTTTTCCATTCGGAGTCGGCTTACATCTGTAGGCCCCTCCATTTGTGGCAATAAGACGCACGCCACAAATAAGAGGAGGAGCTGGGCCAAACACCTAACTGAAGTGGCGCGTACACTAATTATATATATATTTTTTTAAATATGCAAATTATTATTAATAGCATCCTTTTAAAACAGAAAAATATTTAATAAGCACATTTTTGTAACATTAACTTTTTTAAAAGCCGTTTTCTTTTGTACACGAGTTGCTAAAGAATATTCCAACAACTCGGTTAACTCAGTTATGGCAGTACTGATATAAACTGACATTGATTCACAAAATTAAACAAACAGAAAGCAAATTAAAATGATCTTTGGAAGGAAATGTTCCAAAATATCTCAGGATCATTCACAATGGTGCCATAATCGCACTCACACCAAACACTCGCATAGCGTACAAACGAATACGGCTATTGCGGTTGAAGTTTTATACTAGATCATATGTGTTTTACAACTTTAACATTGAAAACTCTAAACAAAAGCAACCGAAACCGAAAAAATTGTCTTCTATTTTTCTGTAAAGTCACGTCTCTTCTGGATAAAGAAGCGAAGCAATGAGTCTGGTGGTGAACGAGGACAAGACGAACTATACCGTATAATCGCGTCTCGACACCCACGCCAGTTCTAATTTGACATCGTTGGCAGTTAAAATTTCGAGGTAGTAAGGGACGGCGCTTATTTGAGAACGAACATTAACACCGATAACAAAGCCAGCCTTGAAATCCAACGAAGAATCTCTCTTGCCAACAAGTGAGGCTTTGGACTAAGTAGACAATTGAGTACTAAAGTCCTCTCTCGATGAACAAAACTAACACTCTTTCATCATGCCCCCCATATTGAGAGCTTGGAGGATGACAGCATTCGATGAAGCTCCCCTTGTAGTGTTTGAGTGAAAAAATCTATGGCATATTTTTGAAGCTTGGCGCATGGCGTCGTGGCAAATGATGGAAAAATGAGCTGGAACGAGTAAAATATCCACCGGACTCGTTGGTTAGTTCCTAAACTAAAATCGCTCCAACTCTGAAAGTATTCCATGCAGTACTTGCTGGTTGGAAAGATCAGGTGTGAAAGGATTTGATTTCACTTGATGGGCCCAACCCTCGCCAGTTAGCATGAGGAAGACACGACTGGCGCGCTTTCTTTCAATTTCAAGAAGCACTGCAATAAAATTGTTTGGTAAAGTACCGTAATGAATAAATAACTACATCTGTTAGGGATTTGGCCGAGCTGTTTCTATTAATTGTGGCGTTCGTTTTGATGTTGTTCCACAAATGGAGGGACTTACAGTTTCAAGCCGACTCCGAACGGCAAATACTTTTTATGCAGAGTTTTTTCATGTCAGAAATACACTCGAAAGTTTGCCATTGACTGCCGAGGAGTGGCCATCGTTGGAAAAAAATTGTCTATCAATTGGTCTTTCGCGCTCGGTGTTTCGAACCTGTGAACTTTCGAATGGTAATCACGCACCAACGCATTCGGCTACGACGGCCACCAAGTCACTTTTTATAAATAAATAATTTCATAAAAAAAGTACAAGCCTAATGTGGCTGCTCCTTTAATTACTTTACGAAATTCCACACTTTGACGGGCTTGTTGAAGGCTTATCGTACCTCGTCTGCCAGTACCTTAAATCATTTGTTATACAAACTCGCACATATACCCACGCACATTCATAAATCCAAATGCAACTTGATTCGTATTGGAATAAATAATAAACGAGACAATACGGGATTATTATATAGAAGAATTACGAGTATAAATTCCATTGGATTGCAAATCGATATACTAAAGTAAAAAAGTAAACATATTTTTGTGTAGAAAAAAACTCGAAATATTCTAACAGCGCACCAATTTGAAATCAGTCACTTGCCTTGCACTTTCACTGCCTGCACAATATTGTTAAAAGCAATCAATCGACTCAAGTTTCGATAATATGGTGTTAAAGCGCGATGCACCACCAGTCTCTGTATGCACTGTACACCTTTATTTAATTTTGAAACGTTGCTTTCAATTTTTGCAATCCTTCAACTTGACCAAATTTCCTGACCAAGCGTCAGAGGAGCAACAAATTACACAAGACAACCCACAATACAACATAGAACATAAACAAGCAAAAACAAGTAATGTCCAGCCAGCAACAGCAGCAATCAGCAATCAGTAATCGAAAACAATTATTTTATAAGTCATTCTGCAACGGCAATTGGCGATACGATTTGCAATTGACAAGCGAACGCGTTGGAACTATTTTGGCGAGTTTTTATGTACCAAACGACAGACATTAGTCGTAAGACGAGATGCGACGAACCGCGCCGCGTGTGTGTTGCTGCGTTATACGCGCCTCGACGTTTATTCTTATGGCATCGACTGTGACATTGGGATAGCCACCTTAACCTCAAAAAGTGCTACATTCCAGTTCGAAAATTTGAACACAAGGCGATTGCATTAAAAATTCAATAATAAAAAACCAAGCAACGCAAGAAGAGAAAAAACATACAGCTACAACAGCTGCTGTAATAACTGCGTTAAATTCGATGGCAGCAGCAAAAATGTCTCATACAATTTTCAAAATCAAATGCGTCGATTTTATTTGTTATTATTGCTCTTGCTGCTGCTGCTGCGAGTGCTGTTGTTGCTTGCTGCTGCGCTGTGATAGCATTATTGTTTGATAGCTGCTGAAAGTTGCCTGTCAAAAATTATTAGCCTGGCGCTGTAGCATTCCGCCCCTCCAATTTGTTCTTACCTTTTGAGACCTGCATAGCTGCTTGTTGTTGCGACGCAGTTCTCTCTGCACTGAACAAATAATGGCGCGGCTGCAGTGTTACGCCAGCTTTGCTGTTGTTATCAACACGCTGACAGACCCAGTGCTAATGGAACGTTGGTTTCTGCAGCGAAATTGTGGTGACGATCGAAATCAAAGTAGCCATTCGAAAATCGAAAGGTGAAAAGCGACTAGAATTCAGGGTGTGTAATGGAAAGGTGCGTACGGCGCTTGGGAGCGCAAAAATATTGATTACTGAAAAACGAAGACCGCGGTAGCTGCGGCGGCACCCTCAAAAAAGTCCAATAAAATGGAGAAACCGGCAGCGGCGATATATCGAAATATGTCTACAAACATTTCACTGTAGCAGCGCATTGCACGGAGAGGAACCAGCACAGCGTAGGCCAGGAAAGTGTGCGCGTTGGAGAAGTGTTCATGTAAGTTGATATTGAAGGGGTGGATTGGCGCCCAGTATCCCCTTCATACGCCCTGCGCGCAAGGCATCATAATGGAAAACGTCAAATTGCCAAAGAGAGCGTAATTGGACTTGAAGTGCGTGTGTGTGAGCTGCAATGTTGCGTAAGTGTGAGTGCTGAATGTAGTTAGTATAGTGCGCTACTCCTGTGGGCGTGCCAGCCAGCATAGCTCCACCCACGTCGTCTTGACAACCGAAAAGCCACAGATACTAATTGCATTTCAGGCTGTCGTGCTACAACAACAATGTATGCAAGAATCCACCAGCTGGTTGGACACTGAATGATGTATAACAACAACTACCAGCCAATACGCGTGCGCTGTGTGCAGATAAAAGTACGATGAACAGAACGCTCAGCGCCACCTACACACGAGAAAAATATAGCGTGCGTTAGTGTTAGTAAACGCGCGCACGAACCTGTGTGTTTGCGTCTGCAAAGCGCTGTGTGTACGTAAGAGAGCCACTTCAAGTGGCGAACTATGGTTGATTCGCTTGCACGTACGCACTTCTACTCTGACTTGTCTATTTTAGCAGGCTGGTGTAGGAAAGGGTGGCGCGCAAAGGCAGCCAGCTAGCAAGCGCTACCGATGGAAGCATTCAACGGCAAGCGCCTGCATGAAAATAACATACACATGCTCACACGCCAAACGAATACAGAGCGCCTTTGCTACCACTAAAGCACAGATGGTTCACCAATTTGTACCAATACTTACGGAGAGTATGGCCAATTGGTATACTCTCCGTAGTTACGGTGGTGGTGCTGCTCCAACTTGTATTGGTGAGGACGGCATGGTATGGCTCTGGTGCTGTTTTAGCTGTTGCCTCTGCTGCTGCCACTGTGCGTCGCCGCTTTATATTTTTGTTAGTAAGCCAAATAGTAAGCAGGCATTCCCCTCTGCAAACAGTCACATTCAAGAGCTCAAGCCAAAGAGTACTCGAGCGCGCACAGCTGCCGAAAAAGTAGAAACGGACAACCGATAACCGAAACGCACAGTGAAACGCCTGAGCCAAGTTATAAACGTTTGCTTTGGCTTAGTTATTTTCCCTACCGATTTTTGCAGTCGTTATTTGCTAGATGCATTGTTCAATTGTAGTGTACGACTATCGGGACTGACGGTTTGACCCGTCCCTACGCACAAACCGAAAACAATTCGAGCAACCGACCATCGAAGTCTTGGCATTAGCATTAGTGTCCGTCACGAACCGTATTTGTGACCGCGTGCATCGCAACACAATAGCAAGAATTATATTTTACGTACGAATTGACATACCGCAAAATTGCAAAAACAAATAAGTTCTTCATAGAAATAATAATAGAAACGAAACAAAAAATAAAGCGAAAAAAAACCGAAACAGTGGTAGCAGTGGTAAAGCAAACACCAAAGCCAACAAGAAGTGTAAAGTGTATTGAAGTGACGTCGAAGAAGATGAGTGAATGAGGGAGTGCGCGCAATTGATTTCCAAGTCTTGAATTAAACTTACAAATTGACAAAATTGCTACCTGGCTGAATTAAAGCTGAAAATACCAGCTACTATCCAGGTGCATGCGCTCTGCCGACATACCAACAGCTCACTTCCCAACGAGTGTAACTTTTTACGCGCAAGCAGGCATAGCAAGTTAGCGCGAATAAAAATGTGAATTTCTGTATTTATGTAAAAATAATTACCTGTAATAAAAAACAAAAAAATTCAAGTAGAAAACTGATTTTTTAGTAAAGACACCAACCGAAAGTTCATCCTTTCAAACACTTGTAATAAGGTGCCGACTTCAGTCCGCCGCGAAGTCAGTGTTCGCGACGTCTAATTCCGTCGGAAGTTTGAAATTGTATTATTTCATCCGCGCGACCAGTGAACAGCCGCCAACATAACGGCGCAATTGTTAAACAGTTTCCTGAAGGGATCGCCCCACCAGACGACGATCGACATCATGCAAAAACTCTACGCGGAGGCGCCGAGCAACGGGCCTCCGGTTAGCATGAGCAGTAGCGTCGGTGCTGGTAGTGGTGGTGGCTCAAGTAGCGTCGGTGGTGGCACAAATGCGGGCGGTGGCGGAGGCGGCGGTGGGAGTGGTGGCGGAAATCCCTCGAACCCTCACCCAAACAACCCGACCAGCAATGGTGGCACAATGAGTCCGCTCGCACGCAGCGCTTATACCGCAATGAATTCCATGGCAATGCCCGTCGGTGGTATGTCTTCAGTTTCGCCACAAACCGCCGCATTTGGTGCATTGGAGTCTGCAGCAGCGGTGGCAAGCATGAGCGGCAGCATGGGCGCCGCAGCTGCTATGAATTCAATGGCAGGTAATTGCATGACACCGAGTTCGATGAGTTATGCCTCAATGGGCTCACCGTTGGCCAACATGGGCAACTGCATGGGTGGTGGCATGTCGACGATGGCTGCCATGGGTGGTTACTCCTCCATGGCAGCTGCGGCCAGTGCACGTGAGCTGGACACAGGGTCGCCGAACTCGCTGAACCGAGCACGCATCGATAAGCCGACTACCTATCGCCGGAGCTACACACACGCCAAACCGCCCTACTCTTACATCTCGTTGATCACAATGGCGATACAAAATAACCCGTCACGCATGCTCACACTGTCCGAAATCTACCAGTTTATTATGGATCTATTTCCATTTTATCGCCAGAATCAGCAACGTTGGCAAAACTCTATACGTCACTCTTTATCGTTCAACGATTGCTTCGTGAAGATACCACGCACACCAGACAAGCCGGGCAAAGGTTCCTTCTGGACGTTACACCCAGATTCGGGCAACATGTTCGAAAACGGTTGTTATTTGCGGCGCCAGAAGCGTTTCAAGGACGAAAAGAAGGAGGCGCTGCGTCAGCTGCATAAGAGTCCGTCGCACAGCAGTCTCGAGGCGACAAGTCCTGGCAAGAAGGACCACGAAGATTCGCACCACTTACATCACCATCATAGCCGCCTGGATAATCACCAGCAGCATCATCACAGTAAAGACGTGACGGGCGCAGCAGTGGGAGGGCCAGGCAGTGTGCTCAGTAGCGCCGTTAGCCGAGATCAGCTGGCGATGATGCAAGCAAACGCAGAGCTTTGTTTGGGCCAACAGGCGGCACAGCATGTGCCCAGCCATCACCATCAACAACATCACCAACTGCAGCACGAAGAGCTATCGGTAATGGTGAATAGGTGCCATCCATCACTGATCAGCGACTACCACCCTTCCATGCATCATCTGAAGCAGGAGCCATCCGGTTATACGCCATCCAGTCATCCCTTCTCCATTAACCGGCTCTTACCCGAGTCCAAGGCAGACATCAAAATGTACGACATGAGCCAGTATCCCGGCTACAATGCACTCAGCCCATTGACGAACTCACACGCGGCCTTAGGACAAGATTCATACTACCAGAGTCTCGGTTATCATGCGCCAGCCGGCACGACCAGTTTGTGACATCACCAGTACCCATTGGCTTAAGGGCGAGCTGACCAGATGCTGCGAAACGTGAATGTTAACGCCGCTAGTGGTAGCAGCAGCAGCATCTTTGGTAGTGCCGCCGCAGCTGCAGCGGCGGCTGCTGGTCTAAATACGCTGCACAACACCAACATTGGCGGCAATATTGGAAGCAGTAGCGGCAGTGGCAGCGGCACCGGCAACGGCAATGGGAATACACATGAAACACACTTGGATCAACATCACCATCATCATCATCACACCGCCGCCCACCAACTCCATCACCAACAGTTGACGCATCCACATGCGGCACATCAGCTGATGCAGCAACAGCAACGCAAGGCATATATTAAGTCAATGCAACAACACTACCAACAACAGCAACAACAGCATAGCGCCAGCAGCACTGGCAGCTCGAGTGCGCACAAGCTAAGCGCACATCAGCAACAATTGCTGCAGAGCCAATTGACGCCACCAGAGCTGCAGGATGATGCATCGAACATTACAACCGATTTGAATGAGGAACAGCAGTTGCAGCTACAGCAGGCGGCACAACAACAACACCAGCAACTTTACAATAATTACCAACAATATGCGGCGGCTGCCTCCTACCGAAACTGGAACCACGGGCTGGCGCTGAACGGTGCGGCGGCGCTGCAAAACCTGCTCTAGTGCTGGGAACACTAAGAACCGTATGCGAGTATTGACAAAACGTGGCTTTGTTGTCTGGCTGTACGCTTCTAAAAGGCGCGGAGAAAAGCGGTGGAAATACTACAAACGCGCGATAAATGAAGCAATTAGCGAATATTTGCTGGCGCGCGTGCAAAACCAGCAAGCGCAGGCGTGCGGGTGGAGTTTGCAGGTGAGCCCAAGAAAGGCGCGCATTAGGTGAAGCCGGCTCACATGTCTTCTTTGGCGAATTTAAGCTCGCAAAGGGTGATCCGCAGTGTTGAAGGTCAGCGTGCGGGCGTTTGATGATATGCGATGGCAGCCAGCACCTGCGCAGAGAAGCTGGCCGCATCTTATAGATCTCCGCGCAAAATATCAACGAAGCAGACATAGACGTATAAATTTAAGGTTTGTTGTTGCAGTTATACACAATTTTTTTAAATTAAAGTAGGCCGAACGCGTTACTAATGTACATATGAATGAATGTAGTGTAGTTATATATTTTGTTTTAATTTGTACATCCTCTTTAACACTTTCAGTTCTACATTTTTGCTTTGCGACTGGCGTTCAAAGCTCTGCTTTTGTGACTTGTAAAAATACTATAGATCGATTTAAGTTTATATCTCCGATTAGATTTGCAATGTTTGAGCTCATATGCTTGTGATCTGACTCATTTGAGCATATTTGCTTGCCTGCAGATACATATATATGCCCATATGCAGTACTTTTATGCGGAGCAGGATTTTTTCTTTATGTAAACAGCAATCAAAAGTGATGTAGTTGTAAGAGAAAATGTTTTCCAATTAACAAAAAAAAAAAACATACAAAAAAACGAACTCAAACGCAAACACGAATATAATAAATGATAAACATTCTTATTCACAGTCCGATATTTGTTACATTGAAAATCGAAAAAATTCGCTGTAACTGTATTCAAATACGTACGTCTGCTTTGGTTGTACGTATGTATGTGTGCACAAAATACGAGCATTTTCAAAAATTCATTGATAGAGCCCTGGTAGGTTCTCGGTTTGACACAAATTTCGTGCCATTTATAAAAAAAAAACTAATCTATGTATGTATATGTAAAGGAGGAAAACGCGAGCGCGAAAGTAGAAAAAAAAACATTAAACAAAAACAAGTTTTAATTGAAATAACCAACATTTTTTTATAAAAAAATATTATATAATTTGTAAGCACTGTATATTTCACTTAACTTTCTTTTTTATTCATACAATACAATAGTTTCTAAGCAAAATGTTTCTAATTAATATTTACTTATACTAGTGTAGAAATGTTATACTCCTAACACTATGCTATGTCCGCTGTAAAACACAGTGCAAGTGCAATTGATGTAATTTTACAAAAACACAAATATTTTATGTTAAGTTAACAGCCATGGGGCTGTCAATGGGAAATTTGCGTGACCGCTTGTCGATCGACGCTAGAGACCAAATTCGAATGGAAATGATCAAAAACCAAAAAATGAATCTTCAGCAAAATTTCTACAATTAAAATAATTTTACTATTATTATAATTTTTTTTAGTGTGAAGCACTTTTCATATTTTATCTACAATAAGTTAATATTATGCATATTAAGGGTGTCTCTATTTGCATGCAAACGTTTTTTTTTATTTTCATTTAATTTTTTTAGCAAAATGCAAACGTTTTTTTATTTTCATTTAATTTTTTTTGTCTGAATCATTTTTTTTTTTAATTTTATCTGGAATAAGTTAACATAATGCACACTAGGGGTGTCCTTATTTGTAAGCATACTTTGTTTCTAATTTTCATGAATGTTAAGCGAGCTAACATTTTGGCAGCCTTGCAGCTATTCATGTAAATACAGCCTTAAAAATTTCATTTCAAGCACTAAATACATTTTTATCTTGCTTTACTGGGTTTTACGGCTAGAAATTATGCTGGATGAAGAAAGCATAAAATGAAACAAAACGATAAAAATTGAGAAGCTTTGTTAGTAACTGCATTCAATTTAATGGAATTATTTGTTTGCGAACGAGAAAGTTTAAAATGCCCATTGCATCATCAAAGCTGCCGACGGAGCAATGGTATTTCCGGATACTAAAAACTCCGCGGCCGCCGTAGTCGAATGGGTCGGTGCGTGACTACCATTTGGGAGTGCGTGGGTTCGAATCTCCGTGCATGAACAACAAAAAGTTTTCTGTTATAGCAGTCGCCCAGGTAATTGCAAGCCTCCGGGTGTATTTCTGCCATGAAAAAACATAAAAGCCATTTGCCGTTTGGAATCGGCTTCAAGCTGTAATTCCTCTATTTGTGGAACAAAAACAAGACATAACAGAAGTGTACGCCCCAGTCTTATTTTTTTAGAATTTGTCTAAATTTGCTAAAAACCACAAAAGCCAAATGCTGGGATACAAACTTTAATTCTCTGTAGTAAAATATCCACTAAATGGAGAATATGCGCGTTAGCTACTTATAAAGTATACGGAATCGCCACAACTCGTAATCCAAGAGACCGACAAAATTACACGAGCATTGCGATTTTCGGTTAGCAGAATTACGAGTTATAGGTAGCAGATTCAAAAAGATTTTAGTTAATGCGATTTTTTTTTCTATAAATTTTGTTC
Organism: Anastrepha obliqua; assembly: GCF_027943255.1. Taxonomy (NCBI): domain Eukaryota; kingdom Metazoa; phylum Arthropoda; class Insecta; order Diptera; family Tephritidae; genus Anastrepha; species Anastrepha obliqua. The sequence goes on from NC_072892.1 coordinate 122,497,623, forward strand.
ACCATTTCGCACAGCTTTTATAATTTCTTAAAAGTCGCTTGTGCTTTTTATTTCTATTTAATTCATTACAACTCATTTCATTCATAGAACTCAATCACTGAGATTTCGAGCTGTAAAGCAAAAATAAGGATTTAGAGAAATTTGCGATTTTTTTACTATAATAGTAAATTCAATCATCAATTATGAGTTATGCAGCAATAGGAGAAATTAATATAAGCCATAAAGCATTTTTTGGCAGAATCACAGATAAGAAAAAGTTAACTCACTCGAAAAAGAAAAAAAATTATCGAGAGCACCAAATTACATAAAAATAAAATAAATAATTGGAGCGCACACTTCTGTTAAATGTTTGGCTAAGCTGCATGACGCGGGGCTCTGACTCCAGCAGCCGTCTCGCGGTACTCGCTGGTCTTCCACGTCTGCAGTTTCCTTGGGGGTTCCAGTCAATCGTTTCTGCTTGGCCTTTGTTAAGTCACCATTTCCTCTGCGTAGAACAAGATCAATCCGGCCTTATCTTCCCTTTCGGATCTCTAATAGTATTGTTTTCCGCTGGGTTCTGGCCCATAAGTCAGTATTCGATTTTTTTTTAATTCTCCAATATTTAGAGAATATTTTGCGAATTTTTCGAAAAAACTTGCAATGAGCTTGAGCGGTTAACATTTTAAAGCCATTTCCCACTTCCGAACGGCAAATGGTCTTTACAAGTAGCATTAGCATGACAGGATAACAACTCGAAGGTTCGCCATAGCCTGCCGACGCACGTTGTTGGCTATAAGAAACAAACTTTCTCTAACTGCTCATGCGTATCACGTTCATCTGTCCTAGAAATAACCGAATGATAGTCACACAATAAACCACTCCTCTTAGGCGGGGCCCTCCGCAAATAATTAGGACACCCCTAATACATACTTAAATATGTCGATGCAAATATTTCTAATGAAGTTTATTAAACATTTTTTTTTTTCATCTCCAGCATTAACTTTGAAAATCATAGCACTGAAGCTGCAATGTAACGTCGTCTCCATTAGACGCCTCCATTACCCTTGGGCGAACATTTTCCTATGCTATGTCTTAGGTATCGGAACAAATTAGTCGCTTTTGAGCGGAGGGCTGCTTTGAGCGTACAAAAGTTGGTTGACGCTGAGTGTCCGCCCAAGCGAGGTTTCACTGTATTTTAAATTACATATTTTGTAAATAATTTTTTTTTTCATTACAAAGACCGGATTATAGAGTTTTGAATATTTGGTAATTACTTTCATTTAAGACATTTGTAAATAAAAATATACCCTAAAGACACATTAAATAAATCCATAAATGCCTAACCTAATGTAAATTAATGCAAATATTGTAAAAAATGTCATTTACTAAAAATACAAGATACCGAAAGGACGAATTGATAGGAAAAGTGAAATATGAAATGTACGTAATATGCAACAAAGTTGAAAGTATGCGAGAAAAAAGTAAAATTCAAATTACAAAACACGAAATCAGAAAATTAAAAAAAAAACGAAAAAAACACCATAGGAAAACAATCGGAAGTACATGGATGTATGTATATACAGTACACAAAACAAAAATAAAAACAAAAAAAAATATTGCATATAAATTAAACATTTTTCACAAAGGCTTAGCTAAATGCAAAAACCAGAATTAACGTTGATCCGTTAGGTTACCTAAATAATATTACATACAATTAAAGACATAAAACATAAGCACACACACACATCCCTAAAAATGTAAGCAAGAAATGGTTAAATCAAAACTGTGAATAAGAAACAAATCTATATATATACATATAAAATTAATCAGAAAGCAAATTCGCGTTGTTGATACTGTGCGCAGTAGTTTTGAGCAGAAAAGTCGTTAGGTGGTACGCCTAGAAGCGATGTGATTGTCGTATTTTTCTTTTGTATGTATAAAACACAAAATGTACCACATGCAAGACATGTGATTAGTTAAGTAAGGGAAGAATATTATAAATATACCTACATATAAATAGTATATGTCCGATATGCCTAATAATAATTGACATTCAAATAATAGCAGATGAGAGAAACAAACAAAAAAAGGAAGAAAACAAAATCTAAGATATAAGTAATGATAGTGATTAACTCTAAAACTAGTTAAAATTTAATAAAAATTCTTATTTTAATGTTTGAAATATAAAAAAAAAAATTTATTTGTTTCCATTCATATTCGCTTGGTAGGCCCATTTCTAACTTTCGGCTAAATAGCGAAAAACTCCGTATCTAAGTGCGGATTTTAATGCGGAATTTTACTTACTTACTGCTGTCCTGATCTCCTCGTGGAGGATATGCGGAGTAGATGGCTTGAAAATGGCTAATAACCATACAGAAGAACGAAGGAGTTTAGTGCAGGTTAAATTTGTTGTCAAGTTTCATCGAAAATATGTACAGATCGAAGCACAAAGTAGAAGGAAAGGGAACAAAAGAAGTGGGTGATCAGGGTCTCCAGAAGGGCACTGATCCTAAGGCTGACAACTTTATACCAGTACTCATTGTCGCGCATCCACAACAGTGGAAGAAATGGGCTGCACAAGACCGAAGCGCTAATGATGATGATGGACAGCAAAGTGTATTTGAGTCAATAAGTAGGTTATGTTGGCAACAGGAAAAAGTGAACCCACAGTAATCTGTAGAGCGTTCTCCGAATTGCTGAATGACTTTGCTGATTACGGGCTATTTCCCAGCTCTGCAGCTCTTAGGTTGCAGACAGAGAGAAAACGAAGTCAAAAACGAAGATAAAGATGACGCCGAATACGAAGTCCTTGCGTTGCGGGCAAGCAGGGGAATGTTCATAGTAGAAGGCGAACGAGATATAACGCATAGGCTGAAAAGTGTCGCGCCTAACTAAGAAAACACGTGGTTTTTTTTTCAAAATTACATTTTTCATCAACGCAATTTCCATTAAGAACAACACAATCATTCCAGCATCATTCTAATACCACTTTTGTAGAATAATAAATCTTAGGCCTCAGTTTCAGCGATAACCTCTTCATTAGAACAAAATTTCTTACCGGCGAGTATATTTTTAGGTCTGCGAACAGTCAATAGCCGTTGGGAACCAAATCTGGCGATATGGGAGCAATCTGGTGGATGTGGGAGCAATTCGAAGTCCAATTCATGTAGTTTTGCCATTGTTTTGATTGAAATATGACTGACTTGTATTTGGTCTATAGTGAGCAATCACGCCACCCACTTTAAACAGAGCTTTCTAATAGTCAAATGCTCATGGAATATAAAGCAGCTATCACGTTCTTTGTCGATGATTCAAAACGTTTTTGTTGATTTTTTGATATTTTCTGGTGTTCCCGCCTCACTTGGACTTCCATTGCGCTGTGCATCATCGGTGTCTCTACGACCACCGACTACGTTTGAAGTCAGCAAATCATCATTTTATTATTGTTTCTGATGGAGCGAAGTCCCCACAACACTTTTCAAGCTTGAACGGTATTTTTTTCTATTAAAAAGCAAGTAAAATTAGAATACGAAACTCTTTTTGATCCATTGTTTTGAAAATTTCAAAAGTAACGTCACTTTTAGCACAATAACTCACGAGCCAATGAATAGAATATCACAAAATTTCAACAGCTGTCTTTTTTAGGTTAGTACTAACTGAACAAGAGGTGAATGCAATACAACTAGTTTCATCTATGTGATCGGTCCGGGACTTTTTAACACTCTTTGTTAATAACAGTCAAAATTGATTCGTCTCGTCTTCAGATGAGCAATTAATGAAAACCTTTTTTAAGTGTAAAACTAAAAGAAAAAAATCAATTCACGTAATAAATTTGTCTAGGAAAACTTTTGGAGAGTTTCATCATTTGTATGAAGAGTTATCGCAAGACGAGCAGACATTTTTCGAGTGTTAAAGAATGTCAACTAATATTTTTGATTACATTTTGCCAAAAATTGCGGAATTTATTGAAAAAAATGGGCAAATTTCAGTAAAACTCCGATCATGGCCGCTAAAAGATTGTTCGTGACTTTAAGGTAGAAATCTAAATGGAAAATGTTCATTTAGATGGCCACTGCTTTTGTAGTATTTGGGGTAGGGAGAAGAGATGTAACACTTTATACCACATAAAAGTACAATTTAAACTTAAAAAAAAGTAAACCCTATGCGATCCCTGGACACCCATTTGAAAATAATACAGAAACTCATTTGCAGTATTTTGTTAATCCAAGATAATTTATTTTAATGAACTAAATTGTCATTAATACATTTTTGAAAAGTATTTCGCAATTAACTGAAATATAATATTACCAATTCACTACAGCAAGCGATTTGTCTTTGAAATCAGTATCACATGGTTTTACCTGACCTCATGCGCAACGTCTTCATCTTCGCCTTCGCCTCCACCCTGTCTGCAAACTATGTAAACTATTCAAATATTTCAGTAGATAATTCAACAAGGCGGTACCAAACCTGTATAAGGGGTCCTCGAAAAAGTTAACCCACAGAAATCTGTAGAGCGGTGTTTGAATTGCTGAATGACTTTGCTGATTACGGCGTTTTCCTAGCGCTGCAGCTCTTATAGAAAATTTTAATTAATAATCGAGTTCCCTAGCCGTTTTAGCTGCATGAGAAATATCGATATCGATAATTAAATTGTGGAAATTTACTTTGAAAAAATAAACCTGTTCGCGAAGCTCATAGAGCGAAGTGTTGAAGAAGACGGAGAATTATCGATTCCCCCCGTTTTTAACTTGTTGGACTTTGTACTTCATCTGCGTGGAAAATTTTACGTAAGGACCTTGGCTTAGGTGCTCATAAAATACAGCTCCTGAAGGAGTAGAAAGCAAATGACCATCGATTGGCTGATTGGCCTCATTTAGATTTAGTATTTAGATTTGTTGAAAAAGTAGTCAAAAATTGAACTCTGCTAAAGGATCATGTAAATCGTAGCTGCAGTAAATAAATGTCGAATGTTATATTAAAAAATAAATCCCATGAAATTATTTACCAGATTACAATAAAAACAGCGTATTATTAACATTTTAAGTTCTCAAGCTCTTAAAAAGACACCCGATATATTATGTATAAATTGATAATATATATGTATATATAATTGACACCTTCACACTTTATTGGATGTCTCGTCGTGCTACGCTTTTTCCACAAATGCGGCACCCACAGTTTTATGCCGCTTCCGAACAGTAGATGGTTTTTTATAAAAAGCTTTTTCATAGCAGAAATACAATTGAAAGTTTACCGAGAAGCGACAGCTTTTAGAAAAAACGTTTTCATCATTTGGTGTTTCATGCACGGAAATTCGAATCCGGCCACTATCGAATATTGGTCACGCACCATTCTATTCGGCTACGGCTACTATGATATAATCGTGTGAAGATTTTGATCTTAATTTTTGAAATTATTGTGACTACAGGAAGCCCAAACAAGCTTTAATGTTTAGAAGTGACAAGTTTTGTCTCAGACCCTCTGCTTGACGCAGACAACAACTCTAAAAGTGTTCGAAATGCTAATGAAAGGATTCCTTTTCTTGGTGTTTCTAATAAGCGTCAGCTAATACCAGAAAGTAGGAATGACTGGTGATTAACAAGAAAGCGAATTTCATTTACTTGTATTCTACACTTTCCGGCAAACTTCGACTCATTTGGATAAATGATAAAAAAAATAATTTGTGTAAATTTGTATAAATTATTTTATTTAGAATTTATTTATAAGGAATTTAACGGCGGCCGCCGTAGCCGAATGGGTTGGTGCGTGACTACCATTCGGAATTCACAGAGAGAACGTCGGTTCGAATCTCGGTGAAACACCAAAATTAAGAAAAAGATTTTTCTAATAGCGGGCGCCCCTCGGCAGGCAATGGCAAACCTCCATGAAAAAGCTCCTCATGAATTTATCTGCCGTTCGGAGTAGGCTTAAAATTGTAGGTCCCTCCATTTGTGGAACAACATCAAGACGCACACCACAAATAGGAGGAGGAGCTCGGCCAAACACCCAAAAGGGTATATATATATATATATATATATATATATATATATATATATAAGGAATTTAACATATAAATTATAAAGTTTTTTTCAATACATTGATTACAAAAGGAAAGCTCATGGACTACTCCCTAATTTGAAGTATGACAGCCTTGATTCCTGCGATTTGTTCGGGAAATTCCTTAGTACTTATTTGCAATTCTCATTCAAAAACTAAAGCGCAGCTTGGTACATTCGTCAACATGGCATTGGAGATGTACGTATGGGCTTAGACTAGGGTGGCAGTTATTTTGCAAGATTATTTTTTTATTGATGCTACCCCCCAGATTGGTTCCTTTGTGTATAAAAATGGTGGAAAAAAATTTGAAGTAAATCTGGTAAGTGGAAAGTGTGCCCCCGGGCCTTCAAAGTTTCAAAAAACCCGAAAATTCGTAGTATAAGTACTAGTAGTAAGTAAAGTAGCCGAGCACTTAGTTTATCACATTACAATGATAATTCAAATTATTACTCTTAAAAAAATATATTCAATGCAGAATCTACCAAGTCGTTCGACCCTTGCTTTTTGACAACTCTGTCAAAAATTTTCCATTTTTCTTCAATTTCTGAATTACAAAAACAAAACGGAAGTTAAAATATGTGAGATAACTTATCAACTGATCACATTTTGAAATTCGAAATGAAAATAGATTTCTTCAAACAGATTTCCGCGCATAAAAAATTGGGTTCGCGTTTTGACTAACGTACACATCGTGTCTTGGATAATATCAATATCAAAAACTAGTACTAGTATCAAATAAAGTAGGCGAGCATTTCGTTTCTGAAATAACAACGGTAATTCAAATTTTTATGGCTAAAAAAGTTTTGTATTAAAGTTTTTAAAAAAAATCATTAGTTGCGTACAACATTTGACGTGAAGGCATTCGGTAGTACAATGTCGCGACCTCTATTACGAGAAAAGTTTATCTGCTCGGGTATTATTCAAATGAAATTTTTGGAAACAAACTTCTATCTGTAAAACAAACGTTACAAGTTTTTTTTTTTCAATTTACGGGCGTGTAAGTTAACAATACGAGGCAGTGCTTCACTAGCTGTGCGGGAAGTGATGATATATTGTGAGAAAGCCCGAATTCCGACGCAAGAACTAAAGAACTGTATACCAAAGTTAGAAGGTCTCTATCAGCAGTGGCGGCAACTTTTCAACTTCATGCTGCAAGAACGTCGATGGATCATAAGAAAAAAGACATAGATTTCGTTGAAAAACTCGAGGATCTCTTCGATATTGCACACGCCAATGCATTGAATATCATATCCATTGAAGAAGATAAGCAGTTCTTAAACAATCAGCGGATGAAAGGACGCCCGGGGTTTATGTATGGAATTGATTACCAGCTAAGTGCGAAAGAGACTCGAGTTTCTGAGCGAAAATTACGAGAGCAATAATGAAGTTCTTCAATTGAGTAAGTATTTATATTGATCTTCTCTAGCTACCTATTTAACATGGATATTTATTATATCGAACTAAATCGTACTTATATTGTTAATATTATTTCTAGCTCAATCTGATATACTGATGACGTCGAGTTCAAGCAGCGGAGAAGATTTAGAAGCGCGTGCTTCAGAGGAAATTCCGCAATGCTCAAAACATTTGTCTGTACCAGCAAAACAAAAAAGAGGACGACAAATAAAAGCCGTTTTCGAGGAGAAGATGGGTAAAACTACCGGCCCAACCATACCAATCTTAAAAAATTTCTAAACTGCTTGGCCTAAAATAAATGTAAATAGTTTTAAAACCGGAATCGTGAATAAGAAAATCAGAAAACATTTGGATCCGGTCGATGTTTCCCGAGTTCTTGATGCAATTTGTGATATTTACATTTTCCTTATCAGTATATATATCGAAGCGTGGTTTTGTGCACCTTCTGCAGCCAAAGCACCATTTTTGGATTTCAGTGTTCTTTCCAAAATTTATAAATACCGGACAGTTGACGAAGACATCTCTCGTGTGGTTTTACAAAAAATCAAAAATCATTTGTGGTATTTATCACCTGAATCCATCGCCTTGGCCTTCTTTGACCCAAATGTGACGGCAGAATCAAAAATTAAAATGGTAAAGGCGTTGAATCGTGAAACTGATGCTGAATGTGAAAAAAGTATTAAAAGGATAGCCGTGAAAACAAGCCAAGTTCCTGAATTATTAAACCAAGGACTTGAACAATTTGTCTCCAACAAAACAAAACGATTCTTTGCAAGATTTAACATAAATGACGAATTCCTATGCACAGATCCTGCCCGGTGGCACAAACATAAAGATTTCGTCCAAGCTTTAAAATTAGTTAATAAACTAAAAGTAACAAATGATACTGCAGAGAGAGGTGTTAAACTAGTACTCGTAGAGGATTTTAATAAGTTATATACAAAAAACGAGCGACAAATGCAGTACGTGCTCCAAGTTGTAAGTGACTATCGACAGAACTTCCCAAACTGCAATAAACAAACTATATCTAAAAAGAAAGATTTTTAATTCATTTTTATTTTATTTTCTTCAATGAGTTATTTCTTTTTTTTAGTTTTTTTTTTATATGTTGTTATTAAACTAAATTGCAATGAAGTAAGCGTCATATGGAACTATATATGCTAAATACTGTATGGATAAGAATTTCCTTCTTCAATTTATATATGTATAATTTAATATACTTTACCAATTAAATTCTTTTACTACTTATTTACGCTGTATATATACTCATGTAAAATAAAAAACACACTTTTAATGAAATTAAAATTTTTTGTCATTTTGGGGTAAATTTTGCATATTGAAAGGCTCGGGGGCACACCTTTCCCCTATCCGATTGGCACCAAATTTCACAAAGGTCATTTTTATATAGAATGGAACCAAACTGGAGGGTAGCCCGCGAAAAAATATTGTATATAAAGAAACAGGTCAAATAACTGCCACGCTAGCTTAGACAAACAAACAAAACTAATGGATCGGATTGAAAATCTTCAGATAAATCAATTGCTTCACAGGGCACGGCCGTGCCATCGTTTGGTGAGGGCTTTGGGCTAGACGAGTGCTTACAAATCTTCTATATTTGAGGGGACAGATACCTGTAAACGGCCATATTTTCCCTGATTTTCATTAAAATTATTTAAAATGAAGAAGTCAATATATTTTTTTCAAAATTGGCATACAGTTTATTTATACATTAAAACAATAAACATTTTTTTTATTTTAATCATTTAAAATGGCGGAAGGTCGCAGCGGGGCTTCGCAATCGGCGGCCATTGTAGCATCGGCGTCAGTGACCTGAATTGTTGTTTGTCTATTAATGTCATAATTTTTATATGAATTAAAAGAAAAATAAAAAGAAAAAATTCGCGGAATAAAATGCTTAAACAAAAAAAATGAATTTTTAGGCGAATTTTCCTACTATTTCTGCTTCGAAAAAATTATTTTTTTGAACAATTTTCAAAAAACTTGTAAATTCACATATAACTTTTCGAGTTATCGTCTACGCTAATTCGAAAAATATAGTTTTGAGAAAAACGCGTCTAAAGTTTGAATACAACGTAACTATACCTCTTCCAGCGCTCGAACGGAAAGAATAGAGTCGTTACGATCTACGTTGACGATCTATAATATAACAAATACTTCAAAACACGTTCTACAATTCTTTTCGAAATTTTACAGGTATCTGTCCCCTTAAAAACATATATTGGCAGTTACATATTAGGTGCGAAACTAAGTTTTGGCGGTTTTTTTTTACGAAAATAATATTCGTGAATATTCGGCCGAGGCGACGACGTAGAAGCATGACCGGGTAGTCCCCATGACTTTCGTTTCTTTGGATTGCTGTAATGAATCCATTTTTCATCACCTGTTACGATGTGATGAAGAAAACCTTACCTTTTTTACCGCTGGAGCAGTTGTTCAAGGCGAAAAGACGTCGTTAAACATCCCTTGATTTTAACTCATAACGAACTCAAGTCCCCTGTTTCTGAATCATTCCCAAAGCATGCAATCGCATGGAAAACAGCATCTCCTTAAACTTTTTATAGCGCTCGATGCATTTCAGCCGCCGTTTTTTCGAATGAAAGAGGAAAATCAACACTTCTCGCAAATGACGATTATTCGGCACAAAATCAGACATTTCCACAAAACCAAAAGTATATATATGATACCAAAACAAAATCACTAATGTGTCGAAGCAGTTTGCTTACCATATGTCTAAGCGGCATCTATTGACAAATCAACAATATCAATACCACTCTCTCACTCTTTTAGAAACACCTTCTTAGCACCCTTACACCCTTTTTTTTTGGGTGTTTGGCCGAGCTCCTCCTCCTATTTGTGGTTTGCGTCTTGATGTTGTTCCACAAATGGAGGGACCTACAGTTTCAAGATATTTTTTGTGAGGAGCTTTTTCATGGCAGAAATATATTGTCGGCCGAGGCGCGAGCGCTATCAGAAGCAACTTTTTCTATCATTTGGTGTTCGGCTATGGCTTGGCGGCCGCCGGGTCGGTGCGTGATTACCATTCGGATTTCACAGAGAGAACGTTGGTTCGAATCTCGGTTAAACCAAAATTAATAAAAACATTTTTCTAATAGTGACCGACCAAAAACCGTGCGTACACCCGAAAATATTGCTGCTGTGGCCAAGAGTGTTCGTGAATCACCAGGAACATCAGTTCACCGTCGTTCTGAGTAATTGGACATTTCGGAGACAGCATTGAGTCAAATTTTGCGCAAAGACCTTGGTATGCTAGCCGAGGCAGCCATATGAATGAAGTTGTGTTCCATCATTAACCGGAAGGATTGTACTTCAAAATAAAAAAAACAGTTTGGAAAAATATTGAGTAGTTTCTTTTTTATAGCATTTTTAATTCCGTAAACTTATATGGCGGACCCTTTATATGGCTGGGTTTTGTTACCTTAATTTTCACTGTCAAATAATAGTCACTGTGGTCCCAATTGTGTTTTTGTAAACGAAATAGCTGTTCGATTGTTCGCTGGTTTGATTATTTTTTAAATGTCTTTAAGCAGTTCAATACAAGGATGATAGATTACCGGGTTTGACTTTTAGCTATGATGAAAAACGAAATTCAGCGAGTAACTTCGGCTGCCACGTTACCGGGTACTTGGCAGCCAACACAATCTCAGTTTTTTCGTAAACAAACCACTGTCATGATTCCGCTTTCGTCGGCCAACCAGCTGATTCTTTTAAATTCGCTGAGAGCCGATTAACGGAGTGATATTGGCCACACCTTCTGAATTTTCAATACATGAATCTGAATGGTTCAATACATTTCATAACCCATTGGCTATCACCTGCATAAATATTTGTAAATTTGAAGAGCATGGAACAATTATTTTTCCGATTCAGAATTTGCAACACCGATTTGTGTCTGAAGCAGTGGAAAAATTTATGGATCCTTTTTGATCACACAAATTCCAGAATTTTACTTTTTGCATAGCCACTAAAAGGAGAGGGTGTCCGGTGACAGAATTAGGTTTTAAGTTTCTCCTTAAACGCTGAGTTGTGATTTGTAGATTTTTGTTCACGTTTGCTTATGTGAAGCTCCAAGTGAAGTTTGTATTCGTTCAAGGGCGCGGAAGTTCTGGGCAAGAAGTTCGGGTGCAAAGAGCCTAAAGCCGGGACTCAGCCAGACTTTGCTATGTGCAAATGAGCAACTACCCTGAGACTTTCAAAAACTATTTGGCATGAAATATTCAGGAAGAATCTTCGACTTCACGCCTTTCAGCTGATGGCCGTGAGTTTTTTCTGCTATTTTTGGTACATTCATATGCTTAAAATAAGACTTGATTCTGATTTACCCCTTCAAAATTCAAATCGTGCAAATACTTAGAATCTTCTTAAAAATGTCGGCCGGACAATGTTAGAGTGATTTCGTACATTAAACACAATCTTCTGAAGTGATGAAGCAGATTTCCATTAAAATGGATATTATTGATCACCTAAAGGACAGAACCTACTATTAAAACATGAACAGCCACATCACAGTCCCAAAGTGACGGTTTGGTATGCATTGACAAGCAGTGAAATAATTGCACCACATTTTTTTGAAAACAATTTCTATGGGCAATGGCACCTGTTGAACTCTACTTTTCTGCCAATAATAACAGAACATCCTTCCTTTAGAACACACACATGGTTTGAGCAATAAGACGCAAGCAAACTAACAAACTGATAAGCCGGTGACATATTCTGGGCACCCATGTCGCCCGATCTTACCTCTATGGACTTTTGTCCAGCTACCAGCACAGCACTAAAAGTTCGTTCGCGAGCTTAATGGCATCCCGAAATCACTTCTGCAGCGAGAAGCACGGAGTACACAGCCGAGATTCCAAGAATGTGTCCGAGGTAACAGTCACTATTTAGACGAAATAATTTCTAAACACAAAAGTCCTCTTTGTATTAATTGCTGAAATAATAATAATTGTAGTAATAATTATGAAATGTAGCTTTGAATTCATAATTCTATCACTGAACACCCTGTACATTCAAATAACTCTTCAAGAGAAAACGCGTTTTTGAATGTTAAAATGGAAATACACAAAAATGAGAATAGTAAAATATCAGATCACTTACCTACACCTACTCTATTTACATACATATGTAAATTAAATTATTAAACATACATATGTGAATTAAATTAGTAAAAAGTGCAGACTTTCCTTCTATTATTTCCTCAGGCTTTTATACAAATAAATATTTTCAATGTAAAGAACTTTAAAATTATCTTAATCCATGGGTGGTCAATTAATGATTTGAAGCGTATAAAGGCTTCCGTTTATTGGATATGAGGACGCTTGCCTGTATATATGCACATACACAAATATAAATCGAGGAAAACAAACAGATAATAAAGTGGAAATCAACTGACCTCTAACAATTGATTTTACGTTACTTGTTTTCACTTGAAAACGTATTAGAAGAGAAGAAGAAAATAAATAAATAATAATTATGAATTTGATGATATCTTATCGAATTTGATCGATTGATGATAACTACAACGAGGTAATAAATTTCAATCATTGAGTGCAGCCGGTAAGAATGAATGCAATCGCTGCAATTGTTGAAGGCCTGAGCAGAGGTGGCGTTCAAGTGGAATGTGAAGGGAGTGTGGAAGAAAATAAATTATAATTATAATTATACAAAACAGATTGGCGATTCTTATGAATTTGGCCAAGTGTGGTGTTTCAGGAAAAAGTTAAAATACGAAGCATTAGCAAAGAAAAAGAAGCTTCCACAGCTATGGACAGAAAAATAACGCACTTATGCATAATAAGTGTAAAACCCCGTTATTTTTGCACAAACCCATTCTTTTATTTCAGAAAGAGATATTACCCGGCGCTGCTGCAGAAAAATTAATTTTATTGAATTTTATTTTATTTAGTAGTGTTGTATTTAGTTATATTATATTATGCATTAGTATTAACTGGTCGTTGTTTAAAAGGCAGTCACGCTACAAGGTTAGGAATCCCGTACTTCGATTTCTGTAACACAGAAGAAAATGGAACAGTCAGACACTTTTTATATGAGCGTGTAATCTTAGCTATAAAGAGGCTCCGCACTCTTCATACGGCATTTTTAACTGATGTAACGGAAATAGCGCATCTAAAACTAACGAAACTTTGCTCCTTTATTAAAGCAACCGGATGGTTTGAAAAGGAACCCTTAGGGTAAGGATAAGTTCCAGTGGTGTCACAATGGACCTACAGAGGGTCTAAGTGTGTCATTGCGACAGCCTCCCTACCTACCTACCTAACATAAAATGAATATACAGTCTGTGTCAGAAGAAAATAATCGGTTGTTTTTTTCCTGCAACTGCAAGATATATTTCGTTCTGCTTTTTGCTGCGTAATAGCCCCACTCAAGGGCTACGACGCCAGTGCTAATTCAGTTTAGTGTCGTTCGAAATTTCCGGTAAAGGCAACCAAACAAAAATGAGTGAGAAGTACGCGAAGCGTTTCGAGGCGGTATTTCTATGGAAACAACAAAATGGCGTCACAGTAATGAACTGGCCTTCCTAATCCCCAGACGCCAACCCCATTGAAAATGCGTGGGGAATTATGAAAAGGCATCTTGCCGGAAAATCAGTCCGCGATTTAAAGTAACTCGTGCGTCAAGTTCGCAAAATCTGGTCCTCTTAGTCGACGAGCTACGCGAAAATGCTGGTTCAAAGCATGCCGAAAAAATGGCAGATTGTACTCGACAACTATGGAGACTACACGGCTTATTCAGTAATTGCGAATCGTAGTTTTGTACATACTTTCATGTAAAAAAATTTTAAATATTTATATATTATATCTTTTATAGTTACTTCTTGAAAAATTGTGTTTCCTTTTTCTTGATACAGACTGTGCTTGTCGAACTTTGATGATTGATTAATGAGATTCTATTCAAGTCCTTCAGGATATACCAAATTTTTGTTTTTCCATCTCGAGCATACGAATAAATTTTTTTCGCTGTCCGCCAACTACATCAACCAAAAATATTGTTGGATTATATTCTTTCAGTGCTTACATTCAGTTTGTTATGCTCTTTTTATCAATTCCCTATCACTTTTCGGCAATATCGGGCCATTGATGTTGAATGGTTTCGAAATCATGCAATATTTAAAAGTTGGTTTGTACGGGAGTTGTCATTCCCTATTTATCTATATCGTCTACTTTTTAGCGTTATTAGGTCATAGATATTTCATACGTCGCTGCGAAATCATAATACGCTACCATGAATGGTATAGAAACTCCACGCCTCCTTTATCAATGCCATTCACTTTACTGAATTGTTGAGGTATTAATATTTTATCCAAATTTCAGTATTCAGGCACGAATGGAACCAAGAATATGTAATATTAAAAAGTTAGTTTGCATGGTAGGTGCCACCCACCTTATTTAGATTAATTTACTATGCCTATATCTCTTCGGTAATCGCAAGCAATAAGTTGACGAAGTTTCATTGCAATCCGTTGATTAGTTCGTTAGCTATTAAAATACATATGAACATCTCCTCAAAGGAATAGAGTTTCACGCTGTCTGTACTCCTTATCGTAGTTCATTGGCATTTTCAATTTTTTTTTTGCCCAACTTAACCTTAATATCAAGATCCACAGATTTTCAATGTGGTTAAGGTCGGGTGCATCGACCACGCATTAAGAAAGGACGCAAACAACATTGCACATTTAGCTTTGGAATGGAACTCGATCGGTACCGGAAGCCGAGGGCGACCAAAAACTACGTGGATGCGTACAGTTATCAATGAAAGAACCAAATCGTTGAACGAATTACGATACTTGGCTCGTAATATAGATGCTTTGCAGACAGGCTAAGTTCCTAATTTTATAATGTAAATTATTTGTAATTATAACACGCCAATAATAAATGTAAGGTCGGGGCTTTGTGCGACTTTGTCCACATTTGCTATGCGCTTGGTCGTTATCATGAATGAAAGCCTAATTTAGTTGCTTGGACTGGAAGAAATATGACTGCCGCATTTTTGAGAAAATAAGGATAAGCAACATTATCCATACTGCTATTTATTCACACTATTGGTCCAACTCCACTCCAAGGAAATGGTGCCCAAACTTTCAAGCCTGTTTGTTATATTATATCGAGGCTATATTCCCAGCGCTAGCGCTCGAGAGGACTTAAAAGGGTTACGCTTACTTTCTTTAATTATGGCCTTGTTCTGCTGAATTGTAATCTTTCATGCAGTGCTGATAAATAAGTTTGATAATTTTTGTTTAGCTGCTCAAATTAATCAAAAGCTCGAAAATTTCGAACAAACATTTGAGCAGTTAAGCAATGAAAGAGTTTCGAGCGAGTGTCAAGATAGTCGCACTGCTCAATACCCGGGTATTTAGAGCTGTAGTACGCACTCATGGTCCCATATTAAATATATATATATACAATATATATATTTCACTACACGAAAAGACTTAATAAAACATTTTATTGGAAAGGTGCGGAAATAAAGAAATAAATATTCTTGAAATATCATTGCACAAGGCTATAATTGTTTAAAAAAAATAATGGGTCGAATATAATTCGGAAACAAGTAATTCAGTTTAAGTATCAGTGAAGTACATTTCGTGAGTGCATATACTTATACTGTATACTAAATGCCACGTAAGTGCTCTGAGAATTACACTTAATGAAATCTGTAATCTGATGACATAAGTCGGCTTAAGTCGAATCGAAAGTTTGTTTAATTTTTATGACAAATTGTTTCTTCCAGTAAAAAATCGTATTATTATTTTTTCTTTATATTTAAATAAATGAAAAGGAAAAACGATAATAAATAGAAGTAGAGTCGTAAGGTAGAGTGACAGCTAGTCCTTTTTGTTTGTATTTAGATATAAGCATTTTTTATATACTTGTATTAGCGACCACAGCAGCTGAGTTTCAAATCCCGGACACGAAGCACTAAATGATAAAAGAAGTTGTTTCTAAGTTGTAGCGGTCGCCCCTTGGCAGGTAATGGCAAATCTACGAGAGTATGTCGGCCTTGAAAAAGCTCCTTAAAACTGTAAGTTCCTCCATTTATGGAAAATAATCAAGGCGCACACCACAATTAGGAGGAGGAGCTCGGCTAAACATCAAAAAAAGGCTGTAGGCGCCAATTATATGTATATATCTATATAATATTACATATTTAACAAAAGCAAAAATTAGAAAATTATGCCTAAGGTTTAATATAGGGTTTTTCAATAGGTGCGCTTCAACTTTTTTCCGATAGGGAGGGCGAACGACGCAATATTTTTTATTTTTCGCTGGTCATTTGTAAACTTCATTAGTATACATTTCATCATGGAACGCTACACACTTGAGCAACGATTGCAAATCGTGCAAATTTTTTATGAAAATAATCGTTCTGTTGCTGCTACTTTAAGAGCATTACGGCCATTTTACGGTCCATTTTACAAACCGTCCCGTTTTGGGGTTATGTGAAGTCATTGGTCTACAGTAACAAGTCGGCGACGATTTGTGAGCTCAGAGCCAATATTGAACGCGAAATTCCTGGAATTTCGGCCGATTTATGCAAAAGAGTGGTCGAAAATTGGGTTCAACGATTGGACTTCGTAAAACGTGCAGGAGGTGGTCATGCAAAAGAAATCGAATTTCATACTTAAATGTATATGTTCAAACTCGGTGATAAAAAAATTAGTTAAAAAAGTCAAACCGTTTGTGTTTTATTCAAAAAAGTTCAAAAGTTGAAGCGCTCTTACTGAAAGACCCTATATTTAGAACGCTATTATGAAAACGATTTCTGGTTTGTCTACGCCTACTTAAGTTACTAAGGTAAATGACCACCGAAATTCCAAGACATGAAATTACACAATTAGCATGTAATGATGCCAGTGCTCGAATGACCCACAGTGCCACGTGGTACCCCATCAATCTCACAGTATCTTGTTTGTAATCCGGCTCTATGGTGCTACTTTAGTTGCCTCAAGTTTTTAAAAGAGGTGGGAAATTAAAAATATATGTACAAGTATACATAAGTTTTTTAAATTCTCTTATAATTACTATAATTCGGCGCAATCTTTATTATTAATTTATCCGCTTATTGGTCTGAAATGGCTCAGACGCACATGGAGCCATTCTCCTGAGTTTAAGGAACCAGGAATGTAAAGGCATTTCTCTTTTCTACTTAAAATTTTAAGGCATTAAGTGAATGTTATTATTATTCTTATATTGAATATGCTTTCATAACATCTAAACAAAATTTTGGCCAATGTGATACAACTTTTCTGGGCGTATGGTGGGACTCAAGGACGGCAGCAGCTAATTAATACTCGTATAATGGCGTTCATTGAGTGACATAATGGTAAAAGCTGCTTGGTTCAAGTACTTATTGATATGAGTTTCATTAGGCTGGAAGTACCACAAATTAAAAGAAAACTACAAATTGAGGTAACTAGAAATAGAAGCAAAGGGCCTAATGCGTTAAGCTTCATTCTTTATGGAATAAAATGGCATTGGGATCTATTGAAGCAGCATTTGAAGAACACAGTTCAATTTACAAGGATAGAATCCAATTATCTGCACGTAACGGATGTTTCATAGCTAGATGAGAACTGATATCGATAACTGTGGTCGAAAGCTGAGAACGACAAACTGACATTTCACTTGACATTTCTGTTCAGTAAGGTTTAGCAAGTCATCATGGATCGTTTAATGCCAGGACAAAGCTTCCAAATTGTAGAAATTTGCTTTAAAAAAAATGTATTGTTTGCGAAATTCATAGAGCACTGCCGGCATTATCGGTCCTTAGTTTTTCAAAATGAGGTAGTAGCTAATATTACTGTGAATTGCGAGCGCTATTGAGCCATGCTGATTGATATTTTGTTTGCACAAATTAACCAGCTAAACATGGACCACATTTGGTTCCAACAAAACGGCGCAACTTGCCACACAGGGCGCTTAACAATCGGTATATTGCAATATTCAAAGCACCACACGACAGCTACAGGCGGACTCATACCGGATCTCATATTCATAAAATAAATGACATTTTCTACCAGATTATAATAACAAAATCATTCAAAAAATATCTCTTGTATTATTATTTTAAATTCTTGAGCTCTTAAAAATACACTTGATAGAACGTAAAATTAAATTGCACATGGTGCCAATGAGAAATAACTGGAAGAAGTATGCTAAACTATATTGGTTCACTAAAAAAAATGTCTAACAAAATTTCGCTTTTTTCTTAATTTAGCGAAATTCATCATACTCTCGGAAGATTTATAATTTTTGCAAATGGTGTTGTACACCAATCATACTTGAGACTTGTGCAGTAGACAGCTACAGTATACGAATAGACAAACGATGGAATGCGTAAAGGCAAGAAAAAGGTTCGATCACTCAAAATCACTTTTTTATTTCGTAAAAAAGTAATGCACAAACAAAATTGGATACTAATAGTTGCGCCCTCTTGTAAAGGGTGGTTACATTTCAAGGGCCGAAGTTGAATATGAACCACACCTAAATGTCAAAATTTTTTTGCATTTTATTTGGTTTTTTTCAATTTCAGACTAATTCAATTTGAACCATGGAAAGATACACAATCGAGCAACGCGTTAAAGTTATTCAGGCTTATTATGAAAACGGGCGTACAAATCGAAATGCATATCGCGCACTTCGTGATTTTTTCGGTAAATTTAATCGTCCAAATGTGCGTACAATCGCAAAAATTGTGCAAAAGTTTGAGCAAACCGGGTCTGTAAGAGATGTGAAAACACCAGTGCATGCTCGTACAGCTCGTACTGCAGAAAATATTGCTCATATTCGCGATAGTGTGGTTGAACAGCCGTCCGCCTCATATCGTCGTCGTGCTCAACAATTGCACCTCTCACGCTCGTCCTTGATGAACATTATGCATAAAGACTTGCATTTACACGCTTACAAGGTGCAATTGACTCAAGAACTAAGGCCTCTTGACCATTTCAAGCGTCGTCAATGGTCAGAATGGTGGCACGAAATGGCAACAGTGAATGACCAATTTTCGAAAAAAATCATCTTCAGTGATGAGGCACATTTTCACCTCAGTGGATTCGTCAATAAGCAGAATTGCCGTATTTGGCCGAATGATAATCCAAGAGTGATTCCCGGAAAACCAATGCACTCACAAAGAGTGACTGTTTGGTGCGGTTTATGGGCCGGCGGCATCATTGGACCGTATTTTTTTCCAAAATGAGGCCGGTCAGGCAGTTACTGTGAATAGTGTTCGCTACCGTGAGATGATAACGAACTTTTTATGGCCCGAATTGGATGTATGTGGGCGATGTGTGGTTTCAACAGGACGGTGCCACTTTTCACAGAGCTAACGAAACAATGGCTCTTTTGCGCGAAAAATTTGATGGCCGAACAATCTCACGTCGTGGCGATGTCAATTGGCCACCAAGATCATGTGATTTGACGCCGTTGGACTTCTTTCTATGGGGTTATTTAAAAGAAAAGGTGTACGTCGATAAGACAGCAACAATTCAAAAGCTAAAGGACCATCGGAGGGAGGTATGCCGCCGAGGTCGCGGCAGCCATTTGGCCGATATTTTGTTCTATACGTAATTGAACTATACTAATATTATCATAATAAGAGATATGACAATAGTTTCCTAAAAAAATTGTATTTTATTCAAAATTAACACCGGCCCTTGAAACTTAACCATCCTCTATAATGCCTTAACATATTACTTACCGTGTGCACAAATTTGTGATTTTTGTTGAACTTCACGTGCATACATTTAAAGTGCCGATAAGTGTTAATTTTGATTTCGAAGCTAATAAAATTAGATCTCTTTATTTCTGCTAAAACTTTACAGGATTGCATTTTTCAGTGCTTCTTTTGTCACGTCTAATCGGTCTTTGACTAGAGTCTCTTACGGCAACGCTCATATTTCAATATTTATTTTCGCTTTGAGTATATGTATTAAGTCATAAATACTAAATAAATATATGTAGTTTTGTTAAGTTTTTCGGAAGTCGGGAGTTGTCGAAGCATTTGTTGGAAATCCTAGACTGTTAGCTATCATTAGAGATAAATATAATCTTCGTAGAATCTACACCAAGAAAGATATAGGGTGTTAGGAAAAAAGTGCCTAAAAGTACAAAATCCCCCCTACCTCCGAAATCAAGCATTTTACCCTGATTTTTTGTTCCTATCGCCATCCGCTATCTTTCCACGTGCACGCCCCCACGTAAAGCGGTACATCCTCTTTTTGATTCTCTTGAATTTCATACGACACCAGGGAAACTTTTTCTTTGCAAACATTAGCGGTAGGTAATGTGTTAAGATATTACAAATCTACTAAATCAAATACGACTCGCAACCATATCGACCACTTACCGTGCTTTAGATTATGGCAAGAATCACGACTACGCTTGACGGGAATTTCCAAGCAAATAAAATTTTCTGAAGTTCAGAGAAATATGGAAACATTAAGCGCTTTTGCAAATACATTTCTTATGCGTACAACATTTGAATCAGTTCATGGCTGATTCACAGACCACCGCCTATCCCTCTCACAGTTTTTTTTTTTTGAACCGAAAGGGATCTGCAGCAAAGCCTTGAGCTAACCATCACAACCAAGGTGTACACAGACAGGAGAATACTTTTGAAACGACGCCAAATGTTTGGGCTTTTCCGGTGATCGAATGTTAGATTGATGTATTGACAACTAATAGACAAACTACAAACTACAAACATACATACATATGAGAATTCACAAGTAGTGACACTTCTGCACTTATCTTGCTTGGACAACTCATACGACAGAAATAAACAAAATCGAAAAATTGGACAATGTGTGAAAATTCATAGGAAAAATACAGCCTATCAAGCGGGTGAGTGCATGCAGAATAGTAGGTATGTATGTACATATACGTACATATGTCTTCGTAGAATTAAAAATAGATATACGTATGTATGTATGTACGCGGCCGCCATAGCCGAATGGGTTCGTGCGTGACTACCATTCGGAATTCACAGAGAGAACGTAGGTTCGAATCACGGTAAAACTCCAAAATTAAGAAAAACAGTTTCTAATAGTGGTCGCCAGGCAATGGAAAACCTCCGATTGTATTTCTGCTATGAAAAAGCTCCTCATAAAAACCCGCGTTTGTCGTGTGGAGTCGGCTTAAAACTGTAGGTCCCTCCATTTGTGGAACAACATCAAGACGCACACCACAAATAGGAGGAGGAGCTCGGCCAAACACCCAAAAAGGGTGTACGCGCCAATTATATATTTATATATGCATGTGTATATGTAAGTATGTATGAAGAAAAAACTGCATGCGTTCGATTGCTATCATTCACATGCATTGAAAATGAAAACGCTGACTGATAAGACAGCTCACCAGTGGAGTAGTACTCATTGGAACATTTTTATTATTAAAGATACATTTTTATGAGTAGTTTCGACGGCGTGCGCACGTATGGAGGGAGAGCCGCATCGAACTATATATGTATATACATACATACGTACCCGCACAACAACTCCACCGATAATACCAGCTGCGGACCCTAATGCTACAACGATGGCCGATAAGTAATACCAATAATTTTATTTAATAAGCTGTTGTACTTTTAATTAATAATAACAACCACAAACCTCTTGAGGTGAGCACACAAATACACGCAAATGCACACATTCGCAATAGCAGGGCGCCTCGTAGAGGCTGCACCGTGGCGTGTAGTGTACTTTTAGCAATACTGAAGGACTGAGGGCACTGCCAGCTTGGAATGCTATGGCATGGCAATTGAGTAGCGTCTGAGTGTGATGTGCGGCGGCATGAGGTGGATCGATGAGTCAGTTATTGATTTTTGCGCAAGAGAAATTCGATAGTAAATTTTCAGCGTGACCAAGTTTAAATCCTCAAATGCGAGGCCTGGAAAATATCTACAATACATACATACATATGTATGCAGGTACAGTTATACATATGTATGTATGGTATGTGTGTATGTAGTATGCGAATTGTTGCTCCAAATAAAAGTAAAAAATTTATCATTGACATTTAAATGACGATTTTGATGCGTACCTTAAGATTTTGCAGGCATAAAATTAATGTCTCAGTTACAAATATTTGCATTTTTCACAAAAAACTTGACACGTTAACAGAGGGAAATCCAACAAACAAAAACAAAAATACAAAAAATAACAAAAAATACAAAAAACAACGCAAAGGAATGCCAATGTTGCCGGAGGTGGAAGCAACAGAGTCAGCCAGCAGTGCGGCAGTTTAGATTCTTCGGGCCAATATTTGCGTATATGATGTACTACAAACATAGTATGCATACACATACATTTACATGCACTTGTATGTAAGCATACAATGTGTACACAACAAATACAGACAAGTCGCTCAGCAGACATCCCCACATTCATACATCCAGCCATACATACATACGTACATACACACATACATATGTACATGCTCGTCGTACATACATTAGTACATCTCTGTCAATACTGCTTTGCAATGTCTCCGAATGCTTGCCAGCCATGTGTGTGTGTGCGTGTTGTGGCAGTGTCAGTCGAATTTATCGAATAACCAACGGCAATAGCAAAAAGGACTATTAAAAAAATTAAAATGGCGGTAAACAGAGCGCGTCAGCCTTCCAAGCGCCCCTCCTACGAGTTGGTTGGATTTCTTTTGCAAGGTACGGTAGGACATACACACATTCATGCATACTTACATGCATTTGTGCATACATACACATAGAACGCAGGGAAATTTTATCAGTAGCATAAATGCAATATTCGGTTTGTTTTCAATGCCACATGGCACAAGAACAGCCTAAATACTTGCCACATGCATGTATGTACCGCTTTCGGAAAAGGCTTTTACATTAATTTTAGATTTCTTTTATCCGCAGTGAGAACGTTTCGTTTTCTTAATATTCGTGTTAGACGTAGATATCTAATTGTTGGCTGCAAAAACCCTGGCAGCTGATGCCGAAAGGGCTGAAAGGAATACGCTCTTAATACTTTCACGTCCGGCGACACCAACGTGGTGCCATTGGCAAGCCGCCCGTTATTAGCCGGTGGCACCAACGTTGTTCCATTAGAAAGCCTTTCAAAGCCTTGTAAAAATATTCCCTGATAATGGATTACGAAGGAGATAACACCTTAGAAGATAATTAAGCTCTCTGATGTTCCTGACGACTTCGACGATTGTAATTTAGAAGATTCAAGTGAAAGTGAAGCAGAATCTGATTCAGATACTATTACTGGAGTGCAAAGCAGATAATGGATGAAGCCTTTATCGAGCGATTCGATTCGATAACTTCTCCAACTAATAAACGTTAAAGAAGAAGATGGCATGTATGATATTTACATCAAATGAGAAAACCCACAAATTTGGTGTGTAAAAGTTGCAAAGTTGCGTTACATTTGGGAAACTGGTTTGCCGCCTACCATGAAGAACAAAAATATTAAATAAATGCAGAGTTTTTTTAAAGCGGATATAAGTATTTTATTTTCAGAAAAAGCTTAATAAAAAAAATATATTATAATTGAATTGCAATGTAATTTAACGATTTTTTTAATAATCTCGATAAATAACATTTATTTACACGTATCATTTAATAAGTTTAAAAAGTTTATTATATTGAAATGAAATTTATTTTAATGAACAACAAAGAGTTCTGATGATATAGAAGACAATTTTTGTAAACCCCGCGAACGTGAAATGTTATTATAGCGCTATGCGCTGTTCTCAATTAAGTTAGCGCATCGATCTATCTCAACATACGTGAGCTCATGGTGAAAAAAATGCAGAAGGTGTGACCAATATCATACCCTTAACAGATTTTTAGCGAATTTTAAGAAATCAGCTGATTGACTGACACAACCAGGGTCATAACGTGAATTCGTGGTAGCCGCAGTTACTCTTACATTATTGTCTCACCATAGCTGAGCTAAACCTGTTAATCTATAATCCTTGGTTTCCCAACACAAATAGGAGCATGAAAATATTTTTAATCAACATACCATAACACTTATACATTTTTAACTATCTATGGCCGTGTACCATAGTAGTTTAGGTCGACGAAAGATAAAAATGAAATTATTTTCTTAATGAAATTATTTTCTTAATGAAATTCTAAATACTAAACCGATCGCACACTTTTCATTTCTCTTTTATTTATTAAGAGTTTTGCTTTTTATATTTTGTGCCTTGTGCAGCTGATACAGGTTCTTTGATCCATCTTTTTGAATAGGTAAAAATCGAAGACGAGCGAACACGGGCAAGTAAAGCAGCTGTTAACAATTAACTGAACATTCAAAATGGCATGAGTGAGAGACATGAGTACTAACATATCGCCACAAAAAAGTAGAAATTCGAATATGCATAACCTGTGAAAATTTAAAATTCGCGATAGTTTTTGAACACACCTCGTACAGTAAAGTAATAATGAAAATGGCTGTGTTGTTTTTCAAAATATTCTCCATGCAAGTCAATACAATTTTGCATGCGCTAAAACCAATTTGCAAAGTACTTTTACCACTCAGAATTGGATACCTCCAAAACAAGGTGTTCAAAGGCTTCAAAAGCTTCCTCAGGTGTAGATAATCATTAAGTGCCAAATCAGGGCTATAAGGTAGATGACTCATTAATTCAATCTTTGAGTGCTTAAAAACTCTCTTGCGCGACTCGCGCAGCGCGAGTCGATATGTGAGAGCTCGCATTGCCTTGGTGAAGAATAATTCGTCTTAGGCGGTTGATTTTCCTTAATGCTCCGACAACTTCTGACAAACAAACGGTTATGTCGCACTCGAAAGTTACTGTTTTAAGTTTTTATAGTGGTATAGTTGCGACATGACAGGATTTTTTGAAAAAAACAGGTGGCCATTTGATTTGAGGTGCTTCCTACGCGAACAAATTTTGTTGGATTAAGCTCGTCCTGGTACACACACACATGCTGCTATTTTATTACCATCTCACATGCGTAGATCTGATATTCGTCACCTGTTATGACGTTATAGACGTACTTTGAATCGCCGCCACTGAATTTCTTCCGCATTTCTTTACACCAATCCACAAATTATGCGGTATCCAGCGACAACAAATCTTCTTGACGACCAATTGTTCATGAAATATTGAATTTACGCTGGTCTCACTAATGCCCAAGGAAGCCTTTATTTTTTCGGTAAATGTCACATGGCGATCTCACTTTATCAGTTGGCGTACAGCATCGATCGTTGTTGTCACAATCACCGTTTTTTGGTTGCCGACTACACGAAATTCATCCTACAAAGATCGACAGCCACATGGATACTCGTTATACCCGCGCTTCACAGTGGCTAAGTGCGATGTTTCAACGCTAAAAGTCACAGTAAGTTGATCAGTGCGCTCCTGTGTCGATAATCTATGTCTAAAATCGTATTATAGGAGATCAATGCACCAAAAAAATGTGCCTAGTTAATTCCATATTTTAGGCGAAGATGAATTTTTCAACTCACTGAAATAAGAACAAATAAATCTTATAAGTGAAAATTTTATATGTGATTTTATGTTAACAAATACAAATTTTACTATAAAAATATCGAATTACAGCTCATCACTCGTAGTGTGGCAAAATAAAAAAGGCAACCCTCGTACTAGCGTATCCAGCTCGCATTGTTGCGCCAATATAATTTCTATCTTATATAAAAATAAATAAATTTTTCGGGTCTTCCACTCGGAAACAAGCCACATACAATTGGTCGTGTAGGTGGTCGCGGAGATTTGATATACAAACTTTTATTGACTGTCTCTGATGAACTGCGTTGAGCTGCAAACGGTTGAAATAAAATGGCATATAATTTGAGATAATAGGGATTCTAGGTGTCAGAACATCTTATCCTCTTGATTTACCGTTGAGAATGATCGTTTCGAGGATATTTGACTTACATTTTTTTACGTCAAACCTGGTTTAATGCACACTTTTGGTTGATAAATGTTCCTTAAAAGAATTACAGACATACGAATTTCGAGTGGTAAAATGTGCGGTATGTCGCACATCTAGTGAAATTACGAACGTAAATGAGCCACCATCGACCGTCGTCGTAAGTGCATGGCCATATTCCTATATTCCCAAGGCCCCTCTTCCCTCCCTTCTCTTTTCCCCTGTACGGTATCACAACGGACGTATTTTGAATATTTTTCCAAGGGGGCCACTCGCCTAACGTAACTGTATTAGGTGCACACTTTTTTGGTTGACTGCTCATCTTTCGCCGCTGTCATAGTGGTACTAAAGACTATATTGGATATTCAATTTTTTACTCTTATTTTGAAACACTATAGCACACAGCTGAGTTCATCAACATCACAACTGTCAGAGAAAATTGTATTTTTTCCGAATCTTAATGTCACCTCTACATTGCTGGAAAGCACGACCGGATGCAATGTATAAAGTGTCCTAAGATTTGTTTCTTTGTTTTTTCTGCTCGGGAGCACAGGCCCTTGACAATTTTCTTTCATCGTACGCTGTTATTTTTGCACCGTCCCTTGTGATGCCGGGATCTGCTAGCTCGCGCAACATCGAGCTTCTCCAAGTATTTTTGGATGCCCGCTACCTCTACTCCCTTCCGGGTTCTAGTCCAGTGCCAGTCTCTCCATACTGTCTGGTGGTTTTCTAAGCCTGTGACCTATCCATTTTCTCGTTGAACCCCACAGTGCGTTGTTGCTGATGGTGTTCGGCCAGAATATTCTACAGATGATGTGGAGGCATTTGTTGACAAAGGATTGCAGCCTCTGTGTGATGGTGTTGGATACCAGCCATGCTTCACTTCCGTACAACAATACTAACTTCACAATCGAGCTAAATATTCGCAGTTTAGAGCGCCAGGAGATTTGCGGGCGAGTTTGTCCTGTTCATCGTGAGATATGGGTCAGTAAATAAATCTAGCGGAGAACATTGAGAAGTTTTTACTTCACCTATTATCGTGGGTAATATTTCTTGTTCACCGAGCATGTTTTAACGCATTACTTTTGAGATTTTGGTTAACTTTTCTGGTGTTTTTTTTTATTTTTATGTATAATAATTTTTTATAAATATATATTTTTCTCAATTTTTTTTTATTTAAAATTTTTTTTTTCATTATTTGTCTTAATTTTTTTTTACACGTAACCTTTTTTTTATTTCTTTGTTAATTTTACCAAAAAAATAAATATATTTTTTTCTAAATTTTTTTTTTTCATTTAAATTTTTTTTGTATTTCTTTGCTAATTTTACTAAAAAATTTACGTGTTTTGTTTTTTTTTTGGCCTTTCCAACTTCACGCGCGGCTGCCACTTCACACATGCACAATTAAATGCCTTGCAGAAACTGGTTTATGCGGTTAGTGGCTGGCTCAAACGCATTGCCAACATAGCGAGCCAACTTGCATGCCACACAAAAGCCTCATATGTAAGTCGGGTATTAAAAAAAATGATAATAAAAAACCAAAATTTTAGATTCACCAACTTTGAAATGCCGCATCAAGCCAACTTCCTTGAGATTTATTTACCATTCATTTGCTTATTTTATTATTTCTTTTTTTGAGAAAAAGTTTTTCGAAACTCTTCAAATCCGACATTTCTTTCATCAAAATTAATTACAATACAACTCGCATTATTTTCTTCAAAGGCACTTCTCTTTCACACATTTACCCGCTACCAGTGCCCGATTTGAGCCAAACTCAACCAATAACTAAAGGTGTCGTATTTAAACAACAAAACTTCACCTCTCTACAGACTTTTTTGAGCCAATACTTGGTCGCACATACTAACATACGTACACATCTACATGCAGTAGCACGAACTGAGTAGCTCAATCCGCTGATTAACAATCTCATCTTTATTCAGGATGCTGTCAACCGATTTGTGCGTTGTACACTCTCCTACAACTTGTCCTTGAATCAGAACCATTAAATAACAACTTCGACGCGAAAATCTGCACAAACAGAAAAGTATTTAATTTTGGTATTAATTCCACATTAGTTATTGATTTGATTGGACATTTTTTAATGAAAAATAAGTAAATTTCAAGGTCACTTGGTTCAATAGGGTAACACAGCAATAAAAATAATATAACTGCCTATTCAAACTGTCACATAACAGTTGCCGTTGCCTGTCGCGGGCGACCACTATTAAAAAACTCTTTTTCAACTCATTCGGCAGGGTGATTACTCCATTGTAAATTATTTCTGATGCAGATTAATGAAATATCTTTGATATATTAAAAAAACAGCTATTTGTTCAATTGAGTCAAATTCTGCAAGTTTGGCAAAAATCTGCATAGCAGCACACTTCTTCTGACCGAAGGTTTTTTAGTGCTCAAATCCCTAGGTATCATTATGCTGAATTGGCGATCTATTCCAATGGGAATGAAACTATTTGCATCCAAATCTTTTTGAAGCTTTTTAAAAATTGTTCTGGCCGTTTGAAGCAACTTACTCGACAAATTCGTAAAACTTAAAGATGTTTCGCCATGCCGAGCATGTCCAGAAGACGTCAGAATTTACTCTATTGAGATTAAACGAAAATTTCGCTATCAATAAAAAAAAAATATACATATCGAAATTGCTTTTATTTCTTCACATAAAATATAATTATACGGCGGCCACCGTAGCTGAATCGGTTCGTGTGTGACTATCAGTCGGAAGTGTCCAGCTTTGAAACCCCAGCCAAAAAACACTAATTGATAGAAAATGCTTTTTTCTAATAGCGTTCGCCCTTTAACAGACAAGGGCAAACCTTGGCGTGTATTTCTGCCCTGAAAAATCTCCCAATAAAAAACCATCTGCCGATCGCAGGCGGTGTAAAATTGACATCAAAACGGACGCCATTAATAGGAGAAGGAGCTCGGCCAAACACGCAAAACGGGTACAAGCGTCAAATATTATATTACACAATTAATGCAGACTACCAGCAAAGAATATCGACCTGGTTTAAATATACCAGTTGATGCGCTCTTGTATGACAGACTGCATATCCCTAACAGGTGCAAAAGTCGTGCTTGTCTTGCAAATTGTGGAATGTGTTTTAAGGGGTTATATACCTTGTGGTCCGGTGAAATTAGCGAAAGTTGGGTTTTTTTTAAAGATATGTAGCAATAATTTTATTGTATAGAAGTTTTTATTATTGGATATTACAATGTTTAAAGAAAAAAAAAAGGCTTTGTTTGTGTAAAAATATTTAAAAATGGCGGAGTTATGGCGTTTTCCCCCAAGACCCTATTTTTGGAAGAGGCTTGCGGTGGACGCGATTCAAGTCCACCAAGTCAACTGAAATCAAAAAATCGAAAAGATTTCATTAGTATAGGGTTATATCTTCTTAGTGAACGATCAATATATTAAATATTTTGATTTTTGTGAAAATAGGAACATGTTTTTAAAAAACTCCACTTCTACAGTCCTAAAATTGGCATTAAAAAATTCATATCTGCAAAATAAAAATTTATACATAAAAAGTTGATCATTCACTAAGAGGCGACATCAATTACGAACAATTTAAAAAAAAGCAAGAGCATTTTTGGAAAAACACGTTTTTGAGATAATCGCGTTTAAAGTTTCAAGCGCCGCATGAGGCCGTACGCTCAGGACGTGACGACGCACAATTTAAAACGCTGTAACTTTCGATCTATTGCTCAGATCTCTATGAAATTTTTGGAAAATGTTCTCAAGGGATTGTACTTTACGATAAAGAAATAAAATTTATTTGGATTTTTTTGAAAAACACAAG
Organism: Anastrepha obliqua; assembly: GCF_027943255.1. NCBI lineage: Eukaryota > Metazoa > Arthropoda > Insecta > Diptera > Tephritidae > Anastrepha > Anastrepha obliqua. The sequence goes on from NC_072892.1 coordinate 122,527,844, forward strand.
GTATATAACCCCTTAAAGCCATTACACAAATACAGGAAAGTCACACAGTGAAATAGTAGGTATTGTGAGAAATTTCTTCAAAGTAGAAAAGTAATTCGTAAGTTTGAAGTCGCCTATGGATTGTTGACCTCAATAGGAAAAGCGTTTTCCACAGATCCTAATGCCGGAACAAGAACAAGCTAACGCAGTGGTTCTCTATACAATATAAAGCACGACATTTATTAAAAAACGTGCTGATATATGTATGTTTGTACTTACATATATGCATGCACCATCTAGTTTGAGTAGACGCCGCCATACAAGTTCAATTTTTATTTGCCATGCAACATTGAAAATATTAAAGCGCATATGTACGAACATTTATATGCATATATGTATGTATGTATGTATGTATGTAGGTATGTATGTACATATTATCCTCTACACTTCAATGTAAACTCGATAGCAAAGTGAAAAAACCGATTGCGTTGAAATTCTTTGAACTTGTCTGTATTTTGTGGTATTTTCAGCGTCGTCGTTGCTACCAACCAGCCAGCCATTGTGAATTTCTTTGTCGACTTGTGGGCTTATTCAGCAGCGACAGCAACAGCAGCTACAGTAGTGAAAGCAGCAACTAAGAAGCAAATTGGGGGGTATAAGCATTTAATGGGGGTTGGTGGTGTGACTGCAAACATACACACACATACGTACATAGGTAAGTAAGTGCTTACAGTAGTATTTGTAAGCAGCAATTGCAGGCATGCGCTCTGCCATCTGTACGCCATATCCTTTTATTTTTATTCGAAAAGCTGAATGTGTGCACGTCGAACACGAAGATGTGTTTATGTACACAAATGCTGACACATACACACGTATCCATTTACATACATACACACATTTATCGTACGAGTACATATGCGCCTGTCGGTAAATAAATAAATAATTACTAGATACTTAATAGATAGTCGAGAGCAAGAGCGGCTCTTTGCCTACTGCTGCCGAATATTTGAGCGTATGCATGTACATATATATGTATGTATGCGTGCACATTTAAGTAGCAATGTACTTTAAAAAATTAAAGCTGAATTGATTATTGCTCTCTGCGGTTTCATTAAATTTCATAATTACCAAATTCCAAATAATCGTGCTAACTATCTTTTTTTTACAAACCGCTTCCGTAATGGATTGTAAACAAAATTCGAAAACAGAGTTATCTCCCACCTTCGCTACTTTACCAGTAATGTTTCGACATAGAAATGTGTTTGTCCACCTCAAATGCATAAATTGTCCTTGTCTTTCTTGATTAAATGACCCATATTTTCACGCCACCTTTATTAGCTGTGTGGCAATGTGGTCCGCGCACAGGAATTTTCCAAATTCTTTGGGTGGCTATAAGTGATAAGTATCGCCATACTCGACTTCTGGCAATTAGTGATGATGTTATCAGTAGTAAATCCATATTTGAAATGACCAAAAGACATGCGAATGCTAATGATGGCTCAGCACTAATTTGTGTACTTATTTATATATACATACATATGTATATATGTACATATGCATATGCCACATTTCGATGTTAAATCATTTAAAACAAAGTGTATGTAAATGCACTTGTATGTATGCACGTATGTTTGTACGCATTTGGGGCATTTACAAAACGAATAAGTACGCTGATTTACGTCAAGCCCCGCCGTGGCCGAATGGGTTGGTGCGTGACTACCATTCGGAATTCAGAGAGAGAACGTCGGTTCGAATCTCGGTGAAAAATCAAAAAATTAAGAAAAAGTTTTTTCTAAGAGCGGTCGCCCCTCGGCAGGCAATGGCAAACCTCTGAGTGTATTTCTGCCATGAAAAAGCTTTTCATAAAAAATATCTGCCGTTCGGAGTCGGCTTGAAATTGTAGGTCCCTCCGTTTGTGGAACAACATCAAGACGCACACCACAAAGAGGAGGAGGAACTCGGCCAACACACACACACACACTTCAAGTAGCACTTACGTTCCGTTTCGCTACCATAATGTGGACCATTACCTGTGCAAAGAAAAATTATGGGAAGAGAAAACCTTCTACAGCCATCCAGTGCTGTTGATGTAGTGGAGGAGAGAAAAGGGATCTAGGCTGGAGAATTTCTTGAAGTCATCCCCAAAGGACACTCTAAGGAATCTCAAGCGCCTAACCGCCAGAGCCGGACATTTGCAGAGAAAATGTTCAACAGTCTCTTTCTCTGTAGGATCCCCACAGCTTCTGCAATAGGGGTTGTACGGAATTCCAAGCTGCTCCGCATGAGTACCGATCACCCAGTGACTAGTGAACACCGCAATGAGTTTGAAAATTGAATGGCGGGGGATTCCCATCACCTTAAGCTTTCCATTTCTATCGTATTGGGGTCATAGTGTTTTCGAAATAGCACACGATGAGACAGATCTCCATCTGTATTGCGCTTTTCTTAGAAAGAAATTGTGTAGTTTTCCTTTAACAACGGACAAAGAGACACCGATGTCTGCGAGGGCGACAGCTGAAACCGGTTTTGTCGACCCCTTCTGGCAAGCTCGTCGGCAATTTCATTTCCCTCTATATTCCTGTGCCCAGGAACCCAGATAAGGGAGATGTTTCCTGCTCGATCGAGATGTTTGAGTTCCTCCTTACAGGAGTTCACCAGAAGAGAGCTGCAATACGGCGACGACAGTGCCTTGATCGCAGCTTGGCTATCGGAAAAAATATTAATGTCGACCTCCCAACGGCGATCTTGAAGTATTTTGCATGCCTGCAGGATCGCGAAGACCTCTGCTTGAAAAACGCTGCTCGTTTCCGGCAGTTTAAAGGAGACAGAAATGCTGGCTGATTTAGAGAAAACCCCCGCTCCCACTCCAGATTTTATTTTGGATCCGTCAGTGAAAATAGAGGTACCAATATCCGTGCCGACTCTCCCCTCTTTCCAGTCTTGCCTGTTCGGAAAGATAGCCCTATCACAACCCTCAAACACAGTTTGCGGATGGAGAGATCAGTGCGAAGAACGGAGAAGGAAGGGAGATCTGCTTCAAGATGCTACTATGTCCTACAGGAAATTGTCTCCAGAGGCCAAGCTCCTTCAAAAAGGGTGTACGCGCCAACTATATATATGCATATATATTATATATATATGTACAATGTAGGGCGGGTCGATTTAAAAATCGCTCATTGCTCTGTGAAAATCGTATTCTAGGGATCAAAATAAGAAACTTTGCCGAAGGAACCATGCCTCTAAAACGAATTCTGATGTCCCCCAAATTCGAAATATAACCATTTTTGGCCTTTACATGAAAAAATCAACTAAATGGCTATGTTTTTATTTATTTTTATTTATTTATAATAATACTAGCGTACCCTCGCCCGCTTCGCTAGACGATAAATTCAATGATTTGCTGAAAGAGAATAAAATTAATACGAAACAAAGCAAATTCTTTGATACAATTTCATTCGAACTTTATTGTAACACTTTTTGGTAGACAACGTTTTTGGTTTTTTCATCTTTCGCGTGAATAATGACGATGGTTTGCCAACTCGTGAGCAAGCTACATACAATTGTCCATGAGAAAAAATTGGGTATTCTAAATTAATACCGCACATTTGTAGAGACTGTCCTTGCGCCTTATTAATTCTCATAGCGAAGGCAAGGCGAATAGGGAACTGCAAACGTTTGAAATCGAATGGTAAATCCGCCGGAATCAGTGGAATTCAGAGTATCAAAATGTCTTCTCCTTTGTACTTCCCTTTCAAAATTGTTGCTTCGATAACGTTACCCATTAGCTTCTTCACAGCGAGTCTGGTACCGTTGCAAAGTCGGGGCACATTACTATTGCGCAGCATAATAATCGGTGCTCCAATTTTTAATCGTAAATTATGAGGTGGTAAGCCTGGCAAATCGAGTGAGTTTAAGAATTCAGTTGGATAATTTACGACCTCATCTTCATCAGTAATAGTGTCCATTGACTTATACGCGACTATGTCACCAGGTATTTGATCTAAAATAGCTGAATTTATATCATTGACGTCCTTATTTTTCCCAGCTAAAATTGCTCTTTCGCTGAGTCAATCATGGTTTTTGTAATGTTGAACTATGTTTGGAAATACACTCTCTATCAATGCCTCTTTAGACTGTGCAAAAGTGCAGAAATTGTTAGGAAATGTTATCATTCCTGTTGTTTTTGAAAAAAGGTTTATTTTTTTTGGTTAAAAAGTTTTTTTTGAAGTTTTGAAAAACACTTCGCTCTAACAAATTTCTTTTCAGTTAATTGCTGAAAATTAAATATTTTGAAAAAACTATTTTTTTTTTAATTTAACGTTTTTGAGAAAATTTTGTTCTTGAAAAAATTTCATACTTTTGTAAAAGTTTAAATTGATTTGTTAAAAAAGATTATTTTCCGCTTTGAAAAACACCCCCTCGAAAAAATGTATTCTCTATTAATAGTGGAATATGAAATGCTTTGAAAACACCATTTTTTTTTTAAATTTTGTTTGGTTTTCAGAAAATTTTGTTTTGAAAAAATTTCATACCCTTGAAAAAGTTTTATTTTAATATATTTTATTTGTTTAAAATTTTTGAAATTTTTTTTTTTGTAATTTTAGAAAAACACCTCTTCGAAGAAATTTCTTTTATCTTTTTGAGGAAAATTTGGTTTTGAAAAAATTTCATGCTTTCGAAATTTTTTTATTTTACTTTATTTCTTCAAAATTTTTGAAAACAATTTTTTTTATAATTTTCGAAAAACACCCCTTTGAAAAAATGTTTTCTATGTGTCATAGTGGTATTCCATTAACTTTTAGGATTATATTCAAATACTTACAAATATCTACGCTTTCACAAATAGCAACAATAAACAAATTTCCTCAAAACCAAAAAATTTACTTTTTTTCTAAAAAAATTCTAAACAAACAACGTAATAAACTTAGAATTTTGTGTTCACGAAAAAACAGTATTGTTTTTATTGTATTAACTGAAAACCAAAATGTTGCAAAAAATCAAAACAAAACTAAATTATTTTTTTGTGTTCATTTGGTCCATATGTTCCATAAAAAGTTGATATGGTAAATAATATGCAGGGTCTGATACACGCAAATTTCCATTGACCATTATAGTGACAAAATTATCGATCACCAATTCCAACAGGATTTCAAAATCAGAATTGGAATTAGTTGTTGTGTGGTGTACTTCTGAAAAAATGAGAAATAAACAAAATAAATCTAAAAATTCGAATTCTAACTTTATCTTGTGTATGTTCTTATTACCTTTGAATTTTTCCAATGAAGCACCATTCATTTTAAATTTTCCAAGAATTTTTTTATCATTTCGCGTTTCTTTCCTTTTTCATTCGATTCCAACATTTGTTCATAGCCGAAAACATCGTTTGCAAACGCATTCATTTCCATATAGAATTGGTCAAAGAAAGCATTGCTCAATTGAATTGAAACATTATTTTCATAAATACTTAGGACCTTAACTAATGCACCTTGGTACATACCTAACGCAGATATTCATCGCGACCAAATAAAGAAAAATCTACCCAAAGTCGGCTTAACCGTCAAACACCAACAGATCTTGCAAAATCCTTGTAATCAATTGTCAACTAATCGTATATGTCATTGTTTGTTAACCACTTGTTTTTAAATAATATGTATATATTTCTTCTAAATGAGCTTGGGGGCATTGGCCCTTCAATATCACTCTCATTCCATCTTTTTGTAAATCAAATTACTTATTGTCTAACCACAGGTGTAATATATTATGGAAGAAATAAAAAAAAAAAAAAATTTTCATTCGAATCATTTGAAATTTCTGTATACAATAACGAAAAATTCAAAAAAAGTTGTACACATAAAATGAATGTCGATTCGAAACTTACTTTAATCTAAGAATCGAGCAAGCTTTGTTTTGTACAATATTTTGATTTTTTCTTTTTTTATATGAAGAAAATATTTAAAAGAAATTTTTTTTGCTAAAAACCTTCCCCTAGTGAATCCCTATAATATGAAAAAAGAACGAATAAAATTGGCCTCGTATCGGCCCAAAAAAATGCGTACAAACGAACATCATTTCATTTTTATATATATATGTAGATTTATTATTTATTTATAATAATATCTTTTATCTTAATATTTAGTCAGAACTTACATATGTAAATGAAAAAATTAATTTAAGTGAGTTATAGAAAAGAAACTAAAAAGTTCAACCCAAATTGGGGGACATCAGAATTCGTTTTAGAGGTATGGTTCTTTCGGCAAAGTTTCTTATTTTGATCCCTAGAATATGATTTTCACAGAGCAATGGGCGATTTTTTTGCCTCCCCACAAATCGACCCGGCCTAATGTACATACATATGTATAAGTAGTGTAACGAAAACCTTCAGTAAAGAATTTTCTATAAACATACATAAAAATTTGTCTATATGGAATACGCCGTCTTTACTTGGAGACCATAACACATCGGTTGGAAAGTCTCGGGCCCAACACAAAGATGGCACTAGTTTTATTGCATTCAACATTTTTTCAGTTAGAACTAATTTTAAAAGATATGTAGCTGTTAATTTCGTGATATTCCATTCATTAGTTCGTGAGTGACGCTACTTTTGTTATTTTCAAAACAATGAATCCAAAAGAATCTCGTGCATTAACTTTACACTGCTTCTTAATGGAAAAAATACCGTTCAAGCGAAGCAATGGCTTGAAAAGTGTAATGCGGACTCAGCTCCATCAGAAACTAATGCAATAAAACGATGGTTTGCGGTTTGCTGACTTGAAACGTGGTTGTAGAGACACCGATGATGCACAACGCAGTGGACGTCCAAATGGCACAGGGCGGTAACACCAGAAAGCGTATTTTATTTGTTAAGCCCGGGACTTTTCAGCCCATGTGTTAATAGTAGGCTGGATCGTGTACAGAAAGCCTGATCCAATTCCAACCTATAAAAGTCGGTGCTTGCTCATTCATCTAAAGTTTTTAGGCATTATAAGGACTATTCTTTCTCTCACGTTCATTTTCTATTTGAGAAGTGGGCGATTGACTCTTCAGCGTTACTCGAGAAAATTAATTTGAATATTCCTCAGCAAAGCTTACGAAATCATGATATTTTCTGGTTAGGCATGGTTAGAATTAATTATGCTTCCAACGCTCCGATTTCTAGAACTATGAGATAATTTAATTCGCTTTCAAACCAAATACAATAGCGCGGAGTTCTCGGACCAATGCACAATAAAATTGCTTTACACTTCTTTCATACTATATGTTCTCACCTTGAGTACTCATATGCCACTATTATTTGGTGACGTTATCATCAATTCTCAATCTATAGAATTGAAAAAATTCAAAAAAATTTTCTTAAGAATGCTTTGCTGTCTTTACGATTTACTGGACCTCTTCCATCATATAATGCTCGATTGTTTGTTTTAAACCCAAACCTTTAGAAAGAAGAAGATCTGTTCTCCCCATAATTTTTTGTATATGGCGTTATGAACGAAGACTGTGACTATTCTCCCTTTCTGGAAAAATAAACTTGAATGTTCCAAGAAGAGCTCTTCGAAATTCCTACCCTTTTTATGGAAGTAATAACACGCAAATTATGCCCGAAACGCGTCAATAGACCGCTCTGTTAATAAATTCAACCTTATGGAACTTGATTTTTCTTTGCCTAATGTTGTTTTCATTAACCTTCTGAAATCTTGTATGTACTCTTTTTTAATTTGTGTTCGTAGTCAGTAAGAATTTGTTGTTCATAGACTATATATACTTAAAAAAATTGGTTGAACCAAATTCTAAGTTTTATCTAATATTCTTTCTCGGTAAATTATAAAAAATTTGACATTTCCTTTCATTTATTCAAATTCAGCAAGTAAATTATTTATAATTAATTAATTTATTTTTGATTGAATTATTAGCATTAATCTGTTTTTCTTTTAAATTATTATAATAAATAAAAAAATAAGTTTTCTGTAAAAAAACAGCTACATCACAGAAAACCGCCAGGTGACGCTCTAAGTCAACTGCTGTTCTGTTTTTTCTTTTCTTGTTGTTAGATCGCCATTGCTTGCTATTTGTAAAAGTTAAGTCGTCTTGAGAAAATCTACCTCTGCGTGTGCTTTCGGTTTTTTAACGTTTTAAAAATGGATTTGAATTTGCAACAACGAGTTTGTATTACATTTTTCATTAAGAATGGATTCAATGGTGCGAAAACTTGTGAAATGTTGGGAAACTACATCGGTAATGACACTCTAAAGAAAACAACCGGCAGCTGTTTACGAGTGGCATGAGCGCTTCAGAAGAGATCGTGAGTCCATCGAGGACGACGAACGTAGTGGCAGGGCAGACATCGAAAACTGGAAAAAACATGAATAAAGTGAGAGAAAAGTTCATGAAATTAATAATCAGAGAGCTGGCAGAAGACCTGAACATTGGCTATGGATCCGTCCAGGGCATTGTAGTTAATGATTTGGATTTGCGCCGTGTTGCTGCAGGGTTAGCTCCAAAAGGCCTGAATTTCATGCAAAAAGGGCCCGCGTTGATATCGCCCAAGACATGATTTCCAAGGCTGAACCCGACTTAACATTCATCAAACGCATCATTACTGTACATGAGACGTGGGTTTATGAGTACGACACGCAGTCCAGATATCAAGCGAGTGCGTGAGGAACTCTGAATAAACCAAGAGCAAAAGAACTACCGGAGAACAAATGGCGTCGTATGCCAATCATATTTGACACTTGCGAACCAGTAACCTTATTTAGTAAAAAATTTATACAAAAACAAAACTGGATGATTAATTTTGCGCCACCATGTAAAACTCCTAATCATCATACTAGTTTTTAAAATAAGACGGTAATAAATACGCTGATGCCGTAGCCGCAAGCAATGCCTTCTCGTCCCCACTAATGTATGATTCTTTATCTAAGCGAGCCGTTTGTGTTGAGGTAACAAAACAAAGACGAACTTCATTAACCATGGACTAGGCAACGAACGCCCACCAGATCGATATTATTGTCGTATTGTTTTTGCTGAATGTTTAATTTATTGCACAAATAAATTACAACAAAAACAAGAAAAATGCAGAACAGTTTCCATAAAAAAAAAGGTTTTTTAATGATGTGTGGTAGGACACTTCGTCTTTTTCTTCTTGATTGGCGCGATAACCACTTACGCGATTTCGGCCGAGTACAATAAAACGCCAGTCGTTTCTTTCTTGTTCTAACCGGCGCCTGTTGGACACACCAAGTGAAGCCAAGTCCTTTTCCACTTGATATTTTCAAAGCATATTAGGCCTTCCTTTCCCTCTGTTAAAGTCAATAGATACCGCATCGAATACTTCCAGAGCTGGAGCTTTTGCATACATTCGGTGCATCTTATTCATAGAGCTCAATGTTCCATCGTTTGCGGTTTTCGTCATCGTCAACGTGCAAAGGTCCAAAAATATTCCGCAGAATCTTTTTCTCAAACACTCCAATGGGCACTTCATCGGCTATTGTCATCGTTGAAGTCTCTACCGTATTCTTATTCCAAATGTCTACTACACAGAAACTTAAAGGTCTGGCTCCATCTGGTACCAGTGAGGACCAATAGGTCTATGTGATGGCTTTTAGCCAGACAGGTCAACTTAACCTAACCTAACCTAACTTATTGTTATTTATTTTATTTTATATTTTATAATTCTTTTTTATACTATGCGCACGTAGTCTCATTAATTCATCAAGTAATAATTTATATTCAAAACTTGAGTGACCATCTTAATAAAACTTCATCAGAATACTAAATTTTTCTATGTATAGTAAAAAAAAATTTATGCACTTTAAAGAAAAACTTCTTAAAATGACATAAATTCTTACGACGAATTAAAACTATATTTGCTGTTAAATAAATTTCTAAATGCATAGAATTCAAGATATCTCAACTCTTTCGTTATGTAAAAATGTAGTTGGAAGGACTCCAAGGCTGTTGACGAGCGTTTTAAGTGAGTACTATCTGGCAACTTACTCGTTACATTGTTGACAGAAACGAAGAGGGAAATTAAATTTTCAACAATCAAATCAACGCATTTCTAACGTTTTTATGTCAGTGAAGCGCATCTCAAAACAATGGCGAGAGATCAAGGGAGGAGAAAACGGAGGAGTTCAAATGGGTAGAAACGTAAATTTTTAAACTGACTTTTCAGTACGTTCAAATGGAAAGGGTGAAACAGACAAAAAAGCCGGCGCAGAGGCTTAATATAGTCTCTACGTTACAATTATTACGAGTGGACATAGAGAGTTAGGTACGTACATATGTAGGTATGCATACGCGATGATTTTTTAAGTTTCCCATATTTATTGTTGCTGCTCTAGTCACAAAAAGAGCCAATTACTGCCACGCAAATGCAGCTATACGGAGCCAGCATAGTTAGCGCCAACTATGGAACCCATGCCGGAATACATATACATACATATATACGTATGTATGTACATGGCATACATACATAGCCAAGCGAAGCCGGACTGAGCTGAGCTAAACATAGCCGGGGCACAATCTTGTAGTAATTTTCTAATGGAATATTTAATTTTAACCCGAGCACTGACAATGCATAAGCGTGAACACATCGTCGCCGCACAGTATACGAGTATACTCCACAAATTTACGCTTAACGAAACACAGTGAACATTAGTACTTATAAAGTTGTTTTATTCATGTAAGGTAGACGAGAATATGAAGAATATATGAACTGAAGATGCGATCTATTTAGTAAAAAATTTAAATTATTTGGAAATCTAATAAGATCGTTTTAGTATCCTCGATATAGAAAATAAACCAGTAAAAGTAGTCACTATCTACGAAGAAACGAAACCAGTATAAGTAAGTATCCACTAATTGATAGGACATCTTATATATAATTATATATACTACTGCGACCAAATTGGAAGGTGGTTTTCTAGTTAAAATATCGCGGATTTTTTTTTAGTTGTCGTCTTTATACTATTTGGTCAAGGTGGTGTGCCATTACTGCTACCTATGGCTATTCTTGGTTGACGGGATACTAAAGAAATTTGATGGTAAAGCCCCCAAGCTCATAGCATATGCGGATGATATTGCCATATTAGTAACGGCGAAATCAGTTAGCACCATCAGTATCTACCATCATGACAAGCACTCTCAGATCGGATAAAGAATGTGCAAATCAGGCAGAGGTGGGCCTCTCAGTCAGGAATACCATTGGACTACACCTGGATGGATTACAGAGGAAGGAATAGAGAGGCAGGCAGGATAGATACAGCATTGAGTGGATTGAGTTCACTCTTTCGCGAATCTTTCGGTTTCATTGATGAATCTTAAGAGGGCCGGAAGAGGAAGAGTATGAAATTTATTCATACTCAGTACAATGCCACTCAACAGCCAAAGTCTGATTCTAGAAAACGGCGGAAAGCTACAAAGAAAATGTTCTGCATTGTTGTCATTCTCACGACAGGAAAGGCATACTTGGTCATCAATGATTCCCATGGAAACCATATGAGTGTGCCTTATGATTACACCCACCAGTACTCTCAGGTTCTTTATATTAAGTTTTAGGAGAAAGGTCGCTAATTTTCTCTTTGGTTCTTTTACAAAGTACTTGGCTATTCCGCAGAAGCTCATCTCAGATCAACGTAGACTTAATGAAGCCGTCAATCCATAGTTGAATCGATGCAGAATTTACACCTAGAAAGGGTTCAGGGCCTAGTGATATGGTTGCAAAGCTTTTATTAACTAGTTTATCAACAAACTTCTTCCCTTTAATACCACAATGTCCAGGCACCCACATAAGACAGACTCTGTTGTGTTTTGTAACGCTATTTGCCTTACAATCACCGATTAACTTGAAGTAGTAGAAGGCAGTAAGCTGTGGAACCGAAATATCGAGGGGAAAGGGTGAAAATAGCCAATTACGCCCTCTGCAAACGTAAAAAGATGGTTGGCGCAGCCTAGAGTTTATCCTCCTCTCTGATGCATTGGTGTTACACACTGACCACTGCAGACCAATACTTCTCAATGGTACTTTGGTGTGGTGGACCGCGACTAGAAAATCGTCAAAGCAAAAAGCCTTTCAGAGAAATTTATAGAAAGACTAAAAGCCTTAAACGACATAGCTCAATAAACCAGAAAAATATAGTCAATATGGAAACTGCAGAGCATCTCCTTTGCGAATGTCCCGCGTTATTCAAAACACGCTTAAAATATTTGGGGCACCACCCTTTGACTGATTGTAAAACATCTCAGCAGTGGTTGGTGGGGGGGTATCCTTAAATTCACCATGCACAGGCATGAATGGAACCGGTTTATTAGTGACTGCAAGTCAACCAAGTCAACTTAACGGAAGGTATATGTAAAAGAAGCTAGATTTGTGGCGAGTGAAGTTTTGGCTTTGCCCCACGTATGACGTTTTTTTAAATGAACTCATTAATCGTGATATTTGGTCAAAAGCCTATTCAATGAACTAAAACTTAGTCAAAAGGTTACTGGTCTAATGGATACTCAATGAACTAAGCCTTGTATGTTGTCTAAATGTCCTTTGTCGGATGCGGACTACTTGAAAAAGCCGAAATTTATTTGGAAGAATAAATAAAGATTGTATACTGATATTATATATTTTATGAGCAAATGTAGCTTTCAATTTCATTAGAGTAGAAAATTCATAGATTAGATCTTTGACCGAACTTCTCATTCAGTTTGTAGTGTGAGAAAAATGTAACGTCTAAATACATTCCACTAGTAAGTAGTTACTGTATTGCGATAAGTTTTTTCCATCTAAATCACTCCCAAATATGGTGCATATTCTGCTGTGAAGCATTGATAAGTAGTAATAGAGCTTACCTCATTATATCGGGTGTGGTTTTAAGAGTTTGAGAACTTAAAATGAGAATACAAAAGAGAAATATGCAATGATTTTTTTTGTTCATTATAATCTGGTAGATAATTGCATGTCATATATTTTTTTAATATGACATCCGTCATATGCCCGCTGCGGCTACGAGTATGGAAATAATCCACTGACCTTATTCGGAGCTGATTAGGTTTCTTGTAGTGGTGTATGTTCAAGCATCCATTCTTCTTTCAGTCATTTGCACAATTATACGCATACGCTTCGATGAACGACAGACATTTAAGTATTATTAGGTTTTTATATGAATTTTATACATTTGGAGGTCATAGAAGAATACAAATTTTTCGAAACTATTTTTGATATCTAATTTGAGGCAAAAAAGCAAACCAAATAATGAAAGTGAGGGCGTGAGACTAAATAGTTTGTAAAACGTCAAAAATTCTGCCTTTCAGCGGTTATTCCTTACCATTTTTACATCAGCCATTAGATAAGACCAACAAATCGATTATTAAGCCCGCTGTATGTCAAGTTGCGCCGTCTTGTTGGAATGTTCCTCGATGTTTAGCTGATTAATTTTTGGAAACAAAAATCAGTCAGCATGGCCCGATAGCGCAGCTAATTCCTCATTTCGAAAGAAATAAGAACCGCTTGTGCACTATGAACTTACGGCCTTTTTTTCAAAATAAATTTCTATAATTTTTTTCCCTCCTAAAAGTGAAATAACTGTTTATAATTGTGGCTCCTTTTATGAAATAAATAAATTTCCATTAAAGGGTTTTCCAATATTTTGATATTCCAAGAAAAATGCTATTTTTTAATATAAATGATCGGATGTTTATTTCATTATACAGAGGAAGGCATGAGTTTAAAAGTGGAAAATAGCATCCAGCAAATGACCACCACGACCACGCTTACAGGACATTATCCTTTTCATGAAATTTTCCATAACGGAATTGCAAAGTGGCTCCCCTATGTCCTCGATAGACTCACGAATTCCACCTTTGAGGTCTTGAATCGACCCTGGGATGTTGGCGTAGACCTTCTCTTTCACGTGGCCCCAAAGAAAAAAGTCACAAGGTATTAAATCACAAGATCTCGATGGCCAATTATGATCACCTCTTCGAGATATAACACGGTCCGGAAACTTTTTCCGTAAAAGATCAATGGTTTCGTTGCTTGTGTGGCACGTAGCGCCGTCTTGTTGAAAATAAATGTTGCCCAGATCAATACCATCCAATTCCGGCGACAAAAAATTGTTAATCATCTCTCGATAGCGCAATTCATTCACCTATAACACCTGTGGAAAACTCTTTATTTGGAGGCTTTGTTCTTCCGTTAAACCATTCAGGAAAACTTGCCAAATCTTACTGAAGAGAAATGCCAACACAATTTGCCACTCAGAGCTGTTCAATCATAGTTATCGACATCGGTAGTTCTCCTACACCTAAAAAAAAATTCGGTACTTGCAATCTCAGAATGTCGAATTAGCTCTTCTGGCAGCAACATAAATTATTAACTGTACACTTCATGAACAACTATTCAATGGTTCTTTCTAAATCCAGATTTGGTAGCAACTAGAAAGTCAAAGGAAAATGCTTACTGGGTAAGTTCTAAAGCTGATTTTATATAACAGCGCAACAACAGGAAATCCACGACCTGCACACAAAACGTAGTATTTTTCGGTACTAGAGGAATGAGTGCGCCAACTACAAGAGAAGCATGAATTAGGAAGGTAGGCATAACCAAAGACAGACCTTTATCATTAAATATGTCCCGTTCGTATGGCTCATACGAGGGACAATGTTACTTCAGTATACCCAATGGCACAACCATGTTGTTGTTATTGTTATTTTGTATAAGTTGTAGCTGCAAAGTGAAAAGGTTGCTCTGTGCGCTGGTTGGTGGTTCGCTGTTTGGTGCGCTGGTTAATGGCGACGCTGCTAGACAGTCAGGTTGGTAGGCAGCGAGCAGAGTGGGGTCTGATGGGGTGGCATTCAGAGCATTTCATTATAATAATAATACTTTGTAATTAGGTTTTCGAAAGTTAATTAAAATTCGGTTATGAAAGCGGAAACTTGCTCATGAGAGCTTCCGGGTAAAGGAAAGCGGAAAGTGCTAAACGTTAGTGAAGCTGGAGCAGCGGATGAAACAAATAACCAAACAGTTGAAGCTGGGAAAAGGATTTGCACACAAATGTGCACATACGCATGCATTCTAGCTACCAAGCAATTATATGCACATACACATACATACAAACAGACAGCGACGAAATGGATATAAACATCAGTGCGCAAGATGAATCCTTTTGGTGTATGTAGGTGTGTATGTATGTATTAAGTTCCTTTAGTATGACTGCGCGGTACTGAAGTGCTACAGGGTGGCGAAAAGCAGAGGCAAAGAAGCTACTTTGCGTCAAGGAAAAATTTTTGTGTAAACATTTCAGTTAAATTAAAAAATACATATTATATTTTAATGAGGAAAAGTGGGAACCTTGTGCGTCTGCCTGCTGCTGCGGTTTGCCCCGCTTCTAAGTATCGCAGTATGCTGCTGATACTCTGTGGCTGCATATATACATCTGTACATACATTTGTATGCACTTCGTTCTGCGGTGGGACGCAGCAGATTCAAGATACATTCACCGACATCAAATGAGTAAATGCGCGAATGATGGGAAAAGGGAACGGTGCTCAGCGCTTGGCTTTTGGTAGTCGTCGGTATGTGGAATGGCAACGACCGACCGAAACAACGAATGGGATAATTAAAATGATGACTTGGATATAAATTCTCGTTATCTCTGACCAACAGCCAGCGCCGCACCATTACCAACAACACGCCGTTGCAGTCGCCATGATGGCTGTCATTCTGCATTGACGTCAACGTTGGTGCTGTTGTTGTTGCCGTCAATGACACGTTGACAGTGATACTCACTCGTCGCTATGCTTTGATGGCTGGGGCGTGATGTCGCAACTGTTGTTGGATCCACCAAGCGAATGAAGTCAAATGCGCACCGCCCGTCCGCACGGCTCCAGAAGCAAGACGGGGGGAATGAATATGCGTCACACTAATGATTCGTGCACTTGCGAAATGACAGTTTATAGCTTGCAGCTCGCACTCTGCACTCCGCACGCGCAACGAACAGACAAGCTTGTGATCGTTCCATTTTATTGGCGCTGACACGCGTAATAGGTCCATTGGCCTCCATCAGTGTTAGTGCTGTTGTTGTAGCGCTAGCTTGTGGGAGCAGTCGTAAAATTATTGATGATTCTATGCTTGTGTGCGTACTTGCATGTTGTGCCGTGCCGGTACATGTGTGTACATGCTTTTGAAGGACGCATGAGATGTGCTCTATCAACACGTAGCCAAACCAAACGTCGCAATGTCACTGCTGCGGCGCTATGCTCTAAGCACTGCTGTCCTGCTATGCGTGACTGTTGGTGGCAGTTTTGGATTAAAATCGAACAACACGCCGACCAACCCGACCTTGCAGGATCTAACAGCCAAGTTCTAGCGTCGAATGAACTAGCGGGTGAACGGACTCGTGCCAACGGTCGAAGCAACAAAAGCACATTGACGGCTGTAAATGTGTGTGTATATTCAGCTCGGTTGGTTTTATTGGTGCTGATAATAGATTTTATTTTTGTTGCTTTTGTAGTTGGATTTAAATGTATCTCAAATTCGAGTCAAATGCTTCGTCAAGTCACCCAAGCGGAAATTCGAATAGGTGCTATTGGGATCCATAGACAAAATTAGTACGAAAATCTTCTTAGTCTTTATATTGTAGTATTTCGTTTGAGTGAATTTGGTGACAAAAAAACACTTCAAAATTAAATTAAATTTAATTTAATTAAATGCAATTAAAAATAAATAAAGTAAATTAAAAAAAAAAATAAAAATTGAAATAAATAACGTAATATATTAAATAAATTAAAATGAAATAAATTAAGTCAGACTGAATACAAAAAAAAAAAATAGAAAATAAAGCTTTTTTCAAAAATGAGCCCTAGATACTATTAGTGAATAATTCCTAGACGGTACCCTCTTTTAACTCAAGCCAGTTGTCGTGCTATGTATATACAATATAGTAGTTTTGCCAATTTTAACTTATGAATGCCTGGTTTGGTGGGAAGCTCTTCGGACGGGCTATAATATCACTAACTGGGGAGAGTGCAAAGGACTGCATGCATTGGCATTACCGGAGCATAAAAAACTTGCCTTAAGGCAGTACTAAATGTCGTTTTGTCGTTCGACTTTTACGTTATTCCCATTGCTTGCTCAAACTGCGATCAGGTTAAAGGAGGGTAGCCTCTCGAGGCAATTTCTCAAGGGACATGGGAACATTTTTATGCAGTTAACACCGTATTTATCTGAGCTTCGGATAGAACTCTCTATTCTCAATTTGGAGTTTGAGGTTCATGCCAGAGCAATATTTCTAAGCAGGCTGGATTGGAACGAGGGGAAAATCTATACCGAAGCTGGTACCTCTGTCATGATTCGGGAGTCGAAGCAGGGGTTTTCTCCAAATCAGCAAATTTATGTATTTCCTTAAAATGTCCGCATTCGGCTACTGTTTTTCAGGCAGTAGTCTTTGCGCTACTGCAGGTATGCAAAATGCTTAAGGAACGTGATAGCGAGAGGATATCAGAATTTTTTCCGATAATCAAGCTGCGATTAAGGCTCTGCCGACGCCATGGTACAGGTCCATATTAGTGAACTCCTGCAAGTGGAGTTCAAATCTCTTGGGTGTGTAGGTAACATTTCTCTCTTATGAGTTCTGGGACATAGTAACAAAGAGGGAAATGAAATGGCTGATGAGCTTGCCATCAAGGGGACTGAATTGGTCTCAGAGACCACCTACCCAGTCTTCGGCATCTCCCTGACTGTTGTTAAAGAGAAGTTGCATAACTTATTTCTCAGGAAAGCACAGAATGGAAGGAGCTCCATTTCATCATACGCTATTTCGAAAAGCCTTTGGCTTCAATATAATAAGCGGAGGACTCGGAAAGTCCTTGGGACTCCACGGCAACCGATTTCCAAACTCGTAGGTCTCGTGCTTACTGGTCGCTGGATGATGAAACTAGGTTTACCATTTAATCGAAGCTGCATCAGCTAAATCCTATCAGCATCAGACGTGTTGACGGCCGCGGCTGCTTGTAGATATATGCCTTTTGGAGGTCCCATAATGGCATCAAAACGACACTTTAATGCTCCTTGAGGAGTGCCAGATTGGTTCTTCAAACGTATTATGAAAATACTTGTAGTAGATCTTTAAGAACAACAAATCACAAAATTCGTTATTTTCTTGGTGGCAATAATCGTCCGAATGAGTCGACAATTCAAAAGTTGGTGAACAAATTTCCAGAAACTGGTTCTGTCGAAGATAGAAAACGGACTGGCAGACTCAAGACGAACAACTGGACCTTCTATTGAGATTATTGCTGCTATGGCGCAGTGTTGCTAAACAACATTCAACACCAATTCTCAACAATTAGGCATTCATTAGTCGAATGTGTGCCGGATTTTACATGTAGTCGTGTTCACGGGGGACAATTAAATGATGCCATTTTTCACATAGTAGGTTGCTCAATAAATTTGTTGTAGAAATTGTTAAAACGCTCTTGTGACACACTGCATTTTGTACTGAGGAAAAATTAGTTTTTTCTTTTGCAAACTGGGTCTTGAAAGGCCCTTTACATGCATGTCAATACAATGTCCTAATGGGTGCACTGATGGCTTAAGGAAAATACGAAACAATTTTTTTTTAATCTGAATATTTCACTCACCTTAAGCGTTGGCCATTTTCCGGCAATGGCATTGTTGCGGTGGTGGCAATAAGCATTGGAGCCAGTTGCAAGTAATTAGATTGAAATCCCTGTTTATTATTCCTTCTACAGCCAAAGGCTATCTCAGAAGTGGATGTTAAATCAGAACATTACGGTTGTTTGTGTTAGACTGCAGACACGTGACCATCGCATGTAATGCGCCTTTGTATACAGGATCAGCGCTGTTGAGGGGGCGATTACTGCAAGTGCACAAATCAAAACACTACAAATTGCAACTGAGCAATCTGCGAACGCGGGGATTTCACTAAATTTATCTGAAACCGGCCAACAAAAGGCACACACGCGGTTCTAACCCCGTACCCGAAATTCCTGTTACCATTTAAGCAGCGAAAGTTGTTGTTGCGCACCACTTCGATGCTCTTATTTTGATGGGTGCAATAGCTGTTCATATCTCAAAGATACGCAACGTTTATTGTTTGCTTTTGTCTAATATGAAAAACACAAAATGAAAAGAATTTGAAAATGTCAGCATTAAATAAATTTAATTTAATCATATTTTCTCAACTTTCATCATACCCCCGTTCCGCTAAAGAGTGTGCCTTTGCGTGGTTGTTGCTGCTGTCGCTTGCGGCATGTCATCATCAACGTATCGCCGCAATGCCATACTCGCAGATACTTTGACACACGCATTAATCACGTTCGGCGTTCCAGCAATGCGAGTCTCTGCGAAGAAGGACAGCAAAGGGACCGGGGCCGTTGTAAATTTGTTGTGCTCTTGTGGTACATTGCTGGTATGCATCGGTGGCCTGCATGGCGAAGCCTCGTGAGTGGTCCGTAATGAAGCGTGGCGGCGGTCGGGTGGGGGATTGGCAAATTGAAAGGGTGTGACAATGACTGATGTGCCTGATGATGGCTTGTGCCGCCTTATCGATTGGTGAACACCGAGTACATATACAAACACATAGCGAATTCCAACAGATGAGCACAAACAAACACGCCTTTATCGTACTCTAACATTCGATTGGATGTAATTCCATATGTGTAACGTATATCCGAATTATATATTATTTGGAAAAACTTTGTTGGCCGCTAAAAATAAATATACGTGTACTCTAAGTGTAGGTGGGTAGAGGAGTCAATTTGAAAATTACTTTTTGGTAAAAAGACGCTAATTTTTGTTTCCAATTTCATCGATATGACGGTGTGTGAAGCTTGGCCGACTATCACCCTGCCTGATAGATATTTTCAAACTAGAACTTTTGTTTTGGAGGTGGAGAATATTCAATAGAAATAAAGCAATGCAAAGTGTTTCAATATCCATGAAGTTGTCACGACTAACGCATACATATCGCAGACTGGAGGTTCACTTTTTACACACATTCCATAATACGAGGAGAGCTCAATAAGTCCCCGTGTTAGAAATGAAGACACCATTTTTTGAAAATGAAAAATTTTATTTTTCAATATAGAAAGAACACTTCTCCCAACGTTCCGGCTATTTTTTGACCCCTCCAAAAAAGTTGGATTTGTCGAACTCTTTAAAACACGCCCCTGTACCCGCGAGCCATTCCTTCATGCTAGGGAATAAGAAAAAGTCACAGGTAGCCAGACCGGGTGAATACGGAGGGCGGCAGCAATTCATAAGGCAATTCATGCAGTTCGGAAGCGGCAATTCCAGATGAATGCTGCCGTATCTCTTTCAATTTTTAGTGAAAGCGGTCCAATAACTCTGTCCGTGTTTTTATTGGGTCTCAAACCCAGTGCACAACCAGCAATCCTTGGATGCTTCGCCTTCTCATGTTGGCTTGCTCCCGATCGAGTATTCGGATTCTACCCAGAGGATACTTGGGCTAATCCCGGAAATAGTGAGCTAATTGAACCATATGCAGAAGAATCGTCCTGGCCACTCCCAAGTGAATGGCGCTCAGTAACTTTCCCCACTTGCGTGAACTTCTACATATGGTACCATCCTCTTGAGTTGTATGAGCTTTTCGACGCATCGAAAATAGACAATCTGGTTCCCAAGATAGATCTAAACAGAGACTATAAATACGAATACACGACAGAAAGGATTGGCAAAACACAGTCAAATCAAATGATAGTGGTACCCATAACTATAAGTGGTGCAACGTCTTCCATGCTGAGATCTACGCTGTAGGCAAAACATCAAAAATGATAAGACTAATAGAATTACCTCCAACAAACCCTACGATTTTTGTTGCTAGTCAAGCAGCGATCAAGACACTGGCCTCAGCGCGCATCAATTCAAGATGTGTTAAAGACAGGAGGTCGCTTTTGCTTATCCAACAACACGACACACATCTTGTTAGGTCCCCGGCCATTCTGAGTGTGTAAGGAAAGCTTGACCTTCAGCGAGTGGTAGAGGAAATAAGCATTCCTCTAAGCGAACTGTACTGCGATTGACTTGAGCGTAATCGCGGAAACCAATAGAAGGTGGTCGCTGACTACTAGCTGCTAGGTCTCCAATGCGCTCGGGCCTAAGCTGAATCTTAAAAGAACAAAATGTCTGCTTGGATTCAACAGATCAATTACCAGCGTCCTCACAGGTGTTATAACAGGTCACAGCACTATTGGCATTTTCCCTTTTGACAGAAAACTACGTGTTTTTTTAGTCTTGGTTCATTCAGAGCTCTCCACTCACTTGCCTGATGTTTGTGTCGAGTTTCGCATCAAAATCCACCTCTGTCAACAAGATGAATGTAGCGTTGGGTTCAGACTTGGAAATCGTCTCTTTGGCGATATTAAAGCGGCCGCTTTTTACATGAAATTCAGGACCAATTTAGCAGGAATAAAAACTTTGTGCAAACAAAAATCGTTAACTGGAATATCTTGAACGAATCCATAAGCGATGTTCAAGTCCTCTACCAGCTCTCTGATGGTTAACTTGTGGGTATTGATCTAATTGTCTTTCACTTTATTGATGTTTTCTTCAGTTTTCCATGTCTGCGGCCTGCCACTAAGGTCGTTGACCCCGATGGACTCACGATCTCTTCTGGAGCCTTCATAACTCTCGTAAATGACCGTTCTATTTTGAGTATCATTACCGCCACAGTTTCCCAACATTTTCAAGATTTTCGGACCATTGAATCCATTATTAACGCAAAGTTAAATATTTAAAGCTGTAAAAAATCGAAAACACCTACAGATGTAGATTTGCTCAATCCCCAAAATTTTGGAACACATCAACCAGTTGGATAACTGGTCGATTTGAATTAAACTTCAACAACTTATAAGGGAGAGCTGCGTTGACACGTCCTTCATAAAGGAAAACTGTCGGACCCTTTGCACGTGCTAAGTGGTGTACGACTAGGCTGCATCCTGTCACCAATTCTCTATCGTTTTGTTATCAAAGACGTCTTGAGCGCTGCGTTTAGCAACGAAAATCAACAGAGGAGCACTCAGTGGCAGATAAACAACACATTCCTCAGATACCTGTCACACGTTGATGGCATCTGTTTGCTCGCATACAAGCTGTGTGACCTAAAATCGCTGACTCAAGCCATGCAGGAGAAGTTAAAACCAACTGGCTTTAAAGTCAACTTCGGAAAAACGAAAGCGCTGCATCTGAATGACACCATATCGAGTGCGCAACAGTTCGAGACCGTTGGCAAATACTGCTCCCTTGGTTGCACGGTCACCACGGTTGACCCTTCTGAGGTGGATGTTGAATATACTTTGGAATTAGCAATCCTAAATCATCTTCCGCCATCCTCGCTCCATTGTGGCAAAACAACAGTAGCAGCCTTCACACCAAGCGGCACATCTTCAGGTCGAACGTGAAATCCGTTCTATTAATTGGTCGCACAACCTGGAAACTAACTCCGATGATCGCGAAACGCTTGCAAACGTTCATAAATCGCTGCAATAGTCCGATTTTGCAATTTTTTTGACCCCGAACAATAAACATCGCATCAAGTTGTTGACGCAAGCTAACCAGATCGACGTTGCATCAGAAATCAAAAAAAAGGAAATGGCAATGGATTGACCGCACGCTAAGGAAAAATTACGACAATGTCCCAAAACAAGCGCTGCGTTGGAATCTACAAGTCTTTCAAAAAACTGGTAGAGGAATTGCTAGACCACTTACCACCTGGTGGCACTCAGTAGAAACTGCAATGAAGTCTCTTGGATTACCGTGGAATGCACTAAGATCCGTAGCACAAAACCATGTCCTTTGGCGAAGAGGAATTATTTACGCCTTAGTCTCCAAATAGGAGTTAAAGGATTACATATATATGTATATATATTCAACATTTCCAGCATATGCCGATTACTTTTTATGCCTTTTTCACATTTGCAACAAGTAGAACTGTGTGTAAATCTAAATATTTAAATTTAGTATACAATAGGTGTAAAATCAGCGAAATGCAACTCGCAATAAATGTTCATGCTAATGGATTTATTTTTTGTTTAAAACACGTCGTCTAAATTAAAATAAAAAGCCATATCATTAAGCTAACAAAAGGTATTAAAATAACACCGTCAACAAAGTGCGCATACATACAAGAACTTTCTCGCACCTAAGTGCCGCTGCAACACAACCGAAATCAAACAAAATGGTGACAAAATGTAGTTTTAAAAGCGTTAGAGTAAGGAAAAAACATTAAAAACCAATTAAGCGCGCAATTCAGGCAAAATAATGAAAATATCATATGTGAAATGCTTTTTGTGTTTTAATGTTTTTAGGCACTCGGTGCTTTAAAGAAATTCATTTAATTCAATTTGATGGCGAAATAGCTAAACATATTTGCACAATAGACCGAAATTAATACATCAACAGATCAGCTAACCGAGCAAACCAACCATCCAGTCAACAACCCATCAAAACCGACCAACCGACCAACCCAACCAACCAAACAGAGTAGCCATTTAAATAATCAACAAAAAAGTTTAGAAGGAGCGCAGGCAGCGAAGGGAGCGCGGGTGAGTGTTAATATGGCATTAGAGTAAAGTTGTAATGAAAACGAATTGGAAATTTAAATACGATTATATGCATGTATGTATGTATGTATGTATGTATGTATGTATGTATGTATGTATGTATGTGTGTATACAATAAACAAAACCAATGTACTTTATTCATGTACGAATCTGTGCACTTGTATGTATATTTGTACGTTAAAGTGTATACGTGTATGTGTATGTATGTGCTCTGCAGCGCACGAGTGGCATTTTAATGTTTTAACATTTTATCCTAATTCACTATTAATGTGTAAATCCATTGCGATTAGCAACAACAATAATACCAAAGCTTTTGTATGTTTCCTAGTTGTTGTTTTTCACTGATTCTAAATATCTACATATGTACATACATATGTACATCTGTATGTGTGCCACTTACGAAAAGTTTTGGATGTGGTCATGGTCGAGGTCGTATCTAGTTGTTACAAAAAAAGTTACAAAAAAAGTAGGGATGAATACTTTTGTAGCTCGCATGGAAATGAGTTAAGAGTTTCGTTCGAAAATATTTGCATGATAATTAATTGAATAATGTCAATACAATTTCCACTGGCATAGGTACAGATATAACTATTTATATACATGAGAGCAACATCTAAAATTTCTAACACAAATAGCTGGCTGTTGATAAGTGTCATTCTATAATGTGCTAAAATGCGAATACAAACGTAGAAATACACCTACGTGGCAAATAAATACCCAGCATAGCATTCGCCAGCCACTTTTCAGATGTGGCAATTGAAGAGTGATCCACAAGGCAAGTTTTTCAAGGCTTGCTTTACTCTGTTTCCGCTTTGCGTAAAGTACCTTGCGAGATGCTCGAGCTATAAGCTAGACTTAAGCTACGGACGCTGTAGTACTCTTAAAAACTTTGAGTTCATGCCCATGGTGCTGGATTATTGTGCAACCTCGCTAGGTCCGAGTGGAACTTTTTTCATTCATATTACCTGAAGGGAGGATTGGGCGTTGTGGAACATTTGGAGGTAGACCATGGCAAACATGTTTACGGATAGCTCTGCGAGAAGCTCCTCATAAAGCTCAAATTTAAGCTTCCGTACCACTATAGTGTATTCCAAACAGGAGGAGCCGCAATTAAGTAAGCAGTGGATTGTTTGCTTACTTCTGTAATTACTGTAAAAGATGTAAATATCGACTGCGATAGCCAAGTGGATATTGAGCTCGTCGTTTGTACGTTCGAAATTAGTCAGGGAATGCCTGACTTCTCTCTCGATTGCAGCCGAATACTTCGATATTAGGCTGATTTGGGTTCCCCGTCACAGCGGCACGGAGGAAAACTGCTGGGCTGATGAGCTGGCGGGAGAGGGGACCCTGGAGATGGTTTCACCGCAAAATGAGAGGATTGAGGTTCCCTTGAGACCTGTGGTCTGCTCCTGGGAAGATGGGTCTCAAGCAAACTCAGCGAGCACTGGGCTAGTGCGAAAGCGTGCAAAGTCGCGACGTGCAAAGTGGGTACGGGTAGATCGGGGGCGCCCGAGAGAACTTCTAAGTCTAACAAAGCATCAGCTCTCGAATTTGGTAGGTATCTTACTGGAAATTGTCCGTTGGGTGTCCACACAGTGAGGTTTGGGATTGCTTCAAATCATTTCTGCTGAAACTGTCTGGCGTGGAATCATATCAGCACCTTCTTCTCAGCCGCCCTGCTCTCTTCGGGCAAAGGTTTAGACATCTGCACTCTCACTTTTTCGCCACACCCACGGGATATTGCGGGTTTAAATATCACGCATCTGGTTAAATTCATCAGTAGTTGGAAGCGGTTAATACCAACGTCAATAGCCACCGTTGCTCGTCATCCTCTCATCCAAAGTCCTTTTTTTCTTTGATGTTTCCTGTGTACTTCCTTGCCTTCTTCTTTCTCCTCCCCTTCTCCTGTATCTCCTACCACAATGGACACATTTTGAATATTTCAGCAAGTGGGCCTCTCGCAAGGGCAGCTTTTATCCTAACCTTGTGAGATGCGGTAATAACCCACTCATAACTAGGAATTTGTCAACCAAAGTTATCTTGGAGAAATTATCATAAGATGATGGTGACCCAAGTACAGTCTGTCTAATATTTAGAAGCGTGACCTTGGTGATGATGATTCTACCTTATACTCCATAAAGCTCTCTTCTCTCTCTCTCTCTTTGCCTTGTGCCTATTTGGGGTCGGCCCTCCTTGTCCTCATGCGACAGGTTCCTCTGTCCTGCGTCATCACATCATCAAGGTGTTGCTCTCTTATGCCCCTTTGTATCATATTTAGCCAGGTCGATGTGTTCTTCCTCCAGTTCTTGTTGGCTCAGTTATGTTCATGGAGAGTTTGACGATGTGGTCTTCGACTCTATGCATTACGTGACCGTACCATCTTAGCCTGCCTTCTCTCCTTTACTCCGAGATTGGAAAATTTTCATATCTTCTTGTACCTAGATAGATCGCTCTTTGTCCACGCGCGTTATGCCTGTAGCCTTGTGAATCACTTTCATTTCCGCCACCTTTAATCGTTAATGGCATTTTCTAGCCACATAAAACGCCCATGAGGTTGCGCTACATTAATCATGCTGCATTAACCCTGTGTTTCACATCTTCGTCTGCGTTTCCATTTTCGCTCCGGGTCGATCCCAGGTAGTTGGAACTTGTTGTTACTGTTATTGGGTGCCCACTAACACAGCGGGCCTCTCGTCGGTCTGTTTCCTCTTCGCCAAACAGTAGGTGTCGGTACTCGGTTTTTTTCACATTTATGCACATTCCGTTGTTTGTCAATATTTCACTCCAAATGTTCAGTTTCCTTTCCAGCCAAGCGAAGGCGTTAATTGGTAGTTTGTCCTTTACTTTAACTGCTAGATGGTCCATAGAAATGTTAAAAATCAACGGGCTGAGTGCTGAACATTCGTGCACACCGACCCTCACTGAGAGCTTTTGCGTTATTCCACTAGATGTACATGGTTGCGTGGTGGTTTCGTGATGCATTTTTTGATTGAAGCTAATAAAAAAAAAAAAACAGAACCCGAAGTAATGCCAAGTCTCATAGCATGCATCCCTCGCGGACAATGTCTTCTAAGAGACTCAAGAACTTCTAGAGCTCAAATTTTGTTAACCTCGGAAGATCGCACCCGCATGGAGCCAGAAAGATTTCGCAACCTTAGAAGTTTAGGTGCATACAGAGCGTTCGCTGAGTTGACGTGAAACCTACCCTTTCAGGAGCAGACCAGAGGCAGTCAATGGGGTCCCAATCCATTCATTTCGCGGGAAACTACCTCACAGGTCCTCTATCTAGTCAGCTTATCTGACTCACAGTTTCCTGCAATGTCGCTATGTCCAGATGAACCTTATAGCAAAGGATTCAGATGCGATCGAAAGGGATTCCCAACTATTTAAGTGAACCCTAACTAGTTTCAAGTAAACTATCATCGAGCTCGAGACTCTGATTGCCGCTTGACTATCGGAGTACATATTTACTTCCGTAGCAGTTATTACACAAGTTAGCAGCCAATCGGCAATCAATTCGAATGAAATTATAGCACCTCCACATTACCATTTATCTATTTTTTAATTTCATTTTTTAGGGTCAATTCTACAATAAAGATTATAGTGATCAAAATTTTCAACTTTGCACAAGATTTATAAAAAAATCTACAATTTTCCTCCAAATTTTAAAATTTTTAATACTAGTAGAAAAAATCGGGTACGCTGCTTCTCAGCCCATTACATTTTATATAATAAAAAGCAACTACAATAATTTTTTCCCTAGGCGGTAATGAAATTTAAAGATATGTTTTAAGATTTATAGAGGTTTTGAATGCGTTTTCGGAGCATATTTTAGAATTGAATGTCACATTTTAAGCGCTTAATATAGGCCACCATTTGCTATAATGGCTGCATATCTTTGAGTCATCCCAATTTACGAGTTTGCCTTGAAATCTATTTGATCATATTCGTATCCATATTTGTTTTCCTTCGAGTTTTTGTTTAACTATTGGCCAAAATTTTCAATATGGTTAGCTTCAGGCAACTGAGAAAGCCAATCCAACATTTCAATCCCATTTTGCTGTTTTCACTCTACACACTTTCGGATTCAATGTTTGGGATCTTTGTCTTCTTGTAAAATCCAAGGTTGGCTAGTTCTACCAAATATCTTCGCAGCTGACGGTAATAATGCTTTTTGATTTATAAATTTGGTAAATTTTGTTCAGCAAAACTGCATTCAAATTGGTGGTAAACAGCAACAGATGGCCAAATACTTTTTTCTAGAAGCAGCCTCAAACATGAACCTTAATTGGATCCTCTACAGTTCGTTGAAATTGTCGATTATCAGCAGAACACCGGGACTGACGCATGCAACTATTCGCCCAATAAAAAGATTCATCCGTGAATATTACGTTTGCACATTTCCGTTCTGAATTCCGAAGACCATGCAACTTGTTTTTCAGCGGTTTTTTCAATGTGGTCCAGAATTTGATGCCTTCTGCAGGCATTCCGTTCATTTACGAATTTATGCCATGATTACAGGTAGAACAGCAATATCCCGCAGTTATAATGAGGCACTCAAACTAACCTCCACTAGTCGTCGCATAATATGCTTTGAGACATTGTCCCTATCACTGACAAGACTTGCATATTTTAATCTTTCAACGCACTATTAGGTAAGTTAAAATGTTACAAGTTGAGCTTTATCGGTACTCAATTTGCGCTTCTTTTAGGCTTTGTTTTATTGGATGTCCATCAAATCTGTGAAACGATATCAGTAAGCCAATAACTGATATGGTAGTGTCTTTTTAATATATTTTCAGAATACTTCCATATAAATCAGGTTTAGCTATTTTATGTGGAACTTACATTTCGCTTGACTCATGAACTGAAGTGTAATTATATTACCGCACGACAAGAATCGACTTTTTTTGTTATCCGGCATGTAGTAATGCTGCATTATTATTACAATATTATTAGTAGGCCATTACGCACTGCGACCAGAGCTGATCTAGTGTGAAAAGCCTATTTTGTAACCCTAGAGTTTTAGGCTTTTTAGAAATTTTAGCACAGTTTTGGGTTTGTTGTTCCAAAGATTGCATGGAGATACTACGATACCACCAAGGTGGTGAAGTCTTTGTCTGCCCAACGCAGGACATTCACAAAGCACATGTTCTGAGCTTTCTATGTCCATTTCGCAAAAGCGGCAGACATTGGTCTCGGATAGACCAATATTGTTTAGATGGTACCTCAGGATGATACCTCCAACATAGTGTTACTGTGTTGAGGTTTCCTAACGTGTTTAGGAGGTTTACGCAATCATTTACCAATTTAGAGGTGATAGTTGTTGATAGAAGGGCTTTTAGAGCCGCTTGGCTATCTGAAAGTATGTAGATGTGAGTACCTCTCATTTTCTTTCTAAGGCATTCTCTCACACATATTTCATTGGCATGTATTTCTGCCTGGAATATTGTTGGGTAGGATCCCATCGGAATCGATTTTTTGAATCTGGGCCCATTGATTTCTGCCCCTGTTCTACCATTTTCCAATTTGGACCCATCAGTAAACCATAGCTGGGAGCCAGGTTTGAAAGTGATAGAGTTAGTTCTCCAGTCTGTTCGTTCATTGATTATAACTTGAAAGTTCCTGAAGAGTATTGGTTTGGGTGATAGTATATTATCCCTATGAAGAATGGGACTATGTAGGAAGTCTTCTAAGATCTTTAAATGTTCTTTCATATCCCCACTTTTAAGTTCAGATATACCTTTTAGTCTTAAGGCACTCGAGCGAGCTTCCCTTTCAATTAGAATTGGAAGCGGTGGTATGTTCAGGAGCACACCCAATGCGTCCGTGGGGCACGTTTTCATAGCCCCTGTAATACCAACACATACCAGGCGATGCAGTTTGCTTAATTCGTTTGCCGCCTTTCTTTGCTTGACCTTGGGCCACCATGCTAAGGATGCATAAGTCCAGAAGGTCATTCTAGGGCTTAGTCCCCATGACTTACCAAAAAGCCTTGTACAGGCAAAGAATGCCCTTGTGGCTTTTGAAGTAACTCTCTCAATATGGGAATTCCACGTAAGCGTTTTGTCAAGACTAACGCCAAGATAGTTCGCTTCTGTCGAGAGTAATGCTGCATACTCAGTTTTTCATTTTCTCATCATCGCACAATGGAATTTTGGCCAAGTCGTTTCTTTCTCGTGCTAACCGGTGTCTCTTGAACACGCTAAGAGAAGCCAAGTTTTTCTTCACCTGATCTTTCTCACTTAAAGGAAGCCTCTTCTACTTCCGCCAGTTGGTACCGTATCGAGTTCTTACTTTCAAAGACAGAGCGTTTGAATCCATTCGGACGACATGATCCAGCGAAGATAGCCACTGGATCTTTATTATCTACGCTATGTCTATGTCGGCGTAAAGCTCATACAGCTTATTGTTCCATTGCCTGCGATATTCGATATTGCCAACGTGCAAAGGTCCAGAAATCTTGCGCAGAAACCTTCTTTCACACACTCCAAGCGTCGCTTCATCGGATGTTGTCTTAGTCCAAGCTTCTACGCCATAAGTTAGGAAGGGCATAATGAGAACCTTATAAAGTATTAGTTTTGTTCGTCCAGAGAGAACTTTACTACTCATTTGGCTACTTAGTCCAAAGTAGCACTTGTTGCCAACAGAGAATCTCCGTTGAATTTCAAGGCCGGCATTATTATCGATGTGGTTCCTAAATAAACCAAGTCTTTTACAACTTCAAAATCATAACTGTTAACAGTGACGTGCCAATATGAAAGCGCGTTGATGGTTTGTTTGCTTCAGTTTTGCTTTCTGTATAAGCTATTTCTCGCATGGAAAGGCCATGCTAAAAGTTTTCCCTGCTCAAATTCGGACAAGCTTTTCTGGGCGGTTAATTTTTTGCTTCTAAACTAATATAACCACATAAATAAAAGAACGAGATAAAGGAATCAAAAACACTTATAATATAATAAATTTAACGTAATAACTTACATTGTAAACTATTAAATTAAAAGCAAACGCTTTTGGTTTTGTAATTATTTCGTTTTGCACAGAACAAGAATTTGTGCGTAACTAAATTTACCAATAATAAATGCGGAATAATTTTCGAAGCTTGCAATTCGTTTCTGGACCGTTTCAAGGCCATAGTCAAGGTAAAAGGTGGTCACATCGAGGAAAAGTAAATTGAATCTTAATTTTGTAAGTATTATTTTCACACATTTTTTACTTTGAGTTTAATAAAAATAATTTTGCAAACTAAATGTATGGCCCTTTTAATTGGTTACACTTTGAGTGCCAGACCCTGTATAATTTATTACAATATAATTAATTTGCTTAAAACATCAATGTTATGTATTGAACGTATGATATTTATTAAAAGTGAAACTGTATAACTCCTCTTATTTATTTTGCTCTTATTTGAATATATGTAAATTCTTGCAAAGTACTTACACGAGCTTCTGGGCGTGGTCTCATATAAAATGAGTGGGTTTCGTATTTAGCCATCTATGCATGGTGAAAAGAATTGAGTAGGTGTGATCAATAACACACATCAGCTGATAGGTTGACGTATCTGGGTGTCACGAAGCGGCTTGTTTACGAAAAAATTAGAATTGTGTTAGTGATATTCGAAAAAATTCAACACAATGTTACTTCACTGTCGTCTGAACGACTGATTAGATGAGTGTGTGAGTACTTGTGAAATGAGCGTGCAGAAATCGGCTGCCAAATCCCCCGTGACGTGGCAGCTGAACTTCCCCTAGCAGTTTTCTTTTTCACTATAGTTATTGGCCAAACCTTGTAAATCTATCATCCTTACCATTTTCGTATTTTTGGCCTAACTTGAACTCTACATTCATGTGCGCATAGTATTCTGGGTTTGGGCATAACATAAAACATCCAAAGGATAATTTAGTCAACTCATTAACTCAAAACTGGAAGACTTGCACTTCATGCTTCAAAGTTATACTGAATCATATTAGGTGGCGCATAATAAATTACCCTATCGGAAGATTTACAATTTTTGCAAATGGCGTCGTATGTCAATCATATTTGACACTTGCGAACTAGAAAGCCGCAGTGTAAAAACAGACAAGACGAGCAACGGAGCGCGTAAAGATCAAAGCAAAGAGTTACATTACTCAAAATCATTTGTTTTCGTATTTATTAAAAAAAAATTATTCAAAAACAAACCTGGATGATTAGTTTTGCGCCACTTTTTATTGGGTTTAAACAGTTCCACAACACTTGCGAAAACTATAAATTCCTAAACTTGCTGGATTATTTGGAAACTTAGCTTGTTTTGAGCTTTAAAGGCATTCAACTTTCGTATCCAAGTGTTATCCATCGTAAACGGTTGTTGAAGGCGGTAAAGTATTACAGTTTTGTGATAATTTGAACCCATTAGTCCTGCTGTTGCTATTGTTGTTGGGTTGATGTGTACTTGTACGATTAGGCGAAGCAAATCAACAAATCAGCGAATTAAACAAATTTTACAGCTTAGTTTGCATGACACACACTTGTACTCACACATCCACACACACATACACATACTCGTGCACTCAAAGGCACATATGGATTACATTTTACATGACCAGTACACATCGAACTCAGCAACATCTACTCGTATTCTCTATTTGCCTGCTTCGCAAGTCTCGAAAGTTTGTCTTTCAATTTCGGAAATGGTATTTGCACAGCACAATAATGGACAACTCAGCGAGTGGTGGCGAGTGGCGGGGTGTGGTTCCAACCAACAAGTCTTTGGTAGGGAGGATACTACGAGTGCAAATCTCATTTCATTTGTATTTTGCATTTGTCTTCAATTTCCCTCACATCCTTTTCCGTTCGGAAAAGCGTTAAAGTTAAACTAGTTGGATTTTGCATGACTGCCAATGGTACTACACAGGAGCCAGCTTAAGTGGTTGGGCATAGCAGTAGTGGAGCTTAGCGTGTTGCTTTCGTATTGGACCCACAATAATTCACATTCACAACAACAGAAGAGTCAAATGAGTATAGCGGATGTCTAATGGTAGCCGTTGCATCCAGTCCATCAGCCTGGTACACAAAACGACAATTGACACAGAATTCGCATTTTAGCCCAATGCCCCAAATTCTGATATTGTCCTGCCACTCAGACTTCTGGGCTTCTTGCTGCATGAAAGTCGCTGCATGAACTATCGGTGGTCACTAGGGAGTTGGCTGTTGGCATTCGAGCATCAGACACACTTGTCGCGTAAACGCAAATGTTTGGCTTAGGAATACTTAGAGAAAGGCGGGAATCGCAGCAACGTCAAGAACGTGGCTACAACACGTCAGTTTGCGGATGCAGAACGATTTGTGAGACGCTACACAGTGACTTAGGGCGGGCAAAAGTTTAGGAAGTATTTTTTTAGCGAAATTAGATCGAGGTTAGATTAACTGACTAAATTAATATCACATTTCTACAAAACTTAGAGGATGGGTAAAATAATATTAATCACTAACACCCTTCACACGCCACAATCACAAGAGACTCCGACGTCCTTAAGCATTTGTTCAACATGAAATGGTATTTTAGACCTTTTGAGGTATGCAATAATATTTTCTGGCTAAAGGAGTTAAGGTATTTCTCGGTGAATAAAACTAAGCCCTAAAAATATCAGATTTATATGACGTGCGGGTATGAGCTTTGCTGTGCGCGACATAACGCTTTTGTGCTTGGCGATCTCAAAAAGAGTACTTGAAGTAAAAAATGGATCGGCTTTGCGGAGCTTTGGGAGTATTAACATTACATTAGAACGACTTTGCGTTTAATTTCTATGCAAAGGAGTTCCCTATTGATAGAAAATTCTTCAGAACGGGAAGTTGGTTGAGCTGACTGTTGAGCTCTTGTATCTTTCACAGCCAAATGTGGACTGATTAAGCAATGTGTAGCTCTTCTGAAGTAGAGAGCTGCTGCGATCTTTTAGAGAAGGAGACTGTTGAACACTTTCTCTGTAAATGTTCAGGTTGGCAGCTAGACAATTAAGGTCACTAGTCACGATTCTTCCCTCGGCAGCCTGGGGCAGTGCTCCACCCTAAATTCCATCAATTTTCTCCGTCACATCAACAGCTCTGGGCGGATGTATATACTTGCCTATTGGAGGTCTCAAAATGGTATCAAGATGGCGCTTTGGTACTATTTGGGGAATGCTAGACTGGAACTTCAGCATATCACCAACTTATCTAGTAGAGACCTAACCTAAAATGATGTCGTTGCATCCAATAGTAATACAAAAGGATGACTTCAATTCCTATGCGGAATAACGTCGAACAAATGAACGCCTATTGATTGGAATTTAGTTGTATTCTGCCCAACCCACAAGAAGGGCGATTCTGCAATATGCGTCTACTATCGCGAAATCAGACTTCTTGATATGAAGGATTCATAAGAATAATTTCAAGTTGTTCCTTACGGAGTTTTAGGCTGGTTGACTGCATATCATGTGGCACAGAGAGGTTAAATTGAGGTGAAATGAAACGTCTATGACAGTCTAACATCCTCATCATCATCGGTTCCTGTTTCTCCCATCGGAGCATAGGGCCTTAACGGGATGCTGTATTCTCGGTTTGTTATGCAGTTACAGCCGGACTGCAACATTCAATTTCTACGCTCGCGCTCCCCGGGCAACGTCAGCAACCTTAAGGTAGATGTGATACCCAACCCGCATAGAACTTTAGGTCACGGATGAGAAAGAAGGGAGTCTTGGTGAGGCCACTCTGACATAATAGGGCTCACCAGGATTGCAGCCTCTGCATACCACGTAAGATGTGGCTGCAAACGGGCATAGATCTTGTAGCAAACGTCTCATCTAAACGAAATAATCTGTCCTAGTCAAAACGAAAGAAAATGGTTTTTTCCAATAGCGGTGGCCCCTCGGCCGCTGTAGGTCCCTCCATGTGTGCAACAACGTCAAGACACACACGACGAGTAGGAGGAGGAGCTCGGCAATATACCCCAGAAGGGTCTAAGCGCCAATTATATATATATACATATATGTATAGTCGGAGAGGGATGGTGTATCCTACTAGCTCCTACTGGCTCCTACTTTGTGGTTATAGCCATCACTCGGAAATTACCAACGAATTCACGTTTAGCAAAACATGAATCAAAACGTCACGGAAGAAACATCTCCATTGGCATCTCAGGCTCTAAGGAATTTGAAGGTGCGAAATTCATGTATTCTCAACAGAAACTGAAATATATTCGAAACCTTCAAAATACTAAATCAACTACGCCAGTATATGAGCCTCGCAAATAATAAAATTTTTTATTTTAGCTTTTTTAAATTCTTTCAGTAAATTATAAGTTGAGAAATCTGCAATAGCTGACCTAGAACATCGTTACTGTAACACTGCCGGTACATATGTATGTATGTATATATGTATATATCGCAGTTCAGAGATATGAATTGTTTTAGTCTCTTGTGCCCACGGTGCATTTGTTGTTATAGACGATTTAGTGTGCAGAAGATGACCGGAGATTGCGGTGAAAAAGGCGTCAGCACTTGGACGTGTTAGAAGTGACATCAGTGCCAAAAATAGTTGTTGCCTTACTTTACGTCAGTGAGTGTTTTCTTTTGTTATTTGCTGTGGGCCGAAGTAATCGGTACACTGGTGACGTCGTCGAAGGACACTCGACGTCACGTATTGCCGCAGCGACAGACACATGAACAAAAGTTGCGAAAACAAATTGACGACAGCGAACAAATGAACGAACGAAAATACTCATACCAACAAGAAAGAAAGTTTTCCTAAACAAATAGTAATGCAATAATAAATGTTTACAACAATAAGTAGGAATCGTGAGTGGGGTAGCATACACATACACACACATATGTATGTATACGTAGTACATATGTACAATGGACATTAAAAACAAATTCCTGTTTTATAGCACTTTGTTTCAAATAACTCAAAGAAAGTGCTTTTCCTTAAAGGTCCTTCCAGCCGACTTGAAATTACACGCATCAACTTCACAGGCAAACTTTGGCGGTCTAACTATCATCAATATTGTCCCCATACACATATGTATGTACATATGTATATATTTATAAGGATATGGGTATGCGAATATGCTTCGAATTTATGCTTACATGAATGTACCCTGCAGGGAAGATCCAAATTAGTATGGAAACATTATAATATGAGACGGCTTCTATTCACCACTTCTCTGCTCGCTATGTTTGCGATCTGCTCACTTGACAAACAAACTTCGCCTCTTGCTAACGCTTGTCGAATCGAAGGCGCCTACAGTTACACTAGCTTAGTTTAACCCCTTGCCGTGCTTTAACGAGTCTGACTCGAGATGAAAATTTAGATCGTAATGAAATGAATCGATTTCAAATAAAAAATAAATACAAAAGGTATTACAGTTTATTTCCACAACAGCCGTATTGCGCAAAGTGTCTATATGAGTGACATTTACATTTCGGCACGTATTGTGACCTTTCTCGCGCTTCAGTCTGATCTGTTTACCACGCGTTGACGCGTAACACTTGGGCCCGAGTTTCGTCGAGCTAAATGGCACGGCAAGGGGTTAAGCTTTAAAACGTTAGAAGAAATAATTATAATTATATTACTTCAGTAATGTCGGCGTTGGCAGAGCAAAAAATAATTACAGAAAAATTTGTTCTGCAAGATTCTACGGAAGGGAACTCTACAGAAGTTTAATTAAGATGAATGAAAATGTGGTGTCCAAAACTCTACTATGATCGTGTATATTATCTTTGAGCACGGAAAATATGCAGAGCGTAAAGCATTAAATTTCTCTTTCACAGGATTCGGCAGTAAAGAGTGTGTTTCAGGATTCCGAAATCTTAAAAACTTAAAAAGACCGTTGCCACGGAAATAGAGGCTCAATCAAGAACATTACTCGTAAAATTTCTATGCGATTTTTATAGCTAATGAACTTTTAGATAACATCAAAGTAAATATAAATACAATAACAAATACACCTTTATACTTGCAACACAATATTTTTTCATTGCGTATTCAGTACTTGCAACATTTGAAAATTTGTACCTCGTTACGTGCAACATTTTTTGTTTGTAAGTTTTGTCTATCTCTTTTGCTCTTTTTACGTTGCCTTTTTGAGAATAAAGCTCGGGGAAGAAACGTCGAAGTCATTCTGGTAATGACATTTTTTGAGTTGATTCAACTAAATGAATTTAGGAGAAGTACCGTCTAATTCTTTAGCTGAAGGAATGACAGTTTTGTGTTAACTTTTGCATGGTGTGGTGTCATAATGGCAAAGAGAAAATGTACGCCGCTTACAATAAAATAAAAAGCTGACATTCTAAACAAATTAAATGTGAGAATTTCCATTAATGCATTAGATAAGAACTTTCAGCATTAGATGAAAACGATCTGAATGCGGTCCAGGTAAAAGGGAAACTCTTAAAATTTCAGAGTTTCCAAAATGGAAAAGACGTTGTTCGATTGGTTTCCGGATCGAAGGGCCAACAACTTTTACAACAATTACAAATGAACTGTGGGCAAAAAGTAAGATGAATTTGGTTGTAAAATGAAAAATCTTTAATCTTATAAATTAATTTCATCCCCTTCAAAATAGTCTCCTCTCGATGAAATACACTTATGCCAACGATTTTTCCAATCCCCGAAACATGCCAAATAGCCCATTTCCGGTATAGCCATCAGCACCTTCTTCGATTCAGCTTTTATCTTCTCAATCGACTCGAAACGCGTTCCCCGGAGTGGTCTCTTGAGTTTTGGGAATAGCCAGAAGTCACACGGAGCCAAAGCAGGCGAATGCGGTGGTTGCGGAACGATATGCGTGGAATTTTTGGCGAAATGGTAACGAAGAACGAGTGCAGTGTGAGACGGTGCATTATCGTGATGCAAAAACCAAGAGTTGTTGGCCCATAATTCTGGTCTTTTTAGACGAATTGCTTCACGTAAACGACGCATAACGCTCATATAATATTCCTTATTAACAGCTTGGCTAGGTGGAAGGAATTCATAGTGCACCACACCACGAAAATCGAAAAAAACTGTCATCATGACCTTTATTTTTGAACGACTTTGACGTGCTCTTTTCGGTCTGGCCTCGCCTTTAGCACGATATTCGCTTGATTGGTCGGTTGTTTCAGGGTCGTAAGCATAAATCCAAGTCTCATCTCTCGTAATGATGCATTTGAGCTTGTCCTGATAGTCTGAAAGCATTGTTTCACACACATCAACGCGACGACTTTTTTCCAAGAAATTGAGAGTTTTCGGTACCAAACGAGATTTGACTTTTCGTAGACCCAAATGGTCTTTCAAAATGGTTTTCACAGATCCTTTTGATATTCCGATCATATCAGTAAGGTCTTTAACAGTCAACGGACGATTTTTGAGCACTAACTCCTTCACTTCATTGACGTGTTGGTCATCTGTTGACGTCGATGGTCGTCCGAGCGCTCCAAGTCATCAACACGTTCTCGACCCTCTTTGAAGTCTTTGTACCACTTATAAACATTTTTCTGCGACATGGTCGAATCACCAAATGCCTTCTGCAACATGCTAAACGTTTCCGCAGCCGAAATTTCATTTCGCAAACAAAATTTAATGGCACTTCTCTGCTTAATCAAATCAGACATTGTAAAAATCGAAAAACGCACTCTTGGTCGTTTGGTAAACACAAGCGTAAATATATTACTGATAATGACATTCACATGAAAGTTGGCCCAGATGTTATTAACAGTGCTGCCAACTCATGAAAAAAATAACTAGAGCGAAATTTTAATCCCGCGAAGTTTGACAAATAAATTCACCTTACTTTTTGCCCACAGTATTAAGCTAAAATAGTTATTACATGCCGAAATTCAGGAAACGCTAGGCGGCTTTCCCTCTAGCAATGATTGGTTTGCAAACTTCAAAAAGAGGCGTAGAATGCGATGGCTAATAATTTGCGGAGCAAAATTATGAAATAAGAGTGACCCCATGAACCCATTTCTGGACAAATTTAAAAAAACATTAGTGGGATTTAAGTTTGATCTGTTTTAATCAAAAAATGCTTAAATAAACGGATAAAAGAGTTCCTTCGTGCGCAAAATCTTCCGTAAAAAGCACTTCTACTTATTGATAATGTGCCATGATATCCAAAAGAAGGCGAATTAAAGAGCTACGACGGCCAAATGTCGGTAATGTGTTTTTCTCCAAAGGGAAAGGATTACTGAATTTAACTAATATATCAAATATGCCACACTTCAGTCACATTGTTTGCTCGTATAGAAACTATCGATGAGTCACTGCGAAACGTCCACCTGAAAAATGCAATATACTCTTTCGCTATGGATATAGGGAATGCTCTTACTGCAACTTCAGTTACGGCTTTAAATGAAAAATACTGTAATGAAGACGGCGAAACAGACGGTGAAGGAACTAACGAGGTGATGCTAATTGCGAATAAAATTACCTTGGAGGACATCAGCATTCAGTATATGCTTGGATTGGAGAGAGCAAAAGAATGTTTGCTTGAACGATGTTATGACGCTGCAGAGGCTCAGAAACAGAGTGGTACTGAACAAGCGAGTTTGTACAAAACAAGCCAAAAATCGAAAGTTTCTTTAATTTCAAATTAAACTTGTCGCTTTGAAGTGTATTTAATTAAAATAATCAAAACAAAATAACTTGGCATCAGTAAAAAAACGATTTTAATTTGTATGGAAAAAATCCCAGTACTTGCGGCAACCTCGAAACTTGTACCGTGCGGCGTTTTCATTACGTGCAAGAATCGAGTTTCTACTGTATATACTTATATATGTATATATATATAAGTGTCTTTAACTTCATTTGGAGCATTGGGCGTCTAGTATTCCATCACCAAGCTAGCGAAGGCAGGCTAGCAACCTACTTCACTGATATTTGACTTGCTAACGAATCAAATATGTATTTTAATTAGTGTATTTTGTTTCAGAACCTATAACAAGCCTTACCAGCGCTGATGGGCCAGAAATGCAATTAAGAAAAAACATGAATTGAATAAAAATGGGATTTCCAAAAAAGTATCATCGCAAAAAACGCTCTCAGCAACCGCATATATGAATAAGGGATCTGAAATTTAACTAGTATTCTCTTTATTTATCTTCCTAAAGTGAATACGTTAAGTTTTATTTCTTTATAATTTTTTGGAAGCATTTGTTTTAATTTTTTTAAGCATAAGGAACTGTTAGTTTGAACTAAATTTTTAATGTTTAATCAGTTGCTGCACCTGAAAGAAGTTTCATTTAATTAAAAAAATATATATACATACGCGCTTTTAATATGAAATATTTCAAAACGTTACAAAAGAGGGGATTGGATGTTTTTTTGTTTTTAATTTGAATTGGTCCAAAACTGGTTATTTTAGAAACAGAATGCACTACAATTTTTCTTGGCTATTATGAGCTAGTATTTTACTCTAATGCGTGGCTGGACATTTGACATGTCGTAGGTGCTTGCTCGCTTTATTGGGTGTTTAGCCGAGTTCCACCTCCTACTATTAGTATTCTAGTTCACAACTAGTATTTTTCCCTGCAGGGTATGTATGTATGTGTGCATGTGTTGATATGCCGCCAATTTTCAACAGCCACTTGTCATCAACATTCCATTCGCACGTTTCAATTAAAAATAACAAAATGTAAATAAATAAATGAGTGAGTGAATACGTTTCATTCACGCTTTCTCACGCTTAATTACTACTCGCATTGAATACTCGTCTTCTCAAAAGAATAAGCACAAAAGACTGTAACAATAAATATTAAAAGTGCATAAGTTTTGTATAGATTCGCATATATGTCTTACATACATGCATATGTATAGGTATGTCTGTTTGTGTGCATGTATGTATGTGGGGATGTTGAAAAGTTCTGTTTTTGTGAAATTGATGAGAATTGTAGCAGCCACATAGAGAAAACAATTAATTCTGTTATAATTCTAGGTACACTGTATGTATGTATGTGCATATGTGCTTATGTATGTGTGGCGTATTGAGAAATGTATCGTTTTTGGTTTGGATTTGTAAGGAAATTAAAAAGTAATTTTGTTGCTTTGTATGAAGTCTTTATCGATAACTGGTCCAGGATATTATAGCGCTGGAATAGGAGTATTTGCGTCTGGTGTGGTGTGCCAAATTTCCTACCAAATTAGACCAAAATCAAAACATACCGAATCGAAAAAGTTTTTGCAAAACTCACATCCATTACTATTTTTCTATTACTTAAATTATAATTTCTTAAAAATTCACATTGGGAGTGAGACAGAATGTAGACTCTGTCTGGAGAACGATAAGCCACAGAGCATTTATTTGGCAACTGAATTTCCCTGGCAAAGGCAAGACTGCACATCTTTCAGCCAGATCAATTGAATCCGAATGAAATCAAGAATACTCCTGTTGCAAATATTCTGAAATTCGTTCGCAAGACGAAAAATTTACCGAAATAATTTGGCTCTAAACCAAACCCAGCCTGAGGCAGGGAGTATATACTATGTATGTATATATAGGCAAATACAAGATTACGCAAATGTAGTTATCGAATTTTGATTTTGAATAACAATTTTACTAAATAAAAAAAAATATTTTGAGTGATGGAAGTCTTTGATACTTTATCTATATACTATATAGGGTCCGGCACTCGGAGTGTAACCAAATTCAGACCACTCACGCAGCTGATGCCCGTGCATGAGCTGTCTGTTAGTTGGCTAAATGACAGTCCAGAGTATTGTTTATGAGCGCGCGGAAGGATTTTGTGGAGAGTAAACGCGAAAAAAGAAAATCAGTAATGGATATAGTGTGATTGCATTATATTTTGCTGAAAAATCACAACCAGCGATTGTTCGTGAGCTCGAGCACCTTAACGAAAATAAAGTTTTTATTTATCGAGCCATTACTCGTTACAATGATACCGGTAGCATCGCGAAACGTCATGGAGCTGGTCATCAAAAGACTGCAACGGCAAGTGAAATGGTTCAAACAGTGAAGAAGCCACTTGAGCGAGATCCCCGACGAAGTGCCCATGAAGTGGTGAAAGAATTGAAAATATCTGACCGTAGCATCCGCCGCATAGTGAAAAGTGAAGCCTTACAAGATCCAAAAGGCGCATAATCTCACACCAAAGCAGCAACAAGTCAGACTTGAGAGGGCGAAGGATTTACTTCGCTTGGTCAAAAGCGCTCAATTTTCGAACATTGTGTTTTCTGACAAAAAATTGTTCAAATTGAGCAACTCGTTAACTCTCAAAACGATAGGGTTTATATGGCCGACCTTTCATACGAGAATTTGAGTCATGGATTAGCCACCAGGAGGCAGCATCTGCCTGGCATCAAGGTAAATGCAAAATATTATCAAAAAGTATTCTGGTGGTTGCTTTGAAGCCGTAAACCGACAAACATTTCGGTGGCAGAACATGGATGTTTCAACAGAACTCCGCACCGTTTCACAAAGCTCGAGTGAACCAAGATGGGCTTAAAAAAACGTTCCGAACTTCATAGCGTCCTCACAATGGCTCTCAAATTCACCAGACGCGAATCCGATGGATTATTCTGTTTGAGCCATTTTGGAGGGCAAGGTCTGAACTAAAGGATTCACCAGTCTCGAGGCGCTGAAAAAAGTCATTGTCCACGAGTGGGCCACAATACCTGCTAGTCACGTTCGGGCAGCTTTCGATTCGTTTCTGGACCGTCTCAAGGCCATAGTTGAAAAGGTGGTCATGTCGAGCAAAAGTAAATTGATTTTTAATTTTGTATTATTTTCACACATTTTTACTTTCAATTGAATAAAAGTAATTTTCCAAACTAAATGTATGGCCTTTTTAATTATATTTGCCGAACTAGTACACACAATACTTGCACTAAACGAGTATTTTGCGCTGTGTCCGCAAAAGTTCCTGAGTACTATATAGAGGGATACTTGTGATACAAGAAGTTTCAACTAGGTAAGCAAGGAATGCATATTGAAGACTACTGAATTCTCACTTATTAGGCCGTGTTTACACTTGACATCCAAATAATACCTAGTGTTTCTATTTGAGAATGTTATTGGTTAATGTCACAGGTCTTGGTTCAGTTGCTAATTTGAGAATGTTTTTGGGCGTATAATGCCAGACGTACACAAAGACTTGCCAAAAGCTGGCCAAGGAAGCATGCGCCAGCTGTCATTCGTGACAAATTCGAACATTACTTTCCATCATTTGAATCCCATCGTATAAGTGGGGAAACCTCAAAAAAGATATGACGCAAGTTATCATACAAGTCATATTATGAGTTTTCACACAATTAAAAAATTGTTGGTTCCAGTTTCGAGTTCTTTGAGTGCTACAATCGGTACGATATAAGACAATACGTACCTTGGGCCTTCGTGTTAAACTCATAGCTTTTAATAAAAAGAACTGTTAAATTTTATACTAAACAATTTTTTTCTATATATTTGAACTAAATTCTGCTTTCATATAATTCGAGTAATTTTGTGAAAACCAGTGTCTATCTTCACCTGAAGATTTTTGAATTTTTATTTCTTTAACAGTCGAAAATCTATCAAAAATCATGAATATTAATTTGCCAATAGCAAAAAGGACAACGTTTTCTCGATACCAAGCATATAGAAATATGCATATGTAACTCTATATGAGGCTGTGCAAAATTAATCACCCTATAGGAAGATTCATAATGTTTACAAATAGCGTCATATGTCAATCATATTTGACTGAATTTGGTATACCCGGTGCTCAATACCAGCAGCACCGTCAAAATTGCGAAAGACCTCTCCGAGCCATTTGATACCAAACGAGGTTTCAGACAGGGTGACTCGCGTATCGGCACCTACGTCACTGTTGACAGTTATAATTCCGAGGTTGTAAGAGACTTCGTTTATCTCAGAACCAACATTAACACCTATAACAATGTCACCTATAACTGGCGCCGGTTAGCTCGAGAAAGAAATAAGTGGTGTGCTTTGCTAAAGTAGCCTAAAATCGCGTAAGCGGGTCCCGCCATTTAAGGTGAAGAAGAAGAAGAAAAACTATGCAGGAGAGTACAAATAGAGAACCAATGGGGCATGTAAAGGTTGAAATAAATATTTTCGTCAATTAATTTTGTATTTTTTTTTTCGTAAAAAAGTTGTTCAAAAGCAAATGAGATGATTAATTATGCGTCACCTTATACATAAGCACCTATTTGAAGTGTCCTTTAAATAAGGAGATCACAATCTACATTCTGGAAGTTATCACACATTAGTTCCTGGCACAAAGTGTTAATTTGGCTCATCATCAAAAAAATCAAATTTAAGCAATAACAAACAGAAAAGAGAAATAAAACAAATCAAAATATGTACATAAATATATTAAAAATTAAATACACAATCACAAAAAAAAAAAAATATTCATTGTGCTTCACATTTTTCACACAAAAAGTGGGTTAAATTAATTGAATTAAATTTGATTTCATGTTTTCATAAGCAGCGTCCGCTGAAGTGTAATGGATTTGATCACGATTAATACCGCTTTATCCGAAATGTTTTTAAAAACTTTTTTAATGAAAATTTACTTTTGAATTATGAAATGCAAAACAATTCTGATTAAAAAAAAACAATATACATTTTCAAATCAACAGTCCAAATGTCAAAATTGGGAATAAAAACCACTTCTGGGAATAAAAAACCCACTGTATGTACATAAA
Organism: Anastrepha obliqua; assembly: GCF_027943255.1. NCBI lineage: Eukaryota > Metazoa > Arthropoda > Insecta > Diptera > Tephritidae > Anastrepha > Anastrepha obliqua. Next base: position 122,572,067 of record NC_072892.1, read on the forward strand.
GCTAATAAAGAAACACTTTCAAAACCGAACCGAGACTTTATTCGTCGTAATGCATCTGAATTTCCTGATCCGTACACCTATCAACTGCTATTCACGGCTCTTCTTCGTTCTCACTTAGTGTCCGCTGTTATCATTTGGAGGCATTACGACCAACCTTCGATAAATAGAATTGAGCGCTTGCACAAAATATTACTTAAGGAAGCATTACGTTCCCTACTCTTTGAGGCGCCTGTTCTATACTATAATATAATCGGCTAAAGCTAATTACCGTCTCTAGAAAAGATCAGGTCAAGCCTTTCACTTTTCCTTTATTTTAAATATTGAATTTTTTTATTATTTAAATTATTTAATTATTTTCAATATTGTTATTGGCATAGTCGACTATCCAGTTCTACTTGAGCGAATAAGCCTTAATGTTCCAAGTCTTCCCAATTTTTACTCTTTTTATGGGAAAAACTTTACTATCAGGTTAGTCCATAAGTTCGTGCGTTTTTAAAGGTGGTTTTAAAAGGAATAAAGTATTTCTTAATCAATAATATATTTTCCTTCATTATTTACAATGTCTTCCCAAAGTTTAGGCAAATTTTTAATTCCCTGCTCAAAAATTTTTTGTTCTTGGAGCCAAAATACGCTTCGATATCCCTTTTTATAGCTTCTTTTGAGGAGTAGTTCTTGTTACTCATAAGGGATTGAAATCCACGGAAAAGATGATCATCACAAGGTGCAATATCCGGAGAATGTGGTGGATGCGGCATTAGCTCCCATCTGAACTCGTTCAGCTTGCAACAAAACTTTGCGTCTATTCACTAAAGACGGTAAATTTTTGTTAAGCGCCTCATTCAGGTTTGATAACTGATGGGAATAATAATCAGCAGTTATTGTCTGGTTTGGTTCTAGAAGTTCATAATAAACAATACCGGCCATATCCCACCAAATAGACAGGAGAATCTTCTGGGGGGTGAAGGCCATCTCTAGGGGTCGGTTCTTCTGTTTCATCTTTATCTAACCATTGGCGTTTGCGAACAGAGTTATTGTAAGGGACCCACTTTTCATCACCAGTAACGATACGGTTAAAAAAACTTTCATTTTCTAGGCGTTGCAGCAGCTGAGAACACACATTCACTCTCTGCTGAAGGTTGGCGACGGAAAGTCTATGCGGAAACCATTTCCCCAGCTTTGAAACCTTTCCCAACTGAACCAGGTTCCTGTGAACTGTTCCATGCGATGAATTTAACCTCTGAGCTATCATATCGACTGTCAAATTTGGCTCAGCTTCCACGAGTTCGAGCAAGGCGTCGGAGTTAAAGACTTCAGAACGACCAGCGCGCGGGGCATCCTCCACGTCGCAGTTACCACTTCGGAATTTTGAAAACCACTTTTGCGCAGTCCTTACACTAACGGTATCCTCTCCGTGAACAGTGTTTATTTCTGCAGTAGCAGATGTTGCATTTTTACCACTTTTATAAAAAAAATACAAAATATGCTTTTATTTTTTAACAACACGTGCTTCTATCCGCGATTAAAATCATTTGTTGAATGCACAATATATCAAAGAAAATATAAATAGTTCCGTTATATTCCGCGAAAATTTATTTGTATTCAAAAATCGTAGAAAAGTGGAATTATGGGTAAAATACGCACGAATCTATTGATTGACCTGATATTAAATTCTCGCGTACCTCGAGACTATAATTCATCAGTTTCAGCCTCTTTGCTTCGCTTTATCTGAATCTAATTTTGTAGAAATATTAAATTTAGTTGCCTAATATTCAATTTATTTATATTGATTACTACAATTTTTGTTGCCAAATTTGGCTTATTTTTCTTTACATTTTGTCTAGTCTGAAAACCTTCCTACGCTCTATGCATCACAAAGCGCTAGAGAAAAACATTTACATACATCGCTTCAACATTCAAAAGTAAAGTATTATTTTTTCCTTTAATTTCACTTTTATTTCAATACAATGCGTAATCCAATCAATTGATCTGCCCAATTGATCCTCAACAGACAGTGAACTGCAAATGGCAACTATTGTGCCAGTGACAACAATGTCGGTCTTGTTGTTGATTGTTTTGCTTCAGAGATTTTGCCTTCGCCTACTTAAATTTTCCTCAGTTGTTCTTCATGCGATATTCTTGCCACGAGAGTTATGAATGAAACAATCATATGCTGTACGTATGTATGTGTATTTATGCATTTACATTCAAAAGTAAGTGTTCGACTACTCAAGAGATCGGTGGCAATTGTTTGGTGTTTGCGGGAATTCCGCTTGCTTAAATCTTTTTGACTTGTAGTCGGAAATATTGGATTATTCTGTTTTCTTTATAGCTGGTAAATTTTTCCGCTCTCACTGCTAATTGATGTATTGTTTGTCGGATTTTGAGGGTAAACATTTTAGCGAAATCTCCTGGCGATAACAAAAGCAATAGCAGCAGGACAGCAAGATGCAAGAAAGCAGAGTTTCGTAGTTTTCGTATAGATGAAAACCAAATTCCATTGCAGCAAGCAAATTGGCATCGCAACTTGGCGAACTGGCCGCAAGCAGTGGAATTTTCGATTTGCTAATGCACGTATGGAAATCTCATGAATAACTGACTCATTTGATATACGACGATATCCATACGAGCAGTATTCACAATCAATCATACACACACATATACATACATATGTATGTTGGCATGTTTCGCTTAACTAACTTTAGTAGAGAGAGCCGAAAGGATTTGTATTTGTACGTATACACATTTTTTTGTAATTTCAGAAGCTCTTTTTTCTTACACCCTGGAATAAGTGAATATAACTAGTTCCGTTATTTTATTTATAGTTGTTGAATTTAGGTTTGGAATAACTGCGTAAACTTCAGCATAGGAATATTTTTCTACGCGAAAAGCTCCTTTGTTCGCTTAGCGCTATGGATTAGAGCATTATCCTGTTCATACGTCGAAGACTCACCATGAAATTCTTCGGCAAAATTCAGTAAAACATTATCCAAGATGTGTACTAAAGCTCCCCACGTCGTAAGAGAGACACCGTGGAAGTTTTCGAAGATTTTTCCAATACTTCCGACACCCATCAGGCCCATCGGTATTAAAGGTTTTTCATCGATTAAAATGATTAATTGCCATTCGTTATCTCAGAATTTATGATTATCGGGGAATTCGAGTCTAGCTGCTTTGTGTCGTGGTGTAAGTTACGGTTTAGTCAGTCTATTTTGATATTTTATTGTATATTCGAATCATCACTCAAAATTTGCAGTATACTTCTCCTCGTAACATTGAGAGGAAACTCACATCTAATATGGTAGGGCTGATGTTTTTATTGATAGCTTACCTTCTTATCTATATGTCATACCTGTCGTCAATCACTGCCTTTGGACCAGTTCTTTTAATTTTTCCATATCTATCAGGATTTTTCAAAAAGTTGTGGATGGTATTTTTATTTCGATTTACTTTTAGGCTATTTTGCGAAGGGAGGCTCCGCATTTACTAAAGCTAATTATTTTTAAAATAAAAATATAAATATTGCATTATTCGAATCAGGATCCAGACGTTCAACATTTGTGCCAACGTTTTGGTGGTCTTCCTGGAGCTCGTAGTGTTTTAGTTGACATTTCATTACAATCATTGGCAATCGATCGTTTCCCATTCGTTTCTTCTCTTGCGGCTCCATTTCAGTGATATTGCACATCTCTCGTATCACCTCGTTTCGTTTCAGATCGCGTCTTGTGTAGCCAACTATTGCTCGCAGCGTTTGTATTTCGACGGTGGATATTATTCGCCCTATTGTAGTTGTATCCACTCGAGTTTCACTCAAGCACAATTACAGGGTTTGATTGAAAAGTAATGAGCCTTATTTTTTTAAGCAGTTTTATTAAACCTTTTGGATTATACAACTAATATTCTTCAAAATAGGACCCTTGAGCGTCAAAACACCGCTGGTAGCGGTCGTTCCACTGCAGGAAATATTTTTTAAACTCTTCCGCCGGAATCGCGTTCAATTTGGCTGTCACAGTTTTTTGGATCGCCTCAATGGAGTCGAAACGCCTCCCCTTCAGCTTTCTTTTCAGGCGCGGGAACAAGAAGAAGTCCGGAGGGGGCAGGTTTGGGTTGTAGGGAGGGTGGGGAAGCACCGGAATCCCCATTTTGGCCAATGCAGAGGTGCAGAGGAAGGCGATGTGCGCCTGTGCATTGTCGTGATGAAGGGTCTAATGTTGACGAGGTCGGGCCGAACCCGGGCGACGCGGTTTTTTTTTTTGTGCTCCAACGATCGCTGCATTTTCGCCACTGCAAAATGGTAACACACTTTTAAAGCAGCTTTCACGCGCCGGGCGATGTTGACTGCACCGCTGTTGCCAGCGAACTGGGACCGGTTTCTAGTGGAAGGGGAAGGTCCAACGATCATTTTCCCCCACCAGCCGATTCGGTTGATCGCTTAGAAGACGCTCCGCGCGGAAAGGTTCATTACTTTTCCATCAAACCCTGTAGTCTTATGCATGCCTTATGTATGCGAATTTAGTTAGCTCTTTTTATTAAGTAATACAGACAAATCTCAAAGTAAATTGTAAATGCAAATCGAGGTACTTTTTAAAATATATAGTAAATATGACTATAAATAAAATTTAAAAAATTAACAAAAATATACAAAAACAAAACTTCTGAACAAGACAAACATAAGTAATCATAAGTAACTAAAGTCATAAGTCATATTAATAAGAAAAAAGGCTACACGCTTTGCAGAGTATTCCACATAGCAGAAGCATAGCTCTCCTTAGTGTTAGCCTGCTGCCAAAGGTTTCAACCATTCCCAGGTTCAAAAACTGGTGCTTAAATTTCTTGATGAGCTAAATATCTTAGGCCAGAACAATCAAGTACGTATCCTATGCATTCCAGGGCACATCTGAACTACTGGGAACGAAATGGCAGATAAATTAGCTAGGAAAGGGGCGGCTTCCTCCATTTATATTCCCAGAGCCATATTGTGGCCTACAAAAGGGAGAGAGTAGAACTTCTTCAGAAAATAGAGCAAAGACAAAGATCATATTGAGACAATCTCACGGACTTATTGCAATTAAAATCAATGAGAGTTGACTTTAACCTAAACAAATTTATATACTGTATGGAATTAAATAATAACGATTTTAGAATCAACACAAAAATTTTAACAGAGAGTATAGATTGAATTATCATTTTACTAAACTAAGAATCTATTGCAATCGAACGTGCAGGTTTTCCAATAAAAGGTGTTATTTTGGTAAAAGATCAATGGTTTCGTTGCTTGTGTGGCACGTAGCGCCGTCTTGTTGAAAATAAACGTTGTCCAGATCAATACCATCCAATTCCAGCCATTAAAAATCGTTAATCATCTCTCGATAACGCAATCCATTCACCGTAACTGTTACTTCAGCCTCATTTTCGTAAAAGTAAGGTCCAATGACTCCGCCGGACCATAAACCGCACCAAACAGTCACACGTTGAGGATAGAGAGACTTTTCAACAATAAATCATGGATTTTCTGAGCCTCAGATCCGACAACTTTGCTTGTTGACGAAGTCACCGAGTTGGAAATGATGAGGCCATCACTCAAGATGATTTTTCGATGGAAATACGGATAATTTTCATGCATTTCAACGACCCAATCAGCAAAGACAGGACGTTGCTGATGATCGGCCGGCTTGAGTTCTTGTGTTAACTGGACTTTATAAGCCTTAATACCTAAATCTTTATGCAAAATACGGTGTAATGACGTTTGTGGAATGCCTAACTCCAAAGAACGACGAGGAATGGACAAACCTTGGTTTTCTTCAACACTTTCGGCTACAACAGCAATATTTTCGATTTTCGGCTGTTTTTAAGCGACGTGCACGGGTTTTATTCTTCACATCACTAACTTGCCCCAACAGCTCGAATTTTTTCACCAATTTCTGTGTTGCGGTTCGACAAGGTGCTTCACGTTGACCCAAAAATGTTCGAGTTTTACGAACTTTCGAACCGTCTCTGCCAATTTTTCACCATTTTTTATGGTGAATTTTAATAATTTCAATGCGTCAATGCGATGTCAACACATCTACCGAAATAGCGTTATATTCAAAATAACACCTGTTATTGCAAAACCCTTTACAGGAAGGAAGATGAAATCGTCACAAATATATACTGGCCCAACATTGATTTTTAAGCGGGACAAGAACTTAATTTAACGGAGCAGGAAATAAAATTTAACAAAATAGGAAAAATATTAAAATTTATTAAGAAAGTTAGGCTCAGAGAAGTGATCTAAATATATGAATGTGGCACAAAAGATCTCTAATAATTGAAGAGTCGACTATTTATAAATCGGCTGAGTTAATTTATTAGTAATTATTAATGATGCATTGCGTCATTTTGACACATTTCATGTGCAATTAAGCAAATTCAACTATGCTATGTAAGTATCCATTGCGCGAACTTTAAGTGAACTAAATAATGTTAAGGATACCGAATTGTCATTTTCTGGAGTGGCATTGAAAAACTTAGTCCTAAGTCATATACAAACTTAAATACCCTATTTTTACAAGTGCTTAGCTAGTAAGAATATAATTGTATTCCTTAGTTAAATAAATTTAATAAATAAATGAGCCCATAATTAAGAAAGTGGTCTAAGTAATATATTTCTTGTTTCGAGATATTTAATGAATTGCGTTCGAACGAGTTAAAAAATATTTTTATACTATGCAACATTTTAATTCATAATTTTCTTAGTCTTAATCAATGGAAATCTATTATCAATATGAAATTTTATATGAATTTCATACGAAAATGTTGTTTTTAAAGCTTTAATTGACTTAGACCATTTTCAAAATTAATTGAAATTCATGAATATTTATTAATTATTTTTAAAAAGTAATCAATTTTTATTACTTTTTCTTGTTTTTAAGATTCTTAAAATATGTTTGATAAAATGGAGGGATCTATGGTAGTAAACACGTAATAGCTTTATGTTTTTCTTCCGTTACTGGTCTAGAGGTGGTGTATAACTGAAATAATTTAATATTTTCCTAAATTTGGACTTCCTCTTTTAAAAGATAAAGTAAAAGATCCAAGAGATTCATTTTTCAAGAAACGCCTGAATTGAATTTTTGCTCTTTTTGTTATTGATTCTTCTAGGGATTTCGTTGAAATAAAAACCATAGTATCGGCTGGAATTTTCTTTGGCTTTTTTCAAGTCCTCTGCAAGACAATTCTTAATTCATTTATTTTACCAGCCTTCTAAGTAGTTCGGAAAGGCATTGAAGAGGGTCACGCGCTATTTTCAAGTTATATATGTTTATATGTATGTATGTATGCAATTTTCTCAAATTTTTGATTTGGACCACTTTCATAATTAAAACTAAATGAATTCCGTATAACGTTCAAGTCACATCCACTATTTAAGGGTTAATTTTTGACCATATGGTGAATATTACATGAAATACATAAAGTTTAAGATAATGTGGATGTGAAATAAGTTATAAACTAATTTTTTTGAAAATTTGACTTAAGTCACTTTCATAATTATGGGCACAAACAAATGAATAAATACACTCGTCATTTCAAAAATTTCGGGATCTCGAAGTTTAGCCCCGACATTTTCGGGACCGATATCGTTTTTTTTTTGTGTGGAGGAGGGGAAGCATCAAAAGCCTATGGCCGAAGCCGTTGTGTGGGACTCTAATCCTGGAACTTCACCGTTAAGTATTACGTCAGGAGGCCGTTGTGAGTATATTATTACTCAATCGTCGGTTATTGTCACTCTGTCCTATACATTGTTTTAAGGAGCTCTTTCTAGCGACCTACGTGCATTTTCCGCGTATTCAAGGTTCTTCATGATATTTGCAGCCATTACACATGTAATTTCCCAGTTTTCTTCGTTTTCGCACATATGTGCGATAAGATTTGTCTCACTTATGCTTTCACCAAACGCTCCCTCAAGCATATTTCGGTCATTAATGAACCGCGGGCATTGAAACAAGATATACCTCGCCGTTTCTTGTTCTTCGGAGCACTGCGGGCAGTACGGGTCGTTCTCAAGATGAAACCTGTGTAGGTATGCTTTGAAGCAACCGTGTCCAGTAAGCAACTGTGTGATACAAAAATCAATTTCTCCGCGAGTTATCGGTATTGACATCTATTGTGTGTATGTATACTTACATATGTACAAATACATATGTATGTACAAGTCGCAACTTTCTTAACTAAATTCACTTTTTCTTTTCATTTCTGAAGAAAAAATGTAAATCACTTATTTGAAGTGAGAAATGCTCGAGTTAATGTAAAACTAATGATGCAATCTCAATTACCAATTCTGTGCATTTCAAACTCGCCACCGCAATTAGTTCAATCCAATTTATCAAACTTAAAAGTAAAAAGAAAAGAAAAAAAAACTGAGAAAGCCCCATTGGTTAAAGGTTGAAGGCAGACACCATGAAAATTTATGCAGTGTTTGCACATTTAATTATAATCATTCCAATCGTGTGCATCCTTTCAAGCAAAACACTTTCTTAGCAATTCCAATTCTGATTCGTTCAACGGTTAAGGAATTGAAAAAGAACTGCAATTAGCGAAAAGTAATTAAAAAACACAGAGAAGAAAGTTGAGAGTTCTTTGAAGTGTACAAATGAAAGTTGATTGTAAATCTGCAAATGCAGTAGGAAATGCCAAAATTAAAAAAAAAAAAACAACAAAACCAAAAAATATGAGAGCAATAAAGAATGAACAAATATATCAACATGTTTTCCGGCAGCTAATCCACATTCAGCATTTGAACGTTTATTTAATGAATATTAATCAGCTTAACGCTAATAAAAGAGCGAAGAAGAACTTCAACCAAATGTCACAATTCCCATTTCACTTGCTGAAATGTCAAGCGTGCGATCCCTTCTTCCTAAACCTGCAGTGAGGGCGGCACTTACGGCAAAGCAAAAGCGGACATCAACTTCGCCGTCGATAGCAAAGCCGCGACGAGCAACCATAAAAAATCACAATCCATGGGAATTTTCCGTTCAAATGCACATTTTCATAATCCGCCAACACAAAACACTACAACAGTCACAACACAATTGGAGCAAAACAACAAAACACCACAACTCGGACAGCACAACAGAGTGAAAATGCAGCACAAACCTACATACGTACACTTGGACTTTATATATGAATGTATGTGCCTAGCTAGCGGAACACGAGCATCGGTGCAAATTGCTCTTTCTTTGATTGCTGATTGCATTACGGCAAACACGGCGTCTAATCAAATCAAGATCAGTTGACTGTTTGTGTGAGTGCGTTTGTAGCCGCAGCGCACACATCGCACCCACTGCGACCACATTGCACCGCTTATTCTAATAAGCGTAAGCATTTGTTGTTCGGTGCGGCTGACAATTGTGTGGCGTCATAAAAATCAAAGGCCTGACAACTAGAGCAAACTATTAACGGCAAATAAAAATGTCTAAAATGTTGAGAGTGGATTTGCATCGGCCAGCTCAGCCAGCGTACGTAGTGCCTAGTGATGAGGGTGTGCTCACGTCACCCCTGCTCAAGGCATTTCTGATCGGAACCGCTTAAATTCATTCCAACTACTAATAATGAAATGCTTATTGTCGCAATTATTTTATTACCCTCACATTGTTTATACACATATGTGTGTACGTGTGTGTATGTGTGTACGAATTGAGCAAGCCAGTTTAACACCCTTACTGAGTAACAGTTAGTCTCAGTATGCTGGTCCATTGTGATTTGACATTATTCGTGGGCATTTTTATCGTACTCGTACCCGTATTCACACTCGCGCCCAACTGCATCCGACTTGACGTATGCTTTATAAACGTTTCTGCCACGAGATCTTATACGAAGGGTTTGAAAAGAGTTTGTCTCGACTAAATGGAAATGACAAGCGAAAAGGTGAATTTGAAGGTTTAGAAATTCAGCTTACGCGAACAGTGCAGCAATTTGACTTGATTAGGGATAGAAACGGCAGGCTTCGTGAGAAATGATTTCTTTTGATTATTTTAAATTTTTTTTAAATTTTGCATAGGTTAAGAGTAGGTATAAAGGGGTAGGGTTTTTATGAAAACCAGATGAGAAGCGTACAAAAGTAAAACAACAACAACAAAAAATTGGTTTGAATAAAATTTCACTTTTTTAAACGTCAACCTATGACTAAATTTCATTTTCTCTACACTCTAGAAAACGAAAATGTATTATTGTTGTTGTTGCAGCAGTTCATCAAGACCTGCCTGTAAGGTTCGTCAGGAAAGCGAAGACTGAGCCATACTTTTGATAGGCGAGAAAATTTTACGAAAGAGGTCGTGTATCAACTGAAAAGCACGGCTTTCATCACCACGATTGGGCATGGGAAGGTAAGTGATCTCAATTGCATATACAGAGAAGCGCCGAGCAATAATGTTGAACAGATTGGCGACATCGCGCCATATCAGCAAAATGCTCGGAACGCGGTAAAGAGATACATCGAGAACATACTACGGAAAAAAGGTAGACCTCAATACAGTGCAACAAACCGAAACCGTACGGATAGAGACAAGAAAGCTTAGAAGCTGGGTACAACAAATACGGTGGATCCGGACGTGTGTAAATAGAGTTGGTCCTTTATGGATGCCGTTCTGAGACCTCCAGAAGTAATGCAGAAAGAGCAGGGATTGTTCTAGTGGCCACACATCTCGACACAGTAAAAAAAAAACACACACACAAAACCACCTGCCTGTGTCCTTCGGTCGCCATCGTGTATATCTTATTTAACGGGGTGCTCCAACATAGGTGAGTGAGTTTAAGGGAGTATGTGCATAGGCTCGGGTAGTATTGTACTGAAACAAACAATATAAATTAAATCAATTGAAATAATATAAAAGTTGTGCAAATTGTTCAAGCATGTACATTACATACAGAGCTGGGTCGTAATGATTCTTTTTGAAATGAAATTACTCTCAATTAAAAATTACAAGAAGTTGTAGGCCAGGTTTGGTTTTTGTGGCAGTGGCAGTCGGTTTTAAAATAACTTAAACGATGCACGTTCGTTGTTGTACCACTGTGTAACACGGGAATTTAAGAATTTATTTGTCATGGAACCACTTAGATGCATTTATGAAGCATAGAATAGGTTTTATCCCAATACCACAGTAAAAAAGTATTTTCCTAATAACCTTGTTCTACTTTTTCTTGCTGGACAATTACAGAGAAAGTGTTCTACTATTTCTTAGTCTTCCTTGCCTCTACAACTTTTACAGAATTCATGAGAAAATACTCCTAGCCTAGAACAGTGCCGAAATAACAGCCAATGACAGGTAACACAAGCCACGACCTTCGAGATGTTCTCTCTTGAGAAGTTGAGCAATTCTCCTGACTTTTTCTTATCTATTTGCGACCACATTAACCTGCTTGTAGCATAATCATTTTCATCTCCGCATAGCCTATTGGCCTATTGGAGAATATTATTTTTTATCCTAAATTTGCTAGTTGCCATAGGGAAGTTGTAATCAGTAATTGATTGCTTTTTCGAATCCTAAGAAGTAATTTCAAAATTATTTTTTCCCAATTCTATTACAGGAACTAAATTAACTATGTGATGGTAATGCATTTCTTTCCAAGTACTTTGGAAGGAATTGAGAGGGTATTGTATTCTCCAATCCTATTTACGATTTCACAAAATAATTCAAAAAGTAATCGAATAAAATTATTAAATAAACAAAATATATAAATATTTTTTTTACTGACGAATGGAAGTCACTTTCTTCAACGCAATCGAATATTATGCTGGCAGCGGACGCGAAGATATTTGGTTCAGCCGAAAATCTACTCTTTCTACGACTTTGCCGTCGTGCCAAATACTTTTGGTCGAAGAAAAAAATACATTTCTCTATCTAGTTCTAATTTCAGTAAAATACCATATATAAAAAAATTCAAAACCTATTTATTTTACTTATTTATAATTGGCACGTACACCCTTTCTGGGTGTTTGGCCGAACTCCTCCTCCTATTTGTGGTGTGCGTCTTGATGTTATTCCACAAAATGGAGAGACCTACTGATTCAAGCCGACTCCGAACGACAGATATTTTTTATGAGGAGCTTTTTCATGGCAGAAATACACTCGGAGGTTTGCCATTGTCTGCCGAGGGGCGACCGCTATTAGAAAAATGTTTTTCTTAATTTGGTGTTTCACCGAGATTCGAACCTATGTTCTCTCTGTGAATTCCGAATGGTAGTCACGCACGAACCCATTCGGCTACGGCGGCCGCCTATTACCTATTGCGGATATTTAATCCATTAAACGAGAGGACAGCTTGTATCTTGGAGCTCTTTTCTTAAACAAATTGAAGGAATTACCGCTGACCTTCTCGGCGCCGATTGAGAAACTTTTTATATGCAGGCATTTTAAAAGCCCCACTACGCCTTACTCACTCTGATCACCATTTCGAAATGATGGATGTAATGAAATCCAACGCACATTTCTCGAAGTGACATAGAGTAAAACTATTTTTTCTTTATTTATGGTTTCTTATTTGTTGTTAGTCTTACAATAAATGTTTCCTTGTATCTATTTGTCTTTAATTTACTTTGCTAGGAAATAAGGTACACAATTTTCCAATATATGGTTGTGATCTTAATTTTTGAAAGCAAGAAAAATTTCACATTCGGGATTGAACTTTCAGCTTCTCAATTACTTTTACCATTCCATTGGGGAATTGAGAAAGCTAAAGCCCTCCAGGTAATGGAATAGGAAAGAAATATCAGAAAAACAAATTACATTATAGTCTTTGTAGTGGATTTAAGAAACAGGACTTCTGAAAGATCTTCCGAGGAATCGAAAGAGTAATCAATTCTTTTACTAATGATTGAAGGAATTGATTTTCAATTCCAATTGCTCAGAAAAAAAAAAATAAATAATTGGCGCGTACACTTCTGTTAGGTGTTTGGCCGAGCTCCTCCTCCTATTTGTGGTGTGCGTCTTGATGTTGTTCCACAAATGGAGGGACCTACAGTTTCAAGCCGACTCCGAATGGCAGATATTTTTATGAGGAGCTTTTTCATGGCAGAAATACACTCGGAGGTTTGCCATTGCCTGCCAAGGGCGACCGGTATTAGAAAAATGTTTTTATTAATTTTGCTTTCACCGAGATTCGAACCAACGACCTCGCTGTGAATTCCGAATGGTAATCACGCACCAACCCATTCGGCTACGGCGGCCGCCGTAGAAACTTACTTGTAATTTTAATGTATTTGCATTCAGGTTCATTTATCATCCATCTAGATTTACCCATAGACATTTTTGGGTTTTAATGCTCTTCAAACTTTGGAACCAAAATTCCTCGTACTCACTCAACTGTCGGCCGCCGTAGCCGAATGGGTTGGTGCGGGACTACCATTCGGAATTCACAGAGAGAACATAGGTTCGAATCTCGGTGAAACACCAAAATTAAGAAAAAGTTTTTTCTAATAGCGGTCGCCCCTCGGCGGGCAATGGCAATTCTCCGAGTGTGTTTCTGCCATTCAAAAACGCCTCATAGAAGATATCGGCTTGAAGACGCTCACCACAAATAGGAGGAGGAGCTCGACTAAACACCTAGAAAGGGTGTATGCGCCAATTATATACATATATATATATATATAACTCAACTCTCAGGTACAAATGGACATACGAGTAACACCACCGCTCCTCTAATTTTGTTTACAACTACTTTTCTTCTACTTACAGCAGCTCAACCTTCTTCCACCTAAATAAAACATCTTGAAAAATTCTGCCATTAACAATACATGCAACCATATTAAGAGGCCCCAAAGTTAATTAGTAGAGTGGCAATGTGACTCACTGCGAAAAGCCCCCATTATATGGGAGTCTAAGGTTGCTTAACCCTTGGCGAGTTTTTCGTAGTGAATGCGTATTATGGTCAAAAATTACTTTTCATGAATTATAGCCCACTGTGCCCGTGTGCAATTTGCTATACCACTCGGCGCAATAATCTAAAAACAACAACAATGCATTAGCACTTTAGCCGAATAAAAACACAATAAAATATAAACAATAAATCCAACCAGCAATTTATAGCGTCACCAGAAACCAACGGAACGAACTGCAGGGGCAAAGCCAAGCGGTGTGGAATATGTACAAGGATAACGTAATTAAAATGAATTGAATTTGGTGCACAATTAAAGTTGCACGCAGCAGCAACAGTATCAAAAATAACAGCAACAATAACAAAAACAAAGAATAACAAAGCATTTAAAAGCAAAGTAGCTCGAAAGGACCAAAAAGGATCAACACTCTAACCGAAGCCACTTGTAGGTGTGAATGTGTGTGTAAGTAAGTTTGTGTGTGTTTCGTAGAAAGCCATATGGCTAGAGGGGTGGCGGGCGGTATGTTATCCGTGTTGTTGATGGGTGGTTTTGTTTTCGTTGGATTATTGTCGCTATTATGATTGTTGTTGTTCTGAATGCATCAACACATAGCTTGGGGGAAGCAGCGCGAAAGGTTGTCGGCCGGCACTGGTGTTCAACGCAAAGACATCAGTCAATATCCTTGCTGCCAATTGTCACCCACAAACACAAATGCGCAGGCGTTTATTGCTAATAAGTGTGGTGTGAGAAGGTGGTGATGGCGGGGTGATGATAGTGTGCAATGGGCGTACCAAATGGAAGCATATGTGAAAATAAGCCATGACAAATGGTTTAATTTAGTTGTCAGTTATTTTTGGTGTTTTCGGCGTTTTGAATGTGGGCGCAGCGCTCGGGGAGGGGGAGGTGGAGGTAAAGTTGTTATTAGTGGCGGCGGTGGTGGTGGTTAACGGTGTACACATGTTTTGCGATAATGTGCGCTTAAAATGTTAAACAACCATTTAAGAGGAATGTAGATAATTCAATTGGTAATAAAAAATAACGGGACCTACAAGTGAGCTTCGCATGTTGATTCACATATCTACTACTTGTGTATGTTGGTGTGTACATCTGTGGGGTTAAACGCATTCCACATTGCGTGCCAACTGATTGGCACAAATACTTGCAAACCCATATGCGCATTTTGCATTTCCCGACGTCAGGCTGATCATTTGACGTGCACACGCAATCGCCAAATGCGCACTTAACAAGTCAACTCGCCAGCCGAACGCCTACACCCATCGTACTGCCGTGTTGCGCTCAGCGTACAAGTGCTTGTCAAGACGTCGCAGTCCATGAGTTTGGCGCATTCCATTCGTCATTCGCCATTTACCATTACTTGCCACTACTTGTCACTCGACGTCATTGACCTCCTGTTCACATTTGGCTTTTCGGCATTTAAGCCACGAGTTTTCGGCCAGCACGCATCCACTAAACATAACCCACCAGCAGGACGCCACACCCGCACTATGTGCTTCCGAGGGTAATCGGACAGGCTTTTTAAACCGAAGTGACCTTAGGTTTGAGAAATCCAAAATTCTTTACGAAAATTCCACTAGAAGTAGCAGTAGTAGTGGTAGTATTTATTGCAAATAGAAGTAAAATATATTTCCAACATTTTGATAATTACTTCTTTAAGTATGAAGTGAAAAAAATATTTACAATAATTCAACGACAATAGCATGAGCTGCCTCCAACTCTGGTTCATGCATTCTCGTTTAATTAAGCTCTTCGCAATAAGCACTCGGCTGAACTGATGGGTAAACTTCAGAGTTGTAAACTTATCATAGACTAGGCTCAAAGCTAACTAACAGAGTTAATATGAGGATTCACCGCGAATTAATTTGTAAAATTGTTAAAGTGATTTACTCAGAAAAGTTCTCATTAAACAGGAGTCTAAGGTCATCTGACAATTGTGGCGTTTTGCTAAAGAATTCTTTCGTTAAATTCTACACTGACAGTCAAGATACTATCAAGTCCCTACAATACAGCAAAGCGAAGGCAGCAATTAAATTTAGGAGGTTATTCTTATCTTCAAAATATTACATCGAATATATTATATATCGGGTTTGGGCTCTAGGGGCGCTCAAAGCATTCACCCTTTCGACAAGGAAGCGCAGCAATTTACATCATTTTCAAAGTACTTTAATAGAGTACCTGCTTATCTACAGCCAGACGAGAGCGCCAACTATCAGAACCTGACCACCTAACCTTATATAGCCTTATGGAAAAACTGACTGAACTCAATCCATTTAGATCGTGAAAAAACGCTAGGTTATGCAAGACTTTTCAATTCTGGATTTCAGCTCTTTTGTAGGATAGGTTTTGGCCACTACTGGTCACGAGATCACTCCCATATAAAATAATAGAAAAAGAGTTTTCTAATAGCGGTAGAAGGCAATGACAAATCTCCCAGTGTATTTCTCCCATTAAAAAGCTCTTCATAAAAACCGCAAATGAGAGAAGAGCTCAGCCAAACACCCAACAAAGGGTGTAAGCGCTAAGTATATTAAGTATATTTATGTGCATGCACATCGGGTGATTTTAAGAGCTTGAAAACTTAAAGTAATATTATAATATAAAACAGAAATATTGTTGGAATGAATTTTCCTTTTATTATAATCTGGTAAATAATTGCATGGGATTTATTTTCCGTGGTTTAGCGTAGAAGGTTGGACGATGACTGTATTCGATGTGGGACCAGTTGATGGTAGCACAGGACGAAGAAGGCCTGCTTTGCGTTGGAAAGATGAGGAGGAGAAGGACTTAGTTTCACTTGGTGTGTCCAATAGCGCTAGATAGAAATGACTGGCGCGCTCTGTTAAACTCCACCAAAATCACGTAAGCGGTTATTGCGCCAATCAAGAAGACGAAAATATGTCCGGCGCGACTACGAGTTACGAAATGCATGCAATCGGTCCAATTTTTGACTACTTTTTCCAATAAATCTAGCCGTATGGCAACAATGGTGGCTTGAATATTGGCAAGTTCCGCAGCCTTGTTGGAACGAAATGTCGTCGATGTTTAGCTGATTAAATTTTGGAAGCATGGCCAGCATGGCTCGAAGCGTTCGCCATTCATCGTAACGGCAGTTCCTTCCCCGTTTCGAAGGAAATAAAAACCGATGATGCCTCCAGCGTATAAGCCGTACGTAAAATGGACGAGTTGTCTATGAACTTCCCGAACAGATTTATTTTTCCAAGGTAAATTCCCACAATTTCGAAGCGTTGTTCTGGCCTTAAACAATTCATGATGACTTTCCAAACTTTACTAAACAGAAATGTCAACACAGTTTGTCATTCTCAGCTGTCAAACCATAGTTATCGATATCGATAGTTCTAGTGCAGCTAAAAAAAACACCCGATATATGCACGTATATGTCTACTTAAGCCCATTGACATATTTCAAAAAGTTTACTAATGTCGGCGTCTGCTAAATTGCGAAAAGATGAAATAGGAAATAGTCGGTGGTCTTTGAAAAAAAAACTGAACAACCGATCACCCTAACATAACATATACCACCATACATATGTACACACATACATATATAATATGTACACATATACATATGTAGCTTGGTAAGTGCTGCTACCAAACCTTTTTACTGCTGCTACTGCCTCTAACAATGCCACTGCACTCAAGCACTTGAACGCGCACCACACCTGCCGCGCGCACGCTTCCGTCAACATTACCACCACCGCTGCCTTCCACCGCTACTCGGTTATGATTGCGTTAAGTCGCTAACATTGTTGTAACAGCGCATTACATAGTTGTGCCAACTTTGGTTGTTTTTGTTGGTGTTGGCATTTGCATGTGCCACTAAGCAAAATACTACAATACAACATCTGTCAGCATTCGAAGCTCAAGCGCGCCCCGTCACTGCTGCGTCACCGTCAAGCTTCAGACACTTGAAACCTCCGTCCTCGACCGCTTTCCGCGCTGCTTGATTGACATCTGTAGCAGAGGATGGATGATGTGCCGCTGCCGGGTTATGAATGCGCCCCAGTGTTTACCTTAAAAATGTGTTTTCCGGCATTTTTCCATTTGTTTTTAGTTTGACGTTGAATTTTTTTTGTAGCTCTACCTTCATCCACTCATTTTGTCCCACCCAGTCTATCGTTCACAATTCGCTGCTACTCGTGGTTTGCAGGTACTTATGTGCTTATGTCGAATTCAGGAGATCCAACTTTATTAGTGTGCCCCGCAGAGTTTATGTTTTTTGGGTGTATATTTTTCTATGGTAGATGTATCTACAGGGATTTTCTTAAAAAAAAAATGTGTATACTAATATTAAAAGTCGTTCCGTGTTGCTGCTTTATTCAATAGCTGTTAAGCTCCACTTCACAATCGATCAATTGCGGGATTAAGTCAAACGTTGCGGGAGAATGGGTGTTGCGGCGCTTAGCAAGTCAGTATTAGCCATATCGTAACATACGTGAAAATGCCAATAAAGACAATGGATTTAATGAAGGTCTGTTATAGTTAAGGGGAGTTAGAAATCCACAAAGCTGTTTATCTTTGTAAGTACATATGTAATATATGTACATATACATGTGTTTGGTGCTGTAGAGCGAAATCAACATTACGTTCACATAACCAAATACCGCAACTTTAGGTTAGGTTAGGCAAAGCTTAGGTTAGGTTATCCAGGTTGCTAGTCTAAGACACGACATTCGGTGGCCCTAAGGCCCCTGTTGTTGTAGCAACAATACTAAACCCTGTCAGCGCAATGTAAATCACCGGTCCTCTTCGTCTAGCTCATCTAACCGTAGGCCCGTGAAACTTGCTCTTTCGATAAGTTGGGTCCAGAGGGGAAGGGTGTTAGATGAGTAGTATTTAGAGGGCATGTGACAAGGTGGTTAGTGCCGTGCGGGTTACCTTCACATGCCGGTCATATGTTTGGTATATCGGGGTCAATTCTAGATAAGTAGGAGTTTAACCTGTTACAGTATCCAGAACGTAATAGAGCCGGGTTACGCGGGTCTCCCGTGGTAGCTGGAGCTTTTGATCTGCTGTTGGTGATGGCTAGACTTCGATTACGGCATTCGGAGGTCGGGAGCTTAAGAAGGTGGTAAGGATCTCCCGAAGAATGCTGTTTATTGTATGTCTGTACACTGTCTGGCCCAGCAGTTATCAATTAGTTTTGTTTTGGATCTCGTGGGCGTAGACGTGGATCGCGTGACGTAGGGATATATGATGCATATTTGATTTTTTGTTAAGTAGAGTACACTCATGTATGGAAAAATTTCCATAAGTAAGAGAAGGATATGCATAATCAAAACACTTTGATTCAAATGCATTTTGAATTTATTTTTGTAAACTAGTTCACTCCGACCCTCGACAGGACTCTTCCATTATACACGGTTATAAGCTGTTGTTTTTCCCATGTGATGTCGGCATCTGTTAGCTCACGCAACATCGACCTTCGCCAAGTGGTCTTTGGCTGACCGCGACCTCTTCTCTCTCGCGGGTTCCAGTCCAGTGTCATTCTCGTGCTATCTGGTGGTTTTCTAAGCGTTGACCTATCGATCGCCCCCTTCTGCATTTGATTTGCCATAGGATGGTTTCCTCCTCGTTGTTCTCTACAGCGCGACGTTGTTAATGGTGTTCGGCCAGAATATTCTACAGATGATGCGGGTTACCGATTGTGAAGCATTGTCAGTTCGGAGTTTTCGTAAAGGGCTTTGATGAGGCGAATTATCTTAGCAAAAACTCCCTTTCTACTTATCGCCAGCCATATTGAGTTTCATTTGATTGTGCCGAATGCCTTCTTAAAGTCGACGAACAACATCTGAAGCAGGGGGCACCAATCAACTGTTTTTTGGCTTGGTCAACACAACTTCGGTGCGGGAGAAATCCAGTTTTATCGTCTCTTCCACATCCGATAATAATAATTTTGAGATATAGGGAATAGATGGTTATAGAATTATTGTAGCGGTTCATACAAGGTGGCTGATGAAAGGTGCTACCAACAAAAATAAAACGTAATAACTTTTTTTCTGCTAAATAATCTGTTGAATTTTATTTTTGTTTTATTCGCGGATCCTGAAATATTATAAACATGGAGAATGTGAAAAATGAATCAAAGATTTGGACTCAGCTTGACAAGCAATTATCCAATTATGAAGTGACTCTAACCTACTGATTCTTCGTGAGAGAGAATTGTAGTGACCCTGCGTGACAGTGTGGTGTGCTGTCCCATCATCTCAATGTAGGGCCTTAATTGGTTGGAGAAAATTGCGTTCATGTTACGATCAATGGCTACCATTGTTTAAAGAGTGGGTTACGTTATATTGGCAGGCCGAAACCACGCAGAGACCATTTCGGTCCATAGCGATACCAGATCAGAGTCCTATTTTAGCGAAAATATGCATCACTCAAAATGCGCCTACTGTTCGCGAATTTTAGGAGTCGCTCAACCTTCAGTTCAGGGATACATTCCAGTCTTTCAAAACTGACGATACCAAGATAGCGCAGTCTAATTTTCGAGAGAGCCAGAAGGTAGCATAGGAGATGCTCCAGGGTTTCTCTAGTACCCGGCTCATTATGCTTCCTGCACGCACACCAAATAGAGTTTTACAGTTCCTTCTATCGAATGATATAACCGATTTAGTATATCGTAAACACGGATCAACAGGATCCTGGTAACTTTGCAATTGATTAAACTAAGGCATCTGCCTTTCGCCTTCCTTAGCATGAGCTCCCCTAGTTCTTTTTGAATTGTTCACAGTGGCTTAAGCATCTCAATTACTTAATTCCTTGTAAGTCTCGCGCCTTTTTTTGCTATTTCGTCCACTATTTCACAGGCACATATCAATAGACACAAACCTTGAAATTACGAGTGAGCTGGTTAATCGCTTCCTTGCATTCATGCACAATTTTGGATGATAGACAGAATGATGTGACCGCTTTTATAGTCGCCTGGCTATCTACGGAGTTTTTTGCGTAGTTAATTGCTGCTTCTGTACATAAATACATACAAGTTCTGCTGCTTTCTTTACAGCTCTCAGCTTGAAACCGTGTGCAATAGTTAAAGAGCTTATATGACTCTTCGATTACGTTTTTTTTTTCGTTTCAATATGTTGAAAGAATTTTTCTTTCCGGAACTACGCCGAAAGAGAACTAATTTCATAGACTCTGTGTGTTTGCAGAAAGCTGGTGCAACTTGTCACATAACATGGTCTGTTTGCTAAAAAGTTATTTGAGTATTTATCAGATACTCTGTATGTCAACCGAACGCCAAACAAACAACGTCAAATGCAATTTTCACCAGTCTCAGAAGATTAGCTAATAATTCATTATTATCGCTCGCCTGATTTGGAAATTTGCTTACTCTATTTTCTATCTCAGAATAAGTCAGAAAACTATATTAATCCCGGATCACTAAACATTCGTCTAATTCGACATATTCCCGTCACAGCATCTCACTAACACAACTTTCCTAAATAATTATACAGAAATAATTTAATACTTCTCTTATACTTGTTTTTAAATTGCAGTCTGTGAGACGAATGATTAGTGCCAGAGTAACATTGATTTAAGTTTAGTGATCTAGGGCTAATAATTGTATGGCGCATACAACCAAGTTTCGAGATCGAGCTTCTCTTCTAATTTAAGCATCTTGATGCGCTAGAGTCTTATGACACACCGCGGCTCAGTAGAGGCAGTTGGCACTACCTGATATAGGTTTTTCTATAATTTTGATAATTTATGTACGCGGTGGTGGAGATGCAGGAACTCGGTTTTCATGTCCAAGCATATGTGCGGTAACATCGGATAAATCTTTAAGGAGGCTTTGCACGAAAGTGCAGAGGATTCTTGACAAAATCGATGAGTGGTGCATGAGACAAGGTCTTTCCGTTAATCCGAACAAAACAACCATAGTCTTGTTTACGAGAAAACGGAAATTGGAAGGACTCAGTCTTCCAACACTGAAAGGTGTGACACTTGGTCTTTCCAACGAAGTTAAATATCTAGGAGTAATCTTGGATAAGAAGCTGACTTGGGAGACACACGTTTCACTGAAGGTGAATCGTGCATTAAAGATTTTTCAGCAATGCCGTAGAGCCTTGGGCAAAACCTGGGGTTTGAAACCTGCTGTGGTCCTATGGATATACACGGCACTTATCAGACCAATCATTATTTACGCTTCTGTGGTCTGGTGGCGACAGAGCATGGTTAAGTCCACAATCCGGGAACTATACAGGCTGCAAAGAAGTGTATGTTTATGCATCACGGGTGCCATGAGTACAACCTCTGGTGATGCTCTAAATGCTATGCTTGATTTGCTCCCCCTGTATCTTAAGATACAACAGGAAGCAATAAAAGCAATGTGTAGACTCCATAAATATGGTTTCTGGCACGAAGATGGAACTTCGGGACACAGAGAAATCTTTAAGTTGCTATTGGAGCAGTATCCACAGTTTTTGGCACCTAAAGATGACCTGATACCCACAGTTTCATTTGGAAGGAAATTTGATGTCAGATTTCCATTGCGTGAGCAATCCAGAATGCATGCGGGGAGGTTTGACGGATATTTTCGTTACCGATGGGTCCAAGAATGAAATAGGGTCTGGAGCCAGATGGTACTTAAACGATAGTAATAAGTATCACTATGCTATGGGGGGAATGGCAACTGTTTTCCAAACAGAAATTTTTGCCATCCTGAAAGTAGCCGAATGGATAATCGAGAGGAGATGGAGCGGGAAACAGATTGGAGTCTTCAGTGACAGTCAGGCTACATTGAAGGCCCTGGAGAACGCGAAGCAAACCTCAAAGGTTGTTGAAGAATGTAAGAAGAAGCTTAATTCTGTCGCAAGATAAAGCAGGCTTGTACTTATATGGGTTCCGGGGCACTCCGGTGTTCAAGGAAACAAAATCGCCGACGAATTGACCAACCGTGGATCAGCGGTGCCCCCACAAGGGCCAGAGCCAATAATCGGAATCAGTCCCGCAGGAATCAAGAATTGGATCAGCGATTATGTAGGCAATCTACATAAAGGGCGATGGTCCGATCTGGAACGCTGCAGAACTGCAAAGTGTTTTGTGACAAGTCCGAACAGAAAACTGTCAAACTTTCTACTAAAACTTCGAAGGAAAGATATTCGGTTGATGGTCGGCATCATTACAGCACACAACCCATGGGGTCAGCATATGGCCACCATTGGAATCATCGAGAACCCGGTATGCCTGTCATGCTTGGAGGAGGCGGATAGCACTGAGCACTTTCACTGTGAGTGTCCTGCCTTTGCTAGAGCAAGGCTACGAGTATTGGGTTCCGATGTCATGAGAATGAGTAATATTCGTTCTCTAAAACTGGAGGATATTTACAGATTTGCCAAAGAATCTGGAAAATTCTTTCAGGACTAACTATCTCTATCTCTATCTCTATTCTTTCCTATCTCTTTCTCTGATACTTTTGTCCTTCCCTCCTTGACTATCTACCCCCTTTCCAGAGCTTTAAATACAATGGGCTCTTTAGCCTGAGGGTTTTAGGAGCCACTAAATCTCCTGGTGCTCCTTGGCTCGACCTTTTCAAATTTAAATTTCATGTACGCGGTGGGGATCGACCCTCTGAGATTTTCGGTCAGAGTGTCACGCCCAACTATGTACAACCGAGCCAATAACAGGAGGTGTTAAGCAGGATGTCAAATGAATGGATTCATGATAAAGGTTTTCAGAATAAAAAGAAAATATGCAGGCTAACTTTTCTACAGCTACATACAGGCACATGTACTTCCATATGTATACGTAATATCCTATAAGTGTCCTTCGAGTTCACACAATCGTCACATTTTAGCTCTAATTATTATTTCAACCTTCGAGTTTCCACTCAATCAACAGGCCATATAGAAAGTAAGAGTAACCAATCCACTTCTCAATGAAATCATACGAAAAAAACATAAAAACAAAACCAAACAGTTCCTGATAAAAGTAACACAACCAACTCAAGGTAAACATTAAGAACAAAAAATTCAAAAGAAAAACAAATCGCTGTGATACGAGTAGGAGGAACGACAACAGTCATACGGAACAGAATTTCACAGTCAAAACAGAGACAACTTGGCTGACAGTGTGCCAGTGCAGTAAATGCTCCATTAGCGACAGAAGCCAAAGCCAACGGCAAGCACACGGCAATGGCAGCGATACAGTCACAATCAGAGGCACAGCAATACAGCAATAGCAAAAGCAGCGTTTACTGCTCAAATATTATGCGAACGCAAATATTTTTATTTAGTAAATGTCATTTATTATTTATGTTTATTCGAGCACTTATCTAGCAGAGGCGTGCGCGTCGCCTGTATATCTACTGGCATACTGCACACCCTAACCCCCAAAGCGCTGCACTGCGCTGTGCTCGAGAACTTTAGCCAATGCGACGCAGAGGAGCCTTGGCAAGGAAACTGGAGCAAAAGCAGCAATAAGTGCCAGCGATGAGTGGTGAATGAGTGGCACAGAAGCGATGTCAGATGGCGGACGTGTAGCCGGAAAAGGCACAACGGGGCAAAGTAGTCATGCCGCCTAGTGAAAATAATAACAAACAAAATAAAGCAACAAAAACTGTGAATATATAAAATATTCAAAAAGAAAAAATCATTTAGAAATAGAAAATGCAATGCACTGATCTTTGTCGATGAATTCATTTACTTGCGTGTACTTTTGCAAGTATTCGTTCCCTCTCTAATCCGGTGCAGGATTTCCGTGGCATGAGGAGGGTAGAAATTTATAGGTAAACTAAACTGTAAATAAATAATCGCACACACATCTTCACAATGTGGTGCTGTGCTGGAGTTGGATAAAGTCAATTGCTGAGTGACAGAAATATGCAAATAAAACACAAAAACAATGTAATGCAAATAAACACATACACCTACACATTCGCTTTCATTGTACTGTAAATGTACTCCCGATTTCATTTATGTAAATACATTTATAAATACTCGTGAATATATGTAGACAGATATTTCTGTATGTACGTCTAACACGCAGCTGTCCTCGCATAATTAAGACGTTTTCTCTTTTTTACAATATCAGCAACATTTTCTATGGAGCATTTTTTTCGAAACATAATATTTGGTGTTTTTATTAAAAAAATAAAGTTCATTTAAAATAAACACAAATATATATAACAAATTTTCCAAACTTTGTACAAAATTCACAAAAATTTAACAAATTAAAAATTTGCTATGAAAATTTAAAATTTTTTAATCAGAATTCGTAAATAACTTCTGGGCACGCAGTTTTATGTCGCATTCAATTTTAATATTTTTTTTAAGAGCTTGAAAACTTAAGGGGTTATATACCAGGTGAGCCCGAAAAAATGGACGATTGCCATAATTTTTTTTAAATATGTTTTAGAACTTTTATTCAAATGAGGCATATATCATACTGAAGATATAAAAAATGTTATTACTTATTGTTGATATCGCCCCTACCCCAAAACGCCGTTGTTTAGAAGAGGCTTGCGTAGATCACGGTATCGCATGAGCAGCTCAACTGAAATCAAAAAAATTAAATGATTATTGTAGAAAAATGTTATTTAGTGAATCTGAATTTTTCTCGATATGATAATCGCTTTGCAGCAAAAAAACGATTTTTGAGGGTTTGAAAAATTAAAAAAAAAATTAATTCCAGCGAACTATGCAAATATTTATAAAAAGTGGACCGTTCAGATTCACGAGGTTGTAACTTCGAATAATTCGATCACCGCGACAGTAATTCTCAAAAAACACGATTTAGAGATAATCGCGTCTAAAGTTTTGCGTGCACTTCATTTATGGATAAGGACGCTCCAATAAATCTGACCATATGTTATCTGTGATGCCTTCTTCTTCGTTTACTTAGGAAAATTCGTGTTTAACAATATATTTGAATAACTTTTACTGTAGTTCAGTGGTTTCGGATGTCTAGCATTCGTACCAACTCTTCGGTGGCCGCACGGCGGTCTAGTGTGGATTATTCTGCCGTTCATCGCCATACTCGCTAAGCATGAATATATAGGGTTATTCAATAGGTGCGCTTCAACTTTTTTCCGATAGGGAGGGCGAACGACGCAATATTTTTTATTTTTCGCTTGTCATTTGTAAACTTCATTAGTATACATTTCATCATGGAACGCTACACAATATTGAACGCGAAATTGCTGGAATTCCGGCCGATTTATGCAAAAGAGTGGTCGAAAATTGGGTTCAACGATTGGACTTCGTAAAACGTGCACGCGGTAGTCATGCAAAAGAAATCGAATTTCATACTTAAATGTATATGTTCAAACTCGATAATAAAAACAAATTAGTTAAAAAAGTCAAACCGTTTGTGTTTTATTCAAAAAAGTTCAAAAGTTGAAGCGCTCTTACTGAAAAACCCTATATATGAAGTTTACAATAAAACGATTGTTAAGCGCGATGTTTGGCAAGTCTTCTTGACATCTTGGAATCAAATGACGTCGATGTTTAGCTGATTAAATTTTGGCAATAAAAATTTAGTCAGAATGACTCGATAGCGCTTCCCATTCGCTGTAACGTCTCATCCATCAATTTTAAAGAAATAAGGCCCGATGATGCTGCCAGTGTTCTATAAACTTTGCGAACAGATTTATTTATTTTTTCAAAGTAAATTTCCATAATTTCGAAGCGTTTTTCTGGCATTAAACGGTTCAGGATGACTTTCCAAACTTTAGTAAACAGAAATCCTAACATAGTTTACCATTCTCAGCTGACCAACCACAGTTATCGATATCGATAGATCTCATGCAGCTAAAACCACCCATTATAATAATAAGCAAACTACAAACTTTGTACACTCGTAAAATTCACACAAATAACTTTTTTTTCATAAATCATACATCTAAAGTTGTCAAATTTTGAAACAGAACCTTAAAGAAACTTAAGATGCAGTTTTATAGCTCATTATGGCTCATTTCACATCTACGTCTCGTTGATTTTTGAGATTTTTTTTGTACATACGATGTTGAAATTTTTTTCCTATATTAAGAGCCTTATGGAAGAAAATGCCCAATACCTCAGCAAACAAAAAATTTTCAAAAATGGACGAAAATTTCTAGCCACTTAAAAGCTACACATTGCTATAATATGTGGAAATAAAATTGAATTGGCTATAAAACTGCATACCGAGATTTTTTTAAAATTCTGAATAAAAATAAGTTGAAAACTTTGATGAACATTTTTTGAAATTAGTTAAATTCTTGTGAAGTTTGTACAAAGTCTGGAACTTTCATTTATAAGGTTTTTAATACAAAATGTACTATATTTTTATAAAAAAATTAAGGAGAAAAGTGGGCATCAAAAATACAGAAAATATTCGTAACACAAGGTGGCATAAAATTAATCACCCTTTCGGAAAATTTTAATTTTTGCAAATCGAGTTCTACGACAATCATATTTGACACTTGTGAACTACACAGCTGCAGTATACAAACAGACAAGACTAACAAGGGAGTGCGTAAAGGTCAAAATAAGTAATTCGAAAAACAAAATTGATGATTAATTTTGCACCACCTTGTATTACAAATATGTGAAAAGATAAAGTGACTTAATTCTGTTCCAGATATTTACGGAACATCAAATCTTGGAAAAGTCCTGACAAAAATAATTAGCACACACCACCCACTTGAAGTCGGGTTCAACAGCGCGAAAAGGAGGTGCTTAGTTTGAATTTGTAACTTAAGTTAGTTAGTGTGAATTTGTTATTTAAAAGGGCTTAAAGTCGGAAGGATCTCTTTGACTTCTTTAAACTGATGTTAGGCTATGTATTCTGTAGTAGAGAACTAGCACCAACGGGCATTGTCATGTACCTATAAGAGGAAGAAATTGATGATATGTTCCGGCGGTATTGATATCAGGGACTTCAACAACCCTAGAGTTAGTTCTGATTTTTTATATTAGAGAAAGAAATAGAGCGAATGGATATAGAGATGAAGGATGATAACATCCGATCAGAATATCTTTGAAGTTTTTGAAAGCGAATTTCTGGAAGATTTACGGGCCTTTGTACATTGGCGGTAATGACTCCAATATAGATGAACGTTGAGCGGCTGAGGGCTAAGCGGGACACAAGCATGCAACACCGTTGAAATTCCAACAGATCGACGTGTAGTGGCATGATTTGCAAGAGGTTGAAAGTTAAAAAAAATTTTCAATTTTCGTGCAATCGATTGCGTGTTGCGAAATTGCCGATTTTTGTCTTTTTCATTTTGAGATTTTGAGGTGTACGAGTATACATGAGCGGAAAAATGGCAACATTCAATCTAAACGCTAGGAGTGACTATTATTTTCGGCGCCAAACAACGCGAAATTAAAATTGGCAACCGATCCACACTGTATGACGAAACGAACTTCAACCGAATGTTATGTTTTGTTGCGTTTTTATGGCCCGCTTTATCCTAAAAGGAGAGTGCAGTGAATACAAAGTGCCTTTCAAAAGCGACGCCTGGATGTCAGTAGTAAATAAATTCTAGACGGCACCTTTGTTATGTAATTTTTGAAATTTTTTGCTTGTAGACAGATATACAATTCTAGAGAGATAGAACGACGCGTAAAATTATTGAAAGTTAAGAACAACATATCGCAAAATTCGTGATTTTTCCGGTTTCTGGCTCTCTCAAGAATAGAAAAAGGACGGGCAGAGACCAAAAACCGGACGTTCTGTTGAGATGATTGCTGCTGTAACGCGAAATGTTGCTGAACAACCTTCAACACTGATAGCTCGACATTTTCAACAATTTAGCAATCACGACTCGACTGTTTGGCGAATTACATGTAAAATTACATCGTTTAATTGGTGGATATTTAAGTGATGTTATTTTTCACATGTAATTGTTAAGATTCATAATTTGAATAAAAATAGTGAAGTCTGAAAGAATCTAAATTTTTAAATGTTTTATTTTAAAACAGCACCGAGGCGTGTCTTTTGAAATATCCTTTGGGCCCGGCGACTTGTATGAATGGATAGGACGCTCCTGCTCCGAAAGAATACGATCCGGTTACTTCTGGTAGTGCCAGTAGTAAAAGCAGAAGTTGTCTTTTGAAAGTTGTCCATAAGAAAAACCAAGTGAAAAGTAGCAAGGCTTAACTTTTTATTTCTAATTGGCACGCTTTGTTGTCGGCTAAAATTGCTACCCCGAACGTGGTGCAAAAGCTGCTTTGCATCTCAACCCTTCTCATACGGTAAATTTTCATGCGCTGATGGAGATTTTTCGCCACACTTTCCCATTAGCATTCAACCTTTTCCACACTCATTCATTCATTTGTTTATGTACAAACTTGTATGCATACAAGTGTTTACTAGGAATTCTCGCATGTTGCGCATGTTTGTGTTTGTTGGTGCAAGTATGTATTTGTGTGTACTTTTTATTTTGTTCTTTTGATTGCGATTATTGTTATTAGTCGTGCAAACAAATTGGTAAATAATAAATATTTTTCAGTTAAATATTGTTAGTGTGACTTTTCATGCCACTCAATGCGCTCATACTTTTATACTTCTCTAAAGAGTACATATTTACATGTAAATACGTATGTATGTTTGTAGGTACATTTGCAGTGGCAGCAGAGACTCCCTTGCCATTCGGGGGCAAGCAGACAGTGTGCCAAGTACACATTAGGATTGACTTTTATCAAAACGCAGTGACTTGTGTTTCTCCAACTGTTGGTAGACGCTGCAACACCCGCAGCTGGCAAAAGTGTGTGCATGCATGTGTGTTTGTGATTGAGTAATCAATGAGGGGAAATTGGGAGCCACGTCGGGAAGTGGTTGATTTGTATTTGCGTTTGGCAAACGAAACATTTAGATAAACATGTAGAACGACTTCGATGACGAAAGTTGCGAGTGCTGCCTTCGATTGCGAATCAGATTTCAACGATACCAAAAACGAATAAATGGGTGGTGGCGATGTTCCAATCAAACACAACTTTGCATGTACGCCGCCCACTACACCTGCATTCGCCGGTGTTACTTGCCGGTGACGCTGTTTACCGACAGCTTTACTGCCAGCCGCCTTGGCATGCTTCCACAAATTGGCTGAAACGCAAGAAGCAAGTTGTGTGCTGTTCGCATGGACTGTTCGCTTAAATATCATTCGAGGAATTAGCATAGCAAGAAGATTTGCGTCTGGCGTGTTGTCGTACAAGTTACTGATGCGGGCGCTGATGCTGATGGTGACTGACGTTGACGCCACCGTTTGCGCTATGTTGACCAAAAAATTTCCATGCGAAAGCAGAAACGGAGGATCAGCTTGGTGTTGACAGTGCGAAGGTTAAAATCGAAAGTGCAAAAGTGTCGCTGATAGGAAAATACAACAGTGTAGACATAAGAAGGTGGGAAAGGTACGGTGAGCAGCATTGCGAAAATTTGAAACGATGAGAAAAATGTGCATACCCACATACATATTAATATGTTGCATGTATATATGTATGCATTTGTAAACAAAAAGGGAAAGTGGGAGACATTCGCATGGCAGCAAATATTCAATGTAAAAATTCTATTTGCAAATCGAAAGCGAATAATTTGTTAAATAAAAACAGACAAGGTTGGGGTATTCAATTCTGAGCGGCTAATTTCTGAAGTCACTGCTTTCAGAGTCGTACACACATACATACTTATTCATGTAAATAAATATGCAAAATAAGTTTATTTTACTCTATTACAGCGTCAAGAAACCCACTCGATTTACTGTTTTACAGCGTGCGACGAAAATCCACTTTTTTGTTATGCAGGCAAATCTGCATATGCACGAGGAACTAGAAATTTTGGACAGTTATGCTACATACCCAGTTTCTCATTTTTCCGTCATCTAAATGTTTTAAAGCGCTTTAAAGTTTCACCGAATTGTGAGCGTCACAGTTAATAAAACACTTGCGTCACTTACTTAATAAAGTATCCATGCAATTATGATATTTATTTCAGGAGGAAAACGAAAGTTAAACTAAATGCGAGTATTCGTGTAGATCGACGAGCCAAGTACAAAAGGAACGAGATCACGATGGCGACGATCGTGGTGCCGCTACTTGGCTCTCAGCAAGTTTGACACAATCGCTGTGTGTTTGAAGTTACATTTATACAATTTATTCGCGATTTGTTAGTATAATTTCCTCTTCTTCTAACATTCTTGTTCGCATTTTCACATTTCTCTCGCGCAACTGTACCAGTATGACGCCACGCCCTTCTAATGAGCGCAATCTTGTATTCTATCATTCTTGCAGACCTACGTATTGGTATGGGAAGAAGTTTCCGTCCTTTCTTAGCCAAAGTTACGAATTATTTAAACAATTAAATAATACATGTTATGTAGGCTAATTACCTACTCTGCCAGAAAGCAGAATAGATTAACGAAACCAACGCAAGACTGAGTCTTGTCGAGGCCCTATGCTCCCGAGTGGGGGGAACAAGGAAACAAAAAACTATGTGAAGTATGTGCCATTGGAAGCTACAACTTTACTCCATCTTTCAGGCAGCATACGGATTCCTGTGACAAAAAATTCGAGTTCATTTGACTTCATTCAGCCAGTTTGCAATGCTCTCGTAAGAAGTGAACCCCTCTCCAATACAGGCCGACTTCATTGATCGGAACAGATGGCAATCCGAAGGCGCAATGTCTGGGGAATACAGCGGGTGGGGCAAGATTTCCCAATTCAGTCCCTCTAAATATTTTTTGACCGATTTAATAACATGTGGCCTGGCATTGCCATGCAGCAAAATCAGTTTGTCATGCCTACCGCCCCATTCCGACCGCTTTTCTTTGCGAACTCGATTCAAACGCATTAGCTGCAGTCGGTAACGATCGCCAGTGATGTTTGCAGATGGCTTAATGAGTTCATAAAAGATGGCATCCTTTTGATCCCACCAGATGATCAACATAACTTTAGTTGAAGCCTGATTTTTTTTTTTCGCCGTCGCTGAACCTGTTTCACCTGGCAGGCTCCAACATATTCGACGGTTAAGATTGTCATAATAGATCCAGTTTTCATTGCCAGTGATGATGTGATGAAGAAAACATTTTCTTTTCTGCCGTTTAAGAAGCATCTCACACGTCACCAAACGTCTTTCGATATCCCTCTCCTTCAATTGATGTGGCACTTACCTGCTTTCTGGACCATTCACATTGCGTGCAAACGTTTACCGACCGTTGATCTGCCAACATCCAACTCTTTCCACATATCATCGAGGGCTCCGTATGCGTCTTCATCCAATAATTGTTGTAATTGAGTATCTTCGAATTCGTTCGGTGCCTTTGGAATCGTTGAATCCACTCTTTGCAAGTTGTATTTGATGGAGCCTAATTACCATAAATATTGATCAATATACGACATGTTTCAGCTGCACGTTTCTTTAAAAGGTAATAATGAAGGATAACTCCCCGCACATGCTGGTTTTTTCGGGACGAACATAGACATTTTTGACGCGAGATAAAAATGGATCTTTTATCTTCAAACGAATGTCAACTACTGGCATCGATACCTCCCATATACACCTTCATACCACCAGTATATTACTAGAGCGAAAACAAAAATACATAGTTCCAGCAGCGACACCTCTTTTACGAGGGCGAAATTTTATTAGCAATATTTTCCATGGTCGATGCTGTAAGTTGATAAATTGAGTGAAACTCTCAGCTGTATACGGGTATTCAGCTCTCAGTGAGTGGAAGAGTTGTAGGAAAATTCAATTAGTTTTTAAGTTTTTATGAACTCTAGATCATTAAACTTAAATCAGTGAAACTCTGTCACTAATCATTGTCTCACAGACTACAAATTAGAAACAAGTGTAAGAGAAGTTTCGTATTATTTCTATTTAATTATTTATGAAAGTTCTGTTAGTGAGGTGGTGTGACAGGAATATGTCGAATTCGCAGAACTGAGGCGTGCGTAGTCTATTGGACGAATCTTTAGTGAGCCATGGTTAAATAGGAAGAAGAACGGAGTTGCGGTATGTTCATCCGTGGTGCGTACGTCACTTGTCGGTATTGTATTTCACCGAACTTCATCACCAAATTCGTAATGTGCGTCTTACTGTTTTTCCACAAATAAAGGGACCTACAGTTTTATACCCCTTAGAACGGCAGATGATTATTAGGAGTAGCTTTTTCGTGGCAGAAATACTCTCGGAGGCATAACATTGCCTGCCGAGGGAAGACCATTATTAGAAAACACTTTTTCTGTCATTTGATGTTTCGTACCCGCTGTTACAAATCTGCGTACTTCTGAATGGTAGTTATCTACGACTTGGCACCTAATGTGTTAAACGCTTCTCTGTTTCGCCTCTAATACTCGTATTACACAAACCGGAAAATATTCAATTTGTTTAGTGATACACAAACAATAAATTTTATTGGGTGTTTTTTAAGAGCTTCAAAACTTAAAATGATAATACAATGATGATACAAAAATGATAATCCAATTTGTGACTACTTTTTCCAATGAAGTTGGCCATATAGCGTGGCTTGTTTGTTGGCAAGCTCCGCAGTCTTGTTGGAAACAAAAGTTGTCGATGTGTAGCTGATTAATTTTTAGAAACACAAATTCAGTAAGTATAGTTCGATAGCTCTCGCCATTCATCGTAACGGCCTCTTTGCCATTTCGAGAGAAATAAGAACCGATGATGCAACCAGTGATCTATGAACAAACAGTGATCGCGAACAGTTTTGTTTAATTTTTTTTCAAAGTAAATTTCCACAATTTGGAAACGTTTTCTGGCGTTAAGAGATTCATGATGACTTTCCAAACCTTACGGAACAGAAATGTCAACACAGTTTGCCATTTTCAGCTGTCAAGCAGTTATTGCCATCGGTAGTTCTGATGCAGCTAAAAATAACACCGATACTATGCTGACAAAGCTTCAGGTAGCTCCAAGAGATTATAATTGTCTGTCAGTTTTCTCCTAGTTTCCCGATATTCTACATTTGGTTTTTACTCAAGTCAAGCTAGCGTTGCAATTGAAGCCATTTGAAATTTTATCAAAATTGTAAAGTAATTTACTGTACTTAATAATTTTAAATTTTTCATGTGAATAGCTATTAGAGTTGATATTTGTATGTTTGTTTCAGGAAAAATCCCCAATACATATTTATGTTCCGAGCGAAGGGAAAAAATCCTCGTGCATTTTTTTCCGAAATCATAATTTATTTGTAAAACCCCTTTGAAATTATTGCAACTGTTTTATATTCATATTTATGTTACATCCATTTAAGATAAGCACAGGAAATCGTTTTAGTATATACCTATTACGAGTATTCAAATCGCATCTAACACCTCTATGACGAGATCCGAAGTTTCCAACGAAAATGTATTTCTAATACAAAGGGGATATTTCAAGAGTGCGAACGTAAGTTTTATTTACTTGCAAAAATTTCGCGCGATTTATTTTAAGTTTTCTCAGTTGACATTAGAATGTGTAATTTTCACACGTTTCTCATAAAAACGACATGGGCACAGAATGAAATCCCAAATAGCCGCGAACAAAACTCAACCAATCGGTGTGGATCGGACTCAGGTACAACTTCTAGTTGGAATTCCCCACATAATGTGCGGTTCGTGTTCACATGTACATAAACGTTTGTCCACTTCCAAGAATCCATCAACGCCATCATTACCATATCACCACGGCCATAGCCACAAACGAAGCTGTGCCGGGCTAAACCGGACGCAGACTCATCAGCAGTGCAAGTGTTTCCTTGCACCAGGCGAGCAACCATTTGAGCGTTTGCTTGTATGTGCACATACGTAGTATGTTTCTTTGTATGCATGTGTGCCAGTCCGTCCGTTCGTCCATATTCGCGTGTGTTGCAACATTTGTGCTCCGTTTCCTTTCTTTACGCTCCGTTTGGACTGGCTTGTACTTTTTTCAGTTGACGTTTCTGTATTACTGTTGTTGCTGCTATTTGCTTTTTTTTCATTGTTTGTTTTTGTTGTTTTGTGTAGCTATTTCCAATGGTGGTGTTGGTGCTTTGGTCGATGCTCGATGCCGATGCTCGACTCTGTGCTGTTAGGAAGTAAGTTGTGCGCTTACTCTGATTTTTGTTACTGCTGGCATAGTAATGGTAGTGGTAGTACTTGTTGTTGTTGTTGTTCTGGTGTATATTTGCTAGCTACAAACAAGCAAACAAACAAAGAGCGTAAATGGATAATTCATGACTTAATACCCGAGAAATGTTTGGTTATATTTGCGCGTTGCTAATATTTTGAGATTGGATTCGGCTAAAATTGGCTGATATGTATTTTCTTTTCCATTGTTGCCGGTGTTGTTGTTCCTCGACTGTTGCCGTTGAGGTTGATGTTTATGTTGACGAGCATGCATAGACACATACATACATATACATATGTATAGATATATTTTGTAGTTGTTTTTGCATTTTTATTTACTATTTACGTAAGCACTTTCTGCTCAGTAAGGTGAGTTGTTAATAGTCACCCAAAAGACAGAGAACAAAAACAAAAAAAAAAAACTAAACTAAACAAGGCAACAAAAACATTTCATAGCAAAGAATATCAACATAGAATAAACCTAACCAAATACAAAGTACACATCAACCATTTGAATGGAGTGTTCATACGGTTTACAAAGCGATTAATCGGTGAGTACTCTACCATACGAGACACCGGCCCACTGGTGCGACTGACTATGGGGGAGGTAGTGATGTTTGCGCGGAGCTTGGTGGTGGGAGAAGGCCAATGTATGCATTGAAATGTGTTTATAGGTGTGCATTGTCGTGCATATGTGGATTATTTGATAATTAACTCCTAGTCATTTATGCAAAAAATAATAAATAAATAAAGACAAGAAGAACGGAAAACATAAATAGATAATGTTTCTTTTAAATATTTCTTGAGAGTTGTAGGAAATGGTTCTTGAACTATAGAATTTTTTAAAGTGCTAGGCCAGTTAAGCGGAGGAAAAAACGCACACGAGTATTTAGGAGATTTTTTCAGCGGCACAATGCAAACAAAAAAAAAACATTCTGATTAAAGTCATTTATTATACATTGAGTGTAGATGTTTTTACTAAATTAAGGTGAAAGTATAGAGACTCCGCTGAGAGAACTACAGAGGAGGACTATGACGGAATTATTAATGACTTGTTCAGGTTATCTTTCGGATGCACCGTCTCCTGATGACGTTAAATAGAATAAAAAGTGGCTTCACTGTGCTGTACTTATACAAAAATATAATAAATACATAAACATGTATAAAATGTACGCACATACATACAAGGTGGCGCAAATTAAATCAACCTTTTCGGAGATTTACAATTTTAGCAAATGACGTCGTACGTCAATCAGTGCAGTAAAAATCAAAACTAAGACCTCCATCACACAAAATAATTTTTGTACTTAGTATCAAATTTATTCATAACAAAATTGGATGATCAATTTTGCGCTATATAGGAGATACATTTTTCAATAGGGTTGTTCTGACATATCACGCGTGACTACTGTCAAACTAAATACATAATTTTTTTCAGTATTCATTTACACTGCATCACGGAGAGACTTACGCCTCAACAATATTTACAAATCGTACAATTTTATTACAAAAATCAACACTCAGTGATCAGGCCAACTTATGGTGTTTAGCGACGAGACCCATTTTGGCTTTATGCCTATGTCAATAAGCCAAATTGCTATATTTGGGTTGAAGAGCAACTCGAAGCCATTCAAGAATAGCTATTATATCCATTGGAAACAGTGGTTTGGGGCGGCCTATATGGCCTTATTTCTGCAAAGACGAGACTAACGCCAATGTAGCAGTGAATGGCAAACACTATCGTGCCATGATACGTGACTTTTTGATTGCGGAAATTCAAGCCCGTAATCTCCAAAACATTTGGTTCAAATAAGATGACGCTACTTACCATACAATCTGTGAAACAATGGATTTACTGCGTCAACGTTTCGTGAGCAATTTATCTCTCGTCTTCGGACCCGTGGATTGGCCAAGATCATGTGATAGCACACCTCTGGGCTAGACCACACCTTTTATTGGTGGGGGTATGTAAAGTCGAAATACCTTGTGGATTAACCAGCATCGATTGAGGAATTGGAAACCAACTTTACTAAAAATACTCACGAGATACCGACCGAAGTTCTCCAGTGAGCCATTCAAAATTGGTGTTTAAGGACGACCGAATTCCGGCGCAGTTGCGGCCAACATTTGAAAGGGATAATCTTTAAAAAAATAAATATCATGACTGGTTCTACACAAAAATTATGTAGTTTGCCCAATCAATTTGAATTTTCGTTGTTTTATTTCATCAGATACCTTTAAATTGATCAAGTTTTATGTATTTAAATAGTATTAATAGGACTATGAATAAGTTCCTTGCGGTTTTACAACAGATTGCGTAACTTGATTATTATTCCATCGATCCACATTTCCAAACATTCATTGGAGAGCTACTGTCGTAAGGCACAAACGTCAGTATAAGTTTTTTATTTGAAGCGTAAACAACAATATTTTTACCACACTTGAAAATGTCGAATTTCGTGCCAAATAATGTGTTTTTGCGGGGAATTCTTCTTCATTATTTTAATATGAAGAAAAAAGCAGCCGAAAGTCATCGTATCTTGGTGGAAGTTTATGGTGAGCATGCTCTAGCTGAGCGAACGTGCCAGAAGTGGTTTGCACGCTTTAAAAGTGGTGATTTTGGCTTGGAAGACGAAGAACGCGAGGGTGCGCCGCCAAAGTTCATGGATACCGAATTGGAGGAATTGCTCGATCAAGATCCGGCTTAAACGCAAGAAGAGGTTGCAAAAACTTTGGGAGTTGATCAATCAACCATTTCCGAACGTTTAAAAGCCATGGGAATGATCCGAAAGGTAGGCCATTGGGTGCCGTATGAATTGAAGCCAAGAGACGTTGAACGCCGTTTTATGGCATGCGAACAACTGCTTCAACGGCACAAAAGAAAGGGTTTTTTGCATCGAATTGTGACTGGCGATGAAAAGTGGGTCCATTACGACAATCCAAAACGTCGGGCAACGTATGGATACCCTGGCCATGCTTCAACATCGACGTCGGCGCAGAATATTCATGGCCTGAAGGTTATGCTGTGTATCTGGTGGGACCAGCTGGGTGTTGTGTATTATGAGCTACTGAAACCGAATGAAACGATTACGGGGGATGTCTACCGACGACAATTGATGCGTTTGAGCCGAGCACTGCGAGAAAAACGGCCGCAATACGCCGATAGACACGACAAAGTTATTTTGCAACATGACAATGCTCGGCCACATGTTGCACAAGTGGTCAAAACATGCTTAGAAACGCTCAAATGGGATGTCCTACCCCATCCGCCGTATAGTCCAGACCTTGCGCCATCCGATTACTATCTCTTCCGATCGATGCAACATGGCCTGGCTGACCAGCACTTCCGTAATTACGATGAAGTCAAAAAATGGATCGATTCGTGGATTGCGGCAAAACCGACGGAATTTTTCACAAAGGGAATCCGTGAATTGCCAGAAAGATGGGAAAAAGTAGTAGCAAGCGATGGACAATACTTTGAATATTAAATTTGTAACCATTTTACGTCAATAAAGTTTCAAATTTCGAAAAAAAACCGCACGAACTTAACCATAGTCCTATATTACAACTGAAAGGCAATAGCGGCAGGGGCTATCAGCCTAAAAAATATATTAACATTGTTGTAGATATCATGAAACAGTTATTTTTAAATATATATATTAAATTTAACGAATGGTTCTACACAAAAATAATAAAGATTGCCCAATCAATTTAAATTTTATTTTTTATTTTTTTTTATTTCAATATAAAATGGTGCCTAGAGATGATCGCATGCGGCTCCTTTGGAGGCCCAGGAATCAGAATGCTCACCCTTTGAATTTTGTTCGTTTACCGGATGACCAACTTAAATCCTTCACACTAGCATCGCAGCTACAGTTTTAGTTAGCCATTCCAGCGACTCAGAGTTTGAGTGCCTTCAAGATACCGTGCTCCACTCTCATTGGTTCGAATCGAGGAACATCTTTCGACTTCCCCATAGCTTCCCATACTTGACGGTAGACAAAGTCCAATTGTTTCTGAGTCCAATTGCTTCTGAGTCCAATTGCTTCTGAGACAATTGGACCTGTCCATCGCCACAGATCTCCACCATCATTCCCGTAGCCGCTGCTCCAGCATATTTCCCTCTGGCGGACGATAGTGGATAGGCGGTGGACTAGGCGGACTCGGTTTTGCATTTTTACTTTTACATTCTTAGCTTCTGCAGCACTCGTTTTCCTGGGTTTGTTGGTACTACTACCAGGTACTTGATTGCTGCAAGAAGCTCCTCCTTGGGATTCAGGTTTGTTGTTCTGCCTCCTTTTCTTCTTCCTTTTGCCAACCGGTGCACTCGCCGTTGCCTCATCTGTCAAGTTCACCACATCCGATGGGTCATCATCAGATCTGTTCTCTTGACAGCTTCGGCTACAGAGGTATACGAAAGCAGAACTGCGACTCTTCTCCAGTTTGAGTCGCCGCTTCTCTCACCGTCTTCGCGTTCCTCAGCCTTTGTCGCTTTCTCTACCTTTTGGACAGATTTACTCCTGAATCTGGCACCTGTTCAGTGTCCTTTGGTGCACTGGTACTTTCTGAGCTTGAACTCGGATTAACCATTATCCCAAAAGTCCCCGATCTAGTGCCAGGACGGGAACCATTTTGGTTTTCTCTGATACGGTGACATGACGGGCAGCAGCTACCTGTGTCATAACCACATTTGGTTTCACCAAAATGCCTCCCG
Organism: Anastrepha obliqua; assembly: GCF_027943255.1. Lineage (NCBI taxonomy): Eukaryota > Metazoa > Arthropoda > Insecta > Diptera > Tephritidae > Anastrepha > Anastrepha obliqua. The sequence goes on from NC_072892.1 coordinate 122,611,694, forward strand.
CAACAGTCGCTTTCTTCATAACCGTTAGAACAATGGTAATTTTCAGATTTGCATCCGAATTAACCATATTACTTCCGTCCGTAGAAGAAGCATCAACAGCAAAAACATTGAAGCCATCAGATAAGTACTCATTTAATTTTTGTGTAAAGGTAGCTCTACTTCTGCTGTGGTCACCTTGCTCTTAACATCCCGGAGGGTGTGCGGGTTCACGCTTAAGCTTTCTACAGCTTCCCAGGGATCATTAATCTCAGGTGTGACTTGATTTCGTCCCAGTATTGTTAGCGATTGTGTCCTACATTTTAACATTGAATTGTTTTAGCTTCTTTTCTAGTCCTTCTCTACCTAATTTTTCTAACGCAAAGGAGGACTCCTTTTCCTCTGCTAGCTGTGTATATCTCTTCGAATACTTGTAGTTTATCATGTAAATAGTAGTTTCTTGTCTTTCGGAAATAATGTTTGAAGGCATTTACCTATCGAAACCCACACGTTTCACTAAAACACTACTTTCGAGGAAACCCCAGTATACCACAGACTTTATCAACGTTTCGCTCCACTCAGCAATCGCAAATCTTTAAAAGTCATCTTTGGGCTTAATTGTATTTATAAGCAGATAAGTAAGAAAATGAGGGTTATGGATTTATGACTAAACCTTTATAATGTACAAACATGCACATACATTCACATGTACACATGTGGGCAACCACAAATAAGTTTATGATATATTTTCTTGGAATTGAATGACATTACAGCAGTGCAACTTCACAGGAGTAATAAAATTAAATACTTGTACATTAAAGCACTGAATGCGTTTCAAAATGAGGGCTTATCTCTACAGAAAAAAGTTGATAAGCACGATAATGAGTTGCCTTTTATACAGATAGCAAGTACGACGCCACGAATCGTACGAGAAGACCAAAAGACCGGGACCAATCGAGTGATGCCAGCTAGGTGGAGCCGCAGCGGCGAAACGTTCGAGGCCAAAGGTGCATGCCACCGCCTAGGCATGTACACATCTACATACATATATTTATAAGCGCGTATACATGCACCTAAAGAGTAATGTATACACTCGTAAATAAATAACTGAGTAGAGATTGTACGGACTACACAGGAAGACAACGTCTTTTGATTTCATTTATCTAATCTTATCGGTAAGCAGAAATGCAAATAATGGAAGATCAGCAAAAGCAAACGACTATGGCAAAAAAAAAAAAGAATAACAGCAGCAATTCACAGACGAAGACCAAAGATTACAGAGAGTTGTGGACAGCTGGGAGTCACAAAAATCAGAATGAGACACCGATCTCTACATTTCGAACCTCGTCCTGTACGTCTGATAAGCAATGCCTCGATGCCACATATAGTCATCGTTGCCTTTCGCGGGAAGTGTAAATAAAGTCAAAAAATTCCATAGTGCACCAGATAAGGCAGTGGCAGGCCAGCGACGCTATCTCAATAAATGTACTGTATATTATGGCTGTCTGCCTTATGCTGTGTGTGTGTGTATATGTACATTTTCGTATCTTCTGCTCTTGGCTGGTCATAACACAAGCCGGGATGAGCAAGCAACAACAATCGAAGCCACTGAAATCCAAGTGGTTGCATGGCATGATTGCTTAAGATGGTTTTGACTATGACTACAAGTGGAATCAGTAGCTACTGGCATGTGTCAGAAATTCAGGAATTTTATTTTTCCTGCCTGTCGATGTGAGCAAATTAGATTTTATTTAAATTTTGATATGACTGTACGAATAAAATGGCGCGTCTGCTTGACTGGTGCTGATAAGTTCTGTTTTGAACATTGAACCAAGCGTGCGTACGTGATTGGGTGAACAAAGCCATGTCGACGGCAACTCGGTGCTCTTTAGTATTAAACCCAAAAACATGCAAACAGTTGAGTAAATAAATTCGTTCTTGTGAAATACTGATAATTGGTCTATCTGCTGTTTTATTAGAAAATATTACTGGTTTTACCCAGACACTGCACGATATGCTAAACACCATCATAGGTTGAACTAACCTTAGTTTGATTTCAAAAAAGTATTACATGCATATTTTTTAAGTCGAATTTCAGAAAATTCTATAAGAATTAGCAAAAGTAAGAACGAAATGTTTTCCATGCCGTTTGTTAGCTCAACTCAAAACAAAATACGAGCGTTGTTTGAAAAGCTCGCGCAAAATCAGGGAGATAGCACTACTGGCGCATATCGAGGTTGTGTTTAATTAGTAGCATCTCTTGGCAGAACACACACCAAGTTTCAGCCAGATCGGTCAATTTCTTTGTGTTTGGCATTCGTTTGAATCCAGGAAGTCGAATGATTTTCCTTTTCCATCCCGACAACACACAGGCTCACGCTCCAGCAGTTGTGGTCGTAAAACTAATGGAAATAATGTTCGAACTCAGCTCGCATTCCCCTTATTCCCCAGACTTGGCTCCCTCAGACTACGATTTGTGCTCCAATTTGAAGAAATGGCTTGCGGAAAAAATATTGTATGCAATCGAGGAGGTGATTGCAAAACGAATGGTTATTTTTTAGACTTGGAAAAATCCTAATATTCGAAAGAGATCGACAAACTAAAACAATGTTGAACGAAGTGTATAAACCTATATAGCAAAATAAAAAAGGTTTATCTCAAACGATTAAGTAGTGTTTACTTTTGCACGGACTTTTCAAACGACCCTCGTATTTCCAAAAATCTAAAAAAGATTGGTGTCCAATAATGAATATGATAACTACATAGGATAACTCATGAGAACCAAAAGGAAGATACGGCAAGCTATAGAATACGCGAGGTGATGTAAAAATTTAGCCGGAAGCCGAGAATGACGGATTACCCGATTCCAACATCCGTGGGAGAGTTCCTTCAAGTTTGCAAACAAGAAAGGCAACAACGTAGTAAGATATATACGTTCGTCAACAAAAATAACAATTCAAAACAATACAACAATAATATGAAAGCAAGTGCATACATATTAGTTCAACTCAGTAGCTGATCCTATCAAATTCACTGACTTTTCAGAGAGAAAATAGAGAGTACTCGCTTTTTCAGAGTGTTTGGTGGACCCCGTAAATCTTTTTACTGACTTTCTCAAATCCAATTATGTCGTGGACTCAGTTATCACCAACTATGATTTTTTGGGTCGTCCTCGTTATCTGATCAAGATATTATTAATGGTATTTACAATTTTTACTATCCTCTTTAAAAAGAGACATTGATGGAATACTTCTTTCTTACTTAAAAGCTGTAGTTATTCACTTTGTTCACCATTAAGCTTCTTCTTCTTAATTGGCGTGATAACCGCTTACGCGATTTTGGCCGAGCTTAACAAAGCGCGCCAGTCGTTTCTTTCTCATGCTAACCGGCGCCAATTGGACACACCAAGTGAAGCCAAGTCCTTCTCCACCTGATCTTTCCAACGCAGAAGGGGCCTTCCTATTCCTCTGCTACCACCAGCTGGTACCGCATCGAATACTTTCAAAGCCGCTGGATCTTTATTCGCTGCGCTATGTCTATGTCGTCGTAAAGCTCATACAGCTTTATTATAGGCTATACAAAGGTCCAAAAATCTTACGCAGAATCTTTCTCTCGAACACTCCAAGCGTCGTTTCATCGGATGTTGTCATCGTCCAAGCTTTTGCGCCATGCGTTAGGACGGACATGATGAGAGTCTTGTAGAGTGTTAGTTTTGTTCGTCGAGAGAGGACTTTACTGCTCAGTTGCATATTTAGTCCAAAGTAGCATTTGTTGGCAAGAGAGATTCTACGTTGGATTTCAAGGCTGACATTGTTACCGGTGTTAATGCTGGTTAACCATTAAGCTAAATCCTCAATATTTCACTATCTACTGGCGTTTGCATTGACCATTGGAAGTTGGCGTCCATCACTTTAGTCTTTTTAAACTGGTAGTAAAAATTAATTAGCAAATTATAGGCCTATATATAAATTATCGGCTTGTTCCAAACTTTTTGGGAAGATGATATAGGAGAAGCTGGCATTTGCAATCAAACAATTAATTGATCCTGTTCAGCATGGGTTGCTGAACACTTTGTGGGCCTTGACCAGCTAACCGACTTTTCACCATTCTTGGCGTTCATTTCTTGTTTTCTCACAATGTTTACTACCCTTGTAAGAATATCCTTTGCTAATTCGTCTTTCCTCCGTAACGTGGGTTTTGCTAGGCTTCGTACATGTATCACCTTTTTCTCTAGTAATCTTTTCTGCACTCTATTTGGTTCCGTGCGCGTCACGTGAGCCTCTCATCTGATCCTTTGGGACTTTACAAAATCCCAGTACGCCCTCATCTTCTACTAGATCAATAATCTTCTCATTGGTTTTTACTCTCCACTCGTCTTTTTATGTTCCTGGTCCATGTATTTTTGCCGCTGTAGTCTCACTTTAATGGTCGTTTGCATCACCCTGTCATTGCATAGGTCCTAACTCCCATCAACTTGTAGCCGTTCATATTTAGTACACTTGATCGTCTTCTGTTCTCTTGTCTCGTTAGTACCATTAATCAAAACAAATTTGCTAATAAAAAAGTTACTTAACATTATCACAATTTGCTGCTCATTATACAACCGTTAGGTTAAGTTAGGTGGAACACACTCAGGCTCATAGCACATTGTAATGCCGCATGGGAAACTTGTACTTATCGCTGCTCATAAAACCAGAGTGAACTTTCAAGAATTTTTAGAAGAAATGAGATCTTCCAATTCATTAAAAAATTGTCTACTAAAATGGTGAATCTACGTCTGGATAGACCAGTATAATGGCACAGCAGGCGCGACATCTAGACAGCTTCTGCAGAAGTCATGTATTTGCTCACCCATCCTCTGGGCATGTCAGCCTATTAGGCGGGTACACTAAAATCAGTGTGCTTATTTTGGCTTAGCAGAGATTCTGTGCGCTTGATACGAGAGTCGGTCACAATCGTCGGGTGATTCTACAAGTGGTTTCATTACGCCATCTTTCATGCGCTGCCCGTACAATTTCCTCAAAGATAAGTGGCTAACATACTTGTAAGGGTATGCCTATGTCATTATCTGTGTACTCAACAGTGAACTTGTGTCTCAAGTCTCGCTAGTTCAATGACCCTTCAGTTAAAAGATTGCACTTTTAAAGGCCACATTCCACAAGCTCCATAAGCTCGAGCAATTCATTTTTCCATTGCGCGCAGACAATGTCAATCACTCGGCTTATAACTCTTCTATATTACAAACTAGCCAAAAGCAGTTCCTTCTCTGCAATATTAAATAAGCCTTGAAGCTTGAAAATTCGTAAACTTTTATCATGAAAACTAAAAAATTATATTTAGCGAAAGTTTATTTTGAGTACTGTTATTAATCGAAGGTATAGTTCGTGTGATATTATACGAGGTGGTGTTATGTGCGGCACAAAAATGAGGACTCACGTCACAGCTCATGCTTTGGATGTACAACGTAGTGGTTTTGCAAAACTTAACGTATAGATGCCTGCTTTGCTGGGAAGTTCTTCGGAAAGGCTATCACTAAGATGGGGAGGGTGCAAAGACTGCATGTAGAATTTGCTCCAGTGCTGCCTTGAATGTCGTTTTGCACTTACTTCCCAACGACTTTTACGTTATTCCCATCGCTGCTCAAAGTGCAATCAGGATAAAGGAGGCTAGCTTCTCGAGGCAATATCTCAAGGTACATGGGAGCATTTTTATGCAGTTAACACCACATTTCTCTGAACTTCGTATAGATATATTTATCCGCAAACTGAATTTAGAGGGTTGTGCCAGGGCAATATCTCCAAGTAAGCAGGATTGGAACGAGGGTAAAATCTGCACCAAAGTGGGCACCTTTGTCTTCACTGGCGGCTCAAAGATGGAATCGGGAGTCGTTTTCCTTGGAAGGGTTTTCTCTAACTCAACCAATTTATCTATTTTCTTAAAACTGCAGAATACTGCTAGTGTTTTCAGGCAGAAGTATTTGCGATACCGCAGGTATGCAAAAGGCTTAGGAAACGTGGGCTCTGCGATCAAGGCTCTGATGGTGCCATGGTGCAAATCCAAACTAGTCAACTCCTGTAAGCAGGAGATCAAATCCTTTCGGTATGCATGAAACAATATCAGGTTCCAGGGCATAAGAACATAGAGGGAAATGAAATTGCTGATGAGTTTGCCAGGATGGAGACAAAATTGGTTTCAGAGGCCTTCTACCCGGTCATCGGTATCCCCCTGACTGTTGTTAAACGGGAGTTGCACATATTATTTCTCAGGAAAGCACAGAGCAGATGGAGCTCCATTTCTTCATGTGCTATTTCGAAAACCCTTTGGACCCAGTATAATATAATATAATACTCAGAAAGTGATGGGGACTTCACATCATTCAATTTTCAAACCTTGACGATCCGCCTTTATTTTGACATTTGTACGCTCCATTGCTTGTCTGTTTGTATGCTGCAGCTGTCTACTTCACGTATGTTAAATTTGATTGACGTACGACGTCATTTGCTAAAATTATAAGATTAATTTTGCGCCACCTTGTATATGCCCTTATGCCTTTTGGTTGATCACATTATTTATGTATACTCGTATGCGTATGTATATGAGTTGAAAGCTGTGCACTAAGCAAAGTTGTAACTGATTTCGTAATTGTTGTCGCAATAAATATGCCATAACAGCCATCGCAACAGTAGCAATCGACACTGGCAACACCAATATCAGTCCGTCCACCTGCCATTTCGCCGTATTCCAATATTTTTATCAATCTGGCTATCTGCTTATTTACCAACATTTCTGTCAGTCATTTCACACATTTACACATAAATATGTATGTATGACTGTTGCGACTTCTCGTACCTCCTTATTTCAATTCACTCAACTGCATAATGGTGACACCAACACACAGATGCCACGGAGTCGTCAGCAGCACTACATCGAATGCAATCAAGCGTTTTACAACGCAATACGAATAAGTCGTGTGGTCAACAATCGTTGATTACTGAAATAACGCACTACCAGCAACTACTCCATCAACAGGAAGGCAACACCAACAAGAAGATAAACGACAAACAGAACAGCAAAAGCGGTAAAAGCAACAACTTCCCACTCCATTAATCTCGCATAGCGGTGAAGCAATTTCAGACAGCATTCCGAGGCATTTATGTACGCGTCCACACACTGCCACTACTTTGCTGGGTTCAACTCCTTGCCCTCATATATTCGTTGTTGACCAGTTCCATGCGTTACCAATAGTCGATTGCCAACTGTTTGCGGCACACTACAGCTATGCTGGCTACATTTTTATTTTGCTGGAATCAATATTAGTAATTTGAATTATTCAGAAGACAAATATGAAGCTTTAATGGCCAAACAGCGTGCAATCGGTTGATTGAGGGCGGAACGGGACTGCGTAGTCGTGGGTGGCACAGTTGTCGTTGTCATGGTCGTGGTCGTTACGTGTGGCCATCAACACCGACGAACATGACCAACCCATCTCGTTACTCGGTGTGGTGAGTTGAAGTGGCGCACCCTAAAATGAGTTCCGAAAATGTACGCTACCGTTAAGGGTGTGGGGGTTTCAAGAAAAAATGGGCACTGCAATTTTTTCGACTTTTGTACCACCGCACATGGCGCACCTTAATTGTTGCAATATGCGAATTTAAATTGAATATCCTAAAGGTCCTATAAAGGTGGTATTACATTTAACATACAACTTAATGTAAAATTAATTTTTTTTTAATTTTTTTTATTTTTCTTCACTTCAACTGATGTTTCAAAAGAGTTAATGGGTTATAACGAATTTTAAGGGGTCAATGAGCGGCAGATAAAGGTTTTTACGAATATTCGCCGTAGCCGAATGGGTTGTATGGTTGGAAACCCTGGGCACAAAGCACCTATTGATAGAAAACAAGTTTTTCTAAAGCGGTCGCTTTTCGGCGGGCATTGGCAAACCTCCGCGTGTATTTCTGCTTTGAAAATGCTCTTCATAAAAATCCATCTATCATTCACAGGCGGTATAAAACTGTAGGTTAATCCATTTGTAGAAAAACTTCACAATTTGGAGGAGGAGCTCGGTCAAACTCCTAACAGAAGTGTACCCACCAATTATTTTTTTATTTTTATTTTAATTTTAGAATATGACAGCAATGACAATTTCCGAAATGTTATTGATTATACATATTTACATACATACAATAGGGTGGGTCAAATTTTCTTCGGCATCGTGCCTCACAGATTCGAACTCTATATAAAATTCAAAGAACGAAAGTCCTCCATCTCGACAGGAATGCAGTACGTGACTTTCACTAAACAACTTCGACACTACAGTCTATACAAATGGTCCAAAAATGAATTGTGGTATTGGGTCGGGTATACTTGTATTTTATTGCCCATTAGTGTAAGTGCCGAATGTATAGATCCTGCAGTACTTTTTATTTTTTTAGTTTTTGGTACATTTTTAGACTCGTAGTTACTCAACAATTATATTGGATTTTTTGGTACAAACCTAACTTGCAACATCCCCAAACATATTTTAACTATCATCCACACCTTGAATCTTCTACTACCACCTTGCTTTCCCCATCAAAGGATTCGCGCACTTAATTCCTCTAAAATGTCTAACTAAATATGAGCAACGAATTTTTCATCATCCTCGTTAAAAGATGACTTTATAAGTGCGACACGTGGGCCATGGCGAAAGTATGCAGATAAGTAGGGCCTGCCGCTTGTTTGCGCCAAGGGGCAAGTACCTCGTGCCGGGTAATGGGCGCTGAGTGTTGTGTGCTCCAGCGACAGGTAAATACGGCAACGCCAATTTAAATTGCGCTGCCTGCTCAAGAGTAAATGTTTGACTTACGCTCTGATTGATTGACTCATTGATTGATTGTTTGATTGATTGATTGTGCTATAAAAACGCAAATAGTTAACAACAAGTTGGCGATTGCTGCAAAATGTTCGAAATCGTCCGAAAAAGCTTGCCAAATATGCAATGGCATTTTTTTTCTGGCGCAGCAAATCGCGTTGCAGCATTTTTTATGGTTTCGTATTTTTTGCATTTTAATTTTGCATTCAACGTGCGACAGCCACAATACATGCATTTTGTACGAGTATTTGCTAAAATCGCAAAATCTGCAGCATGACGCAGATTTGTATGCCACTTTTTTGTTTTTGAAAACTCATATTCGCATTTATGTGCACATCTTTTTATGTAGTGGTGTGTATGAGATTTGCATAGTTGGAAAACGCCAAAATTCGTACCCTTACCGATTGCAAGTTTTTGCATTTGCCTCCGTATGTGTGTGTGTGTGTTAAGCAGTAATACGAGTACTGCTTCCATTTGTCGCACCAAAATTATATTTAACGCAGTGGTCAAGCACCACTGTCCCCATGCACCCAGCTTGGAGGCCAGGAAAACGCAGCTAGTTGGCGTTGGTGTTAATTTTGCTTGTTTGCCTGAGTTGTGCAAAATACTAGAATGCGCATACGAAATGGCGACGCGTAGCAAATTGCTGTGGATGCCCAAACATGTGCTACTGCATACAAATATAGCAGGAACGTAGGATTCCGGGGGCCGTATGCAAAGTGTTTTGTTCAATGCTGGCTTAAGTGGAAAATCAACAAATTATAGTGTGTCTTATGTTGACTTAATTGCAATTGTTGTTGTGGAAGGTTTTGTTTTTAGTTAGTTAGTTGACTGGTTACCGGGCCAACTGGTGCAAAATATATGCGCATGTTGGTAGTACTGGTGTGTCAACACCTCCATTATTCGCTGCCACCGTTGCAGAGCTTCTTCTACCTTATGAGACAGTATTTCATTGGTCTCGAGAAGAAAGGCCGTAACTAACATATTTTTCTCTAAACTGACTGATGAATCGTCAAACAGTGGACGTGTGACTCACTCAATGGAAACAGAGCTAATTATCTGGTTCTTCGAGAAAAGTTAAGTGCGGAATCAACCGCGTCTTCTAGCAGGCGAAGGATGCTAGAGTAATTTCTTAATTTTTTCCAGCACAGGCAAAACAAGGAAGGCACAGTTGTGGGTAAAATGCATTGTGAAGGTGGCAACTAGGTTCTCTATCCCTCAACAGACAGATTTCTCAGATCAGATTCATTAGTGTGCCAGAAAAATGTGACATCCATCCATTATTTCTTAAGTCTCAAGTGCGGTGCCCATTGCAGTGCTTGCTTGAGTGCTTGGATTTTGAATTAAGTTTGAAAAAGAGCTACAGATAAAAAAATATTTATTTATTTACTAGTAATACTCGTATACATTTAAATAGTGATAAAGGGTGATCAGATTGGAGGTACTACTTCCAATAGGGTTTTTTTTTTGACAGATCGCATAATTTTTTCAGTGTTCATTGACATTTTTTTCATAACGAAGATTGAAGCCCGCGATCTCCGCAACATTTAGTTCCAACAAGATGACGCTACTTGCCATACAGCCCGTGAAACAATGGGTTTACTGCGTCGTTTTTGTGAGCAATTTTTCTCTCGTCTCAGACCAGTGGATTGGTCATCAAAATCGTGTGATAGCACAGCTTTGGTCTTTTATTTGTGAATGAATGTAAAGTATAAATGCTTTGTTGATAAACCAACTTCGATTGCGGCATTGGAAGCCAAAAATACTGAAGTTATTCCCGAGATACCGACCGAAGTTCTCCAATATTATTACAACTGAAAAGGATTAGTGACAGGGGATGTCGGCCTTAAAAATATATTAACATTGTAGATATCATGAAACAGTTATATTTTTGTTGAGATTTAAAAAAATGTTATTTCATTTTATATGAGCTGTTGTTGTTGTTCTTCTTCTTGTTGTAGCAGCATTAACGTTCTCCAAAAATATACGGCGAATGATGCTGGAGTGACAGTCATTGACCCGATATAAATCCGGGTCATTTTGATGACTTAGAACTGACAGTCGTAGGTTGCTCTTTTCACTCGGTGGCCATAGTGGCTCATTGTGGTACCAAGTATGAACTATTCCATGTCCAATACTTATAAATCAGTAAACTATTGAGATCTCTTGACTAATCCACTTAAAATATTAAACGAGATTTATCTAAACTGTTCAGATTTTCAAAAAACTCTGAAGCGCAATTCCTAAAGTAAAAAGCAAACGCACAGGAAGTATTGAATAATGTCTGTCTCATCGTCCTCTCTTCAGCTCCTACAGAAATCGTTATGCGAAATTCCGGACCACTCGGTCATTTGGCCAAAAATCCAGTGCCCCTTTTCAAAGTCATTAACCACTTGACGCTCGAGTTTTTTCACATTTTCTATTAAAAAGTTTATATTGCTTAATAATAAAAATTACAAAAGGCAAGCAGCGATTGGCAAGCACGATTCGCTCAGGTGTCTTATCTAATACAAACATGTCGTAAACTGTGAGAAGCACTCGGGTTGGTGCGTTAGAGTAGGTCGACCCCACGCGAGCGCTGTTCATTCAAAATCATTACACGGTTAATAAAGGCGCTGCTCTTCGTTCACTGAGAGTTGACCAAAGTTAACTGGATGCAGGTGCCCAGTTGGTCTTATATAATATGTACAATAGCAAAGAACTTCAACGGTCACGGCATAAACTATTCGTATTTTTCGTATGTTCTCTCATAAATTGACTATAAAAGCAGAATTTCAGAGATTAAAACTGCAACGCGGGCGAGAAGGACGGCTAACCTTATGAAATCTAAAAAAGTATGCGTTTCTCTTCTTAATTTTGAGTCAAAGCTTCACATGCCACCTTTGTTTTTAGGCTCGTACAGGACTGATCGTTATAGCGAATTTAACAACGTGAGCTTGGTTTAATGCCTCAAAAAAACTTCCACTTATTAATTTCGAAAATCAGGCTAAATAATAATTCTAGCATACAACAGAAAGCAGCAGAATAAATAATTCTTTCAAAAAAAGGACCGGATTGCACAAAATAGAAAATATTTAATGTTCATATAAAATTATTATAAAGGCTTCAAAGTAGATCTCTTCGTAAATAATAGACTTATGCCGCCGAATAATCCAGTTATTAAAATATATTTCAAACACGTCGTAGGTGGAAGTTGCAATTGGACTTTAAACCAAGTCACTTATACCGATCTATTGTGACCACCATTCGTAAGAAGATCGCACTCCAAAGCCTTTCGTGCAATGCATACATCGTTTTTGCGTAGAGTGTAGCCAATCCATCTCCATTTTTTGCGTTTTATGAGCATTTCGATTGGCCCCATTTGCACCTTTTTCAGTAGATCTGAGTTCGAATCTGTTTTGGGCTAAAAAAAAAAGCGGAAGATGTTCCTCAGGCAGCTTTTTATAAAAACCTGAAGGCTCGTAGTGATAGATTTTGTCACTTTCCAAGTGCAGCAAGCATAAAGTAGAAACGATATTACGTTGGATTTGAAAATTCTCGTTTTTATGTGAACGCGGGTGTTGTTATTGCGCCACACAGAAGACAGCATACCAAAGGCGGTTCTAGCTTTACCCATGCGAGATTTGACATCTTCATCCATACCACTAAAATCTGCTGATGATAGGACTCAAGCTTTACCTGCTACTCCCCATTAAATCATTTTGCTTTAAATGTAAACCAATTGATCTAATATAGCTGATACTTATTGAAAAAGAGGTCATCTAAAGTCATCAGTATCATCCAAGAACAATGCGTCAAAGTATCCAAACCTAGTGGCTTGCCACTCGGGACAATAACAGAGAAGATGTCTGACAGACTCTTTCTCCTGCTCATTCTTGCAGCTCGTCTGCAATAGTCAATACATTCAATCTTTGAGCATGTCGACCTAAATGGACTGCCTGTAAATCAAAGAGACGATTTTCCTTGACCGATGAAGTAGCGTCTTTGAGTGCCCGACGTCCCATTCTGGCCAAATTCGATTTATAGCGGTACATCTCAGACTATCAATCCATCTCAAGTTGGGTGAAGTTACAATATTATACCACGTAGTTTGTAGGTTAAGAGGTATACCTACAAACTCTAAATCAAGAGGCAGGCGAGTGGTAGTGTCCTCTCCCGCTACTTTGTCGGGCTTACAATTCCCAAATATGATATGGATAACTTCTATCGAATAAAAGCAGGTAACTCGGCATGGTAATTTGAGTTTGGAAAGAAAAAAGTTAGCGATGGCGAGTATCGTAAGCGATGAAATAATGAACTGTATGAGCTTTACGACGATATATGTACATATGTAAACATAGCGCAGCGAATAAAGATCCAGAGGCTTCGTTGGCTGGGTCATGTCGTCCGAATGGAAACAAACGCTCCGGCTCTGAAAGAATTCGATGCGGTACCAGTTGGTGGTAGCAGAGGAAGAGGAAGGCGTGCAAAATCTCCTATTTCGTTTCCCATACATCGGGCCTTTTTCGAAGAACTCAATCGCTGTAAAACCCAAGGTCATATGCCTTATTTTCCATCTGAACTCTTTTTAATTGACAATACCTTTAAATTTTTAAATTACCAACTCACTTAACTTTTTTGGCAGAATGTATACCAACAATCTTTTTCTTCTTCTTTTCAGTATTTTATTATAAGTTTGCAGAGGTTTTTCTGCAGACAATTTACAAATAAACATAAAACATTATGAACATTACAAAATGCTTTTATTACTGTACTTCCATTGATGTTGATGACCGACCTGGCCCCTGCGTCTTCCGGATGGTATAAAATCTCTCGCTGGTCTTATAATCCTATTGTTTCTAGAACTTGTCACATTTTCGTTCCAAGTATGGTGAAAGATTTTTACAGGTGTGGCCAATATCGAACAGTTAATCAGCTTTCAACGAATTTGACAGAATCAGCTGATAGACTGACGAAACAAGGCATAAGTTTACAAAAAAACTGAGATTGTGCTGGTGATATACGAAAAAAATCAATACAACTCTTGCATATGATACTTCGTTGCCGTTTGAACACGTGTAAAACCAGCGGGTAGAAATCGACTTCCGAAGGCCCTGTCACGTGTCATCCGAAGGTACTCGCACAATTTTGTTTTTCACCATAGCTGATGACCAAGCCAAGTAAATCTATCACCTTTGGTTCCAAGCTCAATGGTCGGTTCTGGTGAACTTTACTTAACTTTGTCGTTTATTCCAGCTTCGGTTCGGATTATGTATGTACATCGTTTCTAATGCACTCTAAGCGCGTTTTTCCAACGATTGATCGGAGTACTTGCATTTCAGTTGTACGCAGCAGTTATTTTGTTCTTATATTTTCTGCTCGCACCTCAGCTCCATAGATCATTATAAGTCTGATTTTAGCTTTATATATAAGCAATTTTCTTTCATTTCTCATGCAATTATTCCGCCATATTACATGTTTGAGACATCCCGCAACGCGCGCACCTTTCTCGAAACTCTTTAATAACCAACAATCACGAATCTATACAACAGATATGGGAACGATCGGAATTGTATTTCGATCTTTAGGAGTGGAAGACTTAGTTTAAAAAACTTTGAGGCAGTGTCCGACAGAGGAATGTGAATAGGTACTAAGTAAGTAGTTACCAATCTGATTATTGATTGCTGCTGTCCGAATAAATTTCCGAGCTTAATATTGGAGCAATTTCTTCCAATCAATTTCAGACGTGGATAAAAAATTGATGGTCAAGAAAAAGGTATATTAAAGCAATGCTTCGGTTTATATTTAAGAGGTACGCATATAACACTTGTGATCATATGTCCAAACGGGCCCACTGTATCCACTTAAATAACTCATTTGCTACCTATGCACCTGGCTACTGCCGCAATGATAATAATGCTGGCTGCTTGTGTTTCTAGGCTGTACGGCAGGCAGCTCGAATCGTGGACGGAAATGTTGTACTGTTGTAAAACTTCCGCACTGTTCTTGCAACCATTTTCCAAATGATAATGGATAATGGAAATTTTGTGCACTTATGCATGCACTCCATCCATCTCTCTACGTCGCATTTTGGTACAAGTACAAGTGCAGGCATGCATGCGTGTGTATTTGTGTGTGGGCATGCGTCCTGCCAGTTTCATATTATAAACACAAATTAATTTCATTTCAGTGTAAATGGAATATACCAGCGAAAATGTGTAGTACGATAGACGAACGCATCATTGGGGCCATGAGTGGCATGAGGGGCCTTGTCGCTTACAGCGAGGATGCTGGTGCTCTGGCATTTGCATAAAATATTTGCACAATGCGAGCGGTGGTGGTGGTGGTGCTGTCAGTTGGTCTGTTCGCTCCTTTGCTCGTACAACAAAGTGCGGGCGAATGCAGTTTCGGTCGAACTGCCGAGAATGGCTGAGCCGATTTGTGAGGGAATGAGACAACCGAGGCATAGGCATGCTGGGGCACAGTTGCATTTGGCGTTGCTCCAATAAACCAAACTTAAACATGAAGTTTTAGATTAAATTAATGATTCAGCATATGCAACCACAACGCAGTTACCCGGGCGTTGTTGTGGTGAGGCAGTGGACTTCAAAGGCTACTATGGAGTAGACCGAAATTACTTTTCTGTATATTTCAAAGTATTTAATAGCTAATATTTTAAAATTATTATGTATTAATATATTAACGAAGACCTAATTATTCACAGAAAAAAAAACAATTATAAAAAAAATTTATCAGAAAAATTGTAAATTCAAATGAATTTCGCATTCATGCAAACCAATTTTTCGCCCAAACTTTAATAATTGAATTGCGTGGTTTTGATATTTTAAGAACAATTACAGATAGATCAAGGACAGTCGCTTGACGCCATGTGGGGTTGTGAGGCATAGAGGTTTTTTTACTTTTGTCCATGAATGTATGTATGTAAAAGAAATTAAGTCGGCCTTCTGTTTTTTCTGTCTCAGAAAATTCTTTATACAACGACAATTTTGTGTGTATATAAAATGCGTTTGTGACTGTATGTATGTAAAAAAAATTCTTCGGGGAGAAGTTCGCTTTAAAGAAACTGAAAAGTATGATGATATGAAGGATATCGGTGTGCTGGTTGAAAAAAATATCAGTGTATAGAGAACTTCATAATAGAGAGGTGAAGAAAGCGTGTTCTGAATCCATCTCTAGAAATTCTTAGAATATTAAAAAAAAAACGTTTGGCAACTTGTAACAGTGTAACTTGTTAAATGAGCTGGCAGATTAATCATAGCCGCTTTCAATGCACCAACCACCTAGCGAGTAGTGATCGCAACAAAGAAGTTCACTTGAAACCAACTTTTCAAATGATTTGGCAGCACTGCATTGTTTGTTTATATTTTGGCAGTTCGCAAAGAAAACAATTTTAAAGCAATTTGTTCTGAAATATAAAACGCGACGACGGGGGAACAATACAGGTGGAAAAAGGAAAAAGGGACCTTGATTAGGGGATTTTAGGATGGCGACCAATAGTGGCTAATTACGTTCGTATTAACACCTTCAAACTACTGATGAATTTCACCAGGTGTGTGATATTTAAACCTGCAATATCCATAGGTGTAGCAAAAAAGTGAGAGCCCAGATGTCTAAATGTTTGCCCAAAGAGAGTAGGGTAGGTGGGAAAAAAGTGCTAGAACGATTTCACGCCCAACTCCAACTAACTTCTGCATAAGAATCTTGCGACTTTGCACGTTTACGCACTAGCTCAGTACTCGCTGAATTGATGCAAGTCCTATCTTTCCAGAACCAAATCACAGGTTCTGAAAGGAACCTCAACCCTTTCGTTTTAAGGAGACCCGTCTCCAGGGTACACTATCTAGACAGCTCATCAGCCCAGCAGTTTCCCTCTATGCTGCTGTGACCGAGAGCCCAAATGAGCTTAATTTCGAAGTATTTGGATACAATCGAGAGATAAGTCAGGCATTCCCCGAATAATTTCGAAAGCACAAATAACGAGCCCAAGACCCTAATTGCCACTTGGCTGTCGAAATAGATATTTACGTCCTTTACTGTAAGTACCCAATCAATCCACTGCTTCCTTCTTTGTGGCTACTTCCGCTTGGAAAACACAGCAGTGGCCCGAAAGCCTAAATTTCAGCTTCATGAAAAGATCCTCTTCCGCCCAATTCGTAAACATATTTGCCGTGCCCTGTCTCCGAGTGTTGCACACCGCCCACCCCTCCCTTGAGAGAATATGAATGGAAAAAGTACTGCTCGAAACCAGCGTGTACAATTATCCCGCACCATGGGGATGAACTCAATTTTTTTAAGAATACAAGAGTGTTCGCAACTTAAGTTTAGCTTATGGCCCGAGCACGTCAATCTGATAGCGGTTCGTGTAACGGCAGTTTTCCCTACAATGCCTATGGGTACCACATTCAGCGTAGCGTTAAGCGCTAGAGAAGGGCCAATGAGGGCACACCTTTGCACCCTCTCCAGCTTCTTAACTGATGTCGTCCTTTCCAGTAAAGTCCTCTAGATAAAGACACCATACAACAAAATTGCCTTCATAACACAATTGGCTTTATAACAAAATGTAACTTTAAGCGAAAGGCCCCCCATCTTTTGTCGATAGCGACCGTACAGCCACACAAGGCGACAGTTGCTTTCTTAATTGTCTCCTCAATGTTGGGCTTCCACGTTAGCCAAGGAAAGGTCCCAAATATTTAACCCTGTGAGAGAGCACCGACGGAGCGCCCGCTGTCGTGGGGAGAACGATTATAGGTATTTTATATTTCCACGTAAATAAGACGAGCTCCGTCTTCAGAGGATTTATCGAGAGACCGCAATTTGCGGTCCACTATATTTGAATAGTCCTGCATCAGTTCCATCGAAGTATATAAAAACTTCCCTCTGACAATAAGTTTCACGTCATCCGCGCAAGCAAACACATAGTAGCCTCTCCCCTCCAGATTTTTACTATTATTTTACGAATATTAAATATATAAACTGGTAAAAAAATCACTGCACACTAGGCAAGGATAATAGGTTACTAGGTTTGGCCATCCGAAACCAAATTGAGAATAACTTCAACTGTCACGTCATCGGGGATTCAGCAACATAATTCTGCCCGCACGTATTCACACACTCGTCCAATAAGTCGTTGTTCAGGCGGCAAGGAAGTAATATGAGCGAAAACTGTGTTGATTTTTTATTTCATATATCATACCAATACACTTTCAGTTTTTTTCGTAAACAAACAGCTGTCATGGTCTAGGTTATGTCAGCCAATCAGCTGATTCTTTCAAATTCGCTGAAAGCCGGTTAGCGGTCTGATATTGGCCACAGCTTCCCAATTTTTTTCACCATGCACACGAGAACCATAATCACAACAGGGCCAAATGAACTATAAAAACCATCCAAACTGGTATGTCTTGTTTCCTCTCTTTATCAATTATTATTTATAAGGAAGATCTCAAATTGCTTCGAATGCCAAACGAGGAAAGTATGGAATTTCTAAAGTTTCTCCCTTATAGAAAAACTACTTTGTCAGCTGTAGATATGATACTTCCAGCAGCTTAAAAATATCTTGATGTCTGAGGCAAGTTTCAGAAAAATCTTTGTTGTCCTCTATGTTGTTGTTTATATCACATTCCATTAGGCCAACTTTCGTAACATAACTTTCTTATAAATACTCAATCGAGCTGTATAGAATGAATAGGTATGAGCCCCCTCCAGTGGTACCACATAGCGAAAACTGGCCAAAAAGTTCAACTTCCTATATTTTGGAAAGCGACTGCCTCCACAACTGATCCTACCTCTGTCATTGATCATCCCCAGAACTTGCTTTAAAAGCAAGTACTAAAAGAAATAATTACAAAAAAGTTGAGAGCATAAATTGCCCAATGTGTATTTAAGAGTTTAAGATACTCATTAGTCTCATGTCTGCGTAATGATTCATCTGTTATAAATGTTGTGTATCTTATAGATAAGAAAATGCGCAAACGAGCTTTTAGAGCAACAGCCATAAAACATGTGCAGAGATAACAATTAATAAGAAGTTATGATTCTGAAAATAACTGCAATGCACATTTTCAACGCACCTAAATAAAGATGGCCTGGGTATGTTTGCCAGCGAGGAGGGCTTTAACTTATTCAGAATTTCAAAAATATTTACACCGGTTCAGGAAATCCGAGAGCGGAATGCTAGATAAGATATTATCTTAAACAAAAAGGCGTTGTATTGAAGAGATACTGACGAAAGATCTCTTGAGATAATATAGTAAAACTAATCGTTTATCTTATCAAGAAAGCATTGCTGATATAAAAGAACAATTTTTTGTTTTTTTTTTTTTTTGTAGTGGGAGGGAAACATTTTCTATTCCTTCCGAATGCCAAAAAAGTATTATTTATCAAACAGAACGAATAATATAAATATACATATAAGTAACATTTATATATCACATAGAGGGAATAAATTATGTTCTGAAGGTTGATCTTTGATAACAAGGTCTGCTGAGGTTGACGGCTCACTTAATTTCTTAAACGATTTATCACATTTTTTGAGGACAGAAACAGGAAAGCACAATAAAGACACAACACATCAAATCTCCTGATATATATCTTATAATATTTATAAAGTTGGAATTTTAGTGAGTTGTTGTGAGTACGTCTGGGGAGGTTTACGAGTTTGTTTGGACCCGGCCTGTATTGCTGTGATCGAACGCAAAATTATATTTATAGGATGGTTCAGTTTATACTTGGAATATATCTTATTTTATACACATAATAATAATAATAATATATTTATACATAATTGGCGCTTACATTGTTTGGGTTTTTGGACGAGTGCCTCCTCCTTTTTGTGGTGTGCGTGTTGATGTTGTTCCACAAATGGAGCTTTGATCCTCCTCGAACGGAATATTTTATATTGTATAAAATGCTTTTTCCTAGTAAAATACAGTCAGAGGTTTGCTATTGCCTACCCAGCGAGGACCGATGTTACCCTGCGTATCGACATGCGGATGCGGATCGCATGCAATTCATCTCAAAGAATATAATGTAAATGGAGACCACGTGCGAAAAATCGAAATTCTTATAACAAGAGATTTATCGCAATCAATCAAGCAATCAACTATCACTTCGATGTTCTGACAACTAAATTTTCATTTACATGAAATGTTTGTAGTGGCAAAATTATAAAATCAAACGAAAATTGAAAAAAGATGAAAATTGTTTCTTATAATCCCATTTGCCTATTTAGCATTTTTAGGGTATTTGGGGTCCTAGCATGTAATTTACATAATTATGTCAGGAGTGAATAATTTTTAAACAAAACCTAAAGACGACATAATCTTTGACATTTGACAAGTAGACAAATGTATAATACAATTTTAAAGAGATAGAAAACCGCGTAAAAATTATTGAAACTTATTATGAAAATGCTCCATATTTAACAATAACATATCGGAAAATTCGTAATTTTTTTGCTAAAAATAATCGTCCGAATGAGTCGACAATTCAAAGGTTGGTGAAAAAATTTCAAAAAACTGGTTTTGTCGAGTTTGGCAGACCAAAAATTGTACGTTCTGCTAAACAACCTTCAACATCGATATATCGACATCATCGATTCTCAACAATTGGACATTCATGAATCGAATGTTTGGCGGATTTTACGTGTAGTCTTCCTCTTGGTGGAAATTTAAATTATGTCATTGTTCGCATATATTTTAATTTTTAAGAACCGTAGTAGTGGATTTTACATGTTTTATTTTAAAACAACATCTATGGGCGCTTTTTGGAGGATATTTTATAAGCTAAATAGTTATAATACACCAGAAAGCAATAACTTTAGCCCGAAAAAAATTTAGAATAATGTTTGAAACCCTGAGATTTGTCTGTCAGATAGTTTTCCATTAGCTCCACTCAAATTCACAAACCCCAATGCAGTATGAAGTTCTTCAGCTTAGAGCACAGTAGTTCATGCCTAACACAGACCAAATGTTTAGAGAAGTCCATTTTAATTAAATTTTAATTACATCTTGTCAGAATATATACTCGTAAGTTGCCAAGAATATTAATCATTGCATTGGAATGGAGATAATGAACTAAATATTACAAAGAAAAAAGTCACAAGGTGTTAAATGACAAGATCTCCGTGGCCAATTGCGATCACCTCTTCGAGACATAGCACGGTCCGGAAACTCTTCCCGCAAAAGATCAGCGGTTTCGTTGCTTGTGTGGCACGTGTCGCTGTCTTGTTGAAAATAAACGTTGTCCAGATCAATACCATCCAATTCCGGACAAAAAAATCGTTAATTATCTCTCGATAGCGCAATTCATTCACCTATAACATCTGTTATTGGAAAACCCTTTATATATAATACATATATTAACATGCGAGTCTGGTGGTAAAACACCATTACATTTTTTAGTTATTTCAACGATCAAGATGTCAAGAAGCTTGCAAAACAAAATATGCTTTAAATTTTTCTTAGCAATTGGAGTAATTATCAGCATCATTACAACAACTCCAACCCTTGGGGCAACAAACCGCCATATTCGCTACTATCAACGTGTCAGAAAATCAAGAATTTTGTTCGCCTTAGAATTGGCCATAAGTTACCCAACCACTCCCATCTTCTAAGTGGTAAAGATAAGCCAGTCTACCTACTTTGTATTCCTATCCCTTTACAACATCACATCTTTTGTATTCAGGCACCGGATTAATTCAAATCAGAACCATCATGTTTCAAAACCACAAACCTTCGGATTTTCTGCACAAAACAGATGACAGTTGCTTAGATATGATTTGGAAATTCATCCTAGACAGTAAAATACTAATTACATAATAAGTATTTCTCTTCTAAGTTTTCCTTCTTAATTCATGATCTTATTATCTGTTATCTCTTATTGCCTTCTAAATTTAGATAAACACTTTACATACTGTATAGACAAGTAGTAAAATGTAAACCCTAAGATCAAAGTTGCCAGTGTTTTAGCTATTAAGTACAACAATTATTTTACTTGTAAGCAAATGAAAAAAATAGACGGCTAATTGTAAACGACGGCCGCCGTAGCCGAATGGTTGGTGCGTGACTACCATTCGGAATTCACAGAGAGAACGTAGGTTCGAATCTCGGTGAAACACCAAATTTGAGAAAACCATTTTTCTAATAGCGGTCGCCCCTCGGCAGGCAATAGCAAAGCTCTGAGTGTATTTCTGCCATGAAAAAGCTCCTCATAAAAATATCTATACAGGGTGGGCCATATAGCGTTTGCTTTTTGAACCATCTATTTGTTTGAGAATGGTAACACAAATGACATGTCAAATGTGTTCATCATTTACTTAAAGGTTTGACATTTACGAAATGGGACGCTAAACGCTTGAACAAAATTTTTCATTATTCAATATTTCCAAAGTGGTGAGTCTTCTTCTTCTTTTCTGATTTTCACATCGGTGGCTACGTCAATAAGCAAAATTGTCGGATTAGGGGCTCAGAAAATCCACACGTTACTGTAGAGAAGCAAATGCATCCACAACGAGTCAACGTTTGGTGCGGTTTTTGGTCTGGCGGCATCATCGGGCCATTTTTTTTCGAAAATGGGCGAGGAGCCGCGGTTACAGTAAATGGCGAGCGTTACCGTGACATGCTCAACGAGTTGTTTCCAAAAATTGAAGAGGATGACATGGACGACGGTGCAACAGGACGGTGCAACTTGTCAGACTGCCAAAGTTACACTCGAACTTTTGGCTACCGTTTTTGAAAACCGAATAATCAGCCTAAATTCCGATACCAATTGGCCGCCTCGGAGCTGTGATTTAAGCCCGTTGGACTATTTTTTGTGGGGAGCCGTTAAGGACAAATGTTATGCGAACCATCCAGAGACGATTGATGGTTTAAAACACGAAATCGAAGTTGCCATTCATGAAATTGGAGCCCAAACAATCGAAAATGTGCTATAAAATTGGGTTGATCGAATGGCCTACTGTAAAGCCAGTCGTGGCAGTCATTTGAACGATATTATTTTTCATTCATAAATGACAATGTTCAATCTTCAAAATGAAAAAAAAAAGTTTGAAAAAATATTGATTACTTTTCTTTTTATAGCCGATTCAAAAAGCAAATTTTACATGGCCCACCCTTTATAATTGGCGCATACCTACACCCTTTTTGGGTGTTTGGCCGAGCTCCTCCTCCTATTTGCGGTGTGCGTCTTGACGTCGTTCCACAAATGGATCGACCTACAGTTTCAAGTAGTAGGTTTGCTATTGCCTGCCGAGAGGCGACTGTTATTAGAAAACACTTTTTCTTCATTTAGATATTTCACGGAGATTTGAAACGAAACATAGTTTTGAGAAAAACGCATTCAAAGTTTTTTTATCGATTCCGGATGACCGTGCGCCCTTTGTTAATTGTTGAATAACTCGAAAAGTATTTGTCGGATTCAATTCAAATTTTCACACAATACAGTAGATTCTGTTTTTATGCGGTTTTGAAATAGTACGGCTTTTTTTAAATTAAAAAATGCATGTCGACCTATCGGGAATTGTACATATATATAAACAAGATTCTAAACCAGCTTAGCAAAACCTCATCACAGATTACATCAGAAATGCTAACCCTACAAGTATGGAACCGCCGGCATAACCATCCAGATCACACGTGTACATTTCCTGACGGAAGTGATTTTACGCCAAATCCTAAACGAATGCGCAACATGCGGGTATTGTCTGATTCGATTCTGACGTTTCATATCTAGTACATGGATAAATCTCGTTACTGGACGAAGGAAAAAAAAATAAAATTTAATTTGAATTTTTGACAGACTTTGAACAAAAAAACACATTTTTTGGTCAAATTTTCGTCATGTGCTGGCTCGAAAAAATTAGTTGTAATAAAAATAAAAAAAATCCTTCGTTCAATAACTTGATAATGTTATTCCAAAGATGTGTGCAAAATTTGAACAAAATCGCTTCATAACTTTTCGAGAAATCGTGTCCACCGACTTAAAAAATCGAGTTTTGAGATAAACGCGTATACCTGCGAAACGCTGCACTGACATGGCCTGATGGGCGGAACTTCTGAAGGGTCTATCTCGTAGAATTTTACTCGGATCAATTTGAAATTTTAGGAGAATATTTTAAACATATTATACTATTTAATAAGACAAAAAAAAAATCGATTTTTTGAAATTTTCAAACCCACCTAACCCCTTAAATAAAGTTATAATTTTCAAAAATACAATTTTTTGTTTATGCGATTTTATTTAATTATTTCAGATTTATGCGGTTCTTAGCACTTTTGAAACGTATCTATAGTTTTACTATAGAATTGGTAGCTTTTTTATGCTGTTTCTTGCGGAACGTATATAACGCATAAAAACAGAATCTACTGTATTTTAAAGATATTATACTTTAATAAAATGCAAGAAACAGAATCCAATTTTTTGAAAATTCTGACTACCCCTAACCCCTTATCCCTCATTTCGTGGAGCTCCGAAAAATCGATCAGAATCTTTCCGTGAACATAACCTTTGTTTGACTTCTTCTTTAAAGGTTTTAGGCTTATTGATGCGCTGTTAGCGGCTTATTTCGCTTCCATTTTGACTGGAACCACCTGATTGATCTCATAAGTGAAAAATTACAGCACTTTTTTAGGTTATTTATTTAAAGTTTATAAACAAAAACGATCCCAAAGCGGATGAATAATGTTATAATATTTGAATGCCTTCCTGTAATTATGATCACATGATTTCAAGATTTTTCATTTCAACTGAAAGTCAAATTCATTGCCGTGTCTTTGTCCGTGGATATCCAACCAATGAAAGTACTTGTAACCATCGATGATGACTATTTAGCACATAATTAACCCAAAAATGTAACTTCGTCTTGTTAATTTCAATCAGGTAAAATTTGGAAAATAAATGAGAGAAAAAACGAAAAGAAATGAAAAGACGCGCATCTCATTATCACTGGAACGTGAATATATACTTATAGTATCTTAGCAATGTGGTGTATGATAGTAATTGGTATAATGTACGGGTTGTTGTCACAGCTTCAGGCTGTTCTGTTGATTCCGTTGCTGCACCTTATTGTTGTTGCTCATGGTGCTGTTAATATACGAGTATTTGGCTGGCCATTACTCGGACACATTGTTACCGTGTTGTTGGCAACTTAAAGTGAATTTGTTGTGCTCACATCGTTAAAATAACCGTCAAAAAGTTGTGCAAACATCAGTACGTGTGTTCAAGTTGAATTAAAAAAGGAAACAGAAACCTAAGAAAAAAACGAAGAAATGGTAAAAACAAAAAACATAAAAAAATAAGCGATCTCGAAATATATGCAAATGTATGTGTGCATGTATGCATGCATATTTAGGCGCGAAAAGCAAAAACGTGTGGCTTAAAAAAGAAATGATCACCAAGCAAAGAGACTATTTAGGGGTTCACCATGATCAGGGTAGGCACCACATATGTATGTATACATTTATGTGTGTCTGAGTTTGAAGTTTTATTTTTGGTTAACAAAAATTTCGACGCAATCGATTTTTATTTGTTGAAAAAAATTTAACACCAATCCCAAGCGGCGAGATCGCCAAAACGAGATAAGGCGAGGCGCGCTGAGTGGAGCTGAAAAGAAACAAAGAAATCGTGATCATGGCGCTGCCGCTCGCTGCGTCATAGCAAGCTGTCGCCGCGATCATTAACGGCCACGATCAACTACGCCATCATGACGAGGCTGGCCCGCCATGGCGAAACAAAATTCACATTTAATAAAGAAGAAAATGGAGTTTACTTTGAAATAAAAATGAAATAAAATAAAAATTCTACTATGACAGACTAGAAAGTAGGTAATAATTTTTACTCGTTGCTTTGAATTAGAAAGAAAAACTCGAGACGCTTAAAATAGACTGATTGATATGAAAAGTGATATGCAATACAATATACTCAATCCCTATCACCTAACTTCGATTTCGTATTGGCAGTTATATACACATTATGTCTCAAAATTATTTTCACATCGAATCAATTAAAAAAGGTATTTACGATAATGCAACAATTATATACATATATATATAATTGGCGCCTGCACCCTTTTTGAGTGTCTGGCCGAGTTCCTCCTCTTATTTGTGGTGTGCGTCTTGATGTTGTTCCACAAATAGAGGGACCTACAGTTTCAAGTCGACTCCGAACGGCAAATATTTTTATGAGGAGCTTTTTCAGGGCAGAAATACACTCGGAGGTTTGCCATTGCCTGCCGAGGGGCGACTGCTATTAGAAAAACTTTTTCTTAATTTTGGTGTTTCACTGAGATTCGAACCTACGTTCTCTCTGTGAATTCCGAATGGTTGTCACGCACCAACCCCACCCACGCGGCCACCAATGCAACAATTGGTTTATTATAATTATCATAAAGGTAAATCAATAAAACTAATGGCTGAAATGTTTCCTATTGATGTAAGGACAGTATCCAACATAAAGGGTTTCCCAATAACAGGTGTTATTTAGATTAGATTAGAGATGATTAACGATTTTTACGGCCGGAATTGGATGGCACTATTCTGGACAACGTTTATTTTTAACAAGACGGCGCTACGTGCCACACAAGCAACGAAACCATTGATCTTTTCGGGAAAGTTTCCGGACCGTGTTATCTCTCGAAGAGGTGATCACAATTGGCCACCGAGATCTTGTGATGTAACACCTTGTGACTTTTTTCTTTTGAGCGACGGGAAGGAGAAGGTCTACACCAACAGCCCACGGTCGATTCAAGACCTCAAAGATGGAATTCGTGAGGCTATCGAGGGCATAGAGGAGCCACTTTGCAATTCGGTTATGGAAAATTTCATGAAAATTGTATTGTCCTGTAAGCGTGGTCATTTGCCTGAAGTTATTTTCCACTATTAACGGCATACCTTCCTCATTATAATGAAATAAACATCCAATCATTTATATTAAAAAATAGCATTTTTCTTTGAATATCAAAATACCCTATATAAATTGCGAAGAAAACGAAAATCGATTATAGTTAAAATACTCCATTGGCAGACCAAAAGCACTCACACCAAGGATGGTAAGGTCAATAATGAAACAAATTGAGGAAAATCCGCCGTGTAGCCTTAGAATGTTAGACGCAGATTTTTAAGAACGCCACGGTGTGAAAGTAGATCACTAAACAGTCCGAAGAGTTCACTTAAAAGTCAAATTTCCATCAAGAAGTGCAAGAAAAAAGTCATTACTAACCGCCCAAAAAAAAACAATATCATTCCCACAGCGTAATTTAAGAAACTAGGTGTAATGGTAAGAGGTAACATTTGTAGCAAAAGAATTGACAAAATTAAAATATTGGAAACAACATGTTAGAAGAAATATATTAAGACATTTTACGGAACAATTTATTAGGTTGGGGAATAAGTCCGTAAATGTTTTTACCGAAGACTTTCATTTAAACAAAAAATATTAAGTACCTCAATAAGTTAATGATTTATATATTCGCCGTTGCTGTTAACAAACTCTTCCCACCTCTCGACCAATTTGTTGATGCAATTCCGCCAAAAATCGCCTGGTCTGGTGTCAGAGAAGTTATTGAGCCAGTTTTTAAAGACCTCTTTGTAATCGAAAGTAATGCCCTTCATATGGTAATCGGTCAGTGTACGGTCCGGAGAATACTGCGGATGCTGAAGGACATCACATTCGAGCTCTTGGAGTGCGGCTTTGATGGCTTGTGCAATATGCGGCCTTGCGTTGTCGTGAAAGAGTATGGTTTGACCATTTCGACCGGGTCATTTCAATCGGATAGCCTCATTCACGCGGTGTAGCTGGGCAATGGAAAGCTTCTTGTTGACCGTGGCATTCTTTTCGAGCGTTTCTCAGCATTTTCTTGCGCCATACCCTTCCAGTCCCACCAAACAGATATA
This sequence comes from Anastrepha obliqua, assembly GCF_027943255.1. NCBI lineage: Eukaryota > Metazoa > Arthropoda > Insecta > Diptera > Tephritidae > Anastrepha > Anastrepha obliqua. Next base: position 122,639,408 of record NC_072892.1, read on the forward strand.
ATGATCTCCTTTGGATGAAGATCCGGCTTGTTCCTCGGTTTTTGCGTTTCTGCTGGAGCCACCCGCTCCTTCTTATACTTCATATTGATGTATAGGCACCATTTCTTATCTTCTGTGGCGACTCGGTACAAAAACAACTGTTTGTGACTGTGTGTTGCTCGATGGTAGGCGGGATGCTGAGAAGCAATTTCAAGGTGGATTTCTTTGTTTTTTTCGTTGAGCTCGTGAAGCACCCAAGCTCCCAATTTTTCGATAAGTCCCATTGAATGAAAGTGATTGAGAATCGTGTTACGTTTGCAGCTCATTTTTTCCGCCAATTCTCGACTGGTTTGGTAACCTTTTCCTTCAAAAGTGATTTGAGACGTTCTTCATCGAATTCAGGAGGCATTCTGCTGTGGAACGGATCATCGACGTCAAAGTCGCCTTTTTTAAAGGTTGCAAACCATTTCCGTACTGTAGACTCGCCTAAGGCACCTTCTCCAAATATATACATACCTACATATATATAATCGGCGCGTACACCCTTTTTGGGTGTTTGGCCGAGCTCCTCGTCCTATTTGTGGTGTGCGCCTTGATGTTGTTCCACAAATGGAGGGACCTACAGTTTCAAGCCAACTTCGAACCGCACATACTTTTATGAGAAGCTTTTTCATGGCACAAATACACTCAGAGGTTTGCCATTGCCTGCCGAGGGGCGACCGCTATTAGAAAAATGTTTTTCTTAATTTTGATGTTTCACCGAGATTCGAACCTACGTTCTCTCTGTAAATTCCGAATGGTAATCACGCACCAACCCATTCGGCTACGGTGGCCGCCATACACCTTCTCCATACACGTCGCAAATGTCCCGTTCTGCTTCGGCAGCTTTTTGACCTCGACGAAAAGCAAAGAAGTGCAGTTGTCGAAAATGTTGGTTTTTGACTTCCTGGGTATTCCATTTCTAAACCTCAAAAGTAATAAAAAGTTAAAAAACTCAAAAAGACAAATAACACAGTTGTGTAGAGCAGAAAAAGTTCTATCGAATGAATACTTACCCTTTGCCGAGCAGCAAACAAGTTGTTGTAAAGTAAAAAAGAAAATATGAAAACGCTATGAACTTATTCCCCAGCCCAATAATTTGGAACGAATTGTACACAAATTTAGACTCACTAATCCGGAAATCCAAATAAATTGTGGTTCAAATTGACAAGTCTTACATTTGTGTCGTTTTGCCTGATTTTTGTTTGGGTCCATTTTTTGGTTTCCAGTTTTATATTATTCTTGTTAAAGCCGGAAAATGGGGTTGGTCCAATAAATAGCCCTTCTGCCTCTTTTTTGGCATAAAAGTCTGCCTTCTCGTTTTCTTCGTGTCCCTCATGTCCTGGTACCCAAATCAGTGAGACCTGATTATGAGTAGCCAGTTTGTTGAGTGCATTGTTACACTCTATTAGGATTTTTGACTTGAATGTGAAGCTATTCAATGCTTTGGAAACCGATTGGAAGTCCGAAAGTATTTTAATTTTTACTTTCTCGAACCCTCTTTTCGATATGATTTCCACTGTTTCCATTATGACGCAGAGCTCCCCATAGGAAATTGTGGTATCTGTACTTAGTGTTAGGGATTTGTTTGCATTTTGGACCCATCTCTGTACCATTTCTGTGAGTCATCATTTAGCCATGTTGGGTTAGTGTTCCATTCTTCCCTAGACGGGAAGATAACCTTGCATATCTTTATTAAATTGAGTACAGGTTCCGCCTGGGTTATGCATAGTGTATGTTGAACGCTGTTCAAGATATTGAGGTGCCCAGTAAGATCCCCTGGCTCAAGTTTTTCTTTCATATGAAAGTGCTTGCAAAGTAGCTTCCTCTTGTATTGCTAAATTTAGCGGTGGTAAATTTAAAAGCGCTTCCATGTCAGCAGTTGAGGTAGTTCTCATGGTCCCTGTTAAGCTTAGGCACGCCAGCCTTTGTAGTTTACACAGTTTTGATATAGCAGTAGTTCGATTGGTTTTAACCCACCATAGCTATTTGGGTGTAGATCCAGGAGATCATTTTAGGCTTCAGACCCCAGAATTTACCCAATAGTTGTTTTGTCAAATAAATAATTAATATGCGATGAGCTTTTTTATTGGTATAGGGTGGTAGGGCACTATATTCCGGTAAAAAAAGTTACAACAACCAGTTCCCACATCAATTACAAACCTCAAAAGTTTATCAATAGATTTAACTACTACACAGGGTCGTAACTCAACAGTTTATCAACGTAACATATGACAAAATAAGTATAAAAATCGATGAAAACTCAAAAAATTACTAAATATGGAATCGCATCTGGGGTTTGAGTTGTATTTTTTTAAATTTAAATATGTATGTATATATTTTAAAAGTTGCATTTAAAATTTTTGGTCTCTAGCCCGTCCAGTAGTTGCTTCAAAATCGATTGCAAAGTTGATATCTTGGATAAACAGGAAAGCGAGTAAAATGTGAAAAGATGGCAACAGGTTTTAGAGAAAACTGTTCTGAAGACTAAAAGTTTTAGTTTTTTGGTTTTTGCATTTTTTTTTTTTTTTTCTTGTTGATCACTAAATTATACAATTCAAAAATAATTATAGAAATTTTTTTCTATTAATCAGTCTTTTATAAGACAACGTAGCTGAAATTCGTAATAATGGTTTTACTGTGACCATTGCGTTCCAAACTGTGTGATATGTGTGTGGCATATTTTTTTAACATGCAAAAAGTTTAAAAATAGAATTTATGTGGTTTTTGTTGTGTAATGAACTATACTTTTATGAACAATTAACGAAAAAATGTGTTAACAACAAATTTAATAAATATTATAAAAGAGAACCCTGGAACATTTTGACTGCGTCTATTTATGTATTCGAAGTATTTTTATTTCAAGCTAAAATATTGTGGTACACTTGAATTACCTTTAAACAATAGTTTTAAGCAAATGTGGCGTTTGAAGAAACGTATTTGTTAAAAATGAATGGAAAAAAGTAAATGAATCTGAAAAAATTTTGTAATTGAATGTTTTTGGTAAAGACATCTTCCACAGTTTGCAAATGTTGCCTTTGTGCAATGCTCAAAATATGTCAACTTGAAGTATTAGTGAGGAAACTAGTATGTACTTCAGGTTGCTTAAAGTCCTCTAAATAAACCTCATTGCTGGTGGTCATATCAAAAGGGATTTTGTCCATCGCGAAGTTACAGTCTGAACACTCTGAACAAATTCCTATAAATATTAATTTATTTTCAAACTAGGATTATATTTACTAAGAATCATTATCTTACCTTTGATCATCACGAACTCTTTTGCTTAGCTTGACTTGGTTTTGAAATTTGAATAACACATTTGCAAAAGTTGCATGACTACAGAATCACAAAATAATCGGCAGAGTCGACAGAGTGGAAAGTGTCCGTGAAAGCAAAAATGAAAACTTTTTTTCACTTCACGTTTACACAGAATGAGAATTGACTCTCTGGTCAGCAGATTTCATTTATCTTAATTTTCTGAATCAAGCCAAAGGTCACTAGCATCCCCATACGACTTCGAAAACTATATCAACAACAGTACAAATTTCTAAGCTAAGGGCGTATCGAAAATGCTGCGTTTTATTGATTTCAAATGGCATATAACTTTTATAACACATACACATGCACACATATGTGTGTACATGTTCAACATTTCCTGATATTATATTTGTATGTCGATTAACATTTGTAGAATCCGGACACAGCCTCCAACTTATAAACTCACTAACATAAAATGGCTTCGACAGATGTACTTCAGAAAGCAGACAAACAAGTGCGTTTCTATTAGTAGATTATTGAAGGCATGTGTGTTCGACTTGCGACTGCTACGAGTGCTATAAATTGGATTTGCGTCAGCAAAACCGTCACGACTTTCTATTATTAATACGAGAAAATGTATTAGCACCGTTGGGACCTTCACTTTTTACACTACTTTATTTATTTTTCATATTGTTGTTGTTGTTGTTTTGGTCTTTTTTTTTTAGTTGTTGTGGTTAAAACTGGATATCTAGTAGCTTTGTATGTATCACGACAGCACAAATTCCATAGTGCGCGCATGCGTACTTGCATCATTGCGCATCACAGATAGCCGAAAGTGCGAGCATGCGAATGCTAATGCGCGTGCCTTGTATGCATTTCGCAACAATGCTGATGCGCTAAAGCATTCATGGACAGAACAGATTGGCAAATATTGACAAACGACAAATAAAACACATTGAAAACCACTCACGAGTGTCCGGCACAGCTTCATCAGCATCATCACCATCATCATTAACGACGACTTCATCTCCATGCAATATTGGCTTGGAGTGGTCGCAATGAGCCGCTACCCGCAGTCGTAGTTCTGGCTTCAGTGAACGTAAGCACTAACCATTAATACCGCTAACCACCACTCGACGACACGGCGGGGTCAAGTTGCGATCGCACGTTCACGTCAATTGCTGAGTGCCCTGAACTATACCCCACTCTGCGCCTCCTTCACATTCTCTGCATATTTGAGTTTTTTTTTCGTGCTTGCTCCGCGTTTACCTGTCGTTGGTCTGTGTTTTTCTTTTTCTAATTTATTTTTATTTGCGAGTGCAGCAGCTGCTAATTGAAATAGTGTCGCACGTTATGTACACACCGTCGATCAAATACTCAACAAGTAGACGGCTAAGACAGATCTGCTAGGTGCAGAACTCGATCGACATTAGCCCAGGCATCAGTGAATGCGAAAATTGTATTACATGCTTGTTTTGATTGATTGTTTGTATTCTAACTGCACTTTGTCAATTGTGAAATAAATAGTATTGTATGTTTATATGTGTATATATGTACATATATTAAACCTGGTACTTAAGCAAGCTCAGGTTAGTACCTACCTCAAGAAACTGTTTACAGTCTCAAAGTTGACCCAGTGATGAAAAGTTAGGATAGTCAGCAAAATATTTGGAGCTTAAATGCGTGCATAAAAATACTTATAAAAATATTATACATATGTACATGAATGAATGTATATAAATTTAAATTAGTTTGGGAAAAAAGAAAGAAATTATTTTCTCGGTGCATGGCTGAAGTGATCGATATCTCCTTTACGAGATTATTTATCAATCAAACAATTGAGGGGACCCGGTGGTTTAGAAATTAAAAAAAATCGATTTTTTGTTTTTTCGATATTTCGAAAGTATCTTAAGAACACACTCTAAAAATTTCTTGCAGAAATTCCCAATATTATAGCTTCTACAGCCCATTAACTAGGTAGAGAGCGGTCCGCGCGCTCCAGTACCTCAAACTTTAAGCTCATTTAACTCGAAACGACTTTTTCCGATCTGACGTCAAAAAAAAAACTATTCAACTGAATCTCCTGAAATTTATTATGTTTTTTACAACATCAATGGCTATCGCCCGTACTAGAATCATATTAATATTTTATTATTTCATATTTTTTTGATTAAATTCAAAACCGCACTATTTTGTCAAATTTTTTTCTTTTTTATTCTAGTACGGGACATTGCTACAGTCAAACTGATTAAATTTTTGGGTTTTGTGTTTCAGATAAATAAAAAAGCCAAAATGGACAACACCGTCCAGGTCCAATTTTTCGAGAGAGTCAACTTAAGCGCCATTTGTAAGATTATTAATATTAAAAAAATAGTTTCATCATCTTTGTATGCAAAAGAAGTTAAAAAAAATGCCTAAAAAATTTTAATTTCGTTTTTAATTTTTTTTATTGTAAAAGAACTTCCTGAAAACACCCTACATTTTCGAGCTCTAGATCAGCGGGACCCTTTAAAATTTATTATCGTTGTCAAGGTGACATTTCACGCTAAAAAAATCTTTTCCTGTGTTTTGTTTGTTCCATTCACTTGTGAGTTACAGGGTGTTAACAATGGAAGTCAAAATAAGGGAAATTCGGTACATTTTACAGTTTTTCTTTGATTAAGGCGAAAATGCAAGCCAGGCCGCTGAAATTTTGAATGGTGTTTATAGTGCCGATACTGTAAAAGCAAATTACATGCAATTTAGGTTTCGTCGTATCTATTCAGGCATTTTTGATCTTAAAAAGATGTAGAAAAATTTACCCAAAAATTTTACACAAAAATAATGGATTTCTTTTTTCATCAAACTATTATAAAGGGTGCTAGAATACAAGATTGTGCCTTCCCAATGTCAAAAACACGAAAAGAGGAGAAATAATAAGGGAAAGTAAATGGAAAAAATACATCATGCACACAACGTGCTTATTTTCAGCACTGACGTCACTCAATTATCAAATTCGCCGAAAACAATGTAGCGGCTTCTCTCCTTAGTGGATTTATATTTTAAGAAAGTAATGATATATTTTCATAGTTTGAGTGCAATTACTCTGGGCTTAAACGTATTCAATTTAGGAGCAACCAGCGAAATGGAGAACGAACATAAATGATAACTCCAGCCTTAAGACAATTTGAGAGCAATTGATTTTAGATTCTTAAGTTAGAGCTTTGTTAGTCAAAAGTGATATTGCAAAATGCTCAACCCTGGCCAAGACTTATACAAAATAAGCTAATTTAATTTTGGCATGCTGAGGAATGTATAGAAATTGGGCCAGAACTCACACAAAATAAAGCTGCGTATCTTTGAGTCCAATGTTAAATCAGTGCTGCTCTATGAGTGCAAAACGTGGAAGGGTTTTTACCGTTTTTGAATAGAATTCCTCAAAATATGTCATACAAAATTAATTTTTTGTTCACCTGTAAAATATATGGCAACTTTTCAAAAAAAACTGTAGAATATAAGGAGACAAAGAGGCAAACAAAGTTCGTGCAAAGTCAGAGAGATGGCACGAATCGAGGTACTGGCGCATATCGAGGTTATGTGTAGTTTGTAGTATCTCTTGGAACAAGAGTCGGTGTGTTTGGCATTCGTTTCAATAGAGGAAGTCGAGTGATTTTCCTTTCCCATCACGACACACCAGCTCACGCCTCAACAGTTGTGGTCACAAAACTGGGTTCCAACCTGTTTCAAAGCCCCATATTGTTCATACTTGGCTCCGTGGATCTCTCGGACCAATTTGAAGAAATGGCGGGCGGAAAAAAGAATTCATTCAAAGGAGGAGGTGATTGCAAAAACGATTTTTTTATTTTTCAGGCTTGGAAAAATTATATTACTCCGAAAGGACCAACTAACTTGGACGAAGTGCATACGAAAAACTGAAAAAGTTTAACCCAAACAATTAAGTAAATTTTATTTTTGTATGGACTTTTCAAAGACCATCGCGCAATGACAAATTAATATGGCTGGTGTGCCCGTAGGTGACAATCTCTAAGTTTCTATGTCTTGGCTAATAGATCCCTTACGTATATTATGTATATTGAGAGCTGTGAGAGAATCACGGCCTAAAATATAAAAATATTATACTTAAAGGTTATTAAAACATATTTTTGTTTCTTAAAATATAAAAATGTGGAAGCAATAAAAAATTAAGTTATGAGTTCGTAATTATGAGCCTCGTATTCCAAAATGAGTGTGAAGGCTAAACTTTGATTCAAGAACTAGGCCATTCTCCAGCAATATATTTTATCCAATGTATTTTATCCGCCCATTCACGAAAAGAAATTTCAGTGAAATAGAATTTTTTCTTTCGAGAATGAACTGGATTTCGAATTCACAACGAAGGTAAATACAGTAGTCATTCAATCTCGTCTTTGGAATAATTTGAATATCTTGAGTGATGGAAATTTTTATTTCAACCGTTTCGTACTCCAGTGCTTGTCTTTTTATATACAGCACTTGGCTACTTCACAAGTGTCAAATATGATTGACGTACAACGCCATTTGCAAAAATTATAAATCTTCCGATAGGGTGATTACTTGTACATTAGATTAAGAAGGTTTTGTTAATTTGGATGCTGGATATAGTATTTAGTAGACGCGCTTGGCTTGATGCAATACATCCCTTCTGAATACCCAGAGTAGCAGTTGTCCCAATTTTGATTGAAGTACCTGGAATATATTCAGAAAATTCAAAAAAAAAAAGTGATATTAATGCCTTGAAAGTACTCCCCGTCAACTGCAGCGCACTTATTCCCGCATTTGATCCAGCTGTCGAAACATATCTGGGACTCTATTTTCGGTATAGCCATCAGAATCGACTTCGATTTTTCACGACTTCCTTTCGGCTGCTAAAACGCATACCCGTAGTGGTTCGATGCAACAGCAAAAAATCGTTGGGAGCCATATCAGTTGAATTCGATTGGATGATATTCGTTTCGTTCTTGGTCAAATATTTACGGATAATAATGAAACTATTCTCATGGTGCAAAATCCACGAGTTGTTTTTCCCACAAATTCTCTCTTTTTTGGCGAATCACTTTACGTAAACGTTTCATGTCTCATAGCGCCGAAATAATAGTCCCTATTAACTGTGTGAGATTCTAGCAAAAATTTGTGGTGTACAATTCCGTTGTTTAGCATGAAAACCGTGAGCACCGCTTTATTTTTTGACTGAAAATGACGTGGTTTTTTTTGTCGTTCTTGGTTTATTCGGAGCTCTCAACTCACTCGCTCTGGATTGAGTTTCGTGCTCATAAACCCACGTTTCATCTTTAGTAGTGATGGTTGTTGGGTTTGATGAATGTTGGGTCGGATGCAGCCTTGAAAATCATAATTTTGGCGATATGAATACTGTGCCTTTTTGCAGTTCTTTTGAAACCAATTTTGTAGCAATACGGCACAAACCCAAATCATTAACTCCAAAGTCGCGAGCGGATCAAAGCTAAACTTCAAGTCTTCTGCAAGCTCTTTGATGGTTATTGATTAATATTAATATTAGTGATCCACTTTTCTTTCACTTTGTTGATGTTTTCGTCAGTTTTCCGTAGCCTCAACGGCTTGCCAACACTTTCGTCATTCTTGATGGACTCACGATCTGTTCTGAAGCGTTCATGACACTCGTAAACTAAAAAAACAGTTTTCCAACATTTCTAAGGTTTTCGCACCATTGAAACAACTTTGAACTCAAATTCAAATCAATCATTAAATTGTAAAAAATCGAAAACTCGAACAAAGGTAGATTTACCCAAGACGATGCAACTTTTACAAATGTCAAGCAATGGCGATACAATTTGTGGTGGTATGTTAATCACAGATGTGCCAATCTAACAAAAAACAATGAACTCAAATCAGTTGACTTGAAGGGCCACCTGGTCGGAACTTTTTGATCAAGGCGGCCTTTCACATTATTAATCGAGTTATCGCTTGCCAAACTACTTGGCACACTCAAGGAAGGGGAATTCTTGCATTTCATTCTGTAGATCAAGTAAAGTTTCAGTCGATTTATCTCGTTTCAGTATAAATATGTACTTTTAATTGTTTTTACTAAAAAGTTTAACCCTAAACATTTCCTTCGAAAGAAAACCATTTTAAACATTTCATTCATCGCAGGCCATACGCAGCAAAAGTAAATTTTTTCATATTCAAATCGCCATCAGCAACAGTTGAGCACTAAAAATAAACAACTGTTTGAACTTCGCGTTAAAAATGGAAAGAACAAATTTGCGTATACCTACAAAGGCTACAATAAAAACGAAAATATTTACCCCTAACGCAAATTAGCTAAATAAAAACAGCAATAATATACAAACAACTATAAAATGTCTCGATAACAAAATAAAACCACGAATAAAAGCTAATTTTGCAGATTGATGCAATATGTCTTGTATGTACATATGTATATACGATATGTAGCATGAACCTACGCGCCACTAACCAGAGACATAAGCGAGTGCAACTTAAAGTAAGAAAATACAGCATTCGCCAATGTTGGAAGCGGAAAGTTCCCACCAATATATTTGAGAAACAAGCAAATTACAATTTAGAAAAACACAAAAAGTCTGTGGCACCCCAGGGTAACAGCGCTGAGTGAAGGCGCCAACGAGAAGGGTAATATAAAATGAAATAAATAAAATGTAGCGAAATAAAATCGCCGCTACGGGCAATGCGATAAAAACGAATGAGCCAAATTGAAAAACAACTACAGTGAATACAATTTAATAAAATCCGTGCAATTTAAGCATGAAAATGAAATGAACTACATGCGCTATACAAACACATGGTCGTATACACACACACACACACATACATAAATATATTCACTAGCTTACGAAGGCACGTACGTACTCAATGCCAACTACTCCACGCGTCCACACGCCGTCCAAGTAACACACTTCCAAACACGTACACGCGTCGGAAAAACAATAAAAAGCTCACTCCATATACAGACACAACAATGTTGTGTACACAAAGGATATGCTCGGCGGCGTCGCCATCATCATTGTGCGCCGTCCGTCGTTTGACGCCGCCTCCATGCAGCCGCGCGCTTCGACAACTTCTTCGTTCATATTGCAGAGCACACACCCAACTATATAATTCATGTAATGTGGCGAATAAGTATCTATACCCTGCAGGAATACGCACTTGTTTTGAACTATTTTCTTTCCAGTAACTTCAGAATGTCTGAGTAGGGAGTATTAGATTTTGCGCATAGATTTTAGGCATGTTTCAAAAAATCGAATCTAGTTCAGCCAGCATTCTAATTTTGGTTCGTTTGGCCGAGATGTTGCAATTATCGCATAAATCTTTATATTCAAAATGAACGTACAATGTAAAGCTTTCCAGTTCTTTTTATAGCTTTAAATCGTTGGCCGGTGCTTGTGGTGCTAATCGACAGAGAAACCCCTAATAGATACGAACAAAAAAACGCATTCAATCTCCGTATGTTCTTTAGAAGTTCGGCTGAAATAAAGGTGAATTAATTTATTGCAAAGAGTAGCTAAGAATTGAATGAATTGCAGAGAGAGATAGAGAGAATTACAAGAAGGCCATTTTGTATTTTTGAAACTTTATGATTTGATGATTTATGATTCTCCTAAGTCGTGTAAACCATACCTAGTGTGTAGATCTTCCAGCGAGAGAACGAAGAGCACTATGGATCCTTAAAAGGGCACGACAAACTCCATAGCGGACCACACATGCGTCCATACACATAGCGCAACACAACAAATTAGAGCACACACACTACAAATATGGCAAAAGCGCTGGGAGTCGGAGACGAAAGGACGACGAGACTTATACTTATATTACTCAGATACTATCTGGACATGGGAATTTTCGCAAATATCCAAACAAAATAGGGAAAACGAAAACCGCTGAATGCATCTGCGGATATGCACCTATTGACGATGCAGATTACACATTCTTCAAATGTGAGAGGTGGGCATTAGATCGCAAAGCTGCGGAAGGCAGACTAGGCCCCTTATGAACAGACAACATCATCGAAAAAATGGTAGAAAGCGCAGAAAACTGGCAACTTAATGGCACGTACTTAGAGCGCGTCCTTCGCGCCAAAAAACTTGGTATGGACAGAGATGCTTAACTGACATGCTAACCTTAAACTACCTATCTAATTAAAAGATGTGAATGATCCTGGCGGCGCAGGGAGAGTGGAAAGGTCAATCTTAATCAGAACGCCTATTTGGAAATTCTCTGCCTTCGATGAAATGCTACAGTAGTTTCGGGACAGAGGAAACATCTAGCAGAGAAAGATGTTGGGATTGGTTTGCTAGCACCACTGGACGCTGCAGGTGATGGTAGTGAAGTGCGAAGGCATTTTAAACCCTATCTCACCGCCACAAAAACAAAGTATTGTTGGTTTACAATTAACAACCAATTAATATAAATGAAAAAAAAAACTTTGAATTTTTCAGATCCTCTACTTTACACAAAGTGGAACAAAATTAATCACCCTATCGGAAAATTTGACACTTGTGAACTAGACAGACAAGCAATGAAGCGCGTTATATATATTTACATTTAAGTCTAGGGCGTCTATCTCAGTTCTAAGAGTCGATAGCCAAAAGTCGATGACGCCTGGTTTGTTTTTGATATCCGAGGTAATATAATTGAGGATTCGTTAGCAAGTCAAATATAAGTCAAGTAGGTTGCGAGCCTACCTGCCTTAACTTGGTGATATGTGGAATTCTATTAACAGGTATTTTGCTTATTTTGATCCCCCAGTGGTATTTTATTTCCCACCTACCCTGCATATCAGCCGAGCATCCGCCGATCCGCCGTCTGAAGACGCGTTCGATGGCAGATAAGCAACTCCGCACGGATAATGGCACACATAAAGGTTCAAATAAAGATTTTCACTGCTCAAAATCATTTTTTATTTAGTACAAAAGTTAATAAAAAAAACATTGGATGATTAATTTTGCGCCACCTGAAAATTGATTTTCTAAGCCGTTTTTTTTTTTCAAATGTATCTCCATTTAATATCCAGCCAATGATAGGATGAGAAAACAAAGGCAAGAACAAATGCCATGGGCAAATGCTTCAATTAAGCAATCTACTCTAATTCCACATCGCAGGATCTGCCTTCATGTGGTGACGATTCCTTGTCGATTGGCATGCCATTTGTCACCCTGTTCCACGTTTTGTCAATTAATGTTTACAGAAACACTTTCTCTCGAACAATCGATAAATTTGGATGGAATCAATGTGACGTCATTACTATCGACAATATTATCGATTTATTACAGAATTCGGATACGGGAGGCATCAACAAAACTCAGTTGGGTTGATTTTTAAAAGTTGCATGTAACTACTGCTGTATTCTACACATACAACAATTTACCATTCCTACATTCCTAGAAATTTCTCCATTCTCCTCCCTTGGGCGGAAACTCATCATTAGTCAGCATTTGTCCGTCCAAGAAAGTGTCCACCTGAAAAGAGTGTAACTTCTTTTGATACATAAGATTTGGTATAGAAAAAAATGGCCGTTCAAGGGGGTTGTCCGGCTAATAGAGGTTTGGTTTGAGGTTTTGGTTTTTATATAATATTATATAATAATCCAGTCTGGGCGGCTTATGAATCTTATTAGGTTGTTGACATCTAAACCAAAGAGTTGTTCGAGACTCTCGAACAGTGGTTTGCTCTGGGTCGTAATTTTCTCCTTCCAGAGGAAATGGAAAGACGTTTCCTTTTCTCAGGTTGTTTACAACCAAAAGCCAGTTATCCCCGCCGTGAGTCTGCAGGCATCCCTTCAGACTGCCCCTAACTCCATTCCTCCCGTGATGGAATGAGAGAGGCAAAACTCCTATTGCATATCACTGTTGAACGATTACTGATTATGCTGCCCGAGGTGAGCTGAGAAAAAATGAATTTAATCTGACTACTACAAAACTGATTGCTGCAAAAGCATTCGCCGAAATAGCATTGGATGTAAATTTGCTTTTTTCCTCATTACTTCAGATTTCCCAGCTGGGTATGGATGTTCTTACTTACAAATATGTACATACATATGTATGTACGAGTGAGCCAGCGTTGATGAGCTTGAGGGTGGATAAGCGGACGAACGAATGCAGTTAAAGGCGAATGGACGACCGACCACTTTTGGTATTTCTCGACAACAGTCTGCCTAGCACTTTATGTGCGTATGTATGTATGTATGGCTGAACATGTTTCTTGCAACTACACTCGCACGCATACATACATACATTTGGTATGCAAACAATTATATGCATGTGTGTAGCATTGCTGCTGGTTGTTTACACAACAACAACCTTAATTTGGCAATACCCGCTTTCAATTATCTTATAAATATGAAAATATCCCCACGTTCGAAAAGTGTACGCAAAATAAGTACCAAAAACACCAAACGCTTTGAGGTGTATGTATATGTATGTCTATGTGTATGTGTGTCACAACAGGCAGAAACGCACAGGAAGCAATACAATTTTTATTAAACTACAACAGTAGGGTAGAGGGTAGAAAAGAAAAACAAAAAATGAAAGAAAATGAGCTATAAGCGAATGACGGATGAAAGTATTGTAGTGGAGAAGGAGCGAGAAAGGACAAGCCAACTGCGCTGTGTACACTTCAGATCAATCAAAAATTTCTTTCGAGATAAACCAATGCTAATGCAAGAAGTAGTTATCGGCTTAAGTGCACACTTACTCGAACATCCATCCAATATACATATGTATGTATACACACATACATACATATATACGAATGCATGAAGGTATATGTGCGTATGAATATGCGCGCGTATATTTGTAGTAAGTGATTTAGGTATAGATGAGATGAAGATATGGAAGAAGCCAAATTTTCTCTTCACATTTTGCATCTTTTTTATGATTTTCTGCTAGTCAGGTTTCGTTCGTTAATGAGGTAGAGGTCCTTGTATAGCAAATTCAATCGAACGTGATTTTTTTATTATTATTTATAATTTATAATTTTTTGGAGTAATCCTAAATTGTAACCTCTAGCAGTACAACCTGAGGCATAAACGTCGAAGATCAGTTGAAAAGTGAGTGATTACGTTTACATGGCCTTAAATAAGAAAAAATAATATACCGATGAAATAGACACTGAAATTGATGATGTTACAATATAGGATGCATACATACATATGTCACTACATACACACATACATATAACGAAGTAGTGAGCTACAATGTGTTCTACTGGAATCAGCGGAGCGCCTCGGACCACTCCTACTCCCGTGGGCATTGCAAGGAAAACTGTAGCTGCATGCACCGCAATAAAATTGAGGGTTTCGGGCCATAAGCTAGACTTAAACTACGGACACTCTAGCATTCTTAAAAACTTTGAATTCATCACCATGGTATTGGATCTTTATACACCCTCGCTTGGTCAGTGTTTTAAATATTCGCTTATTGCATTAACTACTTAGTGCACTATGTCTAATTCTGCTTATCTGTTTGTATACTGCAGCTGTCTAGTTCACAAATGAGAAATATGATTGGCGTGGGATGCCATTTGCAAAAATTGTAAATCTTCTGATAGGCTGATTAGCTTTGCGCCACCTTGTATATGTATGTCAGACTGCGAATTCCTTTGCATCTCCAATGCAGTAAAAACTATCCCCAAACATAATGTTGACCATGGTGATTTTATTTTTAATAATTCTTTATAGCGAAATTCATTTATTTCTTAAAATGTTTTGCCATGTCAGTCGACGGAAATCAAAAACTGTTGTCAATCATTTTCAAATGCATTTGGCGTTATCAGTCTCTTGTCAGTTTACGGCATGCAATGAAAACGAGTATTGAAAAAGTGACATCGCCGACAGTTACGAGCGTCCGTAAATATGAAATAATGAAAACCAGTCTTTATGCTTATTGCCAACTTGATACGAAGCACAGTGCCCGGGTAAAACTCACTGAGATTAAGTGTAAGAGACCGACATTAAATTCGAAATACCTACACGGCTGGTGTTAAAAAAAATATTTTTAACGGCGCCATCTTTTTACTGAGTTAGTGCGTTGTAAGTTACATCCCTAGCTGACTACCAGTGAAAGCTGGAAGCGAATTTGTTGCGTCTAAAGTGTCTGTATGTTTGTGTCGTCGGTACAAAATGCGTTTCGAACAAAGAGGTAATATCGAATTTTGTTTTAAAATCGATTAAACGTTTTAATTAATGAAAAAAGTTTAAAAAGACCATCAACATAAATCAGTAATCACCGAAAACTCCATCGAAATTGTTTGTAAACTTATCAAAAGTGAACCGAAATCATCGTTGAAATTCATGAAATCAGAGTTGAATATCTCCAAAACATTGATTTATCGAATTTTAACTGATCATTTGGGCTTACGAAAGGTCTGTGCTCGAGTCATTCCGCACAAGTTAACTGAGGACCAAAAATTGCTCAGAATTCAACATTCGAAAGACCTCATTAAAGAGGCGAGAAAAGACGAGAACTTCCTTTACAACATTGTAAGTGGTGATGAAACGTGGTGTGTCCAACATGAACGTGAAACTAAGCGTCAAAGTGCCGAATGGAAGGCCCCAGACGAGGCACCACATAAAAATCACGTTTGGAGAAGTCAAAAATCAAGTTGATGCTCATTTGTTTTTACGATTGCAAGGGAATTGTCCCCAAGCAGTTCATGCCAACAGACTAAACCCTCAATAAAATTTTCTATCTTGTCGTTTTTAGCATTTCTTACATCGCATTCGTCGAATTCATCCTGAATACCGCGCAGGAGGTAGCGGGCGCCTATTGCATGATAATGCACCATCTCATCGACCCACTCTTGTGACTGATTTTTTGACCAGAAATCGCATTTTAACCATCAATCACTCACCGTATTTGCTTGATATGGCTCCCTGTGACTTCTACCTATTCAGAAAATTGCATTTGGCCTGGAAAGGAAAACATTTTGCGTCCGTAGAGGCCATCCAAAAGGCTTGTACCGACATCCTGAAAGACATTCCGGTCAATGGCCTGAAACATTCTTTCCAAAAGCTTTTAGATCGCGCAAAACAGTGTATCGAGACCAAAGGGAACTATTTTGAATAAATAAATTCAAATTTATCAGAACAAAGTTTCCGTCGTTTCTATTTTAACTCAGTCTTTTTTAATTTGGACTTCATCTTGTAGACTGCATGAAATGGGCTCCAAACGAATGCCGCGTATTCTTACCTCGACTGAACTATTCGTCCAACCGTTTAAAAGTAATGGGATCAAAAAACGTAGAACTATGTATATCAATTATTCAAATCACGCTGGAGAATGCATGACTCTTCTAGACATTTATATACTTCCTAAATCCTGAATCCGTATTTTTTTTAATTTTTTAGTAAGTTCTTACTTATTTCTGGTTAAATATCAGCCCTTTCCTACAGTTATGGATACCTAAGCAACAAAGTTAAGCCCATGGCTAACAAATAATAATAAGAATTTCAATTATTCATACCTATAAAGAAGTGCAGTTCATATGTACAAGAAAAAAACGAATGCTCGCAATTTATGAAGAAATTTTCTCTCTGACTCTTGAGTGATATCCGCTTTTTAGTAATAAAAATTTCTATTTGCCTAGAAGAATCAACTTCATAACTTAAAACGATTTAATTTAGAAAAATATATTAAAATTTGAAATTGAATTTGTAATATAGAATTGCTTGCAATGACACAAACAAAAAACCAAAATCACTTCATCTACGTATGTGTGTATCTAAAAAGACATACTTACTGACAAATGTAACATCAGCCTGTTGAAGGAAAAAAACATTTTGCATGATTTCATTGAAAATGCCATAAAATGAATTAAATTGTGTGCATGTGTGTATTCGAAGACTTTTCCACGCACACTAAAGTATATGTAAGCGTTTATACACGTGCATGCATACATACACACATTCGTATGTGTGTGTTCGTGTATAAATATTAAAGTAGGATATGATCCTTTTTCCATAAATGTGAAATAAAATAAGATAAAAATAAAAAAATTAGAAATCAGAAAAGCTTGATGGGCAAAGAGATATTATATGAGATTTAGAAATTGTTTGCCAACGGATGATGTATGATTGTCATCGAGAAGAGCTTAAATTTATGATGGATGCTCAGAACAATTTGTCAGTAAAACCTGCAACTCATCGCAAACACACACGCACACACACACCCACACAAACGCACGGTATTGATTATGTCAGCAAGAAAAAGAATGTAAATGCCGCTTACTTTACATCCTCGCATATGGTTTTAAATTAAAACACCCTAAGCCAAGTACATTAAGGGATAAGTACTATGGGCGACGCAAAACTACTGCCACAACTACGAAAGTTAAACTTTTTGGAGAGTTTCTAAGCACTACGTATGCTACCGTTATAAAATATTAAGAGCGGCGAAAGGATAGAGCCCAGTTCAATATTTAGTGTAGGCATAAAATATCAAATGATGGAAGAATTTGTCAAATAACCCAATCTCCGAGGGAAATTCTGGCATTAAGAAGCTGCTCCTAAAAATCAACAGTCATTGGGAGGTAGCATAGAACTGCATTTTTTATGGGAGTGGCAAAAAGCATTGAAAACGGAAAAGTGTGGGATTTGTCTTTCGACACACCCCCTAAAAATCACTTAAATGTTCACCAATGTCCAATGAGCACATCTACAAGTAAAATCCTCCAAACAGTCGATTCATGAAGGCCTAGTTGTTGAGAATCGATGTTGAAGGTTGTTCAGCAACACTTTGCGCTACAGCAGCAATTTTCTCAATAAAACGCCCAGCTTTTGGTTTTTCGTCTGCCAGCTCTTTCTCTATTCTCGACAGAGCCCGTTCCTTGAAATTTGTGTACCAACCTTTGAATTGTCGACTCATTCCGACAATTATTTCTTCCACAAAATTACGAATTTTGCGATACAGGGCTCTTATAGATCGACAATTTTCATAATAAGTTTGAATACTGTTAACGCTTTGTTCCATTGACTAAGCTGACCAGCTCTTTTAATATTTCAATTGACTCTTTCATGATTCCAAACCGTACTGGAAGTCAACTTCTGCCAGCTCATTCAAATCGCGTGTTGAGTTTTCTTTTTAATGCTGATTTCCTCTAAGAAAAATAATTTGTCCCACTGAGGCGGGTGAACTCTGCTTTCTTGTTCTCAGCTAGAAACTTCTTGACAGAAAGATCGTAAAGATCAGGTAGAGAAAGGCTTGACTTCCCTTGGTGTGTCTAACTGGGGCCGCTTAGTACGAGAAAGACAGCTTGAAACTTGTACAAGGTTGCGCAAAATGAATCACCCTATCGGAAGATGTCTACTTTTTGGGAATGGCGCCGTACGTCAATCACATTTGACACTTGTGAAGTAGACAGCTGCGGTATACCAACAGACAAGCGATGGAATGCGCAAAAAAAAACAAAAAAAAAAAAAGATTCCATCACTCAAAGTCATTTTTATTGCATTAAGTAAAAATAAACTGATGATTGATTTTGCGCCATCTACGTTTTTTCGCTGCCTCCGAATGGCAGATGATTTCATACGAGGAGCATTCTTATGACAGAAATCCACTAGGAGGTTTGCCATTGCCGCCAGAAGGGTGACCGATGTTCGAAAAAAATTGTTTCTATCTTTTGGTGTTTTATGTCCGGGGACATTTCCGTCGAACCCGAGCACTTCCGAATGTTAGTCACGTACAAGTCCATTCAGCTACGGCGGCGGGTTTCCTTGACTATGGTTTCTTGCTGAACTCCACGAAAAATGTTGTCGTAGCCTTCCCTCCTTAAATAAGAATCGTATGCTTTCATAAATGCTATTCGAGTACGAAAACATACATATGTTACTTACATCTGTATATTTTATTTCATTACCCTTTTTATATTTAATTCTGCTCTTTTTAAATTGCTTTGGTAATTTATTGCCAATTAAGGAAGAGAGACGTATTATCCGAAAGAAGAAACGAGAGGCCGAAATACGTGAGTGCGAGGAGTTTGAGATGCTGGCCAACAGGAACAACGCCCGAAAATTCTACCAGAGAGGTTACCAGAAGGTTTTTAAGACCGGGGCGTTTTCCTTTAAGAACAAAGACTGCGAACTGGGGACTGACATCCAGAGCAATCTTAAATTATGGACGGAACACTTCTCGAACCTGTTAAACAGTGATAGCTGCGCATGTCATAGAGAATGTGAAGATCCCGATACCCCAATCGTCGACGATGGAATTGACGTTCCGCTACCCGACCATGTCGAGGTGAGAATAGAGATAACGCGGCTAAAGAACAACAAAGCCGCGGGCGCCGACGGACTGCCGGCTGAGCTATTCAAACATGGCGGCGAGGAGCTGGTAAGGTGCATGCATCAGCTCCTATGCAAAATATGGTCAGATGAAAGCATGCCTGCCGATTGGAATTTAAGTGTGCTCTGCCTAATCCATAAGAAAGGCGATCCTGCAATCTGTGCCAATTACCGCGGGATTAGTCTTCTAAATATCGCCTATAAGGTTCTAGTCTACCATCGACCAAATATTTACAATACCCCAAATCTTGAAAACGACCCATGAAAGGAGAATCGACACACACCATCTTTTCGTCGATTTCAAAGCTGCATTCGTTACTTGTATGCCGCGATGTCTGAATTTGGTATCCCCACAAAACTAATACGGCTATGCAAGATGACGTTGCACAACACCAGCAGCGCCGTCAGAATTGGGAAGGACCTCTCCGAACCGTTTGATACCAAATGAGGTTTCAGACAGGGTAACTCGCTGTGGTGTGACTTCTTTAACCTGATGTTGGAGAGCATCGTACGAGACGCAGAACTTAATCGCTCACGCACCATATTTTATAAGAGCTTACAATTGTTGTCGTATGCCGATGATATTGACATCATCGGCCTTAACAATGGCGCTGTTAGTTCTGCCTTCTCCAAACTGGATAAAGAGGCAAAGCGAATGGGTCTGGTGGTGAACGAGGACAAGAAGCTTGGACAATGACAACATCCGATGAAGCGACGCTTGGAGTATTCGAGAGAAAGATTTTGCGTAAGATTTTTGGACCTTTGCACGTTGGCAACGGCGAATATCGCAGACGATGGAACGATGAGCCGTATGAGCTTTACGACGCCATAGACATAGCCCCGCGAATAAAGCGCGCCAATTAAGAAAAAGAAGAATTTATTGCAGTTCTGTTATATTTTTATTATTGACTTTAATTTCTTAACAAACTCACTTCTGAAGTGGACCATAAAAATGTTGAGAAATATTTCTCCATTTGGTCTTTGGAAGAACCGAAAAATACAACACATCAGAAATATCTCTTCTCCCTTCCGTCCTTCCGTTCCTTTAGGTAATTGAGTTGTAGTCGAACTCTGCGCAAAATATAAATAATAAAAGTGCTAATGTGGAACTTTGAATTTCCAATGCTTCCTCGTTCTTCACCTCCTACGTCCACATTTTTACAGCCTAATAATATATGCCTCTTTGATTCGCCAAGCATTAGCAAGGGGCGAATAGATGAATCAACTGGTATAGGTAAATACACATATGTATGTTGGCAGCACTGGAAAAGAGATGTCAAAAATTGCATTTGTTTGGAAGCACTCAATGAGTATTAGTAAGTTTGCGTTCATACAGGGAAATATTTATTGTTTCAACTCGTTACATTTTTGGATCAATGGGTACGTAAATAAGCAGAATTGTCGATTTTGGAGTGAAGATCAGCCAGAAGAATTGCAAGAGCTACCAATGTATCCAGAAAAGGTCACAGTATGGTGCGGTTTATGGGCTGGAGGTATCATTGGACCGTACTTCTTCAAAGATGCTGCGAATCGTAACGTAACTGTGAATGGTGAGCGCTACCGTGAAATGATATCCAAGTTTTTTTGCCCAAAATGCAAGAGCTTGAGTTGCATGGCATGTGGTTTCAGCAAGACGGTACCACATGCCACACAGCACGCGTAACAATGGACTTCTTGAGAGACGAGTTCGATGAATATTTTATTTCACGTTCGGGAGCTGTCAATTGGTCACCCAGATCGTGCAATATAACGCCTTTAGATTATTTTTTGTGGGGCTATATTAAAGCTTATGTATTATATTAAAGCATTTATATGTGAAATACCGGCCGAAACATTGGAAAGAGTATGCCAAAATTGGACTAAGCGGATAGACCATTTTAAGCGCAGTCGCGGTCAACATTTGCATGAAATAATATTCACACTTTAAATTATATGGACTGTACTATCGATTTAAATAAAAACTTCATGCATTTTTCTGAATTTTACGTGTGTTTTTTTGAAAAACTTTCCTATAGCTCTTAAAAAATCACTCTTTAGTTTTATGAGGCATAACCATACTCTCTAGAAATGAATCTTGATCGATAACTTTGGAGCGAATACAAAGTCGTCAAGATTCTGAAATCTTATTTTTTATTTCTTATTTTTCTAAGTATATTTGTTTCTAATTTATTTATTAATTTACCTATAGTTGTTGGGACTATCGGCTATAGGGAAAATAAAGTTTGACAGTATTCGATTAGACATGTCGAATAAGGAAATAACTAAAATTACACAGACGCTCGCCCAGAAATCTGTAAGATTTGTCTAATTAGTAAGCATTTTAATCAGGCAATCAAATTTTTCAGCTGGGGTGAAAATATCACATAAAAATATACAGTGTCTCCATAAAGAACATGGACATACTTAACATGCAGCTTCAAATTCAAAATTAGTGTAAGAAATGCAAGTAAAATATTTTTATTTTTATATTTTTTTATTAGGTAACCAAATAGGATTTTAAAAATAGAAATAATAATTTACAAATACTTTACTTTCTTGTTATAAAAAATTGATCATGCAGCATTGGTGTCAAAAAATAAGTCGGACATCTGGCATTATTGCGATTGTTTGACACTTTAAAACGGGGAATCCAACAATTAATTTACTCTCCGTAAACATAAATTAAAATAAAATTTAAGTCGTGTTTTGTTGAATAAAAGTCCAAATCATAAACATGGGTAGACAACCACAACCCAATTCAAGTCAGAAATTTAATTATTAGTCATCATGAAAAGTGTAAGCCCATTCGGGAAATCGCAGAAATAGTGGATATACGCTGTTCGACTGTACACGACGTGATAAAACGTTCCGAAGAAACAAAATCCGTGGAAAATAAGAAGAAATCGGGAAAACCGTCGGATACCAAGAGCGGTGGATAGTGCAACAAATTAAGAAAAATTCAAAATTTTCACGCTCCTAAGTTAGCAACAGATGCCGCCCAATACCTTAAACGTAACTGCAGACCCGAAAGTATACGTATAGTGTTGTGCAGGCATAATTATTATGGAAGAGTTGCACGAAAGAACCTTTCTGAAACGAGTTTAATCGGCACAAGAGAATAAAACTCACATAGCGTCATGGGGATAAGGACTTCGAGTGCTGGAAGCACGTTTTATTTGCAGATGAGAGCAAGTTTAACATATTTCGGTCAGAAGGATAATCATATGTATGGAGATTACTGGAAGAGTCACTGGAAAAAAACTTAGGTCCAACAGTTAAACATGGGGGTGGGTTGGTAATGGAATGGGGTTGTATGTCCGCTCCTGGTACTGGAAATTTATGCTTCATTAACGGCAATATAGTCCACAAACAGTACCTAACAATTACAATGTGGACAATGTGGTCCAAAGGCTGAAAAGTTGGTAATTAAGGACAATTTCCAGTACTATCAAGACAACGATCCATGCATAAGGCATTTGATGTGCGTCTATGGGTTATGTACAACTGATCTAAAGTACTTGAAACACCTCCACAATCTCCAGATATCAACGTAAGTGAACATCTGCTGGCTCATTTGTGAAACTAAGATGACTGAATGCTAGTTATGAGAAAAAATAAAGGCTTGCCGACTAAATATTAATTATATTCTTAAATATTATTGGTCTAACTCTACTTTATATAAATGTCTGAGCTCTTTTTTGTCATGTATTTTATGTTTGTATTTTCTATGTGTTGAATTTTATTTTTTTTTTTTTTGTAATTTTGAAAAATACGTTCGAAAAACGAAAATAAATGTGACACATAAACGCATTCGATTTGCATTTTAATATATATTTTTTTAATTTAAAACTATATTACTTAAGTGTCCCAGTCTTTTATTGCGCCACTGTTCAGCTAACAATTCCTGGAGCTAAATTTAAAATTGATTTATGCCTGAATCGTACTTGATTTAATTACTTACATACGTACTTTGACAGCGCTTTCAAATTTATAACACAAACCATAGATCCATTCGTCAGCCTTCTATACATTCATACATATGTACTTATATAGAGCATTTTATGAACTTTGATGATGCTGCGAAGCCCTTGGAGTAATTTATATGGCGATATGGTATGTATAATCCTAAAATTATAGCAACGAAATAGGCCCAATGGATGCATTTTTGTTAAAGAAGTAACCGTTAATTTATGGAAAAGGTACCGAGCATAGAGTTTATTGATTTCAACATTTAAAGCGCGGATCGTGAAGAGCTGCAAAAGAATTTATATGTCATCAGTACTATCATAAATCAAACATTCAAAGTAACGAAAACGAATTTATATTATCCCCATACATAGGTTGGCTGGCTGAAAGCGATCACATAGACCTGTTAGTCCCTAGTGGTACCAGATAGAGCTTGACCCTGACGTTTCCTTGTAGCAGGCTTCTTCTAATAAGCCTGCGTCTTTTGCGAATCTAAGTAAGCTCTGAAACTCTAACCCCGAGAGACATTCTAATCTCTCATATTGAAGAGCTCCTAATCATTTCATTCGAGTTCTAGCTAATGCAGGGCACGAACATAGAAGGTGTTCTAGACTTTCCCTCTCTTCTAGTTCATTGCAAAATCTGCAGCTATCATTGTTTGCAATTCCCACCTTGTATGCGTGTACCGCTAACAAATTGTGGCCTATTAATATACCTACGATAGTTCTGCTTACCTTTCTAGACAGGGCTAGTACGAATCTGGCGTATTTATCTGCATTCTGTGGACACATGATTTTCGCGGTTTTACCAGCGGCTAGATTATTACACCTCCTGTCTATCCGTGTTCTCATATCCGCAGCGATGTCATTGTATGCCGTATTTAAGGTTTCAGTATGTCGTTTTCTTATTCCAATTGTCTGTAAACAACGCTTTTGGCAATCTCATCTACAATTTCGTTTCCTGCAATGCCCTTATGTCCGGGTATCCAATAGATACGTCTGACTGCGACTAGTCTCCCCATGGCTTCCCTGATCCTAAGAACGTTTTTAGATGAAATTACATATGAGTTTATTGCCGCTTGACCGTCAACGTATATATTTATGTTGGAGTTGCTCGATGTTCCCATACACATATTTCCTTAAAAAAAAATATTGATTAGTTTGTGTGAAAAATTATTAAGTAATAATTTTGCATAAAATGCATCCAATATACATAATTCGCTGAAACGCGTACCAGCTAATACAAAACTAAAAATTCCACCACTCTCGGTAAAAAATCACGTGTATGGCAATGCACACACACACATGCGTACATTTTCATGACACCGGCTGTGCGCCACCACACCGGCCTAAGTCAATTTTAGTAGAGTTTTGGCAACTAACCTAAATTAAATTTGTTTATTTTTTTCTAAATTGCTTTTGTTTTTGTTTATGTGCTGTTGAAAGCTGTTGCTGCATATTTTTGTGACGCCGCTGATGATGTTGGTCAATTTTTAGGTTGACTTTTTTGAATTTGTTTTTATTTTTTGTTTTGTTCAGTTTTATTTCGGAGTCAACACTTTGGCTTTCGTTATATGCGAATGGTCAATATTTGAAAAGGATTTTGTTTATTTACTGTTTGCGCGCACACACCTAGCGCGGTGCTAGTTAGTGTTAGCTTTTTAATTATAAAATATTAAACTATGCATATACGCAATAATAACAAAAACGACACCAGCAACAACAACAACAACAAACATAAACTCATATATATATGTATGGATATGTATATGTGTGTATATGTATTTGTATATGTGGATATACATAACTCTTCATAATATAATACACAGACAAATAAACAAATAATCAGGTAAACATAACGCGCCACTCCCGCCCCATGCATCATTTGCGTTTGTTATTCGCTGAGAGATGGTAAATCACGGTTTAAGGGCAAACGACGTACGGGCATGTGGCGGGCGAAGGCAACAACGTTTTCACACCTGGGTGCGTCAACCGCCCAACGTCATGTTGCCATTCCAGTTGATTGAAGCTATTTGCTGTTGTTGATTCTATTGCAATTGCACCAAAGGCATTGTGGCAATGGCGATTACAATGCGCTAAATATTAATTTTATAAACACATACATATGTACCACGTACCATATTTATATGTTTATGTGTGTATATATATAGCTACGCTTGCGTCCAAGTATTTTCTTTGGTATATTTTCTTTTTATTTATTTTTTGAACATTCAAAGGCTATGAAAGCCTAACAAATCATGAATTTTGTTTTTGCCTTGCCACTAAAAAGCAACGAAATGACATGGTATTACTTGATTTTTTTAATATTATATTATATCTCTATGATGAGAAGTCGAGCTCTTTTTAAAGTTGATATGAAAGCCTTAATACCTCGCCTTTATTTTTTGGCAAGTGTTTTCACTTCATTTTCATATACCAAAGTACACTATTACCGCGACTGACGGAATGGTATGAAGATCTTTTGAGTGCTCAAAAACTATGTTGTGTGAGCCCATGCGCGAGACCCCGCATTGTTCTGGTGTTGGGTAATGAATTATTCGCCTTCGGAAGATGGCTTCCTTATTTCACCGAAAACTTCTGACAAACAAATGGTTGGGTGATACTCAGAATTGACTGTTTAAGGTTTCTCTAATGGTACAGTGGCGGCCGCCGTAGCCGAATGGGCTTGTGCGTGAGTACCATTCGGAAGTCAGAGAGAGAACGTAGGTTCGAATTTTGGTAAAACACCAAAATTAAGAAAACCGTTTTTCTAATAGCGGTCGCCCCTTGACAGGCAATGTCAAACCTCCGAGTGTATTTCTGCCACGAAAAAGCCCCTCATAAAATTATCTGCCGTTCGGAGTCGGCTTGAAACTGTAGGTTCCTCCATTTGTGGAACAACATCAAGAGGCACAACACAAATAGGAGGAGGAGCTCGGCCAAACACCCAAAAAGGGTGTATGTGCCAATGGGTTTTTCAGTAAGAACGCTTCAACTTTTGAACTTTTTTGAATAAAACACAAACGGTTTGACTTTTTTAACTAATTTTTTTTTTATTATCGAGTTTGAACATATACATTTAAGTATGAAATTCGATTTCTTTTGCATGACCACCGCGTGCACGTTTTACGAAGTCCAATCGTTGAACCCAATTTTCGACCACTCTTTTGCATAAATCGGCCGAAATTCCAGCAATTTCGCGTTCAATATTGGCTCTGAGCTCACAAATCGTCGCCGGCTTGTTACTGTAGATCAATGACTTCACATAACCCCAAAACGGGACGGTTTGTTAAATGGACCGTAAAATGGCCGTAATGCTCTTAAAGTAGCAGCAACAGAACGATTATTTTCATAAAAAATTTGCACGATTTGCCATCGTTGCTCAAGTGTGAAGCGTTCCATGGTGTAATTTATACTAATGAAGTTTACAAATGACAAGCGAAAAATGAAAAATATTGCGTCGTTCGCCCTCCCTATCGGAAAAATGTTGAAGCGCACCTATTGAAAACCCCTATATATATATAATGATACAGTTGGGACATGACCACATTTTCCAGTTTGTACTAAAAAAGGTGTATATGAAAGAGGCATCTATTTGCTTGAGGTGCTTCCTTTTCGAACAACTTTTGTAGGATTGAGCTCTTCTTGGAACACCCATTCTGTCGATTGGTGTTTTGTTTCCGGCTCATATGCATAGATCCAAGGTTCGTCACCTGTGTGTCATACCTGTGCTTCGAGCTAAAATACTGTTAATACATATTTTAAGGGTTCTGTGTCCACTTTTGGTATACAAATTACAAGTGTGCCTTAATAAATTTGAAGTCTTTTGGATCACCCTAATGGCATTCCGTATGACTTTTTGGTTGTTGATTCATTACGTGGCCTATCTGAACGTTCCGTGGAACATAAAAATATTTACAGTTTGGATCATTTTGAAATGATCACTTCAATTAAGAAACGATTTTGGCGTCACTGGTCTGCACACTATGTTAATGAATTACGGGTAAGGGTCGAGTGGATGCCACCTGCACCAAACCTCACAGTCGGAGCGTTAGCCATAATTCACGACGAGCATTTATCACCACAGCGCTGGAAACTTGGTCGCGTCAAGTCCACGTTGATTGGGCAAAATGGTTGTGTACGCGTTGTCACCGTGAAATTTTTTGTTATCGTTTGGTCTAAAGCTGCAGGATATGGGATTCCTTAAGCATTTTGGTTTTGTCCTCATTTCGCCTCATGCAACAGGATTTTGGTTTCCTTACTAGAGGATTTTGGTTTCTCTGATTAATATTTGAGCACCCCCACTACCTCAGTTTTGTGCTGCCTTGGAAAATAATCCTTAGTTCAATAAAGTATTTACAAAAAGAAGGAGTTGTCTTTCACTCTGCTTGGTTTTTCATATCATCAGAGCTGCCCCCTTCTTTTAATGCGTATTTATTTTTGCACATGATAAAAAAACCTGCTGAATAATAATATATTTTTGCTGAACCGGTTTATGCCTCTTATGTTCCGACACACAGAGCATTGACTGCACTTTATATCAGCTCGAATTCTTTATCTTTTGATTTCTCACCCTAATCAAACTTTCCAATTATTACTGGATGAATTATACAGATAAATATAAACTATTACCATTTAGTATCTTTTTTTAGCTTGTAAAAGCTATCCGAGTAAGCTTGGAATACCTTTTAACCACCTGCCGAGGGGAAATGGCAAAAAGCTTTTTCTATCATTTGGTGTTTCGTGCACGGAGATTCGAACCAGAGCACTTCACACACCATCCCATTCGGTTAGCGGCTTTTTTTCTTAAATAAAAAAAATGTTTTTGAGTGATCGAACTATTTTTTTCGACCTTTATGGGCCCCAATGCTTATCTCATTGTATACTGCAGCTGTGTAGTTCACAAGTGTCAAATATGACTGACGTGATTAATTTTGCGCCACCTTGGAGTAATTCAAAGGCATTGCCGTTATGGTGATTGCTGAGCGCTATCAAGCTATACTAACTGAATTTTTATTTCAGGCGCATAATCTCACACCAAAACAGCAACAAGTCAGACATGAGAGATCGAAGGAGTTGTTTGGCCGAAAGCGGTCAATTTCTGAACATGTGTTTTCTGATGAGAAAATTTTTCAAATTTAGCAATTCGTAAAGTCCCAAAACAAAACGTTAGGGTTTATTTGACCGACCGTTCATACGAAAATTTCAGGCATCGATTGGACACCAGGAGGCAGCACCCGACACAGGTAATAGTTTGGGCCGCTGTAACCACAGATGGGCGCTCTCCAATCGTTTTTATCGAGCCTGGCGTGCAGGTAAATGCGAAAGTTTATCGGGAAAATATTCCTTTGAAGCCTTGAGCATACAGACATTTCGGTGGCAGACTATGGGCGTTTCAACAGGACTCGCTACAGTCTCAGAAAGCTCGAGTGAACTAATAATGGCTAAAAAACAAAGTTCCGAACTTCATAACGCCCCCACAATGGCTCTCAAATTCACTAGACACGAAAACAATGGATTATTCTCTTTGGGCCATTTTGAAGAACAAGGTCTGAACTAAAGGATTCGCCAGTCTCGAGGCATTGAAAATAGTCATTGTCCGCGAGTGGGCCAAAATACCTGCAGTCACATTCGGGCAGCTTGCGATTCGTTTCAAGGTCATAGTCAAGGCAAAAGGTACTCATATCGAGCACAAGTAAATTGATTCTTAATTTTGTATTATTTCCACATATTTATTATTTTGAATTGAGTAAAAGTAATTTTCCAAACTAAATTTATGGCCTTTTTAATTGGTTACACTTCAAGTGCCGGACCGTGTAGGTATATTAACAGTTTTATTTTCATTACAAAAACCTATTAGGGCAATTTTCTTATATAAGAACTTTCGGGGCTGTTCAAGATGCTATTCAAATTTTCCTGTTCAGATGGATCTTTAAACTTTGGAAAAACTTCTTCTGCTAATTGAAGCAAAAAATTGTTCCGCGTTAATTGGGTGAATTGTTTTATTGTACAAAACCCTTGCACTTATTGCCGCGTTCGAGATCCTAACGACACACTATATTTTCGGATTTGGTCTGTCATATCTACCCCGCATTTAATGTTACTATAAAATATAATATTTTTTTTGTCTTGTTCAATGTTGACGGAATTATATTTTGTACTCAGTAGAAGTACATACTTTTTTTAGTGGGTTTACTTGTGTATCCCGTCGAAGTATTGTAGAATCATGGGTTTTATAAATTTCAAATGCAAATCGCGGCAAATTATCTTTTTTTCGCTTAGTTTTGAATCTGTTCGTTTATCTAATAATTAATAGTCTGTTTTTCTAATAATTTTGATGCAAGTGAATTGCTGGTGAAAAAGTTATCAGTCGTTACATTTCTTCCCGCACCAATAAATATTTCAATTAATTTTAGGTCAATAAACTCACCCAAAGGAATTGAGGACTGACTGGTTTCGTCCTTTTACATATACGGGGATCCATTTAGAATAAATTCACTTTGTAGACCAAATGCCGACCAAAATTGTATTCCAAGCTTCGCAGGTTTGTTTGGCATGCACGAGTGCAGTGTGAGTTGGCATCTCGCTTTTGTAGGGAAGAATTGTTGAGCAATTGTGATGTTTTATCCCGGTACGTAGGGTACGTTTGGGTATTTTTATTGAATGAATTCCAAGCATTTGGTGTCAAAGTAAATTTATCCGTTTTCAATCGTAAACTCCGTTCATTTGTGTTATAGAAGCATATAAATTGTAAAATGTCCGTAAAATCTTGTGTACATTTCAAAGATATAAAATAATTACCAATAAGAAAATATAAATGCGTCACAAAATGCAAATTTCTGAAAATTTACCAAGAAACTGTAATTACATTTTCCGAGAATTTTGATTCGCCGTTTAGTTGGCAAAAGATGGGGCCTTTCGCCTACAGTTGTTTTTTGGCTATATAATATCATACTATTATAAAGCCTATCTTGTTATATGGAGTCATAGTCTGGCGGAACTCACTAGAGAAGACGACTTGGTGAAGAAGCTGGAGAGAGTTCAGAGGTCGGCACTTATTGAAATCAGCGGGCGCTTCGAACGACTCCTACTCTGGCGCTCAACGCAATGTTAAATGTGGTACGCGTAGACATTTCAGGCAGAACTGCCGCTACACGTACCGCAATCATACTTAGGGGCTCGGACTATAAGCTCAATCTCACTTATGGGCACTCAAGCATCGTTAGAGACTTCGAGTTCATCCCTCTGTCAAAGGATCAGTGTATACCCTCATTTAGTCCAACCCGAACCTTCTCCATATTTCGTCCAGGGAAGAGTGGACGGGGGGCTACACTTGGGGGCAGAGCCTGGTGAACTTGTTCACGGATGAATAGAAGTTGGAAGGAAAGATTGGCGGATGAGTCTTTTGCGAGAAGCTCCCCAACAGACTCAAATTCATGTTACCTGACTACTGCAGTGTGTTCCAGGCAGAGGTAGCCGCAATCAAGGAGGCAGCTGATTGGCTGCTCACATGCGTACTAACAGTCAAGAAAGTAAATATTTACTCCGACAGCCAAGCGGCAATAAGGGCCCTCGGGTCAGTGACAGTGCATTCGAAATTGGTCAAAGAATGCTTGACCTCACTTTCGACTGCGTCCAAATTCTTTGACATAAGCTTCATCTGGGTTCCTGGTCATAGCGACATTGCGGGAAACTGTGAGGCGGATGAGCTGACCAGAGAAGGGACATGTGAGGTGATTTCCCTGCGAAGGGGGAGAATTGGAACTCCCCTGACCACCAGCGGCCTGCTCTTGGAAAGATGGGCGTCGCGCCAACTCAGCGAGCGTTGAGCAAGTACCCAAACTTGTAAGGTCTTGAAAAACTCATAATATCATAAAATATTAAAACAAATTTAAAGAGAGATCGGTAGTTTTAGTATTAAAAGCATCACCTCGTCTCATCTGAAAAACTACAAAGCTTCGAAGAAACTTTGTAAACGCAAAGTCTAAGAAGTACACCGATTTGAAACAGAAAATAATGAAACTAAAATATACTGCCCAGAAGTGTTAAATTAAAAACAAGGAATAAATTAAAACCAAGAATATCTTCCCATAAAATACCATTTAACAAAATACTAGGATGAAATAAAACACAGTTGAGCTGAATTGGTAAGTTGACTATGGAATGGAAATTACGATAGAAGATGAGGCGCAAATACGAATGTCATGCTAGGAAAGCCAGCATGGGATGGGCTGAGCTGCAGTCTAATTCGGAGCTGTCTTGAGCAGTGATATTGGAATAGCGACACAGTGCTTTTAATTTAACTTCTCTTTTTTATTAACTCCATCTCGTAAAGTTTGGCAAAATTACGTAAATATTTATCGCAGACAGTCAAATGGTACAAGAAGGAATACATGAGCCAAACATTCAAACAATGCAGACAGACAAAATGTTACACAAAGGTACAATGCACAATAAGTAAATATTTATAAAATGCTTGCATACAAAGTGGCGGCCGAGTCGTCTAGGCGGACAATAAAGTATGTTTGTATGTACATATGTACCTTTTATAATTCAGATGCAAATATGTAAATGTGACAAAGTTTGCTCGGAAATTTAATTAACTTTATTGAGAATTCAAGGACGAGCCTATTGTAGGCTGTTATATATGATTTATATATAGAAAAAATTACTTTCGTGGACTTAGCTCTGCTGTAATGTTATGCTGAACGAAAGTGCTGACGGTTGCAAAGTAATAAAAAACAAAACATTATGTAAATCCCAAAATTTGTTATATGAAAGTTCTCATAAAATGTCTATCACATAAAAAATTGTGAGGTTCGAGCTTACATACACACATACATGCTCATATGGTCATTCAAATAGGCGCTCCCCACGCTTATGCGGAAAATGCAATTTTTTTTAATTTAACAATAACAGATATTCAATGGTATGTGGTTTTTATTTGGTAGTAAAATTTGATAATAAAATAAATAACCCATGGGCTGAAAAGACCCGGCACTAGTTTTATTGCATTCACCTCTTTTTCACTTAGTACTAACATTAAAAGGACAGCTGTCAAAATTTCATGATATTCCAATGATTACTTCGTGAGTTATTGTGATAAAAGTGACGCTACTTTTGTTATTTTCAAAACAATGAATCAAAAATAATTTCGCGTTTTAATTTTAAACTGTTTCTTAATGGGAAAAAATACCGCTCAAGCGAAGCAATGACTTGAAAAATATTATAGGGACTCCACTCCATGAGAAATCACAATAAAACCATGGTTTGCTGGCTTGAAACGTGGTCGTAGAGACAGCAACGAAGAACAACACAGTGGACGTCCAAATGAGACGGTAACACCAAAAAAACATTAAAAAACCCCAAAATCGTTTTGAATGGTCGAAAACTGAAGTTGCGTGAGTTAGCTGACATCGTAAAGATATCAAAATGGCGGGATGACTTTATATTGTATGAGCATTTGACTGTGAGAAAGCTCTGTTCGAAGTGGGTGCCGCGTTCGCTCACTGCTGACAAGTCGGTCACAACTCAATCAATGCAATGGCAAAACTACATAGATTAGTCAACTACTACTGGCTGTTCTCAGTCCTAAACAAATGCCCGCCGGTAAGAAATTTCGTTCGGTTAAAGAGATTATCGCTGAAACTGAGACCTGGTTTTGAGACAAAAGATAAATCGTTCTACAAAAGTGCTACTGAAATATTAGACCGGCGCTGGAATGACTGCGTTGTTTTTGGTGGAAATTACGTTGATAAATAAAGCTAATTTTGAACATAAAAAGAAACCGAGTTTTCTATGTTAGGCCCGGAACTTCTCAGCCCATGTATTATAATATGTAATATTATTACAGAGGAAATAAATCTGCCGCTCCAAATGTCATGCAATTTTTACAATAAGGTAAAGTCGGTTAGTATTTTGCACCATCCCTCTGTGATCTGACCACAAGGGGTTAGGGGTATTCAGAATTTTCACAAAATTGGATTTTGTTTTGCATTTTCTTAAAGTATAATATCTAAAAACCTTGTGTGAGAACTTGATGTGAATCCGACAAATACTTTTCGAGTAGTTCAACAATTATCAAAGGGCGCTCGGGCGCTCCGGAGCGTTCGAGAGCAAGTAGCTAGCAGCAGCTGCAAGCAACACTCGAGAAGTTAACTAAAATACTCAGAAAACTAATTTGTCTTGTCCGATTGATTTTAGATGAATCTCCAAGAACTTGTGATGATGATCGCAAGGGACTGCCGAAGAAACGGGCTCCACACAAACAGCGATAACTTTTACAATTATTAATTTTTTTTTTTTGAAATTTTGCTAAAATCAGGTTGAAACATGATGTATTAATGTCATGTTTTTATTTTTGTAAAATAAATCAAATGACTAGCAAAACAAACGTATTGGAAATCATCATTTTTTCGGGCCTTTGACTACCCCCAACCCCATGAAGGGAAAGTGTGAAATTTTTATATTAACTACATATCATAGCTCCTAACTATTTAAATAGAGACACAGCAGACGCCAATTGACTAGAGGTTCACACTATAAAAACGGTAATTATTTGATTTTATGAATAAGAAAAGGAAACAAATCTGTTACTTTTTTATTAAATAATTAACACAAGTGGACCAAATTAGAACCGGCGAATGGTGTGTACTTACGCCATATCGACATATGGTTCACGCACAAAATCACCTCACTAACTCCATTTTCCTTTTGTAACTCTAACTTCGCTATTTCTATAGCCGCTCTTAATTGACAACATGGCGCCAGCGCACTGCCATTTCAAATTCAATTTAACCCAGCGCATGATTTTTTGTTTTACTTTCAAGTGCTCACGCATACACGCGGCGCATAAATAAACACACGCACACACACATACAAAAGCTACAGAGTAACAATACGCAACAGCAACGAGCAGCAGGGAACAAAAAGTGACGCGTGTAAACAACAAATGTTAAGGAATTGCAATCAACGCAACGCGAATAAGCGCGCGAATCAAATACCAAAAAATTGCAACCGACTGTAACTGGGCAAACTTAATTTACAACCTTGCATGGCGATGCAACAAAAAGGTGGGAGCATCGACAAATGCAGAGTCACACAATACAAAAAGAAAAAAAAGACACAGTCACAAAAGGTGCTCGCGGAACCACAATTGCAGGTCGGGAGCCTTTCAATTCTTTCAATTACGTGCAATTTCGTCTAGTAATGCAAACGCGTGAAAAGCAAAAGACAATGAATGCAAATGGAGGGAGGCAAGGCAATCGGGAAGAGGATTTAGAAAACGATGTTAATTAAGTGGGGGCGAAGGTTTTCAAAATACCTGAGGCCAAATTTTTCAATAGCTTCAGATGGCCAAATGGGACCTAACACAAAGGAAAGTGGATTAAGGGTGATGTAGAATACTCGTATATTTAGCTTTTATATGGCATGTGAAAGGTCTTGCAAAATTTATATAAAGTTTTAGAAAAATTTAAATTAGTGTATGTAGTAATGGCATTTCCCTTTCACAGCTTCTATTTTCCATTTTTAATTTATATCCATATCTCCTAAGGTGTTTGGTAGTATTGTACAACTTTGTTATATTCAACTATTCTAGAGAGTTCGCTCAACAAATTTAAGAAGTGCACCACCAGATAATAACCGACAGTAGTAGTCATGAAGTATGCGGTTTTCCTGTAATGGGTCTGAAAATTCAGTACGCACATTAAAACACAGTTGGAAATGTAGAGCATAGGCATAAGTCTGTCCTTATGCGAATGTCAAAAATATATAAAAGATTTTCCAATAATACTACTGTGTCCAAAAAATAAGGTGACATTGTATTTATTTTGAAAATTCTTTATTTATTCTTCCAAATCAATTTCATCCCCTTCAAAGTAATCCCCTCCCGACACAATGCACTTATGCCAACGTTTTTTCCAATTTTCGAAACACTGGTTGTAGTCACTTTCCGGGATGGCCTTCAGTTCCGTCTTCGTTGCGGCTTGAATCTCCTCTATCGTGTCAAAACGGTGTCCCCGGAGCGGTCTTTTGAGCCTGCTGAACAGCCAGAAGTCGCACGGTGCCAGATCAGGTGAATACGGTGGTTGCGGAACGATATGGGTTGAGTTTTTGATGAAATGATCACGAATTACGAGTCCAAAAAATTCAATGTTTTCGGTACCAGTCGAGATTTGACGCGCTTGAGGCCCAAAACATCCTTCAAAATGGTATTGACTGAGCCTTTCGATATGCCAACATCATCAGCAAGGTCTCTAATCGTTAATCGACGGTTTTTCAACACCAAATCTTTGATTTGTTGGACGTGAGCTTCGTCAGTTGAGGTTGATGGTCGCCCAGGACGCTCTTCGTCTTCGACACGTTCACGACCGGCTTGGAACTCACTATACCACTTGTAAACATTTTTTTTAGACATAGCCTCATCACCAAAGGCTTTCTGCACCATCCTCAACGTATCCGAAAATTGATTCCGCAAACAAAATTTAATGCAAATTCTTTGCTCAACAAATTTCGACATTGCAAAAAACGAGAAACTCACTTTTAGCAGCTCACAAAACGACGCGTATCTCAAACAGTAAATGAATATTTCACATGAAATTTGACATAGATGTCACTCACAGTACTACCAACCTAAAAAAAAAAAGAATTCTCCTAATCCTTCAAAGCGCGCAGTTTAAAATCAAATGTCACCTTATTTTTTGGACACAGTAGTAGGTGTTATTTCGAATAGCCCGCTATTTCGGTAGATGTCACCTTTGCAGCTGTCATTTTTTGATATTTGACAAGTAGAAACTACGCCATTAATAAAAATGGAACGATGCACCCTTAAACAACGCATTGAAATTATTAAAATTCACTATAAAAATGGTGAAAATTTGGCAGAGACGGTTCGTAAAGCTTGAACATTTTTGGGTCATCGTGAAGCACCTTGTCGGACCGCAATACAGAAATTGGTGAAAAAATTAGAGCTGTTGGTACAAGTTAGTGGTGTGAAGAATAAAACCCATGCACGTCGCTCAAAAACAGCCAAAAGTGTTAAAGAACACCCAGGTTTGTCCATTCCTCGTCGGTCTTTGGAAGTAGGCATTCCACAAATGTCATTACATCGTATTT
The DNA here is from genome assembly GCF_027943255.1 of Anastrepha obliqua. Taxonomy (NCBI): domain Eukaryota; kingdom Metazoa; phylum Arthropoda; class Insecta; order Diptera; family Tephritidae; genus Anastrepha; species Anastrepha obliqua. Next base: position 122,676,047 of record NC_072892.1, read on the forward strand.
TGCAAAAAGATTTGGGTCTTAAGGCTAATAAAGACCAGTTAACACAAGAATTCAAGCCGGCCGATCATCAACAACTTCGTGTCTTTGCTGATTGGGTCGTTGAAATGAATGAAAATGATCCGGCATTGCATCTAAAAATCATCTTGAGTGATCAGGCCCATTTCCACCTCGGTGGATTCGACAACAAGCAAAATTAACGGATCTGGGGCTCAGAAACTCCAAGAGTTATTGCTGAAAAGCCGCTCTATCCTCAACGGTGCGGGTTATGGTCCGGCGGAGTCATTGCCGTTAGAAAAATCTTTATCTCATTAAAAATTAAAAAAAAAAATCGTTGCTATTTAATCCATTAACGTCGGGGAATAAATTAAGCCTGTTAAGTAAGTTTAGCCATGTTGTTTGTTTAAGACATTCGGGATTAGAGAACAAAAACAAATTTTAATCATCGAAAATCACTTTATTGTTTTTCAAAATATTCTCCATGAAGATCTATACACTTTTGCATGCGTTTGAACCAATTGTTGAAGCACTTTTGCCACTCTGAATGAGGTACCTCCAAAACATGCATTCTGAATGCCGTAACCGCTTCTTCAGGTGTCGAAAAACGTTGACCGTCATTCGGTGCCAAGTCAGGACTATACGGCGGATGACCCATCGATGTTTTGGGTGCTCAAAAATGCAGTTGTTTGAGCCGATGTGTGAGAGCTCGCATTGTCCTGGTGAAGAGTGATCCGTCTTTGGCGATTGGTTTTCCTAATTTCTTGGAAGACAACTGGCAAAAAAATGGTTGTGTACCGCTCAGAATTTACTGTTCTGCGTTGTTCTAGTGGTACGGTTGCGATATGTCCAGTTTTTCCGAAAAACCAGGCAAGCATTTGCTTGGAAGTGCTTCGTGCGCGAAAAACTTATGTTGGATTTGGCTCATCTTGAAACACCCATACAGTCGACTGCTGTTTTCTTTCGGGCTCATACGTGTAAATCCATGATTCATCACCTGTCACGATGTCATAAACGAAGCCCCGCGATCGTATTTTTTGAGCATTTCCTTCGACCAATCGACAGGAGCCTTTTTTTGAGCGATTGACAAATTGTGTGGGATCCAACGCGAACAAATTTTTTTGACAGTCAAATGTTTATGCAATATTGAATGTATGCTGGTCCCACTAATGCCTAAGATTGTCTCAATCTCACGATAGGTCACATGACGATCTTGCAATATCTGTTCGCGCACAGCATCAATGGTTTCGGAACAACAACTGATTTTGGACGACCTTCACGAAATTCGTCTTGGAGTGAGCTACGACCACGATTGAATTCACCATACCATCGATAAACACTGGTCCTTGATGGAGTTTCATCGCCAAAAAATGAATTAAGTTCATCCATACAATGTTGCTGAGTTAATCCACGTCGAAAGTTGTAAAAAATAATCGCACGAAAATGTTCACGATTTAATTCCATTTTTGGACCGAGATGAATCTTTTAAGTTACTGTAAACAACACAAATAGCACTGGTATTTCAAAACGTTCTGAGTACGTAAAAGCCAAAAAATGTCAAACTTTGCGATACAGCTGTCAGTTGCTAGATTGCAACACCAGGGTTGCCAAATCCCGAAATATAAAAGGCATCCCTCATACCTGCATTTGAATACCATCCCCTAACTAAGTTTTTGAAATCACTTAAATTTTTGTAAGATGGTTACTAATCCCTCCAGTGAGACATTTGGCAAATTTCCCACGTCTTCGAAGATATAAGAATAGCCGGAGCTATGCTGAGATATTTCTTTGTCATCGGTATAGTTTTCTTCCAGTTTGTAATTCAGATCTTCCAACTCATCATCAACTACTAAACTCTGCATTATCTTCAACTAACTTAACTGATTCCATTAACTCCAGTAATTCTTCTGCGCTCAGTTTACTTAAGGGACCAGGTGGTCTAGAAATTTTACAAAATCGAATTTTTGTTTTGAGCTCTAGGTCATCGGGACTCCTTAAGTTAAAATTTCTGTTATTCTTACACTCTCTTGTTTCAAATTAGAAAAAAGTTATACGGTCAATAAAATACCAAACAACAGTAATTCTAACTTAAACCTTGCCTTAAAAACTGCCAACAGGCGGTCTTAATGTATTGCTTCTAAAATTCCAGTTATCTTTCTTATTTCTTTAAACGATATACACGCCAAATAAATTCACTTGCTTTTCGGCAGAAAAACTCTCGGTCACGATAAACCCCTCAAATACTAATAATTCTCTCTTTAAAAAACACAGAACTGGTAGCGAGATCTCTTCAGGCTTTCACGTTGACTTTTTGTGCTCTACTGGTATAATCTACCGTAAATGTTCCTTAACTAATTTGAATCAGTCTTTATTTTTGTTTGAAAATATAGTTCAATATGTTAAAGTAGCCTCAGGACAGACTTACCTGTTTGAGGGATAAAATAACTCCGAAAATTGTGTTTTTATAAATAAAATTAGTCTTTAAAAATATTTTCCCCAAAAACTTACCTCTAATGTTAGAAAAGTTTAAGCTTAAAATATTTAAAATAATATTTAAAGAAGAATTGGTAAGATACCAACGGAATCAAAATTGAGATAGCTTGACAGTACGTCATAACAAACAGTATATCACATAAAGAAGTTTCCACTACGACAGAGTAATATTGTTAGCATGGTGAAACTATTTTTAGAGGTGTACTACCTAGCAGACCGTTATTCGGCTCTGAGCGAATTTGACAGTTGTGCCGACGTCATTCGTTTTGTGTTTCACAAAACTTAGCTTTATCTTAGTGAAACACAAAACGAATGACGTAGAATCCAAAGTTCTCCTCAAAATTTTTTTTCACCATACGTAACGACCAAACCTGGTATCTATCATCCTTGTGTTATTAGGATATAATTTTAGAAATATTCCAAAACTTAGAGTGGGATACATTTTTTTCTATTTTTTTTTTTCGTAAGAACCGCGATTCCACGTTTGCATCGGTTTTTGGATGGAATTTATTTTCTGTTGAAGTTTACGTTCATTAGTATCAGTCGAGTTTCATGCGTTGCAGAAGTACCTTTCCAAACGGAAAATATTATTAGTTCTTCTTTTTCAGCATATTTGGTTGTACAATCGTGGTAAAAAATGTCTTTGTTTGTATTTCAAGTTTTATCACTGGTCGGGTAATCTCAAATAACCACTAAAACACTCAAAACTACTACATGCTTTTACCTCCTTAGACCCTAATATTATATGAGCAAATTTAAGCAATTAACTCTCAAGGAAGGTAAGGCTATAATAGAGATGTTTAAAAGTGGCTTGAAGGGGGCAATCATGAACGCGTTGCCAGGAAAATCCCGTAGACTACTAAAATGAATATGAAAAAAAAGATGGATTTTTTCAAAACTAATGCATTCAAGCCACAAATGTTCAGGAACAGCATATGTTGGACAGATAAATGATTTGAATAAAATACTCTCATCGTGGGATCTATGTATGTATGGTGAAAGAATGAAGAATCGGTGTTTTAGAAATGCACATAACCAACATTTAAGGCTGCTGAAAAACGAGTTATGGTTTGAGGATGCATTTGCGGAAATGGTCCAGGGCAAATATTAATTTTGGAAGGAAAAGTAAATTCCGACATAGGATATTTCAAAAAATTCGCCTAGAAGTTGTTTTAAAATAAAACATGTAAACAAAGAAGCATGAAAGAATTTAATTCAGGTTCGACTATTTTTATTCAAAATATGGCTCTTAAGTATTATATGTGAAATATTACATCATTTAAATGTCCACCATGAACTGCACGTCTACAGCTAAAATCCGCCAAAGCGTTAATTCATGAGAGAATAGATGACGTCGATGTTGAAGGTTGTTGAGCAACACTTTGCGTTACAGCAGATATACTCTTAACAGAAGACCGTTTGCTAGTCCTTATTCTATCCTCGACGGAACAAGTTTCTTCAAAGTTCTTCACCAATCCTTGAATTGTGGACGCATCCTTTTCGCCAAAAACATTAAAAATGTTGTGATGCATTGTTCTTAAAAGTCGACAAGATTTTCATAAGAAGTTTCAATAATTTTAACGCATTTTTCTATTGTGTAAGATTGTATATCTGTCTACTTGGCAAATATCAAGGATAAGATTAAAAAATGTACCTTTTAGGCATTCATAAATCGATGACGTCGAGATATCGATGTCAGGTTGTTCAGTAAGATTTTGCGCTACAGCAGCAATATTCGCAACAGAACGTAGTTTTGGTCTGCCAGCCCTTTTCCAATCCTCGACATAACTAGTTTCTTGAAATTTTTACACCAACCCTTGAATAGTCGACACATTCAGACGAATATTACCACAAACAGAAAAAAAATAAAAAAAGTACGTGTAGCGTAGTCCACATAAGAGAAGTGAAACTTTCAAGGAAGGCAAAGAAAGATTGAGAGACCCGTGACAGAAAGAGAGAGAGAGAGAAAGAATATGTATCTAAATAAATTCACAACATTTGCAGAGAATACAAATACACAAAATTTACAAAACACGGAGAAGGGTCGACCGGTGTAGGTAAATGCCAGTCACAAACCGTGGCAACAAAGCGCACTACTCCGAGCGTTTATCTCCCGTACAAACGCAGCGTTTTCAGGACCGCAGCAACGGCACAAATTACCGCATGGCAATACCAATAAATACGGCGCCGGAATGGATAGCACTTTATAGTACGCAAAAGCACTAGCCGGGAAACGGAAATAAGCGCCAAAAAAGTAGGCACCAAAAAAAACGCAAACAAAATTGGGACCAAAAAACGCCCCAAACAGTAGGCGTCAAGGAAATATAACGCCGAAGTGTAGGCACCAAAAATATATTTCCCACAAGTTTGCATCAACAAACAAGCGGCAAAAAGTAGGCAGTGTTATTTCTCACTAGAAATTAGCAACCACAAGGAAGAACTCAGCAAAAATAGCCTAAATTGTATCTAAGATATATATAAGGTATAGCTCTCTTTCTCGTTTTCCTCTACATTATATCAGGTTCTCTCTCGCGGAACGAAAATGCACAAAACGTTGCATGGCCTTGAAGTTTTACTCTCTACACTCGCTCGTCCATCGATGCCTAAGAAGTTTCACTTCAAAAAACAATCACGAATTTTACGATGAGTTGTTCTTAAAGATCCATCATTTTAAAAATAAGTTTCAATAATTTTAACGCATTGTTTTATCTCTGTAAAAATGTGCCTATGTCTGTTTTATAAATGTCAGAGATTACTTAAAAAAAGTACCGTCTGGGAATTATTCACTACTGACATCTAGCCGTCACTTTATCAATAGAACCAATGGAGCAATAACTTGCTTGGAAAGAGGTATATATACACTTATAAAAACTATAAATATAATATTTTGTTATTTGATTCTATGTGTACACTTTTTCTCCTATAATTTTTAAAGTTTGAAATTCTATCCCTCATCCCCTCAACCTTGCAACTGCATACATACATCAATTCTTAAAATTAAACGCAGGATGGTTTTAATTTTTCAAGCCACTCTGCCAGCGGCGCTCATTAATACCCTTCTCAACAATCCCTTTACAAAAGCAGGGCAGACTCTCTGAGGTATATTCGCATATCTAAGCATGCAATGTCGTGGACTATGGAATTATGCTACGGTTTATTTGCTTGCAACGCAGCTGGTGCATTTTCTCGCTCGCGCTTGGTGCGCTGACTTTTGATATTTTGGATTTATACATATTTTTTCTAACCCTAATGTGAGTAGACGAAGAGTGCAAGAGTAACCCAATGTGTAAAGAGCAGACAGTTGCTAGCAAAATAAAATGCTGCCCTCGAGATATTTGTACGCACTTGTCGTTCTTACTGTCAGTTTTTCAGTCATTGTAGCGTTCATACAAATATTTATTGTTTTTGTAGTGGCCGCTTTAAATTGCGTTATGGCATCGTAAGCGGCTTCTGAATTTTCTTTAGGATTTGCATGACACTGATAAGGAGTGAAGCAAAAGCTGGAAGCAGTAAGCAAAAAAAAAAGCAAAAAAACAGCAGCGTCAGGGTTACACTCCCGGCGGCATCATACGAGTATAAAACAACAGAAGATGCCACTGAGTACCCGCTTCACTGGTTGGCCGCTCGCCCAGTTTGATTAGCTGCCGTGAGGTTATAGGTATGTATGGTGTGTGCTGCATTGTTGTTGCTGTTGTGTTCATTTCACAATATGACTTTGCTTTTAAGTCGAGTACAGCCAGCGGGCTGTTAGATTGGCTCGCTGAACGGGGGTAAAAACATGCCGCTCTCTTAAAACGCATTGCAATTCTAGTCGTTTTTTTATATTTGTTGTTGCTGTACAACTGACAGGTTTATTGTAGCCGCGAGACATCAGCTTTTTGCGATTGCAATTCTGCTTAAATCTCAGCATTGTTGTCATTACTTGTGTACTATTCTTGTTGTTGCTATCTTTGTTGTTAATATGTCGCAAGATTGTTTCGGCATCAACTTCATGTCTTGCCTTTGCCTTTGTAAGCTCGTAAGCTCGTGAGCATCATCGCCCGCAAGCGTTAAGCGATATACCTGTAATTCAACTAAAATATACATACGAACATATATGCATACACACATACATACATACATACATATACAAACATAGCCAAGAGTGGATGCAATAGAGGGCTGTAAGTGCAAAATCCCACTTCATAAGGCCTAAGCAAAAAATGCTGGTTTTCCGTACATTTAGTTTTCAAACTATACCCATAAAATTTCGAATAGAGCAAATACTCGGTTTGAAAAATACCGTTTTTTCACTTAATTTCGACGATGAAATTAATACAGTTATAATTAATTACCCCCATGCAAATTGTGCCACACAGTTTTCAGTATAATCTTCAATTCCTGGACAATAGAAGCAGAGCTCATTTGGTTGTTCGACTCGCAGTTTTCTACGATTTATCAACATTTTCGACAACTCGGAAAAGCCCAGAGGAGGATCAAAACACCGAGAGTTTTTCATGCATCGTTTTAATAAACTCAGCCTATGTACATACATAGTTTTCTCGTTCCTTTATTAATCCGAGGTCCTTGTTTTCAATTTATAGAAAGCATTAGTCCGGTCTTAGTCCTAGTACGGTAGCCAAATGCAGTCGATGATTGAATTGGGTTTTTATCCGAGGCTGAGTGTTTGACGCTTCATTACCATATCTTTTTATTAACATTTATTTAGCTATTCTCCCCTGGCTTGATGATAGTTGAACTATTCGCACCTCCTAGCAGGTGTTTGCCCTGTTTGGATCGCGAGTGGTATTGTATTTTCCACTTACGCTGCATGATGGCGTCTGCGATGAGTGGCGGTTGGACTCCGATGACGGATTCGGTGGTCAGGAGTTTACGAAGCTGATAAGAGACGTTCGATGAATTTCGTTTAAGCTCCGTTTGTATACGTCGTAAGCCAACCGACCCTGCACAAAAAAGGCAACATATAGAGTTTCACCAGACATCTTGAGGGCCTGGATTTCGCCCATGGCATCTGCCTTCTCTCTTACAAATTCTCTGGCATGCAAGCGAAAGCGGACAACATCGGCAAGACCAAGGCTATGAGAGTAAACCACAATAACGCACGGCAGATATTGGTTGACGGATGCCCGGTGGAATTCGTCGAAAGCTTCTGCTACCTCGGCTGCATCATCACGGCAGACGGCGCAGCAGATGAAGATGTCAACTGCGGGGTAAACTACAAATATTCGGCTCATGCGTGAAGCATTGAAAACGAGGCGGCAACTCTGTCGAATAAAGACTGTTTCTGTGCAGTGTGAATCAAATATATTTAAATATTCGAAGTTTTCTGTCGAAACAAAACTTATAAGCAAGGAAATTCAAAACACCTATTGGAAGGGAAAGCTGGAAGCTGAAGTGCAGTAAGTTGGCCAGTGAAATACAACCAAAAGTGCTGAAATACAAATCTTCCTACGTGGGACTCCTACCCAGCTGTCAACGACGGTTGGACTTTGACCCGAGCAGCTGTTGCTGTATTTGTAGAAATTTATATTTTAGTATTATTAGTAAAAGCTCCTTGTGGTTCTAAAACATAATAAATAGCAGTTGTATTAAATAGCTCCTAAAAGTAGGCAAAAATTTCTGGTAAAGAGAAATTGATATAAATTGTCTGGTACAATATATTTATATTACAATACTTCATAACATACTGTTAACGTATTTGCAATTATCCATACTACATATATAAGCGTTGAGTTTATGCTGAAAAACCCCTAAAATCATCTTTTAAATTTATATATATGTATTTATTGCTTAATTCATACTAACAAAGTTGATCCGGATGTATCTGAAGATATCTCGCGATTTACGATTACAACAAACACCATACTTAGATTAAACTTATTTTGCTTCTAAGTAAATCGCATAAACTAAACTCTGCGTTATTATGGGAGACGATCGTGCACCTCCACCGGGAGGTGGCGGAAATCAAGCAAAGCCAATTGCAACTAAAAATAACCAGTATGAAACAATAATAAATCAGTTATCAGAGAAATTAAAAAATTTGGAAAAGCTATGCGCCGATCTTAAAAAAGAAGTAGTACACCTTAAATCGGAAAATTGCCAATTAAAATCCAATGTTGGAAAAAATGCACTTCAAATAGAAAATGCAAATGATAAAATATATGAAACCGATGAAGAAGAGCTAACCCGCGAAACGGAATGGATACTCAAAAAGAGATCCAGCAAAAAGAGGAAAGCCGATTCTTCCCCCGAACTATTGATTTCTCCACCAATTATTCAAAATCCTCAAGAAACCAAGGAAGTAAAAAAAAAGGCCCATCGACCTCCACCTATAATGGTCTCGGTAGAGTGTAATTACCAACAGCTATTTAACATAGCGAAAGTTGAGGCAAGCGAAGAGTTTCAAATTAAACTGCTTAGCAACAAATATTACAAAGTATCCACCAAGGACCCAAATGATTATAGGAAAATTACGAAGGCACTGAAAAATAAAAATATTTCATGGTACACTTATGAAGATAAGCAATCAAGACCAATTAAGGTCATAGCCAAAAATTTACACCATTCATGTGACCCCAAGGATATAATTTCCGACTTGAATAAACAGGGATTAAAAATAACCAACGCGATAAACAAATTAAAATGGAAAACTAAGCAACCGCTTGATATGTTCCTTCTTACATTTGAAACTTCGGAAGACATAAATAAAATTTATAATATAAAAACCATACTGCATTCAGTAGTCAATATTGAACCAGTTAGACAACCAACGTTTATACCTCAATGTAAGTCCTGTCAATCCTTCGGTCATACCCATAACTACTGCGGAAAGCAACCTAGATGTGTTAAGTGCGCAGGCAAGCACCAAACTTCTCTCTGCACAAAACCGGAGGAACATCAACCGAAATGTTGCAATTGTGGAGAAGCCCATCCGGCTAGTTACAGAGGTTGCATTGTAGCAAAAGAGTTACAAAAGATACGTGACAAGCAAACTAACAAAAATAAAGCTACTACCGGAACTTTACACCCAAACAAAGAAGTAGCTGAAGCCGATAAAAAAGATGGGCTACCTGAAACAGAAAATAAACAGCAAACTCTGCTATCATCAGATACGGCACCAAAGGTGCTTACATTTGCAGAAACATTGAAGGCTAACAAAATTGAGGAAGATAACATTCTGAAATTGATCCTAGAGAAATTAACTAAACAACATGAATTCAATTTGGTACTCGAAAAAAGACTGCAATACGTCGAAAAATATCTGCAAAATAAGTCATAATGCCAAACTTCCTGAAAGTAATGCTCTGGAACGCAAACGGGCTTTTAAAGCACCAAAAAGAGCTAGAATTTATTTTAGATTCTCAAAAGGTGGATGTATGCTTGATTGCAGAGACACACTTCACAAAGGAGTCATCAATAAAAATTAAAAATTACAATGTTTATCACACTATCCACCCTAGCAACCGTGCAAGAGGAGGGGGTGCAATTATCATCAAAAGAAACTTTAAACATCACGAAGACCAAAAAATATTCACGGAAGAATTCCAGGTAACAACTGTTACGATATACGCCAAAACTGCAATATCAATTTCCGCGGTATATAGCCCTCCACGACATACAATCAAATGCGCCCAATATATTCAACTGATAAACAGCCACAAGAATAGATTTATAATGGGTGGCGACTTCAATGCCAAGCATACTCACTGGGGATCGCGACTCACAACAACCAAAGGAAGAGAACTCTACGATGCACTTAAGAAGACAGGATGCATTGCTATATCGACGAGCAGCCCAACGTACTGGCCAACTGATCCACATAAAACACCGGACTTAATTGATTTTTTCATCGCTAAAAAAGTATCAACCGCTTATGTAAACATTGAGAATGGCATGGATATGTCATCAGATCACTCTCCTATTTATCTAACACTGCACGAAAATGTAACGACAATACAACATCCATTTAAACTGACTAACCACCTTACAGATTGGGATTACTTTAAACACATTTTGGAAGGCCCAGATGACCACCTGCCGATAATCAGCACAAAGGATCAACTCGATAACGAAGTACTTCGATTGACAAATAACATCCAACGCGCAGCTTGGCAGAGTACACCAACTATAAGGAAAACCATTTCAGGTCACAAGTATACCAAAGAAATAAAGGAAATGGTATTGAAGAAACGGAAAATACGAAGAAGATGGCATCAAACAAGATCACCTCTTGACAAAGCTCAGCTAAATAAAATAACCAAAACACTTAGCGACGAAATTAAAGCGTACAAAAACAGTTCATTCACAAAATACCTGCAAGAATTAACAAATGAACGAAAGACAAATTATTCACTGTGGAAATGTACTAAAAAATTAAAGCAACCGTTATCTCAGAACGCACCCATCAAGATACATGGCAATAAGTGGGCCAAAACAAATAAACAAAAAGCAGATACATTCGCAAACTACCTCGAGGAGACGTTCACACCATATGGATCGGTAATGGCTGATGATATGGATCACGACGGCGATAGCAATGCTATAAATGAGATCCCTCCGGTTTCACAAGACGAAATATTAGAAGAAATTTCATATCTTAAGATAAAAAAATCGCCAGGCTACGACCTCATTACTGCTGAAATATTGAAACAGCTCCCGAACAATATTATTGCTGTATTGACGAATATCGTCAACACCACATTTAAGCTGAAATATTTTTCAATATATTGGAAAACAGCGGAAGTCGTTATGTTCAATAAGCCAGGTAAAGATACTCACGATGTAACATCATACAGGCCTATCTCCCTTCTTCCAATACTATCGAAAATGGTGGAAAAATTGTTAATCAAAAGGATCAACATAATAATAGAAAACAAAAAAATTATACCGACGCACCAATTTGGATTCCGCACGAAGCATTCGACTATCGATCAAGTACATAGGATAGTGCGAATAATAGAAAATGCTTTTGAAGAAAGAAAAACCTGCTCTGCGGTATTCCTTGATATATCCAAGGCGTTCGACAAAGTATGCCACTATGGGCTACAGAAGAAAATAAATGCGTTGCTACCCAAGCAGTACTCCACAATCCTACATTCGTATTTATCCGACCGTTACTTCAGAGTAAAACAAGAAGATTCATATTCATGTCTCAAACCAATCAAAGCAGGGGTTCCCCAGGGAAGCGTACTGGGCCCTTTATTGTATTTGCTTTTTACATGCGATCTGCCATGCAATTCAAACTGCGTAACAGCTACTTTTGCCGACGATACAGCTATTCTTTCGATAGGAAACACGGAAAACACATCGACATCTCAATTACAATTAGCCATAAATGAAATATACGACTGGACCGATAAATGGCATATTAAATTAAATGAAAGCAAGTCTGTGCATATAAATTTCACCCAAAACAAAATCAAATATGTTCCAATATATTTAAATGGTAGACAGGTTCCATACTCAAATACTGCAAAGTATCTGGGCATGACTCTAGACGCCAAGCTAAGATGGAAAGCCCATGTAAAGAAAAAGAAAGAAGAAATGGAATTAAAATACAGAAATATGTATTGGCTTATGGGAAAGGAATCAGCACTATCCACCAATAATAAAATAATTGTATACAAACAAATTCTGAAGCCTGTATGGTCCTACGGTGCACAGTTATGGGGTTGCTCCAGCCAAAGTAACATTCAATCTATACAAAGGCTCCAAAACAAAATTATTAAATGTGCAGTCGGTGCTCCGTGGTATATCCGTAGCTCCGATCTTGAACGCGACCTAAATATTGACTCGGTGGTAGACACGATAAAAAAGATAGCAAAAGCCCATGATGAAAGGTTAAAAAACCACGTCAATACGGAGGCCACTATTCTCGCTAATCCAGCTAATTGGAGAAGAAGACTGAAACGCAGAAAGCCCAAAGACTTAATGTACTAACCACACCTTAACGTTAACTGTTGTATATACCTCATTTTCTAAATTCTAAACAAATTGCTCGTTAGTTAATAAATTTTTTTCTTTGTAACTAGTCGCAATGTAAAATAAAAAAAAAAAAAAAAAAAAAAAAAAATGCGTGAAGTCCGTATTGTTGTACGGATGCGTTGGACTGGAACCCGCAAGGGAGTAGATGGCGCGGTCGACCAAAAAACACTTGTAGAAGGTCGATGCTGCGCGAACTAGCAGATGCCGACATCTCATGGGACGGCGTAAAAATAACAGCACAGAACCGTGTACGATGGAAGAGGCCCCATGCTCCCGAGAGGAGTGAGCAAGGAAAAAAAGTACTGTCCGAGCCAGTAGTTTCAGTTGTGTCTGGTACTGAGTCTCCTCAAAAGTTGGCTCTGACTCGCCTGGGAGGCTGCCGAGCTTCTAGCAGGTGGCTGCAGGGCTGATTCCTGCGCCAGCACCTCAGCAGGAATGCTGAGCTGAATTGCTGAGCATCTTATTGTCCACTTAGCCGGAACCACGGAGGCGGCGTTGGGAAGATCCTGCAGGGGGGCATCGGGAGACATCCCGTGGCTCTACTGATGGCAGTATTTTGACAGATTTCACTGTCCACTGTGAACCCTTTGATGCCAGGCGACTGCACAGATGCAGCGTACAGAGGAGAAGCCCTTTATAGTGCGCTAAGGAAACTTCCCTGTTTTGCCGCTTCACTAACAGAAGTTTGGCAGGCAAATTACTGTAAGACGTCTATGTTAATCTGGATCAAATTTTAAGTTCTGAAACTTAATTTTAATATTTAACAAGAAAGCTACCCTCCTTTGGGGTTTTGAATGCGCCAGTGTAATCCCACCTACATACATATTTATGTATGCACGTAAATTTAAAATAAAAACATCTCATGTGCCACATATGCGTGCATGTATGCAGCTACGTTGTGTTGGTCATTATGCAACTGCTGCAATGCGTTGCAAGCAGGCCAACAGACACTAACACGCCCTACTCAAAGCCAATGCGCAAACACAGCCGCCACCACGTAGCCCTCGACAAAAACATGATTGCAATGAAGTTGCGCTTCTATTCACTCAGCCCTCTTTGCGCTTACTTGTTGGCGCACTACATACTCTCCCCGCAAAGAGCTGCATAGGCCACGACCGTCTCAGCTGCCTCGCACCATCCCTTCAATAAGTTTTGTTTGCTTAGCTGCCTTTTCTTTTTTCTGCAATCTTTCAACTGCGAAGACTTTTCCTGCTTTCTTTACTTTGAAACAATCTCCTTTTACTTTCCCCGGTTTCTTCCTTTCATTTCCTTTATTATTTCTGCTCGAGCATCTTGACTTGGTCGCAGCACCGAAAGGATGTTGCTGCTGTGCGTTGTTGCACGCCACTGCCATACTTGCTACTTTATCTCTGCTGTGGTTGCTTCTACGGCTTCTGATGCTAGTGATGGTGGTGATTGTGCTGCTGCCAGTGGCAAGCTGTGTTTGCTTACGGCCTCCTTAGAGGTTGCTTCGCTCGACTGGCAGCAGGACATTGCAATACAATAAAGCGGTCGGCTCAAGTATGCCCCGAATGCATGCCCCATTCTGAAGCGCATGCACTGTACACTGAAATACTTTCTAAGTATGTGTGCATAGTTAGCTGTGTGTGCCGTTAGGGCGCCACCATTTTCTGTGCCATGGCAAACACTTCACTTTAATTTAATGCTTCGCTTCAAAAAAGTACTGCAACGCCATTGCAGCCATTTTTTCTACCGTACGAGGCAGGTGCATTGATTTCCAGCAGTTGACATTCGATTTTGTTATTGCTATTGTTTTGTCGAATGCAAAAATAATTTCATTTCAAAAATAAAATGGCAATAATAATTAAGGGAATTTAATACGCAACGACAACAACTACAGCAAAGCTAACCAAAAAAAAAAAAAACAAGAAAACATGGATAAAAAACATAAAAATGCAATTAATGCGACTGTTGTTGAATTATTAAATTCATTAGTTTGATGTGCTTACAACTCCAACACTGGCAGCAGCAGTGGCAGCAGAGCAGTGGTAACAGCTGTATGTACCAAACCTTTTTTTGTGTTTAATGTATGCAGTAGAAAAAATCAGTGCGCGAAATATATTGAAAATAGTGTGGCTTTTTATTTAAATGATAATTGTAAAACCACATACCTCAAGCTTAGAGTGAAAAGTCGGCTTTTTCGAAAACCATCTAAAGGGTTTTCCAATAACAGGTGCTTTCAATGAATGGATTGTGCTATCGAGAGATGATTAACGATTTTTTATGGCCGAAATTAGATGGTATTGATCTGAACAACTTTTATTTTCAACAAGACGATGCTACGTGCCACACAAGCAACGAAACCATTGATCTTTTATGGGGCCGGACCGTGTTATCTCTCGAAGAAATGATCATCGAGATCTTGTCATTTACCACTTTGTGACATTTTTCTTTAAGACCACGTGAAAGAGAAGATCTACGCCAACAGCCCAGGGTCGATTCAAGACCTCAAAGATGGAATTTGTGAGGCTATCGGGGACATAGGCCAGCCACTTTGCAATTCGGTTATGGACAATTTCAAGAAAAGGATATTTTCCTGTAAGCGTGGTCGTGTTGGTCATTTGCCTGATGTTATTCTCCACTGTTAACGGTATACCTTCCTCTTTATAAAGAAATAAACCTCCGATCATTTATATTAAAAAATAGCATTTTTCTTTGGAAATCAAACTAACATCTCTTATTGGAAAACCTTTTATTTTTTTGCAAGCAGCAAGAAAAATGCATGGTTTCCTAAAATACTAAACTAACTGCTTTCTTTTTAAACATTTCTATTTAGTGCTAAGCAGCTCTGCTAAGTGCAAAATGCTCAGCGAAAATCAGATAAGTCTCAAAGCATACCTAAGCCTCTCATTAGCGTTGAGGAAATCGATTCGTTTAGAGTTCCTTTAGCCATGGAGTACGCAAAATTTTGTATTACAGATGTATGTAGAAATAACTGCTTGTGGAAAATGCGGTGCAGTTACGGCCAACATTTTAAAAGGATTATCTTTAAAAACTAAATGCCATGAATGATCCTACACAAAAGTAATAAAGATTGCTCAATCAATTTGAGTTTTCGTTGTTTTATTTCAATATAAATTCCGTTACCTCTAAATTTATCAAGCTTTAAATGTCACTTACACTTTTATAAATATGTAGTAAATCTATTGAATATACATATAAAAATTTTTGGATTCTTTCTCAATTCGTTGGGAACTACTTTAAAGTTGCCGGCGTTGATTTTTGAATTTTTTTTTGCTGGGGATGTTAAGAATGTTCTTCCATATAAAGTGATCCGGACATACATATATAGAAATAAGGTAAAATTTTTGAAATTCGTTAAATTTTTGCTTTTATTCATAATTTAGAACTTTGATTTACAATATTTTCGTTATGTAATAAACTATATTTTTACAAAAAATTAATGAAAAAAATGTACAAAAAAATATGTAATATATTGTATTAAAAGAGCAAATGACATAATTATGCGGTCAAATGTACAGCACAGAGACAATGATATGGTTGGAAGCAGATAGTCGCTAAAATATGACAAAGTGATGGCTACGCCGAGAGACACATGGACTACCCATACCGAACTATAGGTTATAGCACACAGATTCAGTGGATAAACTTCAATATATTCAGGATTGTGCTTAAAGTATTAATCACTTTAAAGGTTTCAGAGTTGAATAGAGCTAACTTCGAGACAATAAAAACATCAACTACAACAAAAATAGTCTCAGGTCTAAGTAGTTAGAAATTATTCATATCAATCCAAGTTTAGCCTATACAACCTAACGATGCTTATACTCCTCGGATTCGCCTAAAACTTATAGTAGTTCATTTCAGTACCCGCCTAAGCCACAACTTGCACTTATATTGAAAAAAAGTCTGTTTTTTTTTTTTAGTATCGTTGCGAAAATAGAAAAATAGCAAGAATATAGTTCTGTTATAATTCTATTGCATATCTGGCAAAATTCCTCAAGTGTGGGCGCCTGAAAACTTCTTCGCTTCGAGTTTGATAAAATTTGGTATTTTGACGCTCCACTTCTTGCCTGTTTATGTACTGGAGCTGTCTAGTCTAGTTCTTCCGATGGGTGATTAACTTTGCGCCACCTTGCACACACGACCAAGCGCGCCATCCAGCGAGGTCTTGAGATTCAAATTCTTTTATTCACAATCTAAACGCTAAACATTTGAAACATAAAATCGTCCTTCTTCACTTTCAAAAATTTTCTTCTCTATAATAAATCTATGTAGTCTCGACCATAACTCTATACTAAATTTAAAAACAATTTATATTTTTATAATTTTTATTTATAACTCATAAGCAGATTTTGAGGAAGTTCAAATAGAATCAAATCTTTGGTATAAAATATGTAATTTGTCCATTAACCACCAACTTAAAAGGGGCAAATGGAGTTGGTGCCGCAAATACATAGCCTATTCAAACCAATTGTCAACCTCACCGTTACGTGGCACCTTCTGTTTACAACGAACGAGGCTCTGACGCGCGATCATAGGCGGTATAACTTTAAAACCTTGCGGAGAGGAAATTCTGTAGACATCCAGGCAACTGGACTAATGTCCCTGGAATCATAGGAAATAATAATATTATATGACGTCCAAGTAAAGGCCATTGAACTGTTTCAAAAGGATAGACTGCCGAATATTTAAAGGTAGGTAGGTGACCTGGTTGAGGTACCAGTCTGGCACTCCCCAAGTAGCACTAAAGCGTACTTTTGATACCATTTTGAGACCTCCAACAGGCAGATATATACAGGGACTTTGGATGGAGCACTGTCCCAGGACGTCGAAGAAAAGAACACCCAGTGGCCTTAATCGTCTAGCTGTCAAACCCGCATATTTACAGCTTCGGCAATGGGGATTAAATGGTAAGCCTAACAATGACCGGTAAACACAGCTCAGAGTTGGGATATTGAACTGCGTGGAGTCCCCAGGACTTTCTGTGTCCTGCGTCTATTGGACTGGGGCCAAAGATCGAATGGCTATAATTAATTAAATATTCTGGCAACTCTTCCCAAATTGCGAAAAAGGAAGAAAAAGAGCATGCGATTGAAAAATATTTTGAAAACAAACATCCACTGTGGAAATAATTGTAGAAAAATTGCTGAAAATAAGCTTTGATTCTTTGATTCAAATTATAGTTTTTCTTTTTGTTTTTTTGTTTTCCATTCGACTAAATGTTTAGTTTTGTTTAACTGTAATTAAACAAAATAAGTCCTCGAGTAACCTTTAATAACAACTTCACTTTACAAAGATTAAAAAAATGTATGCCTAATGAATTAATACATAGATTTAAAATGTAATATGTAAAAGTAAATGAAACAATATATGCCCCGTATTATGTTCGACTTATGTAAAGGGTGGTTAAATTTCAAGGGCCGATATTGAATGTGAACCACACCTAAACGTCAACGACACCGTTGGACTTCTTTCTTTGGGGTTATTTGAAAGAAAAGATGTACGTCGATAAGCCAGCAACAATTCAAGAGCTAAAGGATGAGATAATTCGGCACATTAACGGCATAGAATCTCAATTATGCCTCAGCGTCATCGAAAATTTGGTTCATCGGATAGAGGTATGCCGCCGATGCCGCGGCGGCTATTTGGCCAATATTTTGTTCCATACGTAATTGAGCCATGCCAATATTATCACAATAAAGAGAAATGACAATATTTTCTTAAAAAACTTGTATTTTATTCAAAATCAACACCGGCCCTTGAAACTTAACCACCCTTTATATAGTGTGCAGAATTATGTAATGAACTCTGCTGGGTGTTCTTACGCAAAGCTAAATTTCTTTACAATGTAACTACAACTAATACTACAGGGTGGGCGATGTAAAATTTGCTTTTTGAATCGGCTATAAAAAAAAACTAATCAATATTTTTTCAAACTTTTTTTTTATTTTGAAGATTGAACATTGTCATTTATGAATAAAAAATAATAGCGTTCAAAATGGTGATGAATGGCAACTTCGATTTCGTGTTTTAAAGCATCAATCGTCTCTGGATGGTTCGCATAGCATTTGTCCTTAACGGCTCCCCACAAAAAATAGTCCAACGGGCTTTAATTAATATAAGCTTAATATCGGAATTTCGGCTGATTATTCGGTTTTCAAAAACGGTAGCGAAAAGTTCCTCTTCAATTTTTGGAAAGAACTCGTTGAGCATGTCACGGTAACGCTCGCCATTTACTGTAACCGCGGCTCCTCGCTCATTTTCGAAAAAAATGGCACGATGATGCCGCCAGACCAAAAACCGCACCAAATGTAAATGTGTATTTTCTGAGCCCCAAATCCGTCAATTTTGCTTATTGACGTAGCCACCGATGTGAAAATCAGAAAAGAAGAAGAAGACTCACTACTTTGGAAATAGGTTTTCAATATTTCCCAATTTTGTTCAAGCGTATAGCGTCTCATTTCGTAAATGTCAAACCTTTAAGTAAATTATGAACACTTTTGACATGTCATTTGTGTTACCATTCTCAAAAAAATAGATGGTTCAAAAAGCAAACGCTATATGGTCCACCCTGTAAATGTTATTTTTATGACAGATTGTAAAAAAAAATAAAAAAATAAAAATTTGTAAGAGCGTACAATTTTTGAAAATGCCGACGATATTGACATCATTGACCTTAACTTCCTTTATTGGGGAACCAGCATTAACATCGATAACAATGTCAACCTAGAAATCCAACGTAGAATCTCTATTGTCCGATGAGGCGTCACTTGGAGTGTTTCTTGGAGAGATTCTGCGGAAGATTTTGCACCTTTGCACGTTGGCGACGGCGAGTATCACAGACGATGGAGCAATGAGCTGTATGAGCTTTACGGCGACAGAAAGGTGCGCTACTCCGAATGGAGTAGCTTCTTTAGCGTCCTGCGGTGTACAACTGGCGCCGGTTAGCACGAAAAAGAAACGACTGGCGCGCTTTGTTGAGCTCGGCCAAAATCACGTAAAGAGTAATCGTGCCAATCAAGAAGAAGAGATACATGTATGAGATATAATATATGTAGGTATGTGTGTATTTATAGAAAATGTATGTGTGTATGTAAGAAAACTAGTATACTACTTCAAGTTGTGAGATTACCATGATTGAAGAGCGGTAAACCTAATTGGAAACTTTTGAAATATTCAGTTATTAACTATATTTACTATACAAGTATCATACAAATCAACGCAAAATTAATCACTCTATAGAAAGATTTACAATGCTTGCAAATGGCGTCGTGCGTCAAAAATATTTGACACTCGTGAAATAGACAGGCGCAGCTTACAAACAGACAAGACGAGCAATGGAGTGCGTAAAGGTATCTTCACCTTCCAGATTTTCATCTTTCAAAATATTTTTTTGTTTTATTTGGAAAAAACTTTATTCAAAAAAAAAATTAAACTAACAATTAATTTTGTACCACTTAATGCGTATGTAGGTATACGAGTGAATGTACGATTTTTTTACTTTTTCCCATAAAACGAAAGGTTCGTGGTTTTTTGAACGCTTTAGATAGACGACTGATATGCTAAAGGTAAAATTTTAAAGAAAAAATGAATTTGCTTATCTCATCCTGAATATTAGTAACGCCAAGAGTTTGTGGTTTCAGTTTGTCGAGGGGCAGCAAAATTTGATCGATTTTGTGCAAATTCTAGCAAGCCACATAATAGTTTAGAGAGAACCCTTGTAGAGTAAGAATAGGATAGTTCTGGTGGCATCACAAGCCTAGGTGCGTCGAAGGACAGCCACTTCACCAAACCTAACCCAACCTAGCCTGATGTATTGGTCAACTGCGGATCAGTGGTTATCACACAGAGACCAGAGCCAATAATTGGAATCAGTTCTGCAAGAATCAAGAATTTTATCAGCGATTATGTATGCAAGTTAAATAAATAGCGATCTAGAACGCTGCAGAACTGCAAAGTGTTTTGTGACAAGCCCGAACAGAAAACTGTCGAACTTCCTTCTAAAACTTGGAGAAAATGGCGTTCGATTGATGATCGGTATTATAAAAGACACAATCCATGGGGTTCACACATGCCGACTGTATTCATTGGGGACCTGATTTGCCTGTCATGCTTAGAGGAGGCGGATCACACTGAGCATTTAATCTGTGAGTGTCCTGCCTTTGCTAGAGTAAGGCTACGAATTTTGGGTTCCGATGTCGTGAGTATGAGTAATATCCGATCTTTATAACTGGAGGATATTTTTAGAATTATAAAGGAAAATTCTCTCTATTCCATCCTATCTCTTGCCCCCTGTCACTTTTCTCCTTTTCTTCATGAATATCAACCCTTTTACTTTCCAGAACTTCGAATACAATTGGCTTTTGTCGAAGTTTCGAATGTCAAATCTTCAACCCAGGCTAGCACGCAAAATGTTTTTTTTTTAGAAGAGTGAGATAGATGCTTGAATAATGGCATTTCCTCTAATAATTCTTATGCTACAGGAATAAGACGATGAGATATAAAATAACTAGTACTTGAGTTCTCAATCAACGGAAACGCTATGCATAAATAGAAAGCATATAACCCGTCGGTATCAACACAAGCGAAATAGGGCAATAAAAACGGCATTATAACCCGTCGGTATCAACACAAGCGAAATAGGGCAATAAAAACGGCATGAAGTGTGAAACTGTTACAAAAATGTCGCTAATTTGGGCGTGTCTGTAACTTTCGCAAATTGTAGAATTTTACATGCGCGCATTAGCAAATAAATTCTTTCATTGACAATACTCGAATAAACCCCCGTTAGTGTTGACCTGCTGATGAGGAAGCTTTTTTATTATTTATTTTCTACTAATTTTTGTTCCGTGTATGAATGGTTGAATGAACGAATGAGTTATACAAAAAAAATTGCATTTAAGCATTTGTAAAACAAAGTTGGAAAATTTGTCATAAAATGCGTTAAAAGCGCAAATCAAAGACGCATTACGCACTCAGCAAATTCCAATTGAGCAGCAGTGATATTTTATTTATTAATTTTATTGTGCGAATGCATTGAGGCAGCTTAATGGCCATTACGGCTGATCGGCTACGCGGTCAGTCAGCCAGTCAACCAAACGACCAACCAGCCAATACGCCGATGAGCCAACCGCAACGCTTCAAAATGTGTCGAGCGGCAAGACTAGCGGTGGGCCGAGTTTGGGGGCAGATGTGGCTTGATATGACACATATGAGTTTGTATTTGTGTTTTTGCATGCAAACACATGCATGCATAGATACGTACGTATGTATATGTGTATGCACGTACAACTTTGTTTGTGTACATTTGCACTGGTCGCCGCCATCGCTGCTACTGCTGCGGCTGGGGCTGCGGCTGCTGGTGTTTGTGTTTATGTTTGCCTTGGTGCCGCGTATTTGTGATAATTTTAAAATTTAATTACATAAATATTGTACAAGTACACTGCTATGCCAATAAAATCCATGAAATAAATTTTTAATAATTTATTTATAGCCAACTGTCGCTATCGCCGCTGCTGTTGCCGCTGGAATTACTGCTGTTACGCTTCATTGCCAATTGCAAACCCGCACTTGTTTTGTTGTTGTTGTGGCTACTATTAATGCTACTGATGCTGTTTTTGCTGCTAACAATAAGTACAAATTCACATTGCTTTGAGGTTTGTGTATGTATGTGCATCGCTAATGTGTGTGTGTGTGTGGTAGTAAGCGTGGGTTTGCGCCACATTTAAAGTCAACATTAAATTCAATGCAAACATTGTAAAGTTTATGCAAGAATAACCAATAAATGCAAACATACATATTTACAAGAGAAAAATGATCAATTCGACCAGAAGCTTCATGCAAATTTATTAAAGAATATAACGCAAAAACCTGAGCAGACAGTTTTTTTATCACTACTGGCTGTAAAAGACAAATAAGTGACCAGATTTTTACGTTCATACTTTCCTATTCTATTTTTAGTACTAAATTCCCTAATGACCCTGGGGACGTCCAAGATTAACCTGAATTGACCAAGTCACAGCTAATCTGATCTGATAAAGCTACGAGCTACGAGCTGGAAGTCTATTGCTATGAGTCGTGCAGAATAGAAAATGATTTTGGATTAAGCTAAAACTTACACTGGGCTGTAATCGTTACTTGGTGGTGATAGCGATGGCTTTCCTATGAGTTAAGTCATGGGTCTACCTACGTATTGAAACGGCCCGTAGTAATATCGGAACGAATTTTTGTGGGGAATATATTCTAATATTACAACTGGTATAAGTCAATATCAGGTCAAACCTGGATATCAGATGACTTGATTTTAAATTTATTCAATAAAAAACGTGCTATCGTTACTGTGCTCTCACCGAATTTGACAAAATCAACTGCTTTTCGTGGCGGCACTCTAGTCCAATTGGTGATCAGAATGACCAGATTACCATATTCGCAACTTGATTCAAAATTTGTTTGTTGTTCTCCAGCTTCTGAGTTGTAGTTGTTTCTTTCTTACATGTTTATAGTCTCCTCTAATTAAACTGAGATGTTTGTAATTATTTTAAATTTAAATTTTTGAAAAATTACAGGGTCCGGCACTAGAAGTGCAACTAACTTCAGACCGCTCACGCAGCTGATGCCCCTGCGTCATCTGTCTGTTGGCTAAATGACAGTCCAGAGTGTCGTTTCCAAGCGCGCGGAATCATTATACTAGGAGTAAACGCGAAAAAAGAAAAGCAGTAATGGATTTCAAACGTAAAAGTGTGATTGAAAATCACAACCAGCGATTGTTTCGTTACAATGATACTGGTAGCCTCGCGAAACGTCTTGGAAGTTTTCATCAAAAGACTGGAACGTCACGTGAAATTATTCAAAAAGTGAAGAAACGACTTGAGTGAAATCCCCGTCGTAGTGACAATCAAATGGCGAAAGAACTGAAAATATCTGACCGTAGCATCCGCCGCATACTGAAAACTAATCTCAAAGTCAAACCTTACAAGATCCAAAAGGCGCATGAGCAACAAGTCAGTCTTGAGAGAGCGAAGGAGTTGCTTCGCTTGATCGAAAGCGGTCAATTTCCGAACATTGTATTTTCTGACGAGGCCGACTGTTCGTATGAGAATTTGAGTCATCGAAGCGTTTGCGTTATTTAAAATAAATATGCAATGGTTATGTACAATAGATTGTACTGAAAAAATAGTTTCGAAAATCCATCGTTGTATTTAAAACTTAAGTTAAGAGAATCCTTCAAAAAGTGCCAAATAACACTTTTTGTTATATTTAAAGTTATGTAATAAGATAAGGTACTTTTTTTCAGAAAAGTCGTTATGGTTTCCTCAGTATTAACTGGTTCTGTTTTTACCATAATTACGCCTCTATGGCTTTAATTCGTTTTCAGCAATTCAGTAATTCAAGGGCTTTTTAAAATTTATAAAAAGGTTTTCAATGTTAAGAAGAATTGAGCGAAGAAGGCCCAATATACTTGCATAACCTTAAAAGCAGCTTAGAATTAGATTTGCGCTTTCGAAACATCAAATTTTATAAGAATCAACAAAATTTCAATAAGACTGAAGTCTTCTCAGCCTAAACTTTAAATGCAAGAGTGGGCTGTTTTTTGGCTTTTAGTAATGACACAAATTTTTTAACTTTCAGTTTTTGGTAGCTTCAAATTAAAAAGAAAGAAATAAACACCAAACTCAAATATATTTCAATTTTGGGGTTAAGAAAGGGCTTAATTTGTTGGGGAAATCAAAGGGTTGTCAACACTACACAACTACACTAGTGTGACGTCACACACTCGCATGATGGGCGCATTATTTTTTCCTTCATTCTTGAAAGAAAACTATTCTTTTATAATAATTTTTTAATTCACATTTTATTCAAACTATTTTCAAATTTTTTCTGATATTTTCTAAATTCATTTTTCTAGGTTTATTTGAAAACTGTCATAGTTTAAGTTCTTTTTCCAATCGATTGATTTTGTTGTTGCTTGCAGTTAATTGGGCCTGTCAGCTAATATATTAACTTATACAATGTCGCGCAAAATTAATCACTTTATCGGCAGACTTATAATTTTCGCAAATGGCGCCAATCATATTTGACACTTGTGAACTAGACACCTGCAGGCAAAACATACAGACAAGCAATGGAACGCGTAAAGGTCATAGTAAAGATTTTCATAATTTAAAATCAGCAAAAAAGTTAGTATTGGGTCCAGTCTTATACCTAGGCACTTAAGAACCTTTTTTGTGCGCGTATTTGAACAAATTTGCATGCTAACTTCTAACGGGTTGTGCTTCTTGGTTTGAAGTAATATCTCCGTTTTCACTGTGGCTTATTTGAGCCACGTTTGTGTCTGTATCATGACTTCGTTAAGTTTTCTACGACATTCTTCAGGATTTCGTGCCGTGATGACTGCGGCGATATCATTAGCGTATTCAATTAGAGAGATTGGTTGGTTTAAGTTGTGATTCATCCAGAATCCATCTTGCGGTTTCGCACCATTTTGTTGCCACATCCTCGGTCCAGTCTGTGCGGTTCAGGAACCTTATCAGGTTGTCGGGCTTAGGACAGCTGTTCCAGACTCTCGAACAGCGGTTTACCCAGGGTTAACATTCTGTCCTTCCATAGGGCAAGGCATTCACAGAGGAAATGAAAAATCGTTTCCTTTTTCTCCGGTTGTTTACAATTGTGAGATTATGTATTGTGGGGATATCCAATTTAGCTGCTTGTTCTCCGACAGACCAAAAGCCAGTTATGACTGCCGTTAGTCTCCAGGCATCCCATCGTTTCATGCTTATTTATGCCGACGATTGCTGGAGGTTGTAGGTGGGCCATAACGTTCTGCTAATTTTGCATTTCGTCAGGTCTCTCCACCTACAATCCGCGATTCGGAGGTATTTTAGGGGGATTGTATTCTTGACTGCACCTAATGGTGTGAATACCGATTCTATAAGAACGTTATTCAGGACAGATCCCTCTCTTGCCAGTTCATCTGCTTTTTCACTACCTTCAATTTTCCGATGTCCCAGGACCCATATTAAGGGAACTTTATGGTTTTCACTCTAGCTGGTAAGGCTATTCCCTCTTTGTTCCATCAAGGTTGGAAATAGCTGAATCCAGTGCAGCCAGATTGCAGCTTGGCTATACGAAAGAGTAGCGATATCTCCCTTAAATGAGAAATCCGCGATTAGTAGTATACAAGCTTCCCCAATCCGCCTGGAAGACACTGCTGGTATTAGGGAGACGCACGGATTTTTAAATTTTAAGTCTATCAGAATTTATACCAGTTCCATCACCACAATCTATTTTACTGCCATCTGTATAGACTGTAGTGTCGAAGTTGTTTAGTGGGAATCCCTTATTCCATTCCTCCTTAGATGGAAAGAGAGTGGCAAAATTCCTATTGAATTTTATCGTGTGGACGATGTAGTTAGTCCTAACCGAGGTAAACTAAGTTAACCGCAAAATAGACTGGCATTACCATAAGTTTTTTTTTTCATGGTTGCCGTCTTCCTTAATATGTAGGTCTATTGGAATAACGTGTATCAGTGCATTGAGGGCCTCCCTAAGACATGATCTGATTGCACCAACCGTTATTGCACAGGCTGATCTTTGTATTCTGCCGAGTAATTTGGCATTGTAATCTCTCCTTAGAGTTTTCCATCAAACTACCGAACCATACGATATGATTGGTCGTATAACCGCCTGTATAACCATAATGTATGCTTAGGTTGACGATCCCATCTTCTTCCAAGCATACGTTTACAGTCATATAAAGCAAATTCTGCTTTCCTTACCCGTTCTTCGAAATTTAATTTCCAACTATGTTTGGAGTCCAGAATTACTCCGAAGTCCTTTGTAGTGGGTGAAAGTGAAAGAGTTAGTCTGTTGACATTTGGTAGGGAAAACATTGGTACCTTGTATCTTGTGGAAAAAAGCTTAAGTTCTGTTTTACGTGGGTTTAAACTTAGACCACATCTTGTGGCCAAGAATTAAGCTCGCCTAACGCCCTTTGCATGATCCCGCTGATCATATTAGAGCGCAGTCCTGACACCATTAGCACCACATCATCAGCGTGCGCCACTCCTTTTAACCCACCTCTATTAAGTTTTATTAAAATTTTGCTGATCACACATAGCCAAAGAAGTGAACATAATACTCCCCCCTGTGGAGTATCAATATGGACTTTCTTAGTTATGTTAATATTGCCCATGTTAGCTTTGATGATGCTTCTTTCAATGACCCAATTACTAATGCAATTGTCTATCAACGCCCATTAAATGGCATCTGTACTAACATTGTTAAAGGCGCCTTCTATATCCAAGAATGCCGCCATGGTGTAATGTTTATTCTCTAGAGATCCCGCTATTGCTCGGATTACCTCGTGAAACGCTGTCTCCGTAGATTTGCCTTTAAGGTTCGCATGTTGTGCAGTTGATATACCAGAGCTCTCCAGAGAGCGTCTGAAGTGTATATCTAAAAGTCTTTCAAATGTTTTTAACGAAGAGTGACGAAGAGTGATTGGCATAAAATCGTTCGCTGATTCATGTCCCCTCCTACCTATTTTTGGCAAGAAGACGACCTTAACTAGTCTCTAACTATCTGGAATATGGCCTAAGTTTAAATATGCTTTAAAAATTTCCTCTAGCCATTGGAAATGCTAGGAATTTCTACTGCCATAGTTGTTGCTCCGCAAATCGGAACCAAGAGTTGACTCTTGTGCAGCACCACATGCGTCGAGAACCCTCTGGGGTTCGATAGACGAGTTTGCGGTCGTGCAAGTAAATCCTCATCCCATCGGAAGATTTATAATTAAAAAGAAGCGTTCGCATGCCAATAATTTTTATTTGGCACTTGCGCGTAAAAATCAAAGTAAATTTTCCATCACCGAGTAGGAAAGTTATTCAAAAACATAATTCGATGATAAATTTTGGGCCATATTTATGTGCGTTTTTTTTTTTTTTTGTTTGAGAGCGACAGAATTTAGTAATATACAATTTTACAACTATTTCCTCATTGGTTCGCATATTTTAGAGTCTTAAATCAATTCGCCTTTGTAAAGTTCTAAGTAATCGACTGACAGCAGAGTACACTTTATACGGACTCTTCGTTTTATTAAAAGTTGACGCCTGCTATATATTATATCAACAAATCTACTTACAATAAAATTATTTAAACTTTTACACAGAAATCAATTTTCTATTCTGCTATTATTCCGCATTCAAAGCAAAATCAAAACAAAAACTTCTCTAGACTCGCAGAATTGCAACTGAGTCAGCAGTTTTCAACATCAGAGCATTCCATAAATATTATTCTTGTTTCAATAGAAATACAAACAATCGACATGAAAAATGCATTCATGCATTGATGCACCTCAACAATTTACAAATATTTACGCAGCCGCCTTTATTTGACAACTTCTGCTGCTGCTGCTGGCTTGTACTCGTGTGTCACTGCCACTGGTGATATGCGTTGCTGACACAAACGCCTTCAAATCAATCGATGTAAAAAATATCCGGGAAAACGTAAGCGGCGTATGAACAAAACAAAAATAGTTAGGCAAACCAAGGAAGTGAGCCTAGCATTTTCCATGTCTTAAAAACCATAACGAATTTGCCAAACAACAATCGCACAAATGTCAAAAAAGGACACTAATGACAACATTAAATGGCATTACAGAAAAAGAGATGCGCCTATGCGCATGCGACTGCGCTAACGGCCATAAATTGCAAGGCAAACGCCTTGGCCAGCATTGTCTTCCAACTACAAGTATACAATGGCATACGAATACATGCAAACAACACACATTTTTCTTTAATTTTTCTTGCTTCCGTATTTTCAACACTCGTCCCCTAACTGTTGCCGTCTAACGATTATTGTTTGACGGCTACAACATTGGTGAATGTTGGTGTGAAATAGGTGGAAGTCCTGCTGTGCACAGCGAAATGAACAAACCTCGCTTACAAATCGAATTACATGCCTTTTTAAATTGCCAACATAAAATTGCCCGCTGCGCCACTGCCACCAACACCATGATTTGTTGGCTTGCTGGTCTGCACAGCGGGCGGCCGGTGTAATTGGCGCGTTTAGTGATTTCACGCCACGTCAGCATACAATCCGCATTGAGCTCATGCAATTGTCATTATATTGTAAAAGATTTATTAAATAGTTTACGGTATACTCAGATACAGTTGGAGGAGGGAGGATGAGCTAATTGTGCGCAAAAATTAACAATGACATCTTTTCGTGAATTTGAGCAAATGATAACAAATTACTTGGATGAGAAAGGAATCAATGACCCTGGAGGCGTTGTGTTGGCTGGACAAATTTCGTAATGACTTTTGTGCGGGGTCAATGAGTAATGATTTCTGTGTGCTTACCTGTGGATGTGAAAAATATGTGGCAATAAATGCATGTACATATGTAAGGGCATTATTGTGAATGTATGTGTAGTGAATTACAAAATGTTATACATTTATTTTTCCCCCACATCATATACAAGTCATTTATTATTACAGCATACGCATAGAATTCGTTTGACGTAACGGAGTTCAAAATTGTCGAAATCAACACGGGAAGTGAAAATTTCAATCCACAAAGGTACAAAGGTGAAACATTATTTTCCTATTAGCAGCGCATTCTTGAAGGCCATACTTCTTAATTTGATATTAGACCTCAATTCAATATTTTTAAATTTTCGCCAATATATTTAAAATAGCAGATACCAGCCACTCGCAAAAGTGTTGATGGCCAAATTTGATAAAGTTCTGACTGTTGGTTAACTGCAAATAACAAAAAGAACGAACTTTGCGTCTTTACAAGAAAAATAAAGTCAGGTTAGCGCCTCCCAAGCGGCGTTGGCTTGTGTACCACTACCATCCGGATGGTCCCGTCTTAGCCCACTTTGGGCATATTCATATACAAAAATTCACTATCACCAAAAATTCAGTCAGCATGGCTCGGTAGGGCTCGTCATTCACCGTAACGGCAGTTCTTTCTTCATTTCGAAAGAAATAAGAACTGATGATGCCGCCAACGTCTAGATGGGAAGAAAGACTCAGAAATTCATATTGAGTCAAACCACGTCAACTGGGCCCCGAAATTTCCATCCAATTCTTCTTCTTAATTGGCGCGATAACCGCTCACGCGATTTTTGCCGAGTTCAACAAAGCGCGCCAGTCGTTTCTTTCTCGTGCTAACCGGCGCCAATTGGACACACCAAGTGATGCCAAGTCCTTCTCCACCTGATCTTTCCAACGCAGAGGAGGCCTTCCTCTTCCTCTACTACCACCAGCTGGTACCGCATCGAATACTTTCAGAACCGAAGCGTTTGTATCCATTCGGACGACATGACCCAGCCAGCGTAGCCGCTGGATCTTTATTCGCTGCGCTACGTCTATGTCGTCGTAAATGTCATACAGCTCATCGTTCCATCGCCTGCGATATTCGCCGTTGCCAATGTGCAAAGGTCCAAAAATCTTACGCAGAATCTTTCTCTCAAACACTCCAAGCGTCGCTTCATCGGATTTCCATAAAAATAAAGATATCGAATTTTTTGTCAAACTGTGTAAAGTTTTGATGCGCAGTATAGTCTGGTGCAACGGAACGCGCTGCGCAGTTGGCATTGCATTGTCCATGCAAGTGTATATATGTGTATTTTTCCACGGAGAAGGTTTGTAGAATATGTTCATTGATACCAAGGCATACATATGTTTGACAATCGCTAGCAAGGCACTGGTGCAACTGGGAATGCCTGCTTCAAACCGACCTGCAAACGACCTTTTCGATCGTGATTTGCAACGAGAAACACACTATGATTCTGACGAACTGGGGACATTCGTTAGAAAAAATCTTCCGCAGTTGATTGCAGAACAACGCATTGCGTTCGACAGAATTATGCGTGCAATCACAGAACAAAGTGGTATACTATTTTTCATAGATGCGCCCGGGGGTACAGGCAAGACTTTTCTTCTTTCACTAATTTTGGCAACCATACGATCACAAAATAATATTGCACTGGCTATTGCATTATCTGGAATTGCGGCAACTCTTTTGGATGGTGGCCGAACAGCGCATTCAGCATTGAAACTGCCGTTGAATTTGCAAAACACAGAGGCACCAACATGCAACATCAACAAAAATTCTGGAATGGGAAAAGTACTCCAAACGTGTCAAATTATCATATGGGACGAATGTACAATGTCCCTCAAGAAAGCATTGGAAGCGCTTGATTGTACACTGCGAGATTTGAAAGGAAACAGACGGATCTTCGGTGGCGCACTCATTTTATTGTCTGATGATTTTCGACAAACACTGCCCATTATACCACGTTCAACACCCCCTGATGAACTTAATGCATGTCTTAAATTGTCAGTTCTGTGGCGTCATTTATAGAAATTGACTTTGAAAACTAACATGCGTGTACAACTACAACGGGATGCATCGGCTGGAAATTTTGCAAAACAATTATTGGATATTGGAAATGGGCGAATGGAAATTGATGAATCTACACAATGTATCTCCCTGCCAGCAAACTTTTGTAAGATCACAGAAAGCATCAACGATTTGTTGCAAAAAGTTTTCCCAAACATTGCACAAAACTACAAAAACCATCAGTAGCTCAGTACGCGTGCTATATTATCAGCCAAAAATATCGATGTCAATACCATCAACTTCACCATTCAGCATGGAATACCCAGTGAAACGACAACATATAAGATCATCGATACTGCAAAGAATCAAAACGAGGTTGTCAACTATCTAACTGAATTCTTGAATTCGCTTGATTTGCCAGACATGCCGCCGCACGTTCTTACATTGAAAATAGGCGTACCCATCATTCTTCTTCGAAACATAAATCCACCACGACTTTGCAACGGAACCAGACTCTCAGTCCAGAAAATAATGAACAATGTTATAGAGGCAACAATTTTGACTGGAAAATTCAACGGGGAAGACGTACTGTTGCCACGTATCCCAATGATTCCGACAGATATGCCATTCGAATTCAAACGTTTACAGTTCCCGGTGCGACTCGCTTTCGCAATGACTATTAACAAAGTACAAGGGCACACGTTACAAGTGTGTGGATTAAATTTGGAGAATCCATGCTTCTCACATGGACAGCTCTATGTGGCTTACTCACGTGTCGGAAAACCTTCTGATTTATTCGTCTACGCACCAGATGGAAAAATAAGAAATATTGTGTATCCCACAGCACTTCAATAAACATCGAATTGAAACTACACTTGGTAATGTCACAATTTTTTCGAAATAAACAAAATGAATAAAATGATTTAGAATGAATTGAATATTTGTGTACTGATTTTTCTTTCAAGTTATTTTTCTTAAATTTATTTTAGTTGTTGGAGTAGCAACGCGCGCCGGGTACAGCGGGTAATTAATTAAAAATTTAGTTAAATCTATTTATTTTAAAATAACTACATATATTTAGTAAAATCTACTTTAAAATAAAAATTTTTAATTTTTAATTAATTTCTTAGCCTAAAACAAAACCTTGAAGTGTGGAATTTTTTTTTTTTTTGCGCTCTAGCGCATCCTTGAATATTAATTACTCGCCCGGCGTCGTGAGATGATAACGAACTATTTATGCCCCGAATTGGAAGATATGGATATGGACGATATGTGGTTTCAACAGGGCGGTGCCACTTGTTACACAGCTAACGAAAGAATGGCTCTTTTTCGCGAAAAATTTGATGGCCGGATAATCTCACGTCGCGGCGATGCCAATTGGCCGCCAAGATCATGTGATTTGACACCGTTGGACTTCTTTCTTTAGAGTTATTTGAAAGAAAAGGTGTACGTCGATAAACCAGCAACAATTCAAGAGCTAAAGGATGAGATAATTCGGCACATTAACGGCATACCTGTAGAACCTCAATTATGCCTCAGCGTCATCGAAAATGTGTACCATCGGATGGAGGTGTGCCGCCGAGGCCGCGGCGCCTATTTGGTCAATATTTTGTTTTATACGTAATTGAGCCATACCAATATTATCAGAATAGAGAGAAATGACAATAATTTCTTAAAAAAATTTATTCAAAATCAACACCGGCCTTTGAAACTTAACCACTCTTTATATCGGGTGTTTTTCAAGAGCTTAATAACTTAAAATGATAATACAACACAGAAATACTTTTGGACTGATTTCTGTTTTTCTATAATCTGGTAGATAATTTTATGGTATTTATTTTGAATATTTATTTTTATTTCGAATATCATATCCGGCATATGTCCGCCGTGGCTACGAGTTACATGGTTTATTCGATCAGTCCAATTTTTGTTTAATTTTTCCAATAAATCTGGCCTCATAGCGTCACTGGTGGCTTGAATATTGTAATAAATTGATCGTAAAGTGCGCTGTATGGCAAGCTGAGCTGTCTTTTTGGAACAAATGTGCTAAGTCATAAGTGGGCTAAGTCATATATTTCATATGTCGAGGTATTACATAAATTGTATTTGAATAAATTAAACATATTTTTACATTATGCGACTTTTTTTACAATTTTATTAGTTTTGATTAACCAAATTTTTTGTTTTTTCTTAATTAACACATGGGTTGAAAAGTTCCGGGCCTATCCCATAGATGGCACTAGTTGTATTGCATTCTCCTCATTTTCAGTTAGTACTAACCTTAAGAAGACAGTTGTTGAAATTTCATGATATTCCAATCATTAGTTCGTGAGTTATTGTGATAAAAGTGACGCTACTTTTGTTATTTTCAAAACAATGGATCAAAAAGAATTTCGTGTTTTAATTTTACACTGCTGAGGAAAGATACCGTTCATGCAAAGTATTATAGGGACTCAACTCCATGAAAAACCACAATAAAACAATGGGTTGCTGGCTTGAAAAGTGGTCGTAGAGACACCAACGAAGAACAACACAGTAGACGTCCAATGACGCGGTAACACCAGAAACATCAAAAAAATCCACAAAATCGTTTTGAATGATCGAAAAGTGAAGTTGCGTGAGTTAGCTGACATCGTAAAGATATCGAAAGAATGTTTTGGCTTTATATTGCATGAGCATTTGACTGTAAGAAAACACTGTTCGTAGTGGGTGCCGCGTTTGCTCACTGTTGACAAGTCGTTCACAAGTCAATCAAAACAATGGCAAAACTACATAGACTAGACTTCAAATTGCTCCCACATCATCCGCCAACTACTACTGGCTGTTCTCAGTCCTAAACAAATGCCCGCCGGTAAGAAATTTCGCTCGAATAAAAGGGTTATCGCTAAAACTGAGGTCTATTTTGAGGCAAAAGATAAACCGTTCTGCAAAAGTGGTACTGAAATGTTTGAGCGGCGCTGGAATCATTGCGTTCTTCCTGGTGGAAATTACGTTGATGAATGAACCTAATTTTGAATAAAAAAAGGTGTTTTCTTTGTTAGTCATGGGGCCTCTCATGGGACCGCCCATGTGTTATATGCATACATTTTTTTATTTGCATTATATTTATGAAAACATCCGAAATATATGTATGTATATGTAGGTACATATGTAAGTAAATATATTCAATCGAAATGAAGCAATTAAGGAATACATTTTTCATCGCTTACCAAGCGTTCATTAATCGTGGGCGCTATTGATTGTCCCTAATAACTGGCAGACATAGCAAGTGTTTAACTAATTTATCATAACAACATCGACAATTGCATGGAATAATAGGAGCACTCAGTACAAGGAAAGCAACACCTTCGACATTAAAATGAGCACACACAGAATGAAATGTTTTGTGTATGTTTTACCGGCTATTAAAACGATGTTTCTATGCGCATATGTACGTGTGTATGTACTGATATTGATGAATAAAATTTGTTTTAGGTTCCTATTTTTTACTATTTATACTTAGATCCCCCAATTTTGTGCCTATTTTTCTTTTTTCTTTCAGTTGTCAAATTGAAACATTTCGTTGCTTTCATAAGAATTGAAATATCAAGACGAGTGTTGTTCTTGGCAGTGTACATGTTGTTAGCCTGTTGTACAAATATTTAAAGCGTGCTAAGCGAACACTTCAGCTAAGTACACACAAGGCTTTAGGCACAACAACAACGTCAATAATAAGAATTATAACAGCAATAATAATACAAACAGATCATAGCAATGACGACAATACAAATCAGCAGAAGCAGAAAAACAAAGAAACAACAAAAACATTCAGTATTACAAGTCGAATAATAAAAATTGAAAATTTCATAATTTTGACTTTCATGCTGGGCATCAAACCAAATTCCAAACTGAACGCTTAGGTGAGTTGTGGTGGCATACTCGTACGATCGGCTGCCTTGGTGGCGTTGCCTAAGTAAATTTCTCATTTTGCCACATATTTGCACAGTTGTCAATTAAACGAATTTCATTGTTTACCACCGACGAACTGATCTGATCTTATTCTGCTGCTGCTTCTGTTTCTGCCACCACCTCTGTCTGCTTCAGCTCCCACTTCTACTTCTTCCATATCTATTGTGTTCATTATCGCTTTTCCGACGTGAAAGCGCATACTACATACTGGCATACATATGTACATACGTGCATATATACACACATACATACATACACACACATGTATGTATGTACACATGCTCAGAGTGTTTGCTTAACGTCTATCGCTTTGTTCATAAACAAAGAAAAAAAATACGTTCTTGAGCAAAAGCTGGCACGCCAAAACAACACCAAGCAAACATTTGCTGCAGCAACACCCACATCAGCAGCAGCGGCTGCGAGTACCAATGGCGACAATAGCCTTTGGAATGACAATAAGCGATAGGCAATGACTTTTATTGTCATTGAAAATTTCAAAACCAAAAGACGTTTGTTAACTCTGGCTTGGCTGGCGTGGTGTTTCAAAGCCTCTGAGGCCATCATATAGCAACTTTTTTTTTTGTTTTTATGCTTCCCTGGTACAGAGGCAATTTGTTTTCGGCACTGTCATCTGAAATTGTAAAACATATTGCGTTGTCTCTTAAGAAAAAAGTCAAAACACACGTCAAATGTTTACACAAACGAGCCGGTCCAGCAACGCGCCAAGAACTTCCGCATACTGAATCAACAAATTTTCCTTGTATCTTTTTTTAAACGAAACTCACCCACATATACATTTATACATATGTATATACATACGTGTGTACATCTAATGTATGCACATGAAATTATCCCACTTACAAGTGAAGAGATAGAAATATGTAACACAAAACGTATCGGGATCTTCTATAGACCAACTCAGATTGGCATTCGACGCAAGATCACGTCAATTGCCAGTTCTGTCAGACCGGGGAAAATCAGAATGAAAATAAAAATACGAAAAAGAATTGGCAACACAAAAGATGGGTAAAAGGCATGACTCCCTAATGGGCTTCAAAGTGCCACATACACAAAGTATTGTATATTATTTTTTTTTGTACGAAAGAAAAAGCAAATGCAGAAATGTACAACAAATGAGCAAAATATTGTTTAGGTATTTATGGAATAGCACATCCGGCCAACAATTGAATATGACAAATAACACCAAAGGCAAGACAATCTTTAGCTAAATGGGATTACAATTTGCAGTTTATTGTGGGCTGGGAGTGAGTATTTGAGTGGACTATAAACATTAGGCCGCCGTAGCCGTTTGGGTTGGTGTGTGACTACCATTCGGGAGTGCGTAGGTTCGCATCTCCGTGCATGGACATCAAATAATAAAAAACAATTTACTAGAAGCTGTTGCCCCTCGGCAAGCTGCGGCAAACCTCAGAGTGTAAAAGAAAATCCTCATAAAAAACCATTTGGCGTTCGGAGACGGCTTAAAACTGTAGGTCCTTCAATTTGAGCAACAACGGGGGACAACGGGGAGTTCGGCCAAACAACTGGCAGAAGTGCACGCGCCAATTATTATAATTTTTTTTTTTTTTTTTGAAATATTAGATGCTTGTAAATGCATAAGAGTGGATTATTTGCTTAAAATGTACAATGAGTAAAACGCTGATTCACTTTGGACTTTAGAATACCTCGAACTTTCCAAAGCCGCGCTTTGCTAGTACTGAAGTCTGCGCTTAGATGACTTTGGTTCCAACACGATGGTGCATCCTACCCCATTTAACGATCTAGTATTCTATCGGTTTTATGCAAACAATCCAGAAATAATCAAATCATTAAGCCGCTAATCCTCTGAGCCATTCGTAAGATAGTCAACATAGATATTTAAATGACAAGATGAGCCAAGGTAAAGTCTCCTGAGGCAGCTACTCCTCTAAGCAATCGCTAATCAGTGCATAATAGTTACCATTAATTATTAAAGTGCCGACTAATTGAGGTCACCCCTTTCGAGGGAATGGCAAACATTCGAGTGTATTTCTGCCATGAACAAGCTTCTCACAAAAAATATCTGCCGTTCGGAGTCGGCTTGAAACTGTATGTCTCTCCTTTTGTCGAACAACATCAAGACGCACAACAGGAGGAGGAGCTCTTCAAACACCCAAAAAGGATGTACGCGTATATTATATTATATTATATTATATTATATATAAAAGGTGAAGTCGAAAACAAAAGAGACTGTGCTAAAATAGAAACGACAGGATCTATGTTCTGATAACTTCGAGTTTATTTATTCAAAATAGTTCCCTCTGACCTCGATACACTGTTTTACGCGATCTGAAAGCTTTTCGAAAGAATGTTTCAGACCATTGACCGGAACGTCCTTCAGGATGTCGGTACAAGCCTTCTGGATAGCCTCTACGGACGGAAATTTTTTCCTTTCATGGGTAAATGCAATTTTCCGAACAGGTAGAAGTCACAGGGAGCCATATCAGGCGAATACAGTGAGTGATTGATTGCTAAAATGCGAAAAAAATCAATCACAAGAGTGGATCGATGAAGAAATGCTTTAAAACGCCAAGATAGAAAATTGCATTGACGGTTTGGTCCGTTGGCACTAATTGCTTGCGGACAATTCTCATGGAAATGTAAAAACAAATGAGCATCGAGTTGATTTTTGACATCTCCAAATGCGATTTTTTGGGTGGTGGCTCATCTGGGGTCTTCCATTCGGCACTTTGACGCATAGTTTCACGTTCATGTTGGACACACCACGTTTCATCACCACTTACAATGTTGTAAAGGTAGTTCTCGTCTTTTCTCGCCTCTTTGATGAGGTCTTTCGAATGTTGAATTCTGAGCAATTTTTGGTCCTCAGTTAACTTGTGCGGAATGATTCGAGCACAGACCTTTCTTAAGCCCAAATGATCAGTTAAAATTCGATAAATCGATGTTTTGGAGATATTCAACTCTGATTTCATGAATTTCAACGATGATTTCGGTTCATTTTTGATTTGAATTTAAGAACAATTTCGATGGAGTTTTCGGTGATTACTGATTTTGGGCGACCCGTATGTTCATTGCCATTTATGTCCTCACAATCATCTCTGAAACATGGAAAACCACCTATGAATTCTGACACGAGATAGACAATCATCGCCATACATTTTTTCATCAATTCAAATGTTCGGTAAACGTTTTACCGATTTTAAAACAAAATTTGATGTTAGTCCTTTGTTCGTGACTCATTTTTGTACCGATGACACAAGCATACTGACACTTTAGACGCCATAACTTGGCTTCCATTGAACCGAATGTCACCAAGCTTTCACTGGAAGTCAGTTAGGATATTACTTTTAACGTACTAATGGCGCCATCAAAAACAATTTTATAACTCCAGTCTTGTTCATTGTGAACTTCACCGTGTATATATGTGTACATGTATGTCCCAAATTTAATTTTATTATTTCTCAATAGAGAGAGTCGCAGTAGAAAAACTATTGGAAAGCTCCGAACTAATATTTTTTTACTTTATAAGAAAATTGTGATAGTATGAAGGCTTGTCTGCTGCCATGCCATTTATGAAATTTAAACGCACAAACATTTGCCTGCATAAGCGACCATAAGCTTTCTTTAGTACACCACTCACGTCCCACAGCATCCGCTATGCTGTGAACGGTAATTCCATTTGTCACAAAAGACCAGTAGCCGCACAGTTCCATTAAAATGACAAGGCGGACAACTCTTTGAACGAACAATTACCGCACAAACTTCATCAATGGATGACATTTTGTCGCTTCCTTTGCCACTTAACTACTGGCATTTAAATGAGATTACCTAATTGGCGGTATGAAATGTATGTACATGCATACGCTTATGTCGAAAGAAAAAAGCGGACGCTTTGCTGTTGTCACGTCTGTTACGCTGTCTGATGCTTTGGAAAATTTTAAGTAATATTTGCGTGGCGACACTTCGACGTTTTCATGAATGAGTCGCAGTTCATGCGCCAAACAACGGTTGATTGAGTCAAGTTGAGAAATATATACAGACACACACACACTTGTTCGTTTATTCATTCAACTCATTTAAGGTCTCAATACTTTTGAGGCAGCGTTGACATAGAAGTAAGTCATCGCTGGAAGGTAAGGTTTACGCTTTTATTTTTCATAGAAAACTATGCAAAAGTTTACACAAATTAAAAACAATGTAAGCGCAATGTTAAATTAAAACTTTCAAAGCGCAAATTTGCAACACCATAAAGTGCAAATTGGTGAAAATATTCCATGCAAGTGTCATCGAACTAAAAACTACACAGTGCCACCACTTGAACTCACTGCCACTCGATGTTACCTCAATCAAATATTTTACTCATTTGCATTCATGCACACACACACACAGCGTAACGTTAGTGTGAGTAGTTGGAGAAGAATAAAAAGAAAATATGTATACTTAATTGATTTGCATTTGAGATTCAAACATTGAGAGCTACGAAAACAGAGCCTCGAGAATGATGAAAGTGATCCAATTGAGTGAATGATTTTTTCCACACTTTGCTAATTAATGTTCATGTCGCAACATACAAATACACACTAAAATGTTGCGCACTTTCATATATACATATGTATAGACGCATGTAGCTACATAATGCATACAAATACATAAATAGACACCCAAAGGAACATGCACTTGCTACTGTATTTGCAGTTGTATTTGTAGTTGTAGTGGGAACTTGTCCTCTCACTTTGTGCGCCGTTGAATTTTGTTTGTATTCTTATGTGAGCTTATAATTTTGTACGCCTTGATGTATGCATCAATGTGTATGCACACATATGTTAGACTATGCACATATTTGTGCTGTTATGTTCACATTTTGTACTGATCATACACAAATATGCTCGCTCGCAAAAAGTGCAGGAAAGGCAGACAAATAGCGGCACTCGAGCAGGCGCAGACAAATTCTATTTGCAAACATTTCACTTGATTTGCAAGTGAATGGAGCAAAATGATGATGACAACAACAAAAACAAACGAAACCTTTCCACCAACAACCCCCTGCTGGAATAGCAGCACACAAGCTGTGCATGAAGAATAGTAAAGGCGTTAGCGAAAGTAACCATGCAGGAACTTGAAAGAGGAAGCATACCGACATGTTTTTCTAAAGCACTTGTGAAAAATTTTAAATTTGAAAAAGGCGCGTCAAGAAGCACCCAGGCTAAAAAGCTCATTATATTCAAAACTTTGGAAAGTAAAAGGGTAGAGGTAGTCAAGTAGGAAAGGGGAGAAGTGACAAAGAGAAAGAGATAGGATAGAACAGAAACAGAGAATTTTCCTGATTCTTTAACAAATCTGAAAATATCCTCCAGTTTGAGGGAGAACGTATTTTACTCACTTGACATCGGAACCCAAATTGCTTAGCCTTGCTGTAGTAAAGAAAGGGCACCCACAGAGAAATGCTCAAAGTGCTTTCCAGCTCTTCTAAGCAAGACAAGCAAATCGAGTCCTCAACTATTACAATATTGGTCCATGGTGACCCCATAGATTGTGTTTTGTAATAATACTGATCATCAACTGATCGCCTTTTCTACCAAGTTGTAGACAGTTCGACAGTTCTCTGTTCGGGCTTATCACAAAACACTTTGCAGTTCTGCAGCATTTTAAACCGGCCCATCGCTCTTTACTATGTAATTTGCATACATAATCGCTGATCCACTACATGATTCCTGCAGAACTGATTCCAATTATTGGCTCTGGTCTCTGTGGGATAACCGCTGATCAACAATTGGCCAATTCACCGGAAATATCTTTTCTTCAATAGTGAAGTTTTCAAATAAATACGCGCGCTCGATAAAATATGCCGCGCGAGTTATGTATTAGCCCACTCCATTCCCAGAACACAACGCACATCCAGACGTTCAACTTAGCCCAATTAGCCAGAAAGTGCAGGAGTTATTCCAATTAATTGTATCAACATAAAATAGAATGTAAGGCACATGTATGTAAGTTAAGCAATCGATGTAAAGCTTTCATTTTAATTGTTTTGATTGATTCTTGCCACTGACATATACACGTCGCGTCGTGTTTGACTTTATTATATTTTTTTTATCAAATCGTATAAACAATTTATCTAATTCGCGCGTGCATTCATTTTTTGAAATAAAGTTTTTTAAGGCACCTTTCTGGTCTAGAGACGTGAAAATTAAACGTTGATAATTTAAGAAAACCAATCGGTATCAATTGAAAATCATTTTTATTCATAATAAAAAAATTGCTTCCGCTGACGTAACACATGCCACTGGCGTAACTGATTAGGCTGCTCAGGTACGACTGAAAAAAAAATTGGGTCGATTATTCATCAGTCGCTTTTTTTTCTTGATATTTTATCAGTTTATTAGAAAACAAAAAAAGGATTTTTTCCCCTTTCT
This sequence comes from Anastrepha obliqua, assembly GCF_027943255.1. Classification (NCBI taxonomy): domain Eukaryota; kingdom Metazoa; phylum Arthropoda; class Insecta; order Diptera; family Tephritidae; genus Anastrepha; species Anastrepha obliqua. Next base: position 122,717,215 of record NC_072892.1, read on the forward strand.
CGCTCTAAAAAACGGATTATAAAATTATATATTAGTTCTACTACTCGCGAGTCAATAACATAATAAAAATTCAAATCAATCGGTTCAGTACTTTTTGAGAAATTACCAACGCCAACTCGGAAAAAAGAGTTTCGAGAAAAACACGGTTAACGCGCTTATACCTGGGCCTTGTACTCCGAACCGGTCTGGTTTTAAAGGACGTCTAAACTACAACGAATTTCAATACAAAAATTTGCAAGTATAGTTTTGAAAGTATAAACTATCATAACATGAAGAAAAAAAAATCGATTTTTTGGAAATTCAGACCAGAAAGGTGCCGTAATCTACATAAAATCTTACAAAACATTAAACGGAGTCAATGAGCAGGCAAGGTGGAGACGGCAACGCTAAAAAAGTGCATAAACCAGCAAATCTACTCAAAGGTAAAAATGCAGGTAAATCGAGGATACCGCATTTAGAAACTAACTTTTCTATGGTATGGACAGGAACATGGTGCGAGGGGGGTACATATCTGACAGTGGGTGGTAACAGCTAGTTGCATTGCAGCAGGACAGTAACTGAAGTGAACTGTAATTCTCAAACCGCCTCCCGACAAAATACTTGACGATAGTACCGGGGCATCAGCACTTTGGCGGTAGGAAGTTTAGTTCGGGTTAATCGCCGACACTGACGATGCTTCCTCCCAATAACAATAACAAAGAGTCAAAAAAACAAACAAACGAAACCAAGTTCATCGATTCATTCATTGTATAGAGTAAACACCAAAGCAGTCAAGAAAATAAGAACAGACTACTAAAACTAAATAATAATGAAATTACATACGTAATTAAACTACAAACTTGCGTCTGACTAAGCTGAAAGATAAGGTTCAAGAATACGGATTGTAATTATTTCTCTGAAACTGAGAAATCTGAGTTAGATTGAAGGTTTCATTAAAATCACTTATAAATAATTTTCATTGAACTTATTTAGATAGAAAGGAAGAGTTCTTGGAGGTCTAAGAAAATGAATACTATGAATACTAATAACCTGAAAACAAACGAGGGCGCATATTATTAGTGAACATACAGACAGTTTGTCAAAGAAATGTTTTAACATCTAGGAGGAATATATGCATCTTTGCATGGCTTTCATTCGATCATTGAATTAAACCAAACTTTGGTTTTATTTGAAATTTTCTGTTGTATTAATATCCGGCCTTTGGGCTGGATCCAATACTTTACTACAATTAAAAAGAACTCACAATCTGACCTATGACCTTTATGATTTGAATCGTTGTCCTGGTAGAATTTACACTGAGGTTTGTTGTCAGCAATGAAGCCAAACTTTGATGCACTATTTGTCAAATGGCATTACCGAATATTCAAATATTGTCGTGGGTCCATCTTGTTGTATCTTCCATAAACACCAAATCACCGTAAATCGCTTGCTGGATATGCAAGTTTGCCAAATTTCACTGTCGGAGTAATATTTCGCCTTTCCAGTGCTCTTAATGGCTGCCTCCACACAGGGTTCGAATTGCTGACTGAACTTCAACTATGGCATTTTCAATGCATAGTCGTTTTTTGCGCAATAACTGTGACTATCGCTTTAGCTATGAAATAACTGCATGTTAAATGGAAATGAAACATGCAAACACTCAAATGAACCGAACTGCTTAACTGACGACTATGAACGACGAATAAGTGTAAGCCGACAGCCACAGTTCTTCGTGTAACAGTTAACTATAACTATAACTATAACAGTTAACTAAAAGAACTATAGTTGTTTGAATGCATCATTGTAATAACTGCGACAATAGCTTGGATAGCGATGATCGATACATATCCCATATTTAGTTCATATACATATGTACATATGCGTATACCTGAATGCTGGGTTTTTTAAGTATGTAAACTTTGTAAATATGCGTATACGAGAATACTGTGGTTTTTTAAATATGTATACATTGTACCTGAATTTTGCAATAATAAAAGAACTACTACATCTTGTGACAAATATCTAAACAACCAATAAGAAATAAATATTAATCGACTTGAAGCCTCGCTTTCTCAATATGCATACAGCAAAACTAAAGATAGTGTTTCCTCAGGACCAATCCGCTATTTTGGCTTCCTCAAGGAACTGCTCACTAATTTTAAAAGCAGCTCATACACAGGCGGGGACATCCTTGTGTGTGAAAACAATTTATCAGGCTCCAATGTTTTCATTCGGCGGAACACTTGGATTTGATAACAACTTGTGCCCCAACTCCTATTTAATAGCCGAACTTTATACCTTCTGCACTTTTTTTGGTCCTTGTATTTTTTATATAAAATATATAGTTGAAATAAATTAAGAAATAAGTCGCAAATTTCGATGTCTTCTTCATCCATTTTGTCACCGATGTATTTTGTAAATATTGTTTGTATGTATGTAACCAACTAAAACAGCTGTTATCTACGGGAAATAGTTTTGCTCAGTTTTGTGCACGGTAAGGGCATGCGGTAAGGAAATTCCGTGCTGGCTTCACTGTTTTCAGCATAAGCAATTGTCGCAGTTATTACAATGATGCATTCAAACAACTATAGTTCTTTTAGTTAACTGTTATAGTTATAGTTATAGTTAACTGTTACACGAAGAACTGTGGCTGTCGGCTTACACTTATTCGTCGTTCATAGTCGTCAGTTAAGCAGTTCGGTTCATTTGAGTGTTTGCATGTTTCATTTCCATTTAACATGCAGCTATTTCATAGCTAAAGCGATAGTCACGGTTATTGCGCAAAAAACGACTATGCATTGAAAATGAAATAGTCAAATTACTATTGCTGTTGCTATTTGACAGTCAGCAATGCAAACCCTGCCTCCACACTCTTTTGGATCCACGCATGCATCTCTAATACAGCGTACTTTTAGTCTCATCGCAGAATATCACATCATTCCAGTAACCATCTAGCTGAGCCTGGTACGTTCTAGCGAAAGATAACCGCTTTCCAATATGCTATGCAGAGCGCAAAGGCTTCTTTCAAGCAACTCGCGAAGTATAATTGTGATTTTAAAAAACTTGGCGGATTGTTTCATGATAAACTTTCTCGTGGAAATCTGCGGGTCTGCGGCTGCTTTTGTCAACAACAAAATACGTACGGCACGGTCTGCTATTTTCCGTGGTCTTCCAGAGAAAGATTTTGGCCCAGGCTAATTTCATTTTTTACACGATTTATAAGTAGTTTGTCGGGTTAAATAAAACATTTCTGATAACTGTTGCACACTTTTTGCTATTGCATAATTATAATACATAGACTAACTGAAACCCCTCAAACGAGGTCGGTTTCCCGTGCCTTTTTGCGTTATTTATAATTTAGGTACGATTTGATAGTTTGATTAAAAAATCACTCTTACGATCAGTTCATCGCTTATTGATGACTAACGCGTTTTTAACAACTCAATAGAAGAACGGTATATCAAATCATCTTAGCAAACGATGCCGATAGATGTGTGAAAACATACACCTGAGAGAAACATTTGCTTTGTTTTTGCATTTTTATTTTTGCTTGCTTTGGTGGACTCAAAAAGTTTGGTAACTATGTAAGCTAATGAAATAATTTTGAAAGGCTCTCCAAATTCAATAAGAAGCAATGGTTTTAATTAAAGAAGTGCACATTTTGCATTGATTAACAGAGAAGAAATAACTCATAAAGGCTGTTCTCGCGTCTAAGATAAATTCGATACTTTGAGATCGTTAGAGAGATGTTCATTAGCTACAGGGAGAGGCACTGGAATTCGTTTAACAAATATGTCTTTTGCAAGGTTTGGATTGTTTTCGATGTTACTTTTGTGTGAAGGGGTTAGGGGTAGACATAATTAAAATAAATTGGCCTTTTTTTGCATTTTCTTAAAGTATAATGTCTTAAAAATATTGTATGAATATTTGAAGTGAATCCGACAAACACTTTTCGAGTTATTCAACAATTAATAAAGGGCGCTCGGGCGCTGCGGAGCTGAAAAAATGGATGCTGCACTTATTAAAGGGAAGAGAATGTAGAATGCTACGCATGCAACAGCAAATCGATATTTTGGAGGCTATGACGACTGAAGAACTATTATATGGCCCACGAATAGATGACACAGTGTAAGTAATTAAATAATTCGTATAACTCTACAAAAATCGATAGCAAAACTTTAAATGCGTTTTTCTCAAAACTATGGTTTTTGAACTGGTGATCACTGTAACTTATAACCGCTTGCTAGATTTCAATAAAATTTATACTGCTTTTGAAAAACATAAAAAAGCTCGTGCCTGATCAATGAATTTTTTTTCAAAAATTTTAAATTTTTTTAAACTATTAATTTTAGGTTTTTCTGCAAAATACTTCCTGAGGCCACCATATTGTTGTCCGATTGATTTTAGATGAATCTCCAAGGACTTGTGATGATCACCGCAAGGGACTTCTGGGGAAACGAGGTCCACACAAACAACGATAACTTTTAAAATTATTGATTTTTGTTTTTTGAAATTTTGCTAAAGTCAAGTCGAGACATGATGTATTAATGCTATGTTTTTATTTTTGTAAAATAAAGCAACTGACTAGGTCCTCTGACTACCCCTAGCCCCTTTGTTTATAAATATATGATTCATCTTCAAACGAAAACAATGTATATCGATATCTCAAACTTTAAAAAAATTGGCAAAATTTCATGTAATGGCTTAGCTTTAAAATCTATTAAGTTTTGGCACAAAGGGTCTTTAAAAAGTCGCGCTTAGATGCTGTTTTCAAATAAACATGTACAAATTTAGATTCTTCCAAGTTGCACTATATGACGTCATCTTCATATCCACCATGAGTAAAATCCGCCAAACACTCGCTTCATGAATGCCTAACTGTTGAGAATTGACGACGCCGAGATACCGATGTTGGAGTTTTTCCACAAAACACTTTGCTCTACAGCAGCAATATTCTCAACAGATAGTCCAGTTTCTAGTCTACCAGTACTTTTCTATAATCGACAGAACCAGTTTCTTGAAATTTTTCCACCAACCTTTGACTTATCAACTAATTCGCAAAAAATTACGAATTGCGATATGCTGCTCTTAAAGATCGGCCAGTTTCATAATAAGTTTTAATACTTTTAACGCGTTTTTTTATCGAGAAAAATTGCACATCTATCTATTTGGCAAATGCCAAAGATGACATAAAAAAATACCGTCTAGGAATTTTTATCTACTGACATCTTTGAAAAGTGTAAGAAGAGCTATCAGAGAGTAGACTAAGTCAACAATATGTCAAAGGGCGGGAAAAATCTGAGCATTTGTATGAATTCAAAATAATCTGCTGATATTAGTCCGAAATTGTATTCAAATAGCACTTAATGCCTAAACACAGGTTTTGAAAAAGAAATCCATTATTTTCTCGGCATTTGTCTGTAGGATCGATATCTCGTAATTTATCGATCAAACAATTTAAAGTTTATGTTCGTTGTCAAGCTGACATTTGGTACTAAAAAAATATTTTGCTGTTTTTTGTTTGTTCCATTCAGTTGAGAGTTACAGGGTATTTACAATGGTAGTCAACAATGAGAAAATACGGCACATTTTACAGTTTTTCTTTTTCTTTGCCAGACGAAAGCCAGGCCATTGAAATTGTGAATGGTGTTTATGGTGCTAATTATTGTAAAGCTAATTACGTGCAATTTTGGTTTCGTCGATACCCTCAGCCATTTTTTTATGCTAAAAAAAAATTACGAAAATGTCGATAAAACCACAGAAATAATCGAAGTTGACCGGAATGTTAATAGTCGTAGCATCACCCAGGAGCTAAAAGTCGATCATAAAGATGCTGTAAGCCATTTGCGCAAAGCTGGATTCAAAAAGAAGGTCGATGTTTGTGTTTCACACCAATTAACACCAAAAACTATGATTAATCGAATTTCTATCGGTGAAGCTCTGGCCAAACGGAATGGAATCGACCCATTTCTTAAACGGATGTTAACTGGAGATGAGAAATGGATCACACACGACAATATTGTGCGAAAACAATTGTGGTCAAAGCGTGATGAAGCAGCTTAAACGGTGGATGAACCAGTACTAACGTTCATAAAGGTTCTACGGTGTATTTGGTGCAACTCGAAAGTAATCATTACTTATGATGTGTTTCAGTATGGCCAAACACTAAATTCAGATCTCTTCTGTCAACAACTAGACCATCTGAAGTTAGCGATTGGCCAGAAACGCCAAGAATTGGCCAACAGAAGGGGTGCTGTGATCCATCAAGACAAAGACAAGGCCCAACACGTCTGTAGTGGCTCGCCAAAAACTTTGGGCATTTGGTTGAGAAGTTTTTATTCATCCACCAAATAGTCCGGACCTGGACCTTTTTCTCTTTGCAAAACTTTCTGAGCGATAAAAAATTAGTATCAAGAGAGCATTGTGAAAATGGATTACTAGAGTTTTTGACCAGTAAGCACCACGACTTCTGTGAGAGAGGCATTATGGGGCTACCTTTAAAATGGCAACAAATAATACAACAAAACGGTGCATATTTGACCCAAATCGGACAACCCGAAACATCTTGAAAAAGTTATGAGTTTTATGCAAAAATAATGGATTTCTTTTTTTTTCAATTATATTAGGTTTTTTTTTCAAAACTTCTTTTCGCCTTTATAATTACCTTTCCTAACGAGTCACCAATCCAGTTACTTCTATTGAAGCTCCTCCAAAAATTACGTAGCGGATATACGCGCCCACAAAGCAACAGAAAGTCAAATGGACGTGGAGCTGACATTTGTATTGGCGCCGCGGCGAAATTTCTCCACAGTCCACAATGCAACGGAAGGCTAAGTGTGGAAAAAGTAAAGAAGGTGCCGTTGTAATCATTAGTCCCACTGATGTGTCTCGACAACGCCACTCGAAAATAGTTGTTGCAAGCATAGTTATGCATACAATGAAGAGAGTAGCGTGAGCACACACACACACACACTCGTACGAACATATGTATGTATGTGTAAACGTTTGCCAATTTGATTGCACAAAATATATGTTTATGATACTACATACAAATCTACCCAAGGACGCTGAAAGAGCGCTGACGACTGCTGCTACAGAAAGTGCAAAAAAAAACAAAAAAAAAGAAAAAAACGAGAAAAAACTTCAAGCGAACTCTGCACATAGCAAATGCATTTATGTTTCAAGTATATAGTGGAATGCTTTTGTGTGGCAGGGAAAGCGTGTAAGCCAACGGGCATGTATTTGTATGTACGTAAGTTAACGGTAGTAGATAGCTTTCGAACGGGTGCTGGCCACACTCTCGTTCCGGATTGTGCGGCGCACAGCACTTGTCGGGTACCTACTCGACAAATCGAAATTGTGTGCTCTGGAAAAATATTGGCACAAGAAATCATTCCTTCCTGTTGGCTGTTCGGGTGTTGGTGCTGTGCGCCGCATTCGCTCCCGACCGTATAGTGCTGCGGCATGCAAAGTCAGTAAGGATTACTTCAAATTCCATATACATTTTTATGTATACAAATGTATGTATGTGTGTATGTATGTATGTACGTTTGTATGAGTCTATGCACAAGCTTTAGGAAAAGTTTAAGGTGTGGTGAATGAAGTTTGTAATACTTAGAACTTTAAAATTATTAGAAAATTTTTACATTTTTCTTTTTTATCTGTTATGTGTGTATATGTATGTATGTATATGTGTATATATGTGCAAAGAAAAGTTAGGTGATTGGCTGTCTGCTATTTGAAAGGTATGCACTTAAGCTGAAGTGCAGTTGGGTTATCAAACTCTTTCACTTGCGCAAAGGTGTAGTCAGTATTTGATAGAGAACTTTGTGAAACGGGGCTGTTTCCAAACAAATTCCATTAAGTAATAATTAAAGGTGCTGTAAGATGTCTAGTTTCACCCTGCGTCGGCCATCTTGAGCTGCTTAATAAATCCGAGTTGCCGTCATGGAAAAGCTATTTTTTATTCTAAAGAAAAAGTACGCAAAAGCATAGAAATGAAAACTTTTTCCAAAAAAGTTAACAGGAAATACTATTTTTGTTGTAATACAAAACTTGGACAAAATGGGGCGGTAAGTTTGTTAATCAGCCAAAAAAATAAAAGGAAAAGCAGGGGTTGGGTAAAATCGTGAAATAAGCGAAAAAGTTTGCGTGTATCACTTTTCGACAAAGGATTTCGAGATCAGGACAGATCGGAAGATGGCGAGAAATTGTCTAGCGAAGTATAAAAGATTTTGCCTTCGAATGCGCTGTGTCGGCAAGCTCCGAGAACATACAGGTTCCGGCACTCGAAGTGTAACCAACTTCAGACCACTCGCGCAGCCAATGCACGGGCATCAGCTGTCTGTTAGTTGGCTAAATGACAGCCCAAAGTACAGTTTACGAGCGCGCGGAAGCATTTTGTCGAAAGTAAACGCGAAAAAAGAAAATCAATAATGGATTTCAAACGTTGGAACATTACTCGCGAAACGCCACGGAGGTGGTCATCAAAAGACTGCAACGTACCGAGAAATGGATCAAAAAGTAAAGAAGCGACTTGAGTGAAATCCCCGACGAAGTGTGAATCAAATGGCGAAAGAACTGAAAAAAATTCTGACCGTAACATCCGCCGCATATTGAAAACTGATCTCAAAGTCAAGTCTTATAAGATCCAAAAGGCGCATGATCTCATACCAAAGCATCCACAAGTCAGACTTGAGAGAGCGAAGGAGTTGCTTCGCTTGGTCGAAAGCGGTCAATTTCCGAACAGTGTGTTTTCTGACGAGAAAATTTTCCAAATTGAGCTCCTGAAACGATAGGGTTTATTTGACCGACCGTTCATACGAGAATTTGAGTCGTCGATTGGCCACCAGGATGCAGCACCCACCACAGGTAATGATTTGGACCACTGTAACCGCAGATGGGCGCGAGCTTGGCGTCAAGGTAAATGCGAAATATTATCGAGAAAGTCTTCTGCAGGTTGCTTTGAAGCCGTGGGCAGCAAAAAGTTCGATGTCAGTCCATGGACGTTTCAATAGGACTCGGCACCATCTCACAGAGCTCGAGTGAACCAAGAATGGATAAAACACAACGTTTCGAACTTTATAACGTCCACACAATGGCTCTCAAATTCACCAGACTCGAATCCGATGGATTATTCTCTTTGGTATTATTCTCGAACTAAAGGATTCATCAGTCCGAAGGCGCTGAAAATAATCATTGCCCGCGAGTGGGCATCTCAAGGCCATAGTCAAGGCAAAAGGTGGTCATATCGAGCAAAAGTAAATTGATTATAAGTTTTGTATTATATAATTTCTTTTAAATGTTTTACTTTGAATTAAATAAAAGTAATTGTAATTCTAATTGGTTACACTTCGAGTACCGGATCCTGTTTGTGAAGAGGAAGAGTAGGCGAAAAAATAGAAACTACCAAACGCGAGAAATTATACCACATGGACACGCAAACTTTCTTGCTACGGCGTCTTCTGCTCAAGAACCCAACAATAATACATTTGAAAGCTTTTTATTAATTTGAGCTTTTACAACTAACTCGCGTCACTTCGTTTTCATTAGTTCGTTCAGTTTAAATCTCACAATTCACAATACTACCAAGCCATTCACTGACTTTTCAAAACATGCAATTTCTCCTCCTTTTGTTTGTTTTGTCCGTTTGTTTTATGCTAGAAAGGAGCCTGACGTCAGACTTGTCAAAACCGCGAATAAATAAATAAATTAACTATTTTTGGAAGACCCCACTTTCTGTATTCAATTCACCTAAGCTACTAGGTCATCAGCGTAACCCTGAGTGTGAAATCCTAGGTTATTCAGTTTGTGGAGAAGTTCATCTAAGACTAGAGTCCACAAAAGAGGAGAAAGTACGCCACCTTGAGGGCAACCTCTTGTGGCTTTAATAGATTTGATTGTTCCTTCTAGTTCGGTGCTGATCGTCCTAGATTTCAGCATGAATATTATCCATTTAGTGATGGGTTCAGATACCTCCTTTAGATATAGGGCATTATAGATTGCCTCATAGGAAGTGTTATTCAAAAGCTCCTGATATGTCAATAAATGCACATAGAGCTATCTGTTTGGACTCAATAGCCTTTTCAATAACTATTACCAGGCTGTGTATTGCAGTCTCAGTTGATTTTCCCTGTTGATAGGCAAATTGAAAACAAATGACATAAAATGAAACCATTTTTTTAATTATTTTCTTTCTTTTTCCCCTTTTTTTTATATCTATTCTTAAAAAATACGAATGAGTATCAAATTAGAGAGCCCTCGACTCACAGATTGTTAATAGACACGCGAATATCAGAAATTATGGTAAATATGAATATATTATATATAATACTACATACTTATGTATATACATTCTGTCAAAAAAGTACAGGGAAATTTTCAATAAAACACAAAATTATGGTTTAATCATCAAAATTTATTTTGCCGCCTTCAAAATAGGCTCCATTCGAAACTATACTCATATGCCAACGGTTAGTCCAGTCATCAAAGCACCTTTTAAACGCGTTTGAAGGAATCTTCTTCAGCTCTTTCAGCGAATTCTCCTTAATGGCGTCTTTTGAGAAAAGAAACAAGTCACAGGTGGTAAAATCCGGTAAATACGGTGGTTGTTCGATGATATTTATCGAGTTTTTGGTCAAAGCAGTGTTCACAATATGAGCCTTGTGAGATGGTGCGTTATCATAGTGCAAGATCCATGAGTTTTCCTTCCACAAATTGGGCCGTTTCCTACGCACATCCCCTCTCAAACGTCGCATAGCTCCCAAATAATATTCTTTATTTACCGTAGAACCATTTGGTTCCGAGATTCCGAGTGCACATCATATGATAATAAAAGAAAACGAGTGGCATGACTTTCACTTTTGACCGACTTTGACGGGTTTTTCTGAGTTTTGGCTCATATGGATGGCGCCATTCAGCTGCCTGATGATTGTTTTACATGCTAAACTCATATACCCACGTCTCATCGCCGTTATGATGTGCTGATGCGCTGGATAAACGATGGCTCTGAATTCATGTTTTTGATAAAGCACACTCGTCATAGGCTTTCTGCAAAATTTTCAATGATTCGACATACGAAATCCCTTTCAAAACACAAAATTGAAGACAAATTCTTTGTTCGATATTTTTATCTATAGTGAAAGTCGTAGAGCACACCTGCGGTTAACTGATATAATTAAATGCAAAAAACAAGCTAATTGGGAGCTCACGCTCAAACTCTGCGACACTATAGAAAACAGTTGTACCAATATTCCGGCAAGAAAAATTTAGACATATGTGTAACACGCGCTTTTAAAATGAACAATTCTCGACATTTTTTTGACAGAATTATATACATTATGTCGAGCATTTTCGTTCCGCGAGAGAGAAAACAGATATAACGTAGATGAAAACAGAGAAAGAGCTATACCTTATATATATCTTCGATACACTTTAGGCTAATTTTCCTGAGTTTTTCCTTGCGGTTGTAATTTCTAGTGAGAAATAATGCTGCCCCCTTTTTGGCGCTTGTTTGTTGGTGCAAACTTGTAGGAAATGTATTTTTGGTGCCTACTGTTTGGGCGGTCCTGGAATCGCTGCATTTGTGCGAGTGATAAACGCTCGGAGTAGCGCGCGTTGTTGTCATGGTTTGTGTCCGGCGTTTACCTACACCGGTCGACCCTTCTCCGATTTTTGTAAATTTTGTGTATTTGTATTCTCTGCAAATATTGTGAATTTATTTAGATATACATTCTTTCTCTTTCTCTCTCTCTCTCTCTCTCTCTCTCTCATTCTCACCCGGGTCTCTCCCTCTTTCCTTGTCTGTCTTGAAAGTTTCACTTCTGTTATGTGTACTACGCTACACGCACTTTTTTTTTGGATATGGGTTCCGACCCTAATATCTGGCCCATAAACCCCCTAGCCTCCAGTAATGATGCGTTTGATGAGTGTTGGGTTGGGCTCAGCCTTGGAAATCATATCTTTAGCGATATCAACCTTTTCTTTCAACTGGTTCCTCTTTTGCATGAAATTCAGGCTCTTTGGCACCAACTTTACAGCAAAACGGCGTTAACCCATATCAATGCAATGTCCTGAACGGATCCATAGTCAATACTCAAGTCCTCTGCCGGCTCTCTGATGGATAATTTGCGGTTATTGATCAATTTTTCTTTCAGTCTGAAATCAGTTGACTTACAGCGTCACCTGGGGGTTGTTCCGAGCACTTGTTGATCAAGTGGTATATACCATGTCGATGCTTGTGCCAAACATGCATTTTTTCTGCCACGGCAACGGATTTTAGAAAACCCTCATGAATTTTGTCCTGTAGTGGCGGCCTAATACGATTTAATTCGAGAACTTCACCAAAAATCGAAGTCGAAAGTTGATCGGCCTATTGTTGTCGGTTTTATCCACGACGAAAGTCATAAAAAATCATCTTGCGAAAATCTGTCCGACTAAATTTTTTGGCCTTATTTATATTTTACGTTTATGTAAACAAAAAAATTGCACTCAGCTGTTGCTATATATGGCACGGTTTAATTTGCAGCATGAACTTCTCCTCCAGTTAATGGAACGGCTTTTGTGTTCATATGCAGCTCTATGATATCACTGAATTGCAGATGATTTCCTGAGTTGTATTTCCATGGTAAATGGTAGTGTAACTTAAGAGCCTTTGAGAACCGCAGAGAGTAGAGGAAGAGAGTAGACCTATAATTAGACTAAAGACATAACCAAATTATCCCCGCACGACATAGTGTCACTGAACTTAAGATTGTTGAATTCTTGCTTTTACTGATGCCAAACACCATCATCATCAGGCAGCGTTACAGTTCGGGGTAAGCTTTAGCTTCATCAACCTTCTCCAAGTTACTCGAGAACCAGCATTTCTGAGACCCTCCTTTACATTTGTTGGCCAGAGCTTTGCATTTTAAAAAGGATTTTGGGAAACGTTCTTTACTAATGCGCATGACATGACCTGACCTGGAGTCTTAGCGATTTGACGAAATTAACGACATCCTCCCCATTGCAAATTCGCAGTAACTCCTCATTGTATCTGATTTTACAAAACCATCCCCTTTTCGTAAGACCATACACTTTTTGTAAGACTCCTCTTTCGAAAGTTTGGAGATTTTGTTCATTCTTGATCGACATTACCCATGACTCACAGCCATGTGTCACGACTGGACATTATTTTGTGAATACTATACAGAGTTTGATTGAAAAGTAATGAGCATTCCCGCGCGGAGCGTCTGTCAAGCGATCAACCGAATCGGCTGGTAGGGGAAAATGATCGTTGGACCTTCCCCTTCCACTAGAAACCGGTCCCAGTTCGCTGGCAACAGCGGTGCAGTCAACATCGCTCCGCGCGTGAAAGATGTTTTAAAAGTGTGTTAGGATTTTGCAGTGGCGAAAATGCAGCGATCGTTGGAGCAAAGCTAAACAAAACGAGTACCGAAACCATTGGGCTACTCAAGGAGGCTTATGGGGACCAATCTCTGTCCAGGGCTCAGGTAAAACGGTGGCACAAGTCGTTCAAGGACGGCCGGAAGGACGTCGAAGACGAACAGCGATCTGGAAGGCCTTCGACGACGAAAACATCACGATAATGCGCCGGCCCACACCGCCTTCCTCTGCACCTCTGCATTGGCCAAAATGGGGGTTCCGGTGCTTCAATACCCTCCCTACAGACCAAACCTGTCCCCTCCGGACTTCTTCTTGTTGCCGCGCCTGAAAAGAAAGCTGAAGGGGAGGCGTTTCGACTCCATCGAGGCGATCCAAAAAACTGTGACAGCCGAATTGAACGCGATTCCGGCGGATGAGTTTAAAAAATATTTCCTGCAGTGGAAGGACCGCTACCAGCGGTGTATTGATGCTCAAGGGTCCTATTTTGAAGAATATTAGTTGTATAAGCCAAAAGGTTTAATAAAACTGCTTAAAAAAATAAGGCTCATTACTTTTCAATCAAACCCTGTATATACAAATGCTCGAGAGTAGTCTGGATTTTAGTAGTTCCAGATTGGGGAAGAAATCTCTGTTTGCTGCAACAATTCGATCTTAGATGCAGTCCTTGAAATTCTCTCTAATCATCATCATTGTTGGCTGGACAACCCTGGTCGGATCTTCGCCTGCTGTAGCATATGCCTCCAATTTTCTCGGTTTCGTGCCTGTATCCTCCATGCCTGAAATCGCAATAAGCCTGCGTCTTCTTCTACACCGTCTATCCATCTAACCGGCAGGCGACCCCTTCTTCTTTGTTTGTGGCATTTACCGCCTTTATCGCATATCCTCTCGAAAACCAGTAGCTTCAGATATCTGCACCCTTTAGTGTCCACGTTTCATCGTAAAGCAAGATGGGAATTATAATTGAGCGATACAGTGAAATCTTTGTTTTTCTGTCTAGGAGAAGTCGCCTTATGTGTTGACACAGCGAAAACTAGCAACGGTTGGCCATAAGCATTCTATGGCCGATTTCTGCAGAAATTTTGTTGTCATGAATATTGATAACCCCAAGGTATTTAAATTCCTTCAACACTTCGAAACCAAAGTCACCGATTTTTAGTATTTGACTCACATTTCGTCTGACAGACTCCGATGTAGTTGAAACTAGCGCTTTAGTTTTGGCTTTGTTTATTTCTTAACCCATACATTTTGCTGCTCTCTCAATACTTGCGAAGGCTTCTTTCAAACACGGCAATGAGGATGCGATTATATCTATGTCGTAGTTATATTTTCAGTCTTCCAACTTTATTCCGTCTTATAGACGTTGATATCAAGCCTGACAGTTTTTGCATTTGTTTTGTTGTGAGAGAAAGTTCATCCACGTATGTACCTTCGATTTAGTTCGGGAATAGGTTATTCCCCAAGTTTTAAAGCAAATTGATACAGTTATATATTGCAATACTTCCCTATTATAAAAAAAATCTGTTTTTTTTTCATCTACCAGCCAATTTCGGTCCACATGTTAGTGCAGCCATTAAGCGGACGTTAATTTGACTCCAACGCGATTTCTTTTTACTCCAACTGACACTTTTGTTGCCCCCTTTCTCCTTTCGGGCAAGGGTTTCAAGGCCCCGTACCACAAAGGCTGGCATGTTGTTTACTTGCCTAGCTTTGTGCTGCCACGTCGCCGCGCATTGCCTCAGCTTGAAAGGGGCGTTGCGGCATGAAGGATGGTGAGCAAGCATAACGTAGCGTGTCGTGCTGAGTTGAGCTGAGCTGTGTCGTGCTCCAACTCTGTTTATTCGCTCATTTGTGTTTGTCTATTTGAACTTTCTCTTGTTTCGTTTGCATTTGCAAATATTCCTGCTGACTGACTGCTGTCAACCAACAATCATCAACCGTCGACTACAGGCAACTGAATACCGACTGTGACGTTTAGCTGATGTCGAGAAGGGCCAAGAGAGTTCTGCAACTGTACTATTCGCTGGCGCGCTGTTTTTGCAGTTATTGTGCCATGGGTGCCAACACTAACACTGCTGCAAGTGCCACTCTCTGCTTTTTCTCCTTCGCCTTCGTTTTTGGCATGCCAATTGACGTTGGCGTTGGCGTTGACGGAAAAGTCGTTTCACTTAGCTTTACATTACTTTGCTTTCAGTTGGTTTTGCTTGCCAGATTTCGAGATTGAGACGAGAATGCAGGCGGATACTCTAAACTGACTTAGCACAGTATTGGAGAGGGTAGAAAGTCGCTTTCAGTCAATGGCGTTCACGGCCGGTTCTCCTCTAACTCACTTCAGTGCGCTGCCCACATCATGATCGCCTACAAATATACAACACTTTTCGCACTTCTCCTCGGCGCCTGCCGCATAATTTGCTTGTTGCTGCAGCAGTTTTTGTTGTCCTCCAAACATTGCGCTACACTACGTTCTGCAATGGAGTGCGTTGCGTTGTGGTTCAGTGCTATCCTAGCCGGAATTGTGAAGTGGATCGAACAAATATGTTTACAGTTAGCACATGTGCAATTATTTGATTAAACTGTAAAGAGCACACAAAATCAGGCTAGCTTTGCATACCACCCATGCATGCGATACACACACAGAGGCAGGCGTTTGTTCACGGCGCTCATATACATATACGTGTACTACGTACTTGCAATTCCATATAGGTATGTACATACATGTATGTTGATAAGGGCATATAGATGTATGTAGGTTTGTATGTAAATGACGAGGCGTTCGGTAGAAACACAACTGGAATGAAAGAATATTGGCTTCCAAGGCTTCTACCGGACAGACTTTGCCTGTTTAGTGCGCTTCTCGGCTGGACAAACGGTCGGCATACACACACACACACAAATTCTTCATGGAGTATTGGTGTATGTGTGCCGCTTGGTAGCAGCAACGCTATTGTGTACAGTGTACACTCGCTGTAGTCAAACAATCACACTTAATGCAAAAGGAAAACAAATTAAAATCAAACTTCGGCATCACTCCGTCACATTTACAGCCAAATCATGGCAAGGAATGGAATAATTTCACACTTACTTTTTTGATTCGCTTTTTCTCAATGCTAAATGATATTACAAATAAATATTTTGATTTTGATTCGATGGGACTGCTCATATGCAAACACAAATACATACATATATTGCATATACATCGACAGTTACATATTTACATTCATTCGTAATTACACACATAAATAAACAGCTGCATATTTAGCGATAAGAATTAAATAGTATCCGCCCGAGCTAATTATAAAACTTTTTGGCAGACCAAACATGCACACCAGTTATTAATAAAAAATAACAAATCCGAGACTATTTATATTCGAGAGGAGGGGAAGTACATATAAAAAATATATTGGGTCTGACAGGCGCTGAAAAAAGTTCCAGAAAACTAATGATGAAAATATACGATCTTGTTATCGCACTTTTACTTCGTCGTCGGAACCTTGCCTTCACTATCTGTGGAGCGCTGCCTTTTCTCGGCATCAGTCCGGTTCGCAAACGTGGAGTTGGATGCCTTGCACCCTTCACGAATTGCGAAATGCGCCCGACTACTCTCGACGTCCTTCTTCGCCCAGGTCAGCCGTTCCCTCTTCTTTTTCATCAGATTGGACTTGTTGCCAAGAGAGTCGCAGATCCTGATCGCAGCCTCGTAGCGCGATTTCGCCTTAAACCTTTCCTTTGATGTCTTCACTCTGTGCCCTTTTTTTGTTATCAGAACTGGAACTTGGAGTCTTTTCCAGAGAGTGAAGTAGTACGTCTTCATCCGCGGTGTTTACACTCATTACACTCACATCTAGAAAAAAATGATTTTGACTATATTTCAAGCGCGGCTAGTATCGCCCCTTTGTAATTACAGTACAATCCAGGTATAGTGAACTAATTCGTGCAAGGAATTTATGAAATTAGGAATTTAAATACGCTTTGAGTTAGTTCATTCATGAAATAAACACATTTTATTTAAAATATCATATCATATTCAATTCAAACATTTTTATATATTAAAATTAACTTTTTCCAAAGAGCCTTTGGTATCGACTTGCCTCTTTTTTCTTTTAAGACGCTCATTTAGATCTTCATCTCTAAAACTTCAAAGAGAGTTACCCGTTAAATAACTGTAAAATAAAAACAACCACTAATCGAATACATTTTTTTCTATTCTTAGGATTTTTTCACACAACTCAGTACAAAAGAAATTTGGTATTCACTCGATCCAGGAGTTCAGTTAGTCGTAGTTCATTCAGCCACGTTTGTAGTGTAGTTGGTTGTATTTTATCTTCACCTTTGGTCCTAGCGGAAGTAACTCGTATAAGTAAACATATGTTGGTAGCGCTAGGAAAGAGCTGCCAAAAATTACATTTTTTTGGAAGCACCTAAAGGTTCACGAAAATTTTGAGTAATTTCTGTAGTTTTTTTATAATATAATAAAAAAAATGAAAAACGATATTTAAATTTTTTAGGCTTTTTATTTATTTCTTTTACATAATTTTTTTTTTAATTTTGATAATTGTAAAACTTGCGCTGAAGTTGACCTTCTCGAAAAATTGGACCTGGACGGTTTTGTCCATTTTGGCTTATTTATTTATATGAAACATAAATCCAAAAAATTAATCAGTATGACTGTAGCAATGTCTCGTACTAGAATAAAAAAACATAAAATTTTATAAAATGGTGCAGTTTTGAATTTGACACTCTAAAATCGGATTTTTTTTTTTCAGTGTTTTAGTCAAAAAAATAATAAAATAATAATATGATAATAATAAAATAATAATATGATTCTGGTACGGGCGATAGCCATTGATGTTGTGATACTAAAATTTCAGACGATTCGGTTGAACAGTTTTTTTTTTTTTTTGTTTGGCAATATCAGGCCTAAAAAGGTCGTTTCGAGGTAAATGAGTTTAAAGTTTGAGGTACAGAAGCGCGAGTTACCGATGGTCACCTTCCAACCAGCAGCAACCCAGAATCACCGATAGTCACCGTCAACCCAGCTACTACCTACCAACAGCGGATACGAGTTCAACAAACTAAATTGGCACAGATATGAGCACATACTTACATACATACATACATACATACATACATATATACACACATACGTAAGCATTTATTTTTTTAACCTCTTCCAAGAATTATTTCCAAATTAATTCTTTAAATATATTATATGCTTGAATTGCACAAATATTAACATTCTACCTGAATTTATAATACAACAACAATTTCCCAAAAGTATTTTGCTTTTATTAATAACTAGCAAACCCGGCCCCCTTCGCTGGGCACACTAAAATAGAATAGATATGGTTTAGAACAGAAAATATATGGTTTTCATATTATTTATTTCTTTATTCTTTATTCAAGCGCTTTGGCATAAACAATATTTTTTGTTTTTCTATTTGTTTTTGAGTAAATATAAAATATAAATTGAAAATCAGGAAAAAAGAAGATTGTTTTTAAATGTCAAATCAACGCATATGAATAAACAATCGTCTTTTTTCCTGATCATCCATGAATTTTTCGTTTCAATTTATATGTTTTATTAAGCATTGGAGCTTTTTTAACCATTATCCATTTATATTTTTCAAAAAAAAAAACGAAAAAAATTTTTTTTTCACGAACACATAATTTCATTCGGATTTCACATTAAATTCTCAAATTTCGTAAGAAATTATTCACTGTTCCAAAATCCACTCCAAAAAAATTCACAAACAATTTTTACATGTTGCACTTACGTGTTTTCCTTATGGCATCCAAATCAGAAAGAAATATAGACCCATTGTAACTCACACTGTCAATTTGACAGTTCAGTTCCGCCCCAAGCGTTAAAAAAGTAAGCGACATTATGGATGGTTCAAAAGAACGCTGTACCCGTTGCCAGTGCTCCGAATTACAACCAAACTTTACGAAACCCATTTTCAATACTTACTTAACAATGTACGTAAGTTTGGTTTAATTCGGTGCAAAGACACGGCGGGTCCACGTTTTGGCATATATTTCGAGACCCTAGTCATCAATAGGTATGAAAATTACCCCGTATTAAAGCACTTATCAACAGCTTTCATTTGATACCCATATTGTACATACACAACCAAAGGTTACCCGGGTGCACGTTTTGACCTATATCTCGAGACCCCAGTCACGGAGCGGCATGAAAAATACTCTGTACTAAAGCATTCCCCAACAGCTTCAATTTGATATCCATATTGTACAAACACATTCTAGGCTCCACGTTTTGGTCTCTATCTCGAGACCCTAGTCACGGAGTGGCATGAAAAATACTCTGAACTAAAGCATTCACCAACAGCTTCCATTTGATACCCATATTGTACATACACATCCGAAGGTTACCCGGGTCCACATTTTGACCTATATCTCGAGACCCTATCTACCAATAGGTATTCAAACTATACGGAAATCATCTTCAATATCTACTTAAGAATGTGTGTAAGTTTGGTTTAATTCGGTGCAAAGACACGGCGGGTCCACGTTTTGGCATATATTTCCAGACCCTAGTCATCAATAGGTATGAAAATTACCCCATATTAAAGCACTTATCAACAGCTTTCATTTGATACCCATATTGTACATACACAACCAAAGGTTACCCGGGTCCACGTTTTGACCTATATCTCGAGACCCCAGTCACGGAGCGGCATGAAAAATACTCTGTACTAAAGCACTCACCAACAGCTTCAATTTGATACCCATATTGTACATACACATCCGAAGGTTACCCGGGTCCACGTTTTGACCTATATCTCGAGACCCCAGTCACGGAGCGGCATGAAAAATACTCTGTACTAAAGCATTCACCAACAGCTTTCATTTGATACCCATATTGTACATACACGTCCGAAGGTTACCCGGGTCCACGTTTTGACCTATATCTCGAGCCCTATTTCCAAAATAAAATATAATCCATGTTACTCGTGGATAATGTAGCTTTCGAATGGTGAAAGAATTTTTAAAATCGGTCCAGTAGTTTTTGAGCCTATTCGTAACAAACAAACAAACAAAGTTTTCCTCTTTATAATATTATATTAATAATATGAATAATTAAGTCAACTTTACTTTTCCAAGAATTGTTTTAATTTTAATAATAAAAGTTCATAATTGCATTATACATTTAAGTCACTTTTACTTTTCTGGGAATTGTTTTGTTTCTTTGGTCTTTTTGTAAAAATTATTAACTATTGAAGTAGTATAAGTAAAAGAAAAACCTAAAATAAATTGCAATTATTATCAATCAATCAACAACTCGTGTTGTTATTCATTAACTCGCGCGGACCGCTCTCTACCTAGTTAATGGGCTGTAGAAGCTGTAATATTGGGAATTTCTTCATGAAAATTTCACAGTATATTCTTAAGATACAATACTTACGAAATATCGAAAAAACAAAAATCGATTTTTTTAATTTCTAGAGCACCGGGCCCCCTTAATAAGATTGCCTTCATACAGAGAATCATTTGTTGCCTCAAGTCGTTACTTGTGATGCTCGTGCTCTGTCAGCACTATCTGTGTTCTCGTTCTTCCAAATGTTGTTGTTGGCTTTAGACTAAAAACTAGCAATTGCAAGATGTGTGAACACGACCTGAACACCAAACGGGAATTTGCAATGTCGAAGCAACAAAAATCTCTCCAAAGATAGCGAGGATAGAGGTTTGGATCTATGGCCGCATTTTCCAGGTAATTTAGTTTGCGTCGTGCCACTGCTGGGCAGTCGCATAGAACATGTTCTGCTGTTTCTTGAGCCTCTTTGCAGAGTCTATCGCACCTATTTTTTTCACGTGATAATTAAGTTTACAGTGTCCTGTTAGTAGTTTAGTGTAAAGTTTTATGTCCTTTCTACTTAGGTTAAGAATTGCTTCTGCCTTTATGCGTTCTGGCTATATTATTATTGGGCTCTCCAGTAGTCGATTAGCCCTCGTTTTTCCTGCTCACGTAGAAAGGCACTTTTGAAGCTGTTATTTACCCTGCAGAAAGGTTCAGGGAGTATTTGGCCCCTTTTTCGTAAAAGTGTCCGCAATTTCATTCCCTTCATGCCCCTCATGTCCTAGAACCCACATCAAGGTAACTAAGTTTCTTGATGCTAGAGTGTTGAGTGTTTTGAAACATTCCCAGACCAACCTTCATTGGAATCAGAAGCTATCCAGCGATTTTAGAGCTGCTTGACTGTCAGAGAGAATGTTATATTGGCACCGCTCGTGCCTCTCCGTAGACATTCTCTGGCACACAGTTTTAAAGCGTGGACCTCCGGCTGGAAAATGGATGTGGTTTTTCCCAGTGCTATTGATTTTTTGAAATGTGGTGCGACAATTCCAGCCCCGGCACTACCGTCCTCCATTTTTGACCCATCAGTAAACCTTACCTGTGTCTTGTTTTGAGGATATTTCATTATTTCTCCACGCTGAGCGGTCACTAATGAGCAGTTTGAATTTCTTGGAGAATTCTAGTTTTCTCAGGCTATTCTGTATGCCTTGTTAAGTATTATCAAAATCTTAGTTTGGTCTACTTTTGACCACCATACCAGAGAGCCATAAGTAACCATTGGCACTTTTATTACCTTATAATTACTCTTTATCACTCTTCTTGGTTACCAAATGACTACTTTCTAATGGTAAAAAGTTACATGAACGACAAAAATTGTATGTTATATATAATGACGTATATTCATACATTGAAGCTATGAACGCAGGAATTCCCCAAGGCAGTGTATAAGGATGTATTTTGCTTCTCATCTACATTGCTGATTTACCGCAACCGTCTTCAGAAAACAGCGTGATTGCGACATTTGCAGATGACACTGTACTAATGGCATCTCATAAAGACAGCAAAATTTACAAAACGACAAAACACTGGATTGGTTCAAAAAATGGAATATAGAAATTAATGACGACAAAATAATTCAAGTCAGTTACATGAGCAGAAAGGTAACCATAGACTCATTAAAGATTGGAAACTCTGACGCGAATACTGATATGAAAGCTAAATACTTAGGAAATACAATTGACTCTAAACTAAACTGGATGGACCGTATAATAAAAAGACAAAATGAAATAAAAAATCGCTTTCGGCAACTGTATTGGCTGCTAGGAGCTCAGTCAAAACTGTCGCTGCAAATAAAACCCTAATCAACAAAGTGAAAATCGCACCAATTTGGAAGTATGGTACAGAAGTTTGGGGCAAAACTCTTAAACCCAATTTGAACATACTGCAACGTGTTCAGTTGAAGATACTTAAGACAATAACCAATTCATCATAAGATATGCCAATCGCTGATGTTCACTGCGACTTAAACATCGACACAGTTGACGAAGCAATACAAACCGCAGGCAGAAGGCATAAAAGTTGACTTAGAACGCACCGGAATCCGACGATGAGGGAGCTTCCTTCCGAAGAAAAATTACGTAACAAGAGACTTTAATGAAAAACACCAACTGACCTTTTCTAATGTAATGATAAGAAATATATTTATGTACTTATTTAAATTATCACGGTAAATATTTTAAAAACAAATTGAATATTCCTAAATGATAGGAGCAGGCCATTCCAGTGTCACTTAACTTTCCACATATCTGCAAAATAAATTACTTATTGTCATATAGACAGATGTGATATTTTTCTGAAGCCATAAAGACAAAAAAATATATATTCACTCTTCGACTTTTACGAGTATATTTAGTTGATGAAATTAATGAACCTTCAGTAACTTTAAAAGCTATTACACATCGATGATATTAAAGTTCTGAATAAACAGATTTTATAAATATTGAATTTGATTCATATACCCTATGACTAGAAAGTACCAGGAATTTTTAAATAAAACAAAACAGAGTTAAATTTCCAGCAAATTTATTTTATCTCCTTCAAAATATGACCCATCCGAAACAATACACATGTGCCGACGAAGGGATGCACCTTCGTCGCATTCTCTTTGAACTCCTCTATCGACTGGAATCTCCTTCCACGAAATGGTAACTTCAACTTGGGAAACAAACAGAAATCGCACGGGGCCATATCAGGTGAATATGGTGCTTGCACGATGGTATTTACTTGGTGTGATGGCGCGTTATCATCATGCAAAATCCAAAAATTGTTTGTCCACATTTCCGGCCGTTTGCGACGTATAGGCAGACACTAATGATCCGATGGCGCTAAAAAGTGACAGATGTGTGTCTTACAGTCCTACCAACATAAGAAAAAAATATGAACGGATTCGTTTAAAATAAACATTCCCGGCACTTTTGGAGCATTGGGTACAAGTGCAATCACAACAAATGAATTTACGACAATCAATTATTTTACCAATCAATTCACAAATTCGAATCTTCGTACAAGCTGATGATGCAATTCATTCATGAACCAGTTCCTGCTCTTGGAGTAAAAGTTGATGGAACTCCTGGCTGGCTAAATCAAGTTAATTTTCTAATAAATCTACCAGGACTGCTCTGAAATTTGTGATACTAATCATTTTATTCCTTTTTTTTAATTATTCCTGTTAACCATTTTATTAAATGTCTTACAATGTACAAATGTACAAATGAGCAAATTCATAATTAGATGACTGAAAGCAAGTATTGGTCTCTTAAACCACATCATAGTAAATTAGCACTTACCTATAATGATAAAATAATAAATAATTAGTTAAGTCTTACAACAGTAGTTTGTCAAACTATAATTATTAAACTTGTATCGTTTTTTATTTCCACAAATAGGCCCTATTGGTCGATTGAAGCGTGCGCTTAGGAGGCATATAAAGTATGTAGGTATGTGTACACCTTTTGGCATTTGTATCAGTGAGATTTTTGCATTGATTTTTCCAAATTAAAATTAAATTAAACTATTTTGAAATTTGACTAAACTTCTTCCCTGCAGCATCAAAATGCCTTTCAAATGATATGCAATCCTTAATACCTTACAAATGTAATTTTCACCTGAAAGGGGTGTAAAGAAAACACCTTTGTCTATTTATAGATATACATATAAGATTCCAAATGCATATGAACAGAAGTCACTCCTTGCCGAAGATTTCCCATTGCGAACGCCAGGGCCTTTGACAACACGGATTATGGCTCTATAGAAACAGCTCTTCTTAATAAGAAAATCTATACACCGACTGTAGGGTGGGTGAAAACGATGCTTGCTAGGACAATAATTAGCTCAACTTTAGGGGCTAAACGAACGGCTCACAATGGACCCATTTCGTGGTCTAAGTGGCATCGCTGTCTCTATGTGCGATGCGGCTGCCAAACCTAACCTAGGGGCTGAAATTGTTTCAGTCAAGGCAAGGAAAGGCTGTCCACAAGGCGAGGTTCTGCCACCACTTCTGTGGTCTTTAGTCATGGATGATCTCCTCCTAATACAATTACAGGAAGCTTAACATATGGATCTGAATGTAATCGGGAATGCTCCTGTTGCAGATATTCTTAAATTTGTCCGCAAGGTGGAAACTTTACTGAAATAATTTGGCTTTCTACCAACTCCCATCATGGCGTAAGCAACACCTGAACCTGGTGTAATACATTTAATGGTAGTAGTTCCAGTCAATAGGACTACTTTTAACTACTGCTAAAACATGTAGTCGGACACAAAAGATCGTTTAGGGCAAAGTGTCGGCTTACACAATTATTACAGATACAGATACAAAATTATTCTTCTTATGGTTAAAGAAGATTGGGTTCAGAAGAATAATGCAGCTCTAGACATTCGTAAAGAAAGTGGGAAATCGATTCGACCTCTTCTTCATCTTGACAACTCCGACAGAGAGAACTCATGGGTATACGCACACTGATGCATCCGGAAGAACAACGTCTTTTCTTTCACACCTTCATGAACTTTATATGAACTTTATGCCCCAAAATAACTACAAAGTGAGATTGTACAGTTAAACATAGCAGACCTAATATTCAGAGCAAATAAACCTTTATCGCAACGCACTGTCGTTACCAAATCTACTTATGATGCCAAATAATCGAAGGTGTCAAAAGCAATTACACGCATCAACTGTAAAAATCTGCAGCGAATGAAATTAAAGTAAATATGTCCGCTGGCCGAGAAAAGAAATATGGGTATTATGAAATACAAAAAGCGCATAATAGCGCTGTGTGTCTGTCGGGCACTCGATCAAGTGCCAGCACCGGCGACGCTTGACATCTACAGAACAGCGAAACACAAACGCCTAAATCCAGCCATTCTATAAACGTAGTATCAATGAGACTGCAGCTAAAGCGGCGGAAAGTAACAATATGTGAATGTTTATAAATACAAAATAGCAAAATATTGTGGTTACACAGCCAAACCACAAGCGCAACAATATTACCCAGTGTAGCGACACAATTTTCAACGATGCCACAAAGAGAAGCGGTGGTGGTCTGCTACAGCCCACCAATCCACCTCGAACTGAGGGTGTGTAACGATTTCAATGCACCTTCAAGCAGCCCCTTCAACCGTTGGACTGTTTGTGGAAACGTTTGTCGTTCAAGTGCCATTGAGATAAATTGTTTGTGCACGCTGATGACGAGAATAAAAGCGTCAGTCAATCAAAAATGAAATAAACGAATGGGCGCAAGAAATGAGTGGGGAAGCACGCGGAAATGCGAAAATTAAACGCACACAAACGCTGAAAACAAAGTGCTACACGCCGCGCGCTAAACACTCAAGCCGAACAATATTTTATAGTATAACAAAAAATTGCTGTTGCCGCTGCTGCGAGATTTGACAAAAGCGAAGGCTGGTACTTGAGCTCCGCGCATAGTGGCAGAGGGTTGTTGTAAGAATGGCCGCCGGTTCTAAGGACCTGCCAGTCTGTTTCGTTTTTGTCTTTATTGTTGCTTTTGATGAAGTATATGTACATAATAAAAATAATAACAATTTTTCATAATAGCGAAAATGTGTCAGCAATGCAGTTTAATAAAGAAAGCGCGACCTGGCGTGTCACGCTCAAGCCCCGGGCCATGATTACTATTCTAATTACTAGCACCAATGGCATAAATTCAGTATAAATTAGAAGGTTACTTTGCATGGGGTTAGCACTACGGTTTGTTTACATAAGTAGATGGTATTGAATAAATGAATCACTTGGCAATTTGTTTCAAGCATCCTGTTTCGTAATACTAATTATGGCTGGAGCATTAACAACATTTAGTTTTCATAATTTCTCATTCTAACTTCTTTCACAGATAAACAATGCCAGTGACATTGGCTTGCAAATATACCATCAATTATTGTAGCACAAGCCACAATTCCCTTCAAAACATCGATTGGTATTTTCTTAATATTTTAGATGATGCAGAATCGTCGTACAGTATTCTGCTTGAGAAATTTTTTTTTTTTTGTAATTTCAAATTTCGTCCCGCCACAAGAACGTAGTTGAAGTAATAGACCCTCTTGGATCAGCTTTATTTAAAAAATCTAAAAAATTAGGATAACAAAACGTTAACAATAAAGCAGCTGCTTATTTGAATTATACTTGCCTACGAAAAGATTTCGACTGTTTCCACAGTTGGAGAAAAGGAAATCCATTATTTTCTCGGTAGATGGATGTCTAGTAGATGGATATCTCCTAAAGTATTGATCTAACAAGGTGACATTCCACACTAAAAAATTTCTTTTGCTGTTTTTTGTTTATTCCATTCAGTTGTGAGTTAAAGGGTGTTAACGATGGAAGTCAACAAAGAGAAAAGGCGAAAATAAAGGGTCGTTAAGTTTTAAGGGACGGTGTTGATTTTGAATAAAATAAAATTTTTTTAAGCAATTATTATCATTTTTCTTTATTATGATAATATTGGTATGGCTCAATTACGCACAGAACAAAATATTGGTCAAATAGTCGCCGCGGCCTCGGCGGCACACCTCCATCCGATGGTCCAATTTATCGATGACGCTGAGGCATAATTGAGTTTCTATGCCGTTAATGTGCCGAATAATCTCATCCTTTAGCTCTCGAATTATTGCTGGGTTATCGACGTACACTTTTTCTTTCAAATAACCCCAAAAACAGAAGTCCAACGCTGTCGTTGACGTTTAGGTGTGGT
This sequence comes from Anastrepha obliqua, assembly GCF_027943255.1. Lineage (NCBI taxonomy): Eukaryota > Metazoa > Arthropoda > Insecta > Diptera > Tephritidae > Anastrepha > Anastrepha obliqua. The sequence goes on from NC_072892.1 coordinate 122,744,650, forward strand.
TCACATTCAACATCGGCCCTTGAAATTTAACCACCCACAAGCCAGACCGCTGAAATTGTGAATAGGATTTATGGTACCGATACTGTAACAACCAGTTACGTCCAAATTTGGTTTCGTCGATTCCATTCCGGCATTTTTGATGTTAAAGAAAATGTCGATAAAATCACAGAAATCATCGAAGTTGATCGGCATGATAGCAGTCGTAGCATCGCTCAGGAGCTAAAGATAATGGATTTCTTTGAGATGTAATATTGAGAGGTTTTGTAAACGTTTTTTTTGTAATCCCAAAAGTTTATCCTTCGAAGCGGTTGTATCCGATAATGTAGCTGTTTCTTGTAGTTTTTTTGCACATTTCTTCCAAAAAGTTTATGGAAATCATGTATCCATTATTCCTAATAGATTAGATCACTTACCATTAGATCAAAATGATAGCTTGAATGTAAGGCCGATGCTGAGTTGGCAATACAGTCCGGTTCACTTGAATAGAGGCACTCAGTTAATATAGCGTACATTATTTGGGCATGAAAGGTGTGGTAAGGAATCATTCTTTAAGCATTCATTGTGTTGGGGCGAAAACTTCTTAATTCTAATGAAATAGGAAAAACAAAAAGGTTTAACAGATCACGAAAAAGGACAAATAGATATCTTGGCCTTAGAGGGACTTTCAAATCGTCAAATTGCCAAACAGTTTGGTCGAAGTTCAAATGTTGTGAATCTTTGCGTGAAACAAGGTGCCTCCTACGGTAAGAACTACAGAAGCAGAACTGCGATGGCTTTAACACCGAAGGAAACCCGCAAAATACTTCGGATTACGTCGAATTCCGCCCTTTCAATACCAAACATTATAGAAATGGCGCATGTTGCAATCAGCAAGTCCACTGTCCGAAGGGCTTTTATAAAAGCGCAAAATCTTAAAAAATTACCACAGATCAAAAAATTACTAAAACTAACCACCTTTGAATAAATTTCGCAAAAACAGCCGCCGCGATTATGCAATGGGCCCCCAAGGCTTGGAGTTATGTTACAAGTTAAGAAAAGAAGTTAAATCTACAATTACCATTTCCATGACTAAAAATAGGAGGAAAGGTTCTTTAATTGAAGGTGGTGCTATGGTATGAGGAGCAATATCGTACTATGGCCTGTTCGAATTGAAAATTGTAGACTACAAAATGACGGGAAACAGCTCTAAAGCATTAGTACCTATTAATAATATTTCAACAGGATAATGCACCTGTACGCACTTCCAGTGTTGTTAAAACTTCGATTGCGTCCCAAAACGTTCAAACTTTAAAATGGCTACCATGGGCCGCAATTTGAAGAAAAAAATGCTTTAATTCGAATCCTTTGAATGGATTGGTATGAAATTTCATTAGACTGTCTGGAGAATTGGTTCATATCCAGTCGTCAACGTATTTACGAAGTAGTTTAAGTTGGTAGCACACACTTTTAAGCTTTAAACAATAAATTAAAAAACAGGTCCTATATTTAATATTAGTTTTTGCGCAAATACCGTTAAATTGAATAATATTTTGAAGCATGTTTATTTTCGACCAATAATAATCATTTCTTTACATAAGAATTATTGCCTCTAATAAAATGAACCGGTCTGTAAATTACCCTTAGAAGAAGTCCAAAACCGACCACGAAAACTTTGCGCCAATATTTTTGAAGCTAAACTCTTCATTCTAGTCTTAACTTATTTAATAAATACTTGAGCAAAGCTGTTTTTCTTAACTCTTGGAAACTCTGCACCATCTTACCAAAACTCAAATCTGTCAACCGTAATGACGTCAGTAAATTTAGACCCATTGTGAAACAGACTAATTTTGCAAAACTTTTTCATGATCATCATCATTAGTATTCAATAAATAAATATTATAAATATCATGTTTTTCTAAGCCTTTTTTACAGAAGAACTGAAGAATTACTCAAATTTTGTGATTCTGTAATAGTTTCTGACACAAAAAATTCAACTCGCGGCGAAGAAGTTAATCGTCAGCACCGTGCTCACTCTTTTTATAAAGGTCCTCTTCGAGGAATTGGTTTTGAAGCTATAAAAGCAAATTTGTTTGAAAAGTGGATGGGCCATTTCTTAATCAGCCAACCAAAAATGTATGGAGACAGTAGTAAATCTCTTTTTAAGTCCATACTCTGGACCATGACTTCATTTCATCATTCAACTCTAAAGAAGGTGGAGAAAGTCTTTCCACTTCAAAAATAGAGGGTTTCAAACTGTTAAATTTTTTATGAGGATTCTCTTATATATTTGAAGCCTTTGCAACTTTACGCGTGATTAGCTGTAATTTGATATGTTTTCGAAAAACTTTGGTATATTTTAGCAGTAACTTTGATATACCGTTTTTACTTGTTCCTACATTTGTTCTTTTTTCAGTAAGTTGAAAAATTCATCTCGCCGAAAAGATGGAATTAAGTCGTGAAAATTTTCGTGCAATCATTTATTGAGATTTTCGAGACATTATTATAGATACGGGAGTGCATTAATCTACTTACTTCGTATTTTGGCTTTGAAGCACCACACTTAGCCACTGTGAAATACTGGATGAATTTCGTGAGGGTCGTTCCAAAATGGTTGTTGTGGCAGAAAAAATCGCTGCTGCGCGTCAATTGATAACATAGGATCGTCATGTCATAAATCGCGAGGACATTTGTACGATCAGCATACATTCAATATTGCATGCATATTTGGTCGTCAAGAAGATTCGTTGAACAGCGCATAACTTAACAATTGCTAGAAAAGTAGAGACGTGTCGATTGGTGTGCAGAAATGTTGAATCAGCCGCGGTGATTCCAAGTACGTCTATGACAAATGATGATTCTTGGATTTATGTATTTTACTTGGAAACAAAACCGCCATCGATAGTGTGAGTGTTCCAAGACGAGCTTAATCCAACCAAAGATGTTCGCGGAAGAAGAAGCTCAAAGCAAATGGCTACGTGGTTTTTTCACATAAACTAGAAAATCTTTTCATGGCGCAACTGTACCACAAAAAAATCTTAATATAGTCAATACAGAGTGGTACACAACCAACACAATTTTTTTGCTACAAGTTTGTGGCGAATGAAGGGGCTCGAAATGAGCTAAAAATGAGCTAAAAGAAAACTAGAAGGGATGACAATAGAAATAAATATAAAAAAATGTATACATTACTCAAACTTTATAAAAAAAATTATTTTAATTTTTCTTTACAAAAATTAGTATATAAATAAAAAAAGTTGCTCCACGGTCTGCATCACTTCTCCCTAAAATGTTCACTTTGTCAACACTAAATGCCACACTTTAATTATGTTTATAAAATTTTTTAATAAAAATAATATATAAAAAATTCAACTCGACAGACTAGAGAGAAAACACCGTCGAATGTTAAAAAAAAACACATCAAAAAATATTAAAACTGTGTGAGTTATCATGCAAACCGTGCCGAAAAAAGTAGTTTCGAGAAAAACTTTCAAGTGCAAACGAAGGACAGCCACCTGTGCGCATCAAACTCTCGTCAGGCAGTTACATTTTCTACCATAACTTTGTATCTATGGAGAGTTTCTACAATTAACTTCCACAGAAATACGCCTAAAATTATAAAAATAATAATCTGTAAAAAAAAAACGATTTTCTGAAAATTCTGGGCGTATGTAACCCCTCAAGAAAACCCATCAGTGCATATCCAAGACAATGCGAACTCCACGTATTGGCTTACACACGAGGGTTTTTGAGCACTCAAAAGATCGAATTAATGGGTCATCCGCCTTACAGCGCTGATTTGGCACCTAATAGTTTCTTTTCGTTCATGAACATCAAAATGAAATGGGAGGTCAGCGTTTTTCAACACATGAGGAAGCTTTTGATGCCTTAAACAGCTCGTTTTGGTGCCTTGTTAGTTCAAGCGAATGCAAAAGTATGTTGACTTGCAAGGAGAATATTTAGAAAAACAATAAAGCGATTTTCATTATTATTTCACTGTATATTCATTATTGGGCGGCCGCCGTAGCCCAATGGGTTGGTGCGTGATTACCATTCGGAATTCACAGAGAGGTCATTGGTTCGAATCTCGGTGAAAGCAAAATTAATAAAAAAACAAAAAACATTTTTCTAATAGCGGTCCGCCTCGGCAGGCAATGGCAAGCCTCCGAGTGTATTTCTGCCATGAAAAAGCTGCTCATAAAAATATCTGCCGTTCGGAGTCGGCTTGAAACTGTAGGCCCCTCCATTTGTGGAACAACATCAAGACGCACACCACAAATAGGAGGAGGAGTTCGGCCAAACACCTAACAGAAGTGTATGCGCCAATTATTTATTTTTTTATTTCTATATTCATTATTGAGCGCAAAATATCGTATCCTTTTTCCAAATACTTTTTTGTTGTTAGAAACTCTATTCTTCTCGCTATTCATTAGTTTTGTTAAATATAGGCGCTAAACTTAATGATGCCATTGGCACAGTATATAAATTGGTGGTATATCCACAGAATAAAAAATTGAGGAAATAATTTTTCCATTTTACTGGTATTTGTGTTATAAGAAATATTCAACGGGGAGGGAATCAATCGTGATGTATATCTGAATTTCAAGCCGCCTTTAGAAAAAACTTACTTTGTGGATTTGAAAGCGGCTTTCGACAGGGTACCCAGGAGGCCATTAATTTACAAACTTCGAAAGATGGGATTATCCAACAAAATAACAAATCTGATTGAAAATATATATTTGAATACGAGAACAGAAATTTGGACAGGAAGGGAAGTATCAGATTACTTTGAAACCGGTACAGGGGTGAAACAAGGTTGTCCGTTATCACCTTTGCTCTTCACATTATACCTGAATTATCTACATGACCGTTTGAAAGGTGGACTACTGATTGATGGAATATATGTACGCCTTCTTCTATATGCTGATGATATTGTTCTCTTAGCTGATAATCCTAATGTCATGCAATCTACCATTAAAAAACTAGAAATATATTCCGCTGAGTGGAACATGGAAGTAAATTTAATGAAATCTGTGCTGATGGTCTTTAGAAAAGGTGGTCAACTAGCCAAGGCAGAAAAATGGTGGTACAAAGGTGAGGAAATAAAAGTGGTAGCAGAATATAAATATCTTGTTGTCATTCTCACATCCAAAATGGTGTTTGCTAAACATGTGGAAGCCAGAAATAATTCAGCAGAAGCTAGCATTAATAGTACATGGAACAATTTCTTAGCTAAGCCATACATCTCATACAAAGCTAAATGGAAGCTGTTTCAGGCTGTGTGCAGAGCCATTCAAACATACGCTTCTCAAATCTGGGGTTATACGCTGTTCGAATTTTCAAATTACCGAATTATGCAATAACGTTAGAAACTAACGTAGAAGATAACTACTTATATTCGTTAGAACTACATATGAAATACATTTGGAAAACTATCTATGAATACAACAGCAGTCGGGAGTCTGCACAAACTTACACAGTGCATATTACGAAAAAACGAGTTTTGGCTCAAACAACTCAATGACTTAGGTATGGAGTTCGGCTTAAAGCTTGAAGAAAATATAATTGCTACGGACTGCCAAGATCGCTCTATCCAGCTTTTTGTCTAACATTAAACTACAAAATTTAAGCATGGCAAAACAAAAACACTATCAAGCACGACAAGAATACATAAACACTTAGATCACTCAAAAGGAGAATCAAATGATACTTTAGAGAAGATATGGGGCTTATGCAAAGGGATAAAAATTTGCACACTGTGCAACTCACTCCTTAGGTGCCCTGTACTGAAGGAAATCAGACAAAGATACTTAAATGCAGAGAAGCTAAAGGACGCTGAAGCAATATATTAATATATATACGTATACTAAATGGCCAAAATTGGAGAACACTTACTGGTTTCCTATACTCAGCCTGTCACTAAAGAGATTTTCTTATAGCAGAGTTCAATTATTAATTAATTTAAGAGCTGTGACAGACAACTTCGTTATTGTCACAAACATTTTTATTTATTTCTTTATTTACTTTAATACATTAAATGAATTAATGTATGAATCAAATCAATTGTTAAACATATTTTTTTTCAAATTAAATAAAGAATTCCTACTACTACTACTACTTCCTACTATATCTCAGTGCAAAGCTCATTGAAAATCGTCTAGTTGCAATTTAGTAACTTTCGAAAGCGAATCTCCACAAGTGGTGTCTTTTTCAAATCGTAGCCTATGCTGAACATTCGAAAGAATAGCGCTTGTTTTTGTATTTAAAAAAACAGCAGGCAATAATCGAAAACTGGAAGAGGTGAGTTTAGCTTGTAGCGGTTGTCCACTATGGGGCACACTCAGACTCATAGGCTATTGTAACGCCGCATGGAGAAGTTGCTCTTATCTCTTCTAAAACCAGTGAGAACTTTCCAAAATTTTAGAAATTTCCTGATTTCCACAGTAGTGGAATCTCCCAACTTTTTAAAGAAATGTCTAAAACTTGAGAAGGGGTGAACATAACTGCGTAAAGTTTTAATGGCAACATTACACTTTGTTTTTGTGGCGGAAACGCACGGATGGTAGGCTATCCGTAGTAGTTGTGGGTTCGAATACCACCACAGGCATGGTCCTGTACTTGGATAATCAAGATTGTAAATATACAGCGGCATTTCCTAGACCAAGGACTGCGCCCGCGCAAATAGAGACTAAATTTCAAATCCTTTTTAGTTTTTGGAAGAATAACTGCGGATGTTACAGGAATAGCATATCCCCACTAATTGATTAGGCAGCACTTCTTTGCATTTTCTGTCTACTACATCATAAACATCAACGTCGTGTGTGGTCCTCAATCTTTTCCTCTTCAAATTACTTTCAATTGCCGCCACAAGTATTTGGCACGTTGCATGCCATCGACTTCAGCAGTGTTTTTCCCCTCCTTCGCCACTTCACATGGACACTTAAATGCAACACACCTTCCAATGGAAGAAGCAGAAAAACGGCCAAAAAAACCGGTGGTGTATTGTAAATGCGCACAGGTATACGTACATCTGTATTTACATTAGCAAATGTGAATATGTGTGTCCCTGCCTTTAATTTAAGTGGCCGGGCACATTTTCCAATTTAAAATTTTCACAGGTGAAATTTACTACTTGCATGACTTAAAGTAAAAGCAACGACAACAATATGCAAACAACCATGAAACGGCGGATGTCGGCTGTACCGCTGTTGCTGGCGCTGCCGCCGTCGGTGCCGATGTCGATGCGAGTACCAACACTGACACTCTAATGTGTGTAAACAGTGATTCCAACTGAAACATTACCGGCCGCTTCAGCCGCGGCCGCCGCGTCGCGCTGTTTCAAACCATTTTAGCAAAGACTGTCAACGGAACGGTCCAACGTTAAAGTCCCACATACATATATACATACATACATGGGTGCATGGCTGTGTACATATATAGGCACGTATGTGCTCGTAACCATTTTGGCCGAACAGCTGTACGGACGTGCCCATGTGCATATGAGCATTTCCATAGTTGGTGCTGCCGTAACTGTCCCCACCTCCATCTCGACCGCACTGCGATCCTCTACACTGGCACTGCTGATTGCTGCCGCCGCAGCCGCTTTGCATGTTCGCCGCTTATGTCAATATTTTGTTTTCATTGCCGAACTCTCAAGACAACGACGATGATTACCTGCGTTTTGTAGTGCACAAGTGTTGCCAACAAAAGGCGGCAATACGCCGGACCGGCTATCAACCACTTGTGCGCTAGGTGTGCTGCTCAATGCGGTAGGTGGCAGGGACACTGCTTCACGTGTAAGTACATTGGATTGGATCGCAGCCTCAATTGCAATGCAATGCGTTTCGTGTGTTCTGCATTGAATTAGGATGTTAGCTCGGATTGACAATAATGTTGCTGTTGCTTTGCTGTCATTGTTGTTGCAGCACTATTAGAGTGTTTTGTTTTTTGATTTTCCCTACACCTAACCGGCCACTTGCAGGTTATGATTTCTTAAGTGCATCTACATTTGCTGGCACATCAAAGGGCCGCAGCCGGCATAGTCCATCAACGTCCATCAGAAAATAAACCATTGCCGCTTTTGATTTTTGTTTTTTTTTTTCGTTTATTTTCTTAACTTTTTCACTTTTCATGTGCAAACAAAACATAAATCATACAAAACGTCATTAGATTTTTGCATGTCCAGCGACAATTGACGACGGTCATTTTGCATTTATTTACATACATATATGTATGTATGTATGTGTGTAAGTTGAGCAGCGCGCCCTCAATGCTTTGGTAACTGATTTGGATAGGAGCAAATCAAATTTTTCATTTTCATGTGAAAATTCCAAAGTGGACTTCCCAACAAACCTTTAGGTTAGAGAGAACGAGAAGACGAGACGAATTCTGATGTGTTTTTCTCAAGTAGACGTTTATAATATGAGAATTTAGTTAGAATTGAAGACACTGTCGAGAGCTACAGCATTATCTACAAAAAGTGGACTTACTGTTGTTATCGATATCGAAAAAAGCTCAGATATCGAATAGTTCGGCGGCAGCCGTAGCCGTCAAGATAGCAAAGGACCTCTCCGAAGCTTTTGATATCGTTCGAAGCGAAGGTGACCCATTCTCATGCGATTTCTTCAATTTTGTTATGGAGTGTGAGGTTCGCAGGGCGGAGATGGAACGATAAAAGTGTGCAGCTGCTTGGGTATGCTGATGGCATCAACATCATCGGTCATACCCAGCGGGATGTCGCCGCTGCTTTTACGGTTATTGAAAAGGAGTCCACGCGATTGGATTTGACGATAAACGAGGCCAAAACCAAGTATAATCTGGCGTCCTGCAGGGAGTCGCGGCGTCTTGAACCACAGATCGAAGTTAATAACTGTAAAATCGTTGTGATCAAGGACTTTATTAATCATGGTTCCGGTATTACCAGCACCAACGATGTCAGCCTTGAAATGAAGCGAAGGATAATTCTTGCCCACACGTGCTACTTTGAGCCAAGTGGACAATTGAGTAGCAAAGTCTTATATTTTCTAACGAACACAACACTCTATACGCTTATCAATCCGGTGTTTCTCTATGATGCTAAAGTCTGGACAGTCAAGCAATGAGATGCACGCGCTTTTGGACTTTTCAATTTTTAGCCGCTTTTTGGCCTGCTCGCGTAGATGACGGTTACCGCATTCGGAGGAACCACGGGCTGTATGAGCTTTACGGAAATATTGACATAGTCAAACGAGTCACCTTGAAACGACTAAGGTGTGTAGGCTATGCCGTCTGTATGGAAGGAACGGCTCCGGCGAAGAAGGTGTTTGTAACGGTAACTGACGGTCGACGGCGAATGGCACGTCCTCGTGTCCGGTGGAAGGATCAAATTGAAGTTGACCTGACTTTTCTTGGCTTAAGTATGTGTAAATATAAATAAAAACATATATTCCATGCTTTCTCACATTTTCCACAAAATATCGAACAATGAATTTGTCTGAAATTTTGTGTTGTTTTTGAAACCGTCAAAGTCGGTCAAAAGGGAAAGTCATGCTACTTGTGATTATCATGGTGTTGTGCACTCGGAATCTCGGAATTTATTCCAAATGGTTCTACGGTAAATAAATAATAGTTTTTGAAGTTATGCAACGTTTGAAAGTGAATATGCGTAGGAAACGGCCCTATTTGTGAAAGGAAAACTTAGGGATCATCATGGTGCTGATCCCACCGTCTCCTAAGGCTCATATTGTGAATACTTTGTTGAGCAAAAACTCGACAAATATCATCGAACAACCACCGTATCCACCGCATTTAGCCACCTGTGACTTTTTCCTTTTCCCAAAAAATTCCTAAAATTGCCATTCCGCGGACGCTGCTTTGAGTCGATAGCGGCCATTAAGAAGAATTCACTGAAGGAGCTGAAGAAGATCTCTTCAAACGTATTTAAAAGGTGCTCTAATGATTATTGGCATATCTATATTGCTTCGAATGGAGCCTATTTTGAAGGCGACAAAATAAATTTTGATGATTAAACAATTATTTTGCGTTTTATTGAACAATTCCCGGTACTTTTTTGACAGAATGTCTTCAAAGCGTAAAAAAATCTTTAAAACAAGATCGTTACGAAATATAAAGGAGATCAGTTTTGTCACTTTAGTATAGTACTCAGTTTGCAAACATGTTTTCATTGTACGCCTTTGTCGTAGAAAATCCCTTGGCTTGCTGAAGGAAAATGATTGGCATTCGCTCGAATTTGCGAGCGGGAATTCGGATGAAAAATGTACGTACAAATTAAAATCAAAAGTATAAGTGCTGCAGCCTTTTCGAAATTAGAGGGAATTTATGATACTTTTTAAGGCAGCCGCCACGGCTTAGCGCTCTAACAGCCGATTTGTCCTCAGCCCCTTTCCTACAGAGGTGCTGTACAACACCAACTGTGAAGTTGATGCGCCAAGTACTTCTAACGAACTTTCCGCCGTATGAGAAATTTCGGTGGACAGTTCATCTTTCTGACATTACATATTGCTATTAAATGTTCGACTGCATATTCAGAAATATATTATAGAACATAAATGAAAATATTGTAATAAATGTTTGGGGGAAAAGAAATCCATTATTTTTGAGAAAAAATTGTTGCGCAAATGGTTTAAATAGGTTTATGGTCGATTTTTAGCTCCTTGGCGACATTATCGACTTTTTGTTTAACAGCAAAAATGCTTGAACAGAATCGACGAAAAAAAATTGCAAGTATTTTGCTGTTATAGTATCGGCACCATGACCACCATTCACAGTTTCAGCGGACTGGTTAGCATTTTCTTCATTGTAAAATGTACCGAATTTTCTCTTTGTTGACTTCCATTGTTAACACAACTGAATGGAGCACACACAAAACAGCAAAAGAAGGTAAAAGCATATTAAGGTAAAAGTCGATGACACACCAATTCCGACTGTTAACAACCCCAAAATCTTGGGAGTTTCCTTTGACAGTTTGCTCTCCTTCTCAGCGCATACCACCGCTATTGCCACTAAAGTCAAAAATCGCAACAAGGTCCTCAAATCGCATACCGGAAGCACTTGGATCAAAGACAAACAAATGTTACTATCGACATTTAAGGCAATATGCCGGCCGGTTTTAAACTATGTTGCGTCTGTCTGGTCGCCTGGAACCAGTTGCAGTGGACGAAGTGGATATATGTGACGAGGCCCATATACTCTCTATAAAGGAGTATTACAAACTGCTCAACAAGCAGTTCCTGTTAGAGTGTTACCGCAGGTCCCACCCATGCAGACACCTGCTTGAGCCTGAGCCCCCTCCCAGGCATGTCAGGAGGTACTTCCTCAACTACGGGGACGAGATCCAGGACAAAACAGACCGACAACTGCTGGATCGGACAGTGTACAGATAGACAATTAACGACATTCATCGGGAGACTCTTACCACCCTCTTAAGCTCCCGACCCCCGAATTCCGACGGAGTCCAACCACCACCCATAGCAGATGAAGAGCGTTAGCTATCCCGAGAGACCCGCGTAACCTTGGCTCAACTACATTTTGGATACTGTAGCAGATTAAACTCCTACTTATCTAGAATCGACTCCAACATAGTAAACATATGTTCGGCATGTGAAGGCACCCTGCACGACACTAACCACCTTTTCACTCGCCCCATCAAACCCACTCAACCTATCAAAACAACTAGTTTCCTGGGCCTACCGTTAGATAACGACGAAGACGAACGGTGATTTGCACAACACTAACAGGGCAATGTTACTGCTACAACAACAACAGCAAAAGAATTTGTTTAATGTGAAATGTCACCTTGAGAGCGAGCATAAACTTTAAATCGTTTGATGGAGATATCGAGCCCTAGAGCCATCTACCGAGAAAATAATGGATTTCTTTTTCCCAAAAAAATATTTCCGAAAATTTTATGAGAACTTGTTGCTTACATCTCCTTATTAAAGTGCAATTAAATATGAGAAAATATCACACAAAAAAAGTTACATGCTAACTGAGCTTCGTATGTAATTATTCAAGGTTTTCAAGTTAAGCCAACGCTGTACCAAGCAAACCCAGGTAGTCGAGTTCATTAGTGCAACCTAAACTGTCTGCCAACAACAACGGCTGATTGACCAGCGTAGTTGTTCAACGGCGCATTTCTTGGACTACCAACTAAAGTAAAGACGAGCACTAACTACTTCATAACTATCTAACGGCAACAGGCCCATTACCAAAGTTGCGTGTCGTAAGCACTTAAGTGGCAGATGCATGCATGCATGCATGCATGCAAGCAATACACAACGACAAACGTTCGGTGGCAGGCGCCTGTGGCAGTAGCAGCGCCTTACTGCCTATCCGTAAGTTTTCCTAATGAATACAACACACTTCAGCCCAAATTCCACTTTCCGCTGATGAGTAGAAAGCGCCAGCCCCGGTCTAATGCAACTCAGTCATTTACGGGTCCGACAATTTATTTACGTCCTCACTGCAATGTAGTCAGTAAAAAGATGTCGGCTCCTGCGAATGTAATTGCATGCGCACATGTGTGTGTGCGTGTGTGTTAGTGAGTGCTTTCACATGAATTTAAGTGCTACGCGCAAGTATGTTTGTGTATCTTCGTTTGCTGTGTGCCTTTGTAAATTAATAATTGAAAAACTTTCTACCAATTAAAAATGTTGCAGCACGCTGAAAGGTACATAATGCTGAAGTGCTGGCGTATTCACTTACTTACAGGCATGCAAGTATATACAGCCAACATACATACGTACATACATACATACATACGAACTTACACGCATTCAAACGACAATACTCAAATGCACGCAGAAATTTCTTCAACGAAATACATACATACATACATACATAAGTCAAAATGCTGTTAGCAGTATTGAAATTTGTTAAAGAATTATTTTATACAAAATGGTGGATTACCAGTACCTGACGTTTGAAATGCTGGAGAAGCTAACAAAGTATCTTACAGACTGACAAAAATGTGAAGAAAAATAAGTCAAATTAAAAATGTTATTACAATTAAAAGTTTAGCAATCAATATAAATTCAACATTAAAGAAATAAATTCTAGTCTTTATAAAATTAGATCTAGCTAAGGCGAAATGAAGCAGGCTGGAATTGGATAATGAATTAAAATCTCGAAGTGCGCCGGCAATGGGTGCATTACTCGCAAATTTAGTCTAAAGACTCTCCCCATAAAAAGAATAAACATTGCGAAGGCTTCTTTGTGGAATATTAAAGCTTGAGCACTTAAGTAGAACTGGATAGTCAACAATCCCATTAACAACACTGAAAATAAACGAAAGTGAAAACACAGTCCTTCCTTTTCTAAATATTCTAGATGATTTCGCTTAAGCCGAGAATTGTAGGATGAAAGAGGAACCTGAAGTAGTAGAGAATATAATGGCTGTTTAAGAAATATTTTCTGAACGCGCACAATTCTATTTATCGAATATTGGTCGTGGGGTCTCCAAATGGCAACAGCATACACTAAGTAGGAACGAGCAAGAGCCGTAAACAGCAATTCACAGGTATACGGATCAGAAAATTAAAATGTATTGCAGCAAATGAAACCTAGAACCGAGTAAGATTTTGAAAGAATAAAATAAATATGACCACTGAAGGAGAATTTTGTATCCAATAAAACTCCAAGATCCTTAAACTCTGTTACCTCTCAGTTTGATACTTCTCCCTCAACTTTATTTAGGAATTTGGCCTGTTTTATAACGCCATTGGATTAAAAATAAAAAGTATACATTGCTTACAAATGTATGTATATTTTTTCTATTCGGACCGTGAGTCGGAAGTCCGGCACTCATACCATCTTCTTGTGAGTCTACCTGGCGATCGCAGCATTTTTGGTCTCTCTAGAATTGCTGCGAAAAGTCGCCCGTCAGCCATTCTTTTGGCATGTCGACGTTGCCGAAAGAATTCTAAATTCGCTATGCTACAGCTTATATGTATCCAGTTCTTTGCGGTTGATGTTGTAATATCAGCTATAATCTCAACCATAATGGTGTTGAACAAAATTTGACTGAGACTATTCACTTGCCTGATACCGGAAACGATTATTCTTAACTTTTATGGCAGTTATGTTATTTGCATTTAAATTTTCAACCAGTGCCATAATTTGACTGTCTACGTTTCTTTTTTCTGAAGTATTCTAAAGAATATCGCGCCGTAATACCCTATCGAATGCTTGCGTTAAATCAATAAAGCAAAGAAATGTTGGCTTATTGAACTCAATAGCTTTTTCTGCAATTTGCCTTAGATAGAATATTGCAGCTGTCGTTGATCTATTCTGCTGAAGCCCCTGCTTATTCCGCTTTTGGCTGCCTTCACTGCAATGATCTTTCTGCACAATTTGAGAACAGCACTTAATAGCGCTATACCTCTGTAGTTCGCGGCGATTTGCTTATCATCCTTTTTATATATTGATTTTTATGCATTGGTTAGTTATGCTATCTTTTCATAGACATAGTTGAACTATGTTGCAAATTTGCATTGAAAATTTTGTAGCTGAGGTACATAATTGCAACTCCAACTACTTGGTTTCTAAAAGATCTTTTAAAAGTGGCCCCTAGTTGTCAGTAGTCAATAATTCCTAGACGGTACCTTTTTTATGTCATCTTTGACGTTTATCAAGTAGATAGATGTATAATTTTACACGATATAAGAACGCATTAAAGTTATTGAAACTTTTTATGAAAATGGCTGATCATTGAGAGCAGTAATCGTCCAAATGCGTTGACAATTCAAAGGTTGGTGAAAACAATTTCAAGAAACTGATTCTGTCGAAAATAGAAAAAGGACTGGCGGCCTAAGATCAAAAACTGGACGTTCTGCTAAGAATATTGCCGGTGATGCTGAACAACTTTTAACCTCGATATCTCGACGTTCTCAACAATTAGGCATTCATGAATTTATATATAATTGTGAAGAGCCGTATTTTGAATAAAAATAGTGAAACCTGGAAGAATCTTTATTTTTACATGTTTTATTGTACTTAAAAAAATATCTAGGCGCGTCTTTTGAAATGCTCTTTGCATAAACTTCTCAATACGAACACTCCGAATTACCTTTTGAAAATTTGAATATGCGCAATCAACTAAAACCTGTAATCTCATAATGGACGCTTACACCCATTTTGAGTATTTAATTGTACTCCTGCTCCTATTTGTGACAAGCGCCTTGGTGTTGTTCCACAAATGGAGGGACTTGTAGTTTTACGCCGCTGAAATACTCTCGGAGGTTGAACTGTCTTCCGAAGGTCGACTATTATTAGAAACAACTTTTCTATAATTTACTGTATTCATGCCCTGGTTTTCAAACCACTTCCAAATGATAGTTCCGCATCAACCAATTCGGCTACGGCAGGCAATGGCAAACCTCCGAGTGTATTTCTGCCATGAAAACGCTCCTCATACAAATATCTGCCGTTCGGAGTCGGCTTAAAACTGTAGGTCCCTCCATTTGTGGAACAACATCAAGACGCACACCACAAATAGAAGGAGGAGCTCGGCCAAACCCCCAAAAAGGGTGTATATATATATATATATATGTAGATCCTTTAGAGCCCATAAAACCTGTGGTATATAAATACATTTCTATAGCCCGATCTCCTCATAAGCTCGAGTTTTTTATTTCTAAATGAAAATAGTAAATTATTATTTTTTCCTCATTATCTTCTTGTGGGAAAGCTTAACGGTTAAAAATAACTTCATAAGAAAAGAGTGAAACAAGGCAAGCAGTGCTGGATTAATTATTGTAAGAGAAAAAATACAAAAATTTTTAATTTCTACTTTAACAATTATATCCGGTTTTTTGACCGTATTTTATATTTTAGTATTATCACTATTTTATATTTTACCCTTACATCTAAAACTTTATTGCACTAAAATCAATATACATTGCCGCTTTATGAATTAATATGAGAAATATGTGACTCGAAAAAAAGTACCTACTATTCAACGAACAACGGCAAAATTTAGTTAAGTTGTTGCTTTTATTTAGTTCATCGTTCATCGAAAATTCTGTTCATAAGAGTAATTCATAATTCTTATGAATATAAATAATTGAAAAGTACGGGTTAAAAACTGATAGTGAATTCGGTTTAGAAAATTCGATATGGATAGTCCCATTAAAAATGCCCAGATTAAAGAGCAGAATGAAACACTACAATATTTGCTTTGTTGTACCAAAATGAGATAAGTTAACAAAATTTAGATCACTGAGAAAAAAATCTTAAAATTTGTACAAACCTAAGATGGACTGCACCAAAAATCACTTTTTGTATGTTGCAATGTGTGGTGCAATGCTTGTCAACAGGCAGATTTTTTTTAATACTCATTTTTTTTAATATCATTTTTAATACGATTTCATTGACCTAAAATACATGCATTCATGCATACGTATATATGTATGCTGATTCACTCTATTAAAAAAAAAAAACGATCTTAATTCCAATTAAATTATTTGCCGAATCTCGCAGAGTTTTCTTATTCACGGGCGATGTGCAAAAATATATGATTCCATTTACTTTTTAAATGTGTCTCAATTACATGCATATGTTTTTATTCAATTTTTTGAAAGTTTTGATTGCTATAACTCATTCAGGTGCCAAATATACGCAAATCGAGAAAGTGGAAGTAACAGATATGGAAGAGACAAAATTCGTTCAAAAACGATACGAATGGATGTCGCATAGTGGTAAAACCCAAACGAAATGTGAGTTAGGCTGCCCAAAGCACGATTGTGGATGCTTCTCATACACTTACTTGTGCGCTTGTGTATGCGCGCATCTCTGTCTGTTGATTATGAGCTACAAACATTTTCGGCCATGTTTGTTTACTTTGCTCCGCCTCGTTGTGCTGTCGTCGCTGCTTACTTTTTGCTGCCAGCTGACTATTTCTTGCTGCCATCTCTGCTTCTCGTGTGGCTCTTTGTACGCTTCGCTAACGTACGTATGTCTCCACTATTCTTAGAAGTTATGTGTGTGTGTGTGGATGTGTATTTGATTTCATGTTCGCATCTGCTCTCGCTCGCTCTGACTTGCATGGACGGTACGCGAAGTTGCTTCGGTTGATGTAGCTGGCTGATGTGCTGATGTGCTTGCGTGTGTTCATTGTACGCACCACAGCAGACAGTTGTCGGTAAGCAGAAGGTAGAAGGCAGTCAGCAGTCAGACATTACCCGCATCTCATTCATTCATTATTTCATACACACACACACACAAACACACACACATGCATGCAATACTACTGTCTCTTCAAATTCGGCATTCGCCATTGTGAGTGCATTTTCGCCTCGAAATGGGAAAGTAAAAGCCGTAACCGCAGACGCAAAATTGTACTACCTTTGCAACTGAAGTCGATTGCACACACGCACATGCATACATTTACACATTTGCACATCTGCCGGATAAGTTCGCCAAGCTGAATGATTCATTCGCTGTTTAACCCTCTGCCACGCAGGGCCACTACATTTGTATTTAGTGTTGTCAGCGTCGCATTTGCTGAGATTGAAAATTGAATTAAATTAAATAGCAATTGGCCCGCAACGCTGCTCTGCGCTTCCTTTTGCTAGTTGCATACATACATAACTGGTGCTGTCGTGGCGCTATATTTTGGCAAGCAATGTATCCTAATTACATTTTCCTAGATAAACTGTAAACTTTCGGTACACTTCCGCGAATTCGAGCGCTGTTTGAGTTTGCAAAAGCTGCTCCCCTCACCAAAGTTAGCTGTTGGCTCTCGTTGCATGAAATGCAAATAGCAGCAGAAGCTATTCAAGAAGCTGTGCCAGCAACCAAGGACTTTAGGGGGATACTAAGTAATGATGAATGGTGAGAAGCAGCGAAGAAAGACTGAAAATTGTGAACTGGAGGCAGGTAAGGAAAGGAGAAGGGTTCGCGCGGGCGTCTAGTGCCATGTGCAGTCTTAAGCAGGTTTAGGGAGTGACAGGAATTTGCAACTAAGCCATAAATTACGCGCTGCATGCTAAAAGGTTGAATGACACAATACAGAGTGGGTTGACTTTTCTTGCGATGCAGCAGTGAAAGCTAACTGACTATAAGTTTAATAATAAAAATGCAATTATTATGACTGAAAAAATTTAAATAAATAAAATATAGCCTAGCAATTCATTGCAACACTGACTAAAGGAGCAGTCGTTTTAAGAACCTGCGAAATACTTCTTCTCTATTTCGTCATAACGGAATTTTCAAACAACTGCAATGCACATTGACAGGCAAGCAGGAATCAATCACACTATGTAGGATTATGATTGATAGTCTGGTGAAAATCTCCGAATTCGGCAAGGCCCCATCAGTAAGTATTCGAAGTGCAACTTAATCGTGCTAAAACCTTATTTGGAAGTTGAGTTGTGAACAAACCACTGATAATTACTATGTAGTATTATTTTTACGGTGGCCGAACGGGTTGATGCATGACTACCATTCGGAATTCACAAAGAGAACGTAGGTTCGAATCTAGGTGAAAGGCCAAAATGAAGAAAAAGTTTTTTCAAATAGGGGTCGCCCGTCGGCAGGCAAGGGCAAACCTCCGAGTGTATTTCTGCCATGAAAAAGCTCCTCATAAAAACCATTTGCCGTTCGGAGACGGCTTATAACTGTAGGTGCTTCCATTTGTGGAACAACATTAAGACGCCACCACAAATAGGAGGAAGAGCTCGACCAAACCCCAAAAGGGGTGTACGCGCCAATTATATATAGCCCTATTTAGTTTTCAGGTATTAAACGAAAAATCTACATTTTGCTAAAATAAGTTGAATTTTACTGCAGAAAGCAATGAATATAATTAAAATCCATGATTTAAATGATTTTGCTGAAAAAATATATTCATGCAAAGCTGGTTTCCAGCTGAACCCCGATAATATCGTGAAAATAATTCACATTCTCCTTGTCTGGTAGTTTCATTGGACTACTTTTCTTTGAAAAAGCAGGTGTAAATGATTTTACCGTTAACGGGTTTCTATGTAGAGATATGATGACTACGTTTTTGACTTATTGTTTTTATTGAGAATATGTCCTTTCAATGAGGCAGCCACGCATCCAACGGATGAATCTTTCTATTGCAAACGAAATTCTAGGAAATAATATTTTCACGATATCCTACAAAAATTAGCTCAATTTAACGCCTTTTGGAGTTTTCTTGAACAAACTAGAAACTACTGAATTCAGAAAGGTAACATTTGGCACGAAATACGTAGCATTGCCCAGATACTAAACATCGACCAAAAAATAAGTTTTAAACCATTTGCGCGAAAATTTATGCAAAATTAATGGACTTACTACAAAAAAATTTGGTTACTAGTAGGACAATTAGAAATTATTTATTCAGTAAGAAGTGGTATTTTATATTATTAGTAGCTATATCCCTTATAAACATAGCCGCTGAAATTTTTCTTCGCATTTCTAATGTTGGCAATACTTACAAAAGGCATCTTCTTTTATATGTAGGCAAACTACAAACCAACTAAGGGAGTGAAGGCAAATCTAGTGAAACGTTTCGGCGCCTACTCAATTATCAAAGATAAACCCATATAGAATGGATCCGAAATAATGCTTCAAAATTCGAAGTTAAATCTAACAAGAGAAAAATACAAATCCTTCAGCATAAACAGCTCCTGAAAATCCTTCAATTCCTTACTACAAACCCGGTCATTAACCTAGAATTGGCAATCATATAGTCTATGTGTTTAGAAAAAGATATTCTTGAGGTAAATATGACCCAAAAGTCTCTCTTTTCATAATCTTTGAGAGGCTGGTAGCGCCCAACTTATAATCGAAATCAATCGAAACTTTGCGTCTACTGAAGGACAAGTGCTGGCATTTACCAGCATTAAGCGGCTCTTACCTCTTAAATCTTCTTGAAGGGGTTATATACAGATAGAGTTTTCAAAAAATCGATTTTTTTTATTATTATTTTTTTTAATGTGCATATATTTAAAAATACACACAGAAAATTTTATATCGTTCCGGCGAATATTTTCGAAGTTACACGCAAATTTGAAAAGGTGTTTTAGAGTGCATGAAAGTGCTTTTCAAACTTTAAATGCGTTTTTCTCAAAATGGTGTTTTCAAAGTCGGTGACCAGCACTACTCGAAAACGACTAAACTGATTAGTCTCAAGCTTTTTATATACATTTTTTAGTAGTTAATCGAAGATTTTTTCTCACCCATAAATTTCGGCCTTAATTTTTTTTTTTTATAAACAATTTAAGGCCGAAATTTCGGTCAAAAATCTATTTTTTTTTTAGAACCACCTTTTTGTCAAAAAAAATTTGTTTGTTTATGCCTTCGATTAATTACTAGATTTAACATTGCTTTAACCAAATCTGTTTGGTTTTTTTAATTTCAGAGATATAGTGGTCACTGCAAAACGTCTTTTTTGAGAGGGGCTCCCGGAGATCAGCTGCAGCTCCTTTCCAAATAAATATTTTTTCTAATACTAAGTCTTAAAATACAGTTAAAAGATAACATAATATGTGTAAAAATTTTTCGATCAATATTTTTAAAAGTTTTCTCAGAAAAAATTCTGATAAATTCGCTTCTTTCGGCTTTCTAACTGTATATAACCCCTGAAGTCTTATGGGGTTAGGGGTAGTCAGAATTTTCAAAAAATTGGATTTTTTTTGCATTTTCTTAAAGTATAATACCTTAAGATTATTAAGCGAAAATTTGAAGTAAATCCGACATATACTTTTCGAGTTATTCGACAATTAACAAAGGGCGCTCGGGCGCTCGGCGCAAAACTTTAAATGCGCTTTTCTCAAAACTATGTTTTATGTACTGATGATCACTGCAACTTAAACACGCATGGTAGATTTCAATAAAATTTATACTGCTTTTGAAAAACATTAAAACCCCTGCCTGATCAATTGGTTTTTTTTTTTTCAAAATTTCGATTTTTGTTTGATGTTTAATTGCCGTTTTTTTCACAAAAATCTGAAAAATATTTCCTGAGGCCGCCATGTTGATAATTTTGAAAAAAAGCTTCGATCAGGCACAAGATTATCTATTAATAAAACAAATTTCCCTTGTCCGATTGATTTTAGAAGGATCTCCAAGGACTTGTGTTGATAACCACAAGGGACTTCAAGGGACACAAAAAGCGATAATTTTTACAATTATTGATTTTTGTTTTTTGAAATTTTGCTAAAGTCAAGTCGAAACATGATGTCTTAATGCCATGTTTCTATTTTTGTAAAATAAAGCAATTGACTAGCAAAAAAAAAATATTGAAAATCATCATTTTTTCGGGCCTTTGACTACCCCTAATCCCTTATGCAGCCAGCTGCGTCCTCTATACGACTGTAAATCTTCATAAAACAAAAAACGTTTAGAATGTCATTAACAAAGATTAAGAACAATAATGGCCCGAGATGGCTACCCTGAGATACATCTGATAATGGTTTTCTTTTTGCCCAAACTAATATTTTAAACTTTTTCGCAGTTCTTAAATATTTTTTGAAGCCATGAGAGAAGCCATAGTGTTTAACTGTCGTGATAGAAAGTTATTTAATAATATATATAAATGCATACAAATTAGTTAAGTAAATACTTACAATTCATAATATACTTAATTTGAATTTTTTTATATTAGACCTTTGCACTCGAGTGTTACGCAGCCGATCCATTTAAAATTTGTCTTCAAACTCGACAACTCTGTTATGGAGACAATACGAATATTTTCGATTCATTGCATAGGTTAGGTTAGGTTAACCTGGCTGGCTGAAAGCCATTTGCCCTTGGCGGTATCAGCTGGAACTCGACCTATACGTTTCCGTGTAGTAGGATTTTTGTTATAAGCCTGCGTCGTTTGCGAATCTCTAACCCCGGGAGATGTTCTAACCTCTCATATTATAGAACTCCTAAACATTTCATTTGGGTTCTACCTAATTCAGGGCAAGAACATAGAAGATGCTCTAGAGGTTCGCTCTCTTCTAGTTCATTGCAAAAAATGTAGCTATCATTGTTCGTAATTCATTACATAAGCACAAAAACAAATCATAATAACATAATTTTTTTTAAATATTTGTGTTCATGTAATGGTAAATGAAACTGTAATTTTAGGCATTAAATAGGAAAGCTGAAACAAATTTTCAGTTCTACAAAGTGAAGTCCAAAATAAACGAGACTGAGCTTAAACAGAAACGACAGGCGCTTCATTCTGATAACTTCGAGTTTATTTATTCAAAATAGTCCCCTCTGGCTTCGATACACTGATTTGCGCGATCTAAAAGCTCATTGCCGGAATGTCTTTCAGGATGTTGGTACAAGTTTTTTTAATGGCCTCTACGGACACAAAACGTTTTCCTTTCATGGCCAAATGCAATATTCCGAATATGTAGAAGTCACAGGGAGCCATATCAGGCGAATACGGTGAGTGATTTATGGTTAAAATGCGATTTCTTGTCAAAAAATCAGACACAGGAGTGGATCGATGAGATGGTGCATTATCATGCAATAAGCGCCAGTTTCCTCCTTCGCGGTATTCAGGGCGAATTCGACGAATGCGATGTAACAAACGCTTCAAAGTGTTGGCACGAACTCCTTGTGTACAATTCTCTTGGAATCGTAAAAATAAAAGAGCATCGACTTGATTTTTAACTTCTCTAAACGCAAATTTTCGGGCGGTGGGTGGTCTGTGGCCTTCCATTCGGCACTTTGACGCTTAGTTTTAGGTTCATATTGGAAAAATCACGTTTCATCACCACTTAGAATGTTGCAAAGGAAGTTCTCGTCTTTCCTCGCCTCTTTAATGAGGCCTTTCGAATGTTGAATTCTGAGCAGTTTTTGGTCCTCAGTTAACTTGTGTGGAATGAAACGTGCACAAACCTTTCGTAAGCCCAAATAATCAGTTAGAATGGGATAAATAGATGTTTCGGAGATATTCAACTCCGATTTCAATGATGATTTCGGTTCATTTTGGATAAATTTACAAATAATTTCAATGAAGTTTTCGGTGATTACTGATTTTGGGCGGCCCGTATGTTCATTGTCATTTATGTCCTCATAACCATCTCTGAAACGTGTAAACCATTCATGAACTCTGGCACGGGATAGACAGTCATCGCCATAAACTTTTTTCATTAAGTCAAGTGTTTTGGTAAACGTTTTATCGGTTGTAAAAAACAAAAACAAAATAGAACAAAATTTGATATTATTTGATGACACAATCAGACGCAGTAACTTCGCTTCCGCAGAACCGAATGTCACCAAGCTTTCACTGAAAGTCAGCTAGGGATGTAACTTCCAACGCACTAACTCATTAAATGATTGGCGGCATCAAAAACACTTTTTTTTTAAAACGCAACACTCGTTTAGTTTGGACTTCACCTTGTATTTTATATTAGATGGCGAAACATACCGAACATTGAAAGTGATATTGAGGAATCTGAAAATATTATTAGAAAAAATTCGGAAATCATAGGAGTTTCAATTGGAAATGATGAATGGATAGATGTTTCAGAAATGGATAATTTTCATATCCTATAAATTGCGATATTTTACACCGAATTGCCGCACCACAAATTTCCAACGATATAAAAGGACCATTGAATTTTTCCGTTTATACTCTGCGGATACATTGATTGATTCTATAATAAAAGAGACAAATGTTTTTTTATACACAATATATGCATAATTTTTATATAAAGGGTGGTTAATTTTCAAGGGCTGCTGTTGATTTTGAATAAAATATAATTTTTTTAGGAAATTATTGTCATTTCTCTTTATTATGATAATATTGGTATGGCTCAATCACGTATAGAACAAAATATCGGCCAAATGGCCCCCGAGGCCGCGACGACGCTGAGGCATAATTGAGGTTCTATGCCGTTAATGTGCCGAATTATCTCATCCTTTAGCTCTTTAATTCTTTCAAATAGCCCCAAAAAAGGAGTCAAACGGTGTCGTTGACGTTTTGGTGTGGTTCACATTCAACATCGGCCCTTGAAATTTAACCACCCTTTATATGTATATATTTTATATCTAATATAAAATTTATATACAGTATTAATTACAAAAACAATAACATACAACAATGACTTTTCTTTTAATCCGCTTATTTGTATATTTTTACATATTTTTTCATTGAAGTTGCTTCGAGTTGCTGGTAATATGAATGAAAAAAAGCTTCGAGTACAAATGCGTAAATTTTATTTGTGATCAATTTAAGTCAAATGTGCAATATTAATTTTCAATGTAGTGACCCTGTATGCGTAAGTAAACTTGCATATTATACGCGTTGCATATTTCCGGGCACTTTAAGTGTAGGAAGCGAACGAGTTTGAGCGCTTTGACAGCTACACTCGAGTTTGCATAAATATGCGTGCATACAGCTGCAGTCAAGGCAATAGTACAACTGCATATACAGATTTTTGTCAGTGCATGCGTACAAATGCACAAAGTGGCACAAAATTAATCACCCTATCGGAAGATTTATAGTTTTTTGCAAATGGCGGCGTACGTCAATCATATTTGACTCTTGTGAACTAAATAAACAGATTTTTTGGCTTAGGCCGTGGTGTTCAATTTTTTGACAAAAAGTGACTGACTTACAAAAATGTAATGATCTTAAAGCTAACCTACGCGACGGCTTCTGCCACGTTGCAACTGCAGGTGAATGGGTCGAAAGGCGTTTCCACGGAAAGTGCAGGTGCGTTGTCAGCTTAGTTTGGCTTGCGAGTATTTCCTGGCCTTCAGGAGGGGCTTCGCATTACTTGGTGCCATATGGGCGATTGAATTGGATATTGTGGGAACTTTGGATTTAGGCATTGTTAACCTTGGCAGTGTTAACTTTTACAAACAAACAAGCAGGGAAGCGTAAAAGGAAAAAAATAGAGACTTCCATCACTCTAAATATATATTTTTTTTTATTTAGTGAAAGTAATTTATAATTAAAATTGGTTGATTAATTTTGCACCGCCTTGTACTTATGCGCGAAAATTGATGGCAGCTCGGCATATTTTTATTGCATCTTACGAGACAAGGTTTTTTCCGTTCAACGTTTTTGGTATCGTCGTAAGTTTTCGGATTTTCAGATAAAAATATTACCACACAGTGACTCCTTTCAATTTTCGACGCAATGGCACTAACTTCTAATTCTTCATATCTTAGATTAGAAATTTGCTTTCACTCTCGAATTAACCCTTTTGCATCATTCAATGGAACAGTTCGCGCGAATAAAAACCCTCTCTTATCACCAAGAACGAAATAATCCGGAATAAATTATTTTTTTGTTAAAGTTTGGGAAACATAAATAGTTTTGGTTATTCTGTAACTTTCTTTTTCATTGGAATAAACAGTAAAATTCTTGCCGACGCAAAGTACAATATTTTCAATAAGATAATGAAAGTCGACTTTTGTGAAGGCTGGTTAGCAATTACGAACAAATTCAAAATTATGTTTAAAAATATTTGTAAGCAGGTATACTAGAAGAAAATGTTGCCCTTGAATCTCACTTTTTTATAGATTAAGCGCAGATGAAAGGCGTTTCAGAGTAAGCTAGTCCACCATCAATCTTGCGACCATCCGTTTTGCTGCAGTGGCAGCACACGCGCTTTTACTTAGCCCAAAGAGCAAATACATGTATACATACTAGGGATGCTAATCCCGGGATCCCGAAAATGTAAAATATCGAAAGGAGTAAACATTTTTTTTTTTACAAAATTTGATTAAAATGAAAGCTTAGTTTTCAAGAAATTTGTTTTAATTTACTTATGCTGCCGACTGATTTCAATTGAAAACTGCATCATTGACATTTTAGAAATAGAGCAACTGATTCAATCGAACTGCACAATTTTTAAAGTTTACAAATTAAACATAAGAAAGCTAAATTTTTAGACGTGACTTAAACCATAAATGGCGCAAAATTAATCACCCTAATAGAAGTTATATAACTTTTACAAATGGCGTCAACATATTTTACATTTTCGGACGGCGGATGCGCTAAAATCATGATACCGAAAAAACTCCGAAATAACTACAATAATAATCAACAGACACATATTACGGACTAATACTGATTACCCACCCCAACATATGCTCCGCCACAGACATACAGAAGGCGTCGCTTGTCGCTCAGGTGGATTGACAGTGTAGATGAAGGCGCACGTTTTTAGAATTTCGAGCATGGAGAACACAGGCACGAAAGACAGGAGAGACAATTAGGGGCGTATGCTGCAGCAGGCAAAGACCCGATCAGGATTGTCCACCCAGCTGTCTAGTGCAGTAGCACTGAAGCGCCGTTTTGATACCATAATGAGACCTCCAACAGGCAGATATCTACAGCCAGTCAGAGCTGTTGATATAATGGAGAAGATTGACGGAATTTAGGTTGGCGCACTGCTCCCAGGCTGTCGAAGAAAGGTGCACTCAGTGACCTTAATCGTCTAGCTACCAAACCCGGATATTTACAGGGAAAGTACTCAACAGTCTCCTTTTCTAAAAGGTCCCCATAGCTTCTACAATGGGGGTTAAATGGTAACCCTTGCTTTTCCGCATGAGTGCCGGCCGTCCAGTGACCGGTGAAAAAGTTGTTCAAAAACAAAATTGGATGATTAATTTTGCGCCACTTTCTATATAAAATCTTACAATACATTTTATCTTCGCATGCTTTCAGTTACTGATTTTTTTCTCATATTAAAAAAGTTATGTCTCGAAGTAATCACAGGAACGAGTTCTAGGATTTCGGGTTTATTTTAAAAATATTCTAAAATTAAACTATTGGTTAGCAACTAAGTAATTGCGGATTTTTTTAGAAAATCAAAGACAATTTTTTCATGGAACTAAATAACTTTATTCTGTAATGTATTGCCCATTATGATCAATGACCTTTTGCCATCAAAGTAGACAATTCCTTTGTAATCCCACCAAACTGATAACTAGAGATCGGATTTTTATGCAAATTGAATATTTTATTATGATGAGTTTCTCCCTAGGTGCGAACTTCATGTGATGTTAAACAAAATATGCACTTGCATAAGAATCCGATGTCTACTGATAACAAAACCTTCGTTCGATGAATATCATCTTTTGATATTGTTTGAGTTGTTGAGAGGTTCACCTGGCCTGCTCCACGATCTTTTCCGTTTGATATTGTTGGAAACAACCCTTTTTTCATCGCCAGTTATCAGTCGTTTTAAAAATGGATCATTTTCATTACGTTTCTTTAGCAAATCGCAGCTGTTAATGCGTTTCGTGTATCGGGTTTTTGAACATAGCCAAGTTGTTTTAAGTGATTTTCAATGCATGTATGTGATACATGAAGCTTCTCTGCAATCTCACGGGTTGTAGTGTCACGATCCGAATCGATTATTGCTTTAATTAGGGCGTCATCAACTTCAACTGAGCGTTTTTCAACTTTGAGTGAAAAATCACCAGAACGAAATTTGGAATTTTTTGACTCTGCCGTTCTTTTAAGGCTTCGTCACCATAAACAGCACATAACTTTTCATGCGCTTGCGATGCGGTTTTTCCTTTGCGGAAATAAAAAAGCAAAATATGACGAAAATGTTCCTTTTGATTTTCTATTTTTCAACGAACGCTAAACGAAAACTACGCAACCGATCAAAAAAACTTTTTTACTGATTGACAGCTGAATTGCCAACTATCAAATAACAGAATGTATTTTATATTTGTACTACATCTGCAAACCTAAAAATTCAACTAAAGGCATCTATGGGTAAAATCCGCAATTACTTAGTTGCCAACCCAATACATTGAATAAAGTTTTTTTAAATAAAATTACTTTAAAAATATCCCGAAATTAAATTATTTTGAATAAAATTACTTTAAAAATATCTCGAAATTAAATTATTTAAATAAAATTTCTTTAACAATATCCCGAAATTTAATTGTTTTAAATAAAATTACTTTAAAAAATATTCCGAAATTTAATTATTTTAACTAAAATTACTTTAAAAATATCTCGAAATTAAATTATTTTAAATAAAATTAAATACTTTAAAGAATTCCGAAATTAAATTATTTTAAATAAAATTACTTTAAAAATATCCCGAAACTAAATAATTTTGAATAACACCTTTTTAAAATAGTCCGAAATTAAACTATTTTAACTAAAATTATTTAAAAAAATACAATAATTTAAATATTTGAAATAAAATTACTTTAAAAATATTCCAAAATTTAATTATTTTAAGTAAAAGTACTTTTAAAAACCCATAAATTAAGTTTTTTTAATAGGACTATGAATAAGTTCGTGCGGTTTTACAACAGATGGCGTAACTTGATTATTATTCCATCGATCCACATTTCCAAACATTCATTGGAGAGCTACTGTCGTAAGGCACAAACGTCAGTATAAGTTTTTTATTTGAAGCGTAAACAACAATATTTTTACCACACTTGAAAATGTCGAATTTCGTGCCAAATAATGTGTTTTTGCGGGGAATTTTTTAATATGAAGAAAAAAGCAGCCGAAAGTCATCGTATCTTGGTGGAAGTTTATGGTGAGCATGCTCTAGCTGAGCGAACGTGCCAGAAGTGGTTTGCACGCTTTAAAAGTGGTGATTTTGGCTTGGAAGACGAAGAACGCGAGGGTGCGCCGCCAAAGTTCATGGATACCGAATTGGAGGAATTGCTCGATCAAGATCCGGCTCAAACGCAAGAAGAGGTTGCAAAAACTTTGGGAGTTGATCAATCAACCATTTCCAAACGTTTAAAAGCCATGGGAATGATCCGAAAGGTAGGCCATTGGGTGCCGTATGAATTGAAGCCAAGAGACGTTGAACGCCGTTTTATGGCATGCGAACAACTGCTTCAACGGCACAAAAGAAAGGGTTTTTTGCATCGAATTGTGACTGGCGATGAAAAGTGGGTCCATTACGACAATCCAAAACGTCGGGCAACGTATGGATACCCTGGCCATGCTTCAACATCGACGTCGGCGCAGAATATTCATGGCCTGAAGGTTATGCTGTGTATCTGGTGGGACCAGCTGGGTGTTGTGTATTATGAGCTACTGAAACCGAATGAAACGATTACGGGGGATGTCTACCGACGACAATTGATGCGTTTGAGCCGAGCACTGCGAGAAAAACGGCCGCAATACGCCGATAGACACGACAAAGTTATTTTGCAACATGACAATGCTCGGCCACATGTTGCACAAGTGGTCAAAACATACTTAGAAACGCTCAAATGGGATGTCCTACCCCACCCGCCGTATAGTCCAGACCTTGCGCCATCCGATTACTATCTCTTCCGATCGATGCAACATGGCCTGGCTGACCAGCACTTCCGTAATTACGATGAAGTCAAAAAATGGATCGATTCGTGGATTGCGGCAAAACCGACCGAATTTTTCACAAAGGGAATCCGTGAATTGCCAGAAAGATGGGAAAAAGTAGTAGTAAGCGATGGACAATACTTTGAATATTAAATTTGTAACCATTTTACGTCAATAAAGTTTCAAATTTCGAAAAAAAACCGCACGAACTTATTCATAGTCCTATTAAATAAAATTACTTTAAAAATATCCCGAAATTAAATTATTTTAAGTAAAATCACTTTAAAAAATCCCGAAGTTAAATTATTTTAACTAAAATTACCTTAAAAATATCCCGAAAATGAATTATTGTAAATAAAATTACTTTAAAAATATTCCGAAATTAAATTATTTTAAATAAAATTACTTTAAAAATATTCCGAAATTTAATTATTTTAACTAAAATTACTTTAAAAATATCTCGAAATTAAATTATTTTAAATAAAATTACTTTAAAAATTTTCCAAAATTTAATTATTTTAAGTAAAAGTACTTTTAAAAACCCAAAAATTAAGTTGTTTTAAATAAACTTACTTTAAAAATATCCCGAAATTGAATTATTTTAAGTAAAATTACTTTAAAAAATCCCGAGATCTCGGAATCAAGATCTTCCGCTCATATTCGTATTCCTAATATATATGTATATAACTATATATATATATGCATATATGTAAGTATGTCTGAACTCGCCTCAATTGACTAGATGTACATACTTGTATGCACACACAGATGCTTTAATGCACACACCGAATGTTGCTGGCTTTTTCAGCTTCCGTTGACACAAAAGTCATTCAGCGCCCACTTTGAGCATAGCGCATACCTTAGTACTCGTACAGCGCAAAGTCATAGCAGCAAGTGTGCATCCGACAATGTCGCAATTCCTGCAAATGCACCATTCATATGCTCTTCCAGCTACACCCACCTACACACATACCATATTTATACTGAATTGTCCGACATTCCTTCGAACTCAGCCCTGTACGTTCATCGCCAACCTACAGTTACAACTCTTGCAGTTTCATCTGCTCTACAATCGCAAGGCAGCTTGGCTGAGATGACTGTTGCAACTCTCGGCTAAAGCGTGCAGATATATACATACGTATGTATGTATGTCTCTGCTCGTGTCGATAGCGGCTGCAAGTGCGTGCTCCAACATACGACTGCACTTGCACGTATGTATGCATATGCGCGGGTGTATTTACAGTTAGTGTTCCTGCAAATATTTGCATCTGGAATATTTGCGCGCTCCATCATAATTCAAACAGATGCGCTGTCGCTTGTCGAGCAGCCTGCCGGATAGCGTGTATCCTGTCAAGCAGCAAAGCTGATACATAAGTTGGCTAGTTGGTTGGTTCGGCTGTTAGTCGCCTTTTGACTGTTATTTATCAAGGAGCAATCATTTCAACATACAACTCGCTTCAAAATTAAATTAAGTGGCAGTAAGCAGCGGCAGCACTGATTCATTCGCAGCAGACACTGCTTACATACTTGTTGTTTTTGTTTTCCGTTTTTTTTTGGTGGCGTAAATGAGCAAACTTTTTAAGGTTAGAAGGGAGGATAATAGTCAATAAATTTGTGCCTAAGTAAGCCTATAATTAAAAAAATAAATAAATAAATGAGGGATTCGCAGCCGTTATTTATAAAAATATTTGAAAATATTTCAGCTTATTAAAATTTTTTTTTGGTTTTATAACTCCGAAACTGAATATTTTTATAATTTTTAACTCATAACTCATTTGATAACTCCGAAACTGAATATTTTTATAATATTTTTTTTAATTAACTAAATTTTCTTATTCATTAATAATTAATTATTGATCGGTTTTTATAAAACATTAAATTTAGGCAACATTTTTAAGAAAAGAAAATATTAAATTTAAAATTAAATCGCCAAAATGACACACCTACGTAATAGCGGCCGCGTCAGCCGAATATATTGGTGCTTGACTACAGCTTCCAAACCCTGAGCACAAAACACCCATTGATAGAAAAGATAATGTATTTCTGCCATGAAAAAGCTCCTCATAAAAAAATTATCTGCCATTCGGAGGCTCGGTAAAGTTATAGGCCCCTCCGTTTGTGGAAAAATATCAAGGCACACACCACAATTATGAGGAGGAATGCGGCTAAACACCTAGCAGAAGTGTAAGCGCCAATTATTTATTTTGTTTTTAGTAGTAAGATATTTATGTACTTAAACATATTGTCTAATATTTTTTATAACTGCAACACATCTCTACTCTCTGAAATCGCAGAAATCAAGTTATTAATATAAACCGACGATGTGTTGTGAAGGGTGGTTAAATTTCAAGGGCCAGTGTTGATTTTGAATAAAATACAATTTTTTTAGGAAATTATTGTCATTTCTCTTTATTATGATCATCCTTTAGCTCTTGAATTGTTGCTGGCTTATCGACGTAAACCTTTTCTTTCAAATAACTCCAAAGAAAGAAGTCCAACGGTGTCAAATCACATGATCTTGGCGGCCAATTGGCATCGCCGCGACGTGAGATTATTCGGCCATCATATTTTTCCCGCAAAATAGCCATTGTTTCGTTATCTGTGTAACAAGTAGCACCGTCCTGTTGAAACCACATATCGCCCACATCCCTATCTTCCAATTCGGGCCATAAAAAGTTCGTTATCATCTCACGATAGCGAACACTATTCACAGTAACTGCCTGACCGACCTCATTTTGGAAAAAATACGGCCCAATGATGCCGCCAGCCCATAAACCGCACCAAACAGTCACTCTTTGTGGGTGCGTTGGTTTTTCGGCAATCACTCTTGGATTATCATTCGCCCAAATGCAGCAATTCTGCTTATTGACGAATCCACTGAGGTGAAAATGTGAAAAAAAATCACGAAGTGCGCGATATGCATTTTGATTTCACCGCCCGTTTTCATAATAAGCCTGAATAACTTTAACGCGTTGCTTGATTCTGTATCTTTCCATGGTTCTCAATTTGAATTTAGTCTGAAATTGAAAAATGCCAAATGAAATGCAGAAAAAGTTGAGGTTTAGGTGTGGTTTACATTCAAAATCGGCCCTTGAAATTTAACCATCCCTTACTAGGTTACTGTAATGGTTTCCAACAGTTATCAATTTTCAAATTCACAATCGCCCGCAAATTCTGAATCGGATTGAAATCGGGAGATTGAGCTAGTAAATATGAAATTTCTACAATACAACATTTTGCTGTAATCATGTTTTGAGGCCCTATGCTTCATATAGCAAAATAAATGATCGAATATATTTTTTACGGTGCTTAGAGGCATCCTTGGATTTGTTATCCTGCGGGAACCCCAATTTTAATGGCATTTCTTCCTCAGCATACAGCAACATTATAACTTTTGAAACGTCCGTATACATAACGCGATCCTTTGCTTCTCTTCTTACTCGCCTCTACCTTCTGCATATTTAAATTATATTTGCATTCTCCAGGGAACTGTACAGTCGAGAGGGATTTTGCAAACTCAAATCTTGTTTTTTTGTTTTTTGGAGAAATAATTGACAATCGCGTGGGTTACCTAGTGAACATCCTCACCTCCAGCCTTTTAATCGTTCTAGCACTAACTGGCATATTTTAACTACTTTTAACGGTATAATCGCTCTGAATCTTTAAAAACCATGGAAAAATACAAATTTTCTTAAGCAATATTTCTGAATTTCGCTAGAATATTAGATGTGAACACACTTTCTTGACAAACTGTGCTTTAGATATTTTTGGAAAATAACACAAGTTTTGAATTTCGCTACCTTGGAGTGAAAAGGTATTAGGGGTTATATACAGTTAGAAGGGTGAAAAAAGCGAATTTTCCAGAATTTTTTCTGAGAAAACTCTTAAATTTATTAATCTAAATATTTATACACATTTATGTTTTTTTTTTAACTGTATTTTAAGACATAGTATTAGTAAAAATATTTATTTGGAAAAGAGCTACAGCTGATCTCCGGGAGCACCTCTCAAAAAAGACGTTTTGCGGTGACCGTTATATCTCTGAACTGGATCCTCTGAAATTAAAAAACCAAACAGATTTCGTTAAGGTAATGTTAAATCTAGTACTTAATCGAAGGAATAAGCAAAATAAATTTTTTTGACAAAATGGCGGTTTCTAAAAACAAAATCGATTTTTGACTCAAATTTCGGCCTTAAATTGTTTAAAAAACTATGTATATTTATCGGTAAGAAAAAATCTTCGATTAATTACTAAAAAATATATTTAAGAAGCTCGTTTTAAAATTTGAGACTAATCGACCATTTTCGAGTAATGTTGGTCACCGACCTTGAAAACACCATTTTGAGGAAAACGCGTTTAACACTTTGAGCTCCGCGTGCACCACAGGTGGACATTTATGTTTTGACGTTTTGGGGCAATGTGACCACCTGTGGTCATACGTCATGTTTCATTTACCGACATTGTGATCGCCAGTGGAAACGTTCTGCATACATTTACCATTAAAATAAAACTAGTTCGGTCCCAGGATGTAAACTTTTTTGACTTGGACTTTGTCATTTGGTCTGCCAAAGCCTAAAAAATAGTGAATTCAGTTTAGGTAAGAAAAATTAATTTTAGGATTTCAAAAGTAAGAAATCTATATATATAAAAAGAAGTTACATTTCCTTGGTAATCTTATAACTCAAGAACCGCCGAACCGATTGACACAAAAATTAGAGTTCTTTTCTATCTTTGAGGAGGTGGTTTGTGTGAAGTTTGATTGAAATCGGTGCAGCCGTTCCTGAGTTATGATATTTTATGTGAGTAATGGTTTCCTCTCATACGAAATGTCTGTATGGGAAAAACAACAACAAATACACAGCCGCTTATGAGCGTTTCTGTTGTACTGTTGAGGTTGTAAGTGTATTATGTTAATATTAATTTTGGACGAAAATATAATAAAAACTGGAGCATTCAAGGAACTGGAAAAACATTTTTAACTTTATTTATTTTAGCATAATTTATTTAGCGTAAAAAATTGAAATGGAAATTAAAGAATCAAAGTTTAATTACAAGTTTTTATCGGCTCTTTCACCTTACCTGTATATAGGTGACCACCACTTTCAAATTTTAAAAAAGTACAGAAAAGGCTATTGTGACATCTTTAGAAAGTATGTTGAATGAAAAAATCAACTAATTCAACTGTTTAAACATTTTACGAGTTCTATAAAGAAAACTTAATATGCAAATTTTCTTGCGATATAAAAAAAACATTTTATGTATGGTGGTGCGAAGCCCACTGGGAAATGCTAGTATATTATATATTTTATCATCAGATTCAGAATCAGAACTTTCAGAATCTGGCTCAAAGTAATTATCAACAAATGAATCATCTGAAAATCCTGTAACTTCGCCTACACTCGATTTTTCGCGTTCGACAGCAA
Organism: Anastrepha obliqua; assembly: GCF_027943255.1. Classification (NCBI taxonomy): domain Eukaryota; kingdom Metazoa; phylum Arthropoda; class Insecta; order Diptera; family Tephritidae; genus Anastrepha; species Anastrepha obliqua. The sequence goes on from NC_072892.1 coordinate 122,779,310, forward strand.
TGTCATCACGTGTTAAAAATTTTCTAGACCTCTTGAACTAAATCTGTAAAACTAATAAATAAAAATAAAAGAGATAAGTACATAAAAATATAAAATTAGAGTATGCCCACTTGGGCCCAATATGTATTTTGACATTCTGGGACAACGTGACCACCAGTGGTCACAAAAAAAAAAACAGGAAATAAACAACAAAAATACATATGTATGGTTTATAGAAAATAAATATCACAAAGTTACCCCAATTGCAAAAAATCAATAAAACTAAGTAAACAAATTTTGGTCCCGGCTTGTCAGCGAAAGCTCGACCCTTCGTCAGCGCGCGGTCCACCGAGCAGAAAAAAAATGACCACGGGTGGGCACGCGGGGCTCAAAGTGTTAAAGTTTGCCTTGTACTTTGAAACACTCTGAAACGCCTTTTCAAATTTTCGTGTAACTTCGAAAATATTCACCGGAACGATATTAAATTTTCTGTGTGTATTCTTAAATAAAATTTAAAAAATTCTAACTGTATACATATAACTTCCTAAGTACATCATAAATATGCTTTTGATTAATTTTGTCCTAGAAATTTTTCCCCACTCAATTTTACTGATTAATAAAACGTAAACCTTTTTTTCTTACTCAATTTTACTGAATAATAAAACGTAAACCGACACAATAACTTTATTTAGACTTTTCTTACATTTAACATCAATATGGAATTTGCATAAGAACTTGGAATTTGTATATTCATCCCATCTTCACTTCCCTTATCGAATATTTATCGTTATTGCTCCCACGAATGAGACATGCAATTTTATGATTCGTTTTAACTAGAAAAGGACCCAACATCAGCTTCGACCACAAAATTTTAATTGGGTTCGGTTTCGGCCAAAGAATAGCTTAACTTTGGTATCAAAGTATCAAATTCGGTGTGAGTACCCCTTATAATTTTCGCTTCTTCATGTAGCTATCAGAGTTGATATTCCTATTTTCGAAAAATTCGAAGGGAAATTTATTTCAGGCGAAAAACGCAATACATATTGCGCTTTCGGGCGAATATAAAAATTCCGTGTGAACTTTTTCCGGCCGAAACTAATTGTAATGGATGTGAGAAATCCTAGTGAAAGTGCATTATTTTCCACTCGCTAAGGCAATACTTTATTATCCATGATCAATTGTGATTGCTACCAATATTTTTTGCTTCATTCATTCCTTAGTATTTATTATTAAATAAAGCCTACAAATCGGTTTTGCACTTGCCTTTCTCAAATTAAATTCATTCCACCTGAATTTGCCGATGTTCTGGGTATGCGCTTTTGATAGGGTTTGGGTTTTTATCAGAAGTAAGTTAGCAAAGACTTCAACCTATACAAATTCACTGTTCATATTAGGGTGCAGTTATAGAGGGTGCGTCGAGCAGTTTATTAGTTCATATTTAGGAGTCTAGATGTCGCTACGGCGTTGTTAGCAAATGCCATTATTGAATGAAGAACGTAAATTTATTATGAAATTATTTGTTAACAATTGTTTCAGAAATAGCAGCGCAATCAAGGCGAATCTATTAAGAGAAAATTTAGTTTTGTTTTTTCATAAAATGTTTAAATAATAATTTAAGAATATGTCAACAAATTTTTAGAACGTAAAGTTAAGTATTTCTTATATTATATATCGTCAAACGTGTCGACTCTATTCTTTGCGTTAGAGCGCTGGGAGTGGTTAGTTATGTATTCAAACTTTAGACGCGTTTTTCTCAAAACTCTATTTTTCGAATTGGCCTACACGATAACTTGAAAAGTTATTGACCGATCTCCCTGGAATTTTGCACAAATCTTTTTTATGATATTACTTTCTATGTGAATTTACAAGTTTTCGAAAATTTAAAAAAAATAATAATTTTTCCGAAGCAAAAATAGTCGGAAAATTCGGCCCAAAACTCATGTTTTTTTCATTTGTTTTTAATTTATATACAAATTATGACATTAATAAAAAAAAACAATTTTTGGTATTTTGTATTCAGGTCACTGCCACCCATGATACAATGCCCATCGATTGAGAAGCCCCGCTGCGACCTTCCTGGAAGAATTGAGTGCCATTGTAAATGATTGAAATAAAAAAAACAAGTTTTAAATTATTTTAATGTATAAATAAACTGTATGCCAATTTTGAAAAAAATATATTGACTTCATTTTAAATAGTTTTAATGAAAATCAGGGAAAATATGGCCGTTTACAGGTATCTGTCCACTTAAAGGTGATGTTAGGTAAATCAGCTGATTTGTTTTTTTTGTTTCTTTCGCCGTGTCCATGTGGCTGTCAGCACAGAATAAAACAAGGCGAATTCATATTTTGATTTGTACTTTTCCAATACTTTGCTGTGACAATCAAACGAACAATTAATTGTTGTCGGTGTAGTGCCACCACCTTTAATAAATGCGCCTTGAGCGCAATAGAGAGAGAAATATGCCACGATTTTCGTCGCCTCCGTGCGGGAACATAAATACTATTGTAAGCGTATTTACAACTAATTATCTTTTTACACGATAGATTCGTTCTTAAAAAATTCGTGTAAACATAGAATTAGGTGAGAACAATATTAAAAAAATTCAATTATTAAGAATTTCAATTCAATTAAGAATTTTTTTCGTGCTAACGCATTTTATTTCATTAAATATATCATAATAAATTAACTATTGAACGGGAGAACAAAATCTACCGCTTCTCAGAGTCTTTTCTTGCGACTAATTTAAACGCTTCCTGCATACGTCGAAAAACCTCACTCTGTTTGGTCTATTAGATTCAAGAAAAAATCATAAAATATTGAAAATCGTGTTAAACAAAACAATTCGCGTAAACAGAGAAGTAAATGTACCAAAAAACAGTACCTTGACTTTAGCGAGATGTTCCATTTCGATTTGCATTTTTCGGTCAAGTGGCAACCTTCCTGTCAGCTGATTCGTTTGATAAACAAATAAAGTTGTCACCTGCCGTTTGACAACTGTCGGCTTTTACGTAAAATGTTTTTTCGTGCTTTGATTCGGTGAGAAAAATTGAATTATTTACAAATGATCAAATAAGAATCAATTTTCTGGCTACTTCAAAATATTCTGCGTAATCAGAATTGTGTTTTTACCTTATCTTTATATTAAAATATTTATATTTTTACTCAACAGTTCAGTAGCACGCAACCACTACTGCAACACGCGGCGCTTTAGACTCTCGTTGGGATGTGCACTTCCAATTTGTTCGACAGCTCCCAACATCATCCCAACACATCTATTAGGAAATGGAACCAGCCGCAATTTTTATACCTGTGAAGTGCTGTGGAAGCGTAGAAAAACAGGCGAAGAAAAAGTGAGAAAAAAGCGGTGTTGGCTTTCCATTGCTACCACCATAAATTTGATTATAATGTTTAAGTACGTGAATCGAATTTAAAAATTATAACACACAAATATAGTCACTATACCAGCCTTTCAAATTAAAATACTTTTTTATAAATTACCATTGAGAATTAGTAGAAATATTTAACGTTAAAAATGCTTAATTTTTGCATAAGCTTGAAAACATTTCCTATTACGGACGCCTATTTGACTTAAATAAAAACACTGAAAAGTAACAATATTCACTTATAAACACTCGTTATTTATTCAAGATTTGATTTAAAGCTATTTTTGCTCTATATTACCACGAATTTTATTAAAATTCAATTATAACAAATGTTTTTCAAAACGTTTGTAATCCTGTGCAAAATAAATGTCCGGGACGAACTGTCAAAGGAACGTTAATGAGAAAAGAATAAAAAAGCGCAATTCAATCATAATAATTGAATCATAAAAATAAGTGCATTTAAAAAAAATCCGCAAATTGTCTTTATCAAGCGTAATAAATTGTCTGTGATTGGTATATTGCAGAAATCGGATCGAATTATAGAGTACTCGCCGAAGAAGAAGAAAGGCGGGGCAAAATTAGAAGGCATAGTGGATATTTGGCGTCACATCTCCGTACAAGAACTAGCGGATACTTTGGAGCGTTCGTTGGGTAAGCACGCTTGAACTTTTACTTTTTCCTAAATTTACACCAAGATTTTCATTGCAGAAGACGTACAGGAAGTTATGTTATATGTGAAAGGTGCTGACAATATTGAGCCGCATGCACGTTTGGACGACCTCAAAATTATAAAAGAAATTGTTAATAAATGTGGTGTAAAGTCGCGCATTGTTTCCGCACCCGAGGTCGAACATGATGCCACAGACTTGGACAAACATCATGATGTTGCACCACGTCCACCAGCGCCACCGGAACTGCTCAAACCACGACCACCTGTTGTCACAGTCATGGGTCATGTTGATCATGGCAAAACCACGCTCTTAGATTCATTGCGTGGCGCTGCTGTAGCTGCCGGTGAAGCCGGTGGCATTACCCAACATATTGGCGCTTTCACCGTGAAACTTGCCAATGGCGAGCAGGTAACTTTCCTCGATACACCCGGCCATGCAGCTTTCAGTGCAATGCGTGCGCGAGGCGCACATGTCACCGACATAATTGTGCTGGTAGTGGCGGCAGAGGATGGTGTAATGGCGCAAACACGCGAAGTCATTCAACTGGCGCTAAACGAAAGTGGTAGGTAGTGGTTGAAAATTCCAAGTGATTTGTGATTAAGCAAATTTTGAATTTCTCACCAACAGTTCCGATAATTGTTGCCATTAACAAAATCGATAAGCCCGAAGCGGATATTGTAAGTGTCACACTTCTTTTTCTTAATTGGCGTGATAACCGCTTACGCGATTTTGTCTTAGATAGCAGTAATTTGTAATTTTTTGTTTAGGAAAAAACAAAACGGGACTTGACGCAGATGGGCTTAGTGTTAGAGGATCAAGGTGGTGAAATTCAAGCCATACCCATTTCAGCGTTGAAAGGCACAAATCTTGAACTCCTAACAGAGGCCGTAAGCACGCAGGCGACCATAATGGGACTGAAAGCCGAACCCACTGGGCTGGTGGAAGGCGTCGTGGTGGAATCTAAGACTGATCCGCACAGAGGGTAGGTTATAGTTGTAACACATGTATTCATGGCCAATCATGCCTATTGTGGGCACTTTGTTTTAAGAAAGCTTTCCACCGCAATTGTTACCCGCGGCACCCTGCGCAAAGGAGCTGTACTCGTCAGTGGCTTGGCGCATGCTAAAGTGCGAGGACTGTTCGATCATAATGGTAAGCCCATGACGCAAGCACCACCCGGCACACCAGTTGAAATATTGGGTTGGCGCGAGCTGCCTCTAGCTGGTGATGTCATACTTGAAGTGGAATCTGAGGTAAATATAGAAAATCATATATCATTTAAAATCCGTTTAATATACCCGAATATTTAACAGAAAAAGGCACATTCCGTGTTGCGTTGGCGGGAACACGAGTCCAAACATCATAAAGCCGAAGAGGCTGTCGATGAAATTCGTAAGAAAGAAGAGGAACATTTAGCCAAGTATCGTGCGGAACGTGATGCGCGCCGACTGGCAGGCAAATTCCGCATGCGATATGGGCCGCGCGAGAAGGAAATTATCGATCACGACGATGTGCCACGCGTCAGCATCGTTGTCAAGGGTGATGTACATGGATCTGTGGAGGCGCTACTCGATGTTTTCGATACCTACACTAATCACGAGCGTTGCCGTCTTGACGTTGTGCACTACGGCGTGGGGAATATCACCGAAGGAGACATTGAACTCGCTAAAGCATTTAATGCCATTATTTATGGATTTTCAGTACCTGCGCCACCAAATGCACCAAAAGATGTGCCAATACGTTGCTATGATGTCATCTATCGCCTTATCGATGATCTTAAAGCAGAGCTTGGCAGTAAACTGCCTGCGCTTGAAGTCGATGAGGTGATGGGCGAGGCTAATGTGCTGCAGCAGTTCACCATCAGTGAGGGACGCAAAGAAGTGCCTGTAGCAGGCTGTCGCTGTGTGAAGGGTGTGCTGAAAAAAGCGCAGAAATTCCGATTAGTACGTGATGGCGAAGTTATATACGACGGTAAGTTTGTGTAATTACAGTTTTTTTCGAAGCTAAAATACCAATTTCTTTTCGTAAAGGTCATTTAGCATCAATGCGCCATTTGAAAAACGAAGTGGACTCAATTAAAAAAGACGTGGAATGCGGCTTGAGTTTTAAAGACACCAAAGTCGTGCCACAAGCTGGCGATACCATCGTATGCTATACAACACGCATGGAAGAACAGCAAATGGACTGGGATCCAGGGTTTTAATTAGCAAATAATTAAAATTGGCAGCAAATCGAAAATGGATTTTAGTATTTAAAGCGTACTATGCAATTGTGCAAGCAACTATAAAGTGCTAACATCGATAACTCAAGCTTCTAGCGGATTAGAAGTAGATTGTATCAAACATTCGTTATTACATACATATTTTGTAAAAATATTCACAGTTAATGAAAGTTGAACGTCATCAATTCAGGTGCATTGAAAGAATAAAAAATTGATTTCCTTTTTAATACCACACTGGTGCTTTTGGAGTAATGAATTTAATTTATTATCCGCATTGCCGCAGTTTCGAAATTTATAAATTCATACTTCCTGTTAATATTCCAAACATTCATTCATAAAACTAGAAACGAGTTGCGTCAAAAGCGCGCGTTTAACAATACTCAATGTCACATAGTGTCTGTATGTACGGAACGTATAACCGCACTATTATATGTATGTATGTATGCACACATGCTTGGTGTTGTGGTTATTAACGCGCTTAGGATAAAAGTTGGGCAGATGAAATGGGAACATTGTGAGCAGAGCGGAACTCGTTGCTGATAAGGCGCCAACATATCAAATTTACACGCGAACAATAGTAAGCACGCCGTTTTGAGAATTTCGTATCTAGCAAATATAATAATAGTGTAGCACTGTCTTCATGGAAAGAAAGAGCTTCGAGCTGGTTGCTATGCAGATTTGTTAAATGCAAAAAAAAAAAAAATTAAGCTGCGATTAATTCAAATAGTTTGATTTATTTTCCATTATCGATGTTGTCCTGCTTTTAATATTGCGAAGACCTTTATATCAGTGAATCCTTTGGACTACCGGATCACTGTAGTGTTTTTCAAGTGGAAATAAACGCTATTCATGAAGCCTTAAAATGTTTAGAGATAAACAGAATATCATTAAGAGATATTTGCATTCTATCAGACAGCCAAGCTGCTCTGCGGGACCTGGAAGCATTCCAAACAACATCAAGGAGTGTCTTACATTGTCCCCAATCTCTTAATGAGATGGCTAAGCAGTATCGCACTATATTATGCTGGGTTCCAGGCCACAGAGATATACCAGGGAACTGTAGGGCTGACCAACTTGCAAGAGAAGGTACCTGTATGCCAAACATAAGTAATTTTATGGGGTACCTCTCGCAACTTGTAAGTTTCTTTTTATGGACGCACTAATCAGTTCTCTAAATCAAAGATGGATTAGTGCCAATACCTGAGAAATTGCTAGGCAAACATGGCTAAGGCTAAATCTACGTCTGTCCAAGAATATTATAAAATTGAGTAGACTTCAAATTAGGACCTTAGTAGGCGCCCTCACAGGACATTGTCTCATAGGAAATCATACAAGGACATTAGGCGTTTACATTCATGATTTCTGTCGTAGCTGCAGAAATGACGGGGAGTTGGAAACAATTCAACTCCTTTTTTGCAGATGCCCGGCTCTAGCCAGAAGCAGGGACCGATATTTAAGATCCTACTTCTTAATGAGTATAGATAATCTATACACTTTAGATATCAACAACGCTTTGTCAAAAGCTCAGGATGATGCAATATGGAAAAGGATTCGTAGACCAGCCCCCGCGGCTCACAACGGTCCCATTTCGTGGTCTAAGTGGCATTGCTGTCTCTATGTGCGATGTGGCTGCCAAACGTAACCCAACCTAATATTGAACATCTAAAAATCTATTTAAAGCCTACCAAATGAAAAATATCGCGCAGCAAGGAAATTGGTAAAGTCTATAAGCGTTTATGGATCACTGGAAGTATGAATGGCAAATGATGGATTAAATACAACTTGAAATGTTGTCATGTGTAAAAAAAATTTTGGTGGTTTCTTAGACTTTTTTCAAGAATTGTTTGGGAAATGCCCCTAAAGCACCTTCACATATGCAGTGATTAGCTATAAATTCACAAAGCAAATAGTTTGTAACAAATTTTCACTTTTTGGTGTTCATCTACCCAAAAAACTTGCAAAGTACGGGAAAGTGAGACAGCAAAATGACATTTCATTTTGAAGGGAAGTTGCAAGTTTTACTGGATAAATTTTTACTTGTAAGAATTTGCAAGTGAGAAAAACAACTGATCGTAAAGCAAAAATAATCAGAGGTGACAGAGGCTTGGAGAGATTTTTGTAGTTCCATCGAATCAACCAAAGGTACGGCCAGACTAGGTAAGCTTTTATCCAAAGAACACTCCTGCCCTTCCTTCTTGAAGAAAGATAACGGAGAATGGACAAAATCCTCGGCCGACACACTAGAATATCTTATAAATACACATTTCCCAGGTAACATAGAATATATTGAGAACAATAGTAACAGTGTTTAAACATCCAACCTGTCATCCAATACAATCAATCACATCATATCCCAGGATAGAATACTATGGGCGATGAAAAACTTTGAACCATGCAAAGCAGCCGACCCAGATAGGATATTTCCAGCCATGCTGTGGAACACTCGAGAAACGACGATTCCTTGGCTGGATGTCTTTTTCAAAAAAAGCCTTATGCTAGCGCATATTCCAAAAAGCTGGAGGAAGGTTAAGGTGATTTTTATCCCCAAAGCTGGTAGATGCGGTCATGATACAGCGAAAGACTACATACCCATCAGCTTATCCTCCTTTATTCTCAAAACTCTCGAGCGATTGTTGAATGTATATCTCAGGGAGAAGATTACAGACACAACGATTTCACCATCTCAACATGCCTATCTCAAAGGAACATCCACAGAGGCAGCTCTTCACGAGGGTGTAAGTACGATTGAGAGGAGCATATAATACAAACAATACTCACTAGTCGCTTTTCTCGAAACATGTAGAGGGAGCGTTCAACAATGTTAGCACTAGATCCATAATTCAGGCTCTCAGAATGTTAGCCACAGACATAGGTCTCAACGAATGGATAGAGAACATGCTTAAAACTAGAATAATCATCGGTGAGGTAGGCAGCAACACGGTAAAACTGTCAACAGGGGCATCTTATCCCCTGTCCTTGTCTGGTGGAACTCGCTAGAAAGGATGGTATCAGTTAAGAAGCTGGAGAGGGTACAAAGGTCTGCCCTCATTGGAATCAGTGGCTCTCCGTACCACTCCTACTCTAGCGCTTAACGCTATGCTGAATGTGGCGCCCGTGGACATTGTAGGGAAAACTACCGCTGCACGACCGCAATCAGACTAAGGTGTTCGGGCCATAGGCTAGACTTAAGTTACGGATACTCTAGCATTCTTAAAAACTTTGAGTTCATCCCTACGGTGATGGACCACTGTACACCCACGCTAGGTCCGAGCGGACCTTTTTCTACTCACATTCCCTCAAGGGATGAGTGGGCGGGGTGCAACATTCGGCCGCAAGGCATGGCAAACATGTTCACGGATGGCTCGAAGTTGGACGGAAGGGTTGGTGGGGGAGTATTCTGTAAGGAGCCTCCCATCAAACTTAAATTTAGGCTCCCGGACCACTGTAGTGTTTTCCAAGCGGAGGTATCCGCAATTAAGGAAACGGTGGACTGGTTGCTTAATTCGGTAATTACCGTTAAGGAAGTAAATATTTACTCCGATAGCCAATCGGCAATTAGGGCCTTGGGCTCGCTGTTTGTGCGTTCGAGATTAGTCGGGGAATGTCTGGCTTCTCTCTCGATTGCATCTGAATACTTCATCATCAGGCTCATTTGGGTTCCCGGTCACAGCGGCATAGAGGGAAACTGCTGGGCTGATGAGCTGGCTAGACAGGGAACTTTGGAGACGGTTTCGTCGCGTAATGAGAGAATTGGGGTTCCCCTGAGAACCTGTGGTCTGCTCCTGGAAAGATGGGCCTCGAGTCAACTCAGCGAGCGCTGGGCTAGTGCGCAAACGTGCAAGGTCGCGAGATCCTTCTGGCCACGGGTAGATCGGGGACGCTCAAGGGAACTCCTAAGGCTGACAAAGCCCCAGCTCTCAAATTTGGTGGGCATCCTTACCGGACATTGTCCGTTAGGTGTTCACGCCGTAAGACTTGGGATTACCTCAAGTCCGTTCTGCAGAATTTGTCTGGAGGACGAGGTGGAATCATCTCAACACCTTCTTCTCAGCTGCCCTGCTCTCGTCTGGCAAAGACTTAGAAATCTGGGCTCCCACTTTTTCGCTACGCCTGCGGATATAGCCGGCGTAAGTGTCATAAATTTGGTGAAGTTCATTAGTAGCTTGTTACGGCTAACTACGAACGCAAATCAGCCCCCGTCGGCGCCGTCGTAAAATGTATGGCCATCATCGTATCTAATCCCAAGGCTCCTTCTAAAACGGACGAATTTCTTAACATTTGTCCAAGTGAGCCCTTTAGCTAGGGCAGCCATTTAACCTAACCTAACCTTATCCCCTCTGGGAGGAGGAGTCTTATCCCCTCTGATGTGGTTACTAGTTGTCAACAATATCCTTACCAAATTCTACCGGCGTTAGTCTCACACTAACCCAACAGGCAAAATACCTAAGTGTTATCCTAGACCCCAAACTCCCTCAAACCTTTCTCAGTCAATTAGACTTCCTTACTTTGCCAGCGTGCTCCAAGCAGACCTTTTAGCGATCATAGAAGCATGCAAATCACTAAAACTCTACAAGGAAGTTGGTGCAAAAGCAGCCATCTTTTCAGACAGTCAAGCAGCTATCAAGGCCTCCAAGGACTCCAACTCTATTTCATCCAAGCTAGTCTTTTGGTTTTTTGATTCATAGAAATAGAATTCGTACTTTAATTTGGAAGTGACCGGAAATTTTATTGCTTCTTTTGCTTTGTCATTTCGTTCCTTCTTTTGCAGGCCTTCTATGCTATCTTCCTTCTGATCTCTAATTTATAGTGCAATTATTTGGTTGGCAGCGCGACATTCTTCCAAAAATTCATTTTGAAAATTTAGCAGTTAAAATTCAGCCGAAGCAGAAGATGCTTGCATGTGAGAATAGCTGTTCTGGCATTCTTCCTCAATATCATCTTCTAGGATCTCAACTGAAATAAATTCGAAAATGAGAAACAATAAAAATACGGATAAGACTACTATATAGTGCTTCACCGTACATTGCTCCCAAATTGAAAGACTTATACCCGCCAAGGATATAGGGCATTTTACTGTAGTACTACCACGCAGATGCGCTCGCTTTTTGGAAGAACACACAAAAAGTTTCCGCCAGATGAGTCTTTTTCTTTGTGTTTGGCATTTGTTTGAAACGAGGAAGTCGAGTGATTTTCCTTTTCTATCATCTGGTGCGCACCAGCTCACGCCTAAGCATTTATGACCGCAAAATTAATGGAAATAAGGTTCCAACTCGTTTCGCATTTCCTGCCTTCTCCAGAATCGGCTCTCTCAGACTACTATTTGTTCTCCAATTTGAAGAAATGGCTGGCGAGGAGAAAGATTTTATTTAAACGAGGGGGTGATTGCAGAAATAAATGACTATTTTTTAGACTTGGACAAATCATATTATTTGGAAGGCTACATTCATACGAGAATTAGAAAACTCGTTAAGAGGAAAATGGACCTATACGTCAATCGAGAGATGCTTAAATCGAAACTATGGCGAGTTTAACTTCGGGTTAACACAATTCATGACAGGTATATATAATATATCATAGTGAAAAGATTTTTATAGGTATACTACCTAGCAGACCGTTATTCGGCTCTGAGCGAATTTGACGGATATGCGGACGTCATTCGTTTTGTGTTTCACTAAGCTAAAGCTAAATTTTGTGAAACACAAAACGAATGACGTAGAATCCAAAGTTCCCTCAACTTTTTTTTCACCATACCTAACGAGCAATCCTGTTATCTTTCATCCTTGTATATATGTACATATATAGTATTTGGCAACTGATTACGAAATAGTCCGGTTGTGCAAATTCTCAAGTCGCAACTTTCAGTTCTTTTGCAAAAATCTTATCATAAACCAATAATGAGAAAATTGATACGTTTCTTCTTATTTGCTCTCTTAATTCGGCTGCAATTTTTATTTGCATGACCTAAGCTAGCCTGCGGATACACTGAATCTTACGAAAGAAGCTCAGCTCTACCGATTTTCGCCTCAATCTTATCCAGCTTATCGGTAATCGCCCTCGGCATTGTACACAGAATCACACATTTTCTTTTTCTGCCGTGAAACGCCGGAGAGATATGATTCCAATAGACTTGACCGCCAGTATTACATACATTTATCTGGGTTAAAGGCACACTGATAAGAGCGCAATCAGTCTGCGAACAATATACTGCTACACTTTATCATACATCTAAGGACAGAACCTACACCTAAGTTGGATAAGTCCAAGCGGATCCGCACTTTCGCCTACATAAAGAGTGGATGGAGGGCGGGACCCAGAGTAAACATCTCAAATGCCACCTGATTTAGTAAGCGTAATTGAGTACGTGTGGGCACCAGAGTCAATAACTCAAATTAAAACTGAATTGTCTCAACTAAGGTGTTTTCTGAAGAGACTCGTCGTATTAAGTACTCAAAGCTTGCGAAGCGAAGCTTATAGAAAAAGTGCTGTAGAATGCCGGAAACGGTGCGTAAACGATATGTTGCACGAAATCGAGCAGCCCGCGTGGAGCCTCGGCTGCCACACATACTTATGTATGTGCATTGGTGATTTCACTCTATGATGTTGCGCACTTGCTGATTTCTAGTTTCTATTCGATAAGGAATTTCCGTTACAGAAAGTGTGCCTCTAGGCGGAGGTTAAATAGCTGGAAGTCGCCTAAAGGCAGCTGTGGAATTCGCGACACTATTTTCATGTAAGATAACAACTTTTGCTTTTTCCCTATTTTTATTATAAAACCACATACATGCATACATACACACATACATACATACATACATGTTTTTATATACATAGTACAAGTACATATAAATTAGTGTTGGAAAACTATCGATAGTCTGCTCATTAGTTTGTTGCGATGGCCATAGGCAAATTATTCGATATTAACGAAAGTCATCTACTTTTGATTAGCTTACAAATTATAAGTTTTACAGTTTAGAAATTTAGTTTTTACACACCTTTCAATGCAAATAGGATGACTAAAGATAATTAAATAAATTTAACAAAACAAAAATAGAACTCGAGATCTTTTCGAATTCTCTTGGTGCGTCGGCAATAAGAGCATTACGCGCATAACTCAGAATGCAGTTGCAGAATGGTCTATAGGAAGGTTTGGTACACATTTGTGACAGGTAGTCCCAAAATTATCTAAAGCGAAAACTTATGTTCCGAAAAAATTAGCTAAAAGGTTTAAAAAAATCGTGCATGTTCTCAAAAAAAGGAAAGATCGGCAAATTTTTTAGGTGCAACGTTTGTCAAAATAAAAGCCAAGCAATTGACCTATGTGTCGATACATGTTTTAGAGCTTCTTTTCTTCCTGATTGCCGCGCTAACTGCTTATGCGATTTTGGCCGAGTTTAATAAACCGCGCCAGTCATTTTTCTTTCGTACTAACCGGCGCCAGTCGGAAACACCAAGTGAAATCAAGTCCTTCTCAACCAGATCTTTGCAATTTAAAGGAGGTTTTCATCTTCTTCTGCTACCACCAGCTGGTAACGCATCAAATACTTTCAGAGCTGGAGCGTTTGTTTACAACGAAGCCGCTGGATCTTTATTCGATGCGCAATGTCTATGTCGTCGTAAAGCTCATACAACTCATTGTTCTATCGCCTGCTATACTCGTCTCGCCAACTTGCAAAGGTTCAAAAATCTTACGCAGAATCTTTCTCTCAAACACTCTAAGGGACGTCTCAACGAATATTGCCATCTTTAGAGATTATCACAGCCAAAATAAGCCATAAGAAAACTGTATTTTCATTTAGGCATATTATTTTTTTAAGTTTTGTATCTTTGAATAAACCTATATAAAACCATACAGTTTGCCCATCACAAAAATGTGACCCTAGTCTATACCAAATAATATCTACTACAGAGCAGAGTAAGTAATATGTGACAGTATTAAAAATATTACTTTTATAATGAGCCTGAGTTTCTAAGATACCCAGTGACTAGTAAAACTCACATTACTAGAAGAGAAAAACAAATAAATTTCTAGCTGGTCTGCGTAAATCACCTTAGTCAAGTTCGCTAAGATGAAATGGGTAAGTGTTGTGTAGTGTTGCATAGAGTTCTAGTAGGGAAAGTGAGCATCCCGTAACAGAGATGAATAACCAACTTCTGCTTTAATTTCACTAAAAACAAAGGGTAGTAAGAGTAAGGACCTTCTACTCGCGAGAGCTTTTGAAATTAATTAACATCAAATAAGAAGGCATAGGATTTGAGAATTTGAACGACCTGAGAGCATATTTAGAAACATCTTCTGTACAAGTTCAAATGCAATCTCAATTCCAAATTGGTCGCAAGGCACCGAGATAAATATTGTATGTAAAGGGTGATTAGATTGGAGGTACTTTTTCCAATAGGGGTTTTTGACAGATTACGAGTGAGTACTATCAAACTAAATACATAATTTATTTCAGTATTCAAAAACATAAAAAAAATGACTCAGAATCCAATAATACTGCTAGGTGCCGCAATTCCACATGCAAACACTGCAAAATACCTTGGCATAAAGCTCGATGACGCATGACGGCATGAAATTCGTCTGAAGGTAATAAAAAATGAAATGGCTAATTGGACGAAGATCAAAGCTATCCATATATATTATAAAAAAAAGTCTATATATAAACAAATTATAAAGCCTTTGTGGTCCTATGGCGCTCCACTATGGGGGTGCGCCAGTCAAAGTAATATAAATATATATATGTATTTCAACGATTCCAGAACAAAGTCATTCGAGATATGCTCAACTCACCTTGGTTCGTTCGCAATAAAGATATTTATCGTGATCTCAAGATTCCTATAATCGCTGAAGAAATAAAAAAGCTAGCAGAAGCCCACTCCCTTAGGCTTCAAAGGCACTTGAATGATGAAGCTAACAAACTTCTCAACACCTCAGGCCTAACCCGACGACTCTATCGGCCACATGATCTGGCATGATGGCTGTTAACTCAAGGAAGGGACTATGAAAATCTCTTTACAAAATTAACTTTATGTTACTAAAACTGTACTGCACGTTAGTTTATATGTAACTAGTTGCAGTTTCAACAAACAGTGTTATGTATTTTATATTGTATCTATGTATGTTTACAAATCGTATAATTTTGTTACGAAAATCGACGCTCTGTGAAAAGTGTTCATCGCGCGCTCAGGCCAACGATGAGGGCTTAGCGCTGAGGCCCAGTTTTGGCTTAATGGCTTGGAGTGAAGAGCAACCCGAAGCCATTCAAGAACAGCCATTACATCCATTGAAAAATTTCTTTGACCTATAACCTGGAGGAATCATCGGCCCTTATTTCTTCAAAGACGAGTCTGGCGCCAATATAACAGTGAATGGCGAACGCTACCGTGCCCAAGTTATCCGACGCTTTGATGCCGTGATGCCGAAAATTCAAATCCGTGATCTCCACAACATTTGCTTCCAAAAAGTCGGCGTTACTCGCCATACAGCTCGTGAAGAAATGGATTTACTGTGTCATCGTTTCGTTGAGCGATTTATCTCTTGCCTCGAACCAGTGGATTGGTCATCAAGATCGTGTGACATGACACCTTTGGACTTTTATTTGCGGGAGTAATCAAAGTCTGAATAATTTGTAGTTAAATCAGCTTCGATTGAGGCATTGGAAGCCAACATTACTAAAGTTATTCAGGAGTTACCGACCGAAGTCCTCCAACGAGTCATTCAAAACTGGTGTTTACGGCTGGCCGAATTCTTGCGCAGTTACGGCCAACATTTAAAAGGGATTGTCTTTAAAAAATAAATGTCATGTTTGGTTCTACACTACAATAATAAAGATTGCCCAATCAATTTGAATTATCGTTGTTTTATTTCAATTTAAGATACGACACCTCTAAATTGATCACCCTTTATATCGAAGTTCAAGATACTGTAGTGAAACCTTGGATTGATAGCCAGTATATCTTTCAGCAAGACTCTGCTCCATCACACAAAGCGATGGCGACACAAGATTGGATTGCACTTACTTTCGTTATGAAGTGGATGGAACTTCGAAAGTGTGTGGTAATGTCATGTGCATTGCCGCCTTTTCTGCGTATGATATCGTCGTGAGTCGTTAACTCAAGCGCCAGTAATTGTCGTCGATACGTCTGAGTCGACCTCCTCTAGAACACTGTTTCTGTTGGCTGTCTTCCAAGGATCGTAGTTAATCTCTCCCTCCCTACGTGTCGGGCGACTTCAAACTTTTCTGGGCCGGTAGAACGAGGGATGGAACCTATGCAGATAATACTGGAAGCAGCCGTGCCCACGTAGCAACTGAGAGGAGGAGAGCAACTTCTCCGAGTCTTCGTCGTAACCACGTAGCAAGATTATGGATGAGCTCGTGTGACCTGAGAAGAAAGATCCCATCTTCGCGGCCATTTGTTAAGTAGCGCAATTTGCTGTTCCAACTTTTGGTCCCTTGTTGGTTGTGCACCTGGCTTTGGATAAACACGGTTTAATTCACGTGCTCGGATACTCAGTGGGATTTTTCTCACACAAATTGCATCCTCCGACACTGTCCGGTAAGCAGAGGCTACTCGCAAAACACTCCCGCTATAAACCTCCCTGGCCTCTCGTAGGTGTGTTTCTCGTGCTTGGGACCAAATGGGAGCTGCATATAAGCCTAATCCTGCACGTTGGGCTCCCACAATGTTCGGCAGCAATCGTGCGAGAGCATTTGTAACTACGGCGCCTTTCGCGCTGACTAACCATTCTACTAGCTAGGGTGCCAATGGTGCACTTAGTGAAGTTTCATTAAATTTTGTTTAAAATAAAAGCTAACTAGATTGACTCTCAAATTTTCCTGAAATACCATATGCACCCTGTACCTGCCATGACAGCTAATAAAAAGTGAGCAATGAGAAATAAATTATCGATAGTGTTGGACAACTTTCGATAGTGATGTCAAAATAAAACTATCGATACTGTCGATAGGATCATCACTAATATAAATGCATACACATATATGTACAATAGATATGTACATAAATATATGAAAACGCCTAAGTATGTCCTACATAAGAACTCGGTAGTACATACATACATACACATGCATGTTGATTGAGTGTAAAAGTGTATATTTGATAAATATATTTATCAATTATTGCTATAAATATTTTAAGATACCTACTTACATACATAAATGCATATTTTCCAAATACCCTTTGAAGGTCTTTAACTGATTGGTTTGCGCTTTCTGCCTACTTTAGTACGAAAGTTCAAGTATTTTTAGATATTTGTGTGATAACTTTTCGTCACCGGAAACCGTAAATTTGTGTGTGCGTTTTTTTCATAAAATCTAACTGCCAAGCTTCCTTGTGAATAATTTTATCAAAATTTTAAATTTTTTAATGTGGCGTTATTATTAAATATTAATATTTATAACTAAACACGTTTATGTTTGTAACAAAATATTTGCGGAAATGAGTAAAAAAAAATGTTTAATTAAATGCCTGAGTTTTACGCTCGTCATTCGAAAAAGTTGCTTTAATTTGGTAAACGTTTATATCGGAGGCCATTGCGCCATAGAACCTGATATCACACAAGCAACATAAACAAAAGAACATATCCATAATTATATGCAGAAGGAACAGCGCGTCCACTGCACGAGTCACAAACATTTGTACATTTTTCTGAATACAACAAATGCCTCGTGAGTCGCCACCGGATCTGCCCTAGTGGCATTGCAAAAACAAAATGTAAGCAATAAAAAATGTAAAATATCTATATACATATGTACATACATACACATAAACATATACATATGTATATGTAGCATGCACGACTGTCTCACAGATCCTATACCATTGACACATATGCAGAAAAGATGATACCCCTGTCCTACGAGGGGTGCCTTTTATATGTCGGGATTAGAGAACAAAAACAAATTTTAATTATCGAAAATCACTTTATTGTTTTTCAAAATATTCTCCATGAAGATCTATACACTTTTGCATGCGTTTGAACCAATTGCCGACGCACTTTTGCCATTCTGAATGAGGTACCTCCAAAACATGCATTCTGAATGCCGCAACCGCTTCTTCAGGTGTCGAAAAACGTTGACCTCTCAGTTTGTTTTTTACGTACGGGAATAAAAAGAAGTCATTCGGTGCCAAGTCAGGACTATACGGCGGATGACCCATCGATGTTTTGGGTGCTCAAAAATGCAGTTGTTTGAGCCGATGTGTGAGAGCTCGCATTGTCCTGGTGAAGAGTGATCCGTCTTTGGCGATTGGTTTTCCTAATTTCTTGGAAGACAACTGGCAAACAAATGGTTGTGTACCACTCAGAATTACTGTTATGCTTTGTTCTAGTGGTACGGTTGCGACATGTCCAGTTTTTCCGAAAAAACAGGCGACCATTTGCTTGCAAGTGCTTCGTGCGCGAACAACTTTTGTTGGATTTGGCTCATTTTGAAACACCCACACAGTCGACTGCTGTTTACTTTCGGGCTCATACGCGTAAATCCATGATTCATCACCTGTCACGATGTCATAGACGTGTTTCGAAGCCCCGCGTTCGTATTTTTTGAGCATTTCCTTCGACCAATCGACACGAGCCTTTTTTTGAGCGATTGACAAATTGTGTGGGATCCAACGCGAATAAATTTTTTTGACACTCAAATGTTTATGCAATATTGAATGTATGCTGGTCCCACTAATGCCTAAGATTGTCTCAATCTCACGATAGGTCACATAACGATCTTGCAATATCAGTTCGCGCACAGCATCAATGGTTTTCGGAACAACACCTGATTTTGGACGACCTTCAGGAAATTCGTCTTGGAGTGAACTACGACCACGATTGAATTCACCATACCATCGATAAACACTGGTCCTTGATGGAGCTTCATTGCCAAAAAATGAATTAAGTTCATCCATGTAATGTTGCTGAGTTAATCCACGTCGAAAGTTGTAAAAAATAATCGCACGAAAATGTTCACGATTTATTTCCATTTTTGGACCGAGATGAATCTTTTAAGTTACTGTAAACAACACAAATAGCGCTGGTATTTCAAAACGTTCTGAGTACGTAAAAGCCAAAAAATGTCAAAATTTGCGATACAGCTGTCAGTTGCCAGATTGCAAAACCAGGGTTGCCAAATCCCGAAATATAAAAGGCACCCCTCGTACTACCAGGCACGAAGAGTCACACTCAAGACAAATCGCAGCCTCTTAGCTTCTTGGACAAACATATTACAGTATTATTATATATAAATATTATGACTATATTTGGTATCGTCATAAGTTCTTTTACAAGTTAAATGCGTTTCATATCTTTAACGCATTTAACTTTTACTTACTTTTTTTAAATAAGTTAGTTTTAATGAATCATGTAAATACTAAAAAAAATTGTAATTTTCAGTCGAAATGGTCAGTATTAGGCCATTCAGTTATTGCAGCATGCACGATTTTCATGGATATTGACGGCGCTGCTGGAACCAAAAATTGTTTGAGACTCTCCAAATTTCTGAGGCCTTTGACAGGCCATATTCTCCAATTCTGACCACAAACTGCAGTCCAATGAATTCGGATTTGGACTTCCAGACGGCCAATCTTCTGCGGCTATGAACCGAGGAATATTGTTATTTAGCTACTGCTAGGTCGTTTTTACCGTACGGGCTGGAGCGCTCTCCATTGAAGAGAGTACTGCTCAACTGCTTCACCATGCTTTATAAGATATCCTCTTGTTAGACTTTTGCCCCGGTCTTAACCCCTTTTTTGCACAAATGATGTAACGGCTTTACAAGCCACTCCCCACCAAATCAATACGGATGCTGGATGGCAGCCACACTGAACCCTTGGAACAACATTTTTTGCGTCTTCAGAAGTTTTAGCATGGATTTTGTCGTTTTGCTTATTAAAAACTTCTGCACCTGTGAACATTTCTTCATCTGTGAAAAGAATATTTTCATGGCCGTTGACCGCGTGTCACCGAAGAAGCATCATGCATCTGTCAAGTCTAAAGATGACCAGTTGAGTTGTCAAAATATGATCAGTTGAGTGGCAGAAGGCTTTCATGTGGAGGTCATCTCTAATTAGTGTTGACATGGATCTGGTCGATACATTCATTTTCCTGGACATGATTTTCTGCTTTCTAGGGGAATTTCTGCGAATTCCTTCTTGAAGGGCTTTTATGGCTGCACTGGTTCGAACCACACGAGGACGGAAAGAACGATTGATTGCGCGGTAAACAAACATTCTCGAAATATTAAGTTTTTTCAGCAATACGATTTTCCTTAGCTCCCCACTCCATTGTTAACAAGCGAAATTTGTCACGAAACTGAGTATAATTTATGAGTAGACAATGCATACGCAAAGAATTTATAAAAATTGAAACATGAAAAGTGGTAACATGAAATATTTCTATATGCCTATCAGCCTACAACTTGTAAAAATAAAAACAAAACATATTTTTAACAGTGAGCGGCGTTTTGCTTTCGATTTAACATAAAATAGAAACAAAAAATAACTTAAAAAAAAAAAAATAATTGGCGCGTACTAACTAACCTTCTGACACTTGTGAAATAGAGAGCTGCAGTAGACAAACAGAGAAGCAATGGCGCGGTTAAAGATCAAAATTAAGATTTCCATCTCTCAAAATCATTTCTTTTTTATTTCGTAAAAAAATTATTGAAAAAATTATATATGTATATACAATATATAATTGACGCGTACACCCCTTTTGGGTATTTCGCCGAGCTCCTCCTCCTATTGGTGGCGTGCGTCTTGATGTTGTTCCACAAAATGGAGAGACCTACTGATTCAAGCCGACTCCGAACGACAGATATTTTTTATGAGGAGCTTTTTCAGGGCAGAAATACACTCGGAGGTCTGCCATTGCGACCTGGAGAGGGGCGACCGCTATTAGAAAAAACTTTTTCTTAATTTTTGGTCTTTCACCGAGACTCGAACTTTGCTCCCTCTGAATTCCGTATTGCAGTCACGGACCAACGCATTCAGCTACGGCGGCCGCTCTACATTAACTTCGAAAAAGAGAAATTTTTGATTTTAAATAATCTAACTCAGGGTTATTGTGCACACTATAAAGTGAAGTAAAGGTAAAGGTAAAAGGTGAACTACAGGTAAGACTCACGTTTTATACACTGCATGAGGTTAGGCTGTGTTTTGTGAATCTAGTTGTGTTTTACTGCGTTCCAAAATAAGGGTGAAGAAAAAGAAAATACGATACAATCTTTGATACACCACGAGTAGGCAGCCCAAAAAAATGTTGATATTTATACGCCCAATTATATTATCGAATGCCAAGCAAATTTTGCTACGTGCTTCCAGTGATTTCGTTCTGGCAGACCAATCATCGAATATGTTGATAAATTCTTGTAAATGGTTAAGCCGAATAACCAGATGAGCACCAGGAGCACCATTGTCTAGGAATTGAAGATTATATAGCAAGATTTTTGGCATGCTAATTATACTAATTTAGTTTCATTATCGAGGTGGGTAATTATGACAAAAATGCTGTCTTAGGTGCAGTAATTTTTGTGATCAGCGGACAGATACTCGTCGACCTCATGGTAGCAGATTGGCCGAGGTAGCATCGCACCGAGCAACATAATCAGCAAATTGCTCGAACTCAAGGACAGCTGGAACGCGATAAAGAAATACATCGAGAACGTACTTCGAAAAAAAGATTGACCTCGACAGAGTGCAACAAAGCGAAGCCGCACAGATAGAGACACAAGTGGACACAGATAGAGACGTGGGTGAATATAGTTGGTCCTTTATAGATGCCTTTCTGGGCCCTCCAGAAGTAATGCAGGAAGTACTCCCGGAAAGGGTGTCTCCCCAGAAGGAGAGGAGGGATTGTTTTAGTAGCCACACCATGGTAGACGCAGTAGACGACGCTCGCTGTAAGTGCGAAAGCATTTTGAACCCTACCTCACCCACCACATTCATTAAAGGAGGTGGTAAGGACCAACAACAATGTTCTGTACGTTTGATTGTCAAAGCAAAGCATTGGGAAACTAGAAAACAAATACTGAACTCGCCTTGTTTCATTCTGAGCTGACAGTCATATGTACACGGCGAAAGAAAAAAAAACAAATCAGGTTATTAACGAACACCACCTTTAATAGATTCGCTTTGCAATATTTACATTCGAATTTGTAATTTGAAATTTTTTAATGAATTTAAATTCAAAAAGCGTAAATAAATTTATGTGAAAGTGCGCAGTTTGTTTTAAAAAAGGCAAGGGCGGAAAAAGACAATTTTTTAAGCTTCATTTGTTGTGACCACTTTTCACGTGTAGAGATAGTATGCTCAGATACAAAAAACATATTAATGACAAAAGCCATTCTATCGCCGATAATTCTGTCTCTAACTGCATGCCTCCCGTTTAATATATGGTATTTCGTCCTCTTGCCAAATATTGCCGACGACCAAGGTTTTTATTTTGCACAAAACACCAAAGGCACACATAAATTTAATCAGTGTGCCTAATAACTGCATACATAAGTGGATATTTAAAAATTTATTATGAACATTTTAAAATAATTTCAACACGACAAATAAATTTCTTCTTTTTTTCTATCATATTTTGCCTTCACAAATAAATCGTTTTTTTATTTGCTACTTTGACGTGACATTCTAATGATGTTGTTGCCCTAGTGACACCACCTTTAATGAATTCGCCTTGCAAAAAGATGTCAATTGATTCCCATGACTTGCTATCTATGTATATGAAATTACCATATTTGAGTAAATATCTTCCTTTACATACAATTTTATGAAAGCGATTTTCGGCTACATCGAAGACTTCTTGAAGATTATTCCTTATTGCTTCACTTTTGATGAACTCTCACCGTATGACCAAATGGGATGCTGCTTATTGTTTAATAGCTTTGCCGTGTGACATATGCGTACATTCGGGATGCTTCATTTGTCGGGGTAAATCCTGATGTTGGATTTTCCTTTAGCCTGAGTTTCCTCCTTAAAAGACATGGGCCTCTTAATGCGTTTTTGCACGATAGGCGGCTGTCTGTAAGTGAGGAATGTGCTTGTAGGTCGCCAAGTGAGGACTGGGTGCATGCCCTCTGCAAATGGTGTTGTCTCCTCCCGTCGGAATGTCGAACTGTTAGGTCAGTATGCGCGTGCAATTTTTATTCGGCGAAGAAAATTTTAGGCGTTCAGTTGATTAGTTTTAGTTTGTATGTGCTGTTGTGGCATTCGGGATATGGCCACCAGCCCAGAGCTGTATGGAAGCTGAACTGGTAGTAGTCTTGGCTACGAAGTCTGATAGGAGACTTAAATCTGGTACCTCGGGGAACAGGAGCCCTCGGAGCTTGCTCCGACCTGGTCTTGAGGTAGGCCCTTCGAGGAGTATCGTGGTGGTTGTGGTTTAACACTCAAATTCGGGTAGAGCCTTTTTGGGTCGATGTGAAGTTGCATTCCAACCGTGTGCCAAACCCATAGTACGGCAGAGGTTTAGACAGGCCCCGAACCCCACCAAGGTGGTTAGTATGTCCATTCCGCCCTGCCAATTGGTACCTTGAAATGCTTTGCATTGATTTGATCCGTTGTGCACCCTGGTGTCGGACGTATTCACGTTAAAAACATCGGACGCTGTTTAATAGCTTTGTCGTACATTTTCCTCATTTCAACAATAAAGAGGTGAAAACGGAGCAATCCTGCTCCACTCACACCTTCTTCCAAGTATTTTATTATGAAAATTCTATTCTACACCCCCACACACGTTCGATTACGGCCAGCGCTAATACCAACAAAAATACCATATTATTTTATTTGTTGCTAGTTGCAACATGAAGGGTATATAAACTCGGAACTTGAAAAATGTAAGTGTACCATATTTGCTCAGAGCTAAAAGATATTGGTTTTTACATATGTATGCATGTACACACACACACACATGCATTTATTTTTTAATGATGCATTTCATTGATGAATCACAATTTCCTACACATATGTGAATTTACATACATCAACACAAACTCAAAATGCAAGTTTTATGAATGAACAAGTAAAGAGGCTTCTAAGTTCGATTAAAAACGAATTTTATATACCAAGCGCAGGTTTTTAGCGAATTGTCGCAGTTATAGTCAAATGTAGATCAGCATCAAATATTATTTGGGGTAATTCTCCCAATCATTGTAGTATTTTTATTAAAAAATGAACTCTACTCGTTTTATACAAGCAATTTCGCTACGCTACAGGACGTAGCTGAATGGATTGGCGCGTGACTATCATTCGGAGAGCGTAGGTTCGAATCTCCGTGAAACACTTAAATAGAGAAAAAAAAGCTACACGCTACGTACACATAACAGAAGTGAAACTTTCAAGGCAGGCAAAGAAAGAGGGAGAGACCCGAGAGGGAATGAGAGAGAGAGAGAGAAAGAATATATATCGAAATAAATTCACAACATTTGCAGAGAATACAAATAGACAAAATTTACAAAAAACGAAGAAGGGCCGACCGGTGTAGGTAAACGCCGGACACAAACCGTGGCAACAACGCGCACTACTCCGAGTGTTTATCACCCGCATAAACGCAGCGATTCCAGGACCGCAGCAACGGCACAAATTACCATAAAGCAATACCAATAAATCCGACGCCGGAATGGATAGCACTTTATAGTACGCACAAGCACTAGCCGGGAAACGGAAATAAGCGCCAAAAAGTAGGCACAAAAAAAAAACGCAAACAAAATTAGGACCAAAAAACGCCTCAAACAGTAGGCACCAAGGAAATATAACGCCAAAAAGTAGGCACCAAAAATATATTTCCTACAAGTTTGCACCAACAAACAAGCGCCAACAAGTAGGCAGTGTTATTTCTCACTAGCCATTAGCAACCTCAAGAAAGAACTCAGGAAAAAAAGACTAAAGGGTATCTCTCCTTTTCCTCTACGTTATATCTTTTTTCTCTTTCGCGGAACGAAAATGCCCAAAACGTTGCATGGCCTTGAAATTTTACTCTCCATTCACGCTCGTCCATCGACGCCTAAGAAGTTTCACTTCAAAAGTTTTTTCTTGTAGCGGTTGAGCCTCGGCAGACAATGGCAAACCTCCGAGTGTATTCTGCCATGAAAAAGGTCCTCATAAAAAAAATTTGCCGTTCGGAGTCGGCTTAAGACTGTAGGTCCCTCCATTTGTGGAACAATATGAAGACGCACTCCACTTAGACTACCATAAATTTCTTCGAATAGAACCATTATTGTGTTTCAAGTTGATGCGCAACTAATCCTTGAGTTTCTTTTCCAAGCTCTCGACGACATCCTTGTAATGCCAGCCGGCTTCATGTGACATACGTCCAACAACTTAGCAGTGTTTGCGATCATATAATGTGAAGATGGGCATGGCAATTGGTATGCAGAAACGAGGACGCTTGTCGTATGGTTGTGGAATACCACTAAATGCAGCAACATAGGTAAAAAAAGCGTGACGGGGCACCGTAATGATGTTGACCACGAGCATTTACGTTACAGGTTTCATAGGTCACTTGCAGCCAGACTTAACCTTCCTTTAACATTAAATCCCATCTCCAGACGCTGTCTTGGATCTCACGAAATGAATCTTACTCAAAACAAAAAAAGAAAAACAACACAACAAGGCATCACACGAGAACAGTGGTAGTAAAACGACGTAAAGGCGTAAAATGTAAAGATTATTTCAATAGAAATACTCAACCACTTAAACAATAACAACAACAACGCACGTAGATCAAGTACTTTATTTTGCTTCTGTAGAAGTGACCTAAGAAATTTAACTCTTCAAAATGAACAACAGCAACTTTACCACCTTCCAGTAGGTATTTGGCAACAAAGAAAGCCAAATGGTCAACCAGATGGCCACGAGAATCAATAAAAACGGTTCTAGTAGATAAACCAGCCATGTTAAAGAACCGCGTGGAAGTTGTTAGCGACTCTTATTGATTTTAACACCAAATAGCAAAAAGTAGGCAGTGCTACTCTGGTGTCTCTAAAGTTCTTACTTTAAGCCATTTTTTGTAAAATTGCTGTTAATGGACGATGACCCTGGTTAGTTAATTGTAAACTGAAACATAACCTGTGTCCTTATTATTTGAGCATTAAGTTTCCCTGAGATATTTGAATTATTACTCGATTTATTTCTAACACAGGCGGCCGGATGGATGAACTTTTACATACATATAAACATGTGAATACAGTATACTTGGCGTTTACACCCTTTTTGTGTGTTTGGCCGAGATCCTTCTCTTATTTGTGGAGTAAGTCTTGATGTTTTCCACAACTGGAGAGTCCTCCAGCTTTATGTCGCTTCTAAACGGCAGTTGCCCTTTCATGCGTAACATTTTCAGGGCAGAAATACACTTGGAGGTTTGCCATTGCCTGTCAAGAACTCTGCTTTAAAAATAAAAAAAAAGTCCACTGCATAATTGACAAAAATTAATACTTTTTAAAATCCTTACAAAATAGTTGATTAAAGGTTAACTTGCAGGGAACCAACTGTTCTGAGCACAAAGTTGCAAAACCTGAACGCACCAGTGCGCACTGGTATAAGAAGTAATTGGAAACCCCGCCACATGGATTTGTTTGCACTTGTTTGCCAGTCAATTAAAAACACATTTAAATATAATATTTCTAGCTATGATATGCCACAGAATAAATTAAAAGACTAGGATGTTAGAGAGGAAGCGGAACTGCATTTTCTTGTTACTTTGATAATAAATAGGTAATACATAGTTTTGCGTAATTTATAAATATGTCATTTTGCTGAACTAATTAGAAAAAACGCAATTGTGTTTTATAAATATTTGGGTTTTCATAACATTTTGCTATTATTTTTATCAGTTGAATTCGCTCACAAGTTTATTGTGCTATGCACTGAGTATTTATCCATAAATTAGTGCGTGTAAAATTGGAGTAAAAATTCTTTATTTATCGTAGGCACAGCATTTTCTAAATTTTGAAATGCCTTACTACAGGTTATACTTAGTAGATATTAAATTTAAATTTTCTCCTTCTGTTCTTGGGATTGTAATATGTTGTATGCATGATTTTGGTTGTAGTTTTCTACATTTTGTCCTCTGTTTTCTAGTTTCGAGGGGAAAATTTGCACCGAAGCTTACACCTCTGTCTTCACTGACGGTTCCAAGATGGAATCGGGAGTCGGAGCAGGGGTTTTCTCTCAATCAGCCAATTTATCTTATTCTTATTCTTTTATTATAGGTTTTCACCTGTTTTTCTTCACACAATTACATAGTTATAAATTACAAAGTATTATTAAAATTCAAAATGTCGAAATGTTATTGTCCTTCCGCTGATGTCGAAATCCAGCTTTCGCGACATCTCTTTGGTGATCTTCCAGGTCCGTGCTTTCCATATGGTATATAGTCCCTCGCTATTCGGATTATTCTGTCGCCACTAGCTCTAGAAACGTGATCTTTCCAAGCTCGTCTTCTTGTTCTTATAAACTTCACTACGTCATTAACGCTAGTTTCGTCACGAATGACCTCGTTTCTAATGCAGTCAATACGTGGTTTTCCTACGATGGATCGTAGAACTTGCATTTCAGCTGTACGCAGTAGCTGTTTTGTGTTTGCGTTTTCAGCTCGTGCTTCGGCTCCATAGGTCAGGATTGGTCTTATTACAGTCTTGTATATATATTGTCATATATTTGTTCCACCATACAACATCCCTTATGAAACCTGCAATTCGTGCGCCCCTTCCTTAATAATATCGCGGTTACTGGATATTTCTATCCCCAATTTATCTGTCTTCTTTTAACTGCCGAACACTGCTAGTGTTCTTCAAGCAGAAGTCTTTTCGATCCTGCAGGCATGCAAAATGCTTAGGGAACGCGGGAGCGAGGGAGATATTAAAATTTTCTCCAATAGTCAAGCCACAATTAAGGCTCTGACGACGCCATGGTGCAGAACGAAATTAGTAAACTGATTTCTCTAATCTGGGTATCAGGACATAGGAACGTAGAGGAAAATGAAATTGCTGATGAGCTTGCCAGCAAAGGGACTCAGAGACCACCTAGCCGGTCATCGGCATCCCCGTGACAGTTGGAAGGGGAACTGCACAAATTATTTCTCAGGAAAGCGCAGAAAAGATGGGGCTCCATTTCTTCATGTGCTATTTCGAAAACCCTTTGGCCTCAGTACAACGTACGGAGGACTCAGAAAGTCCTTTGGACTTATCACCATTCAATATTCAAACTCGTAGCTATGTTTACCGGTCACTGAACGACCGGCACACACGCGGTGGGTGGCTGTGGGGACTTTTCGGAGAAGTAGACTGTTGAGCACTTTCTTTGTAAATGTCCGGGTTTCGCAGCTAGACGATTGAGATCACTGGGTACTCTTTTCTTCGACAGCCTGGGGCAGTGCGTAAACCTAAATCCAATCAATCCCCTCCATTATATAAACAGCTCTGGCTGGCTGTAGATTTCTGCCTGTTTGAGGTTTCACAATGGTATCAAAACGGCGCTTTAGTGCTACTTGAGGAGTGCCCAAAAGAGTATGATAGGATGGGTATATGCTATTTATTTATGATTTTGTTGAGATTTTTGGAATTTTTGATTTACTATTATTATTTCTTTAACAAAGCGCGCCAGTCATTTGTTTCGCGTGTTAACCAGCGCCAGTTGGAAACACCAAGTGAAGCCAAGTCCTTCTCCACCTGATCTTTCAAACGCAGAACAGGCCTTCCTCTTCCTTTGCTAACACCAGGTGGTACCGCATCGAATACCTTCAAAGCCGTAGGGTTTATATTCATTCCAAAGACTTGACCTAGCCAGTAAAGCCGCTGGATCTTTATTTGCTGCGCTATGTCTATGTTGTGGGGGCCCTATGCTCCCGAGCGGAGTGAACAAGGATATAAAAAAAACAAACCATGTGTACATTCTGTCAAAAAAATATCGGGAATTGTTCATTTAAAAAGCGCGTTGCACATACTTGAATGTCTAAATTTGTCTCGCTGGAATGTTGTTACAACTGTACTCTATAGTGTCGCAGAGTTTGAGTTAGAGTTTCATTTGTCAATTAGCTTGTTTTTGGTATTTAATTATATCAGTCAACCGTATGTGTACTCTGCAATTTTCACTCGGGATAAAAATGTCGAACAAAGAATTTGTCTTCAATTTTGGGTTTAGAAAGAGATCTTGTACGCCGAGTCCTTGAAAATGTTGCAGAAAACCTATGGCGTTATTAAAAATACTCGTCTATGAGTGGTATAAGACTTTTGCAGAGGCCCCGACCCGAGAAGGTGGCAGAAGATATGTTTGAGCAAGTGAATTCGAACCCAACCATAACGAAACTCCAGCGCATAATAACCGGTGATGAGACGTTGGTATATGAGTCTGTCATCAGGCGGCTGTATGGCGCTATCCACATGAGCCGAAACCCAAAACACCACGTCAAAGTCGGTCAAAAGTGAAAGCCATGCTACTCGTTTTCTTTGATTATCATGATGCTGTGCACTCGGAATCTCGGAATTCGTTCCAGATGGTTCTACGGTAAATATAGAATATTATTTGGAAGTTATGCGACGTTTGAGAGAGGACGTGCGTCGGAAACGGCCCAATTTGTGGAAAGAAAATTCATGGATCTTGCACCATAATAACGCACCGTTTCACAAGGCTCATATTGTGAACACTGTTTTGACCAAAAACTCGACAAATATCATCGAACAACCACCGTATTCATCAAAAAATTCCCTAAACTGCCACTCCGCGGACGCCGCTTTGAGTCGATAGATGCCATTAAGGAGAATTCGCTGAAGGAGCTGAAGAAGATCTCTTCAAACGCGTTTAAAAGGTGCTTTGATGACTGGACTAATCGTTGGCTTATGTTTATTGCCTCGAATGGAATATATTTTGAAGGCAACAAAATAAATTTTGACGATTAAAGAATTATTTTGCGTTTTATTAAACAATTGCTGGTAATGTTTTGACAGAACGTATTTCAATTTTAAATCCGATACCTCTAAATTGATCACCCTTTATTTCTCACTGAAATTGAAAAAGGCGTGGTAGTAATTTCCAGTGGAACATAATTTTGAAATTCGCTTTGTCTTTCTCCAAAAAGTTAATTCATTGCTTGGTCAAATATCTAGCAAAAGATGCATGCGAAAATTACTTTCTCGCCATAAAATCAGGAAGAAGACTTTTCATTTCATTAATCAAATAAATTCTCGAATTTCTTCTTATAAGATGTGGCATGTGATGCCAAGAATGTGATGAATACGATTTCTTTTGGCGTTGATTGCATGGCAAGGCTTCACATGTGGCACTCAACAATCAACTGATACGCGCAGGCGTAGAACCTTCGTACGGCGAGAAATTCGGCAAAATGATGTTTTATCGTTTGAACTGTTGAGGTTGTGTGCAACACATGTCTACCAAAAAACATAAATAGTCTCCTTTCTGCGCAACGGAATCCTTCAATATGCCAACAATGCAGCTCATTTCTCAGATCAATACTTGGCATTCACTTGCAGTTGTTGTTGTGGCTTGACGCGTTCATTCATCTCATGAGGAATGTCTCAAGCTCTCAAACAGTGCAACAGTTCAGCTAGTTTGATCCTTCATTTTGTTGCTGCCTTTTGGAGTTTTGATTATTTTTAGCATTAATTGCCGAGGCGGTGGCTCTTTTTTCCAAGGAAAGACCCCATCTGCGTGACGCCACCACGTCACATGTGTGCATAATTAGTGGCCTTAGCATGTTGCCAGTGCTCCAGCATTTGCGGCACTCGCGCGCGGGGCAACTTTACGTGATATGTAAATGTGGCATAATGTCCGCCACTGCGATGTGTAGGTATGTAATCATGTGCTATTCGTATATAAATACACATACAAATGTATGTAGGTGGCTAGCAAGAAATTGTCGCAGCATCCTGCTGCATTTTTACGCTTTTTCAGTGTCATTGCGTATTTCAATTAGTTTTTTTTCTATGCACATTTTTATTCACTCTTTATTGGACGGAAATTCCTCTTTGAACCGTAGTGTGCATGAATTGCTAAAAGCTCTCCCCTTCATAGTTGAGCAGTTTTCGTGCACATTCGCGTCATCGAATTGAGCTACTGTAATTTAAATTATTTGGAAATGGAGCTCTTATCACTGGTGACCAAGTGAAGTCCCATGTTTTACGGTTTTCACACAACGCAATTTCTGAGAACATAGTAAATTTCATTGTTATTTTATACCCTGTTTTAATGTTTCTTTGCCCTCTTACTTCATCTGTTCCGTAGTATTAGACATTTGCAGTCAATCAAATATTTTATTACAATTGCTATGGCTACTAGGAGTTCTTGGAACTTCATGTAGCGAATGAAACCTTCTGCCCTACGATATATTATAAAGGGTGTTTTTTAGAGGTTAGGTTTTCAAGTTGGCACTACTTTTTTCGTAGATGGTCTTTTTGACAGCTGTCACTTGATTTATGCTCAGTTTGGTTTGCCATTTCATAATGAATAGACTTACACCTGAACAACGTTTGCAAATCGTGCAAATTTATTACGAAAATAATGGTTCGGTTCGCGCGGTTCGAAAATAATGGTTTTTGTTCAGCGATGAAGCTCACTTTTGGTTGAATGGGTATGAGCGCATTATCTCGCGCCGTGGACCTGTGGCGTGGCCTCCAAAATCGTGTGATATAACACCGCTGGACTATTTCTTGTGGGGCTATGTAAAGTCGCTTGTCTACGCAGATAAGCCCGAGACGATTGACGTCTTGGAAGAGAATATTCGGCGCGTTATTGCTGACATACGGCCCCAATTGCTGCAAAAAGTGGTCGAAAATTGGGCGTCTCGGATGGAATTTATTCGAGCCAGCCGCGGCGGCCACTTGCCCGAAATCATTTTTAAAACATAATGGCAAACCCTTATCTTTATAATAAAGCTAAATTATTGGCCATAACATTAAATTATATACGTTTTATTTCATCTTGAAAACCTAACCTCTAAAAAAACACCCTTTATGTAAATATTTTTCGAGTGAATAAATTTATTAATTTTAAAATACTATTTGAGACTTATAAACGTATACAACACAGTAAGGGCCAATATTTTTGTCTGTTCGATAATTACAGGACCAGAAAATATTGGGTATGGGAATAGGTTTGCGCACGCGTAAAAGAGGTGCCGCTGCTGATACTAAAGGGTTTTCTAATAAGAGGTGTTATTTTGATATCCAAAGAAAAATGCTATTTTTTTAATATAAATGATCGGATGTTTATTTCTTTATAAAGAGGAAGGTATGCCGTTAACAGTGGAAAATATCATTAGGCAAATGACCACCATGACCACGCTTACAGGACAATATTCTTTTCATGAAATTTTCCATAATCGAATTGCAAAGTACCTGCCCTATGTCCTCGATAGCCTCACGAATTCCATCTTTGAGGTCTTCAATCGACCTTGGGCTGTTGGTGTAGACCTTCTCTTTCACGTTGCCCCAAAGAAAAAAGTTACAAGGTGTTAAATCACAAGATCTCAGTGGCCAATTGTGATCACCTCTTCGAGAGATAACACGGTCTGGAAACTTTTCCCGTAAATGGTTTCGCTGCTTGTGTGGCACGTAGCGCCGTCTTGTTGAAAATAAACGTTGTCCAGATCAATACCGTCCAATTCCGGCCATAAAAAATCGTTACTCATCTCTCGATAGCGGTAACTATTCACCTGTTATTGGAAAACCCTTTATTTTATTCGTTCTTTGGGACGACTTTACAGGAAACCATGCAAATATAGGACCGCTATGAGAATTTTCGAACCGGGCTAAAAAGTTATTGGTCTCTTTCCAACAAAAGTTTTTCTTGAATAAAAAAAAAACCAATTCATGTCATATATTTTTAAACAATTTAAACTTTTGTATTCATTATTATTTGCTTCTTAAAGAAAAACGAAAACAATTCATGTCACATATTTTTCATTATATTATATGTTGATTCCAAACATTTTTAACAAAACTCATATTGGATTCCTTAAATGGGGTACGGACAGAAATTATTATTATTATTTATAGGGAATATGTACAAAATAACCCTAACTTAATTATCACACTCGCTACTAGGGCCTTCAGAAATTATTTCACGTAGTTATTTGCAACAATGTAAATAAAATATTAAATAGCATTTTTCACAAATGCATGTTCAAAAATTGTCAATATCACCTCATCACATCAACTCAACCTTACATGGCCTCATTTCGCATCACATCATATTTAAGTTTCCCGCCTTTTCAAGCACAGAGCGATCGCGATCTCTGACATATCACTGAGAGTGGCGATCGCTATCGTGTGAGAGCACAAAGTACGTACTCTCGTATGTAAGAGCATAAGCAAGCAAAGAACGGTGCGCAACGTGAGCGCTTCTTCAGCAAAAAGCAATCAAACAACAAGTGCGATCAACGCGTTGGGCAGTAATTGTCTGAGCTGATTGGGGAAATATAATAAGAATGTATCTAAGTGTGTGCTATCTGCTGTGTGCTTCAGGTCTCGTGCAGCCAAAACCTATCGCTGTCAAGCGGCTCCATCTGTGCATTTGCCAAACCGGCCGGGCGTTATTCATACCGTGCAGCTCGATCGTGCAATGGACGCGCGTGGCTGCTCATTCAGTAATTCGCTAGATTTTGTGTCTTTTTGGGTAGAATACTAAAATTTGCTTGCCTATTTATGTATGCACATATGTACATGTATGTGAGCTGGTAGCGGGGATATTTTTGTAACAGCAGTAAAAGTTGCAAGCGGAATGGCAGGCGCGCGAAAAATTCTACACACAAGCAAGACTATCGCGCACAAACATGTGCATATGCATGTGTGTATGTATTTATGTAAGTCAAAACTGGAACAAATTTGCGCTGTTTCATTTACTCGTAAATACTTATGTACTTATGTGTATTTGTATTGATTGTGTGCTTATGTAACATATAATAATATTTTGTAAAAACGGCGCACAGCGATAAAGTGTGAATTAAAAAACGAAAACATTTCTTACAAGCGACTAATCAACAAATACTTAAACACTAAAATGAGTTAAAGTATGAAGAATACTTCCAAGGCGAGTTTTAAGAATGGATAACACAACTGAAAGAAAAAAAAACAAAGCAAAAAAAAAATAAAATTCATAATAAAAAAAAAAATACAAAAAAAAAACACCATTAACAATCACAACAACACGAATTTCCGAACTATGAGTTCTGTTATCAATATCCGCTCAGCTCCACAGTGGGTACCCAACAGCCGCTCACAAGCAAACGAAAACTGCTGCTATATACGAGGTGGAGCTTATAAGCGTGAATGCCGGTGTGTAAGTGTGAATCGGCATGGTAGTGGGTGTTTGGGTGGACGAGGCAGTCATATGCATAATGGACAGCCAGCCGATTGTCTTCGGCACTAGAATAACACAAGAAGCGGAAGCGCAGCCACATACATATCCAACAAATGTGCTGTATCCGAACGTATGCATGTATGTGCGTATGCGTATCCATCAGCGATTGCTCCAAATGTTTTAGTGTATATGTAGATCGTTGCTGGATTTTGACTACTGATCGTTCTGTAGTCGACGCTGACTGTGGAAGTCACTCCATGCTGCCCTTGTAGTAGTAGTTGTTGTTTTTTTTGTTGTGATTTGCTTTACGTTATTGATCGTGCGCGCCGCTACACCAAGTACCCACTAACTGCGATCGTTTGGTCCGTCGATGCGATCAGTTGCGTGTTGGCATTCCTGTCCAACGGGTGTGCTTTCCTTTTACGCTCGCGTGCGCGAACCGCTGTAAGCAAAGTCCTTGCGCCAAGCAGGACGATTTGAATTGTTTTTTGGTTGTGAAATTAATTTTATACGCTGGCCTCTATGATATACATACATTCATACAAATATGTTGGTTTACTGTTAAACACTAATACACTTAAGGATTCTTCCGTGATAAGAAGTGTAAAAAGTTATAAGATTACGAAAGCTGTTGGATATCAAACAAACAAAACCAGCGCATGAAGTGAAAAGTAAAGTGTGTGCCAAGCAAAAACAAAAAAGAAAACAAAAAACGAAACTTTTATGTGGAATATTTAAGCAACGTTTTCAATTTCATTTGCTGTTTAATCAACATAAAGACAGCCGATCAAAGACGTTTGTGGATCCCAGTTAATTAAGCGACAATCACCAAAATGGATTTATCGAGGCGGTTGCGGTAAGAATAATGAAGACTTTAAAAAATTAAGAGATTTCAACAAATACAAAAACTAAATGCTAACGGTATTGCTTGGCTACCATGCATGCCACTCATGCCACAACAGCAGGATACTGATAATAATGCGCAAAAAAAAACTCAAAATCAATTTCATCTAGATTGTGTTTAAATGATTTGCTTTTGGCTTCGTGTGTCTGAATTGCCTGTTGTGCGATTGATTGAATCTCTTTGTGCGCTGTGCAAATTAATATGTCAATAAAGGATTTTAAATTAATTTCAAAATGTTTGTGAACGCACTTTCACATTTGCCACCCGCACGGTTGTCGCCGAGAGGTGGTGACTGCAACGGATCGTCTAGCTGTGTTGGCAGCTATTGTGGTTGCAAGGATATGTGCACAACATACAACCACACGCACGTATACACACATACACATGCATGCATGCATGCTTAAATAATGCTTAAATACTTGTGCAATGGCCGAGTTTATTTGCTGATTTCAGAATTTGAATAAAGTTTGAGTTTGTGTTTGCCTGTGCGTATGTGTGTGTATATGAGTATTTTGTATGTGTGTTAATATATGCCCGACATTGGAATATTAAAACATTCACATTGCAGCTACTCATGTCAATGCTGCTATTAGTCGTCGTCCTTGTTTTTGTCCTTAGTGCCGCTCTTGGTGTCAGTGCTGAATGTGGCACTTGTGTCTATAATCCTTGTGGCATAATTGTGCTTGCGCATTCCAAAACATGTCAAACCAAAAGCAAGAAAAGCAGAGTAGTATAACACCAACAACAAATCTAGCTCCATTTTCGGGAGTAGCAACAATAATAACATCAAAATGACAAAAAAAAGTAAATAAAGGGTCTCACACAAATGACGTCTAGATGTTAGGTTAGGTTAGGTTGAAACGGTTGTCCTGTGTGACATACTTAGGCTCGTAGCCCATTGTGATGCCGCGTGGGGAACTTGTCTGTGTCCCTACTAAAACAAGTGTGCAATTTTCAAAAGTTTTAGAAGATTCCTGATATTCGCAGAACTGAGATCAGCCAACTCATTAAAAAATTGTCTGCCAAAAATAGTAAATCTATGTCTGGATAAAGCAGCACAATGGCACAGAAGGTGTGAAATGCTACTGAAGTCGTCCAATGCTTTAAAAAATCGTCAACTTAAACTACATAGTAAATGTACGTCTGCATAGAGCAAGACAATGGCACAGGAGGTGTGAGATCGTCTCTTCCTCACCTAAAAGGCTTCTGCAGAAGTCATGTCTTTGCCTACCCATCCTGTGGGCGAGCCTACCTATTAAGCAGTGCCCTGTTATAACGTAAGACAATGTGCTAAGACTCTGCTTATTTTGGCTTAACAGAGATTGTGTGCGTTTAGCATTGAGAGTCGACCGCAATTGTCGGTCGGTTCCATTACACTATCTTTCATTCGCTGCTCTTACAATTTTCTCGGAAATAAGTAGCTTACAAGTCTGCCAAGGTATGCCTATGCCATTGTCTGTGCAGAAATTAATAAATTTAGTGCCGAGTCTCGTTAATTGATCGGCTCTGCATTTACCCTCAATGTCACAATGGTCTGGAACCCATGGTTTAAATTACTCAGAAAACTTGATAAGAGCTGTGCAACGTTTCATGGCTAACTTAGAGGTTGTCAAATGCTTTGTGAGAGATTTTTGTGTCAGTAGTGAATAATTCGTAGACGGTACCTGTTTTATGTTTCATCTTTGGCATTTGTCAAGAAGACAGCTGAACAATTTTACATGATAGAAAAACGCTTATTGAAACTTATTATGAAAATGGTCGTGGTCAATCTTTAAGAACAACATGTCGCAAAATTCGTTGTTTTTGTGGTGGAAATAATCGTCCGAATGAGTCGGCAATTCAAAGATAGGTGACAAAATTTCAAGAGGCTGGGTTTGTCGAGGATTGAAAAAGGACTCTGAGACCAAAAATCAAAAACTGGACGTTCTGTTACTGCAGTAGCGCAAAGTGTTTCTGAATAACTTTCAACATCGATATCTCGACATCATCGATTCTCAACAACTAGGCATTCATGAAGCGTCTGCTTGGCGGATTTTATCCGTAGACGTGCAGCTCATGATGGACATTTTAATGATGCCATTTTTCACGTATAATTGTTAAGAGCCGTATTTTGAATAAAAAGAGTGAAACCTGAAAGAATCTAAACGTTTACATACTTTTTTAAAACAACATCTTGGTGCCTCTTTTGAAAGACCCTATACAATTTGAATTTGTAGACTTCGACCGTTTGTGTTGATGCCAATAATGAATTCAAATACGATTACACTCTTACTTGTTCGCCTCACTCCCCACATTTGTCCATCATTGATGTCCCTTTAGTTTTAAGAAGATAAACACGTAATTATTCTTGTCCTTTGCGGACTTAAATCATACTTGAGTTTCTCTGTGTTATGTTATGGCTCACAGTTACGAGGGCTCTCATTTAACTAGGGTTCTAATGATTTGAGAAGATCTTTTGAGAAGTGTTGAATAAATGTACTGTAATCCATTAGTAGTAAAGATTGTGATGTGATTGCACGGTTCAGACTGTGCTTGTTCTCCACTTTCTGGTGTGTGGCTGCACATGAAAAGAATTACAAGGCTTACATACAACATTTTTCTCAACAATTGGACGTTTCTTAATTGAAAAGAAGACCAAATTCATCTTCTTGGAAGTAGGTACTTGGTCTTGGAATTACTAGTTGAAATCATAATAACTTTGGATTTTGAGTGAACTGCAAAGTTTCAATGACAAAAACTCGTTAAAGAGCTTAGAATGCTCGCCTGTAGGAAGAGTGTGACAATCCAACAAAAACATTTTGATGTAATAGGTATGCAGAAATTACCGTGAGTTCTTTTCGTATTAAAATTACTCCATTAAAAGAAAATATTTGAAGTTGGTTTTGTTTAATATTTATTAAAACAATTAATTCCTTGAAAGAAAGTGAGGAGAAAAAACAACACATCTTTAGGTGTTGGATAGAAAAGGGAAAATTCAAGAGAAAAGCTTTATCGCATTGTGAATTCTACAAGGTGGCACAAAATTAATCACCCTAGCGGAAGATTTCTAATGTTTGCAAACGGCGACGCTCAAAATCATTTTTAATTTCGTTAAAAAGTTATTAAGGAAAAAAAATTATGATTATTTTGCGCCTCCTTGTATGTGAACAAATCATTCCTGCACAATATAATACAAATTAAAAACTTTTCTTCTTTTTGGTTGGCGCGATAACCGCTTAAGGGATTTTGGCTGAGTTCAATAAAGCGCGACAGCCGTTTCTTTCTTGTGCTAACCGGCGCCAGTTGGACACACCTGGCTTCACTTCCTTCTCCATCTGATCTTTCCAACGCAGAGGAGACTTTCCTCTTCCTCTGCTACTACCAGCTGTTAGCGCATCAAATACTTTCAGAGCCGTTTCTTTCTTGTGCTAACCGGCGCCAGTTGGACACACCTGGCTTCACTTCCTTCTCCATCTGATCTTTCCAACGCAGAGGAGACTTTCCTCTTCCTCTGCTACTACCAGCTGTTAGCGCATCAAATACTTTCAGAGCCGGAGCGTTTGTATCCATTCGGATGACATGACCCAGCCAGCGTAGCCGCTGGATCTTTATTCGCTGCGCTATGTCTATGTCGTCGTAAAGCTCATACAGCTCATGGTTCCATCGTCTACGATGCTCGCCGTCGCCAACGAGCAAAGGTCCTCAAACGCTCCAAGTGACACCTCATCGGATGTTGTTATCGTTCAAGCTTCTGCGCCATACAATAGGACGGGTATGATGAGGAACTTGTAAAGTGCTAGTTTTGATCGTCGCGTCAAGACTTTACTACTCAATTGCCTAAATCTTAACTTAAATCCCATCAATCTTATCCGTTGCCTACTTAGTCCAAAGCAGCACTTGTTATCGGTGAGCCGGAAGATTTGATCCTTTTCCAACAAATTGGCCTTAGACGTTGCTTGATGAAGTCAAGCTTTACAATAAACTAAAATTTCTTGACACGCAAACTCACGTACAAGTTGTTTTAGCCAATACAAAAACCTAGGCGCTGTATGCAGGGTGTCTTATAAAGAAGACAAACTCATAAGTAATGAAAAAAACTTCATTGAAGAAGAATCACGTAGTAGACGTCCAAGACGTGCAACGACATCAACAATCACTCGGTCAATGATTTTATTTTGTGAAGATCCAAGTTCGACTAAGCGTTAAGTTGCGTACACTATAATAATAATATGAGGTCCCGTTTTACACCGCCTCCGAACGGCAGTTGGTTTTTTATGTAAAGCTTTTTCGTGGCACAACAACACTCGGAGGTTTTCCATTATCTACTAAGGTGCGACGGCTATTGGAAAACACTTTTCGTATTATTTGGAGTTTTATGCCAGGTATTTCGAACCGGAGTATCCCCGAATAGTGTCAAGCACCCCCCCATTTAACTACGGCAGCTAAGTATCTCAAATGAACGAGTATATAACATTTTAGATGAAAAATTACATGCGGAAGCGATGCTAATTAGTGCCTAGATCCTGGAAAATCATTATAGAGATCGGAAAAATTGATTGGTTCAGGAAGATTATATTGGATCAAAAAAGCTTATTCATTCAAAAATTCAAATTATTTTTTCTGCATCAATTGATGTTACTTCCGCAGTGGGGTTCAATCTCGGACCTACTGGCGGTATGCTACGCCTATCAGAGCACACTTTTGGCTAAATATTCATTCATACATACATTACACTCGGATGTGCTAGCACGTGTTCCTATAAATGAGACTATGACGTTTGCACAAAATAATTTTTTCTTGGGAGTGAAAGCAGAGATTTGTGCAAGCTATTAATTACCATTTTGCACTTCCTTTAATTTATATTTGTATATTATTTGATTATAAAGTAAAAATGGTAATTTCAAAATTATGATTTTGTATATGGACGTGCTTAAATCTGAAAGCATGAACATTCGCACAAAGTTTACGCACGAGCATATGGAAAACATATTTGAGTTCTCTGCAGTTTTCAGTGGCAAACTTCGTGTTTTGCGAAACTCAATGCCACAGAAAACCAAATAATCAAGAAACAAAAACAAAAAACAAGTAAGGAAGGCTGCAGTCACTTCGGAAAGCTCTTTATATACCCACGCACATTTCAGTAAAATTTAATTTGGCTGGCTCTTAATTTACGGAATCAAACAAACTCGTAGACATTGAGAGTTATGGCTTGTAAAAGAATAGGGTGGGTTGAGAATTTGGTCTTATCTTCTTTTAAGCGATTAAGCGATTTTGGCCGAGTTGAACAGAGCCTGTTGGAAGCACCAAGTGAAACCAAGGTCTTCTCCACCTGATCCGTCCAATGGACCCACCAGCTGGTACCGCATCGAATACTTTCAGAGCCGGAGCTAAAGCGTTTGTATCCATTCGGACAACATGATCCAGCCAACGATGCCGCTAAATCTTTAATCACTGCTCTATGTCTATGTCATCGTAAAGCTCATACAGCTCATTGTTCCATTGCCTACGATATTCGCCGTCACCAATCTTTCTCTCAGACACTTCAAAGGACGCCTGATCGAATGATGTCATCATCCAAGCTTCTGTCCCGGTCTTATTATATGGGTGTAAAAAAATGGGTGTGGTTTTGGTCCGATCTCAATAATATTTATGTCGGAACCAACTTAGGTGGTGTGTAATACTTGTACCAAGTATCAACGCTCATCTTTCAAAATTTTACTTGCGTGGCATTTATTTTTTTAGTTTCATTTTTTGTATAATATTCGAATAATTTTAGTTAATTTATGATAGAGATACCACGTTTTTATATCATAAAAATATTTGCCGTTCGGAGTCGGCTTGAAACTGTAGGTCCCGCCATTTGTGGAACAACATCAAGGCGCACACCACAAATGGGAAGAGGAGCTCGGCCAAACACCCAAAAAGGGTGTACGCGCCAATTATATATCGTCCCCTTAGTATTAAAATAGCCTATAAATTTTTTGATGTTTTGAGAAAATGAATTTCAAACTTTTTGTCGAAAGTAGCTCTCACTCAAATCTCGTTATGTCTGTAAATATTTATTATTTTTTGACTGACGTTTTGACCCACTTTGTGGAACTAGAATTTGACAAAATTTTGACTACATATAAAATCTACGATGGAGAATCCAAAAATTCAATAAAAAAATAATAGCCTATGAGCACATAGGCTATTGTTATACTAAGGGAACGATATATACATATACATATACATCATGCGCATGGACGGACAAACGGACATACTTAGCCAAATTGACTCCTCTCGTCCTCTCGCTTCCCATTTGCTCTTGTGTGAACAAAATTATGATACCCTTGGTTACAAGTGCGCGGGTATAACAACCAGAGCTAGCAACAGCAACATTGTTTCACACTTTTCAATTGCTGGCCGATGAGCTAATAGCACTTACGCACACTATTTAAAATAAGTAATTATAAACATTTCATGCAACTTTTTTGCGTTATTTTTGTATGAAATGGGAATTCGAAGAATAACAAATGATGATCTGCCAATTTCACCGGTGAACTCAACCAGCAACAGCTCATGGTCAGGCATTACACCCATAAGAATAGGTAATGGGTGTATATGCATTTCCAAAACTATAACAATAAAGTGCAAAAAGTGAATGCGAGGGATGCGTAAAGTGCAATGTAAAGTAATGTAGTGCGTTGAGTGCGCCTGCAATTACATACGCACATACAAACATACATATACGTACACATTCATACATTGTATGTACGGCTAGGAAAACGAAAGTAAATGAAGTGCGTTGAGTTTGCTTCGAAAATTGATTTGTTTAGAATAAACTCGTAGACACTTAGCCACTTGAGTAAAACCACAACTGGAGCGGACGTGTGGAGCGAACGCCGCATGCTGATTATCTTTTTATGTAGCTGTGTTAAGTACTTAGTATACCCAGTAAGCATGAGGAAAAATGTATTCAGCAACTATTAATAAACCCTGATTTATTTATTTAATGATTCGATCCTAACTCAGCAAGGATAAACTTTATAATTATTAGTGCCAGTCAAAATAAGCTACAATTTTCATTGCTCCTTGTGTGGAGGAAGCGTTAAACCCAACTAAACGCGCTCTCATGTACCCCGGTAGATCCTCCCGTTCCTCAATCGTCTGTTATTGTCGTTCTGTCCGAGTCCGCTTTTAAGCAATACATTGCGTTAACGAGCTGTTTCTACTGACCTACGAGCATATTCCGCATATTGGAAAATGCTCATGATATTTGTGGCCACTACACATGTTCTTTTCCAGTTTTTCTTTTGCAAACTGGATCTTTTTTCACGAATTTTTCCCATCACCTGGTTACAAATAAAAGGTTAAAAGGTTACAATAATATTCAGAATTT
Organism: Anastrepha obliqua; assembly: GCF_027943255.1. Classification (NCBI taxonomy): domain Eukaryota; kingdom Metazoa; phylum Arthropoda; class Insecta; order Diptera; family Tephritidae; genus Anastrepha; species Anastrepha obliqua. Next base: position 122,822,148 of record NC_072892.1, read on the forward strand.
ATTGGTTTACCAGTTTCAAAGTAATCGACAACCGAAACCCCTTTTGCATCCCAAAAAACTGCTGCCAACACCTTCTTCACCGATACCTGTACCCGAACTCGGTTCGGAGCCACAGCACCAGCTTCAAATCACTCTTTCTTGTTTTGATGATTTAGGATCAAGGTGATAGACCCAGGCCTCATGCATAGGGACGAACCAATGCAGTCCACTTTATCCTTTCGAAAATGCTCTAAATGTTGCTGAAATAGTCGCATTCCAATTTGTTTTTGTGCCATTGTTAGCAAATGCGGCACTCATTGTGCACACACTTTTTGAAACCCAATACCTCAGTCAAAATATTGCTTACACAGCTCAATGAGATGCCTAGAACTTCTACCAAATCTCTTTCAGCCACTCGATGACTTTTCAATAAGATTTTCTGTATTTTTTCTACGATTTCTGGCGTTATTGCTATTTTGGTACGTTCTTGACGTAGATCGTCTTCAAGGCTTATACGATTACGTTTAAATTCAGCAACCCATCTTTCTATTGTACTAATTGATGGCGAAAAGTCCTTAAACGCTCTCTCGAGCATATTTCGCTCATTAATGTACAGCTTTGCCTAGTGTATCTAGGAAACACACAACCCTGATTTGAGTAGCAGTACGAATCTCTGTAACCTTCAGACTTTTGGGAAAACACCTTACTTGAGACACGTGTTGCATAATTTAGCGAAAACCTCTGGTGTCGACTTAGTTGCTGGTTTCACTATATTTGGGAAGCCATCTAAGCCCGGAGCTTTGTTATCAACAATGCGCTGTACTGTAGAAAGCACTTCTAGTCTGGTTACTTCTGCGATACCATACGCAATCACCCGCTGTGTCTGGTGTCTGTGTCCTTCTGATGTGGGAATAATGTGTAAACCACGACTCGCAAAAGTGTTGGGCACGTTGGCTATGGTCTCTTGACTCCATATGGGCTCTCATAAAAACCTCATATCCCATTGTCCAGGGGTTAATTAAATCTGAGTTTTCAAGTTAAGTTTCAACTTTCCTTATATTTGATGTTAGCCATTTTCCCAAACCATATTCTTCACCTTGTGCTGAAGTTAAGGAATATTTGAGAAATCATTAGCAACTTTCTTGCAGCACTTAGGTAGGTACATACATACATAGGTAGGTGGGGTGGCCGTCGCAATGACACACTTAGACCTTTCGTAGGTCCATTATGATACCACAGGAACTTATCCTTACCCTATGGGTTACAAGTGACTATAGGCATAGGTATCAGCATCTTATCCACTTGGAGATCAAGCGTAGTACCGGTTCGAGCAAGTTCATCTGCCTTGCAGTTCCCTGCTATATTCCTGAGGCCCAAATAAGGTGTATTTTGTAATATTTAGATAAGTCATTTAGAAGTTTAAAACATTATATGACTGTTTTTCACGAGTGTGTTTTAAATTCTAGCGCTTTTATTGCTGCTTGGCTGTCCGAGTATGTGAATTCTTCATTTGTGATTAATACTCTCGATTTTATTACCGTAAGTCCCTCTTTTATGGCAGTGAGTTCCACCTGAAATACACTGCAATGATCAGGTAGGCGAAATGATTGGCTAAATCCGAGCTTATCGCAGTAAACCCCTCCACCTATTCTGTTGTCTAGTTTGAGCCATCTGCATAGATTTTTATATCATTTTCTCTAACAATAAGCCCGTTATCCCATTCCTCTGTGGAAGAAAATACTGTGACGAATGATTTCCGTTGTAACAGGAAAGCAGGGGAAATTCTCTAAAATTGAAGCGCTTGGCAGCTGTTTGCTTGCCGAATCGCTCTATTGGTAATAGGTTAAGCATAACATTTAATGCCTCTGTTTGTGTAGTGCTACGGACTCCGCAGATGCAAAGACTTGCCAAGCGTATTTCAAAAGTTGTTCTTAGATTGCAGTGCTGAATAACTCCTAGACGGTACCTGTTTTTAAGTCACCTTTGACGTTTGTCAGGAAGAGAGATGTATAATTATAGGCGATAGAACAAAGCGTTGAAATTATTTAAATTTATTACGAAAATGGTAGTTATTTAAGAACAATGTATCGCAAAATTTGTGATTTTTATTGCTGGAAAAAATCATCCGAATGAGCCTACAATTTAAAGGTTGGTGAAAAAATTTCAAGAAACTGGTTCTGTCAAGAATAGAAAAAGTGCTGGGAGACCAAGAACTGGACAATATTCCTATTGTAGCGCAAAGTGTTGCTATACAACCGTCTCGGCGATCTCAACAATTAGACATTCATGAATCGGCTGTTTGGGGGATTTTACCAGTAGACCTGCAGGTCATGATGGACATTTAAATGATGAAATTTTCATAATTTGTAATTTCGGTCGCTGTAGCCGAATGGGTTGGTGCGCGACTAACAATCGGAGCTCGGAAAACATAGGTTCGAATTGCCGTGCATGAAACTCCAAAATGATTGAATAAGTTTTTCTCATAGTGGTCGCTTCGAGCAACCTTCGCGTGTATTTCTGGCGTGAAAAAGCTCTTTATAAAAAATATAATATATGCCATTCGGAGTCGGCTTAAAACTGGAACTTACACCTTCTTTTTTGATGTTTGGCCGAGCTCCTCTTATTATTTGTGGCGTGCGTCTTAATGTTGTTCCACAAATGGAGGGATTTACAGTTTAAACCGACTCCGAACGGCGTATAATTTTTCACATATAATTGTTGAAAGTCATACTTTGAATAAAAATAGGGGAACCTGAAAGATTTTAAATTTTTGCATGTTTTATTTAAAAATATTTTGAAACACGCTTGATAAATATAATTAAAAATAAAACACGCGATTTTTTCAGTATTTTCATATTTAGTTGGGATTTTTTGACTGACCTGTGTCTTGTCGGGACTATGTTTGGTCGGAATTTAGCTGTGTCTTGATTGTCTTTCAGGATTCTGTGTATCAGAATTTGTGCGTTGGGATTTCGTCATACGCCCTCGAATAATCCGTCACCCTAGTTCGTGCACACATATACATGCATGTATGTAAACACCAAGTATGTGTGTGTGTGAATATGAGTAGTATAGGTATGTAGTTGTACTCTAACACACTTAAATATTTATTTAGAAATAACGTAATAAACTTAAATAGTTTAGTGCTGATCGAACGATGTGATTTTAGTTTTTTGGCAGTTTTTGTTGTTTTTATGTTATTTTCCTCCTGTTGGAAAAACAAATGTGCGAATGTTGAAGGTTGCTTTTAATTGAGTGCGGCCAGCGAGGCTAATCTAAGCAATCAAATTGTTTGCCACTAGTTGAGATGTTCAAGTAAATATTTATATTAGCTGGAAAAACGCTCATACTACTCACACACGTCGATGTGGAGGAAGCGCCGCCAAGCAGGTTGGCGCAAAATAAAAAATAGCATATAGCTGAAAATATATACCTACACACATGCATACATATGCACACGTGTGCGTACTTTGTATGCCAAAACTTGTACAAAGTTACAAATAATCCACACCACACGCTCCCATAGCAAATCAAAGCAACTAAAGGAGAGCAGTACAAAACTCTTTGAAGTATTTGCAAAAACATCAAAAAGAATGAAAGATGATTGAAATTTCTGATGTGGGACATCACCCACTGTATCCCAAATTTTTTTCACACAGCCAAGGCTTTGGTGTTGAAATACTCGTACATATGTATGTATGTATATATGTATGTATATATATATGTAGAAGAAAAAGAAGTTTGAAGTTGGACGGCGCCCACATTGCAAGACTGATCAGATGGCAGACCAAATATGCAGCTAATAAAATCAGCAGCAAATGCCAGATTGCAATGTGTTGCAGATGCTTGTCAAGGCAGCGTGCAAATATGTACCACAACTGAATATTTATATATGACATACACATGCATGTATGTTTGTATGCTTGTATGTTTGTATAGGAATGCGTGTGGTCATTTAGAAATGCTGCTGTTAATCAATCACCGCTAAAATGTTGATTTGCCTCATTTAGGAAGTCAATCACAGCGGGGAACTATTTATTACTGTTTTTTCTGCTGAATGCCACACTTGTTGAGCGTGCAGCTAGCCGTCAAAGTTTTTTTATATAACACATACATATGTGAAAAGGAAAAGGGAAAGGTTGGTGAGGTTAGCAATTCTATTGTCCTTAGACTGGGCTACTAGACTGGGAATAACAATTAATGAAATCACTGGCTGCCAAGGCTATCGCTTAGTTACAAAATAATTTAAAGTTAGTTTAATTTTAAATATATACAGTTATATTTTAGAAAATGCTTTTATGTTATCTATTGTTGGTTCTTTCAAAAGGTTTAAGGGATTGTGGACATGGGAAAAATTATATCTAAATTGAGTAAGGATGGGGCATTCTACAAGGATATGAGGGATCGTAAGTATGCGGCTGAACAGCAGAATCGACATGATGGCTGGGGGTCATTGCTTAGCAGAAGTGCATGTGAGATGGTAGAGTGTCCTAAGTGGAGTTTAACGAAGTATTTTTTCATTGCAGCAGAGGTCGAAGGAGGAAGTTTTTCGGCGGAGCAGTTAGTGTTGATATTTTTTGATGTAGGGGCAGCCGGCATGGACTGGTAACATTGGTTTCACATTCTTGCCTATTTCGATTAGCATTTGCTGTATAGCTCTATGGGTGCACTTGTATCGGTAAGGTTTGTGACGCCTTCAAATACCGAAAGGCCATCAGTGCGTATAATGTGGCGAATAAGAGGGCTGCTAAAATCGCTTGCGTAGGAATAGGCTGTGCCTTCGAGTAGTACCGTTTGAATCCACAACAGCGAAGGGCTCGCTGACATTTAATTTTGAGCCGTGTATAGAAAGTAATTTGAAGCGTTTTAAAGACTTTTAGCCAGAAAATTTAGGGAAAAATTATTTCGAGCTTATTACAGGCACGGGAGCTAAAAAGTTAGTTATGTCATACTAAAGCACCAATTTTCTACTACTCTTTTAGGCATTTGTTGTTGTTGTAGCACCATTACTAAGTCTTGCTGAGGTTGGCCCTTAATTATGTATTGTCAGCGCAGTGAACCTAGGGTAGGACAGAAATATGCAATTTCGGCGTGGTTGGACCAAAGGGCGAGAGGTTTCAGATGATTTTATTTGAGTGCGCAGGTGGTTAGTTACATGAATCGAAATGTCACGGATTTTAACCGACCAAGTACCGAAATATCAATAATCTAACTCTGTATGGATCGATATCGCCACGGTACCACATTATCAAAAAGTTCCCGGAATGGTTTCAATGCTGCGAAAATGCTTAGAAATGTTGGGAAACTGTTTCGGTATTGATACTCTAAAGTAAAGAGTCGTTTTCGAGTGGCACGAATGCTTCAACACGTTGCGAGAGCTGGATCGAACGCTCGCATAAGTGCGTTGAAGTTGATGGGGAGTACTTTGAAGGCCATAATGCGATAATATCACTTTTGTGGAATAAACTTGTAAAGGCTGATCAATTTTAAGGTATCGGATTTTAAATTGAAATAAAACAACGAAAATTCAAATTGATTGGGCAATCTTTACTATTTTAGTGTAGAACCATTCACAATATTTATTTTTTAAAGTTAATCCTTTTAAAATATTGGCCGTAACTGCACTGAAGTCGGCCATCCGTAAACACCAATTTTGAATGACTCACTGAAGAACTTCGGTCGGTATCTCGTGAATACGTTTAGTAATGTTGGCTTCCAATGCCCCAATCGAAGCTGGTTTATGCACAAACCATTCAAACTTTACATACCCCCAGAAATAAAAGTTCAAAAGTGGCTAATCCACTGGTCCGAGACGAAAGATGAATTGCCCACCAAAACGACGACGCAGTAAATTCATTGATTCACGGGCTGTATGGCAAGTAGCGCCGTCTTGTTGAAATCAAATATTGTGGAGATCACTGAATTCAATTTTCGGTATCGCGGCATCAAAAAGTTGTTTATTTCGGCACAATAGCATTCGCCATTCACTGTTACAATGTAGCCAGACTCGGCTTTGGGGAAATATGGGCCGAAGATTCCTCCAGGTTATAGGACGCACTCAACGGTTGTTTTTAATGGATGTATTGGCTGTTCTTAATAGCTTCGGTTTTCAATGAATACTGAAAAAAATATTTGCGTTGTTTGATGGTAGTCACGCGTGATCTGACAAAAAACTTCTATTGGAAAAAGTATTTCCGAACTGATCACTCTTTATTTTTAATATTCTGAATATATTCCTGGAACTTTTTGATCAAGGTGGTATGTTCAACCAAATAATCATCATCATAGTTCTTCGAGTTCTGTTGTGGAGCATAGGGCCAAAATAAAATTTTTCCATTCCGTTCGGTTCCCTGCTTTTGCTTTTACGTGCTGCCACGTCAGGTTTTTGTTCACAGCTTTTATTTCTATTTCTATGCAACGGTGCCATGAGCCCCTAGGTCTGCCTCGGTTCCGCTGATCCTGAGGATTCCACTCTAGTTCTTTCCTGTCTAGTGAATGGCTGAGACACCTCCACCTGCGCCCTCTGATTTTTTGCGTGGGTGGTTTTGGTTGATATATAAAATAGATATATCTCTCTATTCTATCAGCTTTTCTACTCGTATGGATGGTAAGACGGAAAAATTGGTTTGAGTCACTCTTCTGGAAAGCCCTAAGTCGCACGTCTTCTCTATTTTCATTTTATGTTTTTTTCATTTTACTTATTCACAAGTTACTAAGCCCTACCTCAGAAAAAAATGCTGCCTATCTTGTGACCATTTTTAGTGAATATTGCTTCTGTTATTGAATTTCACTGTTATTGAATAAAAACGGGGTAAAAGAGTTGTCAAATACTACTTTAGGTTGGCTCTTTGCACTAACTCGGAATGTGTTCAACAATATAGAACCAAAATGAGTGAACTCTGTGGAAATGGGCAAGATACCAGGACATAAAGGAATAGAATGAAATGAGAGAGCCGATGAGCTCACTAAGGTAGGTATTCGCTTGCCGAGATAGAGCACGTCAGACATATGCTGATCCCTCTCCTTTCTGAAAACGGAACTGAATGAGGAACTAGTTCCGACAACGCAGTCGATATGGGAACATTTAATAACGTACAAAACTGCCAAAATGTTGTTAAGGACTTGGAATACGAAAGCTGTAAGCTTTATATTAATATCTTTTAGAAAAGACTGCCAAATATTGATTGGAGGACTGGCGGGACACCGTCTAACGCCACATCATGCAGCCAAAATGGGATTAGTCCAGAGCGTTGCGTGTAACACATGCAATGGTGAGCTTTGGAACACTGCTTTGCTCTTTGTGGGACTCAACAAATATACCTAGGCTCAATATATTCTTCATCCTTCAAGGATAATGATGACGAAAACCTGAACGGCTTGTTAAAACTCACAAAGGCGTGCATTAAAACTTACATAAAATAATATCTTCGGCTCCAAAAACATAGCACTGGCAACACAATAAGCCCTGGAGGTCGAAGTGAGATATTTTAAAAAATCAGCCAGCGCTACCTATTTAACTTGGCTATTGATCTACTAATCTTTCACGTGTTAGCGGGGCTTTCGTCTTTGATCTATTGAATTACCTTTCTGTTCATGAGCAGACTTTTGGGAACTATTTTTTGGCTTCTGTGCAAAATTTATAATTTTTAATTATCTGCCCTATTTGCTATTGTTACAGTTATTATTTATTTCTGTACAATTTTTTCAACACACGAGTCTCGCTAGCAGCGCTCCGAGATCAGTTCCATTTTTCTCCAACAAAGGGTTATTAACACTCAATTCTTCTATATGCGAAACAAACCATATTATTTTTTTTTGTTATTTTATAGTTAACGCTAACGAAAAATGCCCTGGTTCAACGCCACTAAACAAATTCACAATTTTCGCCAAAGTATAAGTAGCTGCTTTTCATTCGCATTTTAGTTTGGCTTCTCGTACTCTGAGTTCTTATATTCCGTTTCGGCTTTTATGCTTATGTATGTATGTATGTTTGTATGTATGCACTACATGTAAGAAAGTAAGTGTAAGTTTGCGTGCGTTTATGTGCCATGTGTATTTTTGGTAAAAGTCATAAAGTTCTGCGTGGCTTGCGTACTTGAGGCACGCACGCACACACGCACCCATGCCACACATGCTATGCGACCGTGGTCTCGAGCGGACACTGGCCATTGAAGCGACATAATAAATGCGCGAACACCGTCCACATTTATGGAATTAGCAGGAAATTCATCATGACTCCATACAACGGTGGTGGCGGTGGTGCTGCTCATGTTGTTGGTTGGGGGTATACGCCGTTGGCCGTTTGTGATGTCTGTGACTTTTTGGCCGCGTTTACTGCCACTTGAAATCACAAACACCACCAGTGCCACCGCCACCACCGACGACGATGACGCCCAACGAAGTTACTTCAACGTCGCTGGTTGGCGACTGTTTGGCGAATTTGATGGTTGTCGTAAGATACCTTCTTTTTTTGCCGATCTTTTCAAAAGCTAGCAAATCCGTCAAAATGTTGTTTGTTTACATGCAGTTCGCTTTGTTTTTGGCTGCGCGTCGTTGACGTCTGTCGCCGTTTTGAACAAGGAAGTGGTGTGCCGCGTATAAATGTGGCCAACATATGTATTTGCATATATGTACATATCCATGTGTGTGTGAGTGTGTATGTCTCAGCGTGCATGCGACACGCGTTCAAAGCAAAGCATAATTTCTTCTTTCTTCTTTTCTTTTGATTTTTTGTTTGTTTTTGTTTTTGATTTTGTCGGTAGTCTGTCTGACACAGTGGTCGCCCGCCTGTTCGGTCTCAATTTAGATTGCACCTACAGTCATATATACTCGCGCGTATGCAGATATGTATAGAAGTGTGTACATTCTGCCACATTCTGCCACATTCGTCATCGTTTACATCATTTGTAGTAAATGCACGTGTGAATTACGGCTGCAATGGTATTTGCATTCACTAGCAACAACCGCATCGACTCTCTGGGCCACAAGTGCACGTGTGTGTATGCATGTGTGCTGGTGTTTTGTTGCTTTCTTTTCATTTCCTTTGGCAGCCACTTCGCGAATATTTTGTAACATTTATGTACATGCGTGTGCCATAATAACTCCGTGAATTCACGTGAGTATATACATACATACACACTTTGCACATCAGCAGATACGCACTTTTCTCGTTTAATAGCTTCGTTATGGTGATTCTATTTGGCATTCGCCCGTTGGCTTGCTGGCTACTTCATAATTGCCAGTGTCTTTTCTTGTCTTACCACTTTCATTCATTCTACAGCAGGTCATTTACTGACTTAGTGTTTTGTGTGGCTTAAGAGAACATGCGAAAGTCGAAGTGAGAAGTACAAAGGCAAAGAAAACCTGTGAGAATTTTTATAAAGGTTAAACTTACAGGTCAGACACTTGCAGAGTCACAGTAACGCGTTCTTGAAATAGTATTTTTATTTATAGTAACTTCCATTTTACTATATTATTATTAACTATAAAGAACGGTGGCGGCCGCCTTAGCCGAATGGGTTGGTGCGTGATTACCATTCGGAATTCACAGAGAGAACGTTGGTTCAAATCTCGGCGAAACACCAAAATTAAGAAAAACATTTTTCTAATAGCGGTTGCTCCTCGGCAGGCAATGGCAAACCTCCGAGTGCATCTGTGCCATAAAAAACCATCAGAGGCGGCATATAAGATCAAGTCCAAAATAAACAATACTGAGTTAAAATAGAAACGACAAGAACTTTTTTCTGATAACTTCGAGTTTATTTATTCAAAATAGTCCTCTCTGGCCTTGGTACACTGTTTTGCGCGATCTATAAGCTTTTCGAAAGAGTGTTTCGGGTCATTGACCGGAATGTCCTTCAGGATGTCGGTGCAAGCCTTTTGGATGGCCTCTACGTACGTCAAACGTTTTCCTTTCATGGCCGAATGCAATTTTCCGAATAGGTGGAAGTTACAGGGAGCCATATAAGGCGAATACGGTGAGCGAATGATGGTTAAAATGCGATTTATAGTCAAAAAATCAGTCACAAGAGTGTATGGATGAGATGGTGCATTATCATGAAATAAGCTCCAGCTTCCTCCTTCGCGGTATTCAGGGCGAATTCGACGAATTGGACGAATGCGATGCAACAAACGCTTCAAAACGCCAAGATAGAAAATTGTATTGACCGTGGCCCGAGCTCCTTGTGGATAGTTCCCTTGGAGTCGTAAAAGTAAATGAGTATCGACCTGATTTTTGACTTCTCTAAACGCGCATTTTTGGGTGGTGCCTCGTCTGGGGCCTTCCATTCGGCACTTTGACGCTTAGTTTCAGGTTCATGTTGGAAAAACCACGTTTCATCACTACTTACAATGTTGTAAAGAAAGTTCTCGTCTTTCTTCGCCTTTTTAATGAGGTCTTGCGAATGTTGACTTTGAGCAATTTTTGGTCCTCAGTTAACTCGATCGGCGAGTATATGCACAGACATTAAACGACATTCATCAGGATACTCTCACCACCTTTCTAAATTCCCGACTACCGAATGCCGTCATCGGAGTCCAACCTTCACCCATCGCAGATGAAAAACTTCAGCTGCCTCGTGAGACCTGCATAACTTTAGCTCATTTTCGTTCTAGAGCTCCTACTCCAACTTATCCAGAATCGACCGCGATGTGCTCAATATATGATATGCCCGACATGAGAATGTACCCCGCACGACACTAACCAACTATTCACAGGTCCTTTTAAGTCCACTCACCTAACAGCCTTCTCCCTCTGGGCCCAATCTGTCGAATGAGCGCATATTTTCTGGGTGTAAGACTAGATGAGATAGACGATGATGATCAGTCACTACACCGCACTAGCTTGACGCACTGTTACAAGAACAACAACAGTATGAGGTAAAGGTAGGTCTCTTCGCTGCCCTTCGGGCATCTTGGGCATGCTGAATCGCAAATTCTTTAAACGGATTGAAATATACAGAAAAAACTCCCTAAATTACTGCGCCACAGCTTTTTGATGAATGAAAATGCATCGCTAACCATCCGAAGAGCTTTTTCATATGTAATTCATGTAAATTTTCAGAATGCTATACTTTTCAACCAACCTATTGAAAGTACTCATTGAGCTAATATAGACGTCGCATGAGAGGCAATTTTGAGAGTTTCTGTTTTGATTGGGTATTTGTTTTGGTTTTAAAGAGGTAACATCAGCGTAATGCTAACGTCCTTAGCACTACTTTACATTTATAACCTGCGAGTTGTCGGGCATTTTTGTGATGTAACTTTAAAGTGATATTTGACCTCTTTTGGGGGAGATCGCATACTTCTCATTTCGGTTAGTCGTCGCAGATTATAGTGTTAAGGAATTAACGATTTTATTGACCAAGGAGCCTCTGTATGTGAAAAAACAATAAAGAGTATGTACGAGTAGGAATACGAGTATGAACGCCCATAAATGATATGATTATCATCACACTGATCAGTGCATCAGATAACTGAAATATCTGCAGTTCTGAAACATAAAAGTCAAGCAAAATGGGTTAAATATATACTTTGCGGAAGCAATTGCTTCACTATTCCTGCCAAATTATTGCCAAAAAAAAATATTCAGTGTAGATATGTGGGCCCTCAAATGTTTTAATATGGCAAACTGTAGTAGAATAAATTAGCATTTTTTCCACTGCACACTCAATTATCAGTGTATGATCTTTTGAAGAGGGGGAACAAAAAAATTGTTCCACCATTGTTGCTAAATTAATTTGACTACTTTATTGATTATGATCTTTATCACGCCCTAGAGGATTAAACTTTCAACATCTTCGTTCTTTGCAAAATGTCACAATGTTGCGAATTTCGCTATAAAATGATTTCAATTATTATGCCTGCCCATAATTTATGAATCAGCTGTACACCAACAACACTCTACATATTAATGATTTTATAAATTTGTAAATGGCACTGGCATGCGCTGTTGTTGGCGCACTTCTAGTTAGCTTCATCATCATTCCATGCTGTGTGCGATAATTCCATTTTTACGCATACAATTTAATTGGAGACAAAAATATCTCACGTTTTTGTTTTGTTGTCATCTCTGTGTTTTTACTGTCTTCATATTTGGCTGATCGTTTTCTTTAGTTTTGGACAGGCACGTCTTTAGCTTAAGCTAAAGCATCGACATCACTACCTCTCGCTACTCTACGAAGTACTGGGTGTGGCTGGAAGTGCTCAATATTTAAAAGGCGAAGCAGTAGTGTTTTTAATTAAAGAAAGAATAAGCAATCATAATATTTAGGGGAAAATATATTTGAGTGCAGATTTACAATTTTTTTTATTTTATTATTTTTTATTTAAAAACTTGTAATTTTGGTGTCTTAAAAAATTAGCAGTGAAATGGTTTGAAATTCGCCAAAATTAACTAATCACTGAAAAATTCAATTCAATTAAATCAACGAACAAGATTGCAGAAAGTGGAAAATTTTTGTGCGAAAAAAAAAATGCTAAAGAGAAACTCAATGCGTGAGCGGCACATGCAATAGCGGCGAAAAACCTATTGCACCGGCTGTCCACTCGCGAAACTCTTCTGAAGCGCACGGTTGGGTGAATAGGGAGGAATATTCATATTTGACAGAATCAAATGTTGAGCTAAATGTTGAGCTAATTAGTGCTAATTTGAACTAAGTAGACAATTGAGTAGTAAAATCCATTCTGGACGAACAAAACCAACACTTTAGAAGCCTCTCGCCATACTCGTACTATTGTATGGCGCAGAAGTTTCGACGATAACAACCCCGATGAGGCGTCCCTTAGAGTGCTTAAGATAATGATTCTGCGGAAGATTTTGAACCTCTGCACTTTGAAGACGCCGAATATAGCATGCGATGGAGCAATGAGCTGTATAGAACCAGCGGCTGGGTCATGCTGTCCGAATCGATACAAACGCTTTAGCTCCGGCTCCGAAAGTATTCGATGCAGTACCAGCTGGTGGTAGCAGAGGAAGAGCAAGACCTCCTTTGCGTTGGAAAGATCAGGTGAGAAGAGCTTGGCTTTACTTGGTGTTCCCAACTGGCATTTTTGTTAAACTCGGCCAAAATCGCTTAAACGGTTATCGCGCCAATCAAGAAGAAGAAGAATTTTTCATTTTATTTACAAAAATTCGCAATTTTGATACCATAGATGTAATTATCTCTCATAACTCATTTAAAATTAGGTTTCTACAAAATTACGCTCACCATTCCACTTCAATATGAGTTACTTTGTATTATATTATTCTTGGCTGAGAAGCAGCTGGAATCGACTAAAAGAGAGGGTATCATGTTCCATCACTTCAGATTGAATATCAAAATCATCTTTCATCTTATTACAGAACCCAATTCGGTCACTGAAGATGGCTCTTTGAAAAATGCATTTGAATAAATTTTTTGCTCAGAAAACTCAGAAGCGCAATATATTTATATATTTTTATATATAATTGGCCGAGCTCCTCCTCCTATTTGTGGTGTGCGTCTTGATGTTGTTCCACAAATGGAGGGACCTACAGTTTCAAGCCGACTCTGGACGGCAGATATTTTTATGAGGAGCTTTTTTCATAACAGAAATACACTCGGAGGTGTGCCATTGCCTGCCGAGGGGCGACCGCTATTAGCAAAAGGTGTTTCTTATTTTTGGTGTTCACCGAGATTCGAACCAACGTTCTCTCTGTGAATTCCGAATGGTAGTCACGCACCAAACCATTCGGCTACGGCGGCCGCAGAAGCTCTATATTTATGGAATATTAATGTCTCTGCAAAAACTTCTCTCGGAAAATGACTTGTAAAATTTTGTCCCTATATACGTCCTTTTTGTAACCTTCTCTCTCTCAATTCCAAACATTTCATTTCCATTTGCACTAAATTCTAATCCTCTAGAGTGCAAAATTTCCAAAACGCTGACCTTCTTTTCCTCTCCCAACCCAAATAATATGGAGAAAATAATACAATTATTAAAAGACGCAAACTTATACCAAATCTAAAAACTCCTAATTTAGAACCGAAATTCATGACTGCCTGACTACTACAGCGTCTAATAAGTTGAGTTAATAGCTATAAGGGAGGCTGAATTGTTGGGTCGGGAAACCGTCCGTTGCAGCATAACTATCTACTCTAACAGACGGGCTGTCGTAAAATCTTTAGACTCTCAGTTTACTTCATCCAAAGCGGCATTCGAATATAAAACTATTCTAAATCAGCTGGCTAAAAGCTGCAGCATGAACGTTGTCTGGGGTACTTAACACAGATGCATTCCTTCAAATTACATTGCGGATGAGCTGGCTTGGAGGGGGATCGATGTTTAAACAGTCAATTCTGCCCAACATGTGGGCATTCCTTTATCAACAAACAAACTCTGAATCAGGTCGGTCTACATTGCACAAACCAATAGTAGATAGACCACGGAGCCCACTAGTGAGACAAGGAAGGAATGATTACACAACTATGTACTTGCAGATTCCTCATCAATCAAGACCGATTTTCCTTTGGTATAATCATCAGGCACTGTGAAACGCATGTGGGTTTCCTCAAATGACTTTTGACGCAGCTCTAGGAACGAGGAGGAGGTGGTGAGCATCGATCACCTCCTCTGCAGTTGTGCCACTCTTACCGGAGTGCAATATCGCTGTCTCGATTCTTACATCTATGGATGTTTGAAAGACTTGCAATTCACAGTATTTTATTGATTTCATCAGAGAGGGAGTTTGAGTCCATACTAGTGGTACCATAATGAGCCTCCAGGCTTAAGTGGACCCCTCCACACCCTTATGAAGGCACATAACCGAACATAACAAGAGTATAAATGAGGTGAATGAGGAGCTTACGTTTTTCGGGTTCATTATTTTTATTATCTCCTCATAAGCATTGCGACCTGAAAAACTTACTGTGTTCCGATCTTGGATTCAGTGAGCCAAACTTCCTCAATAAATTTCAGTATGTGCCCTATTTTATTGAGTTTTATTTCCTTTAGCAAAATATATTTACCCAAATTTTTGCGCCGTTTATAGTTTCCTGCCTATAGAATCTGCAAGTTTCATGGAAGTATATTCCCAAGTTAGTAAGATTCAGCTTACAGGATCTTATTAGAATTGCTGTGATGTTTCCTAAATTATTCTGATTTAATGACATACAGTATTTAAAACGAGGTTAAAGCTACCTATCATTGATTTTGATTGTGTTAAACCCGGTTAGAAGCCTCTATTTTCTGAATAAGAAACAAGAAGTAGCCATTTCCTAGGCCACAAGATAGATCTGTGCCTATAAATGGGGAGGCCGCTCTATTCCTGGCTAACTTATCTGCCATTTCGTTCCCAGTAATTCGTATGTGTCCTGGCACCCATTGAATTCATACCTGACTGTTCCGACAGGTGGGTGTAATTAATTGGGCAGCATATGGCTGCCATGGGTTTTGTCGACAGCGCGATATGCTTATCATGTCTTAATGATGACAACACTGCAGTGCATTTTCTCTGTAGCTGTCCGGTGTTTTTCAGACATAGGATATACTGGGTATAGACAAGGTTCATACTCTTCCTCTTCCGGATCTCTTTAGATTCATTAATAAATCCAAGAGGTTTGTGGAAGATTGACCTCAAACTAATTTTTCCGTCTTACCACCCACATTTTATCTTTCCTATCTTTATTCTTTCTACTGAATTCTATCCGGGTGGAGTACAATGGTCTCCTCGCTGAGTGCTTGGATTTGTCCAATCCCCCACAAATCTAATCTAATCTAACCTACCTGACTGTTCTGGCCTAAGATATTGAGCTTATCAAGGCATTCCAGCACCAGTTTCGATGTGAGTTGAAAAGATCTGAGCCCATTGATTGCTGCGTGGCTATCAGTATGAAAGGCTATGCCTCTGTTGTTATAGTTGGGTGAATGAAAAGTTTATTAATAAAGTTCTTGAGCCACTGAGGAGGCAGCCGCAGAAACACAATTTTTGGATTTATAATTCACCGACCGAAGATGCTTCCATCTTTTCTCAAGCGACTTAACGAAAATAGCAACACAAACGGAAATCAATTCACCCAATTCCTCACATTTTGGAATACGAAATGTTGCACCCTGTAATTGTTTTCGATTTGCATAAGATATTTATTTATATTTAGGCATTTTTTGTTTGTTTGTTTGTGGTTTTGGCGCTTTACTTGGTTTGTGTGTTTGCTTACCTTCTTCTTTTAAGTTTCTACTTTGTTTATTGGCGTCTGCTTTGCGCTCAAATATGGAAAGGGAATTACATATTTGGTAAGTAAACACTTAGCTTTCAGAAGTTGTTCGGTTTTACTTAAGTATATGTAAATATGTGCGTGAAGGTATAAAGGCAGTACTCGTAGCAGCTGAAGAGGGTATGAGGTGGTTCGATGGTTCACTTGCTTCTTATCTCATAATTACTCATTGGCAGTCAATTAATCATTTCATCAGTGCTCGCGTGCGCTGAAAATTATTTGCCTAAATAATTAAATGAGTGGCGTGCAAAGAAAATCGATGAGTTTCTTTAAATATGAAAATATGAAATGAAGAACTGTGTATTCTTTCAAATTTTTCTGCACTTGGCTCAAATATGTATGTATAGGTATATGCATGTCTGTTAGTGGCAAGTGGGCATTCATTTAAATCCCTTAAATTGAATTAGTGTTTGACTCATTTTCCTTCTCTGCTACATTTGCGTTTGCTTTCCATGAACATTTTCCAATATTTTGTTTAGATTATTGATGATTTGTTTTAACGCCTCGGAAACCAATGCAAAGGTTATGATGAAGTGGCGAAAAGAGAATATTAAAACGTTTCTAAGTCCATTTACAAAACATTAAATAAACTTGAGTTTTTCGAAGAAGCTTTCAGGAGTCATGATAACTCATACAACTATTAAATATACATATACACATACTTAGTGTGCATTGAATTTACGAAATTAGCTTATTGATTGATGGAAAACACCTTCGTAAGAGTACACAAATTTAAATGAGTGAATTTTCTTCGAAAACGATGATAGTTTTAAAACTCATAAACCACGGGAGCCGCAAGAACTCAATAAACTTAATTCGACGTCCTGCTAATTTTGTTGGACACTGATATGGCTTTCCCGCCCGTGCATAAATATTCGATTCAAGTTAAGGCAGAGCACCAATATTATTCTTCTTATTACAGATGCTATGGAATACTATCACCTCGTAAAGTGCTCTATTGCGCCTGACCTTTAATCCCACATGTGGAGGATTTTGATGAATGTCTGCACTTTTACGGTCTACTTATTTCATATTTTAGGCGGATATCCACTGATTATAGAGGGTGTAGAGATGGCTTACTTAGGCCTGGAGGTCCATTGTGATGCCACTAATTTGGACTCAACTTCCCTCTCTAATTCCGAATGTCATGAAACCACTTTGTCTCTCAAATAAACGATAAAATATGATGGGTCGCTTAAGATTTCTAGACTGCTAGGCATCTAAAAAAGTAATCGAGACATCTAATAGTAAGCGTTTAAACAGCGAGGAAGTGTTCAACACTCTTCATCTCCTCCTCGTTCCCGCAGCTACGACAGAAGTCATTTGAGGTGAAAATTCATACATTTCCCATATGTTCCAACGAAGTAGTGCTCAATGATGCTACCAACCATCGTACTAATAGAAGGCCGGTCTAGATTGCTGAGGAACCTAATTCTATGCTCATTCCTTCCAAGCCAAATCTGGATGTTTATCTCACAAGTGGGCTCCGTGGCCAATCTACTGTTGGTTTTCGCAATAAATGGTATGTAGATCGACTTGATCCATAGTGAAAGTGAGGATAATGGGATGCCCAGATGTTCGGCAGAATTGACTTTTGTAAGGTCAGTTCACCTCCCAGACAGCATATCGGCAACTTTCATGAATGTGTCTGTTTTCAGTAACCCAGATAACGTTCGTGGTGTATTTCTTAGCCTGCTCATTTAGAATATTTTAATATTCGATTGCCACTTTGCGTGAAGTACACTGGCAGTCTAGAGATTTTATGACAGCCCGACTGCCAGTATAGCAAATGGTCGGTTGTGCTGCGACAACGCAGCCTCCCTATAGCAACTTGACAGACAGCAATAATTAAGCTGTCGTAGACTTGGAATGGTTAGGTTAGGTTAGGTTGACCTGGCTGGCTGAAAGCCATCACAAAGACCTATTGATCCTTAGTGTTACCAGATGGTGCTAGACGCTTACGTTTCTTTGTAGTAGACATCTTGTAATACGTCTGCGTCTTTGGAGCTCTATCCCCGAGAGCTTTTCTAACTTCTCATATTGTAAAGCTCGTAAGCATTTTAATCTGGCTCTAGCTAATGCAGGGCAGGAACATAGAAGGTGTTTCAACGTTTTCCTCTCTTCCAGTTCATTGCGAAATCTGCAGCTATCGTTGTTTGTAATTCCTATCTTGCATACGTGCGCCGCTCGCAAATTGTGGCCTGTCAGCATACCTACGATAGTTCTGCGTTCTTTTCTAGACAGAGCTTGGGATGAGTTGCAGCACTTCTGATTGGATGTCTCTCCCGACTCAATAGGCTCGTAGTTCATTAGTAGATAAATTTTAACAGAGTTTAAGAATTTGTATGTGAATGTATTTATTTATTTCTTTATAATATTCACTTAAAATTAAAATTCTAAGCTAATTGTTTTGAGCTTTGGCAGTGCAGTCCTTAAACTCATTCTAAGCTTAAGTTATTTGGTCTTGCTAAATACTCTGTTATGATTTTGTATCTATTAAAAATTTTATTATATTCCCTATATTAAGGTAACGGGTCAGAATTTTGTATTTTAGAGGATCAAAATTAAGGCAACTTAAAATCAAATATTTGACTTTGGTGGGGGCGAGTAGGTTATAATAGATATTCAGTGTGGTATTTATAAAGCTTCATACCTCCTTTGTTGTGAGTATAAACTGAACATTTTGCTCAGTAGCGACAGAACTTTTTATCGTCCCAAATATTTCCTGATTAGCATTCTTAGGGAAGCCTATAGAAGGGTATCGGATTTGTTAACCTGATACGGTGCTGTATGTATTCTTTCAGATATGTCTATTCCATTTATTAATTTCCAAGACCGTATAGGACTATAAGACCAGTTTTGATATAATAATGCAAATTTGCAGAGCTCGTAGGATTGCCCGCCATAATGGAGACAGCTTTTGTTGAATTATTTATACGAGGGAATATGATATCTCACTTTTTTTGCACGAAAATCATATCACGATTTACAGAGTGTAGAGGTGTGACCGACATCAGACCTTTAACCGGTTCTCAGCCAATTTGAAGAAATCAGCTAATTTCCTGACGTAGCTGGGGTTATGACAGCAGTTTGCTTACGAAAAAACTGAGACTGTGCTGGTGACATACGCAAAAAATCAACGCCTCATTCATTTTACTTTGTTGCCGTTTTAATAAAGATAGATTGCAAGTGCGTAAGATTACTTACGAGATGAGTTTGGCACAAATCTGATGCAGAATCTTCTATGACATTGTAGCCGATGTTACTCCCACAATTTTGCTTACGCAAACCTGGTAATTTATCATGCTTTACTCAGCTTCAGCATTTTTGGACAATCGCCCAATCGTGCCAATAATTGAAATACGTCAGCCTCTATTTTACCATCTTCATAGTTAGATTCATTGGCATGCCAGACCTCTAAATTGAATTCAGTATACGGAATTACTGCCCTCCAGAGAGCTCGATCAGAGTAAAAAGTTTCGTGGGACTTTAAGTTTTGGGAATAATGGTGTTTATAATATGAGGTAAACTATGAGTTTCATTAAGATCCTCAAATGCGTCTCTATTTTATATACCATATATTTGCAATTTGCTAACCCACGCGCACCAGGTGGTCTCCATCTCTACTGGTATAGGAAAGGCGAATGTCTACCTCTACTGGCGAAACCATTGCACACCAGTCGATGCTATTTGCATTATTTGGTACTTTTTAGTAAGCAGTATACCATTTTGGGAGTTAGACTCGGCATTAAAATCAAGATCTGCCAAAGAAAGCGCTCAGTGTTTTATTGATGGCAGCATCCAAGTGAGTATGCCACGTGAGCGTTCCATTAGGATATTGGATTTCTTGGAAATATTACTTTCAGAATTGGTTCAGTTATTGCTTAATTTTTTCTCCGAGTACCAGAGGTGTTTTTTGATAGAGTAAAGAAAGTTTGATTTGTGGAGCAATCAATACGCCCTCCACAAATTAGAGAAATAGCTCGTCCAAATACCTAACAGAAGTGTATTCGCCAACTATTTATTTTTTTATTTTAAACAAAGATTGAGTTCCAAAAGCTTGATCCCAACAAAATACTTAGCCTTGAATTACTAAGCGAAAATAGCTCAGTTAGTTCATTATCAACACATACCCACAGTGCGTTATCAGAATTCGCAGAAAATTTTAATGTTAAGAATTTTTCGCAATGTAATTAATTTCAATTACGCGCATTTTTCTGTGCTAATTTTTATCGCGGCTTCAATTAGTCCAGCATTAAGCAAACATTTTTTTTGTTAATTTTATTCTAATATCCCACAAATATTTGCGTAAATTAACAGCTACAAATTTCTATTAAACCGTTTGCTGTCTTTCATGTGTCACCAGCTGATACCCCGGCTTCCATTTGGTCGTATCTGTTCTCGAGCATTTATCTTTGCTGTCGGCATTTGTCACTTTGGTAATGATGCAACAAATTAAGGCGCGTCAACGCAACTCACTTGAATATGTAGCGGTGGTCCACATACGCACACACACGTTCTTAGCGGAGTTCATAAGTCGACAAGCGCGGTCTTTGTTGTAGTCCTGCAGCGTTTGTGGTGCGGCAAAGTAGTAAAGTGTTGAGTGGCATTCATTTGGTTGCAGATCAATTTCAATCGAGGCAATGTTTCAAGTTCAAACGTTACGCAGCTGCGACTTGAAGATGCTGCCATTGACTACTACAGACTACTGCCTGTCACACCATGGATAGAATTTATTTGCCGCAGCTATTCATTGCCTTACTTACTTAGTGCATCCAACATGTGAAGTCTGCGGCGAGTCTTCACGGAGGCTGCATGTGACGCATGTGTGGTTTCGCTACCGCCGAGAGTCGATCACAGCTCAGTGATTCTCAGTTGAGCGCTGCCTGTGCATTGAACTTCAGATTTTAAGTTTTTTAGCAGAAATAGTTGTTGCCGCCGCACAAAAAACAGACAAACTATCATATAAATGAGCCGACAAATGCGAGGAATGGTTAGACACTCAACAATTGTTGCCCTTTCCATGAATACAATGGACATATGTATGTATGGGTATGTAGATATGTATGTGTATGTACATAGGTTCATGTACTCCCACAACGTATGTCAAAAAAAATAAAAAAAAGGCAAAAAAAAAAACGAAAAAAGAAATGAAAAAAAATCATTTCATATTTGCTTATGAGCCGTTAAATGAAGATGTATACATAAGCACAAGTGGGTAAGTAAGTATGTACGGGTATGTTGTGCGTATCGGTAACCATCGTCAACGCCTGAATAATTTCGCTGTTAGTTTCATATCAAACAGAAGTTTTCGTTAATTAACTTCTGCTATTCCGCTACTGTGCGGATGACTTATCGCTGTGATGTTATGCCATTTTGATACTCTGTCGCTGCAACCGCTTTGCACAAACATGCATAAATATTTGTGTAATTTGTGTATGTATGAGTGCACATCTTGTCGTCACACTTTGTGCAAAGCATTTGAGGCATAACGCGGCTCATTGATCAATTCTGTGCCTTCTGTGCGGCAAAGCATACCCAAGCGCGCAGGACCTTTCAAGGCAGAAGGCAGAAGGCAAAAGATGAACTGTAAATTATTCATTAGCGCGCGCATGCAGACACATACACACATACACATGCCTACTCATGTGTGCTGCATATACACATACACACACATATAAAGATAAAACACATTCTTTGATCTGCTTTGGTCTACTGGTTTCCCATTGCTTCTTTGTGCGCGTCTACGTATTGGTATTCACTCAACTCGCACCCTCCTCTGAACGCCTGCTTCTTGCGCTCCAATTGTTATTGCTATAAATTCCACCTGATTTCACTTTAAATTAACTAGAAGCCATACAGTGCGCGTAGCATACGCTTGGAAATGATTCCCATGCTCAATGTAGGAATGGCGATGAAGCACATCTTTTCGCATTCACTTCCTCCCTTGAGTGTCGCTCAGTAGATTTTAAATAAATATAAAATATGTACATATGCGCGTGTGTGTGTATGTGAAATGAGTTTGAAATTGGTTACCAGCGCAGTCATGGTTTAATATATGTATGTGTGTGTGTGTATAGTAAATATTAGTTGCCCTTAGTGCCACTTGATTATGTAAATTTGTCTGGTGCATGCAACATGAATTTTGCATATCGGCAAAACATAAAACAAATGTTATTCGCTTAATTAAATCGATAGCGTGATGTTAGAATTTATTATGCTTTGATTAGTTTGAATAGAGCTTAGCCTAGTGGTTGCAGCTGCGTGTTTGGCGAGGAAGTTGTTATGCCGCCTATTAGGTGGGCAAAAATACACTCTCCCATATGGAACTACATATTCCTGGCAAGAAGACTAGCGTAGCGGCACTATTGGAAAATGCATTTTTAATATAAGTCTGGATTCTATACGTTTAATTAATTTAAAATTAAATAATGTTTTTAATTGGAAATTAGTTATTGAAATGAAGATGTAGATAAAAAGAAACACATTTTAATTAACTTAATTTAGCCTGCCTTTATATGCCCAATCAAAACAAAAAAATGCATTATGCCCGATATGGTGGGAGTACTAGAACGTGTTGCTTTGTGTGGAAGGAAAATTCGGGTATTTTGCTACAGACTTCGCGACTCTAAGGTTACATTCAGCAAATATGATATGAGCCGTTTTCTTTGAAAGTGGTGTAACTGTATTTAATTTTATATGGGGATGTTTAAGGTTTTGCACATTAATGAAATATTTGAAAACTACGAATATATTTGTTTGGGGAAAAGGAAGCCATTATTTTTATTTTTCGTTTTGCCCGAATGGTTTAAAACTGTTTAATGATCGATCTTTAGCTGCTGGGTGATACTACGGCTACTAACATCTCGGTCAACTTCGATTATTTCTGTAATTTTATCCGCTTTTTTTTCTCACAACAAAAGGGCATCAACGGAATTGGATGTTACAGTATCGACACCATGAACACCATCTCCAATTTCAGCGGCCTGGCTTGTTTTTTCACCTTTATCAAACAAAAACTGTAAAATGTACCGTATAAACAAAGAACAAGAAGCAATTTTTTTTAGCGTGAAATGTGAATTTGAAAACGAGATTAACTTTTAAAATATTATCGATCACTACAAGCATCTACCGAGAAATTAATGGATTTCTTTTTCTCCAAACTAATATTTGAGGTTATGTAACACGATAAGATCCAATATTCTTGCATAACCTCAAAAGGAGCAAACAATTAGATTAGCGCTTTCAAAACAAATCAAATTTTATAATCGAAAAATTTTCGATAGCACTGAAATCTTCTCAGCAAAGCTTTAAATGCAAGGGCGACCTTTTTAGCGTTTTTGTTTTTAATATAAACATTTTTTTAATTACAATTTTGGTAGTTTTTAATGAAAAAAGAAAGCAACACAAAACTCAAAAATGTTTGCATTTTGGGTATAAAACAGCACTAAATTTATTGCAAAGAGCAAAGGGTTGGCTACACTGCACAAGTACACTAATGTGACGTCACGCATTCCCTAATGAACGCAATTTTGTTTCTATCCTTCTTGATATATTACCATGTTTGGCCATACGAAGCAAAATTATGAGTGTAGTTTCGCCTGCCATGTCACCGGGTACTCTCGTCACTCGGCAGTAGAATTCTGCCCGTTCATTTCACATGAATTCGCACTCATTCACACTGCCTCACTCCTGGCTTCGTCGATGTGTGCTAACAAAGTCTCAGCTTTTCGTAAACAAACCGATGTCATGTCCCTGCTTACGTCAGCGAATCGGCTGATTCCTTTAAAACCGGTGAGAGCCGATTAATGTTGTTGATGTTTTCAACACCTCCACATTCTGTGCATCACTCTGTGGGTAGGGTAGGAACAACACCATCACTTAAAATAGTATAAAACTGGATCAGAAATATTCCCGGGGAGTTATATTCACGCGGATTTATTTTTTTCTCTGTACAAAAATTCTCCATTTCCAAACTTACTTGGAGAAGATAAATTGGGAGTAGGAAATTCGAAACTAAAAACAGCTGAAAGTTTAATTTTTGACAGTTCTAAGTATTGTGAAATGTGCCAAAATTTAAGTTGTTAAAAATAAAGTTAAAAAAGGTAGCAAAGGTAAAAAAAAATTGATTAAGTAATACATATCATAAGAACCTACTGCGTTGGAGCATCAGTTACAGGCACCGAAAGCTTTAGGGAAATAATGATAGATTTACTAGATGCTGAAAATGAAAATTGTCACGTCACTTGGGAGATTCAGCCGAACTCTTCACATTGATTTCACACATATTCACACACTCGTCCAATCAGTCGTTGTTCAGACGACAACGAAGTGTCTTTTGCTAATTTTTTTCGTATATCCCCAACACAATCTCAGTTTTTTTAAACACATCCCAAGCGACGACAGGCCATCAGCTGATTTTCTCAAATACGCTAAGAGCCGAATAACAGTATGCTAAATAGAACACTTCTAACATCTTTTCTCAATGGATTTAGGAAGGCACTTTCGCTATTAAAAAGCTCCTTTGAATTGCCACAGTCCTTGTGGATACCAAAAATATATCGTATTGAAATATCCACAAAATTTACATATCTTCAGGTTTGAAAAGTACTATAGACTAAACAAAGCAGCTTACGAAAATTTATTAGAGGGGTTTGGAATGCATGTGCAGTAGGCCGGGTCGATTTGTGGGGAGGCATAAAAATCGCCCATTGCTCTGTGAAAATCATATTCTAGGGATCAAAATAAGAAGCTTTGCCGAAGGAACCATACCTCTAAAACGAATTCTGATGTCCCCCAATTTGGGTCGAACTTTTTAGTTTCTTTTCTCATGTAAAGGCCAAAAATGGTGATATTTTGAAATGATTGTATTGGGAACTCCCCAGGGGAGTTCCAGGAGGTGTGCCACTGGCTTGGGTGGATCGGCCGTCCAAAGTTAGTGGGGGTCGGTCATACATTTGGACTCGATTGGAGCACTCTAAATGGGTCAAAGTGGGATTTTTCGTTCGACCCAAATTGGGGGCCATCAGAATTCGCTTTTGGAGGTATGGTTCCTTCCTCAAAGTTTCTTATTTTGATCCCTAGAATACGATTTTCACAGAGAAATGAGCGATTTTTAAATCGACCCGCCTTAATGTGCAGCCTAATAAAAAACAAGTTGGCGTCTCGCTCCACACTGAATGAAGTCTTAGATCAGGGGGTTGAGATGTGTGGGACACATTAATACCCGAAATGAGTACATGAATGTATACTAGAAAAAAGTATAAAAATTGAATAAATAATGCATGGAAAAAATTGTAACATATTTTCGCTTTATTTTTCTCTAAAACGCACCATGCCTTAATTAGGGCATAAAGGTAGGATTTGTCGTTTGTTTTGAAGGTAGTAGTACGGCTAATATTTCATTCGTATAGCAAATTTCTGCCCCTTTTAAATGCCCCTTATAAAATGATAAATTCGAATCAAGCATACATACATGCATGCGTAAAATACATTCATACATAGAATGCGTATATAAATACGTATTTACATGCATAGAATGCGTACTAAAAGTACAATCATACTTCACATTACGCTTTTCCCATAAGAACAAAACACTTTAGAAGGGTCAACAAGTTAGAAAAAAAACGCAAGCTACACCTCATTGGTCTGCGCTATCTCGCCTCACGACGTATAAAGTTTTTATAAATGAATGCCCCTTCCACTTCACTCTCTGTTCACGATCCTGTTAATATCTTTAAGCTAATAAGGGGCGTATACTTCTATGACAATTAAGGCTGCTTTAAAAGGAATAGGAGTAACTTATATTTATCAAGCGGCATCACAACAAGCCAAGAGTTGAAATGTGTTGAAAAAACTACAAAACCACTCGCAAATGGAAGTCTCTTATGGGCGTCATAACCGATAATTGTCTCATTTAAATCACAGCTTGGCCTTTGGTACCAGAAATGTTAGCTTAGAGTTGCAAGTGTCAAGGGACTAGTTTTTATGACGCGGCGTATTGCGAGGGTCCGTGCAAAATAAAAGGGATGACACGTATTGATGTATATCGAGGTTATGTTTAGTATTCGCAGCTCTTGGAAGAACACACACCAAGTTTCAACCAGATCGGTATATTTCTTTGTTTTTGGCATTCGTTTAAATCGAGGAAGTCGAGTGATTTTCCATTTGGGAACGCCCGCCTCACCAGCTGTGGTTGCAAAATTAATGAAAATAGGATTTTAATTCATTTCATATGCGCCTATTCTACAGTCTTGGCTCAGTCGGATCCCTCGCACTACTATTTGTCCACCAGTTTGAAGAAATGGCAGGCGGGGAAAAGATTATATTCAAACGAGGAGGTGATTGCAGCTGCGAATTTTATTTTTTTCAAACTTGGACCAATCCTATTATTTGGAAAGCACCAACAGATCAGAACAGCGTAGGACGAAGTGTGTTAGCCCAAAAGAAGACTATGTTGAAAAATAAAAAAAGGTTTACCCCAAACAATTAAGTAGTTTTTATTGTGCAAAAACGAACCTCGTACTGATCCGCTCTCCAATGAAGAAAGCCTAAGCTCAAGAGGGCTTAAGAATATTGTAGCTTAAAATTACAAAACAAAAAAAAATGGTATTGAAAAAATCTTAAAATACAAACTACCCATTGCGTTTTATAAATATGTGCATAGTTATTTGTTTGTTCGGCCGTCGTAGCGGAATGGATTGGTGCGTGACTACCATTCGGAATTCAGAGAGAACGTAGGTTCGAATCTCGGTGAAACACCAAAATGCTTTAAAGGTTTTTTCTAATAGCGGTTGCCCTTCGGCAGGCAAAGGCAAACCTCCGAGTGTATTTCTGCCATGAAAAAGCTCCTCATAAAAATATCTGCCGTTCGGAGTCGGCTTGAAACTGTAGATCCCTCCATTTGTGGAACAACATCAATACGCACACCACTAATAAGAGGCAAGAAGAGCTCGGCCAAACACCCAAAAAGGGTATACGCGCCAATTATATATATTTCCAAGAATCGTTTCAATGCCACATTTAAAATTCAAAATAATGCTGTTTTTTAGCATTTATTGCTACTGAACCTGAAAAAATTCGTCTTACGTGACGGTGCAGCATTTCAGTTTTATTACAGGGTGCGGCAGAAGTAAAGTGCGAATGTGACTTATAGATTTTTTGCAAAAAGCATCTAATGTTAGTTTGAATGTTAAGATATAAGAGAGGGAGAGAGAGAGAAAGAAAGTTGAGAGAGTGAGAGAATAAATAAGGCATTTTGCACCATACACACCGCGACAAAATGATAGTACGTCAACATTTTCACCAATTTTGACTATTTTGTTTTTCAAGTTTATTTTTTTTTGTGTAAAATCAATGAAAATTTTTGGAGGCTAGCACCTTCTTATACTAAAACTTGAAGGTCTGTGAAACTATATGCCCAATTTTTTTATATTTTGATAAGAAGTTTTGAAATTTTAAACAACATTTTTCGAATTTTCATAAATCTTGTACAAAGCTTCTAAATAGATTACTATAGTTTTTGTTATAGAATGAACCATATTTTTACAAAAAATAAAAAAAGAATTGAAAATAAAAAGCTAAATACACGAAATTTCTCAATACCTATGTGGTATCTTTTTAATATTTTCGGGTATAATCGTTTGATCAGTTAATGCAACTCTGAAATAAAATCATAAAAGGTCTCGTATGTTGCAGTTTTAAAATAATGCCTTTCTATAGAAGTATTAAGTAACTATTACTACAACTTTGCTTCTGCCGCTTTTCAATGGATGCTTTCTGTACTAAGCTAAAAGATAATATTACTCACTCTGAGTAAGCTGGGGCATCTTCGAGCATCCCACAAGTAAATTTGCGTTCCATCATAAATGTTGTCTTATTCCAAGAGGACAGTTCTTCTGCAAATTTCTCGTAATTTGCGGAAACTTTAGATTTTCTGATTCCATTCGAGGAAATTTGTGGTTGATATAAAGAATTAATCTTTAATCTTTAGAATAAGACTAGAACTAGTGAAAGAATGTATTGAGGGTAGTACGAACACTTCAAGAGCGGCATTTTGCTGGAAGACAGACATTTTCGAATATATAGAATTGGAGCCACTACATGATGAAGACTCATGTTGAACGTAAAAGGAATCCGCAGAGTCATTGGTAGTGACTCAACAATCCATTTCGGAACGTCTCAAAGCCACAAGCTACCGTATTATGAAGATAGACATGACAAAGTTAATTTCTAGCATGACAAAGCTGAGCTCCAGGTCACAAAAGGAGTGAGATGTACTTAGAAACAACGAAATGGGATGTCTTTCCAGACGTTTCTTCCTCCGACTTCTTGTTTCTTCCGATCAATTGTTTCGATCGATAAGATATATTCTGGCTGATCAGTTTTTTCACACTTATGGTAGGTTAGATGGCAAGAGTACCACGGGTACACTAGAAGCAGCATCAGAGTGCCGTTTTGACACCATAATGTAGACCACTACTTGCGAAAGATTACAAAACTTAAAGGGAGAAAAACCATGTACAGCCATCCAGTGATGTTGATTGATGTAGTGGAGGAGAGAGAAGGGATATAGGCTGGAGAAATGCCTCTGGCTATCCCCGAAAGGCACATTAAGGAACCTCAAGCGACTAGCCGTCAATCCCGGGCATTTCCAAAGAAAGTGTTCAAAAGACTCTTTCTCTGCCGGCTCCTTACTGCTTCTGAAGTGGGGGTTGTCCCGAAGTCCCAGATTCTCCGCATGAGTTCCGATGAACCAGTGACCGGTGAGCACCGGAGTTGAAAATTGAATGGCGTGGCATCCCTAGCACTTTAAGATAGCTCATCGGCAATTTCATTTTCCTCTATGTTCCTATGCCCTGGAACCAAGATAAGACAAATGTTTCCTTCACATTCGAGTCATTTGATCTACTCCTTACAGGAATTATTCAGAAAAGAGCTGCAACATGGCGACAACAGGGCCTTGATCGCAGGTTGACCATCGAAAAATATATTTATGTCTCCCTCCCAATAACGATCCCTAAGCATATTGCTTGCTTCCAGGATCGCGAAGACCGCTGCTTGAAAAACACTACTAGTTTTCTGCAGTTTAAAGGAACACCCCTCCTCCAACACCTGATTCAATCTTGGATCCGTCAATGAAAACGGAGTCAGTACAGATTCTCCGCTCCTTCCAATTCAGTCTGATGGGAAATATAGCCCTAGCACAATGCTCGAAATCCAGTTTGCAGATGGAGAGATCTTTACGAAGTATAGAGAAATCTGAAGGAGAAATCTGCCTCAAAATGCTACCATGTCCACGGGAGATAGCCACCAGAGGCCAACCTCCTTTAATAATAGCGCTCTGAGCGGCAATGGATTGAACTTGAAGAGCGCAGAATGACGTTATGGTCTGCAGTGCGGCATGCTCTACACGCTCCAGTGGTGTCAATACATGCAGTTCTCTGCACTCTCTCTAATTTAGTGGCCTTATGTAAAAAAATTTATCAGTTCTCGGCTCGTTTCAGTAGACGAAGAGTTCTTCCAGCACGGAATTCGTGTGCTATTTGAAAGATAGGAAAAAGCAGAGTCAGACGAAGAAATAATACCAAAAGAATTCTAGCGTCTGCACAAAATTAATTTCGAAATTGCTTCTTAAACAAAAGCGTGTAAGGCATTAAGAAATTGGGCAAATTTGCTGAAAGGGCTTATCAAAAAAAGCCAAAGAGCAAAGGTGCGTCTGTTGATGATTCCACTTAACCAACTTCCACGAGCTGATCCTCACACATATACACACACACGTACCTACAAACTTAGTTATGCAGTTACTGTACCGCGGCGTACGTGCAGCAATTTTGATAATTGCATGCTTTGCAAGCGGACAAAACCCAAAAGTGTCAGGCTGTGGTTTCGGAAATTGAAACCTTTGCTTCAGGCAAAACTAAAGCAAGCGATGGCAAGGCAGAATAGGTTTTTAACCGCAATGCGGCTGTCAACGTATGGCTTGCAGAACTTCTTTCATGGTTTGCTGCCACGGTCTGTATGTATTATGAGCTGAGCATTCAAAAGTGATGAAAAAATACATAGCAAAAAAAAAAAAAGCAATGAAAATAAAATCAACTACAGAATAAAAATTGAAAACTCAAGAAAAAGTAAAACAACTCTAACGAGGTTTTTAACCTCCATTGTGCATTCTAGTGGCGGTCAGCATACATACGTCTGCTGCACCAGAAAGACAACAGAATCATGCGTCATTGGCATTGGCGCCGATCAGAAGGATGCGCAAATCGGCTGCATTGCACGTGAGTGCGAAACTGTGAGGGAAAAAACATAAAACCGGTTGACTGGCGGCTGAAATGTTTGGAATTTTTATATATTTCAACAAAGGTTTGTATTACAATGGGAATGTTTAAATGGCCGGCTGACTGCAGTGGAACACAAGCAAGCAATATTGACCGATTGGTGACTGCAATTGGAATGATTTTATGCCAGTTAAGTGATGTAAGGCGCTGTTCATCTCGTTAACAACTTGCAATCGTAGATGCTATAATTTTTAATGGCATGTATTAGTTCAAGTGGTGAGAGCTTCTTGAGAGCTTTTAAGTTTTGGGTTTCCTTACATCATCTATGGTTTACATAAGTGTGATTTTTAAATAAAAATACTTAAAAACTTCCTTACAAAATAGTCGCATTTGAGGAGAAAATAATCAACAAATTAATTGCAAATGGGTTCAAAAGTTTCTGATTTTTAGTATATTTGGCCACTGAACCTGAAATATTTCGTCTTAAGTGACGGTGTAGTATGAAGTATGAAGGTACTAGTCGCATTTAAGGAGATAGGAATCAACAGAATTAGTTCAAGATTCCAAACCTGTTTGAAGATTATGAACATTACCAGCCTGTAATAGGACGGAATAAAGCACACATTTTATCAAAAAATTCGACTAAAAAATGTTGAATAAATACAAAAACTTTTATTAAAACTCCATATAAAACTTCCAATTTGTAGAGTGAAAAAATTTAAAGTCAAGTAAGTGCCCATAATATCGTGTAAAACATGCGAGGTTTATTAGAGATTTTCAAGGCATACTTTCAGGCGGCATGTCGTTGGAACGCCCGTGAGTATCGATACGTGGGGAGGAGCACGTTTACTTGGCGCAAAATTAATCACCCTATCGAAAGATTTATAAGTTTTGCAAGTGGCGTCATACGTCAATCATATTTGATAAAGCGTCTTTCAAAAGTGACGCCTAGATTTCAACGAATTAATAGACGGTTAGAGCAAGTATATGAAAAATATATCTGTAAAGTGGATTACGCATTTATATATAACAAAATCATGTGTTTGAGAACTTAAAGATTTGTATAGGTTGAAGTTTTGAGCCTTTTCGTAACAGTGCAACAAGAATGAACCATCGAGTAATTAACTGGATAGAGTCACATCACTAAATTTTTGGCAAACGGGCATACCGATGCGGTTGGTTAAGGAAAAGGTTGAGAAGGGAAAATCATAGCGACAAGTTCTTGTGGGGGAAAACGATGTCTTTGCTCGAATACCCCAAAAGGAGCGATTGTCGATTTGTCTTCGCGCAAGTACTGAGCTCACACACAGGCTCATAGCTCATTGTGATGCTGCGTAGGGAGCTTGTCCTTATCTCTTCTTAAACCAGTATGAATTTTTTAAAAATTATAGAAGATCCTATATTTCCACGGTACTGAGATCTTTCAAATCACTAAAAAATTGTCTACCTAATGTGATGAGTCTTCATATGGATAGAGCAGCACAATGGCATATAAGGTACGAGATCGTCTCTTCCTCATCTAGACAGCTTCTACAGATATGTATGTCATGCGTTTGCACGCCCATCCTCTGAACGTGTCTGCCTATTAGGCAGTGCCCCATTCTAACAGCAATCAATGTGCTAAGATTTTGCTTATTTTAGCTTAGCAGAGACCCTGTGCGTTTAGCATTGAGAATCGACTACAAATGCTGGGTGATTCTACAGGTGGTTTCATTACCCCTAATGTCGCAATTGCCCATGTTACCTTTAGGTGAAATGACTCAGCTATCTCGTTGAGAAATATGCAGCATTTCAGGGCTAACTTAGAGGTTGTCGACTGCTTTGTGAGGGATTTTACCCCTCTGCCTACCCTACCAGCGAGCTTTGAGCCATTTGGATAGATGTGTATGGACTCAGCTTGCATTACATCGGGCATTTCCACTTTTCCCTTGAGGAAATTTAATAAAATTTGTCCAATAGCCATATATTCAAATATCGTATGTATTTACAAAAATAAAATACCTTACTTATGGTACTCAATGTGTGAACTCATTCGAATAGAGAAGATAGCAATAAACTGTGGAGACAGTAGACTTTTCTTGGTAAATCAAAACCGAAGAAGATTATGAGAAAGCCGACATACCTTCTAAAAAGTGAAGCAAATTTGCTGAAATTTGTTTATGAATAGCTACGTCTTCCAGCATATTCTCTAGATTTCGACTTCTGTGATTATTTCTTGTTTTCAAATAAGAAGAAAAGTTTCGTTTATAAACATTGGGTAAAGTGATCAATCGACTATTTGACGCCCTCGAGGGAGAGTATCTACTATTTGGTGTGCCTCAAAAAGTTGCCGTAAAACAGATGAAATGTATTGAGCTTAAGGGAGATTATGTTGGAAACTAAAGACATTTATTAATTCTTATTAATCCTTCATAAATGTTGTTTTTAAGCAAACAAGGCAGAGGACCATCGCGAATCGCTAAATATTTTGAATGAAAGAATGCGCGCATAAGGGTTAATGCTTCCATTATCTTTTGCTTGCAAGTTCAATGCAAACGTGCACCTTTAAATTGCTCGTTAAGAATTTCAGTAACCTTGTTTTACTGAACTATAAAATGTGCTATGGATAATTATCGTCATCAGCTATTGCTGCAGATGATTACAGAGCAGCTTCCAGTAGACAATTGGCCTACTGATATTTTATTTTGTTGTATTGCTAAGCGCAGGTGCAGCTTGCACTAGCAGCAAGGAAGAAAAATATAGACATCAGCATTGTTTAACTGTTGCTGGCCAATTTGGTCATAAATCAAAGCGTAATTTTGGAGCTACTATACATAGTAACAGTAAATATTATGCCAATAGAGGCAGTGCTGGATAAACACACACATGCAACTATAGAATATGGAATACTCGACTCCTCGTCAAATGCTATTTGCCTTACTGTGAAATTAGAAGGAAAATTTAGTGAAAATTTGGGACTGGAATACCAACGGAAGCCATAATTTTCAAAGTATAAAAAATGACTGTAGAAAGGCACAAAAAAAAAAAAAACAATACCAATCATCTACATAGTAATTTAATTCCCTTTTCTGCGCTATTTGCAATTTTTTATGGCCATAGTTACTAGCATCGTCTTGGCAGGCGATTTCTCACCCATAGACAGACAGTTTCCAGTAAGCCACGCATAAAATTTGCAAACATTCGCAAAACATTTCATGCCTCGTTGTATGCACGTACATACATATGTTTTTGAGTGTAAACCTAGCGTCCAAAATTAGCACAACTATTTTGGAAATTTATTATTCTCCTCTATTTAATTGTTCCTAAAAATGTGCCTGCGTTTGGCGAAACAACGGGTGGGCTAAGTTCTGTGCGAAAAGTATGTTTTATATCTAAAAATGTATATATATATATATGTTTGTATACAGCAAAAAACGGCTGAAATACGTATGCACTTTTGTGTATGTGCGCGAATAGTTTATTTCTAGCAACATAAAAAATGGGCATAAATTTCTGAAAAAATGCTGGGACCTTTTAAATAAGAACGGGAGCATATACAATATATGCATGTGCATGTGTATACTTATATACATATATATGTATGTGCGTGTCTAAATAAATGTGTGGATGTATGTGTGCAAATATATGTTTATTACACATTTATCTCGGTTTTTCTGACTCAGCTCACCTGTTCCAGTTCAGGGGCCGCATGGGCGCTGGCTCTTCGTTGCTATTATTTTCAGATGAAAAATTCGCAAATTCAAAAAAATAGTTGCAATTATAATTAGTGCGTTAATTAATTTTCCAGCACAGATAGTTGTTAATTGTGTGCGGAATTATGTTGCGTATATTTATGGCTACCAAAGGCAAAAATAAAATGGATTTAATTTATTGTACAAGGTGCAGCAAATTAATCACTCCTGCGGAAGATTTATAATTTTTGCAAATCGCGTTCGTACGTCGTAGACAAGAAAGCGGCGGGAGTCGCCTGAGTGTCGTCTCAGCTATTCAAACATGGCGGCGAGGAGCTGGTAAAGTGCATGCATCAGCATTTATCCTATCGAAAATGTGAGTTTTTGAACTTAAATCCTCAATTAAGGAACTAATGCCATGAGTTCACTGCTATATCTGTTTCTTCATTTTTAACAATCAAAACCCCTGCATGTTTTGTTTTCTTGCTTCAAGTTCCTTCGAGATGAAACTAATGTATTTGAGATAATAGCGAATGAGTTATTAAATATTTATGGGTATGTACTTCCCATTTTCTGCAGTATGAGAAATGCTCTTAAATTTTTGTGCGAACTTTCTGAGGCTTCTTCAGATAATAAATCTGCCAAAATGCGTTGAATCAAATAGTTAGGCAATAAATAAATAAATAACTGAGAAAATATTAAAAAATAAATAAAAATGAGTAATTGGCTCGTATACTTCTAAAAGGTGATTTTTTAAGAGCTATATTAAAGTTTTTCAAAAAAACACACGTAAAATTCAGTAAAATGCACGAAATTTTTATTTAAGTCCATATAATTTAATGTTTGAAGATTATTTCATAATTGACCGCAACTGCGCTTCAAATGGTCCATCCGCTTACTCCAATTTTGGCATACTCTTTCCAATGTATCGGCCAGTATCTCACATATAAATGCTCTAATGTTGCCTTCCAATGCGGTAGTTGAAGCAGGCTTGTCTGAATAGACATGAGCTTTCACATAGCCCCACAAAAAATAATCTAAAGGCGTTATATCGCACGATCTGGCTGACCAATTGACAGGTCCTGAACGTTAAATAAAATGTTCATTGAACTCGCCTCTCAACAAGTCCATTGTTACGCGTGCTGTGTGGCATGTGGCACCGTCTTGCTGAATTCACATGTCATGAAAGTCAAGCTCTTGCATTTTGGGCAAAAAAAAGTTGGATATCATTTCACGATAGCGCTCACCATGAAGAAGTACGGTCCAAAGATACCTCCAGCCCATGAACTGCACCAAACTGTGACCTTTTCTGGATACATTGGTAGCTCTTGCAATTCTTCTGGCTGATCTTCACTCCAAAATCGACAATTCTGCTTATTTACGTACCCATTGATCCAAAAATGAGCTTCGTCGATGAACACAATTGTTCGACTTTAAACTTTCTTAACAGAACACGCATTTTTATAATAAAATTCAATGATTTGCAAGCGTTGTTCGTTTGTAAGACGATTCATGGTTAAATTATAGACCAAACTGAAGATGTTTGACAGTGAAACAAAACACGAAACGTGCGTCAGCTGTTTAAACCAACTGTTTAAAAAGATAATAGCTAAAAAATCACCCGTTATTAGGTGTTTGGCCGAGCTCCCTCTCTTATTTGTGGTGTGCGTCTTGATGTTTTTCCACAACCGGAGAGGCCTACAGTTTTAAGCCCACTCCGGAGGGCACATTTTTTAAATTTGTTTGTTTTTATGAGCAGCTTCTTCATGACAGAAATACACTCGGAAGTTTGCCATTGCCTGCCAAGGTGCAATCGGTACTAGAAAAAAAAATTTTTCTATTATTTTGCTGTTTCATGCACGGAGGTTCGAACCTATGCGCTCCCGAATGGTAGTCACGCATCAACTCATTCAGCTACGGCGGTCGCCTATTGGTAAATCAAAGAACTTAATTTCGACGCATCCGTAGAATAAAATTTTAGGCACAGAACTGGGCAATTATAATTTCTAAGGTAGCAGTCTCTTGATTCGGTTATCAAATGACTGAATTTATAGGTTTTTATTTCTTTTCCACAAGAAAGAACTTCTAGCAAAAAAGAAAAATTGTAAATTAAAGATTTATCTAGACGCGTAATTTTTGAAGCTTCATTAAAACTTTTTCTTTAGGCACAAACATTGAAATATTTCACATAACTTGGATATAATTTATTAAAATCTGACTTTAAAAACAGGTAGCAACCTTCTTGTAAAAATATATATTATTTAGATGCAAATCTTCTTAAACGTCTTCCGTTTGGCACTCACATTGTGATATGTTGTCAGTCGGAATAATTTAAAATTGATTAAAAATAAAATTTATAAAGGGTTTTCCAATAAGAGGTGTTATTTTGATAAAATATCAATGGTTTCGTGCCTTGTGTGCCACGTAGCGCCGTCTTGTTGAAAATAAACGTTGTCTAGATCAATACCATTCAATTCCGGTCATAAACAATCGTTAATCATCTCTGCGCAATCCATTCAGCGTAACTGTTGCTCCAGCTTCATTTTCGAAAAAGTAAGGTCCAATGACACCGCCGAACCATAACTTAAATTAAATAAAAAAAAAATAAATTCATTTTTAGTTAAATTCATTCAGGTTCAAAAGTTTTAGTATAAAAAGCGGAAGCAACTAAAACTTCAGTATGTCCAAATTATTATTATTTAAACTCAAAAGTGTACATGTGAAAATTCATTTAAAATCATTTCCCTATACTTGTGATAAATATTTATAAAAAGCCCCATAGTCACAGCCATTTAAGATATTTATAATATAAATGTAACGCCTTTCCATCAAAATGCTTCAAACGAAAAGTTTTATTAATTGGGCAGTTGCCCAATGACGTAATGAATTTTTTCGGCGTCATCCAAGTTACAAACTGTACAGGCCGCAAAAAGCACATTATGAAAAGGCCTCGCATTTAGGTTAACTTCCTACCTACCTCTTACCTTTTTCTTGTCTAAAACGAAAATGCAGACAAGGATTCAGAAGTTAAAGCTGTAACAGGCTCCATTAGCGATATATCCTTTCACTTTTTTACCCAATGAGCGCCGAGGTGTATAGCCTCCTCAGCAAGGATGCGTGGAAGCCTGTGTCTAGACATTGGGACAAATATTTTTCATTTCAATTAACCAATGTTTAACACTTCCCTTTTCTAACAGATTGTAACCTCTTTTAAAACCTAAAATATATTATAATAAAATTTTATTAGTCGATAAAAGTACCAAATTTCAATCAGTCAAACTCTTACAGAGTGAAGGAAATCCCTCAAATTTCTCGTCACCTGTACTGCTAAATTGAGTTCTAGTTTCCAAAAATGTCCCTTGGTCAGGCTCTTTAATTCCCCACCTCATTTTTGAAAGTCGAACAAACAATGCAGATCTGATGACATTCACAAAAAATGCTTTGGCGTATTATAAATATACTTTGGAAAAACTAAAACAAACACGAAAAAAGGCATGCAGGCACTTTTTCAAAATGAAATATTTTCGTGAGGCGGAAAAAGACTGAGAAAATATTACTTTCCCCTAGTAATGGAGGATTCAAATTGCCATAAACCATAAAAAATTGTATGAGGATACAGAAGTTTCTTTTTGATGTCTCTAAATTTTCTCAATTTTTGGGTCTTAGCAACTTCAAACATGGATTTACTTAAAATTAAAAAAAAAAAGAAAAAAGAAATTGTTTTTAATTTTTTTCATGACACACAACACATGGGCTGAAAAGTTCCGTGCCTAACACATAGATGACACTAGTTTTATTGCAATCACCACTTTTTCAGTTTGTATATATGTATATATGTATATATAATATATACAATTGGCGCTTACTTTCAGTTAGTACTAACCTTAAAAAGACAGCTGTCAAAATTTCATGATATTCTATTCATTAGATCGTGAGTTATTTGGCTAAAAGTGACGCTACTTTTGTTATTTTCAAAACACTGGATCAAAAACAATCTCGTGTTTTAATTTTACACTGTTTATTGATGGGGAAAAATACTGTTCAAGCCATCGGCTTGAAAAGTATAATCGGGATCAGAAACAGGAATAAAATGATGGTTTACTGACTTCAAACGTGGTCGTAGAGTTACCGTAATACACCACGCAGTGGACGTTCACATGAGGCGGTAACACCAGAAAGCATAAAAAAATACACAAAAACGTTTTGAAAGAGAAGTTGAGTGAGTTAGCAGACATCGTAAAGATTTCGAAGATCGTTTTGGCTTTATATTGCATGAGCATTTGAATGTGAGAAAACACCGTTCGAAGTGGGTGCCGTGTTTGCTCGCTGTAGACCATAAACAAGTCGGTCACAAGTCAATCAAAACAATGGAAAAACTACATGAATTGAACTTCAAATTGCTCCCACATCCACCGCCAGCGACTACTGGCTGTTCTCAGTTATAAACAAATGTTCGCCGGTAAGAAATTTCGCTCGAATTAAGAGGTTATCGCTAAAACTGAGGTCTATTTTGAGGCAAACGATAAGTCGTTCTACAAAAGTGGTATTGAAATGTTAGAGCAACGCTGGAAGCATTTCTTTGTTCTTGATGGACATTACGTTAATGAATAAAGCTAATTTAGAACAAAAAAAAAACGTGTTTTCTTTGATAGAGCCGAGACTTTTCGGCCCAGGTGTTATATTTAAGGGTTCATCATAGATGTCTTTATAAACGGTACATTTTGTTAAGGAGAAAAATGTCTTTTCAACAAATTTTTTACCACAACTATTTTCATATGCCGGAGGTGAAAGTTAAATAGTGTGTACAAATTATTTGTGATTGGAGGGGATGTACTCGTATAAGACTTAAGGTCTACTTTACCACACAATGTTTCGAAAAATTCCTTAATTGCTGTTGTAGCTTTGAAACGATACCAAAAAGTTCAAGATCGAACACTTTAAATTTTTGCATTTTTGCCCAAGCTCGGTGCACTGAGCGGCTGTTCACCTGGCCGAGCGTACGATAAGTCGGGTAAAAATTAATATATTTCAATGAAACAAGTTACATATATTGCTATTGGAGTGGTTGAATATTTCCACTGAAATAATCTCAATTAGTGACCAGAACCGTTTTACTACCACTGTCTCGTGTGATGATGTCTTTTTTTGTGTTGCCAAGTCAGATCCATTTCGTGTAACAGCAAGTCCTTTGTCTCGATGTCTGAGATCTCCTTAATTTGCTGTTAGAAATGCTTACCGAAGGAGCGGAGTCGTGCCCTAGCTAGCCCTGGACATTCACATATGTAGTGGAAAAGGCTTCACCCCTTCAGCTTGACAGCTTCTGCAGATGGGGGGATTGAGGGTTGAGTCTAGCTGCATACTCCCCTACTTTCCAATGGCCTCTAAGGGTTGCAGTGATGCGTGAGATGTTTATTCGAGAACATTCTAACAGGTGATTCGTCCTTTGGATTTTGTATGATAACCATGTGTTTTTTGTTGTAATGCCTGTAGTTAGCTTCGGATAAAGCATGATAGTGTGAAGCAATGGATGCTTTTATTGTGTTCAGTGTTCAGTGCCATCGCCTCTGCTAAGTCTAGTGTCGAACTGTTTCTTGCTAGCTTATCCGCTATCACATTACCCCGTATTTTCCTATGACCGGGAACCCGT
This sequence comes from Anastrepha obliqua, assembly GCF_027943255.1. Taxonomy (NCBI): domain Eukaryota; kingdom Metazoa; phylum Arthropoda; class Insecta; order Diptera; family Tephritidae; genus Anastrepha; species Anastrepha obliqua. Next base: position 122,861,956 of record NC_072892.1, read on the forward strand.
ATCAGAGTAATTTCAAGCCGATGACTAAGTAATTCTAGTTCCTCTCTACACTGTAAGACTAGATTGGATGAAATAGAGTTTTAGCCTAAGGCCTTAACAGCTGCTTGACTGTCTGAAAAGATAACTACTCTTGCATCAACTTCCTTTTAGTTTAGCTAAAAGTTCTGCCTGGAACACGCTGACATAGTCAGGAAGCCGAATTGACTGAGATAGGTTGAGTGGCTCCGAATGGAAGCCAGCTCCCACACCACAGTTTATCTTAAAACCGTCGATATAGATTTCGATACTGTATCTTCTAATCACCTTCCCTTTGCTCCATTCGGCTCTCATTGGAAAACGTACCGTAAAATCTTTCTTGAACTTAAGGTCGGGGACTGTTATCCTTTATCAAAAGTGTTTTCGTCCACCTCCCATATGGCCGCAACTTTCCAAAAAGAAAAAAAAAACGTATTGTCTCGTTACGTATAAAGCAAAAGTACTCAAATTTTGTACAAATGATGACACCAAAAAGCAAAAAAAGAAACAACCCAACAAGGTGCCACGCCAACATTGTGGCTAAATGCGTGTATTTCGATGACGGCTTAATAAAATTCACCCAAACTTGGCACATTTTTAAGTACTACATTCCACTTCTGCTAGATTCGACTTAAATATTATGGAGTTCGAATAAAAACTACGCCGCTTTTTGTACCTTAAGACTGTCCCTCCCTCTGCTGTTGCAAACTATAACTCTCCTTGTCTATGGATTTGTTTGATTCCAAAAATTAACAGTCATCCCAAATTAAATTTCACTCAAATGTGCGCTGGTATATAAAATTCGGTTCGAACCGAATTTAGCCATCCTTACTTCTTTAGTTTGCGCACATTTTCGAATTATTCGCGCGAGCATTTTAAAATAATAAATATCTAAAAAAAGAGATGCTTAGGAAATAAACACTGAAGCTGTTGAAACATGAAATATTCGAAGGAAAAGATATATAAAATAGTTTAATGAAAGTGAAATTAATAAAATAAATTGCGGCGCTGGAATGTTGCGAACACATGTGCGGCGAAAGCGGTGCGGCCGTAGCGGTAGCAGCAACCGAAGCGCGCCGCATTACACTCAAGCATGTTTGCATAGGTTGTTTGTTGTAGTATTCAAAGTGGCAGATTAACAATAGCCAGCAAACAAACAAAAGGAAGTACATACCACCTCGTGTATTTGGTGCTTTTTCGCGGAATTCTGGTAATTGCAGCGCTTTGAAGATTCGGGCCAGTCGGCAGTAGCAGTGTGGCAGAATGCTCAGTGCCTTCGCATTGGCCTTTGTTAGGCAAACAATGCACTTACACACCCAAACATACCGACGCACATATATATCTATGTATTCTGCATTAGGCCGGCCCAATTTTTTTCGATATCGTTTCTACTTTAGTGTATGTCTCTAAAGTCATTACATAAGGCCGGGTCATGTTTTTTGGCATTGTTTCTAGCAGATTCGGAGTCTGGAATTATAAGAAAAAAGTCTATTAGTTCATAGATCTAAAGTCTTTACATTATGGCGGGCCAATTTTTTTCGATATCGTTTTTAGTAGAACCGGATTTTACACAAAATTATTACAAAAAACCCCTTAGTGCATAGCTCGAAAGTCAATTTAATCGCATTACCTATGTACATTAGGGAAGGCCAATTTGTTTCGTCATCGTTTCTAGCAGATTCCGATTCTACATAAAATTGTAAGAAAAAAAGTGTCTTAGTGCATAGCTTTAAAGTCAATTTATACTTATTATATACATTAGGGAGGGTCAATGTTTTCGACATCGTTCCAATTCTAAGAAAAAACGGCCATTAAGGCATAGCTCCAAAGTCAATTATCAGCCGTAATGAGGAGATTAAAATGAACTAAATTTTTGTCAATGTTGTCTTATTTGTTATTTGTGTTTGTGAATTTTTGGGACGGATAATTAATTTTATACATATAAGGTCATTATCAAATCTTTTTACAAAAATTATTTTTCTACTCATATTTTTTTTTTAAATCAATTTGGTTATTTTGGTTTTCGATCCTTTTCACTCTCAACATAAGGAGTTTTTTTCTACTTTCTATCTCCATTGCCTCAAATACCCCTCAACATATTTACTTCTTAATTACAGATCGCTACTTTCAAAATTTGGGTGCTTGAAATTGACTTTAAAGCTACGCTTTGAATTTCTTTCTTTTAATTCTTTATTTTATTTAGAATCCGATGCTGCTGGGAACGAGATTAGAAAAAATTATCCAAAAAAATATACCCACCCTAATATACATATAAATATACTTGACTGTGCATATGGCGTATGAATTTGGTATACATACATACTTAAGTAGTTGTTGACTTTGTGGCAACTTTAAATTAGAGGTGCTAATATGCAGCGCGGCTATGCCCAACAAATCAGCCTATACAAATACAACAAATTGCTACAAATTGGCCTAGTCGAGCTGCCGAGAGTCCCATAACATATACATAGTTACACATGCATACATATGTATGTATGCGTGTTGCAAAGAGGGCTGATGTGGGGCAGTAGGCGAAACTGTAGAAATAGCGCGAATGAATCGTGTGAATACATATGAACATACATAAATACATACTTGGCTTGTGTAAACAAGCATCCAACTATTCCTTTTTCTGCTTTTCTAGGCTGTTAGGTAATAGTGTGGATTGTTATGGGGTTGGGAGTAATATAATGCGAGTTGTAAGCAGCTGAAATGTACACAACACGAAAAGTAACGTAAACACATTGTTCTAAGGTGAATAAGTGAGGATTTCTTCGTTTGAAACTTAGCGTTTTTCTTAACTATTCTCAAATATTTTCTAAAAACAAACAAACATCCACAAAGCTGTTGAGCTGTTGCTCAAATTTTCTCTTATCTACGTTCAATGCAAAATCCCACTTCGTTGCAACGATGTTGCATCAACGAGAACAGTGTGGTTAACAGAAATGTGTAGTTGCTTGAACGGCAAGCCAAGATAATAAGTGTAATTTGTATGCTTTTTAAGAAGGCAGTCTTCGTAGCTGATTAGTTTGTGCGTGATTATCATTCGCCGAATTCTAGTCACAAAAAATGTCTTATTAAAATATTTCGGAGGGAAAAATGTTTGGAAATTTTTTCATAGCTACTCTGAGTCCGAAAACTATATACGTACCGAAAACTTAGAATAGAATGCACTTCTTCGAATAGATTCTTCACATCGGCCATGCCCATAATTCGAAGAAATCTTCACCTATTGACTAGGAATTTTAACTGTCCATTCCAAATGTATACTTCTGTATACTTTATTCTATTTTATTTTATTTTACTTAATTTTTTTTTGTTTTATTTTATTTTATTTTATTTTATTTTATTTTATTTTATTTAATTTTATTTTATTTGGTTATTTTTTTATTTTCTACTTTTTTCTAAAATGCCGTACTTCAGCAAAAGTCTATTTATGAATAAAAAATATGCATTATAATTGGCACTTACACCTTTCTTGGATGCTTGGCCGAGCTTCTCTTCCATTTGGGGTGTGCATCTTGATGTTTTCCCACAAATGGACGGACATAAGCCACCTCCGAACGGCAGATGATTTTTCATGGCATTGTCTGCTATTAGAAAAAACTGGTACTATCATTTGCTGTTCCAGTCACACATCAACCCACTCGTCTATGGGCGCCGCTGAAAATATTTATACGTTTAGTTAAACAAGTATTTTTCTTCGCCGTAAATTGCAAGGCGCATTCATTAAAGGTGGTGGCACTAGACCAACAACAATTTTCTGTACGTTTGATTGTCAAAGCAAAGTATTGAGAAACTGGAAAACAAATAATGAATTCGCCTTGTTTTATTCTGAGCTGACAGCCACATGGACACGGCGAAACGAAAACAAAAAATAACTCAGCTGCTTAACCAACACCACCTTTAATAGATTTGCCTTGATAAATTAAAAATTTCATTAGAAATGAGGCGAAATAGAACCTTGCTTGATAGTGCTATCGATAGTATACCAACTCTACTTTAATCCATATCGCTCAATATGTGTATCAAGTATTTTTTAGCTGCATGAGAATTATTGATATCGATAATGATGGTTCGATAGCTGAGAATGGCAAACTGGGTTGACATTTCTGTTCAGTAAGGTTTGGCAAGTCATCATGAAACAAAGTTGTAGAAATTGACTTTGAAAAAAAAAAAAAAAATTAAAAAAATGTTGGCGGAGTTCATAGAACGAACTGTTGAAGAATACGCCCAAATATCAATTCGTCGTCATTCTTAACTTTTTGGCCTTTGCTCTTCGATTACGTGGAAAATTGTACGTGGGCTCACTTGGAAAAAGTAGTCAAAAATTGGGATGATCGAATGGACCATGTAATTAATATGGATATCATATGTCGGATATCATTTTTAAAAAATAAATGCCATGAAATTGTCTCTTTTTCTTGATTGGCGCGGTAACCGTTACACGGTTTTGTCCGAGTTTAACAAAGCACGCCAGTCGTCATGCTAACCGGCGCCAAGTGAAACCAAGTCATTCTCCATCTAATCTTTTCAACGCAGAGGAGGACTTCCTCTTCCTATTGTACTACGAATACTTTCAGATCCGGCGCGTTTGTATCCATCCGAACGATATAACCCAGCCAACGCAGCTGCCGGATCTTTATTCGCTGCGCTCTGTCTATGCCATTGGAAAGCTCATACAGCTCATTGCTCCACCGCCTGCAATACTCGCCGGCACCAACGTGCAAATTTCCAAAAATCTTCCACAGAATTTCACTCTCAACACACCAAGTGACGCCTCATCGGATATTGTCAAGCTTTAATTTAATTAAAAACAAAAATTATAGTAAAAACAATGAATTCCAACAATGTTTCTATTTTGTATTATTATTTTAAGTTTCCAAGCTATTAAGAAACACCCGATACATATGAACTTAGTAAAATATGTTATCGAATAATGCTTGACATACGAAGAGCACTTTATCGCATATTTGTAGGTGCTTTATATTAGATTTTCATAGAGAGATTTGCAGCTATTAGGCATTCAGAATTACACAACTTTGTCTAGCTTTTTACTAAGCGCACTCCGGCACATTCAGTAGAGCGACTCATTAGGCTTAAGAATTAACGAACAAATGTTTCTAAATAAGGCTTTTACAAAGATGTTGCATAATTGCTGAATAAATACAAAATGAACAAATTATTATTTAGTGATTTTTGTTTAAGTGATATTTCTGCCTCTATTGTGCACGCAATTTCATACACACAAACATACACAGCTTTGCATTCACATCCGACTGCTGCAAGCCTTTATGCCACTCACATGTGCACAGCCGCACATACATACACATACAAGTATGAATGTTTGTTCATTAGAAATACGCACGTGAACACCTTTAGCTAAACTTTTTCATTTGTCTCTGCTTGTATGCACTGAAATGCATGCCTGTCAGTGGCTGTGTATTTTAGTTCTTCAATTTAGTTTAATTAATTTTGAAATTGATAATTGCGAATGTGAATGTGCTTTTGACAGGATGTTTACTTAGGCACCTTCTCATCAAGCGGCGGCGAAGGCAGCAGGTATACCTGCAACAGTTAAATAAACACAAGCGCACACAAAGATGCATTGGCATGTATGGGTGTATGTTTCAATATATGTATGCATGCATTCATATTTGCAGCCTAACATGTGTGCAACGTTATGTAAATGCAATTAATATTTTCAACAATGCCAACATTTACTTCCGTTGACGTCCTCATTCTCATCGTTGCCGTCGTCATCGCCATTGTCGCCTTTAGCAGCTTACAAAGCTATGCTGGTTGCCACCGTCTCCGCCTCTGCTGCCATCACCACTAACATCAGCTTTCTGTGTCATCAACATTATGGTTAACTTGTCTATATTAAGGCAGGCGCGTGCAGTTAGATGGCAGAAGCACTGCCTATGACAGCTTTTAATTACGCACCAGCGCGCACTTGCACACGTGTGATAGCGTACCTCCTTGAATCGCACCATTGTGCCCAGCAGGCTGACAACCAAACATAACCGCAAATGTGATTATCATCGATGCAGCCAACCAACCAGCCAGCCAGCCAGCCCGCCAAAGAGCCGGAGACAAAGTCTTGCGACTCACCGATTTCATTCAACTACTGGCTTAACTCTAATTGCGCGTCGGAAGTGCATCACATCACATACACACACACATATGGATGGAAAGCACATTTGGTTGTCTGATTATTAGCGTGCCGTCGCATATTTGCCTAACTCATTTATGTGTGTAAATATCTCATTTTTAGCCATTGCCATTTAGCAATTATTGCAATTAAATTTATACAAAAAAAAAAAAAACAGCAAAATGTATATACAAATATTTGCCGGAAAATGTGCTCCAGCCGCTGCATGACCGACAATTTCTTTGCGCTAAGCAGACGTGTGTTGTCACTTTTGTAGTTGTAGTTGTATTTGGCGTTCACTCCTGATTCACCTCTATTGCTGTTCCGTCTGCTGTCCATATGGCAGCCATGCCTTAATTAAATGAGCCATAAATTTTCACTTCTTTTGATCATTAAATGTACACAGTGCGGAATGAGCACTTTTAGTGTCCAATCAAAATACCTTTCTCAGAATTAATTGTGCTAGCTATTGAGTGAAGAATTCCGTTTATCGGTTTTAAAGGCAGCAGGACTTTGACGGCTTAATTAATACAGCAGCCGAATTGCTGTATGTGGCAGGAAGAAAGGTTGATTTGCGGTTAGCTTTTGCTCGTTTGCTTAATCTCCCCTTTCTATAAATCCGCAGTTTTACTCAACATTTCATTTATAGCTGTTAATGACGAAAGTGCTCTGTAAATTGTACGATATGCACCTGAGACTCTATTCAGTTTATTTTACATGTTTTGCGGTAGCAGCAGTCTCGACGGACGCTATCAATTTACTGCTATACTATAACACACCTGAACGATAAAAAAATCGGATGAAATTTAGTTTAAACTAGGTAGGTTGGTGGAAGTGGCAGTTGGTTTTTAAAGCAACTCACTTAGACCCGCATCGATCCATTGTAATAAAACAAAAGTAGTTTACCTTTTACTCCTTGCTAAAACATTTCTTTTTATGTGCAATCCCATTGATCTGGCTGATACTTATTGAAAAAGAGGTCAGTTCAGGTCATCAATATTATTCAAGAACGATGAGCCGAAATAACTAAATCTACGGGTATACGATGTCGGGCAGTGACCGAGAAGATGTCCGACAAACTTTTCCTCTTCCTTATTCTTGCAACTTCTACAATAGTTGAAATAACGCACATTCAATCTTAGAGCATACCGACCTAGGAAACAGTGGCCAGTAATCAAATCAACTAACACAGAGACGGTTTTCCTTGACCGATTAAATAGCGCCTGATGCCACATTTTGGCCAACTTTTTTTGAGGCGTTAAATGTCAGACTATCAACCCATCTCGTGTTGGCTGAAGTGACACCGTTAGATGTACCACGCAGTACGTAGATTAAGGGGGTGTACTTACAATCTTCATATCAAGCGGGAGGCGAATGATAGTGCCCTCTCTCGCTAATTCGTCTGCGAGCCATATCAAATGGGTGCGGAAATATAGTTTTAACTTGCGGCTCCCAATATTTCCGGTCAACAATTTTTTGCTTTTCTCTTTTAGAAGAAAATACTGTAGTAGAAATTAAACTAATTTTGTTTATTATTTAAATGTGACTCTAAATATTAAATATTTTTGTAAATATAGGGTGGGCCATGTAAAATTTGCTTTTTGAATCGGCTATAAAAAAAACTAATCAACATGTTTTCAAACTTTTTTTTTTATTTTGAAGATTGAACATTGTGATTTATGAATGAAAAATAATATCGTTCAAACGACTGCCACGACTGGCTTTACAGTAGGCCTTTCGATCAACCCAATTTTTAAACACATTTTCGATTGTTTGGGCTCCAATTTCATGAATGGCAACTTCGATTTCGTGTTTTAAAGCATCAATCGTCTCTCAATGGTTCGCATAGCATTTGTCCTTAACGGCTCCCCAAAAAAAATAGTGCAACGGGCTTAAATCACAGCTCCGAGGCGGCCAACTGATATTGGAATTTCGGCTGATTATTCAGTTTTCAAAAAAGGTAGCCAAAAGTTCGAGTATAACTTTGGCAGTGTGCCAAGTTGCACCGTCCTGTTGCACCGTCGTCCATGTCATCCTCTTCAATTTTTGGAAACAAAAACTCGTTGAGCATGTCACAGTAACGCTCGCCATTTACTGTAACCGCGGTTCCTCGCTCATTTCCGAAAAAAATGGCCCGATGATGCCGCCAGACCGAAAACCGCACCAAACAGTGACTCGTTGTGGATGCATTTGTTTCTCTACAGTAACGTGTGGATTTTCTGAGCCCCAAATCTGACAATTTTGCTTATTGACGTAGCCACCGATGTGAAAATCAGAAAAGAAGAAGAAGACTCACCACTCTGGAAATAGGTTTTCAATATTTCCCAACTTTGTTCAAGCGTTTAGCGTCCCATTTCGTAAATGTCAAACCTTTAAGTAAATGATGAACACATTTGACATGTCATTTGTGTTACCATTCTCAAAAAAATAGGTGGTTCAAAAAGCAAACGCTATATGGCCCACCCTGTATTTACTAAAAAATACACCAATACAGCAATAAATAACGTTGCACTTGCTTTAGAAAGCATAATTCCTCAAATCCGGGCTGAAATTTTTAAATATCTACTCACATTTGCTAAATTGTTTTAAGACTCGTATCTGATCTGATTACTGCTGCTGTAGTAAGACCAGTTTCACACAAGTAAGGGCTCTTTGAAAAGACCCTTCAAAATAATATTCAAAGCTGCTGTACTAATGGTAAGATATTCTTGATAAGCAGTCCTCTTCTGATTAGGTATCATATAACACTTAAATTTTGGAACTAATCATAATATGTAATATAAGAGAAGTATAAAAAATTAGTCATTAGTTATTAAAAATGCCACGCAAATGATAGTCATTTGGCTTCAATTCTTGCTGTGAGCTGTTTTTCATTGGAAAGTAAGCTAAGATCCTTACGTACAATTTTTCACGTAGTCGAAGGACAAAGGCGAACAATTTGAGAATGACGACGAATCGATATTTCAGCGTCTTCTTCAACACTTCACTCTATGAAGATTAGATTAATTATTATTTTTTTTTTAAGTCAATTTGGAAGCGTTGCTCTTGGCGCGTACATCCTTTCTGGGCGTTTGGTTGAGCTCCTCCTCCGACTTGTGGCGTAGGTCTTGATGTTGTTCCAATAATGGAGGGAGTTTCAAGCCGACTCCAAACGGCAGATATTTTTTATGAGGAGCTTTTTTATGGCAGAAATACACTCGGAGGTTTGCAATTGCCTGCCGAGGGGCGGCCGCTATTAGAAAAAACTTTTTCTTCATTTTGGTGTTTCACCGAGATTCGAACCTACCTTCTCTCCGAATTCCGAATGTAGTCATGCACAAACCCATTCGGCTATGGAGGCCGCCTATCGATGGTGTTTCATTACATATGTAGACTACCAAAGTAATGTGCTAGCCTTTCGAAATATTTCCAAAAGTACACCAATTTAAACAAATCTAGAACTGACGAGTTGTTAAGAAAGTCACGAACAGACATTTTCAGAATTACGTCAACAATAACCGGCCATTGCTTTTGTAGTAGCTGCGATCAAAAATAATCTAAGGAAACACTCTTTCACTATCTGTATGAGTGCCTAAGCCTGAGTGCTCTACAGCATAGAATGCTGGGGGAATTCTCTATGGTTAACTTGAAAGAAACTTGTAGACTAGAAAATAGCCGACATAGGCAGATTCGTAGTCAAATCAATATGGTTCAACTAATAAAATGCAGTGGTTCGAATTGGGTCGGGGCTGTGTCACTTAGACAACACAGTGCACCAAGAAAGAACTTTAACCTTGCTCTTTTGGAGCAATTGTGAATCGAGAGAGTTTCTTACAATATGTATTATAGAGTTTCAAGTCATCAGCATAAAGTAAAAATTTGGCATACTTTTTGGGACCCTAGATGACACAATAAGAGAGTATGACCTATATAGAATGAAAAATTTTGAGGTGACATGAAATGAAAAAAAAACTATCTAATGGAAATATTTGGAAAAATGCGTGACTTCTTATTTTCCATAAACTATTAGAAGGAACTATGAGACCCCAGAGATAAACAAAGTAACTAAGTAACTAAACTATTTATATAGCAGTTCTTAGATAATTAAGGAGTCTAATGATCGCTGATTTATTCTTTAGTCTTTGCCAAACGAATATTGTTCCCATTAAGTAGCAGACAAATACATGCGCACTCGCATACTCACACATACACTCGTATGTGAATTTATGGGTTGTTGATTTTTACGAAGACGCATTGAATGAAATTTTTGTAAACTCCATGGGAGATCGAAATTATATATTTTGAGTTTTTTCTTTGGTGCCCAAGTAGTTGTGAAATGCCATAAAATGTATTTGCTTGCGTAAAGTTAGTGGCAACAACAGTCAATCACTGAGGCAATAGAATGTCAAGTCAAACGATGCTGCGTTGTTGTGACTTTTACTTGTGCGTCGGCGATTTTAAACGTTTTGAAAGCACATCAGAGGGCCACAGCACTGGCAAAAAGAGCAAAAAAAAGTCAAACAAGCAAAAGTAATAAAATTCTAGAAATGACTGCAAAAATGCAAAGATGCAAACAACAACATACGCAATCGCGGTCACAAAAGTCAAATAATACTTTTGCATTCCATCAGAAGAAGTGTTCATATTACCGGCAGCAGCAGCAGCAGCAGGAGCAGCAGCATGCCACAACAAGCATAACAACAACGAATGCAATAAAAAATAGAACATGGCAAGAAAGCAAAGCGCGCAGCGAGAGACGCGATAATAAATTTTATTTTTACTACACATGGCAAGAAAGCGGCATCAAGCGGCATCAACATGTATATATGTAAACGCAAATGTTTGTGTGTGTTGTTGCAGTATAAACTAGCAGCTGGCGGCCGCTGCATTGAGGAGCGCCTAGTTGCGCATAGATGCGCGTTCCTGAAATAGCGACGATATGGACGTGGCAAGGAATTGGTGTGCGAAAGTGAATGTGGATGCGACTATGTGCGAATCAACAACAATTTAGCGACGGCAAATAAAGTAATAAGGCATATATGTGGCAGTTGCAGCACGATGCGCGCGCCCAATTTCGTGTCTGTTTTCGAACTCAATTCAATTGCGCGTATAAATAGGCTGGACTGAGATGGGCGCAATGTAATGAAACACCAGCGATAGGCGACGCCAAAGGAGGATAACTGCATTCGCCTTGCCCCATGCGTCCATGCGAAATGAGTAGATGAAGCAACCTAATACAATGGCATATAGGTATGTATGTATGTATGCATGCATGTTTGTGTGCAGCATATGATGCCTCGTATTAAGTTCAGCTGCGCTTCAAATGGGAAAAGGCTGCGGCGTGGACGGTGGGCTGGCATTAGGCACCGACTAGTCAACTAGCGGGTGCTGCTTATAATTTACGAGCAGATGCTTGCGCGTAGCCTATCAGCAGTAAAAAGCAAAAGCAACGCATGCGACATGACGCACATGCCCTATGCTCTTTAATGCGCTTACATCTGTGGGAACATAGATATGTATATGTATGCCTATTTTCTTATACCCCCGCGCATACACACAAATGCATGTAAATGAAGGCATATTTGCCATGAAGTTTCGCTGTAATAAGATAATGTGGCAACACCGAGCGTTCTGCTGATATTGCCACAAATATGTTTGCTAGCACTCAATTTTTTCGCTATTTGCAGCAGAGTGGATTCGTCGAAATCGTAAGTGCGCATCACGTTTTATTGCTTTATTGTGGCACCCCAACACATATGCCCAACATTTTACACACGCATGCACTTGCATACGTAAATGTAATTGTGCCTGCAATTGCCACATTGTGTTTGGCATGATGAGCGTTCCAGGCGTCTGTATGACGAGAGTTTGTGCTAGCGCATCACTGCAAGTGGGATGGGAAAGGGCTGCGATTGTGGCTGAAATTCTCATCGTTTTTGTTGTTGCTGCTAAATCGGTTGTTCCACATGGTGCAAGTGGTAAGTAACTTGCGCGTCGCCACTGTTTCAGCCCGCATTGCACTTTAGCACAGTTTGTTGATTAGGAAAATAAATAAACATTTCGAGTATTCCCAATCAACTGCTCCACATTCAGTCAGGTGGAATGTCTATTTTAAGATGATTTGTGTGCGTCTGTTATGAGGAGAGCGCATTGCAAAGTGAGTTGTGGGGCTCACCAACGTACATCCCTTTTGGGGAAATTGTTTTTAATTTGAAGTTTTAATTTTAGCCCATTAATGCGATTTTAAAAGCAATGTCGTTAAATATTCGTATGCATGTATGTGTGCATTTCATTTTCTATGTATTAATGTATGCCGCAGCTGCAACATGTCGCTGCTTCACTTAGCACTAAGTGTGGCAAATGCATCCATTAATGCTCGAAGCAAAGTAGAGTTGACTAAATTTGTTTTAATTGCTGGAGGAAAGAGTGGTGCAATGAAGTATGAAATCACTACCAGAGAGGGAAACAAGCGAGCTATGTTGGGGAATTCGAATATTATAAACCACTCTGAATTAAAGTGTTGCTTGATACTTAAACAGAAATTTTTATAATTTTGTTTTCCAAAGAGTTGGGAGAGTTTGAAAAATATGCATAAATGTAGAAGAAATGAACCCACCAATATTAGAAGACTTTGTATGAGTCACTTTCAAGTTTTTGATAAGTTTATGTGCAGTGATTGTTACTGAAAATCGTACAGTAATTAAGATAACATTTTTTTTAAATATATTGGATATGGGAATAAGTTTCCGTCCTTTCCAAAGTCCAAAGTTACGAATTATTTAAACAATTAAATAATTCATGATATTGGCATGTGAAGTATGTGCCATTGGAAGCTACAACTTTACTCCACCTTTCAGGCAGCATACGGATTCCTCTTACAATAAATTCGAGTTCTTTTGACTTGACTCACTCATTGAGCTAATTTACGATGCTCTCCTAAGAAGTAAACCGCTCTTCAATAAGGGCGGACTGCATTGATCGGCCCAGATAGTAATCCGAAGGTGCAATGTCTGGGGAATACGGCGGGTAGGGCAAGATTTCCCAATTCAGTCCCTCTAAAAATGTTTAGGCCGATTTGGCAACATGTGGCCCGACCTTGTCATGCAGCAAAATTAGTTTGTCATGTCTACCGTCCCATTTCGGCTGCTTTTCTTTGAGAGGTCAGAGCTCGATTCAAACGTATTAGCTGCAGTCGGTAACGACCGCCGGTGATGGTTGCAGATGGTTTAAGAAGTACATAATAGTTGCTACCCTTCTGATTCCACCAGATGCATAATATAACCTTTGAAACATGCATATTTTTTTTCGCTGTCGATGGACCTGGTTCACCTGGCCGGCTCCAACATTTTCGTTGTTTAGGGTTATTGTAATAGATCCATTTTACAACGCGAGTGAGAAAAGCTTTTCTTTTCTGCCGTTCAAGAAACATCCCACACATCACCAAACGTCTCTCGATATCCCTATCCTTCAAGTGATGTGGCACCCAGTTACCTGCTTTCTGGACTATTCCTATCTCGTGCAAACGTTTACCGACGGTAGATCTATCAACAGTCAACTCTTTAGAAATATCATCAAGGGTTCCGTATGTGTCTTCCTCCAATAATTGTTGTAGTTGAGTATCTTCGAATTTTTACGGTGCCCCTTCGCGATCTTTATTACTCACGCACTCACGTCGAAATTGCCACTTTGGAAGGGTCGAAACCACTCTTTGCAAGTTGTAACTGATGGAGCGTGGTTACCATAAATATTGAGCAATATACGACACGTTTCAGCTGCACTTTTCTTTAAAAGGTAATAATGAAGCATGGCTTCCCGCAAATATTGTTTTTCGGGACGAATGTAGATATTTTTGTAGTCAGGTAAGAAAGGATATTTACGATTCAAACGAATGCCGACTACTGCGGTCGAGGCCTCACATCTTCACATCACCAGTATATTACTAGAGCGAACACAAAAATAGTACCAGCAGCGACACCTCTTTTACGAGGTCGGAATCTTATTCCCATACCCAATATACAGGTATGGTATTTGAGGACAACTTGAGACTAAAACTAATAAGCTTTTATTCTGAACAAAATTTAATGAAACTACAAAACCATTCCATAAAATTTCCATTAGCTGCATTAACCTCCTTCAAACCTGCATTAACCTGAATCAAATGTTCCTTATTCAAATTGATAATAACGGTATGACAATTGCGGCATTCAGAAAGAAAATAGTCTTATGGGAATGCTTATTGGTTTCAGACTCATCTACGCTCCATACTGAGTAATCCAAGGGATTAAAGTCTCGGGGGTTAGGCGCCATCAGTTCGGTGTTATTTGGTCATGCAAATTTTCAGTCATCCAATCTTGTGTCGCCATCGCTTTGTGTGAAGGAGCAGGGTCTTACTGAAAGATGTGTGGGCTGTCAGCGCGTGCACTATCAATCCAGGGTTTCACTGCTGCCTCTAGAACCTCGATATATGCAGCAGAGTTCACTCGAAATCTTTGAGTAAAGAAGTGTGTTGGCACGACCTGCCCTTTGTTGTTCACACAACTGCAACCACAACAGTGCCTGGAAACTTCGTGTGCATGGCAACAGGAACCTCTGTACGATTGGAACATAGCCATTTGCCGTTCTAGTCATTTCAGCGGTTTTTCCCATGGTTTTGGTCAAACTTTATTATTCTCAGAAAAAAAAACCCATTACATATCAGTCGTTTCAAAATTAAGCGATTTTGTTTAGAAGGCGTTTCAAGCAGATAACCCGCTGTTCTCGTGTTAGGTCCGATATAAACTGTTTCCTGTTCCTTATGAAGGATTTATACCTGAGATTTTCATGGGAGACCCTCAGAAACTTTAAGCTCCCTCGCAAGGGCTCTCATTGGTTTTAAAGAGTCCTCGTTAATAAACGCTTGGTCTTGTTGAAGATTGGACAGTATCAGAACTTTCCTCGGGGTTTTTGCGTTTTGCAATGGATTCTGCATCGCCGTAATCAGTAAGTAATCACATACACAAATGACGCGGTATAGAGAAGCTTTGGCTGGGCTAGCCAGTAGTGCCCTCTCTAGTAGTGTGAAGTGTTTTATTGCGAAGAGAGGAAAATTACTGCTTTTCTCCATTCATTTCATTTAGAATCAACAATCCCGAAATTGAAGAAGTTTTTTTAAAGTACATGTACATTAGGGCGGGTCGATTTAAAAATCGCTCATTGCTCTGTGAAAATCGTATTCTAGGGATCAAAATAAGAAACTTTGCCGAAGGAACCATGCCTCTAAAATGAATTTTTGCGATTTTTTTGCCTCCCCACAAATCGACCCGGCCTAATGTACATGTTTTGTTTGTTTGCACAGCTTTACAGTGACATCTATTGACTAAAAGGAACGTTAATATTTATTATTTACGGACCAAAACCGCAAGCTAATTGAGATACGAATGGTAAAGATATGTGCACTTCAACTCGAAAATTGTCTGAAACAGACACAAACAACGCTTGAAGGTTAATCAAGCTTTCCATTATCTTGCAACAAAATTCTATATGGTTCGAAAGTCAATTTCACCATTCAAGGTCGTGGTATCGTGCGGATTTCAGCCTTAGTTAGAAAGTATGGTGTTGGGCGCACAATAAAAGTCAACTAAAAGTGAGATTTCCCTCAACTTCAAGCACATGAAATCCAATCCATGAATTCTTAAGAAATCGAATATACACGGAAATGAATAACTAGCGGGGAGCCACTAAATAGAGGAGCCAATAATTATTAGATTCATTCTTAGTGCTGCTTAAGGAAAATTTATAATTTTCAATTTATAAAAAGTGGCCTTCGGTTTTATTTTTGATTGATATGTAGCAAGAATTTTGGTCGACCCACTGATTTACCTTGAAAGTTCCATTACCCCAATCCATTGCTGAGGTTCTAGCAATTTGTGTCGAATATATTTTCACTACTTCCTAAAGTGTGCCAAATCTCAAGCCTATAGCCAAAAATAGATGTTTTTAAAAATCTTAATTAATTTCTTAGTATTATTAAGTTTCAGTTTAGCAAATTTGCGTTTACCAAATTTTCCGCCCAGTAGGTAAACGAAAATTGATAATAAAAAATAACGTGATTTATTACCTGTTGCAAAACTATTCATACAAACAACTGCATAAATTCCGAATATAAAGTTTGTGCATTTGTACTCGAAGCACACGAAAATGTTTAGAAATAAAAATGTGCCCAGATATGTACACTTGTGCTCACATAATTAAGCCAATTTATGTTATTGCAATATTCGCGATAATTTTCGTGCTAAATTTTTTGCGTTAATTTGTTTTTATAAAAGTATAGTTCATAATATATACACTCAATCTTTTTTTATTTACTTCCAAATAAAGGATTTTCCAATAAGAGGTATTATTTTGATATTCAAAGAAAAATGCTGTTTTTTATTTCATTATAAAGAGGAAGGTATGCCGTTAATAGTGGAAAATAACATCAGAAAAATGACCACCACTGCCACGCTTACAGGACTATATCCCTTTCATGAAATTTTCCATAACCGAATTGCTAAGTGGCTGCCCAATGTCCTCGATAGCCTCACGAATTCCATCTTTGAGGTCTTCAATCGACCTTGGGCTGTTAGCGTAGATCTTCTCTTTCATTTGGCACCAAAGAGAAAAGTCACAAGGTGTTAAATCACAAGATCTCGGTGGCCAATTGTGATTACCTCTTAGAGAGATAACACGGTCCGGAAACTTTTCCCGTTAAAGATCAATGGTTTCGTTGCTTGTGTGTCTTGTTGAAAATAAACGTTGTCCAGATCAATACCATCCAATTCCGGCCACAAAAAATCGTTAATCATCATTCGATACCGCAATCCATTCACCTGTAACACCTGTTATTGGAAAACCCTTCACAAGGCGAAGTCCAAAATAAACAAGACTAAAATATAAACGACATGTTCTGATAACTTCGAGTTTATTTATTCAAGTAGCTCTGGCCTCGATACACTGTTTTGCGTGATCTAAAGGCTTTTCGAAAGAGTGTTTTAGGCCATTAATCGGAATGCCCTTGAGCATGTCGGTACAAGTCTTTTGGATGGTCTCTACGGACGCAAAACGTTTTCCTTTCATGGCCAAATGCAAATTTCCGAATAGGTAGAAGTCACAGAGAGTCATATCAGGCGAATACGGTGAGTGATTGATTGCTAAAATGCGAAAAAATCAATCACAAGAGTGGATCGATGAGATGTTGCATTTTCATGTAATAAGCGCCAGCTTCCTTCTTCGCGTTATTCAGGGCGAATTCGACAAATGCGATACAACAAATGGTTCAAAACGCTAAGATAGAAAACACATTGACGGTCTGGCCCGTTGGCACGAGCTCCTAGTGGGGAATTCTCTTCGAATCGTAAAAACAAATGGGCATCACTTGATTGCTGACTTCTCCAAACGTGATTTTTGAGTGGTGGCTCATCTGGGGCCTTCCATTCGGCACTTTGACGCTTAGTTTCAGGTTCATGTTGGAAATACCATGTTTCATCATCAGTTACAATGTTGTAAAGGAAGCTCTCGTCTTTGCTCGCCTCTTTAATGAGGTCTTTTGAATGTTGAATTCTGAGCAATTTTTGGTCTTCAGTTAACTTGTGAGGAATGACACGTGCACAGACCTTTCGTAAGTCCAAATGATTAGTTGAAATGTGATAAATCGATGTTTTGGAGATATTCAACTCCGATTCCATGAATTTCAAAGCTGATTTCGGTTTATTTTTGATAAATGTAGGAAAAACTTCATGGAGTTTTCGGTGATTACTGATTTTGAGCGGCCCATATGTTCATTGCCATTTATGTCCTCACAACCATCTCTGAAACGTGTAAACGACTCATGAACTCTGGCACGAGATAGACAATCATCACCGTAAACTTTTTTCATCAATTCAAATGTTTCGGTAAACGTTTGTTCGAAACTCATTTTTGTACCGATGACACAAACATACTGACACTTTAGACGCAATAACTTGGTTTCCACTGAACCGAATATTGCCAAGTTTTCCCTGGAAGTCAGCTAGTGATATAACTTCCAACGCACTAAATAATTAGAAAGATGGCGCCATCAAAAATATAAAAATCTCTTCTTGTTTATTTTGGACTTCACCTTGTAAAATACTTTGAATAAGTGCCTGAAAGTGAAAGGGAAGAAACTTGTACGCGTACGCAAAAAAGAGAACGTCGTACGCAAAAAAAAAAAAAAACACGCGATTTTGAGCGACTTCAAACTTACACTTTTGTACCGTATACCCGATAGTGGTTTGAAAGTGCTGATTAAAAAGTTGCAAATTTTGATGGCAATTTTTTGAAATTTGTAAAATACAAAATTTTATACAAAGTTTAGAAGTTTGATTTATAAGGTTCCTGGTGCTCTCCGTCATGGTTATCGCAGAAAACAGTGAGCAAAGCCTTGACATGTGATCGAACTTGGCGGGCTTTTCTTCGCTTTGGCTCTCCTCCTTTTACGATTTTCGACCGACCAATATTTTTCACCTCTACTCTCTATATTGCGAATAATACCAAAAAAAAGTGATTTAATTACGTGAGCACAAGTGTACCTACGAGTACATATATACATACATATATATGTATGCCAGCTTCCATTTTTTTGTTTTGTTTTGCAAGCCTTACTGCGCTGCTGTTTTACGATCAAAGTGCCGCTGCTGCCTTGGCGTTTGGCCTGCGGCTAGGGATCTCACCTTTTTTGCCAGCAATTTCACCATTAACGTCGCCATGTAGACATGTTGCCCGCAGTCGCGCTACAGAATCGCACAGCATAGCGCAGCGCGGTGGCATGCAACAGGCGAGCACTTCAACGCGCCATTGTGTCAGAACAATAGTCCTTTTGTTGTGCCTGCAGTACGACGCTACCTTTTCACATTTGAACATTGCTAATACCACAGTTGTTGTTGGAGCTGTAGTTGCAGTTTTTGTAGCTATAAGTGCTGAACCGCGCTTTTTGTTAGCGAGCTGTCGGTGACTGCTGAATGTTGTTGCCATTGTTGCTAAATGTTGTTGTTGGCAATAAAGTGTCACTTGACAAAATTAAGTAGGTGTTGGCTGTGCGGCAGCATAAAACGTGTAAGAAAATAGCAATAACAAGAACAAGAAGGGCAGTAGTAGCACAAAAAAGTAAATAAAAAAAATAACTATCAACCATGTTGCATGCTGCAACATTGCTTGTGGCAACAGCACTCAAAACAAGCGACGCATATTCTTATCGCAACACGGCGGTGATTGTTATTATGGTTGTGTATGTTGCGACTTAGTGGCAATTGCATGTGTCTACCGACAAATAAATACACTCAAATTATCATAATATTAATGTTGCTGCTGTCCCGCTGCATAGGTTTTTGCTGCTGCCACCACCGCTGCTAAGTCGTTTTCTGACATTCGCCTTGAGTGCTTGCCCCCGCCCAATTTGCAAAGTATTGCAAATTAAATTTGATAAATAGTGTCGGCAACAGTTGCCTGGTTGTCGGCTAGAATGTGTTAAGCGCGGCTCTTGGCTGCAGCGTATGGTCCCCAGCTGGGCCCATGGCTGTGTGGTGTGAATGTTGAAGTGCTCGTGTTTAGTTTTCAATTATTCGCATGTTTGGGCTGGTAAGAACAGCCAGCCACAGGAGCTATAAAAGGAGTTTATCTATGTACTACGTATGTGTGCATGTGCGTGTGTTGGTGTGTGGTAATTAAGTAAACTTTGTTTGCTTGCAAATTTCCATTGAAAATAGTTTGGGTTCAGGATTTTTGTTTTGTTGGAATTTGTTTGATTGAAGAATTTTCACTTTCAGAGCTCAAATAAAATGGCAGGCTTGGTAAGAATAGTTACTTTTATTTTGTGTACAGTGTGGGTCAAAACCGAGTAAATAATATTTCAAAAGCGGTTTATAACTTCTTCTCTAAATACTACAGACATGGATGCTTGATTTACATACTTAAATATGTTAAAAGTAATAAAGTATGGCAACCCTTTAGAGGACAACTGTATTCAGAAAGTACGCAAGCAACCAGCTCATTTGCACAGCTTTGCCGCATTTATTGGAAACTGATCCTATTAAACTAAAAACACATTTATTTTTATCAAATTTGAAAAACAACGTAAGTTTTTTAAAGGGTGATTAATTTAAACGTATTGGATTTTATATTGAAATAAAACAACGAAAATTCAAATTGATTTGGACATTTTCACAATATTTATTCTTTAAAGATAATCAAATGTTGGCCGCAACTGCGCCGTAATTCGGTCATCCGTAAACACTAATTTTGAATGACTCGCTGGAGGACTTCGGTTGGTAACTCGTTAAGAACTTTAGTAATGTTGGCATCCGATGCCTCAATCGAAGCAGCATTTCGACTTCCTCCTCAAATAAAAGTTCAAAGGTGTGCTATCACACGATTTTGGTGGTCAATCCACTGGTCCAAGACGAGAGATGAATTGCTCACCTTAAGTACTGCGAACGACGCAGTAAATTTCACTGTGCGACAGTGATATTATACTTTTATGGAGACCTAGTACAACATGTAGGTATAGTAAAACTAAACTACTAAAAATGGTATAGGAGAAATTTCCAATACACTCCTAAAATCTCATTTTATGGCCATAAAACCGTTTTTCAGTAGGTTGATGTGAACAATCACTCCTAATTTCGCCAATTTCCATCCGATTTCGAATTTGTTTTTTTTGAATTCATTGTTTCACGGGCTATACGGCAAGTAGCTCCGCCTTCTTAGTGCGTTACTATCATTCGGAATTTGGAGAACGTAGGTTCATATCTGCGTGAAACACCAAAATGAAGCGGCCGCCCCTCGGCACGCAATGGCAAACTTCCGAGTGTATTTTTGCCATGAAAAAGCTCCTCATAAAAAAGTATCTGATGTTCGGAGTCGGCTTAAAACTGTAGACGCACGTCTCAAATAGGAGGAGGAGCTCCGCCAAGCACCCAACAAGGGTATAACACTAATTATATATAAATACTTTAAAATACTGCGTCGAATTTAAAATTCTTCGTCTGAAAGGTCAATGGGACAAAATTGGTGGAGGTGGTTAGTCATAAGCATTGGCTTGTGACGAAGTAAAATGGTTGATCCGGACATTTACAGAGAAAGTACTCAACAGTCTACTTCTCCGAAAGGTCCTCACAGCGTCTGCAATGGGGGTTAAATACTAACCCTAGCTTTTCTGCGTGTGTGCCCATCGTCCAGTGACCGGTAAATACAGCTACGAGTTTGGAAATTGAATGCCGAGGAGTCCAAAGGACTTTCTGAGTCCGCCGTATATTGTACTGAGGCCAAAGGGTCTTCGAAATATCTGTTGAAGAAATGGAGCTCCATTTTTTCTACGCTCTCCTGAGAAATAAGTTGTGCAGTTCCCCTTTAACAACAGTCAGGGGGATGACCGTGATCGGGTAGGAGGTTTCTAAGACCAATTCAGTCCCTTTCCTGGTAAGCTCATCAGCAATTTCATTTCCCACTCTGTTCTATGTCCTGGAACCCAGATCTGAGAAATGTTTTCTGCAAACTCAAGATATTTGATATCTTCCTTACAGGAGTTGACTAGTTTGAATCTGCAACATGGCATCGTCAGAGCCTTGATCGCGGCTTTTAGAGAAATCCCCTGATCCGACTCCCGATTCCATATAGGAACCGTCAGTGAACACAGAGATGCAAGCTTTGGAGCAGATTTTCCCCTCCATCCAATCCTGTCTATTTGGAAAGATTGCCCTAGCACGACCCTCAAAGTCTAGTTTTCGGATAGAGAGATCTTTTCGATGTTCCGAGAAATACAGTGTTAACTGCCCGAAAATGCTACCGTGTCCCTTGAGAGATTGCCTCCAGAGGCCAATCTCCTTTAACCTGATTGCACTTTGAGCTGGACATAGCGGCATTAAGGGCAGCCCTGGGGCAAGTTTCACATGCTCCGGTGATGCCAATGCATGCAGTTCTTTACGCTCTCCGCAGTTTAGTGATATCCATACGTTAAAATTTGCAAAATCACTGCGTTGTACATCCACATCGCAACCTGTGGTTTGAGTCCTCATTTTTTACTGAACCGAGATTTGCAGGAGTAGAAGGCTATACTGGCCTTCTTTGCCCGATTTTCAATGTGTAGCTTCAAATGGAGTTTTGAGTCAAGTATCACTCCAAGATACCTAACTTCCGATGAGAGCGGGAGAACGTGGTGGTTTAATTTGGGAAGTCGAAAGTGTGTAGATTTATATTATATTTTCCGGTAAATAGCCCCAGCAGCTCCAGTCCTCCACACTGAGGTAAACGGTCCAGATACCATTAGGACCAAGTCATCGGCATATGATACTATCTTAACCCAACCCCTATTTAGCATTATCAGAACTTCGTCAATAGCAACTAGCCAAAGTAGGGGCGAAAGTACACCACCCCTCGAAACTTAGGAGTACTTGGGTTGCGCAGTGCAACCTTTTTAGGTCCCATAGTTCTATTATCGCATATTCAACTTTGAGTTCTAAGCTCTAGCTAAATATGCAACTAATAGAAAAATATTTGCCGTGATTCAAGGCATAGATATTATTTCTTATAAGTTTGTATACTGGTCTTCTTAGAAGTCAAGTCATAGCAGTAATTTGAATGACCAAAGCATTTTCAAGGAGTTGCTGTGGGCTTCGAAGGTACAGAGAATTAATTTCAAACATGCCAACACCGGACTGGCACCGATAAGAGAAAGCGCAGCAATTATCGTAACTTTTTAGTAGTCGCTGTAGTTTCTGTATTGATTTTCTACAACGTTAGATAGATATAATAGAAATTCTTCTGCAGACTTGCTTTCACATAAAGTCCTTTTTTGCATGGCCAGCAGTTTAGGCCCCTCGGTCACCAGCGGCTCATTATTATTAAGCACTTTTCATTATTTTTAGCTACAAAATTACTTTTGAATACAAAATACCGCCATTACGTAATACTGGATATGCAGAGTGTTCGTTCGCCAACAAAAGCCACCAGACATTTCTTCACTCCTAATGTGCTGCCCATAATTTTTTGATTTCAGTTTTCCTTCTATTGAATGCGCAATGTGATTTGGGTATTTTTAATGCGCGTTTTTTACTTGCGCGCACTAGCTTCCCTCTATGTGTAAACATATTTTCCTATACTTATTTATTATACTTATTTTTGGTGGCTTCATATTTGCGCCAACTCAGCGGCAAATAAAAAACATTCAAGGCATTAATTTATGTTCCTTCGCCTGTGACCGCTAAATTGAAAAGGGAAGAAAAAGGGCGGAAGAGCAGTAAGTGAGTATGAAAATATAAAAAAAACAACAACAAAGATATAAAGAAACCGAGCTACTGCAAATGTAGCGAAAAATTGATTATTGCCATCTAAGCAAACACCTAAATCACATTGCGCGGAAGTTGAGTTGGCGCCGAGCTCGGCGAATGCATCAGAGGGTTGTGTTCGCCAGGGCTGTTGTTGTTAGTGAATTATGCCAGCAAGGTAATGAGGTTTGTTGGTAATAAGTTAGTTACTTTTGCAAAATGTTAGAGCTCGTAAGTTTTTTAGCATTTACTAAATTTAGAAGGGGATAGGTTTCGATTAGATTATGTAAAAAAAAAAATTATCTTCGTAGAAACTGTCTGCTTTGCGAACGCTGCGAAGAGTTGTAGATGTCTGCAGTAGCCACGAATTTGCGGAGGTAGTTACATAGACAAACCCATAGATACACTCCGTGAGAAAATGGTGAACGAAATAATAAATAAATAATTATAAAAATCAAAAGGATTTTTTACCAATATCGAACTTGCACTTGCTCATATTAAAATTTGCTAAGCTATACAACTGTATACCAAAAATCCTGCTTATCGTTTTAATTAAAAAAATGGAAATCGTGAAAAGTTTGTGGAATTTTTATACGTTTGACATAAAAATATAAAATGGGATTTAAATGAGTTTCGTAAGACAATGGGCTATAGTATTATACAAAAATAATGATCATCAAACAAAAATAAAAAAAACAAAAAAAAAACGGTCAAAGAAGCGTAAAGTGGTAAAAATTGATCAATATGTGGATGTACTTAAGACTGATCAGATTGGACGTGCTTTCTCCAATTGGGGCTTTTTGACAGATCACGTGTACAGTAGGCAAACTAAATATATAATTTTTCCAGTATTTATTGGCATTTCCTTGGGGAAAGACTTACGCCTACCCATTTTTGGCTTAAGGGCTTTGTCAATAAGCAAAGTTGCAGTATTTGAGCTGAAGAGCAACAAAAACCCATTCAAAAACAGTCATTACATCCATTGAAAGCAAACGTTTGGTGCGACCTATGGGAAACATCGGCCCATATTTCTTCAAAGACGAGTCTGGCGCCAATGTAACAATGAATAGCGAACGCTATCGTGCCATGATAAACGACTTTTTGATTCTGCAAATTGAAGCCCGTGATTTCCAAAATATTTGGTTCCAACAAGACGGCGCTACTTATCATACAACTTGTGAATCAATAGATTTACTGCGTCGTTGTTTCGGTGAGCAATTCATCTCTCGTCTCGGACCAGTGGATTGACCATCAAGATCGTGTGATGCCACACCGTTGGACTTTTATTTGTGGGGGGTTTGTGTATAAATCAGTTTCGATTGAGGCATTGAAGTCAACATTACTAAAGTTATGCACGAGTTACCAACCGAAGTTCTCCAGCGAATCATTCAAAATTAGAGTTTACGGATGACCGAATTACGACGCAGTTGCGGCCAACATTTGATTATCTTTAAAGAATCAATATTGTGAATGGTTCAACACAAAAATAATAAAGATTTAAATTTTCGTTGTTTTATTTAAAATTTAAAATCCGATACCTCTAAATTGATCTTCTTCTTCTTAATTGGCGCGATAACCGCTTACGCGATTTTGGCCGAGTTTAACAAAGCGCGCCAGTCGTTTCTTTCTCGTGCTAACCGGCGCCAATTGGACACACCAAGTGAAGCCAAGTCCTTCTCCACCTGATCTTTCCAACGCAGAGGAGGCCTTCCTCTTCCTCTACTACCACCAGCTGGTACCGCATCGAATACTTTCAAAGCCGGAGCGTTTGTATCCATTCGGACGACATGACCCAGCCAACGAAGCCGCTGGATCTTTATTCGCTGCGCTATGTCTATGTCGTCGTAAAGCTCATACAGCTCATCGTTCCATCGTCTACGATATTCGCCGTTGCCAACGTGCAAAGGTCCAAAAATCTTACGCAGAATCTTTCTCTCGAACACTCCAAGCGTCGCTTCATCGGATGTTAACATCGTCCAAGCTTCTGCGCCATACGTCAGGACGGGCATGATGAGAATTTTGTAGAGTGTTAGTTTTGTTCGACGAGAGAGGACTTTACTGCTCAATTGCCTACTTAGTCCAAAGTAGCACTTGTTGGCAAGAGAGATTCTACGTTGGATTTCAAGGCTGACATTGTTATCGGTGTTAATGCTGGTTCCTAAATAAACGAAGTCCTTTACAACCTCGAACTTATAACTGTCTACAGTGACGTGGGTGCCGATACGCGAGTGCGCCGACTGTTTGTTTGAAGACAGGAGGTACTTCGTTTTGTCCTCGTTCACCACCAGACCCATTCGCTTTGCCTCTTTATCCAGTTTGGAGAAGGCAGAACTAACAGCGCGGTTGTTAAGGCCGATGATATCGATATCATCGGCATACGCCAACAATTGTACGCTCTTATAAAATATTGTGCCTGAGCGATTAAGTTCTGCGGCTCGTACGATGCTCTCCAACATCAGGTTAAAGAAGTCACACGACAGCGAGTCACCCTGTCTGAAACCTCGTTTGGTATCAAACGGCTCGGAGAGGTCCTTCCCAATTCTGACGGCGCTACTGGTGTTGAGCAACGTCATCTTACATAGCCGTATTAGTTTTGCGGGGATACCAAATTCAGACATCGCGGCATACAGGTAACTCCTTTCCGTACTGTCGAATGCAGCTTTGAAGTCGACGAAAAGGTGGTGTGTGTCGATTCTCCTTTCATGGGTCTTTTCCAAGATTTGGCGTATTGAGAATATTTGGTCGATGGTAGACTTTCCAGGTCTGAAGCCACACTGATAAGGTCCAATCAGTTGGTTGACGGTGGGCTTCAGCCTTTCACACAATACGCTCGCTAGAACCTTATAGGCGATATTTAGAAGACTAATCCCGCGGTAATTGGCACAAATTGCAGGGTCGCCCTTCTTATGGATTGGGCAGAGCACACTTAAATTCCAATCGGCAGGCATGCTTTCATCCGACCATATTTTGCATAGGAGCTGATGCATGCACCTTACCAGCTCCTCGCCGCCATGTTTGAATAGCTCAGCCGGCAGTCCGTCGGCGCCCGCGGCTTTGTTGTTCTGTAGCCGTGATATTGCTATTCTCACCTCGTCATGGTCGGGTAACGGAACTACAATTCCGTCGTCATCGATTGGGGTATCGGGATCTTCACATTCTCTACGACATGCGCAGCTGTCACTGTTTAACAGGTTCGAGAAGTGTTCCCTCCATAATTTAAGATTGCTCTGTACGTCAGTCACCAGATCGCCGTCTTTGTTCTTACAGGAAAACGCCCCGGTCTTAAAACCTTCTGTAAGCCGCCGAACTTTCTGGTAGAATTTTCGGGCGTTGTTCCTGTTGGCCAGCATCTCAAGCTCCTCGCACTCACGTATTTCGGCCTCTCGTTTCTTCTGTCGGATAATACGTCTCTCTTCCTTTTTCAGCTCTCTGTAGCGATCCCACATGGCTCGCGTTGCGCCCGATCGCAGCGTAGCTCTATAGGCAGCATCCTTTCTTTCTGCGGCAGCATGACATTCCTCGTCGTACCAATTGTTTTTTCGGGCTCGCCGGAATCCGATTTCTTCTTCGGCGGCGGTACGTAGGGAACGAGAAATGTTGCTCCATTGCTCGTGCATGCCGGTTTGTTGGGAAGTGCTCTCTGAGAGCAGGAGTGAGAGTCGAGTGGCGAATCTTCTGGCTGTCTGTTGTGATTGCAGCTTTTCGATGTCGAACATTCTTTGCGTAGGTAGATGTACGTTTTTTGCTGCACAGAGGCGTGTGCGCAGCTTGGCTGCAACAAGGTAATGATCCGAGTCGATGTTGGGTCCTCGGATCGTGCGTACATCTAATACACTAGAAGCGTGTCTTCCATCTATCACAACATGATCGATCTGGTTTCGCGTTTTTCGATCAGGGGACAGCCAGGTAGCTTGGTGGATTTTTTTATGCTGGAATCTGGTGCTGCAGACTACCATGTTTCGGGCCCCGGCGAAGTCGATCAGCCTCTGTCCGTTACCGGATGTTTCGTTGTGCAGGCTGAATTTTCCGACTGTGGGACCAAAAATTCCCTCCTTGCCCACCCTGGCGTTGAAGTCGCCAATCACGATTTTTATGTCGTGGCGGGGGCAGTGCTCATACGAACGCTCCAAGCGCTCATAGAAGGAATCTTTGGTCGCATCGTCCTTCTCTTCCGTCGGGGCGTGGGCGCAAATTAGCGATATGTTGAAAAAACGTGCTTTGATGCGGATTATTGCGAGACGCTCGTCCACCGGAGTGAACGACAGTACTTGGCGACGAAGTCTCTCTCCCACAACAAATCCGACACCGAATTTGCGCTCCTTTACATGGCAGCTGTAGTAGACGTCGCAAGGTCCTATGGTTTTCTTGCCTTGCCCCGTCCATCGCATCTCTTGGATGGCAGTGATGTCAGCCTTTGCTCTTACGAGGACATCAACCAGCCGGGCAGAGGCACCTTCCCCATTAAGGGACCGGACATTCCAGGTGCATGCCCTCAAATCGTATTCCTTATTTCGTTTGCAGGGGTCGTCATCAGTGTTGGAAGTTCTCATCCGAGGCTTTGTTGCTGTTTTCATTGGGGGGGATTTTTAAGTGGCGGGTCCCAAACCCAGCGCACAACCAGCTATGCTGGGATGCTTCGCCTTCTCACGTTAGCTCACTCCCGAACGGGTGTTCGAAAGCTAACCAGAGGATACGTGGGCTAATCCCGGACGTTGTGAGCTGCTTGAACCATATGTAGAAGAATCGTCCTGGCCACTCCCAAGTGAATGGCGATCACTTTTTACTATTTTGTGGTAATTGTAAATTGATCACTTTTTACTATTTTGTGGCGGGGTGTGAAATAAAGTGAGGCAAATTCATTTAGTATAATAATTAGCCGCATGGTTACATTGTTTTCCCTAAAATAAGCGAACATTTCCATAATTTATGGAGCACGATTTCATTTATGTAGCTGTTTTGGCTAATTCCGCAGGAGTAGATTTGCCGCTTCTATTTTCTTGAAACTTTTTGAGAGTTTTTGGCTCTATTTCACAAAAAGCTGATTCATTTTCGGCATAAAATTTTATTGCCCTCGTAAAACAGGTCCTTAACGTTTCCCCACAAAAAGGTCCATCTAAGTTCAGTAACATCGCTATGCTGGCTGCTAACATAATGAACGCCTTAGTGCGATTAGAATCGATTTTTTCATTGGCTGAGTGACTTGATGTGCATCATCTGGCAGAAACGAAATATCGCTCGATGTTCATATTTATCTTCGACACAAAAAGTTGTTAAGTAAAATGGCAGTTTTAGCTGCATTATCGAAAAAGTGATGCAAAAATGCCATAAATTAAAAATCCCTCAGCCAACCGCTACCCTCTAGGGAGTGCATTGACGTCTCGGCAACCACTTTGATCTGTAGATGTTGAAATTTTTTGGTTACATAGCCGCTGCAAGAAAAAGCGTTCGGCCCAAACTTACTTTCAATAAATGATTAGTTTGTGTACGAGTCAAAGATGGTAGATTAAATTGGCTATTTAGCTATGGTGAAAAAGAAAATTGTGAGGGGTACTTTGGCTGATACGTCACTTGGGGATTTGAGAGCGGAAATCTGTACGACAATTTCCCACACATTCACACACTCTTCCAATCAATCGTTGTTCAGACGGCAATGAAGTGTCATTCATTGATATTTTTCGTATATCACCAACACAATCCCAGGTGTAAACATACCTCAAGTAACGTCAGCCCATCATCTGCTTCTGTCAAATTCGCTTAAACTGTCTATTAAAGAGCTTACTCTCACTTATACTCACTCTCACCCGTACCCATGGTGAAAAGATTTTGGAGATGTCGCCAAGATCACACCGTTCACCGGCTCCCATCGAATTTAAAGGAATCAGCTGATTGGCTGACGCAACTGGGGCCATGACCATGACGAAAATATTGAGATTGTATGCGAAAGAAAATTAACACAGTGAGCGCCCATGTTACTTCGTTGTCGCCTGAACAACGACTGATTGGAAGAGCGTAAAAATATTTTAAAATGAGCTTGCAGAATTCTCTAGTCGAGTATCTGGTGACGTGGCAGCCGACGTTCCTCGTACAATTTTGGTTTTCACCATAGCGAATGGTCAAAACTGGTAATCTATCACCTTTGAGGAAAGTTGTAAAAATTCACTACTGTACAAGGTAGCGCAAAATCAACCATCTTTAAATTTTAATCATTTGAATTCTATTGTTCAATAACTTTTTTACTAAGTAAAAAAATAATTTTGAATAACGGAGGTCTTTATTTTAGCCTTTGCGCGCACCATTGCTTGTCTGTTTGCATATTGGAGCTGTAGAGTTCTGAAGTATCGAATATGTTTATAACTCTTTTCCCTTGTCACTGCATTCTTATCGAAAAAAGCCGACAGTGTCCTTATCATCTCTTTTGCCATTGCTCTCCCATCGAGAATAGGCAAAAATGCTCTGCAGCTTGCCAATATCGAGACAATTTGATTGGTTGCCGGCATCTAAAATTTACATATACCTATACCTAAGCAATCGACTTACAGTTTAAAAACTATTTTCATCAAACACGCAGTGAAAACAGTTGACAATTCTCTCAAACTCAAAATTTGCAAACCTTGGATTTGTCCTACGTATTTGGAGCAAAAAATATTTTTTTTTATGTAATTCTTAATGTACGCATTCGCGCCGTTCAGCCTTCTGTCTGCAATATCTTGCAAGGATGAAAAATATGTTGATTCTAGGCACATTTGTCGTGCTCTGCAAAGAGCAGGGCAGTAGCGAAGTAGGTGTACCAAAGCACCCCTAGCGTTTCTAGGGTGTCAAATAAGTTCAAACAGAAATGGCATTTCAATAATTTTCAAAACTCTGCCACAGACTCAAAATATACTGCACTCTCTCCTATTCTTCCACACCAAATGTCAACTGTATAACACTTGGCTGTTAATTTGCATGAAACAGTAGGTGTCCTGGCAAAGTGGTGACATAAAAAAAAAAAAAAACAAAAGCATAAAAAAACGATAAAATAATAACAATACTGCAGCTACATAATCCCAAAACTTGGTATACATTTGTAGAAAACTAAAGCTCCATATTATCTTGGCACCAGGAATTGCAGTGTACCGCCTGTTGTTATTGGCCATCGCCGCGCATTGTCGAGGCGACGAAGTGTAACTTATTATTTCGGTTTAGATTTTTGCGATTCGGCAATTTCAGCGATTTGTCGTGTGGTGGCACACGCAGCGAACAAAATTAAATTGGCAGTAGACCAAAGCAAAGAAGCCAAAAACGAAATATAGCTGTACACTGCGAAAGTAAGAGAGAAATTAAAAATAATAAAAATAAGTGCGCTGGCAAATCGCTGCAATTCCTTTCTGAATTGAATTTATTTGACGTGCGCGTCGTCTAAACGTCTTATAGCAGCGCACTTGCGGTATATGCATGCGAAATACCGTGAGGTGTGGTGCACGAAGCTTTTAATGTGCGGGATGTGCGTAAGTAAGTATGTGTGTGCATGTGTAGGCATGCATGGTTGTGTGATGAGCTTTGGCGTCACACCGTCTGTGTCATAACAATATTTTTTGGCACTTTTTTGCAATTTAATTTGCCGCAAATTTTAGTTCTCAGTTCGTTGGCATTGCTATTGCTTGCACGCGTATTGGCCGTGTGTGGCGGTCGGCGGTCGATGATCGGATTGCGCACAGGAAGCAGCGCGCCCTAAGATATGCAGTGATCTAAATTTTTGCATATAAATTTTACAAATAGTTTGTTTTGCACTGCACTGAATGTAACAGTTTCTTGATGATGCACGATTTTTTCATTTATTTTTGCATTACCAGCGGAGGAATATGGTAGTGGGGATGTGTGATTGTGAATCATTAGCATAATAAAAAATTAAAATAACATAGGGCAGATGGCGAAAGAATTTTAATGAAAAAGCAGTTAATTACTACCAATTCTTATGAAGTAATTGGAAAATTTTAAACAAATATTTGTATCTCATCTGATTTGCTATTGAAAAACTCCGACCTCCGCCTTTAAATGATAAATTCTCAATGCTGAACTATACCCAGAAGAAAAGTGAATTTAATAAACTCAAAAGCAGATACATACATATATAGGCTGCCGGCCAACAGCATTCCAAATTTTGAAAATGATATCACTGTCAACTTGCACATAAACGTGTGTTTGTTGCTTTTGCGCCACTCTTCATGCTTTATTTATTTGTCTTTTGAATTGTTTATGAAGCGTGCGAAGCCATAAAAATTAATTAACTGCGAGTGCTTATGCACTTGTTGACCGATGCAATGCCGCTTGGTGTTGGTGGCAATGACAGTGGCTGCGGTTGTGGTTGCGGTTGCGGTCGTGGCACGCAATGAAAGTGCAACTTGTTGGCATATAAAACAATTTTCCTGTGCCTAAACAAACTTGCATACATAAATTCATATAAATATGTATCTGTGTGCATTTGCATTAGGCGCTTAGCCTTTCTTTTGTTTTTCTTTCATTTCTCATGGCTCTGCGCGCCGTTGATCAATTTTGTACACTTATTTATTTATTTATTGATATTTATCTACAGAGTGAGGCTAAACAGAATAATTTGACTAATTAAAGATTTTGAATAAATTTAGCATAGAGGTTTAGTTAAAAAGCTAAGAAGGCGCCAGGGCCAGATAAAATCAATCCAGAACTTCTCAAGGCTAATCCGGAGTCGAGTGCACCATCTTTTACTGCCCCCTAATAAATGATATTTGGAACTCAGAAAACATACGGCAATGCATCTAAGGGCGAAAATTGCAGAGGCATAACCCTGCTGAGTATAGTGAATAAAATCATAGTTTCTATAATCAACAAAAAACTATCCAACGACCTGCTGTGCGGCCTAAGGGAAGAACAAGCGAAATTTCGGCCACGCCGCTCTTACGTCGACCACATTAACACCTTAACACGTTCGCGGATACTAAAAATTTCAGAGAGCTGCAAAAATAGACAGGCAAATATTTTTGAAACTAGTTGTAATATTCAAAATCTGATTATACATATACCTATTATAAGAGTAGTCAGAACATCGCATTTTAACTGTTACATGAAAGTACTTAATGAATTAAGTGTTTATTACTTTGAAATGTATATTAATTACAAAAACTTAAAGTTACATAAAATTAAATGAACCAAACTTTTACTTTGAATGCTGTAGCATTCACGTAATTTTGCATCACTATAAAAATGAATGCTATAGCATTCACGTCCGCGAACGTGTTACGAGTGATTGTAGAGCAGTCTGTTGAGTGGCGCACACTACCCATCGACTTCGAAAAGGCGTTTCATCGATTTTGACACTCTCAACCACGATACGTTCTGTAGCGCCCTCGTCTGTAAAGGAGTACCTGAAAAATCATAACAGAATTGTATACAGATGCCACTTGCAAAGTGAGATTTGAGAACATCCTGAGCGGGAGCATTCAAGTACAGAAAGGAGCAAGATAGGGTTGCTTGCTATTCCCGCTCCTATTCAACCTAGTACCGCGCGTAGTAATGCGTCAAGCTTCCGTGGCTAAAAGAGGTATGTTCTGGAATCTGGGACTACATTGAATATTCACATATAGAGCCAAAGAACGCAGCGGTAAGCGAATGTGCAGCGAAAGAGGGCTTGAAAATCAGATAAACAGCTCTAAAATCGAGGTAGAGTAGATGAGTTCTGCTGTCTCGGAAGCGCCATCAACAAAAATGGCGGCTCAGTAGCCGACATTTGCCATCGCATATCGAATGGTCACGCTGTGTTTGGTGTTTTGAATAAAGTGTGGAGCTCATCACATATAACCAGGCGCACGAAATTCCGGATCGTGCAATCTAATGTAAATTTTTTTGTTCAGTATGTGTGTGAGACATGGAAGACAACAATGCATGATACACAAGTATTCCAGGTATTTATCAATCACAAAACTGTTGCTGTTTTCGGGCCTGACAGATAGACGATCATCTTGGAATTCGGCGGTGGAAGTGGAATTGGTTCGGTACCCCACTGTGAAAACCACATGGAGATATAACAAAAGCAGCCCATGAATGAAACCCACAAGGCAGTTGGAGATGTGGTAGACTATATAAAACGTGGAGGCGATTAGTGGAAGCAAATACGCTACAAGCGAGTCACACTTGGCGACAAATCAAATTCTTAGTTTTCAATAAAAACAATTTTCAATTGTCTGTTGAGGCCCTTTGCTCCACCTAGGAACTACGGGAAAAAATATATTGGGTATGGGTTTCCGCACTCGTAAAAGTAATACACTGTAAAACACTCGCTCTAATATTATAATACACTGGTGATTTGAAGGTGTATATGTGAGGTCTCGATCACAGTATTTGACATTCGTTTGAAGCGTAAAGATCTGTTTTTATCTGACGTCAAAAATGTCTACAATCGTCCCGAAAAAACAGCATTTGAGGGAAGTCATGCTTCATTATTACCTTGTAAAGAAAAGTGCAGAATGGTCCAGAAAGCAGGTAACTGGGTGCCACATGAATTGAAGGAGAGGGAAATCGACAGACGTTTGGTGACGTGAAAACTATTCATGTTTCAAAGAGTATGTTGTGCATTTGGGAGGATCAAAAGGGTGTTATCTATTATGAACTTTTTAAACTATCTGAAACCATCTCTGGCGACCGTTACCGACTTTGTTGATGTTTTTCGTATGCCACCAACACAATCCTAGTTTTTTTTATAAGCAAACAACTACTACGACCCAGGTTACGTCGCCTAATCAGCTGATTCCTCCGAAATTGCTGAGAGCCGATTGACGGTCTGAAGGTGGTCACACCATCAAAAATCTTTTCACCATGGCGTATACATCGTATTGTAGGCCTATAATCACCATGGTACTACCATTTGACTCTTTTTGGCTCTAGAAATTATGAGAGCCTTTTATCAGCCTGTTGAATAATATAAAGTTCTGAAGCAGTGATTAGCAATAAATGTTAGAGTGCCAAGAATAAATGGTAGCACAAGTTTCGTAAATTTCAAGGATAACCCATTCTCTCCAACGGCATTCGACTTGATACCCGTGACAGATATCAAAACTGAAACTCATTATTTAAATCAAAAAATGCTAATAAAATTTGGAGATGGAGAACTATTGCTCTTCTACCAATAAATAATGTAAACAAAAATCACTTGAATTTCGTCTAAAAACTCGGTAGGATCATTTCGAACTTAATTCAAGTGCTTGGCAACACCAACTATGAAAATGTCGGGATTACTAATTGCATATTTTCCGAATTCATGTCGTGAATTCCGTTAAGGACGGGAGTTTGCTTGTAATACATAAACCGCATAATTATTTCACAATCGGATGCATCTTGCAATAGGCTCATTGACGGCATAGTTTGTTTTCTATGTTCGAGAATGTGAGGAAAAATAAATGGACTGAAACATTTGCTTATTATTGCTATATCTAAAATTTGTTATCCTAAGCGCTCATGCCACATAGCATGACAAATATGATGGCTCGCGGTTAAATTTGAGTGGGGATGTGTAAATAAGCTAAGAGCAAGAAGTGTCGATCAGTTTTGTGTGCTTGAGTCAACATATTTGTATACATTTGTGTGTATGTATGTATTTATTTTATTTTTATTTTATGTAGTCGGCGCACAGTGTAAGGTTTTGACAATCTAGACGGGCTTATTTAATTGCAATCGATATGTCGACTTGAAATTCTGTATGTGAACTTTTATTGCTCGCTCAAAGGTTAAGTTCAAAGACGAGCAATGTTGAACACAAACTAAACCACTACTCCCCTTTTCATACGGATCCTTCTTTTTTTCAGTTTTAAGGCCAAAATATGGCTCTTAAAATTAAAAATAAATTAAAATAAATTTTTCACATTTTTTTTTTATCTTTACTTCTGAACTCTTGAACTTTTGAACAATAAATATTCTGACAAATTTTCTGTAGTAGGTCAAAGTTCTACAGCTTCTGTCGTGCAGCGCTGAAAAGTACTCTGCCCTATTAATCTTTATATATATTTCTATAAGGCATCTCATTTGTTAAAAAATAGTACCTCCCTTAATATTTATCAAATTTAATGATTGAGATCTCTCATTTGCGCAAAGAATATTCACTTTATTCAAATTTAGTCATTTCGTAAAAAATCTGCTTAAAAAAAACGTTGTAACCGGTTAATCACAGTATGTTCCACTCGTCCATCTACTAACCCGAAGTCTGGACAAAGGTGTCCGTCAGGCGCAAAATCTTCGACTTTAACTACACAATCGCTCATTTGTCGTTTTTGGTTGGTACGTAGGCAGCCGTTTGAAGTGATTTACCATTAATTTGCCAAATTCTGTCGAGGAGAATTTGTACTGAACGAATTCTTTTATTTAGCGCTTTTAATTGCTTATAGCTCTCAACTTTATTTGCTTTTACGGGAATAGGGAGAGTTAAATCACAAGTATGTACTAGAAAAATATGCAACGCCGCTTCAACAATAGTTCCACTTAGTGAATAACTAAAAATGCATATACGATATTTTACTGTTGACTTAAAGCATCGCACACATGTCGACCTTCTCATGTGTGAAAAAATGTTAAAATTTTTCGGTTTAGTTCTTCTTTTTTCAGTGAGTTGAAAAATTCATCGCGCCCACAAGGAGGAATTAACTCGTAAACATTTTCGTGCAATGATTTGTTACAATTATCGAGACAGGAGTGCATTGACTAACTTACTTCGACTTTTGTCGTTGAAACATCAGATTTAGCCACTGTGAAACGCTGACACAATGAGTTCTAACACAGCCAACACGTCGATATTTGCAGGGCGAATTTCGTGAAGGCCATCCAAACACGGTCGTTGTGCCAGAAACAATCGATGCAGTGCGGCAATTGATAACACAAGATCGTCATACAGCGAGTTAGAGGCGTCCATGGATGGGTAGGACCGTTATAGTATCTTAGTAGGATCATAGTTACTTAATAGGACTTTTATACATTCAATATTGCGTTAACATTTTGTCGCCAGGAAGATTTGTTATCGTTGGATAATTTGCATAATTTGAAAAATGCTCAAAAAATGACGCGAACTCGTTTCGACTGGTGTACATAAATGTTGAAGGATGAAGAAATTCAGACGCTCTAGCTCAAAGTATGTCTATGACAAATGACGCATCTTGCACCTATACATATTAGTAGGAGCAAAAAAGCATCCGATCGGGTGTTCCAAGTCGAGCTTAATCCAAAAAGAGTTGTTCGCGGAATAGGTATCTCAAGGCAAATGGTCGCCTGTTTTTTTTTGTTTTTTTGAAATTTGGTAATGTCTCAAGTTTGCCACTAGATTAACTTAAAACAGTCAATTCTGAGTGCTCTACAAACATTTGTTTGCTAAAAGTTTTCGTAGATGAGGGAAAACGAACCAGCGGGGACGAATCATCACCAGGATAAGCGAGCTCTCACATATTGGCTCACATGAGAGAGGTGCTGGGCACTCAAAAGATCGAAATAATGAGTTATCCTCCTTACAGCCCTGATTTGGCACCTAAATATCTCTTTTTGTTCCCGAAAGTAAAAATACAATTGAAGGTCAACATTTTTCAACGCCTGTAGAAGTTGTTAAAGCCTTTAATCAACTCGTTTTGGAGATATTAACTTCTGAGTGGATATTCTGCAAAATGTTTGTGTTAGGATTTACAAAAAAAAAAAATGAATTTCCTTCTGTGGAATGGAATATTTTTCGAATATATTATTTCTGTTTTGTATTAAGTCCCCCTATGTTGGCAAAATGCTACACTGTGCGGCGCTTACCAACAGTTGTGTACATACATATATGTTTAAGAGCCGTTAATGGAGAGCTGCTTTAGTTGATGTTTTAAATTTGTTTGCATAGTAAATTGATTTTCATTTCGACTATGACTAAAATCGTTTTCTCTCCATATAACTTTGTTGCATTTGTATTTGTTTGTTTCTTAATATGCACAGTTTTCAAATTTTAGTCTCTTTCGCTTGCAACTCTTCGCGTATTGTGTGATCTGAAAAATTATGAAGCTTTGTTCTTGGTTTGGCAGCCCTATTGCTGGTAATTATCATCAGGCTTAAGAAAACTTGTTGCCTTTGTGTGCTTGCAAATCATATGGGACTTGGTGGCCCGTTAATCATAGAAAGATGTGGAGCTGGTAATTTGGGTTGTTATTATTGAGCAAATTAGTCCATCATACAAGATACGACAAGGTGGCACAAAATTAATCATCCAATTATGTTTTTGAATAATTTTTGTGCTAAAAAAAAAATGATTTTAAGTGATATAAATCCTTATTTTGACTGTTACGCGCTCCACTACTGTTTGCTTATTGTTCACTTGTTTGCTGCAGTTGTCTGGTTCACAAATGTTAAATTTGATTGACTGACGACTCCATTTGGAAATAGTACACATTTTCTGCTAGGGTGATTTAACCTTGTAGGTAGGCGAAATGGTTGATGTATCACCAAGTAGCACTAAAGCGTCGTTTTGATACCATTATGAGACCTCCAACAGGCTGATAACAACCGCCAGCCAAAATATTGATCAGATTGATTTGGTCGGCGCACTGCCCCAGGCTTTCGAAGAAAGGATCACCCAGTGACCTTAATCGTCTAGTTGCCAAACTCGGACCTATAGAGAAAGTGATCAACAGTGTCCTTTTCTGAAAGGTCCTTACAGCTTCTGCAATGAGGGTTAAATGGAAAACTTAGCATTTCCACGTGTGTGGTGATCAACCAAGAACCAATAAATACAGCTACGAGTTTGAAAATTGAATGGCGTGGAATCCCCTGGACTTTCTGGGTTCTCCGTCTATTGTACAGGGGCTACAGAGTTTTCAAAATAGCACATGAAGAAATGGAGGGCCACCTGGCAGATTTCCTTGAATTATTAAGATCAACGATTACATTTTGAACTTCAGCACTCAATGCAATCAGCCACCGACTTCTCGAGATAAATTTTTACTCCACCTTTTTGAAATAATTGGTGATTGAAATAACCGAGTATTGAACGGCTCTTAAGTCCTTATGAACCTCCTAGTTACGTTAACTCCTTTATACTATAATTCTTTATTAAATTGTTTTTGCAATAGCTGGTCTTTTTCTAAGATGTTATTCATATCTTTTTAAAAGCAAATATAATTTAATAACTTACCAGAATTTTTGTTTTTCTTCTCTTTTTCTAGTTCAACGGCCTTGATATTATTCATCCTGCTCTTCTGTGTTCAAAGTTCACACTCCAGATTCGTGAGTAAATTTTTGCTTTTAAAATATATATTTCACTCACCACAACAAAAAAAAAAAGAAATAAAAGTAAATAAATCTCTTTATTCCTTTCGCAGTATGGAACGCGACAGAAAAGACAATATGGCGCCAATATGTACTTACCAGCGAGTAGTATTGTACCCGGTGGCGAGGGTGATGATGCCAATGAATGGACTGACTGGAGTTCACCATCCGAGTGTTCACGCTCGTGTGGTGGCGGCGTGTCGTTTCAAACTCGCGATTGTCGCAGAATTGCGTAAGTCCGATATCTGTCTTTCCTCTACTAACTATTTGCTAGTACTTCTTCCTCCATTGCAGTCCTAATGGTGCGCCTCTTTGCAAAGGTGGCAACCGCAAGTATTTCTCTTGCAATACTCAAGACTGCCCCGAGGAGGAGGCCGACTTTAGAGCGCAGCAGTGTGCGCGCTTCAATCGCGTTCCCTTCGATGGCGTGACGTACGAATGGGTGCCGTACATGAACGCGCCCAATCCGTGTGAGCTGAATTGTATGCCGGTGGGCGAACGTTTTTACTATCGCCAGAAAGCGAAGGTCATCGACGGCACACGCTGTAATGACCGTGATCTTGATGTGTGCGTAGATGGCGAATGTCAGCCTGTGGGTTGCGATATGATGCTGGGCTCAAATGCAAAGGAGGACAAGTGCCGTAAATGTGATGGGGATGGCAGTACGTGTCATACCATTGCGAACACTTTCACTGCCAACAATTATCCAGTTGGTGAGTAGCCGTCGTTGGTTGGATTGTGCGATTTTCTTTGCTGATTGCATGATTTATTACTTTTGTTTTCAGGTTACAACGACATAGTACTCATTCCGAGCGGCGCCACCAATATACGCGTACAAGAGACAACACCGTCGAATAACTATTTGGCCTGCCGCAACTCATCCGGCCATTACTACTTGAATGGCAATTGGCGCATTGATTTCCCACGTCCAATGTTCTATGCGGGCTGCTGGTGGAACTATCAAAGAAAACCGGCAGGCTTTGCCGCACCCGATCAGCTGAC
This sequence comes from Anastrepha obliqua, assembly GCF_027943255.1. Classification (NCBI taxonomy): domain Eukaryota; kingdom Metazoa; phylum Arthropoda; class Insecta; order Diptera; family Tephritidae; genus Anastrepha; species Anastrepha obliqua. The sequence goes on from NC_072892.1 coordinate 122,901,682, forward strand.
ATGCAGTGGGCCCACAACGGAGTCCATTACCATTATGATGTTGGTGCAGGATAAGAATGTGAGCATAGATTATGAGTACAGCATACCTGAGTCGATAAATAATGCACCGCCAGTGGAGTATTCCTGGACGCACATGGAATTCGAGCCATGTAGTGTGCCCTGCGGAGGTGGCACACAGTCTCGCACAGTAACTTGCAACAACCGTATGACTCTCGAAGAAGTTGATCCAAATTTGTGTGATGCTAGCGCGAAGCCATTGGAAGAGCAGGCGTGTAACGAGGATCCATGCGCACCTAATTGGGTAGAAGGTGAGTGGGGCAAATGCTCCAAGGGCTGTGGAGCTGATGGTGTACAAAATAGAACAGTTACCTGTGAACGTATTTCGCCAAATGGGTAAGTTGAAGCAGAAATGGGAAGGTTGCTAGAAAAATGTTGTTTGTAATTTTCTGCCGCTTCACAGAGACCGCACAGCAGAAGAAGATTCAGTATGCTTGCAAAGTGTGGGCAATAAACCAGCCACCCAACAAGAGTGCAATAGAGATGTTAAAAACTGTCCTAAATATCACTTGGGTCCTTGGACACCAGTAAGTTATGCGCGTCTGCTATTCTTCTTTGCCTTTTATTGTACAAATATTTCTAGTGCGACAAGTTGTGCGGCGAAGGTAAGCAGAAGCGGAAAGTGACATGCTACATTGAAGAGAATGGTCGGAAGAGAGTACTGCCAGAAGAAGACTGTGTGGAAGAGAAACCACCCACAGAGAAGGAATGTATCTTGGCTCCTTGTGAGGGTGTGGACTGGATTATATCGGAATGGAGCGGGGTAAGTCCGAAGATAAGCTGTTATTTTAGCTGCTATTTCATTACTTTATTCTCAGTGTGATGAGTGCGGACAAAAGACGGAAACACGCACCGCCGTTTGCGCCTCTAAGTCAGGCAAGATTTATCCCGAAGAATTCTGTGCCCCCGAAGTACCTGCCCTGTCGCGACCATGCAAATCATCAAAGTGCAAACCAAAATGGTTCACCTCGGAATGGAGCAAATGCTCGGCGGCATGCGGGAAGGGTGTACAGTCCCGTATAGTGATATGTGGAGAGTTCGATGGTAAGAGTATAAAACCAGCTGACGAGACAAAATGCGATGCGTCAGCAAAACCAGAAACCGAGCAGGAGTGCGAGGGCGAGGAGAAAAAGTGTCCCGGTCAGTGGTTTACTGGACCATGGGACCCTTGCAGTAAACCTTGTGGTGGTGGAGAACGAACACGTGAGGTTTTGTGCTTAGCGAACGGAACAAAGTCGCTCGACTGCGATGAATCAAAGATTGAGCCCCTTTCCGAAAAATGCAATACTCAAGCCTGTACTGCTGACGAGCTACTTCCAGTCGATAGTACTGCAACGCCGATTGGAGAAGACGCTGACGTAGAAGATGAATGTGAAGAGGAGGATGAGGAACTTGAATTGGCAACAAAGGATGATCTCAAGATATCTGATGGTATTGACCTCGATGAAGAGACAACGACGTTATCATCACTTATTACCGATGAACTAATGCTAAGTGATTCACCCTCTACCGACGAATCAAGTGAAATTACTTCTACAGACATTCCATTTACCACAGTCGAGGGATCAGGTGAGGAAACAGATATTACTGATGAAAGTACTCTTGAGAGTGAAGGAAGTGGGGAGGAACTCAGTTCGACTGTCGGAATCTCTGATACTACTGAATTTGTTTCAACTGACGTTTCTCCCACCGAGAAAACATCTGAGGAAACATCTGAAGAAACGACTCTGGTGTCTGGTTCAACAGATGCAACTGAATCTACAGAATCGCCCGAATCATCAGCATCTCCTGAATCTACGCAATCTACTGAGACAGGTTCAACTGATGTCTCAGGTTCTACCGAGTCGACTGACACTTCGGCGTCCACTGCTTCTACCGATGTCTCTGAAAGTACGCAAATTTCTCAATCTACAGAATCACCAGCATCACCTGAGTCAACAGAATCGACTGCATCTGGTAGCACTGATGAATCCAGCTCTACAGAAGTTTTATCTTCAACTGATTCTACTGATACTACTGGATCTTCTGAGTCTACTGAGTCCTCTGCTTCTCCTGAAACAACAGAATCACCTATTTCTACTGAGTCCACAATAGGCTCCTCAGATACCACTGAGTCTACTAGTGAATCTAGTGATACCACAGGATCCTCCATATCTACCGAATCAGTATCAACAGGGTCTTCAACCACAGACTCTACACAATCAACAGAGTCTACCGAGTCTTCATCCACTGATACAACCGAATCAACTGAGTCTACCTCTACTGATACTACTGAATCAACTGAGTCTACCTCTACTGATACCACAGAGTCGACAGTCTCTTCATCCACCGATACAACAGAATCAACTAGCGAGCAATCCACAGAATCAACCGACTCCACGGAGTCTTCAGTCTCAGTTGAGTCCACAACAGCATCTCCTTTGTCTACTGAATCAACCGAAAGTTCAACCGACTTCTCAAGTTCCACTGATACTACTGCTGACACCACTATTGATTCCACGGTTAGTGGTTCGGATATGACAACAGAATCTACTGGTTCCGACACGACAGAAACGGGTATTTCCGATGAGACAGAAACAACTGACATTAGCACTGATTCTTCTCTTAGTACAACTGATTCTGGTATTTCTGAAACTACAGATGTCTCAAACGATTCAACTGGCACCACAGAAACAGAGGCTAGTGACACAACTGGTTCCTCAGATTCAACAATGTCTAGTGAAAGTGACGAAACCACAACATTTTCAAGTGATACTACCGAAATCTCAGGCTCCACCGATGTTTCAGAATCCACAATTTCAGTTTCAACTGAAGAAAGTACAACTGGAGCGTCGACTGAATCTACCACCGAAGGAGTATCATCAGAATCTACATCAGACATTAGCTCGAGTGAAAGTTCCTCGATCAGCACAAGTGGAAGCACTGAATCTTCTTCTTCAACTGATGTGTCAGAAACAACAGAAACTGGATCAACAGAAAGCACAGAGACAACTGAAAGCGGACCTACTGAAAGCACAGAGACAACAGAGAGTGGATCTACTGACGACACGACCCTTGAGGGCTCTGGGGAAACAGGTTCAACAGTTGATATCTGGTCTACAACTGGAGAAGATGAAGAAAGCACTCCTAACACTCTGGAAGCTCTCGTCACTAAGGCACCAAAACTCAAGAAGTGCAAAGCCAAGAAGGATTGCAGAAAGTCAACTTATGGATGTTGTCCCGACAAGAAGACACCGGCTAAGGGTTCATTCGATGCGGGCTGTCCTATTGTTAAAACATGCGCTGAAACCAAATATGGATGTTGCTCGGACGGTGTTTCACCAGCTGAAGGCGAAAACAATGAGGGATGCCCTAAATCACAATGCGCAGAGACGTTATTCGGATGTTGTCCAGACAACTTTACACCCTCTGAAGGAGAGGAAAATGAAGGATGCCCTGAAACAACGACCGCACCACCAACAACAACCGTCGAAGTGGTCACAGAGGGATCTGGAGAAACAACCGACGTACCAGAAAGTACAATATCCCCAGAAAGCACAGAGTCTACAGAAACTGCAGAAAGCACAGAAACTCCAGAGAGCACAGAAATTGCAGAAAGCACAACTGAACCAGAGCTTGAAGTGGTTAAATCTTGCTCTTTTGGTGAGTTTGGCTGTTGTCCAGATGGCGTCACTGAAGCTAAAGGAAAAGACTTCGAAGGCTGTGAACCAGCTGCACCAGATACTAGACAGTGTGCACAAACACCACATGGTTGCTGTCCAGATGGTCGCACTGCTGCCGCTGGCCCTGATTACACAGGTTGCGCACCATGCACACGCGAGCCTTTCGGTTGTTGCCCTGACAATCAAACCCCTGCGCATGGACCACTTGGTGAGGGTTGTTGTATAAACACTCAATACGGCTGTTGCCAAGACAACATTAATGCTGCACGCGGACCGAACTTCGAAGATTGCGACTGCAAGTACACTCCTTACGGATGTTGTGCCGACCAAAAGATGGCTGCACGAGGACCCAACAATGAGGGTTGCAGTTGTGAGAGCTCGCCACATGGATGTTGCCCAGATAAGATCACAGTAGCTAGTGGACCGAAATTCGAGGGCTGCCCATGCCATACGCTACAATTCGGTTGCTGTCCTGATGGCCTTACGATTGCACAGGGACCGCATCACTATGGTTGCCATTGCTCACAAACCGAATTCAAATGCTGCCCCGATGAGAAGACACCTGCTAAAGGACCAAACGGCGAGGGTTGCACTTGCTTGGAGAGCAAATATGGCTGCTGTCCTGATGGTGCCACACCAGCGGAAGGCGAGAAGTTCGAAGGTTGCGGATCGGTTAAGGAACCACCACAAAAGGCATGCGGTCTACCAAAAGTTACTGGACCTTGCGGAAACTTCAGCATCAAATACTTCTTTGACACATCGTATGGTGCATGTGCACGTTTCTGGTATGGTGGCTGTGAAGGTAACGATAATCGCTTCGAAACCGAAGGTGACTGCAAGGCTACCTGCCAAGAGTACACTGGCAAGGAGGCGTGCTTCTTGCCGAAAAGCTCGGGACCGTGCACAGGATATAACAAAAAATGGTACTTTGATGCAGAACGCAATCGTTGCGAGGAGTTCAACTATGGCGGCTGCTATGGCACATCGAACAGATTTGACAGTTTGGCCGAGTGCCAGGCACTCTGCGCCATTGATGAAACTACGCGTACGTTAGAAGTGTTTTAAACTATGGAAATTAGCTTTGTCATACCTAAGGGGCTTTTCTTTTATAGCGCCCTGCGATCAGCCTATGGAGCCTGGACCATGTGAGGGTAGCTTTGAACGTTGGTATTATGATAACGAAACGGATGTGTGTCGTCCATTCCGCTATGGCGGTTGCAAGGGCAACAAGAACAACTATCCAACCGATCATGCCTGCAACTATCATTGCAGACAACCCGGCGTACACAAAGGTTTGATTTCAGTATTTAAGTCGCTGTTATATTTGGGTTTGGTATTCCTTACAAGTTTGCTATGCAGAGTTGTTTTTAAAATTGGGGGCATGTATGTATGTTTCTGGCATGAAATCACTAGCTACTACTGGCTAGTGACTTTGGTGTTGGCTCAAACAGTTTTTTCATTTTATTTGCTAGTATTAAAATTATTTGCTATTTGGTTTTTGTTTGTGACGTTACGGTATGTTAAATGTTTGTCTTTCCTTTTCTCATACTCACTATGTTGCATGCTTGCTTGCTGCTTGCTCTCCTCCCTTCCGCTAATACTTTATCATACAAATGAAATTGCTGCATTCCCTGCGCAATCCTTCTCTTTACTACACCACTACCAACAATACATTACACTACGTCACACTTCGAAAAACACACCCTGTTGCTGTATTAGATTATTGCTCGCTTCCTAAGCAACCCGGTGATTGCAGTGAGCAACATGCGCGTTGGCATTACTCGGACGCGGACAACAAGTGCATGCCCTTCTACTACACAGGTTGTGGTGGCAACAAAAACAATTTCCCAACCCAGGAGTCTTGCGAGGACCATTGCCCGAAGGAAGTTGGTAAGGCCATTGTAAATTATAAAACAGTCAACAAACCCCAATACAACACATACCCAAACACATGATAATTCACACACACACTCACAGTTGTGGCAGCCGTCGCTTTGATTGTTGTGTAAAGAAGATTCCATTCCAATCATTCCATTTTCATCACTGAATGATTAGCCTATTTAACATTTCAATTAAATTCCCGATTATGCACTTAATAGCCAAGGATGTCTGCGAGATACCTGCTGAAGTTGGCGCGTGCACCGACTACACCGCCATGTGGTACTATGACACCAAGGATGAGCGTTGCCGTCAATTCTACTACGGCGGCTGCGGTGGCAATGAAAATAAGTTCCCTACCGAAGAGGCTTGTCTGCAGCGTTGCGAAAAGAAACCTGAACCTGAACCTGAACCCGAACCAGAGCTCAAATCTGCGCCGGCGCCCAGCACGAACGAGGTCTGCCGGTATAGTGCAGATGCAGGTGATTGCCGTGCCTTCGTACTGCAGTGGTACTATGATAGAGACGTACAGGCATGTCGTCAATTCTACTATGGCGGCTGTGGTGGCAATGCAAATCGATTCAGTTCTCAAGATGAGTGTAATCAATTGTGCGCTGTGCAACCTCCCGCTCCTGCTCCTGCTCCTGAGCGCCAGCCAGCTGCACAGCCCGCCCCAGCGCCGGTAACTGAAAATGTTTGTGAAGTACCCTCAGATCCGGGAGATTGTGATGACCCTACCTTGAAGTGGTACTACGATACAACAGAGGGACGTTGCAAACAATTCTACTATGGTGGTTGCGGCGGCAATGGAAACCGCTTTGAAACCGAGGCGGCGTGCAGTGCACGTTGTTCGCCACAGGTGCCCTCCGTTAATGTGCGTTTTGGCGAAGATGAAGAGGAACCAGCGCCGGCACCAGCACCTGCACCTGCGCCGGACTCGCGCGAAGACAGAGGTTGTACGTTGCAGCCCGATTATGGCCAATGCTCGGACGCCAATCAGACGCGTTGGTATTACAACTATGCGGAAGGCCTGTGTGACGAGTTCATTTACGGCGGTTGTGGTGGCAATCAGAATAATTTCAACAGCGAGGAAGAGTGCCAGGATCAATGCTTCGAGGTACAGACAACATGCTCACTACCACCACTGCCAGGTAGATGTGAGGACCACATTATACGCTGGTACTTCGATGAACGCGACAAACGTTGCTACGAATTCGAGTTCACTGGCTGTCGCGGCAATAGAAACAACTTCGTAACAGAGGCGGAATGTTTGCAATGGTGCGGCAATGAATCACCTCAGCAACCCGAACCAGCTGCGCCGGTTAGTGACCGCCTCTTTAATGTAATTTTTATGCTTTACAATGGTGGCAATTTTTTTGCTTGCAGGCTTATTCGGTTTGTGATCTGCCTGTCGAGCGTGGCGATTGCGAAAACAGTACCGCTGCATGGTTCTACGATGTTGAAACTATGGCTTGCACAGCCTTCTCCTACTCGGGCTGTGGTGGTAATGGTAATCGTTTCGAAAGCAAGGAACAATGCGATCGCCAATGCGGTGAATTCAAAGGAGTGGGTAAGTATATAGTATAACGAAAAAATGTAACGGCATTTATTTTCAAGAACTCATATATTAATGAACATACTGACGCATTTACGTCTGCTAGATGTGTGCAATGAACCAGTGGAGACTGGTCCATGCCGTCAGTGGCAGACACGTTTCTATTACAACAAAGCGGCACGCACTTGTGATCCCTTCACTTATGGTGGTTGTGAAGGTACAGCTAATCGGTTTAGCGAACGCGCAGAGTGCGAGTCGGTTTGCATTTTAGGTCAAGAGCCAAAGACGCGCGCTCCCAAAGGTAAACATAGAATGCAGAGATGTCGGTGTTCAGCGGACTGTTTTTGGTTGAACTATTTTTTTATATATTTTTTATTAAATTTTCTGAGTAGATATTTGTAAGCTGCCAGTACAAAGTGGAAGTTGCAACGGAACTACGGCCGACGAACGCCGCTACTACTACGACGACGAACGCGGCACCTGTGTATCATTCATTTATTCGGGTTGCGCTGGCAACCAGAACAATTTCCGTTCATACGAAGCTTGCTTTGATTACTGTGCAAGTAAGCGCATGCCACACGTCACATACATATTCTGGCACTATGACATTTCTACGCACTCACATATTTTGCACCGATTCATTTTGCGCACAAAACGAAAAAACACAAACTCTATTTTTCGCACTGAACTTTGCTAATATACAATGCATTTTTAGAATGTCTACTTAATTTAAGTTCCTTCATCTTTGCTAGTTGTAGTCTAAGTATTTGTAGTTTGGATGCACTTTCATGCCATTTCTTTTGTTGGCTTGCACGTGGTAATGGTTTATGGGCTGGGAGTTCGTTGGAACGCAATAATTTGTACACTCATTTTTCGTTCCCTTACTTACCTGTATTTTCCAATTAATCACTTTTTCCTTTCCTCCACCCAGGAACCGAAAAGACACCAGAGATCAGCGATAACGAGATCGAACCCAACGCATGCGAAACCTTTGAGCAAGAATGTCGTGTACTTCGTTGTCCGTTCGGCTCCCGTCGTGTACCAGTCGAGAATAGCGATTGCACTAGTTGCATTTGTGAGAATCCATGTGAGCGTTATGAGTGTGCCGAAGGTCAACAATGCGCAGTCGACGTGTCGAGCGATGCCTCCCGACAATTCGTACCCGTTTGCCGTGACACCAATAAGACAGGCGAGTGCCCGCGTCTCAGTGAACCAGAAGCGGAGAATTGTGGTCGTGAGTGTTACACGGATGCCGATTGTCGCGAGGATAACAAGTGTTGCAGCAACGGTTGCGGCTTTGTGTGCGTACGTCCTACGCAACCAACGTCTCGTCCGCGCCCACCAACCACACCCGCACCCGCTGTCGTTTACCCAGGCGATACGCAGGTTGCGTTGGAGCCTAAGAAACCGCAAGAGGTTAATGTGCAATCGGCTGTTGGCGGAATCGCTGTATTGCGTTGCTTCGCCACTGGCAGTCCGCCACCGAATGTTACATGGTCGCGCAGTAATGTGGTGGTAAGTTAGATATTAGGGTGAATTGACATCAAACGCGTGTGGCCTTGGCTGCTTACATTTTCATATGAATTTGTGCGCCAATCTAAAATGTGACAAGTTGGCCTTTTTGCAGAGTTTTGTAATGCACATTAATGGGTATTCCATGTAAAGCTTCAAGTCATAGTATCAACTAGGATCGAAATAACTTTGAAATTGGGTGGAGTGGCAGCTTTTTGCTAGCGAACACCAATCGCAAATGCTTTAATTACAAATTCCCCCAAACTCTTGACTATTCTCGCTAAAGTACATTTGTATTTAGTGAGCCTCTTTTCTTCTTCTTATTTGTTCGCAGATTGACACCAATCAAGGACGTTACGTATTGACTGCCGCCGGTGACTTGACGATAGTGCAAGTGCGTCAAACGGATAGCGGCTCGTATGTGTGTGTAGCATCCAATGGCCTTGGAGAACCAGTGAGTCGCGAGGTGCAGCTGGCAGTGACAGGTTTGAGCATTTTCTTATACGCTAAATGTGGTGTCGGTTATATTAATATGGCGCATGTTTTATTTTAATATTTTGCATGTGGGTCGTTGCTAATGCTTATCTCGCTTTGTCTAACAAATGCACAAAAAAAAAAAAATGATTGCTTGCTATATGCATTTGTAATAATGTAGAACCGAAAGAAATACCCGCCTATGTTTATGGCGAGAAGAATGCTACACAAATTGTTGGCTTGAATCGACCAGCGCAAGTGCGTTGTCCGGCCGGTGGTCATCCAGCGCCGCATGTGAGCTGGTGGCGTAATCGTAAACGTTTGGGCTTGATAAGCGATCGCTTCGAATTGACACGCGATTACTCGTTGATGTTCCGCTCCATACAATTGACGGATCTGGGTCCATACACTTGCGAGGTTTGGAATGGCTTAGGTCGCCCAACCTCGATGAAGGTGGTGTTAAAGGCAGTTGGACCAGCACGCGCCGTCACTAACGACGAAGCGCCATATCTGCAGTATATCATAGATCCGGCACGCGCACCAGTCACACAACGCCCCTCATATCCATACCGACCACAACGACCACAGCCACCACCGCCACCAGTGTACGTCGAACCACCGCGCCGACCGCAATTAAGTAAGTATCTGCTATTGGCTGCATGTGGGCAAACTACTAGTAGGGGTAGTTGGTTTATGGTAAACTCGTTTTGTTGCTATCTGTGTGTTGCATCGTGTTGCTTATTCATTGATATGCAAGATTTTCGTTAACTCTTTATTTGCTTGCATAATTTTCGCTTAGTGAGTGCGCAAGCTGTACTTGCATTGGATCCCAGAAACACCTACAGCCCGGGTGCATCTATTGCCATGCAGTGTTCGGTGCAAGGCAACCCAGCACCGAATGTGACCTGGACGAAGGACTCGATACCGCTGCAGGCGAATGAGCGTATACAAATTACAAGTAAGTGAATAATTCTATTGGACTACATTCATTTACGCAATCCACACACACACGCACATCTACCACATACAGCTGAGCCGCATACTTTGGTGATAAGCAATGCCACACCCGAGGACACTGGAATGTACGGCTGTACGGCTAGAAATTCCGTGAGCTACAACACCAGCGAAGAGAGAGTCACCATTGAGTGTAAGTAGACGCAGCATTTTGCTGTTGACTCACTGGCTGCTAACGCAATTCATCCCCTTCTCTATTACAGCTTCGATACCGATCCATCCAGATTGTGTTGATAATCCATACTTCGCGAACTGTAAGCTGATTGTGAGTGGTCACTACTGTCGTCACCAGTACTACGCCAAGTTCTGTTGCCGATCATGCACATTAGCCGGCCAAATAGCGTTCGCGCATCCCAATGCCTTGTAGACGACTAGGCGGATAGGCGAATACGAACTCGCTTGATGCAGAACACGCTTGCTTTACTACGATGGCTTTGAGCTGCCCTTTTGGGATAGCGCTTAAGCTCAAAGCAGTTGAAATTCCAAAAAAAAAAAAAAATAAAAATAATAATTAACAGTACTATTAACGCACAAATTTAACAAGCTAGTATTTTCTGCTCTAGAATTAATTATTTAAAACCAATACATACAAGTATATAAAGAACAATGCCTTTCACACTCTATAAAACACATCTCAGCTAGCTCAGCTCGGCGCAGGCGAGCTGTAGATTCTCAGCTACCTTAAGTTTCATTATCACATTAACTGCTGTCTCTTTGTATTCTTTTCCGACAAAAAAAAATTGCAAAATTCGTCTTTTATGCAGAAAATTTTATATCAAGTATTAATTTGGGAACTTTTGCTCTATACACAACCATACACACACTCACGCACGCTACACGCATACATGTTAAATGAGAATAATAACGAAGAATAATAGCTTTTATATAATATACATACACACTTACTCGTATATACATAAAATAGAAATTTAGTTTTTAATTTGTTCCTATTTATTTTGCCCGTTTGTTCAGATCGTTTACTGTGCACTCGATTTGATGGGCATGCGATACACATACATGCATACTTAGCTGTAAATATGTGTATTTATGTAAAAGTCGGAAGTCACAAGTAAGCTCATACGCGCACACACAAACCAATGTACTAATACTCACACAAAACGAGCAAAAGGGTAACACACAGAAACATTTGTGAGTTGCCCTTTTGTAATTAATTTTAATTTAAACGATTTTTTTTTTGTAATTACAAAGTGCCTTACGATTTATAATTGTAGTAGTGATTTGTGCATTGATTTAAGAATTCAAATGAAAATGTTAAACAAGTTTTTGTAAATAAACTAATGATACAAAAGAGAATAAATATATGTGGTTGACTTTTTAATGCAAAGTTGGATTTCAGTTTGGAGTGATAGGCATTTTAGTTAAAAAATGGGAATTTTCACTAATTAAAATTAATGCTTTCAACATAAACAAACTATTAAGGGGTTACATACGTACGGCAGCGCCAAAAAAGCGCTGAAAGAAAACCTGTTTTTAGAAGGGATAACAATAGAAATAAATATAAAGAAATTGAATACATTGTTATTAGTATTTAAACTTTGTAAAAAAATTTATGTTAATTTTTCTTTACAAAAATTAGTATTATATAGGTTTTTAACTTCAAATTAAAGTTTTTTAGTTTAAAATAAATTTTTTTTAAACGCAAATTAAAGTTGTTTTATATCAAATTCATTTTTTTTTATTTAAATTAAAGTTTATTAATGTAATATTGACTATTTTCAATAAAAATGAATACTAACAAGAATAAGAATCAAACAAAGTTAAATAAAGCAATTTGGATAATCTTGGATAAGAAGCTGACTTGGGAGATACAAGTTTCACTGAAGGTGAATCGTGCATTGAAGATTTTTCAGCAATGCCGTAGAGCCTTTGGCAAAACCTGGGGTCTGAAACCTGCTGTGGTCCTATGGATATACACAGTACTTATCAGACCAATCATCACTTACGCTTCTGTTGTCTGGTGGCGACAGACACATGGTTAAGTCCACAATCCGGGAACTATACAGGCTGCAAAGAAGTGTATGTTTATGCATCACGGGTGCCATGAGTACAACCTCTGGTGATGCACTAAATGCTATGCTTGATTTGCTCCCCCTGGATCTTAAGATACAACAGGAAGCAATAAAAGCAATGTGTATACTCCATAAATATGGTTTCTGGCACGAAGATGGAACTTCAGGACACAGAGAAATCTTTAAGTTGCTGTCGGAGCAGTATCCACTGTTTTTGGCACCTAAAGATGACCTGATACCCATTTGGAAGGAAATTTGAAAATTGCTCACGCAATGGAGCAATCCAGAATGCATGCAGGGAGGTTTGACGGATATTTTCTTTACCGATGGGTCCAAGAATGAAATAGGGTCTGGAGCCGGATGATACTTAAACGATAGTAATAAGTATCACTATGCTGTGGGCGGAATGGCAACTGTTTTCCAAACAGAAGTTTTTGCCATCCTAAAAGTAGCCGAATGGATAATCGAGAGGAGATGGAGTGGGAAACAGATTGGAGCCTTCAGTGAAAGTCAAGCTGCATTGAAGGCCCTGGAGAACGCGAAGCAAACCTCAAAGATTGTTCATAATTCTGTCACAAGACAAAACAGGCTTGTTCTTATATGGGCTCCGGGACACTCCAGTGTTCAAGGAAACGAAATTGCCGACGAATTGGCCAACCGTGGATCAGCGGTGCCCCCACAGGGGCCAGAGCCAATAATCGGAATCAGTCCCGCAGGAATCAAGAATTGGATCAGCGATTATGTAGGCAATCTACATAAAGAGCGATGGTCCGGTCTGGAACGCTGCAGAACTGCAAAGTGTTTTGTTACAAGTCTGAACAGAAAACTGTCAAACTTTCTACTAAAACTTAGAAGCAAAGATATTCGGTTGATGGTCGGCATCATTACAGGACACAACCCATGGGGCCAGCATATGACCACCATTAGAATCATCGAGGACCCGGTATGCCTGTCATGCTTGGAGGAGGCGGATAGCACTGAGCACTTTCTCTGTGAGTGTCCTGCCTTTGCTAGAGCAAGGCTACGAGTATTGGGTTCCGATGTCATGAGAATGAGTAATATTCGTTCTCTAAAACTGGAGGATATTTACAGATTTGCCAAAGAATCTGGAAAATTCTCATAGGACTAACTATCTCTATCTCTGTCTCTATTCTTTCCTATCTCTTTCTCTGATAATTTTCTCCTTCCCTTCTTGACTATCTACCCCCCTTTCCATAGCTATAAATACAATGGGCTCTTTAGCCTGAGTGTTTTAGGAGCCATCAAATCTCCTGGTGCTCCTTGGCTCGACCTTTTCAAATTTCGATTTGAACCAATTTGGATAAAGCATTTAATGCAACGGTTGTTCTGCTACAGCCAGCGGTAGTTTCCTGGACATGTCAACGTAATAATTGTTGCAATCAGTAGAAGTAACAGTGGTCATTGATTCTTCAATAATCTGTACCAAATTTTGATTATTTTGTGGATCGGCCAGCAAATTTCGTGCAGGCAATTTTATTTTTGAAAATATCTTTTCTATAGAACTTCACATGGGGGAATATGGTGATAGAAAAATTAATGTATGATTAGTCTCACTAATCTTTTCGCGTACTTCTCGAGTTTTATGGATTCTGGCATTGTCCAGAACCAACCATGCTTCTACGATGTTATTTTCAGCAAGTTTATTACAGAATCCATCAAGAAATGTAATAAAAACATTTGACTTTACTGTTGAGTTAGAAATCGAGACGTTACTTGAGAATGTATAATATTATTTAAATTCATGGGTGAAACATATCTTCCTCTTTTTGTTGGAACTATTATACGTGTGGAGCATTTTGTGAAAAATTAGTGCATAATTTTTGCGTTGTTTGATTCTTGATTTGGAGTTTAAACGGTCCAGGTTGATTGTGGCGGTTTTTAATGTTATTTTTAAAGCTTTTAATGTATTACCGTTGTTGTGGTCATGTTGACGACTTTTTTTTAATTTGTATTTATATTTTTTAAAGTAATTGATGGATTTTCTTCAATTAATTTATCCACATAGCTTAAAATCTCATTACTTAGTTTAACATTTATTTTTCCACCAAGATTTCATCTAATAATCTCACATCCATCCTTCTTATACCTTCTAATTATAGAAGTGGCTGTGGTTTTATTAATTCCAGCTAATTCTGCTGACTCTGCAATAGCTTTGTCTTCTTCATAGTTGTTTTAACATAATTTCCCCTGCTGTTTCTGAAACGAGGAATAGGTAAGTTCTCTTCATTTTCTAAATTGCTATCATCAGAATCTTCTGTGACCTGCATTATTCGCCGATAATGACGTTTATTGACCGGACTTCCTGTATTATCTTCAACAGTTACTTCTTCAGGTGATCTATTGATGTTCATTATCATAAACTTATTTAAGGGTTTTAAGGATTTTGAATTTCAAATATTTCTTTTAAAATAAATAATAATTACACAACAAGAAAAGAAAAGTTTCACTCTGTTTTTACTGCGATTGCTAAACTTTAAACAAGTGTTTAACCTTATTATCAGCAAAATAAAAAATAAAGGTTGGTATAATTTCAAGGTCCGATGTTGAATGTGAACTACACCTAAGCGTCACCGACACCGTTTGACTTCTTTCTTTGCGGTTATTTGAAAGAAAAGATGTACGTCGATAAGCCAGCAACAATTCAAGAGCTAAAGGATGAGATAACTCAGCACAAAAAAAGCGCTGAAAGAATGCTGGCATAGAACCTCAATTATGCCTCAGCGTCATCGAAAATTTGGACCATCGGATGGAGGTGTGCCGCCGAGGCCGCGGCAGCCATTTGACCAATATTTTATTCCATAGGTAATTGAGCTATGCCAATATTATCATAATAAAGAGAAATGGCAATCTTTTCTTTAAAAAATTGTATTTTATTCAAAATCAACACCGGCTCTTGAAACTTAACCACAATCTATTTGGAAAATAATAATTAATTATCATATCTTATTTCATAAACTTTAATTTGAAATTTAAAATCTATTTGAATATAAAAAAATTTAATTTTAAATAAAAAAATTTAATTTGAATTAAAAAAAATTTAATTTAAAATTTAAAAACTTTAATTTGAATTTAAAAACCTATATATTAAAAATCACGTGACCCAAAGTACAATGAAAAAAAGTCTGCATCATTTCTCCTTGAAATGTTGATGGATTTGTAAAAAGTAAAAAAATTTTTGTAAAATAAAGTTGAAGTGATAGTCTGTTCAGCCGGATTTTTGAATTTCGAAAAAGTTTGCAATTTACGGTATTTAAAAAAAATGCGTTTTAAGTCATAAATGTCACACTTTAATTATGTTTATAAAATTTTTTAATAAAAATATCAATAATCAAATCTGTAGAGAAAACACTTTCGAATACACAAAAAAAGGAAGCGCCAGCCTTTCTAAATATGTAAAAATCATGAAAATCGGTTGTCAAACACCAAAACTGTCAAATCTCCTCCGAGAAGTTGCTGTAACTCGCTCTATTTTTTTCTGATTGGCCTGAAACTTTGGCAGATAACCTTCCAGTAAAAGTGTTATAACTCGCTCAGCTTTTCCCCGATTGGCTTGAAATTTCGGCATGTAATTGCAGAAACATCAAAACGTATTAAAAATTGTATCAGTTGTCATGCAGACCGTGCCGGAAATAATAGTTTCAAGAAAAACGATTTTAAAGTTTAGGTATAGGAGCGCGCGGACCGCCTTTTACCTAGTTAATGGGCTGTAGAAGCTATAAAATTGGGAATTTCTGCATGAAAATTTCACAGTGTATTCTTAAGACAATATTCTTTCGAAATATCGAAAGAATAAAAAATCGATCTTTTGAAAATTCTGGATACATGTACACATGGCTTGTGACCCCTTAAGGAAGTTATTTCTAAACACAAAAATTAATAAGCCAAATTCTTTCCTTCCCGCCAAGTCTTCGAAAAGACCCATCTTTGTGCCGAATTCATAGCTGCAGACAACAGCACGAAAAGCAGTTACCTATATGCCGCGATGTCTGATTTTGGTATCCCCGCAAAATTAATACGGCTATGCAAAATGGTTCTGTTCAATACCAGCAGCGCTATCAGAGTTGGAAAGGACCTCTCCGAGGCGTTTGATACCAAACGAGGTTGCAGACAGGGTGACTCTCTGTCGCGCGAATTCTTTAACCTGATGCTGAAAAAGATCATGCGAGCCGCATCACGCTCAAGCACAATTTTTGAAAAAGAGCGTACAATAGTTGGCATATGTCTTAACAACCGCGCTGTTAGTTCTGTCTTTTCCAAACTGGATAAAGAAGCAAACCAAATAGTGAATGGGTCTGGTGGTGAACGAGGATAAAACGAAGTAGCTCCTGTCATCAAACAAACAGTCGGCGCACTCGCGTATCGGCACCTACGTCACTGTTGACAGTTATAATTTCGAGGTTGTAAAAGACTTCGTTTGTTTAGGAACCAGCATTAACACCGATAATAATGTCAGCCTTGAAATTCAACGTTGAATATCTCTTGCCAAGAAATGCTACTTTGGACTTAATATACGGTTGATTAGTAAAGACCTCCTTCGGCGCACAAATATAACACTTTATAAGACTCTCATCATGCCCGTCCTATGGCACAGAAGTTTGGACGATGACAATGTCTGTTGGAGCGTTTGAGGGAAAGAATCTGCGGAGTATTTTTGGATCTTTGCACGTTGGTGATGGCGAGTATCGTAGGCGATTGAACAACGAGCTTTATGAGCTTTACGACAACATATGTATTCACGGCATTCAATTGAAAGGAAGTACCAGTGAATAAGTTTTGGCTCCGCCTGAACATTTCACTTGTTCCTCGTAATAAAAATAATATAGGGATTTTCAATAAGAGGTGTTATTTTGATATTCAAAGAAAGATGCAATTTTTTAATATAAATGATCGGATGTTTATTTCATAATAAACTGAAGAGGAAGATATGCAGTTAATAGTGGAAAATAACATCAGGCAAATGACCCCCGCGACCACGCTTATAGGACAATATCCTTTTCATGAAATTTTCCATAACCAAATTGCAAAGTGGCTGGCCTATGTCCTCGATAGCCTCACGAATTCCATCTTTGAACCTGGTCTGTTGGCGTAGACCTACTCTTTCACGTGACCCCAAAGAAAAAAGTCACAAAGTGTTAAATCAGAAGATCTCGGGGCCGATTGTGATCACTTCTTCGAAAGATAACACCGTCCGGAAACTTCTCCCGTAAGATATCAATGGTGTTCGTGCTTGTGTGGCACGTAGCGCAGTCTTGTTGAAAATCAACGTTGTCCAAATCAACACCATCCAATTCCGGCCATAAAAAATCGTTAATTATCTCTCGTTAACGCAATGCATTCCAAAATAACATTTGTTATTGGAAAACCCTTTATAGGCATGTATGATATTAGTGTGGCGCAGATAAACTTGAATGGGACGGGCCGTGCTTCTCCTTCAAACTATGATATTTTCTTGTGTACACTAATATTTGGTTATGGCAATGCTGTGTTGGGAAAAATCAATATCTAAACACTTTAACTTCCCTTGCTAACTACCCGCACAGCTGTTGGCGATAACATTGCGGACATGCGCACTACGCCACTGCATTGGCATTTTGCCACATTTAGCTCCAATGTAGTCATAGAGGTAAGAGAAAATTGCATTCAAACAAAAAGCATTCCAGGCTTAAGAAATTGATTCGCCAACGCATCAAAGGCGACAGAAATGCCAACGATGGAGGATAGCGGCATCGATAGTGAAGATAAGCAATCGAATACTTTCGAGGAATCTCCAGCGGTAAGTCTCTCAAACTACTTGGTAAATATGCATGTCTGTGTATTACTGCTGCATTGTGTCATTACTGCTTACAGCAAGGGGCACAAAAAATAGTAACAGCAACAAGAACAATGGCCCAAGCATTAGATGTGTCAGCGGTTAACCATATGGCTGATTTAGAGGTAGTCTTCCGTGGCAGCGGCGGCCCAGCGCCAGGAAGTGCAGCAAGTGCCAGTGGTGCAGAGTCGGTAGCAAAGACCACGGCCAGCACAGTAGCAGCAGCGGCGGCTGGTGACAGCGATGACAGCAATGCGATTAGTACACATCCAGCGCCAAACACCTGTCGCATTCTGCAACGCAAGCTGGAGCTGAAGGTGGAGCGTGCGAAGCGCAATTACAGCCAATACCAGCAACAGGAACAGGTGTGTGAAGGAGCCAGCGGCAGTTCCAGGAGTTACAAAAATTAGTACATAGTATATTGATTTTTTTACATTTTTTTTTGTAGGTGCGCAAAACCCAGTCTGCGAATCTCATACCCATAAATCGGTTGCCCATTCCAGGCGATTCAGAGCAGAAACCACTTGTAGATTATAAGTCGGATAGTAGGTTTGTTGATAATGATTTTTATTCAAAAATTATTTTGTTAAAAAACATGTATGTATGTATATGTTCTGTTGTAGCGAGGAGCCAGAGGAAATTTCTTTTTTTCCAGCTAAAGTGAAAAATGCGCATCGACAACGCAGAACTGAGCTCAGCGATACTTTCAGTATACAAGAAATGACTATAGAATCAGATTTGGATTCAGACGATAGTGGGTCACAAAATCTCGAGCTATTGCCACCCTTAAGAAAGACAAATTTTTTGGAGAAAGTGAAAATTTGCTTCGGTTGTGGGAATAGAAGAAGTTAACTGTCAAAAGGCTTAGAGAGGCAAACAAAATAGTACACGGAAAAATGCAATAAAAAACAGTTGTAGCCAAATTGTACACACTAACTAACATAAATATATCTAATACGTGCATACAAGTGAGAAAAAGATTTATTACTTCTGCTATTTGATGCTGCATAAGGTGGAATTTTGTGCCACCCTAACGGAAGATGTTTAATTTTTTATGAGAGTATTTCTGCTATGAAAAATTCCTGATAAAACCCTAAGGAGTCGGCTTAAAACTGCAAGTCCCTTCATTTACGGAACACCATCAAGACGCACACCCCAAATATGAGGAGGAGATCGGCCAAACACTTAACAGAAGTGTACGTGCTAATGAAGCGATCTATTGTGCAGCCATGTAGCCTACCGAAACAGTCTTATGTTGTTAATAAATCCTGAAACTGCTGTGGGCTTAATTTCTACCAGGAGGTTAGAATCTTTTCATAGACTTTAACGTAGGCATGTTTGCGTGTGTCAGACTGACAAATAAAGATAATTTTATTCTTAACAGCGGACGGTTCTCAACAATGTGTTCTTGTTATGAATGAAAGTCCATCTGACTAAGCGCCTGTCAAGGAATTTGGTTAATATTTTTATTATTATTTTATTGTTATTGTATTCCTATTATTTTTTTACATTAATATTACTTACATAATTAAAGTATAAATTGTCTCTGTTTTTTTTTTTTTGTTCAAAACGAGAGGAAAATGCTTCGTGCAAGGGCCGAGCGTTCTGACCTACAGTATGCTCTGTAGTCTACCCGAGTGTGGAACTCCATTTGGAGCTTCCTTACTTACCCACTGAGGCTTTAACTGCTATCGCCCGCGCGTTTACTAGGGATCCGGCACGGCGATAGGATCACTTCAGATGTGTAGGTGCGGCACGTGAACCTCAGATGCGTTTTCTAATTGTGACGTTTCTATAGGTTATTATTAACGGACAACTTTTCATTACTTACCGACTACTGCTGGTGTTTTTCAGGCCGAAGTCTTTGCAATCCTGCAGGCATGCAAAATGCTTAGGAAACGTGGGAGCAAGGGAGATATTAATATTTTCTCCGATAGCCAAGCCGCGATTAAGGCTCTGACGACACCATTTTGCAGATCCAAACTAGTCAACTCCTGTAGGGATATCAAATCTCTTGAGTGTGCAAGTAACGATTCTCTGATCTGGGTTCCAGAACATAGGAACATAGAGCGAAATGAAAATGCTGATGACTTTGCCAGGAAGGGGACTGAATTGGTGTCAGAGACCTCCTAGCCGGTTATCGTCATCCCCCTGACTGCAGTCAAAGGGGAGATGCACAACTTATTTCTCAGTAAAGCACAGAAATGATGGGGCTATATGCTATTTCAAAAACCCTTTGACGCCAGTATAATAGACGGAGGACTAAGAAAGTCCTGAGGACACCACGCCATTCAATTTTCAAACTCGTACCTGTGTTTACCGGTCATTGGACGAACGAAAGCCAGGCCCAAAAGCAAGGTGTACCATTTAACCCCCATTGCAGAAGCTGTGTGGACCTTTCAGAGAGGGAGACTGTTGAGCACTTTCCCTGTAAATGTACGAGTTTCGCAGCTAGACGTTTGAGATCACTGGGTGCTCCTTTCTTCGACAGCCTGGGACAGTGCGCCAACCTAAATCTCATCAATCTTCTCCATTACATCAACAGCTCTGACTGTCTGATGATATCTGCCTGGTGGAGGTCTCAAAATGGTATCAAATTGGCGCTTTAGTGCTACTTGGGGAGTGACAGAGTGGTATTTCAACAATTTTTCTTACCTACCTATACATTTAATATACCCTGCAATAACAACACGCGTGGAGCTGATAAACAAAAATGGCAGGGCGATTCACTTAGCGCCTTCCTTTTCCATGTAGTGATGCACCAGATAGTAAATGAGGTAGAAGGTTACCGAATGCAACACTCAAACAGACGTCGCTGTTTTAATAGCCAACACAGAGGAAGACCTACAACGTTTATTACACAAATATTTAATATGGAGGTATCGACTACTTCTCCTTTTGATTGGCGCGATAACCGCTTACGTGATTTTGGCCGAGTTTAACAAAGCGCACCAGTCATTTCTTTCTCGAGCTAACCGCCGCTACTTAGATACAATAAGTGAAGCCAAATCCTTTTCCACCTGGTCCTTCCAACGCAGAGGAGGCTTTTCTCTTCCTGTGCTACCAACAGCTGGTACTACAAAGATCTTAAGCACGCCCGGCAGAGGTCGTTACTGGGAAAATCATTCAAAAAGTCCACGTCATGATTCTCATTGATCGACGACCGAAAGTGCGCGAAGTAACAGAGACTATAGGTGTGTCGACCGGAAGGGCAATTACAATTTTACATGATAAGTTGGTGATGAAAAAATATTCGTCCTGATGGGTGCCGCGATTGCTGATGGTGAACAACAAGCGTATGCGTCTGTTAACTTCGAAGCAGTGTTTGGATCAATTTAACCGAGATCCGAAGGAATTTTTTCGTCGAGTTGTCACCGTTGATGAAACCTGGATTCATTATTACATACCAGAAATTAAGCAACAATCAAAACAATGGATTTCTTCTGGTGAATCTGCTCCAAAGAAGCCAAGGACAGTCCCATCGGCCGAAAAGGTCATGGCGTCAATTTTTTGGGATGGGAACGATGTCATGCTACTGATTTTTTTTTTTAAAAGGAAGAACGATCACTGGAAAATACTACAGTGAGTTATTGGACCACTATCACAAGAAATTGAAGGAGGCACGGATGCATTTGGCGAAAAGGAAGGAGCCTTCACCACGATAACGCACCAGCACATTAACCCGGAGTTGTTGCCGTCAAACTGCAGGATTTCCGTTATGAACTGCTACCGTACCCCCCCGTATTCACCCGATATGGCTCCATGTGACTTTTTTTTGTTCCCTAACATGAAGAAATGGCGGCCGCCGTAGCGGAATGGCTTGATGCGTGACTACCAATCGAAATTCACTGAGAGAACGTAGGTTCGAATCTCGGTGAAACACCAAAGTTAAGAAAAAGTCTTGTTCTAATAGCGGTCGCCCCTAGGCAGGCAATGACAAACCTCCGAGTGTATTTCTGCCATGAAAAAGTTCCTCATAAAAATATCTGCCGTTCGGAGTCGGCTTGAAACTATAGGTCTCTGCATTTGTGGAACAGCATCAAGACGCACATCACAAATAGGAGGAGGAGCTCGGCCAAACACCAAAAAGGGTGTACGCGCCAATTATATATATAATATGAAGAAATGGCTGGGGGATCAAACGAGAAAGTCATGGCCGAGACTAAGGCGCATTTTGGAGAGTTTTACAAATTGTATTTATTGTAAAGAAATGGCCGGAGCGTTGGGATGACATCACATCTCTAGTGAGTGGCACAGAATGCTGAGGCTAGAGTGTATTCGAAGGAACGGTCAATATTTAGAGGAAACAATTTAAAAAAATTCCGCATTTTTTTTCTTTGTAATAGTTATTCAAATAAACATTTTTCATTAGGCTTTTTTTTCAATTTGTCTTTTATAAATATATATAAATTTGATATACTATATTATGTTGTTCAATAAGTTTTGCGGTTCGATGAGAAAAACACAATTTTATGTTTTGAAATACACTTAATTATTCAGAATAGTCTCCCTGAATTTCAATGATATTTCATTTTGTGAACTCCATCCCTGAAGTGAAAATCTTCAAGAGCTGCAAAATACGCTTCCACGCATGCATTTTTGTAGGTATGTCAACAGATAGCAGTCGCTAAGCTGCAAATCTGGTGAATGCGGTGGATGGCCGAACAAATTGAAATTTAATTCATGGATTTTCTTGTGACGCGCTGCATAGTCTTAGGATTTTTTTCCTTTGCAAACTGGATCTTTTTTTACGAACTTTTTCTTTGAGCTGGTCCAAAAAAGTTACATTAATATTCAGGAATTATTTTTTACCAGTCTGCAAGTAATCCACAAACAAAATTTCTTTCGTATCTCAAAAAACTGATGCTATCACCTTCTTGGCCGGTTTCTGGACACGAACTCGTTTCGGAGCCGAAGAACTAGATTCACCGCCCTTTAGCCTCTAATTTTGATTTAAGATCCAAGTCTCATCCATTCATATGAAGAGTGTATCAACATAACAAAAATTGGTTAGTAGCCTCTATTATCGAACCGCAAAGCTTATTGAACAACCTACTTATATTACATATCTATATATGATATATTATATTATATAATTTCTGAGACGAATTTGTTTGATCTATACTTAGTTATTAAAATCTTTAAATATTATCGCAAAGCTGGTATTATATTCCAGATTGGCCTATCCATATTTGAAAACTTAATATCTAATATTGTATTTGATATAGAAATAAATTTCAACTTTCAACTGAGCTTTATCCCGCCACAAATATAATATTTTATTTAAAAGTCTCACGTGTCTTCAATCAGTCTCATAAAGGTTTATTAAGCCAAAAGTTGCATAAGAGAGCAAATGGTGCAATTTTAACATCGAAAAATCTGCACCAAACCAAAATAAATAAGAATGAGTATTTTGCAAATATCACAAAACTCGAAATAAACAAAACAACAATAGCAATAAGAAAATTTTCAGTCTCGATTGAGGGTGAGGCAAACTCCCTGTAATACCCAGTGGCTTAGGTCCTCCGTAGTGGCCAGGTCAGCTTCGAAAACAAGTCCAACACCCATAGCATTTCGCCGCAACGAAGTAGTGTACACAGGAGAGCGAAACGTATTCTGTTTAGGAAGTGGGCGAAAAGAGTTAATTTCAGAAAAGTGGAAAATAATGTTAACGAGCAAATGAATGCAAAACAATACGAAAGTGTTGAAAGAGCCAAAAAGTCAAAAAAGGTGATAATTGAATGCACGAATGTGTGTGTTTGCATAAGAAAAAAGGCTGAAACAAATTTAGCATAATTTAAAAATAAGAAGCGAAAACAAGCAATGAATGTATGGATGCTGCTAGGCTAGTGCTTGTAGTGCAGGACTTCTCCTTAGCTACGGTAAATAAAAGGTGTAGGCGGTGAACATACAAAGCTGGAAGTGTATAAGTGTTGGTATCCCAAACAAAACAAGCGCAAAAAAAGGTAAATTCCTGTAAGCTTCACTCACCTGCAACTTAAGGCGATGCACCTCTATCGGCACCACCGACAGTATCGGAAGGTCTTCAACCAAAATTTTGGGATGTGAACGCGCCAGTTGCATAATGTCCATGTCCCAACGTGCACCTTCCAAAAACAAACCTTGAATGTAGCAGCCCTACACGCACACAGCAGTCCACCCAACGCACAGCCGCGGTAACGGTAGTTGTCAACAGCATTGTTGTAATTATTGCATTTGGCGACGATATATGCGGTGAGGTCCATCAATGGCGGCGGTAAATGCGGTGAAGTGGGCAAGCGCGCAAAACGGGCAGGCAAAGTGGAGGAGAAAAAATATGTAAAAGGAATTTTTTTGTGGAAAAATATAAAATGTGTTTGTAAGCGCGGATGGGTCAGCGCATTTGAAATGCAAACAGAATTTTTAATTGCGAAATTAGTGGCGCTCAGGTTCCAGTTGACTTTTGTGTGGATCTGTGTGTGATATGGAAGTCAGTGAAGCTTTCACAAAGGACGGTCAGTTGGTCGGTCGGCTTGCTGTGGTCACAGAGTTTCGCTCACCAGCGAAATGGGAAACAAGAGCCTGGTCGGTCTCATACGCGTGCAATGACAGTTTGCGAAAGTTTTTTTTCCTTGCCGTTATGTTTATTTTGCTCACTTTATATGTACAAATATTTTTGTTTTCGTTTTTATTTTGGCGGTTTTTGGCATTTTGCCAGCATACTTACCGTCGGCGGTCGCTCCTCCACGTCATCGGGATCCAGGTAGCTGGTAACGCAGGTGTATAAAGTAGATCTGTCCAGTGGCCAACCATTTTTGCGACATGCCATCTGTGGCAGAAATGGAAATGAAGAAAAGAATAAATAAATGATGTGATTATTTATGTGAGTGTATACCGTTTAAGAAAGATATATTTGCAACTTAAAAATATATAAGAGAAAGTAGAAAAGTGAGTAACAGGGGTCTGGTACCAAATATTCAAATTTAAAATGCCAAAAAAAAGTTAGAACACTAAGAGTGTTGAAAAATAGTCGCGCGGATTTTATACATCATTCAGTACATTATTTTGATAGGTTGATTTATTTAAGTTGAATAATATAACTCAAATAAATAATAAATAAAACTCAAATAATTACAAAAATCTTACATACAATGTAAAACCTGCCTGCTCTAAATCTGTTAGGAAAACACGTAGTCACCGCTGTAGCGCTTATACTTAAGGGGTTAGAGACAGTCAGAATTTTCAAAAAATTATGAAAGTGGCAGATAACCGCGCTAACGATAACCCTCAACAAGGTAATTAAAACACTCAGAAAAGTAATTTACGGGGGGCTCCACACAAACAGCGATGACCTTTACAATAATTAATTTTTTGCTTTTGAAATTTTGTTAAAGTCTAAGCATAATGTATTAACGCTATACTTTTGTTTTTGCAAAATAAAGCAACTGACTAGCAAAAAAAAAAATTAAAATCATAATTTCTCCAGGCCTCTGACAACCCGTAACCCCTTAACAATATGGCGCTATGGAAGACCCGGCGGATCGGCCACGCTTCTACACTACAAACTATGAGTAGTTGTAATCAATAAATCGACTATTCTTTCCCTAAACCCACCTTCGATAGACTCTTCAAGACGAGCATACCGTCAAGAAGAGAGTGGCAAACCCAAAGACCATGGAGAAGGGAGGAAATAAATTTTTACACGGATGCATTCAAGCTTGAGAATAAAGTAGGCTATGGAGTTATTTCAAAAGAATTAGGACTGGAATTATCTGCCCGACTTCCGGGCTACTGTAGCGTCTATCAGGCAGAAGTTTTAACTAAATATTAGTCACATTATAACTTCACATGACGAGTATAACTCTTAATTACGACCCCGGCAACTGGAAGAAAACGAATTTTGTTTCATACCCAAGGCAAGGAGGAGGGATCACGACTCACCCAAGGACTTCAGTCCTATAAATTGTACCTCATTTATCCTAAAGGTGTTTCAAAGATTGATTGGTTATCATATCCGGGAGAACATGGAATGCTTCCTTGAAGGAAAAATCGACGAAAACAGCCATACACGAGGTTGTAGGGATTGTAGAAAAATCTCTGGGGACAAACAATTTATTTTGGTGTCCTTCACTTTTGGTTGCCGCTTTTAGTGTTATGGTGGAGTCAATTGTCACTGCGTTAGATAGACTAAAGGTAAAAAGACCTACGTATCAGTCTCTGGATCTCATCTCTGCTTGGCTGCAGGGAATATAATGCGCTGGCAGGAGAGGTAAAAGTCACTAGATTTGTGGGGATGAAGACGGCGTAGAGTGGTGTCCTTTCGCTCCTCCTTTGGCTGACGAAGTTCTGACCATGCTAAATAAGGGTGAGGTTAAGGTAGCAGCATACGTCGATGACATGGTAGCATTTTTGGGCAGTTAAAACCGCATTTCTCTGAACTTCGGACATATCTCTCTATACGCAAACTGGAATTTTAGGATCGTGCCAGCGAAATCTTTCCAAGCAGGCAGGATTCGAGGGAAAAATCTGTACCGAAGCTGGTATCTCTATTTTCACTGACGACTCCAAGATGGAAACGAGAGTCGGAGCAGAGGTTTTCTTTAAATTAGCCAATTTATCTGTTTCTTTTAAATTGCCGAATGCTACCACGGTTTTTCAGCCAGAAGTCTTTGCGCTACAGCAGGTATACAAAATGCTTAGGAAACGTGGAAGCGAGGGAGATATTAATATTTTTCCGAAGATTAAGCCGCGATTAAGGCTCTAGCGACACCATTTGGTAGATTCAAACTAGTCAACTCCTGTAAGGAGGAGATCGAATCTCTTGAATGTGCAGAAAACATTTCTCTGATCTGGGTTCGAGGACATAGAACATAGAGCGAATTGAAATTGCTGATGACTTTGCCAGGAAGGGGACTGAATTGGTATCAGAGACCTCCAACCCGGTCAACGGCATCTCCCTGACTTAGAGGAGACTTGCGCAACTTATTTCTCAGGAAAGCGCTAAAAAGATGAAGCTCCATTTTTATGTGTTATTTCGAAAACCCTTTGCCCCTGTACAATATACGGGGGACTTAGAAAGTCCTAGGGACTCCATGCCATTCAATTTTCAAACTCTTAGCTTCGTTTGTCGGTCATTGGGGGATCGGCATTCACGTAGAGGAGCTGGGTTTACCATTTAATACTGTTGAGCACTTTCTCTGTAAATGTCTGGGTGTGTCAGCTAGACCATTAAGGTCACGGGATGCTCCTTTCTTCGATAGCTTGGGGCAGTGCGTCAACATAAATCCCATCAACATTCTCCATTACATCGACAGCTCTGGTTGGCTGTAGATATCTGCCCATTGGAGGTCGCGCAATGGTATCAGAACGGCGCTTTATTGCTACTTTGGGAATGCAGGTCTGGTACTTCAACCATTTCAGCTACCTTCCTACAAAGGAGGCAGCGGATAGATAAATTTCGTATAGGAATTTGTTTTTAATTTTTAATTCCCAAAATTTCTATCGAATACGCGAATTTCTGAATCTATGCCATTACTGCTTATACCTACATTCAATTGCAACATACATTTTTTAGGAGAAATATTCGATAATTAAATTTGGTAAAAAATTGGCTGCTATAAATCAATTTCATATTTTCAATTTTCTCTCTGATTAGCCGATTTATAAGTGTATTAAATATGCATTATTCTTTATTTAGTTTTTCCTTCCTCAGTTTTTACGGCTCTTCCATTAATACATTGTTTGCTAAACTCGCTGTTACCATTTTTTACACATTGTTGTTATTATTGCAGATTTTTATCACGTCATTACTCACCTGCACCAATGCAGTTAGATAGCTTTGAGGAATATGCAGACCAGACAACCAGATCACCAACGGTTCACCTGACATGGCCCAATACTTGAATTGTGTGGCGCGATTCTACAAAAGGTGGTCGCAGCGAAAATCATGGAAAAGCAAAAGGAGGAAAAAGAATAAATTATTAATAAATTGTATCGTTGATGGCGTTGGCTATTTCTTCTTTGCTACGAATTCGTAAGCCGTTGAGCCACTTAACGGTACTGAGCGATTGTGATTGATAGGTGCGCCTGGGCGACCGCATATTGATGGCAAAACCATTTACCATTGCCGCAATGATTAATGAGTGCATGTTAACAGTTTTCGGCAGCAACGGTTAAAATAACAAACGGAAATGGCCATAAGCTAAGGAACAAGCAAACATACAAACTTACATCTCCATCACACGCCACAACATATTATCGCATAGCTTGTAATCATTTTTGTGCATAAATATATGTGCATAAATATAAAGGGTCTTTCAAAAGTAAGGCCTAGATGTCAGTAGTAAATAGTTCCTAGACGGTAGGTACATTTTTTATTAGATTGTTTTGGTGGAAATAATCATCTGAATGAGTTGACAATTCAAATAGTCTAAGAGCTGGCTACATGAAAATGCCCGCGTCAGGTACATGGCTAATTTATTTTTAAAATAATAGTATTAGTGTAGACGAATATACAAATGAATGTCTGCCATTGCAAAACTGGGGCGCAAAGGGGGGATACGCAGTGAAAGGGGTGAATTTTGGGTGGGAAAAAATTCATAAGGTACAGGGATTCTATGTACGGGAAAAGTTTGGTTATATATTTGAGAAAGTGTAAAAAAATTGGCAGACATTTTGCGAGGGGCTAACTCGCCGGCAGACTGCGCTGAAGATTGCAAAAATTAATTAAAAAAAAATCATAAGGTACATGAATTCCAATTATTGTATTTTAAAGTTTAAACATTCCAAAAGTCATTTACAAAATGGCAGACAAAAAAGTGAGGGCTAAGGCCGCGGCAGACGACATTAAAAAGTGCGCTACACATCAACATTTTTAGTCACATTCGCAATCGGAATCTGATTCGGACGTGATATCTCCTTCGCTATCGCTATATTCATCTTCATTTGATTCGCTTTCTGCATTAACGTCTTCATCGCCTGTAACAAAGCACAAAGCTAAATGATTTTTAGACATTTAATAGAATGGAATAGTTATATGTTCTGTGGATAAATATATTACCTTCGTTTGTTCCAGGATCAATAATATCTTGCATTGTACTAGGCAGCTGTGGTCCATCGAACCATTTAAATGTATACTTTCCCTTTACTACTTTTTAACGTCGTCTGCCGCGGCCTTAGCCCTCACTTTTTTGTCTGCCATTTTTTAAACTTTAAAATACAATAATTGGAATTCATGTACCTTATGATATTTTTTTAATTAATTTTTGCAATCTTCAGCGCAGTCTGCCGGCGAGTTAGCCCCTCGCAAAATGTCTGCCAATGTTTTTACACTTTCTCAAATATATAACCAAACTTTTCCCGTACATAGAATCCCTGTACCTCATGAATTTTTTCCCACCCAAAATTCACCCCTTTCACTGCGTATCCCCCCTTTGCGCCCCAGTTTTGCAATGGCAGACTTTCATTTGTATATTCGTCTACACTAATACTATTATTTTAAAAATAAATTAGCCATGTACCTGATGCGGGCACTATCTATGTAGCCAGCTCTCCGTCTAAAAGGTTGGTGAAGAAATTTCAAGAAACTGGAAAAAGATTGGCAGACCAAAGTCCAAAAACTGGACGTTCTGTTGAGAATATTACAGCCGTAGCGTAAAGTGTTGCTGAATAACTCTCAACATCGATCTCTCGATGTTCCCAACAATTAGGCATTCAGGAATCGATGCTTAGAAAGCCACTAGAGAGGCACTGGATTGGAACCCGCAAGGGAGCTGAGGTCGTGGTTAGCCAAAGATTACTTGGAGAATGTCGATGTTGCGCGAGCTAGCAAATACCGACATCACATGGGACGGTGCAAAAACAACAGCCCAGAACTGTGTACGATGGAAGAGTCCTGTCACAGCCTTATGCTCGCGAGCGGAAGGAACAAAGATATAAAAAAAATTTATTGTTGGCGGATTTTACCTGTAGACGTGTAGCTCATGGTGGATATTTTAATGGTATAATTTTTCACATTAATTGTTAAGAATCGTATTTGGAATAGAAAGAGTTAAACCTAAAAGAACCTAAATTTATACATGTTTCATTCTATTTTTACATTTACATCTAGGTGTTTCCTTTGCACGACCCTTTAAAAGAGGGTTTCTTTCTGTACACACATACTTATGCACAGTACGTATATACATACATATTTATAGGTACTTATATGGGAGTGTAGTGATGGTAGTGGCTGGTGCGCAAGTTCGCTTTGTGCTCGAACTGTCTATCAGCAGCAATCGATTGCACAACACCGTTCGGGCTCAACAGCAGCCTGAGTTGACCCAAAAAAAATTTAAAAATTAAATAAATGAATAAAATAATATAAACACTTTATGTATAAACAATAAATAAAAAGCGTTTATTGATAAAAAAACAACAATGCAAGAGCAGAAGCAAGGATAAGCATTTTCTGTGTGCGGCCTTTACCTGCAAATGCTCCATCCAGCTGCCGAGTTGCTTGCATGTGGCCGGCGCCAGTTTGCGCCAATCATTTGGCAACAGTCCATTGAACAGCGAGTTAGCGATGTTGTCCAGCACATTGTCCATTCCGATTTCACCAGCGATGGCCTAGAAGAGTAATAAAAATATATTATTCAATAAATTTATTTCATACCGCAAATATTTAACGAATCTCACGGCCTGCGAAGGCACCGTGTCGCACATGCAAATGGTGCAGTAAATGTGGAAATAGCCTTACACTGGCAAAATAAGACTAAGGGCCGCGCTTTCATCTTACCAATAAGGTACGTTTTGCTAACCAAAAGCATAAATTGTTCCTCGTATTAAAAGACACTTTCACTATTCTCGTTTTCTCAGCAATTCATCAAGCAAATTAGGAAATTACGGCAACGGACGTTTAAAATTTAATTATTAATTTTTTGGATAGCCTGTGGTTAATAATTCTTACCGACTATTTACATAAATAAGGGCACAAACTTCAATTACGATTATTAATATAAAAAAATTAATTTAAAAAATTGACAAAATGAATATAAAAATCCAGCTCGATACAGTTGAGATCTGGCTAAGTTCATTTGAAGCTCGCGCAACAGGCTAATCACGGGCATACATATATGTATAGAGCCATTTTTATTGTTATAGAACGAATAGCAACTAAGCAGTTATCTTCGTAGTACATTCAAATTTATTTATTTTAATTATTAATTTATTAAAATTCTGTTCCATAAAAGGGCCAGAATAACCAGGCATATATACCTTGGGCTCCAGGGTACATAGAAATTACTGGGAACGAAATGAAGGGAATATGAAGACCGGAAAGAGGGGATCTCCAAATTATAGACCTAGAGCCATTTTGTGGCCTACGAGAGGGTAACTATGGTACTCCTCCTTTATTCAGGAAATACAGAAAAGGCAAAGAAGATTATACTGGGACAATCCTGGTAAATTTATCGCAATCAAAATCAATGAGAGAGCTTTGACCAAAACCGATTTCAAGATTCTATGGAATTTAATAAGAATAATTTTGGAATCATCACAGGAATTCCATTCGTTACAGGGCATTGTAGATCGAATTATCATTTCACCAACATGGAAAATGTTGTAGCCGAATGGGTTGGTGTGTGACTTCCAATTGGAAGTGCACAGGTTCGAGTCTCCGGGAGTGAGGGACCAAATGAAAAAAAGTGCTTCGACGCAAAGCGATTACAGTATCGCTGGTCTTCTGCCCTGCTCTTGACTCAAGGTTCACTTCAACCTCTTATCGAACTCTACTGTAAATCAGTAAGTTATAGTATGCACTAAAAAGATGTGCCTTTATAAGGAATTTTGCAGTTGGCGGTAGCTATGGCGTGACAACCCTTCTGTAGGACCCCGGTTTGAAAATCACTGTGGGCATGAAATATCAAATTTAGAAAACAATATTTTCTCCAGGCCGTCGCATTTCGGAAGACTATGGAAAGCCTTCGTCTGTACTGTTGCCATGAAAAAGTTCAACATAAAAAAATCATCTGCCGTTCCGAGTCGGCTTAAAACTGTAGGCTCCTCCTTTTTGTGGAACAACATCAAGACGTACATCACAAATAGGAGAAGGAGATCGTCCAAACACCCAAAAAGGGCATAAGAGTCAAACGTGTGCTTACAGGGTGCGCCATCTTTCATGTCGGTATGTAAGCGCTGTATAACTTTGTCATTTACCAACCGATCGACTTCAACACAAAAGTTTTCGATACGTCACTTCAGTACAATTTCAACCATGGATCGATTTACACCGAAATAACCGAAATCGACGCTATAAAACCCGAAATACTTGACAAGGTGATGACAAACGCAGAAACAAGATCCAGGTTGTGATTGCTAATAAAGGTGGCCGCTTGATTGATATTGTATTCAAAAAATAGTTTTAATAAATTGTAAATAACTAAACCAAATAAAAATACCACACTCATACAAGTCACTTGTGTTTTCAAAGTTATTCATTGTTTTCATACCGACATATAAGATGGCGCACCCTGTATAACCTGAGAATGTACTCCAATGGAACTAGACAGAAAAATGAGTCCATTAAATATGTGCTGGCAATATGCCCAGTACTGATGTTTACGCGCGGCAAACATCTGTATAAACTTTACCAGGGGACGAAAAACAAATTCAATAAATATATAAATATATTGAAGACAAAAGGTTCAGAGAAACATTTTGAAGCCATAAAAGGAGCACAATAGATTGCAATTCGCAGTGCTAAATCCCCTCATAATAGTAAGAAAAAAGTTTAAAGTCCACAAAATCAAAAACTCTGGATATTACCAAATACAAAAGTTAATAAGATGATATACCTCCTATTTTTCAAAGATTTTAAAATTAACAGCAGCATACGAGTTATACGGTACGATAGAATCAGCATCTGGTAGACTTCATGAGGGTGCCTGCCGACGTGAGCCTTAGCCTACGGAGTATAGCGAATCAAATCAATCAAATTCAATTAGCGCATTAAAATGCTAAGGCAATTTACGGTAACAAGTGGAAGCGTGAAATGAATACACAAACTACCTTGGTGGGATTCAAGCAGTTCAACATTCGGTCACAATGCAACCACATATTGAGTCAAAAAGGCTCTTCCCACGTTTGGATGTTAAACCGTAACCACTATTGGTATGGTACTGACCGATGAGCTGTCCTCATGTGCAAGTCAGAGCGTACTCCAAGGGATTCTTTCTCCTGTGGCACAAAATTTGAGTCTCCCGTCAGACTTCGTAGCAAATATTTCTATCAACTAAGCTTCCATGCAGCTCTGGACTGGTGAACAAGGGAAAGATATCTCACACCCCACAAAAAACTTGCAACCCAAATTAACACAACTACTAATTAATCAACTGAACACCCAAAAAATATCTTCGCCGTCGAAACACTTCGAGCACATACTGACCTGATCTTTTGACATTCGAACTTACACCACTCACTTCATACCATCCATCGGTGCAACTAATCTCGACACCATTAAAATTCCTAATGTCTGAGTACAGCGGACATTTGCAGAGGATATGCACCCAGCTCTCCCTTGGCGGACCACAAACAACTGATTCACTTACCGACAGTTGGCTCTGATGCAAAATCGCATTAAGGCCATTATACGCGGAATAAGCATCATTCTTTAGCAGCATGAAAAATCGGAACAATTAATTTTCTACGCACTCATCGCCATATTCCGAGAAATGTCGTCCAAAATCAATTGTTGTGCCAGAGAATATCGACGATGTGCGCGAAATGATTGAGCAGAATAGTTGTTATGCCACACACTGTGAGATTAAGGCATCTCTTGGCATTCGTGGGATTATGACGAGCATCAATTTTGCTTGATCACCTTGTGGTAAAAAAAGTGTATTCGCATTGGATCGCATGCAATTAAAAAAACGTACTGGAAACGCCACTGGACAAAGGTTTCGAAAATTAATTCAAATGAACGCGAAAGCGTCTTCATCATCATGGCGAGTATTTTTACTTTACTAGGTCAGAAATATAAATAGCAAACCTCGTAAGAGTTATTTTAATGGCAATAAAAATATTTGTATAGCAAAATTGTGAATTCTTATGGACGCCGTTGCAGCCTTTTCAATTATGTCCAACAAGAGCAGCAGCAGCAAATAAATGCCAAAATAACATTTTTGATGATTATTTGCGCCAATAATTTTTCATTTGCATGCGCGTAAAAATCGCGTAATTTCGAATAGGGCAGTAGAAGGACTACTAAGTACGTGTATGTTTGTGTGTGTGTATCTATTTCTACTGCCAAAAATTCACCAAATTATCAAAGCAAAATTTCTTTGACAAAAATGTATGTGTCAATGTACTGATTTGATTTCATTTATTTCCTCCTGCTAGTAACGTTAGACCTTTACGTTATGTAGTTGCCGCACTTTACGTCCACAAAAGCATCTATGATTTATTTTTATTTCATATCACAAAACTATTCATCGAAAATGCGTTTTGTTGGCGTATTACGTAATAGTAAAAGATTTTGAAATTTTCTTAGTCTGAAACTCTTTCTACTCATCTCCTATGCGGCCGTATTGGATATGTACTAGGCCGGGTCGATTTGTGGGGAGGCAAAAAAATCGCCCATTGCTCTGTGAAAATCGTATTCTAGGGATCAAAATAAGAAACTTTGCCGAAGGAACCATACCTCTAAAACGAATTCTGATGTCCCCCAATTTCGGTAGAACTTTTTAGTTTCTTTTCTATAAGTCACTTAAATTAATTGTTTCATTTACATATGTTCTGACTAAATAAATTTCTTAAGAGAAAAAATAGATATTATTATAAATAAACAATAAATATTATTATATATTAAATAAATAAAAATACAGAAAAAACATAGCCTTAGTTGATTTTTTCATGTAAAGGCCAAAAATGGTGATATTTTGAAATTGGGGGACATCAGAATTCGTTTTAGAGGTATGGTTCCTCGGGCAAAGTTTCTTATTTTGATCCCTAGAATACGATTCTCACAGAGCAATGAGCGATTTTTAAATCGACCCGCGCTAATATGTACTCTCTGTATTTTTGTTCCACTATTGTTGCAATAACGCGTAATAAAGTGTTTTTGACAACATTTACGGATCATTTTATTGTTGTTTCCTTTGAGTTTATTTACAAGGTCAAGACCAAAATAAAAAAGACTGAGCTAAAATAGAAACGACAATAGCTTTGTTCTGATAACTTCGAGTTTATTTATTCAAAATAGTCCCCTGTGACCGAATCTCGGTGAAACCAAAATTAATAAAAACATTTTTCTAATAGCGGTTGCCCCTCGGCAGGTAATGGCAAACCTCCGAGTGTATTTCTGCTATGAAAAGCTCCTCATAAAAATATCTGCCGTTCGGAGTCGGCTTGAAACTATAGGTCCCTCAATTTGTGGAACAACATCAAGACGCACACCACAAATAGGAGGAGCAGCTCGGCCAAACACCTAACTGAAGTGTACGCGCCAATTATTTATTTTGTTTTTTAGTACCCAGTGACCTAAACTATTTTGCGCGATCTAAAAGCTTTTCGAAAGAATGTTTCAGGCCATTGACCGGAACGTCCTTCTGGATGTCGGTACAAGCCTTTTGGATGGCAAAACGTTTTCCTTTCATGGCCAAATGCAATTTCCCGAATAGGTAGAAGTCACAAGGAGCCATATCAGGCGAATATGGTGAGTGATTGATGGTAAATATGCGATTTCTGGTCAAAAAATCAGTCACAAGAGTGGATCGATGAAATGGTGCATTATCATGCAATAGGCGCCCGCTTCCTCCTGCGCGGTATTTAGGACGAATTCGACGAATGCGATGTAAGAAATGCTAAAAACGCCAAGATAGAAAATTTTATTGAGGGTTTGGCCTGTTGGCATGAACTGCTTGGGGACAATTCCCTTGGAATCGTAAAAACAAATGAGCATCAACTTGATTTTTGACTTCTCCAAACGTGATTTTTGAGTGGTGGCTCATCTGGGGCCTTCCAGTCGGCACTTTGACGCTTAGTTTCAGGTTCATGTTGGAAGCACCAACTTTCATCACCAGTTACAATATTGTAAAGGAAGTTCCGGAACAGCGGACGGCCTTCTGAATTCGATGAAGAACGTCTCAAATCACTTTTGAAGCAGAATGGTCGTCACACCAGTATTGAATTGGTGGAAAAAATTAACTGCGATCAAAAAACGATTCCCAGTCACCTTAATTCAATGGAATTATGTAGCTGAGTGCTTACCGAGCTCAACAAAAATATCAAAGAAAGTTACTTTCAAATTCCTTCTCAGCATCTCGCCCGCCATCGAACAACATGTTGCTTTCAACACATAAGCAATGCTTTTTGTATCGAATGGTCACGGGAGTTGAGAAATGGTGCCTATGGGTGGCTCCAGGAGATACGCCAAAACCAATTCGGATCTTCATCCGCAGGCGTTTCACATGTGTTTGGTGGGACTGGGAGGTCATGGTGCATTGGGAAATACTCGAAAAGAATGCCATGGTCAGTAAGTAACTCCACAGTGCTCAGTTACACCACGTGAATTAGGCGATGCTACTGAAAACACCTGATTGACAAGGTCAAACCATACTTCTTCACGACAACGCCAGGCTCCATGTTGCACAAGTTGTCAAAGCCGGATTCCAAAAGCCCCAATGGGAGGCCCTTGAACATCCACCGTGTTCTCCAGACCTTGCACCGACCTATTGCCATCTTTTTCACTCCCTGTCAAATCATATGAAGGGCGTTACTTTCGATAACAAAAAGGTCCTTGAAGCCTGGCTCAACAACTTCTTTGACACCAGACCAGACGAATTTTGGCGGAAGGATATCAACAAATTGATCGAGTGGTGGGAAAGGGCTGTGAACAGCAACGGCCAACATATAATTGATTAAGTTATTGATATAATTATTGTTTTCAAATTTAAGAACGTTACGACCTTATTCCTCAACTTAATGCATATCTATTACACTGTACTCTCTCCTAACGGACACCTCTCTTAAGCGGACATCTGCCATAAAGACATTTCTTGCAGTACTTACTTCACCACAAATCACTATTTACTTCATTGGTACGATCCAAACTGGAGTATGTCGTCTTTATTATACCGCCAGCGCCACATCAAAAGAAATATCCTCGTTTTGCACTCAGGCCTTTGAACTTCACTGATCCGATTCCTTCATACAATGCTCTGCTTTATTCTCGATATTATAAATGATACAGTTGACTAGCCTTGACTCATAGAGCGCATTCATTTTCACATACTCGTACTTCAAAAAAATCTTCGGCGCAATGATTTATTCTTCTTAGAGCGGGTTAGAACTGTTAATGCCTCGAAAGCACCTCTGGTTAGGATATGGAATGAGTTTAAACATTTTTCAAATTCTTT
The DNA here is from genome assembly GCF_027943255.1 of Anastrepha obliqua. NCBI lineage: Eukaryota > Metazoa > Arthropoda > Insecta > Diptera > Tephritidae > Anastrepha > Anastrepha obliqua. Next base: position 122,939,064 of record NC_072892.1, read on the forward strand.
GGCTTTTGATTTATCACTATCTAAATATAAGTGAAGCTTATCACTCAATGAGCTTTTTGAATAGTTGCAAAATATGTACAAATAATTGTCGGTAAGAAACCTTGCACTTCTAGATTTACTACATGAATAAAAAAATAAATAAATACCTAAGAATTTTTCAAAACTTTTCTCTTGACGAACAACCCTCTCATTACTCGTTAACCCTCTCCTTATTTGTTATTAACCTTTTTTTACACTTTCCGCTCAAGCGGATACCTGCCATAAGCGGACAAGGTTTTCAGTCCCTTAGGTGCCCCCTTAAAACAGAGCATTATATTGCTAGAATAATGATATATGGGCAGCTGGTTCAGGCTTGGTTTTGAGAATAAAAATGTTAAAATTTTTTCGGCTAATTGCATTAAAAAAGAGTATCTGATAGCTTTTTCCATGATTGCAAATTTTTTCTGCATATGAAGGTATTACCCTGATTTATCGGACAAAAGGTCCCAAAAACAAATTGTTTTTAAATAAAAAATAAAGTTAGGTATACAAGTTTTGAAACAAGGAAAAAATACTGGAAATATTTAATATTTATCCTGATGCTAACAACAAAAACAAGTTACATATAATTGTTTGTGTTTCTGTCGCAAATACACAGAATTCGGATTCCGTATGTGTTCTTTGCAAAAAGGAATGTTAAGGCAGAAGTCTAATTACGATGAGAAAAATGACGTCACAGTTCTCATAATTTTATTGTCAGCCCCTCGAATTCGGCGCATTCATCGGGTTATTGACATGAGCTCTGGTGCTCCCTGTTTGCTCACAGCAAAGGAATTGAAGGCCACATCAATGATAGATATAAATCATACGCCGTGGTGCCCTCCTGTTTTGCCAAGGCAAGCATATCCATACATACCTGCTTACCTAGCTTTTGTTACAGAAATGTGCCAGTTCATCTAATACCCATGAATAAAATACAATTTTAACGTGTTTTGTGTTTTCTTTATTTTGTTTTTGACAAAGCCTGTCATTTCCACGAAATTTTTTACAGTTTAAAGCAAAATGTGCATAAATTTGAAATAGCGCACCTTCGACCACATTCATTCCTTTCAAATTGCTATAAAATCCATTCGCATTCGAGTAGTACGTATACATACACACATACGTCTAAATCCGTTAAAATTCCAATATTTTATATTTGAAAATATTATATATGTCGCTGGTATAGAAGAATGTTGCGTATGACAACATGCTTGTGACGAGCAGCTGGAATGGGTGGTGTACATTGCAAAGACCGGATCGATTTTTAGTTCTCTTATCTTTGCCATTTTTTTACAAGTCTAAAATTTTTTTGTGTTGCTAATTTTTTTGTGTTGTTTGTTTCATTTAGTTTTTTTTTTTTGGTAGGAGTAAATAAATGTAGTAGCATGTGGCATGTGGCATATAAGATGTACTATGTGGAAAAAGATTTCCACTTTCATGTATAGAACCATACGCACATACACACAAAAGCTCTGCGAGTTATCGCCTGCTGTCATATCGCAAGTATAATAAATTTCGTAAAACCGACATGCGTTCCTCGTTCCAATCTCTTTCTCTCCATCTGTCACAGGGAGAGGCTGTATGTGTGGTAAAAATAAGTAAGTGAAATGAGCGGAAAGCAAGAAAAATTATTGAACAATTTGTCGTTTATATTTATGTACACTAAACGAATATGTGCGCAGTACAATAACAAATTTGGCTCAAAACTGGGGGTATTTTTTTTCCTTTGCGATGAACAATTTCATGTAACAATGATATAATATTTTATATACTTTGGAAATTCAATATGCATGGATTTGAGACAAGTATGGTGTAACATTTTCTCTAGCTGCATAGAACAAAAACAAAAAAAAAAATTTTTGTTGCCAAAAAATATGTATTGTGGTTCGAAATGAGTTTCAATAAGCAGCGAGTGAAGAGAATATTTTCACAACTCTTGACACGAAATTTTTGTATCGAGGTTATAGTAAATTCCGTCGCTTAGGAGTGAGCGCACTGAACTGATCAATACCCAACAGAGGTTTGTATAATCTAAAATTTTCAAGAAAATCGACTTCTACCACTTCTCTGTTGGTTTTTTTGTGAAAAGGATATCAAACGAGAGAGAAAAGTTGTAGCAATATTAAAATTTTTCTGAATAAAAATGACAGAAAATCTATTTTTTATTTTTGCATATGCTTGAGCAAAAATCGTCCTATCCTTGAACAATAAGAAAACAAATGCATTTTTACAATTGTAATTTTTTCTCTTTCATCCTCAAATCCTAATTTTGTCCGTTTACCACGCACTTTGGCGCAAAACAGAATTTTACGATAACAACTTTTTATTATGTGATCATAATTTCATACGGTTTTGAAGTAATGATTATTTAGCGAGCTGTTATCTTTTGATAAAAAAAAACATTATTTTATGATTTGCTTCATTCACAAATAAAAATAAATTTTTGAGTGTTACTTTTTAGATGCTTGAGCGTAAATTTATCTGCCAGAAATAAAAATACATTTTTGAGTGTTTTTTTTACACCAAAAATAAATCTCATTAGGTATTTGAGCGTAAATTTTTCTCCCAGAAATAAGAATTAATTTTGGAGTGTTTTTTTTTAGATAAAAAATAAAACTCATTAGGTACTTGAGCGTAATTTCTTTTCCCAGAAATAAGAACTAAATTTTAAATTTTATTTTTTTGATAGAAAATAAAATTCATTAGGTATTTCTGCGTAAGTGAGTGTGGTTTTTTCTCTCAGTTCTAGGTTTTTGGTATATCGATCGGTTTGATTCAAAATACCACCTTATACCTCACTTCATCTTAACTCAAGTCATCTCATCTCTTGAAACTAATACCATGGTTCTGCGTAACCTAAGTCAATGAAAGTCTTCAGTACCCGCTTAACTCAGTGCTTTATTATGTTAGCTTTGTTTAGATCGAAACTCACAACAATCGGGATTATGAAATAATTAACGCGGCCCAGGCATACTCTTTTTTATTTCGGAATATTTGTTTGCGAAAAGCAAAATGCTGCCAGTGAAATAGACACTGCCGCAAGTCATGATCGGAGCATTTTATGAGTATATAACACTGCGTTACAAAATCGAACTTTTTTTCTGTCCTATGAACCAAATATACTTTTTCGGAAAGGGGATAAAAAATAAAAATACACGTGTATCGGCGATTTTCATGTACACGTCAGAATTTATTTTATGTTTATGATGAATTATGAATTTATTTTTTGTTTAATTTATGTATAAAATATAGAGCTCGTAGTCTGCCTGTGTGAAAAACTTTGGATCAATTTTTAACCCTTTTTCCGTAATCCAATCGGGGTTTTATATCTCTATTGTAATGTGGAGTGAAATACCTTTCTTTTGATACCCACATTGGCATATCTCATGCAATATTTTTTTTTAATTCGAACAGGTGGCAACCCTGTGAAACATTGTCAGTGGCAACATCTAGGTGAAAAGTCTAGAAATGTGATACACTATCTGTGTGCCCAATTTCATTCAAATCCGTTAAACTAATCCTGAGATCGTGTGGCTATACAGATATGCATACAAGATTTGCTCGTTTAAAGTTATAAAATACAAAAAAAAATTGTGACGTGTACATGAAAATCGCCGATACACGTGTATTTTTATTTTTTATCTCCTTTCCGAAAAAGTATATTTGGTTCATAGGACAGAATGTGTGTAACGCGGTGTAATATATGGGAATATAGAAATTATCCGGAAATTTAGAGATTGATTACAATCGGTGGTTGTAAAATTATGGGGAAAGAAATGGAGCTGCTAAATTTGTTCTAGATGCGGCTTTTTGAGTTTTTTTAGAAAAAAAAAATTATGCTGAAATACCATATTCGATAAAAATATGTTACTTACAAAAGAAATTATTATTTTTATCAAAAAGATAATAGCTCTCAAAACGAAGTACCTTCTGTCTTCAAACAATTAGTCGGCCCACTCGCATATCGGCACCCACGTCACTGTAGACAGTTATAATTTCGAGGTTGTAAAAGACTTCGTCTATTTAGGAACCAGCATTAACACCGATAACAATGTCAGCCTTGAAATCCAACGTAGAATCTCTCTTGCCAACAAGTGCTACTTTGGACTGAGTAGGCAAATGAGTAGTAAAGTCTTCTCTCGACGAGAAAAACTAACAGTCTACAAGGCTCTCATCATGCCCGTCCTAACGTATGGCGCAGAAGCTTGGACGATGACAACATCCGTTGGAGCGACGCTTGAAGTGTTTGAGAGAAAGATTCTGCGTAAGATTTTTGGACCTTTGCATGTTGGTGACGACGAATATCGTAGACAGTGGAACATGAGACATAGCGCAGTGAATAAAGATCCAGCGGCTACGCTGGCTGGGTCATGTCGTCCGAATGGATATAAACGCTTTAGCTCCGGCTCTGAAAATATTCGATGCGATACCAGCTGGTGGTAGCAGAGAAAGAGGAAGGCTTCCTCTGCGTTGGAAAGATCAGGTGGAGAAGGACTTGGCTTCACTTGATGTGTTCAACTGGCGCCGGTTAGCACGAGAAAGAAACGACAGGCGCGCTTTGTTAACTCGGTCAAAATCACGTAAGCGGTTATCGTGCCTATTAAGAAGAAGTAGTTCTCAAAATAGTCATTTAGTTACTTAATTATACATTTGCCCCGCAAGAAATTCAGACGTCATAGATCTTATTGTTTTGCTAGGATATAATTTAAAATTTTGATCGTAACTTTTTCGCTGCAGTCGAGTGGGAAGATAACACTCAAAGATGAGTTTTTTTTAGACTAAAAAATGTATAACTCGATATGCATTGATTGGTTTTAAAAAATTTGCTTCTTTTGGTTGGTGTGCTTTTTCTCAATAAATGGTTCGCACTTCTTTTATATGGAAGAAAATACTCAACATTTACAGTAAAACAAAAAAAAAAATGCCAAAAATCAACGAGAATCTTGAAGCACCTGAAATTTACTCTTTAATACGCCAAAATTCAGAGTTAAATAAAACTGCATAGCTGACATTTTTCTAAAGACTCTGGTTAAAAAGCTTGATATTTTGTTGAAAATTTATTGAATTTGAATTAAATTTCCGCACAATTTGAAACTTGAATTTATTTGGTTTTTATAGGAGAAAGAAAAAGAAACTATAGATATTTGCATAGAAAAATTATTTAAATTAAACTAGAAATAAATAAATTATTAAAACTAGTCAATATGTTACCGCGCTTTAGTTATATAACGCAGTGAGTGATTATATTTCCTGAACGTCTCTTTTCTTTTCTGCAATTTCTTTCAAGTTAACCATCGAGAATTCCCCCAGCATTCTATGTCGTGGAGCATCCACACTTGGGCACTCACACAGATAGTGAAAGATTCTTCCTTAGATTATTTTTGATTGTAGCTGCAACACCTATCGTTGCATGGCTACCCCATCTTGCTGGCATGTGGTCTCCCTAAGTCTCCCGGTTATTGTTGACGTAATTCTGAATATATCTGGTAGTGGTTTACTTAGCAACTCGGCAGTTCTGGATTTCTTGAAATTGGGTTACGTTTGTTTAGTTCTTTTGCAGGTATTCGTGTTAGTCTATCTGTCAACGGCCTGCTTTTGGAATAGCGGGAAGATATCCCTCTTGCACGCGTCTTGGCGTCAAGCTATTTCTACCGCTTCGGATTCGATTATTGATCATAAATTTTAAAATCTCAAAATAATGATAAAATTAAAATAGTTTTGATGAAACTTGGTTTATATAATAATTTTTCAGGCTGGATACTATAAGTACTATATTTAAAAGCTTTAGCTCGATGGAATGCTTGCTTTTGTTCATCGCTTCAATTTGTTATACTTGGAAGGCTTCTCGAGTCGAATGGTAACTTTAGCAGCCAGATTAAATGGCACAAAATGAAGTGATGTGTAAAATTGAAACGTAAAAGGCCAACAAAACGCTGTCAAATAGAGCCGCTATTGATAAGCCCTGTATCTGATTAGGGACCCTGTTATTTATTTATTTATTAATAATCATATACAAATTAAGCTTGGGATTGAAAATAGCATTTTGGAGAAGGTTAAAACACAAACTTATTGCAATGTTGGGTTGACATATATCTTATGTGAAATTTCAACAGGATGTCTAATTCGATATTGCCCATGTAAGCAACCCACGAGCGCGAAATCGAATTTTTTGAACCAATTTTCCACCACTCTTCCTCACATATTAGACAGAAAGTTGGCGATTTCGCTTTCGGTGCTAGTCGTAAGTTTCGGTGCTCCAAATGATTAATCTCACTTTTTCACAAAATTTTAACTTGTAAGGGTGTAAGCCAATCTACTTCACTTTAAATATTATCACTCACAGTTGGGATATTTGCGGTACTTGCGTCAGCGCGGAAACATTCAATAAACAACCGATATAAAATTTCGAGTACTAACACAGAACTTTTGTATTAATTTTGATTAATTTCCACACGTTGTTTATTTATATATTTTCATATGACAAAAACGCCATAATTTGTGGTGTGCGTCCTTTTTGTGGTTGTCACCTATGAAGCCTCCGAACGGCAAAATATTCTTAAGAGAAACGTTTTCATGATGGGAATACACCCAAATGTTTGCCATTGCCTCACGGCGGACGATCGTTGATAGAATTTTTTTCCATAAATTGTGATACAGACCCATAATGGGTCTTTGGGCACCAAATGGTAGTTTAGCCCAAATCCACTCGGCTACGGTGGTCTTTTAGTCTTATAAGATTACATTCAATGTTTGCTTGAAAGGAGAAACGGCTAAAACATTCTGTGAAATTATACAGGTCTGCAATGAAGTAACGCTTAAAATGATATAAGAAGTGTGAAGGCATGCTGAAGCTAGATTTGCTTTCCAATTTCCATTATTTTTCTAATGCTAGTATTTTCAAATTTGTGACCGTCGACATCGAATGGGTTGGCGCGCTACTACCATTCGGAAGTGCACAGGCTCGAAAGCGCGGGAACGAAAAACCAATTGATACAAAAAGTTTATTCTAACAGCGGTCGCCCCTTGGCAAGCAATGGCCCCTTGGCAAGCAATACACTCGGAGGGGTTTTCTGCCATGAAAAGTTCAACATAAGAAATATCTGTCGTTCGGAGTCGGCATAAACTGTTGGCCCCCCCATTTGCGGCACAACATCAAGGCGCACACCGCAATAGGAGGAAGAACTCGGCCAAACATCCAAAAAAGGGTGTGTATATACATATAATCAAAAACCATCTACCATTCCAAAGCGGTGTAAAACTGTAGGCCCCTCCATTTGCCAAGGATGATAAATTATAAGATCTTAAGAAAAATAGTGAGAGTAACATGGTTTGCGACGTAGGCTCGGTGGCAGAATTGTGCCCACTCAATTCACACGTGTGTTTGCGCTCTTCCAGTCAAGTCGTTATCCAGATGGCATGAGTAATGTCTGCGTTGATTTTTGATTATATCACCAACACAATCTGATGCCTTCAAAATTGATGAGATCGTCTTAATGGTCTGATATTGGCCACACCTCTACATTTGGTACATCGTGCCCATTTATGGAAAACATCAAGACGCACACCACCAATTGGAGGAGGAGGTCCTTTAACTACTTACACATTTATCGCCAGAAGCAGCAAATGTATACAAATAATGCAAAATTTTAAAAAGGACAAAAATCAAATTTCTTAGTTATCCCATTGAGCTGCTTTACCACCAGTGAAGAGGTAATAAGTACCCTCTCATTAAGGGAGTATCTGAGGCACCACATGTAGGAATATTATTGTTGTGTCTCCTCAATTGAATATTTCTAATTTTAGAGCTTCCACAATGTCGAACCCAGATTAATTTGAAAAGTTTAATTAAAACATTCCACTTGCTTGTATGGTTTTCCAATTTTGTTTGTCTGTGCTCCACCTATTATTTATCTATTCCCTTTATTATTGTCTACATTTCAGCTACACATCACACACACTGTTAGCTACATATAAATGTTTTTGTAGAAGCTCACCAAGACAGAATAAAAATTAATGTCACTTGCAAACTTTGTTACCAAAATTTAGCCACTTTGTCAAGCAAATCAAGCACATCAATTAATTATTTGTACGAGTCTCGTACAATACACGTGCGTATATGTGTGTTTGTGTGTAAAAGGAAATATATGTATGTATGTGTATGCATAACAGTATTTAAATATTTACTTAAACCTACCTTGCGTAACAGCTCGAGCGTCTTCTTGATGCGTATTACGAGCAAATTGAACCGATCCAGTTCTTGCAGCAGCACCACGCCTGTCGGTGTAATATTCATTTGGATTTGCTTTTTGACACGCCATACTTCAAAGGCCACAGGCAGCTTATTCAATATGCCAGAAGCGACGTTGTCGATGAAATCATCGCGACTAATACCTCCCGTCGCATCGCCTGTGTGTGTGGCATAGTAAATCATTCATCGTATTTGCGGCATTTGTTGATGGTGAGGAGGCGTTAGAAATAAATGATAAAATGGATGTTATTTATTTGTAAAATAGTTGGTTAATATACCTATTCAATAAAATAGGAAAAATACTAAAATTTATTGACGAATAGAAAAATACTCTGAATCATGAAGGGGCACAATAATTATTTCAGGTAGCAGTACCACAATTTTTAAAAAATATAAAAAAGTACAAAGCAGTTTTACGCGTATTAAGAGTTCTCATAGGTTCGTATGTAGTTTGCAATTAAAATTTGGATTTCTTTTATTTGCACAAGGTGACCCAACACTAAAAATCAATTTTTTTTTAATAATTTTTATAAAACTAATAAACTATTTTAATTGTGACCAGTTATGTTTTTATACTGCAGCTGTTTAGTTCACAAACGTCAAAAATGGTTGTAAATTATACGTACCCTGCGGAGGATTAATTTTGCGCTACTTAGGTTCAGTATGCCAACGTATTTTCAAGTCGATCTTAAGTCTAATTTAATCTGAGTTCCAGCAAACTATTTTTGAGCAAAATTTAAGTTTGGTCTAAGTTCGATATCGTGAACATTGGCGATTTAAGTTGTTTTTAGCTTGATAAAAAGCTGATCTGGCTGCAAGCCAGATTCGAAGCAATAAGGAATAAGTGAAATTAAAAATTAGAAAATAAATTCACCTTTGAGAGATGCATTTTCATTGGCGTACCGACGAAGGCAGTGAATCATGGATATAATAAATATAACTGTACTGCGAAGAGCCAAGGTGGTACACGACCTCCCACAATTTTTTGAACTACGAGGTTCCTTCGAAAAATCCGTGCAAAGTCAGAGAGGTGGCACTACTGGCACGTATCCAGGTTATGCTTAGTTAGTGGGATCTCTTGGAAGAACTCACACCAAGTCTCAGCCAGATGGATTGATTTCTCTGTTTTGAAATATGAAGAAATGGCTGGAGCGAAAAATATTTTATTCAAACGAAGAGGTGATTGCAGAAACGAATTGCCATTTTTTAGACTTCAACAAATTGTATTATTTGGCAGCTATCAACAAACTAAAACAGATTTCCAAAAAAAAAAAGAAAAGTTTACCCCCAACTATTAATTAGTTTTTATTTGTTCAGAGACTTTTCAAACGACCGTCGTATTTAACGAAAAAGATTTTCGTGACAGATTTCGAATCTATAAGTAAATCAGTTGGAATATTCTCTACTTTTCTCTTTTCAGCTATTCTATGAAATGATATAACCAAGGCGAATATATTAAAAGTTATATCTGTAGAAAAGTTGATTTGCTTTGTTTTTCTTTCGCCGTTTATATTAGGAAGTCAGTTGAAAACTAAGTGAGGAGCCGTTCTATTCGCGCCATCACTGGGTGGTTCGAGCTTCAATCTACGCCGCCATGAAGGTATTCAACGTAGTTCGACCTTTTCTCTTTTCTATTTTCATTTGACGTGACATTCTAATGCACTAAACGTTGTTCAAGAATTAGCTTTGTATATAACACAACATAACCAGAAAATCACTTTCTCGTGGAGCAAAATGTATTCTCCTCTTGTCTTCTCAAATTGTTTGCCAATTTTGAAGACGTGTTTATAGTTAATTTGGTCAGATATGGTATATATTAGGTGCGCAACCAAGTTCCCGCTGTTTGTCAATAGATGCCGCCAGCAGGGTGTGCTAGTCGATTTTAATATATCCTAAATGTCATAAACCAAGCTTAGACATACTATATGGTAAACAAACTGCTTCGACACATTAGTGATTTTGTTTTGGTATCATATACTTTTGGTTTTGTGAAAATGTTTGATTTTGTGTCGAATAATCGTCATTTGCGGGAAGTGTTGATTTTCCTATTTCATTCGGCGGCTGAAGCGCATCGAGAGCTACAAAAAGTTTATGGAGATGCTGCTTTAAGTGAAACAACGTTGCCAAACCCCTTTAAAACCTACCTCGAAACACTGAAATGGGAAATCGTACCCCACCCGCCATATTCTCCAGATATTGCGCCGTCCGATTACACTGGTTTACAGCCAAAATGCACCAGAGACGCCGTTATGAAATTCCTATGTAAAATCACCGTCTGATTCCGAAAATCAAGGTTATTTTTTATTCTATGGTAACGTTTTTGAGATATTTACGAATTACCGTTATTTCAAAAAAACAAAAAATTGGGCCCACTTAATCATATATATCTCGAAAACGAATTGAGCGATTCCAAAACCGTTTAAAGCTTTTAAAAGGTAATAAAATTTCCTATAAACTGTGTGTAAAACACTTTTTGCTAGGCCCTGCAGATTCAAAGATAACGAACTATCATAACGGATTTTTTAAATTTTTTTAGTAAAAATATAAAAAAAATTGTACTTTGAGAGAAAGGATCTCGAAAACTTTTTACTTTTTCGTGTATTTTTTGTTTTCACTCTAAGCTCTGTTTTATTACAAAAAAAATAAACTTTGATTAAACAAAATCGATGAACTAATACAAAAGTTACAAGCATTCAAGTAAATATATCCATGTAGTAAAACTTAAGTATCCTACAAATAATAGCATATGTACTGTATGTATTCTGTCTTAACTCTATGATCTTATTTTATAATTGAAAAAGTTATGTGTCTTGTTTTGACGCTTATTTATATAAGGATCCGTTTCTCTTATGAGAAACCAACAGTAGTCACCCATCATAGCGACATCCCAGAATCCTTGATACCGACTTTCAATCATTTTCATTTGCTGGTGAAACCTTTCGCCATGCTCGTCACTTTCGTCGCCAAGATTTTGCGGGAAAAAATTTAAATGGGAGTGCATAAAATGAATTTTTATTGACATATTTACTCCTGAAAGAAAATTAAAAAAGGAATTAGATAAATACGTAAGTGACACATTAGCATATAATTTTCTTAGGCTGGGTTAATCTTCCAATTCAGAACAAATTTTGGTCGTTCTTGTTTGTTCGGAGCAGGGCAATAAATTTAGATTAAGAGCTATATATTCTCATGTAAATTTAAAAATTTGCTTTAACATTTTTTGTTTAGTTTTAAAGTTAACTGAGAAAACGGTCTTATATACATATATATATATATTGTATATATAACGGTCTTATATGTGTTTTTTATTTACCCATTTCCGCATTGTTTTTGATTAAATCGTTCTCTATCAGCTCGAAGGACTTTTGTGTTTACCTAAAAAAGAAGTAACGACCTTTTCAAAAGAGTCCCACGCCGCTGCCTCCACTGGTGACAATAGTTCTTTGAAATGGGTATTGACCATTATTTTCCTTATTTGCGGCCCCACAAAAATCCCTTCCTTTATTTTTGCTTCTGAAATCTGTGGAAAGATTGTTTTCAAATAATGAAAAGCTTCGCCTTCTTTGTCCAAAGCCTTGACAAAGTTTTTGATAAGGCCGATCTTGATGTGGAGCGGAGTATGAGTATTTTATGTTATCCACCCCAACTTGAAACGCGATTCGTTCTGGCCAATCCTTTATGATGTAGTGGTCTTGACGTGCTCGGCTATCTCATTTGCATAGAAAGCAACAGTATTTTGTGTATCCAGGTTGTAGACCACATAGCTTTCCAACGACTTTTAGATCGGTACATATTTTTCAATCATGTTCTTCGTATTTAATTAATTCAAGCAATTTTTGCATTGTCTCATATGTTTCCTTCGCATTTACTGCATGCGCGATCGGGATAGATGGCTTTTGGTTGCCAATATGCAATAATACGGCCTTTAAACTTAATTAATTGCCGTCTATGAACAATCGCCACTCTTTTGAATCATATGGTTCACCAAACTGTTTAAATAGACCAGCAATGTTTTTGCAATAACAAACACTGTCCTTCTTCGTATAGTACTGGGAGAATTGTTCGTGACGAGTCATATAATATGTTACCTTAACACCGGATGAAACAAATTTAAATTGTTGCATACGAGAGGCGTGTAGTTTGGCCTTTTCTTTTGACAATTCCAAATCCCTTATCCAATCATTGAGTTGTGCTTGTGACAAAGGGTTTCTTTCGTTTTCCGTTTGCAATTCAGTACAACATGATGCCGCGTAATCAGATACTGCTGTTGACAATGAAACTGGAGCCGAAACTAAAGTTAAATTTGATTCTGGCAATGTAGCTTCCGTTGAATTTAGTTCTGGTAATGACACTGTAGATACGCTCGCATAGGTTACTTTTCTTGACTTTCCAACCCCAAATACTTTTGTAGTACAAATATAGCAGTCCGTTGAATGGCAAGTTGGTTCCCTCCTCTTCATTGGTGTAATAAATTTCATATGTCGCCTAAATAGATAGTTTAAGAATCATATGTACATATGACAGAATCATATGTACATATGCTACTATTTGTAGGGTACTTAAGTTTTACTATATGGATATATTTACTTGAATGCTTGTAACTTTTGTATTAGTTCATCGATTTTGTTTAATCAAAGTTTATTTTTTTTGTAATAAAACAGAGCTTAGAGTGAAAACAAAAAATACACGAAAAAGTAAAAAGTTTTCGAGATCCTTTCTCTCAAAGTACAAATTTTTTTATATTTTTACTAAAAAAATTTAAAAAATCCGTTATGATAGTTCGTTATCTTTGAATCTGCAGGGCCTAGCAAAAAGTGTTTTACACACAGTTTATAGGAAATTTTATTACCTTTTAAAAGCTTTAAACGGTTTTGGAATCGCTCAATTCGTTTTCGAGATATATATGATTAAGTGGGCCCAATTTTTTGTTTTTTTGAAATAACGGTAATTCGTAAATATCTCAAAAACGTTACCATAGAATAAAAAATAACCTTGATTTTCGGAATCAGACGGTGATTTTACATAGGAATTTCATAACGGCGTCTCTGGTGCAGAAAAAAAGTTGAAATTTGTGATCCAGTGTTATCATCTGTTCCGATCGATGGCACATGGTCTATCTGACCAGGAGTTCCATTCATATGAGGACATCAAAAAATGGCTTGATCCGTGGATAGCCTCAAAGGGTGAACAGTTTTACCGCGACGATATACTAGATCTACCAAAAAAAATGGGAAAAAGTAGTAGCTAGCGATTGCCAATACTTGCAATAATTCACTTATAACCATTTTTTTTCAGAATAAAGTTGTATTTTCAAAAAAAAAAAAGCGAGAACTTAGTTGCGCACAAATTTCAAAAAATTGCAACCACTATCTCGTAAATTCTTTCCCAATGTGACAAATGTATATAAATAATTTTTTAATGGAATCCCTCTTATTAGACTACTGCGACCAAAAGAGATTTATTGTGCAATGTCTACTAGGGTACCCTATATTTAGAGGTTTTTTTTTTAATTTTAGCACATTCTGCGGTTTATTGTTCCATAATTTATATGAAAACAGGGCAATACCAACAAGGTGGTGAAGCCTTTTTTTTACCTACTGCGGGACATTCACAAATATAACATTCTATCAAAAAAATGTAGAGAATTGTTCATTTAAAAAGCGTGCGTTACACATACTTGAACGCCTAAATTTTTTTTGCTGGAATGTTAGTACAACTGCCTTTTATAGTGTCGCAGCGTTTGAGCGTATCTGCCAATTAGCTTGTTTTTGGCATTTAATTATATCAGTCAACCAAAGGTGTGCCCTGCGATTTTTACCATGGATCAATATATCGAACAAAGAATTTGACTTAAATTTTGTGTTTTGAACGAAATTTCGAATGCCGAATCGTTGAAAATGTTACAGAAAGCCTATGGGTCTACGAGTGGTATAAGGCCTACGAGTGTAGTGGGCCGAGAAGTCGTGGAATAATTGCCCCAATCTGGTCACTCATCAACGTCTTCAACGGATGAAAACTTCGACAAAGTCAAGGAAATGGTGTTGGAAAACCATTCAATCATCATTTACATTTGAGGGAGGTAGCTCGTGACCTTGACGTGTGTCACGAACCATTTTGCAACATTTTATAGCATCAATTGGGCATGAGACGCGTGGTTGGCCGACTTGTTCCAAGAAAGTTGAATTTCTTTAAAAAAATTCATCTGAACAGGGTGGTTAAAGACATACTTGAGTAAGTGAATTCGGACCCAACGTTTATCCAGCGCATCGTAACAGATGATGAGACGTGGGTATATGAGTTTGACATGCAAACCAGTCAACAGGCGGCTGAATGGCGCTATCCATATGAGCCGTCACTCCGCGGACGACGCTTTGAGTCGATAAAGGTCATTAAGGAGAATTTGCTGAAGAAGCTTAAAATGCGTTTAAAAGTTGCTTTGATGACTGGACTAATCGTTGGCATATGTGTATTGCTTCGAATGGAGCCTATTTTGGGAGACAAAAAAACAAATTTTGATGATTAAACAATTATTTTGCGTTATTGTATTATATTTTAAATTTTCATTTCCCAAATCTCAAAATCGACAGGTGATGTTCTCAGAAAGACCAAGTTTGTTCAAGTGATATCTCAGGCTACAGTGGCCTGCAAAGTAAACAGTTGCAAGTCTTAAGGCTACTCTGCTGAGTGAAAGTGGCTTATCTGAAATTCCTCTGTACGACGTTAGGAATTGTTTCGCTTGTCACTGACCAATATAATTTCGCCAGTGTTTCATGGATTTCGTCTCCTCCCTCTTTCTGGAAAGTTGGTGTAGATCCACAAAAAGGCTTAATACGCCTCTATTTCCCCTTTTTTAGTAAAATGATCAGCCATTTCGTTTCCCTCATATCCCTCATTTCCAAGACCCCATCCCAATAATACTGTGTTGAAGCTCCCTAACATTTTGAGAATATTCAGATAATCATTTACCATATTTGAGGTGATTGCAGTTGACTGAAGGGCTTTCAAAGCTGCCTGACTATCTGAGAGTATGTAAATGGGGGCTACTCTCATTTCCCTACCGAGACATTCCCTCATACACATGTTTGTGTCTCGACGGCATATATTTGTACCTGGAAGTCTGCAGGCCAAACCTTAGAGTCGTTTCGATATTATCGATCCCCGGTGCATATACACTTATGGATAAAAAATCTTTTGCTTTTTATTTTAATTTAATAATTTAATTTAAAAACATGGGTGGTGTTGGTAAATCAACTGATTTGTTTTTTTTCTTTCGCCGTGTCCATGTGGCTGTCAGCTCAGAATAAAACAAGGCGAATTCATTATTTGTTTTTTAGTTTCTCAATACTTTGCTTTGACAATCAAACGTACAGAACATTGTTGTTGGTCTAGTACCACCACGTTTAATGAATGCGGCGTCGTCTTCCATCCCTTAGAGCTTGACATCTAAGTAGTAGGTCGCAAAAGTAAAGTAAATATGTGAAACAAACCAAGCGACCATATCACAGCTATTTGCGAGGTTAACACTAAATCTACCGATACTTTATGTATTCCTATTCCTACCAAAGTGGGTCACAGGACCCATTTTCTCGGTAAAATAATTAGCAAGAGAGGAGTAAGTCTTGAAAAGTACATTCGATGTATTTTTTCAAGTCGTCAAGGCAAACGGCGATTTAATAATGTTATTTCTAAGAATTTCTGACAAAAAGTTTAAAATGGGTCTTTTGACCCGTCGTTGTAAGTTTAGTGTTAATAACATTCCGAAATCCCTTCTCCAGCGAGTGGCATGGAGTACGGAGGCCAAATTTCAAGAGTGTAACCGACGTAACGGCCAATATTTAGAGGAAATAGTTCAAGAAAAAAATGAAGTCCGCACGTGACTTCTCTTTAATAGTAATTTAAATACATTTTTATCATTTTTTTATTTAGCTTTTACTTCCTAATTCCGCCACCGAACACCCTGCGCACAGAAAGCTCTAAATTTTTAATTATTCATTTTAATTCCAGCGAAATTAAAAAGAAAATGACCAGCTTTCTATATAAATTTGTTTCTGTTCGCATATATTTTAATAATGCCATTGAAATTTAACCGCTCATCAATGCAACTACTGAATTAATATATGCATTTACACGCATACATAGCATATTTATATGTAATACGGGTATATATGTATCATACATTGGCAAGCTATTTTTTAATATCTAAAATATATTAAACTTTGACTCGTTATGTGTTAAAATATGTATTATATATCATTACCGTTATTTAAAATAATAAATGCTATCATGTCAAAGCTTATTTGCTCAATTCAGTTTTCCCATAAAATAATTATAAAATGTGACATTGATCTGGTCAAAATTTAATGGAAATAGCATTTTTTGCTGGTTGAGAAATAATCGTATATAGAGAAAAAACGCTTTGTGTCAGCAAAAGAGAAATGAACAACCTAAAAGCCTCAATTGATATCATGCCATGAATTGATTAAATGAAGTATAGGTTTATTTTTTTATTTTATTGAGTCTATTTTCGGAGGAAAATTGTTAGCCAAAACATCCTGTGCTTCCATGCGCGCAGTGCAACCTAACTTCCTAATCTATACTACGTAATAATTTTTGCAAATGGCGTCATATGTACGTCAATCATATTTGACATTTGTCAACTAGACAGCGACAGTATACAAACAGACAAGCAATGGAGCGCGTAAAGCCCAAAATAAAGATTTTATTTTTCATTACATAATTTTGTTATATTTAGTAAAAAGTTACGCAAAAACAAATCGGGTGATTAATTGTGCACCACCTTGTACATTTAGTAGAATTTTAGAACCATCTTCAAAAATGACTCTGGATGGTATGGGCCGAGCAAGAGGGTATAATTAAAATCATTTTTTACCCTGCATTGCTAAACCTTCCAGTGAGTTTACTTTCTTAGATACGTTAAATGTATTGCCTGAGGAAAATGAAATCCATTATTCTCTTCGTAGATGGCTGTGATCGATGTCTCGTAAAGTATCGAGCAAACAATTTAAGGTTTATGCTCGTTGTCAAGGTGACATTTCACACTAAAAATATCTGTGTTTTCCGGTCGTACGCCACAAATAAGAGGAGGATCTCGGCCAAACACATAACAGAAGGGTACTCGCCATTTTTTATTTTATTTTTAATTAATCTTGAGTCTAGTTGCATTCCCAGATATTTTTCCACTCTTTTTGTCAATAAAGCGGTACCGAGTATTGCATATCTACTTCTAATGAGACATGTCTGATAGTTAGAATAATTAGCTTTGATTTCGGTCAGTTTTAATCCGTTGTCCTCTAGCCATGTCTGTACTCGGATCATCACCTGATTTAACTTCCTTTTGGCTTCGTCCCGTTGGCTTCGAGCGATTATTCCAAAGTTCAGCTTGATCCTTAGACCGTACTTGCTGTTATTTTCATCGTCTTGTATCCTTCGCGTGCTTCGTATAAGAGCATGCGGCTGTTCGGATACATATGTACATCTTGAATTTCGTTTTTAAGGCTTCACTTAGGTCGCGCCAACTTAAAGTGTTTAAAGCATTTAAGTAATATTAATCGTTTGGAGTATCAATTATCTGCCTGAGCATGTTCCACAATCTATTACGTCTTTAGTGGTTCCTAAGGTGGATCTGCCAGTTCTAAAACCATCCTGCCTGTCAGGCAGACCACCATTTTTCTCTACTACTTCGCTTAAGCCTACGCTTTATCAGTTTCTCAAAGAGTTTTCCAGCGATGTCCAGCATACTCGTACATAGCGGTCTAGAAGCGGACGCTAATTTTAGGTCTCCATTTCCCTTACTAAACAGTACTAGTTTTTGTTTTTGCCGACGTAAAACGTTAGGTCTCTCCATTTGTGGGAAAACTTCAAAACGACCGCAAGTAGAAAAACGAGCTCGCCCAAATACTAAGAAAGGGTGTAAGGGTATATATTATATACTAATGTAGCGCGGTGTGGAAGTCATAAGGCTGAAGAGATGTATCCAGTGGAAGTGGTAGAACGGGCAAATCAGTTTGTTAACTTTTGCTCTCAAAATGCACTAAACTTCAAAACTACTAAATGATATATTACATTTTTAGTATAAGCAAGACAAAATTTGAGTGCAAAACTAAGTTTCCAGTTATTCGACAAAAAAAAATTTTTTTTTTTGAAATGAATGGCTGGTTTACCTTAATTCGTTTTTCGAAATGCTGATTTTTCCCGCTAAAATGAGCCTTTTAGGATTTGGCCATACAAATATTATATTCTTCAAAATATTTAATACAAACGTCCGCATACAAACGTTACATACACATGCGCGCTCAACACTTTACATATTTCTATACCAGCGCACTTTTGCACCAGTGTGTTATAGTCTTGCTCATATAACGGTTGTATGTAACAGCATAAAGGAATCGAAGTAGATATAGACATATGAATATATACCAAAATGCTCCGAAAGACAAGAGCTGGCGATTTAGTCCTGTTTGTATGTCTGCCCGTCTGTACACCGGGAAAATAATAAATAATCCATTATTTTTGCGTCAAATTTTTGCGCTTATGGGTTAGAGCGTTTTTATGGCCGATCTTTAGCTCGTGGGAGATGCTACAACTACAAACATGCCGATCAATTTCGATTTTTTCTATGATTTTATCGACATTTTCTTTAAAATCAAAATATCTAAACCGAATCGACGAAAACAAATTTTCACGCTATTTGCTTTTACAGTATCGTCACCGTAAACACCATTCACAATTTCAGCGGCATGGCTTGCGTTTTCGCCTTTTCAAAGAAAAACTGTGAAATGCACCGAATTTTAACTTTGTTGACTTCCATTGCTAACACCCAGTAATTCACAACTCAATGGCTCGAACGAAAAAAAGCAAACGAATTTGTTTAGAATGAAATGTCACCTTGACAAAGAGTATAAACTTTAAATTGTTTGATGCACATATCGAGATATCGAGCATAGATGGCTGTAATCTACCTAGAAAATATGTTAGTAGATTTATTTTTTCCCAAGCAGTTATTTTAGTTGCCAAGTGCGACTTGTTTTTCTTTACATTTTTGTCAGTCTGTATGTTATTTGTGCTGCAAATTATTAAAATAAAATAAAAAATAAAAAGTAAATTAAAAATAGCCGCACACACTTCCTATACAACGGTTGTTTTTGAAAAAATTAAAAAACAAAGTGATATCTCTGTTATAAATCAAGCAAAATTATTTAAATTTGTTAAAAGTGATAAACCCCATAAAAAATATGTGAAGAAAGGAAGAAGTGGAAAATGGGCAGTGTCACAACCCGTTTTCGGTAAATGCGTGCCTCTCGGTTGCAACTCACCCAAATTTGGCACATAAGTACATATATTACACCCCACCCCAATTACATCCAACTTAAATATTCTTGAGATCAACTAAGGCCACGTCAACTTGTCATATGTTAGGACTAAATTTTCGTTCGTTCTCCATAACTCTCATTGTCTATGAGTTAGGTTGACTCCAAAAATTAACAGTCAAACTTAAATTTTTCACAAATGTGCGCTGGTATATAAAAGTCCATGCAGACCGAATTTACCGCTTCCTTATTTGCTTTGCATAAAATTACATAACACAATATTAACCACAGAATTTTGTTCCTCTATTACATAATAACTGATGTTCAATATTTAACAAAATTACAAAAGCGCAGTTACACAAACAAATACATGCACACATAGACATACATATGCATGCACATTTAATTCATAAAGTTGCCTATTAGTAATTAAATACAGTGGCTGGTTGTTGCTTTTTTTTTTTTTTTTGTTTTTGGAAAGCATAATTGAAATTTGAATTTATCAATGCAAAATTGAAACAGCGATATCATCGGCCGATATGCGGAATTTTGCAAAAAGCTTCATATTTATTTATATGATTCCAAATTTATGAGCGAACCCTACAGGAAAAGAAAGAAAAAAAAAATTGATTTGTTGGTGTCGATTTCATTTCCATATAAACAAATTGCGAACTTTACGCGGCAATTTCTTGTTACTGGTTGCATAAATTTTTTGATAACAAATATGGAATTGCAACTAAATTCAACTGATGAGTAGTCCTTGCAAAAGTTGATTTTAGTCGACTGAAAAAACGATTGTGAAGCTTAACAATTTAAGCTTGTCGATAAAGATCGTTTACTAAAGGCGACTGACGTAACCAGAGGTTTTTGTGCGTCACCACCACTCGTGAGTGCCCGTGTGTGAAGCCCGCTTAGGGCATGAAACAACAAAATGAGAGAAAATAATTTTTCAAATAGCGGCTTTCAATCGACAGGCTTCCGAGTGCAACTATGCCATGAAAAATAGTCTTATAAAAAACTATCTGCCATTCGGAGGCGGCGTAAGACTGTAGTTGTTTGTTTTTTTCTGGGATTACGCTTCTGAAGAGGAAACTCTTACGGCTACAGCTATACCGTAGATTATCTTCGAGGCATCAGCTGATTTCAGCACAAAATCTACTTAACAATGTTTTCTCAGTTTAAGATTTTAAAGGTTTCGGGAGCATGGCGTAGGCATTGGAACAAGACGTCTTTCTCTCTCTCCGTGCAGATTGAACAGGTTGGAAAATTGTCATGTCCGAATATAAAGAGTTATTTTCTAAATACCTCGTGCACTGAAAGGAATTCAGTTGGGTGGTAGTTTGTTCCCTCGTGGTTCCTTTCTAACCACGTCGTAAAATTGCATTTTAACTCAAGCGTCCATCTACCCTTCAGTGAATTGAATTTTTGTTCTTCCACAAATCCGGGCGTTTCAGGCGGATTGCTTCTCGCAAATTGCGCATAACTTGCAGGTAATATTCCTTATTGACTATTTTACCCTGCGGCAAGAACTCATGATGCACAACGCCCCTGCAATCGAAGAAAACGGTAAGCAAAACTTTTACATTCGACCGAACTTGTCGCGCTTTTTTCGGTCTTGGTTCGTGCAGCAGCTTCCATTGAGATGATTGAGCTTTGGTTTTCACGTCATAACTATAAACCCAGTTATGAAACTCTGGAGCAAATTTGGGTCGAAATTGAGCAGTTTTGGTTCAAATTTTGCGGCGACCCGTCTCACG
This sequence comes from Anastrepha obliqua, assembly GCF_027943255.1. Taxonomy (NCBI): domain Eukaryota; kingdom Metazoa; phylum Arthropoda; class Insecta; order Diptera; family Tephritidae; genus Anastrepha; species Anastrepha obliqua. The sequence goes on from NC_072892.1 coordinate 122,960,417, forward strand.
CCCATATCATAAAAAAAATCGAATGGCACGAGCCAATCGATATGTCTAGGTCCTCAGCAACTTCCCTAACGGTAATTCGACGATTGGCCAATACAATTTTCTTCACTTCATCAATTTTTTCGTCTGTTGTTGAAGTGCTCGGGCGTCTGCCGCGCTTTTCGTCGTTCACATCTTTTCGGCCTTCTGAGAACATTTTGTACCACCCATAAACGTTGCTTTGGTCCAAAGTAGCTGCTCCGTATGATACAGTCAACATTTGGCATGCATCCGCGCATTAAATTTCGTTTTTCACACAAAATTTGATATAGGTTCTTTGATCCATCTTTTTGAATAGGTAAAACCCGAAGACGAGCCGAAACACGTGCAAGCAAAGCTGGCAACAATTAACTGAACATTCAAAATGGCCGAGCTCGTCGGCAAGAGTGAGAGACATGAGTACCAACATATCGCCACAAAAAAATCGAAATTCGAATATACGTAATCTGTGAAAATTCAAAATTCGCAATACTTTTTGAACACACCTTGTATATGGATGGAGTTGGCAAAATCCACTACCGTTATGTGAACTAAATTATAATACTTTTTGGCACCACAGGTCGACTGCGAGCGGTCCACTTAAACAATAAATAAAAATTCGTCAATTGTGTTGCCATACAGAGGAAAGACAGAGGAAAAATAACCAAACAGAGAGAAAAAGGAAAAAGTGGCTTTAGGGGAAGATGACGACCAACGGTGGCTAATTAAATTTGTATTGACCGCTTCAAGTTATTGACGAAATTCACCAGGTGTGTGATATTTAAACCTGCTATGTTAACAGTAGTAGCCAGATGTCTGATTCATAGTCCGATATGCGGGGTAGCTGAGAAGAAAGTGCTGAGATGATTTCACCTCATTCTCCAAGCAACTTCTGCAGAGGGGCCGTAGTCTTACCTATAGGGGCAATGCCCGGCAAGAACATTCACCATATTCGAGAGCTGCGGCTTTGTTAGGTTTGAAGATCCCTCGGGCGTCCCCGTTCTACCCGTGACCAGAAAGATCTCGAGGCTTTGCACATTTGCGCATTTACTCAGAACTCGCTGAGTTGATGCGAGGCACATCTTTCCAGGAGTATACGTCAGATTCTCAAGGGAACCACAGTTCTCTCGTTTTGCGATGAAGCCATCTCCAGGGTCCCCTGTCGAGCCAGCTCTTCAGCCCAGCAGCTTATCGGTATTCCACTGTAACCGGGCTCGTTTGAGCCTAATACGAAAGATTTCGTATTCAGGTGGGTGAGAAATCAGGTATTTCCCCGACTAATTTCGAACTCAGAAACAACGAGCTCCGGCTGGTTATCGGAGTTGATATTTACTTCGGTTATAGTAATAATCAGTAAACAACCAGTCCACAACAAATAGTAAACAACCACTAAACTGCTTCATAGTTGAGGCTCCCTCAGTTAAAAAACTACTAAAGTGGTCCCGAAGTCTAAATTTGAGCTTAATGTGGAGCTCCTCGCAGAATACTCCCCCACTATGCCTTCCGTAGACATGTTTGCCATGCTTTGTTCGGAAAAAGTACCACTCCGACCCTCCGAGGGTGACCATTGATCAAGCACCATAGGGATGAACTCTAAGTTTGTCAGAATACCCAGAGTCTCCATAGCTTAAGTCCAGCTTGTGTTCCGAAAACCTCAATCTGATTGCGGCGCTTGCAGCGGCAGTTTTCGCTGCGATGTCCACGGGTATCAGGACATCCACATTGATTCTAATGGGGGCAGACCTTTAAACACTCTTCAATTTCTTAAAAGATGTAGTAATTTCCAGCGAGTTCCATCAGAAAGACCGCGGTCATATCCCCTGTTACCATACATGAAAATCGCTGAGAGCCGGTAAACGGTTTGTTGCCGGCCAAATCTTCTGAATTCTCTCTATCGTGCATATATATATATAACTGGCGGGTATACCCGTTTTGGGTGTTTGGCCGAGCTCCTCCTCCAATTTGTGGTGTGTGTCTTGATGTTGTTCCACAAATGGAGGGACCTACAGTTTCAAGCCGACTCCGAACGGCAGATATTTTTTATGAGGAGCTTTTTCATGGCAGAAATACACTCGGAGGTTTGCCATTGCCTGCCGAGGGGCGATCGCTATTAGAAAAATCTTTTCCTTAATTTTGGTGTTTACCGAGATTCGAACCGATGTTATCTCTGTGATTTCCGAATGGTAGTCACGCACCAACCCATTCGGCTATGGCTGCCGCCATCGTGCATAGTATGGAAAAAAATTGTCAAATATCAACGAGAATTTTAAGGTAACTGAAACTTGAGCTAATAATGGAATATACAACTGAATAATTAGAAATGTTTAAAAAATTCGAATAAAAAGTTAGATATTTTAATGAATATTTTTTGGAATTTGTTAAATTTTTGTGTGTTTTGTACAAAGTTTGGCGCTTCGTATTATATGGTTTTTCTCATAGAATGCACTATAATTTTATAAAAATGCAAAAAAATTGAAATACAAAAAAGTAGTTCGAACTTGGTACTTCGTCGTGATCCTATTATTTTGAGCACAGGCGGGTATGCATACATTCATATATACTACATTTCTGTATTTATTTCATTTAGTCCACAAACATGTTTAGAAATTCAGTATGGATTGTTCCATGATTTTGTTATTTATTGCCACAGGTGCTGGCAGATTTGTTTGTTTATCCTGAAATGCTCAAGGCCTTATTTGCAAATGCACATACATACAAACATACAGTTCGTATGAAAATATTAAAATTGCAAATTAATGATGCAAATATAATTTTAAAAAATTTTGTACGCTCATAGAACCATATATGAGCACATTTCTTGCGGAAAATCGGACTAGTACCGCTCCTAAGGGGTAAATGCACGATTGCGGAAATTTCAACGAAATTTCATTTCTAAGAAAGTTGCTTCAGATTAATGAGAGACTAGCGGCGAACCTCATCGTCATGGTGAAAAAAGTTCAAAAGGTGTGGTCAGACCGTTAATCAGCTCTCAGCGAATTTGTAAGAATCAGCTGATTGGCTGACGTAACCGAGGTAATGATACCGTTTTGTTTATGAAAAAAAAGAAAATTGTGTTGGCAATACACGAATAAAACCAATACAGTCTCTACGCACGTTGCTTCGTTGCTGTCTGAACAACGACTGTACCCGGCCGAGTACTTAGAGACGTGGGAGTCGAAGTTACTTGCTCAATTTCATTTTTTTCCATGGCTAAAAACCAGGTAATCTATCAGCCTTGCCTTACCGCAATCGAATTTCTTATAAATGAAAATACTCCCACATAGCAGGGGTGAGAGACGGGTAGCGAACCTCATCGCTGTCTAAGTTTCATTTATCAGAAAACACGCTCAGGTAGCAGAAGTGAGAGACGAGTGGCGGCTTCATCACTGTCGAAGTTTCATTTATAAGAAAGTACTCTCAAATAGTAGGAGTAAGACGCGAGTGGTGAACCTCACCGCAGTACAGGGTGGGCCATATAGCGTTTGCTTTTTGAACCACCTATTTTTTTGAGAATGGTAACACAAATGACATGTCAAATGTGTTCATAATTTACTTAAAGGTTTGAGATTTACGAAATGGGACGCTATACGCTTGAACAAAATTGGGAAATATTGAAAACCTATTTCCAAAGTGGTGAGTCTTCTTCTTCTTCCGCGGTTACAGTAAATGGCGAGCGTTACCGTGACATGCTCAACGAGTTTTTGTTTCCAAAAATTGAAGAGGATGACATGGACGACATTTGGTTTCAACAGAACGGTGCAACTTGTCCCACTGCCAAAGTTACACTCGAACTTTTGGCTACCGTTTTTTAATTCCGATATCAATTGGCCGCCTCGGTGCTGTGATTTAATCCCGTTGGACTATTTTTTGTGGGGAGCGGTTGAAGACAAATGCTATGCGAACCATCCAGAGACGATTGATGCTTTAAAACACGAAATCGAAGTTGCCATTCATGAAATTGTGGCCCAAACAATCGATAATGTGCTTAAAGATTGGATTGATCGAATGGCCTACTATAAAGCCAGTCGTGGCAGTCATTTGAACGATATTATTTTTTATTCATAAATGACAATATTCAATCTTCAAAATAAAAAAATGAGTTTGAAAAAATATTGATTCGTTTTTTCTTTTATAGCCGATTCAAAAAGCAAATTTTACATGGCCTACCCTATAGAATTTCCATTTAAAAGAAAGTACTCTCAAATAGCAGGAGTGGGAAAGTGCCAAGCTTATGATAGGTCGACAAATAGTACTCAATCTCAATTCATTCTGTTATTGACTAAACATTCCCGCCTTACATACATCTTTGCACATATTGAAATGTTTCGATGCGCGTATGAGGAAGATGTTTAAGAATCTTGCTTGGATGTGCATTGCAGTATGATGTTTGTCCGCCAAAGTAACCGTCTGTACTTTTCAGTGAAGCTTCTTTTCTACGATGACGTCATTTCAGGGTTACTCACATTTGACTGTAGTGGATGTCTTAAAATTCAATGCTGATGTTAGCCGGTTCTTACTTCAGAAGGCACCAATTGAAGGAGGTCTCACATACAATGATTTGATGGTATTTTAACGTATTTCTACCAGGCTGACCTTGAACTCCATAAGTTTTTTAAGGAGCAAGTTGAAACTATGCGAAAGTATTTTTGCAAAGAAATTTTTGCAAAAAGCTCTTCCTATTTTTTAGCTTAGTTTGCCAATATTTCAATCAATATTTATTTTTTTTGCATCGAAAGTAATCGAAAATCGTAAGTAGGATACTATCAATGTGACTATGTCCTTTCACATTTTGGCCAAGTCCCGCTCCGCCCTCGTTTTGCGCGAAATTAAGGCCTGGTCGCAGAATGGTTAATAAAGGACCAGTGCTTTTGTAAGATTATCCAAGTTTCAGCTGCAGCACGAGCTTATCGGTCATTATGTGTGTGAACAGCTAATTAGTAGTTATTTTGTGTGCACACTTGTATATTGTGTGCGAGTGAGTATTTCAGCGAGCAGTGCTCTTAAATTTGTATTTGACGCGCTCGCGCATATTGTATGCCACAAAGCTTTGTGGTGTGGCCGCCGTTTGCTGGTTGCAGGTTGCAGGTTGCAGATTTCACATTGCCGTTGCCATGACCATTTTCATTGTGGCTAAACAGTTTAAATTTTCACACATGTGAATTTCACCTAAGCGCTGAAGTGCCGCAGCGTATTGGGTGGGAGGTGGGATTAGGACATTAAGTCCGGGCAGGGATTTCGCACTTTAATTCCTGGTAATTTATTTTTAATTCGCGTTTTGTACTGAACTAATTATGGTTGCAGCAAATGGGAGGTGTAGGCTTTTGGTTGAAGGTGTAAATCGGAGTGGTGGGGTTGGAATTAATAATACCTACATTTCTATTATTCTATTTTAGCAAAAGCGCACGAGTTTATGTTTGAACAATTATGGAATTAAAGAAATTTTACCATTTCGAAATCACCATGAAGAGCAATTAAGGTAAATCAAATAGTTGATAGATGGGTGAGGTTAAGTGGAATTATACAATATTTTAGTAAAAAATATTTATGTTTGCATGAGAAAAGGCTGTTGCTGACTAAAAGTAAATTGATTTAAAAAAATTACCTAACCGTTATCGGTGATTTTTTTCAGAACTGTACAGGGCTGTCGAGATAAATCCGAAAAAATATTTTTTGCAGGCCTGCAGCAGTGGAACTACAGCCAAAATAGTTTATAATATGAATGTATAAATATGAATAATATGAATCCTGCCTGCAGTTTTTGCCCATTCCGAAATGCGCTTTGGTTTTTTATGAGAAACTTTTTCATGGCAGTCTTCCGAAATGCGACCGCCTGGAGAAAATATTGTTTTCCAAATTTGATAGTTCATGCTCACAGAGAGTTTCGAACCCGGGTTCTACAAAAGGGTTGTCACGCACAGACTCGCTACAGCTACCGCCAACTGCTAAATTCTTTATAAAGGCAGATATTTTTAGTGCATAACTCCCTGATTTACATTAGAGTTTGGTAAGAGGTGCAAGTGCAAATTTGATTCAACAGCAGGGTAGCGGTACTGCAAATACTGTGCACTAGAAAACGCCATAGGAAGATAATTAAGTAGATTGACTAGAAAGAAAAAAACATTTTTCGTGGTAGAAATACACTTGGAGGTTTGCCATTGCCTGCCGATGGGCGACCACTTCTAGAAACAAAAATCGTGACAATTGGAAGGAAGTATGTTGTATAGCAGGACCTACTCACAGGACAAGCAAAACTCAGGCTTGGCTTCGAGGTAAATTTTTTATTTATTTATTAAGCCCATGAATATAATCGGTTCTTATAGGCTGTGTAGTCATATCTTAAGGTTAAGGCATTAAAAAGAAAGAAAGTAGAAATAAACTATTTGTAATAAATATTCATAAAATTTAAATACATGTAGATATTTTATTAAACTCAATTAAGGCCAGAGATCAACGTAGAAAAACTCCGAACCATGAAGAACGCCGACTGGAATATTAAAAAAAATCATCTCGAAAAGCACCGGACAGTCAACAGTACCACGTATCAAATTAAAAGAAATGACAAAACATAAGATTATTTTCCTGTTTTTTAGTGATTTTAAGTTAATCAATGAGCATCGCGCATCATAGGTAAGGATAGGATCCGAAAAGCGTAAATGACGCAACACGAAATGGAAGAATACTTTCTGGATTCATTTAATTCTAGCAGCAATTCTACGGAGACCACTTATATATGCTCAGCTATAGACTATTATTGATACTCCAGTTTCTGAAATTATCTAAATCAATTTGCATCAATTCAGAATCGAGAATAAGTCCTAACGTCATCTGCATAAAACAGGAACCTTGCCGACGAGAAGCATCATTGATAAACAGAACAAAAAAAAAACGCGGCCCAGAATACTGCCTTGTGGAACCCCAAAGCAAACAACAATTGCTTTCCCCACTGTCGCTAGATTTGTTACGACCTTCAAACCCGGACTGTGATCGTCTTGGCTATTGCATGTAGACCTTGATTGAAGTAGAGGTTTACGCAAAATCTCATATCATAAGGATGTATCGAACATCCCCATTATGGAAGTGATAACCACCATAAGCAAACAAGAGTTGGCTCGTACAATGAAGCTTGTCAGGTCTTCACTAAGTAGGCAGTTTACGTAAGTATTTATTATTAAATAATTTTCAACTATGACATGTGCACTAAATACTCGCATCATTGTACGTAGATGCGCGTCAATATAATTCAAGGTGCTTACGGTATTTGAGGACAAGCCTATATGTAGCGATAACTTCGCGAAACCATTATTTTACTTTTTGGTCTCTTTCAGATAATACATAAAGACTAAAGGCCAAAAGACCAACTGCAGAAACGACAGATGGCTACGTTTCAATCCTACAGAGGTTTCTGTTGTCATGCACACGAAGTTTCCAGCCACTGCTTTAGATGATGTGAGGAGCAAAGGACATGACGTGCTACCATATTTCACTCAATTCTCATTTTCGAGGAAAATCTGCTGCATATATCGAGGTTTTCGAAACACTAGTAAACCTCCGGATGAAAAGTGTACGCGGAGACAGCCCACACATCTTTCAGTAAGACTCTGCTCTTTCACATAAATAGATGGCGACACAATATTGGATGGTTAAAAATTTCCATGACCACATAACATCGAACTTTTGGACGTCTGATTGCTCAGATCTTAATGCCCTGAATCACTACATAAGGGGCTTAGTTGAGTGTGAAACCATAAGCATTTTCATAACATCATATTTTTATCTGAAGGCTGCAACGAATACCGTTATTGTCAATATGAAAAAGAGCATTTAATTGAGGCACGCAATCGTTTCCAGACACAGATTGAGGAGGTCAATGCAACTAATGGAAATTTTATTGAATTTATAGTGTAAAAAATTCGCAACGCTTCATTCAATTTTGTTCAAAATAAAAGCTAATTAGTTTTACTTTCAGGTTGTCCTCTAATACTGTATGCACCCTGTATTTCTGAGTACATAAGCTCTAGTTTTATATTTAACTTCAAGATTCCGGACTTATTTCGCAAACTCTGTACTAGTAGAAAAAAAGCTAACCATATCCGATATTCGATTAACTGTTTTTAATTTTCCATTCAAGCTCAGTTCAATTTCGTTGACAGGTGCCATTTTTGAATATTTCGACCTCTGACTGGTATGCATCCACAAGTCGACCTGCATTTGCATACCAATTCAATTCCATATGTTTTTTCATTTCTTTTCTCTTTTTTGTTGCTATTTTTCATTTATTTGCCACTCTTTTCTGATTTTTTCACTTTACGGCGTAACGCCAGGCATATGGAATTTGAAATATTCTTAAATTCTGCTCGTATGCGAGTCTGACCGCAAAATCATTGTAGGCTGTCAGCTAACTGAATCACTCTGCCATAAATTGAATTAAGTGGCAATGCAATTTTTCCACTGAAAAAAGGCAAGAGCAAATGGACACTTATTTGAAAAATATGCGTGTGACAGAAGTGCATCGAGTATTTTTTCATATATTTTTTTAAAGACACATGAATGTGTTTTTCGTTGGTTTAAAGTATTATATTCGTTTTACATATTTGCAAAATTATTCAATTGTGAGCTTGGTGTACGATTTTATAGACGACTTCCCGAAAATGGAAGCCAAAAAGTAGGAAGCAGTGCGTCTTGGTGATTGTTAGGATAATGCATGAGAGCTTACTTAGTTCCAATTTATAATACTAATTGTGAATCGTTTGTGTCTGCCGGGTTATGGTCTTTGCCTTGGCTAAAAGTCATTTGCTTTTGCGCATTCCCCGAAATTTCTTTTCACTTTGACTGGTGACGGAGAAAGTCGCATAACCCTCCTAGCGCAAGCATAAATGTAAGTAAATCATTAAATTAAATGTTGTAAATTTTCTAACGAATTTGAATTTTAAAGCATTTTTAGCGCGAATTTATATAAAAAACCTAAGGCTAGTGCAAGCCGACCGCCGATTTCCTTCTCCAGTCAGTAACACAAATGGATGTAGAGAGAGTTTTATGCCGCCCCTAAAAAGGCAGATAATTTGTATACGAGAAATGGGATGTAACCTGATTCGAATTTTTTGAAGATAGGCAGAAGTATTAGTTCCGACGCTTATAAGCTCAAAAAATGAAAAAGTGTTTGCCTAAGGATGACATGCGTCTGGGGTTGTGTGCCTGGCTCAGCAGCTCTATGGAAAAAATTACCAGGAATAAGTCCGTGTAAAAAATTAAAACAGAAAATATGTACTGAAATTTACATACATACATACTCGTAGATTGATACAAAATTTTTCAACACACACCAACGAAATTAACCCTTACAAATTTTCCATTTTCACTTATCTCTGATATTTAAGTTGAATTTTAAAGTTTGGTGTACTAAGAGACATACAGTAGAATTTTCTGATACATATTTTTGTGGCTCATTTTGACCTGCTATATCCCATTGTTATGTATATTTTTGGTTTTTTCGCGTAAAAGAGACAAAAATACCCACTAATTGAAGCTCACCGCACTAGGCAGGGTTAGTTTACTGAGGCGGCAGCCCTTGGTTGGGAAGACCGGGAGTCATTCCAGTACGTACGTATGTTCAGTACGCTGCGCTCGCCTAATCGCCTGGACTAGTGTCAAAATACAACTATCAGAACAGTCACGGGATGCCTTCTCTTATCTCCTCTGCAACACCTTCCCAATGAAGCTTGCATGCACCCGATCAAAAAGCAAAGTAAAATACTTACAATTCCTTCTAGCTTGTTACCGCAGGAGTCATCCCTGCAGACACCTACTGGAGTCCGAACTACTTCTCAGGCTAGTTAGGAGATATATATTTGACTACACCGACGAGATCTAGGAGCATATACGACTTTAACTACTGGATCGGGTCGGACAGAATATAGGTAGACATTAATCGACATTTATCGGGAGACTCTTACCACTTTCTTTAACTTCCGCACTCGAATGCCGTTATCGGAGTCCAACCAGCACACTTTGTAGACAAAGAGCTTCAGCTGCATCGTGAGGCTCGCGTACCTTTGTCTCAATTGTAGCAGGAGAAACTCCAACTTATCCACAATCGATCCCTACATTCTCAATATACATATATCCGGCTTTTGAAGGCATTCTGCACGATACTAACTACCTATTCGCATACCCTCTCAAACCCACTCACCTAACACTCCTCTCAGCTTGGACCCAACTACTGGCTTGCCTATATTCGACGGACCCATGTTTTTTTTTTTAAATCAAAGAGAAACACAATTTTTATGATGTTGACGATAATAATCATTTTATTTGGTATGATATCTCTCAAATGGCCGCCTTGAGCCTGTACGGCATATTGTGCCCGTTTTGCAGCATTTTCCATAGTTTTAGCTAACATTTCGGCTGGAACAGCGACTATTTCTTCACGGATGTTGTTCTTGAGCTCTTCTATGGTCTTTGGCTTATTAATATAAACCTTTGATTTTAAGTATCCCCACAAGAAGAAGTCAGGTGGCGTTAAATCGGGCGAACGCGGTTGCCAGTAAAATTCGCCATCACACGACGAGGAAACAATTTCTTCAAAAAATCGATTGTGGTGCGAGCTGTGTGTTGTGAAGCGCCATCTTGTTGAAGCCAGAACTGCCTCATATGCTTTCGATGAATAATTGGCATCACAATTTTCTTCCTCTTCTTCTTTTCACAATTTACTTCTTTTGTTGAATGTAAATTTCAACAATTTGGGAGCGCTCGCGTGGCGTGTACTGTTCCATGGTAAAAATTTGCTTGGTCTGACGCTTCCAACGCGGTATGCCATTAAGCGATCTGACGTCTCTGTCAAAAGATACAGGGTTGCCAGATGGGTCCGTCGAATATGGGCAACCCTGTATTCGAAATAGCACATTCCCTGAAACTTCAATTAAATGAGTTAGACGTTGATGATTGGGGACTAAACCGCAATAGCAGAGTCTATTGAACTGCTACAATAACAACAACCTATCAAATAACGAGGTAAACACAGGTGTAACACAGAGAGAGCAACTCTGCAACGATCTATTGCGGTATGTACACCTGAAGAAATAATCAAGGGCATGATTATAGGCGAAGAAAAATATAATGCCGTCGCAAATTTCGTTAAGCATAATATCCAAAAAAAGAGTCGTGAAATCGAAACTTATGCGGAAGAGCATTAAGCATATGCTTTTCAAGAGACACGACCCTGAACGCAGCGTGTGCAAGTGAATGCGTCTTTCTTAGGACGTCGTCTCGGACCTCTACCCCGGAGCAATGCGGAAGCAGGCCCGGGGTTGAGGAAAAATCGAAGAGAAGAGGAAGGATTTCTTTAGGGAAATTACCACATACGTAGTAGCCACAGTTGCTATATGGGGCGAAGACAGTTTTAACCCGATCTCAATCCAAAAAAAAAAAAAAAAACAGATGGGAGCTCTCACGTATCGACTCGCACAAGTGAATTTTCATTAAATATTAAACCAAAAAAATTTTAGTACAAATAAAAAAAATACCGACTGAAAATAAAACTGATTTGTTTCATAGTTAACCCAATAATTTCGTTTTTATTGCAATGCGAAATTTTATTAAATAATTTTATTCATAGTAAACAAATTTTTTTCAAATGCGTTCCATCTCCATGAAACCGTTTTTGTTATGAAAATATGCAAAATAAAGTGATATGCACAGATTCTACCAATATTTGGCAAATGCGCAATCGAAAGAGGATAAATAAAAAATGAGCGAAACTTCCATATTTTTCAATTAAATAGATTTTTATATAAAAAAAGTAGAATTTGTGTAAAACTTTTATATTTTGTAAAATCACGCAGGTTTTTATTGCTGTTTTATGTGTACAGAATTGTATACTTTACCATGAGCTTTCATCGCTTCCGAGGTCCATATAGTCACTGCAAGTGCAGCATGAAAATGTTATCAGAAAATAAGGAATTAGATTGAAAAAGATTGCACGCTATTAAATAGCAAATTTTAATAGTGACCGTTACCGCAATACATGTGTACCTATATACCTATACATACATACCCAGTAGAACATTTGATCTTCGTTTGAGTATTCTCGGAGTACTCCACTGCGAGTGTATGATTTCGCGCCTTGGTTGCCTGTGTTTTTATGTCTATGCAAACAAAAAATGTATATTGGATGCTCTATGAGGATGAGTAGTGCAAATACTCAATTTCAACCTGAGTAATGAAAGCCCAAACCTGAACTACTAAATGGAAAATAGGGGACCGGTAACCTTTCAAATGAGTAGAAATAAACCTAAACATTCTTATCGGATAATTAGAAATTGAAAATTAAAAAAAAAACAATAACATTTTTTTACACATATTTTTCAAATTATTTAGTTTGTTTTCTAAACTTATGACTTATGCAAACTGTAACAAATTATTTTTCGTAGCCTTCAAAAGTATTTTTCTTATTCAAAGCATCTGAAAAAGGACATATTTCTATTAAAAAAAACTAACTAAACTAAAAACCTGTAGGTGAAAATATCCAGTTCTCAAATGAAAAAATAACATCGCGGAGGCACGTCTCACATGTGTTTCTACCAAAGCCAGACCCGGAATTTGTAGGTATTTGATTTGTGAGAATTGCTAACTGTTTGAAACGCATGTTTGATGAAAATTGTGTGTTAAACTGTAATTCGTTTGCTTACGTATATCTATGTACCTATGTGTATGTATATCTTTCCTTATATATCAGACGCCGACAGCCAATCAAACGGTCTCGATATTAACCAGCTGTAGAACACTGTTGCCTATTTTCGTGTATCGTAGCTCTTCTGAAATGATATAGGTAAAACTGTATTTCCAGTGCGGAGCGTGTGAAGGAAGGGTTTGAAATGGGTTTGTGCTATGGGATGTGACAAGTGTTTTGACTACGGGGATTGCGCCTAAATATGCTAGCGGCAGCAAATTCAAGAGCAAGTTGCGGGTGAAACGCTTTAGAAACCTAATTTCAGCTATTCAATTACTTTTTTCACTTTTTTGGATCAGGTTACTTGCACAAAATATTTCGACTTTAAGTCGAAAACTTTTTATTTATTTATTATAATTAATATATACTATCATATTAAAATTAATAGGGGAACGAGTACAGATAGGGCCTAGAACTTGATAGTTTCATAAAAGGCCCGGTGTTACTATTAGCAAAACGTATCAATCATCATGATAGTTAAGTAACAATCTTTTAAAAAATTATTTAAAACAGTAGCCAGTAGAAGAGAAGGTTTGCTGAATCTGATGTAATTCTTCCTAATACTTTCTAAGGTGCAACAATCATTTAAAAAATGGTCAGCTGATTGGTTATTATCGCAAAACGACCATTGCTGTGGAGTACCTTCAGTAACAAGGTGGTGGTGTTTGAGTTTGGTATGCCCTATTCTGAGTCGGGCGTACGATCCACAGAAAAAAGCGAAGCTAGCGGAAGGTTCCATCAAACTACAATCGCATTCGAAGATTGCTTCGGTGGGATGAGAACAGACTCTATGCTAGCATATTTCATTTGGTCGATTGCAAATGAGAAGTACAAATTTAAATATAATACATATATACCACTTTTTTTTTAGAAAAGCGTCAAAAACGCCCAGAATTGAAAACAATCTATTGGAAAGGCACAGTTTACTTACTTCGTACTTAGAAGAGAATGCGACCTTTTTCATGCAAAAATAACACTGTGTGACAAAATGGGACGAAAAAAGACTAAAATGTGATAGCAGTTATGAAAGGGGAAAAGCCGCGTTTGTCACGACTTTCTTTACAGTGTTTTGAAATTTTTCTTATTTGCTCTCAAGTTGACAAAAATTATTGGAAAACAAAAGTCGTATAAAATTAAAGGGTATTTCAAAAATGACGCTCAGATGTCAATAGTGAATAATTCCTAGTTTTCCTGTCATCTTTGACATCTGTCAAGTAGGCAGACGCACAGTTCTCAAAATTCGTGATTTCTTTGGTGGAAATAATCGTCCGAATGAGTCGACAACTCAAAGGTTTCGAGAAACTGGTTCTGTTGAAGATAGAAAAAGGACTGGCAGAGCAAAAACCAAAAGCTGGACGTTCTGCTGAGAATATTGCTGCTTTGCTGTTGTAGCGCAAAGTGTTCCTGAACAACCTTCAAAATCGATATCTTGATAGTAATTAGGCATACATGAATCGACTGCTTGGCGGATTTTACCTGCAGACGATTTGAATATCGACTAAAAACCTATGTGGATAGTAAACTGTCATGGAGATTTAATGTGGAAGAAAGAGCAAAGAAAGCTTATAATGTCTTATACGCTTGCAGGAAAATGCTCGGTAAGACTTAGGGCTTATCTTCTCGACTCTCACCTTGGATATACATGGCGGTTATTTGACCAATCAAACTAGTAGTAAGAAACTCAACTAAAAGATCTGCACTCAGATTGGGGATGAGTGGACAATTCTCAGAGCAGCTGTTTGGTCACATTAACACACCGGACATAAACGGAGAGTAAAACTACGTCATTCCACAAGTAAACTTTGGCAAGAGGCCTGGTTTTGTAATTAATAGAACAGAAAGGCTGGCAAAAGGGTTTAGAATAGAAGTGGATGTCTTCTGCCCGCAGTTTTATCTCCAAAAGTCGTTCAGGCTTCCTAATCACTGTGGCCTATTTCAAGCTGAGATCTATGCTCTATCCAAAGTAGCACAATTATCGGTGACTTTTACTTCTCTCGATACTCGCACAGACATCTTCATCGATATCGATCGTCAAGCTGCTATTAAAGCAATGATTGCTGTAATGACTAGCTCCAAATACGTGCAGCACTGTAGATCCAAAATGGACGAGCTTTGCGAGCATCGATAGGTCACAATTTACTGGATACCAGGGTACAAGGGAATTTAGGGAAATGAGAGAGTTGACGAGCTTGCTAAGGCAGACACCCGCTTTCCTAGGATAAGTACGCTCCTCACTTGCAGCTCTGGAAGCGCCATCTATATGGGAAGCTTTGCCATCTTCCATTTTTCAAATGGATACAATCTTTACACATTTTTCTAAGGTTTTTGATAGGGTATCTCATCTAATATTAATAGCTAAACTTGAGGGTTTTGGCTTTCACTCTCACTTAAGTGGTTAATTTCATATCTTAATAATGTATCGTCTTATTCTTTTGTTGCTTCTTCTCGTGTCCCCTAAGGTAGTGTCCTACCTCCGCTACTATTTATCCGCTTCATTAACGATATTTCCTCCTTTTTTTATTGTGTGATTTTCCTCTATACGCGGATGATCTAATAAGCTATTATGAAATTAAATGTCCAGAAGATGCATCCATTCGCCAGCGAGAGTTGAATAACTTATATGGTTGGTGTGTGCGTAATCGTTCTTTCCTTAATATTAGTAAATTTCACTATACTTCGTAAGCGCAAGTTATAAATATTTTTCCAACTCAAACTCGCCGCTTAAGACAATTGCTGACTTAAAAGTCCTGGGTGTTTATTTTGACACCAAGCTCAACTTCACCAACCACATAAACTTTATTCTTTCTAAATCGTTCGGAATTTTAGCCTCTATTCGTCGAAATAGTTCCTCGTATTCTGATTCCTACACTCGCAAACGGTTTTACTCGTCTTTAATTCGGTCCAGGTTAGAATACGTGGTATTCGTTTGGAGACCGTTTCATGCAGTCTTTATTATTGTAATATTATAGATTAGATTCTGTTTAGAGAGCTTTTGTGCGCTTTCCTTTGAACTCGATGAAATTCGTTGACCTCATTTCGCCCTATCGCTCTCGTTGCTTACTAATTAATCTCATTCCTTTAGAGTCTAGAGGTATTCTGTTGTCGATGTGTTTTGTCTGGGCTCAATAGATTGTTCGTACCTGCACAATAAAAGTCATTTTAATACTCCCTCACACATTTTCCATTGTAATGAATTGTTTTAGTGGGTATTGCTAAAACGGTTTATGGAATGAATGCTCCTTTTAAGAGGATGCCACTTCAATTGAATGCTTTTTCTCCTTCCTTATACTTTAATTTTTCTTACTCTAAGTTTACTTTTAAGAAGTTGCTTATAAGACTCTTGTCATAAGGTCTTTGTTTGTATCTATCTATCTTATAGTCCTGTTTGTTGCTTAATAATAAATAAATAAATAAATAAACTGGAGAGCACACCATTAATTTGTTTTTAACTCTATTTAACTTATCGTACTCACTGATCATTTGAAAATAAAACACATTTTCAGCACAATGCCGCAAATATTTTATAAAGGCCAATGAATTCTAAATATGGGAGGTTGAATTAGTTTTAAAGATGACACACAGATGGCGCTATTTATCACTTTATCGCGTTGGCAATACTGAATATATATTCATGACAAAGCCTCATCCCTAGGCTTTGTTTATCAGTATCTGTCATTTCGCTGAAGTATAAACAACGCAGTGTTTTCGTGCTCCGAGTATGTCAACTTTCGTGCCGTCGAAACGCAATTTGCGGGAAGCTTTGCTTTTCTGCTTCAATTTGAAAAAAAATACAGCCCAAGCCCGTGAATTGCTGCAGGAGGCCTACCCAGACCATACTCCGTCGATTTCAACATGTGAGTACTGGTTTCGATGATTCAAAAGTGGTGATTTTCACACCGAAGACAAGGAGCGTCTTGGCCAGCCCAAAAAGTTCGAGGACGCGGAATCGGGGGAATTGGTAAACGAGGACTCGTGCCAAACCCAAGAAGAGCTTGCTGAATCATTGGGTGTTGATAAATCAACCGTTTGCAAGCGTCTAAAAGCGATGGGAATGATCCAAAAGCAAGCACATTGGGTCCCGTACGAGTTGAAGCTGCGCGACGTCGAACGGCGATTTTTTACGTGCGAATTGCTGATCGAGCGACAAAATCGGAAGGGTTTTTTGCATCGGGTGGTGACTGGCGACGAAAAATGGATCCACTACGATAACCCAAAACGCAAAAAATCATGGGATTTGCCCGGCCACGCATCAACGTCGACGGCCAAGCAGAATATTCACGGCAAGAAAATCATGCTCGGCGTCGTATATTTTGAGCTGCTCCAACCGGGCGAAACAATCACGGGGGATCGTTACCGACTGCAATTGATGCGTTTAAGCCGGGCATTGAAAGAAAAACGGCCGAAAACGGTAAAAAGGCACGACAAGGTTATTTTACAATATGACAACGCTCGGCCGCATGTTGCTCAACCTGTCAAAAAATACCTTGGAACGCTTGGCTGGGAAGTGTTACCCCACCCGCCGTATAGTCCAGACATAGCTCCCTCCGATTATCATTTGTTCCGGCATATGAGTCTCGATTTGGCGGACCAGCGGTTCTCCTCGTACGAGGCTACCAAAATATGGGTTGAGTCATGGATAGCCAAGCAGCGGCCAGAATTTTGGAGAAACGGCATCCGGAAATTGCCCGAAAGATGGGCGAAAGTTGTAGCTAGCGATGGCCAATACTTCAAATAAAATATTTTGTACCGTTTTTTCACAATAAAGCCCCAAATCTTCGAAAAAAACCTTTAAAACTAGTTCAACCTCCATAAATGTAAAAATATGTTACACTTTTCTCTCCATTTTTCGGAATAACTCCGAATAAGGGAGTATAAACTCAATAATTTTCAAATATCGACTCAAAATCGTGTCAAAAGGAGTACTCTTTCTTTCCCTTCTTGGGGGATCTCCCTTCTGCTTCTACTGGGTATATACCTACAAGTATACGTACATTAGCATATAGCACTTACTCCTGCATATGTACATACATAGAAGTCGTATATTAATTTAAAATTATCGAATGGTAATTAAGCGATTTTCCTGGTGCAGCCTTTTATATTCAGTTCTTAATTTGTTCGGTTTCGGTTTCGATAGTAGTGCGACCGAGCATTGCATAATTAGTGAAATAGTAAAATACTACGTAAAAAGCGTATATAAAAATTAACTCCACACATACATATGTAGTATTTACATATTTTGCTACACTTATACACACATACATATGTGCATGCATACATATGCATATTTTTAAATTTATCTATAGACGTGGAAGTATGCAGATGTTCAGCTACGACAAAGGCAATAAAGTTAATTGTAAAACCGCAACTAATTAATTTAATTACATTAAATTGTGAATTAAATGCAACTTCCAGCTATGCAGGCGTTTAAAATATGTAATTTCGAATAAAAGACGCAGTGCGAAAAGAGGGGAAAACGCGACGGAAAAAGAACGTTGTGCGCAAATTGGCAAAAGTCTGTGTGCTGAGTGCCAACCAACAAAGCTGAATATTATGAAATAAAGTACAGTGAAATAAAATAACGTACAGTAGCCGTGTGATCCTTTATGTAAAAGAAAATGTGTGATATTTTTTATTTAAGTTGCATTTTCAAAACAAAAAGAAACTAAATCCCAAAATGCACATTCAAAAATACATATATTTATAAGTTGGGACAAAATTAAACACTCTATCGGGAAGTTTATAATTTTTGCAAATGGCGTCGTAAATTAATCATATTGGACACTGTTTGGCTGTATATAAACAAACAAGCAATGGAGCGCGTAAAAGGACAAAATAAAGGTGTCCTTCACTCATTAACCCTTTGGGGACGCCCATATAGCCGCCCAATCCGTTTTACCGTTGCGGCAGCGGGTCGGCATTTAGGCGCCCAAATTAGTTCGTAGCTGTATACCTCGTGACGGCTGTCGTTCTGAGTGATAATATACGCATAGGTATAGTAAAAGAGTCACCCTTTTATTCAATAGGGCCATTAGCGATAAAGTCTTATCTTCCGTATAATATAAACTTACGATGTGAGACGATGGTAGAGTCAGAACGAATTTCAGTTCTTTGATTCAGTCGCTGAGGATTACTGCCAAAGGAATCAGCAGACTTTTTGTATATTTTATCCTGCACACGATGGCTAAGCGATCTAGAGATGATACGTTAGACAGTGGCAGTTCCGACGAATATTACTTGAGACTGATAAGACGGAAGATGACGGCATTACTTTGTCAATTTGAATGATACTACACTACTATTCCAGATGTAAAACGTATACATAAATACAACCAAACTCCATCCATGAATACACAGATGGCACAGAGCTCGAAAGCAGGGTGGACGGAGGTGTATATACCGAACATCCGGGGATTACCTTTAGTTTTCGACTTCACTAGTGAACTGATGGCAATAATAAAAGCCGTGACACTGGTTCAACACCTGGAAATGATATCTACATTTTCACTAACAGCCAGGCGGCGATAAAATCCCTCACAAAACAGTCGACAACTTCTAGCCTTAGCCTTGAAATGTGGCATATCTATTAACAATATTTCTGAGCCATTTGTGTTCCTGGCCATTACGGCATTGAGGGGAACTGCAGGGCCGATGAACAAGCGAGACTTACTATCAAGTTGACTGAAGAGTGCATAGACGTTGGCATAGGCATACCTTGACAGATTTATAATCTACTTATTTTCGAGAAACTTGTACGAGAAGAGAATAAAAGTGGCATAAGGAAACCACCTGCAGAGCAGACCGACAATTGTGGGCGACTCTCAATGCCAAACGCACTGAATCTCTGCTAAGCCAAATTAAGCACAGTCTAGAACACTGATTTCCGTTATAATGGGGCACTGCCTGCCTAATAGACAACCATAGCTAGAGGATGGGCGTGCAAACACATGGCTTATGGCCAATCCACTGGTCCGAGACGAGAGATATGTACATACCCAAATTGCTTACCGAATCGACGACGCAGTAAATCTAATTTTTTACGGGCTGTATGGGCAATTGTCCGATTTATAAACGTTGTTGAGGCATACGTCTTTCTATGATGAAATATCAATGAATACTGAAGAAAATTATGTATTTATTGTAGTTTGACAGTACGCGTGATCTGTCGAAAAAGTACCTGGAATCTTATCACCCGTTATACATTTTTATTTGAAACCTAGCCTATCTGTGTCATAATTTACAAAATATTTTTATGTGAAGATTTTCGTGTTATTTGAGAAAACGAAGCAGCTCCAAGAGAAATATAATTTTATTTTTCGAGTTATGTTACTCAGGTACTATATGAGGCGGAGGGGCACACAGACATGAGGAATGCAATCATTTCTGACAGCGTGGCAATTCGATTTCGATTTCAACAAACCTCCTATTTTGCCCAGTGTGCGCGAAAGTAAGTAAAACTCATTCAACAAAAAATATATAAAATAAAAAATAAAAATATTACAACATCAGCTTAGCCAACAATACGTATGTGCCATGAATTGCAAACAAATGCGAATTGCAAATATAATGCAGAGATATTTAATTTTTTCTCACTCACCTGTCTGTGGCTGCAAATCGATCAAATGATTCCAGATGTTGCGCGTCGACTGTGTATAATAACCAATTTCCGCATTTGGATGCAAACCGAAAACATCCGGTTTGTTGACGAGCGGCAACTTATCAATATGAGCTGCAAGCATAAACGCAAATACATATACATACATATGTATGTGAAGATGTGCGGTTTTACAATTTGCATGCTAGCATCCCTTACTTTATTTGCTACATCCTTTCGTTTGCACTCACCTATGAAGTCCTCCTTTAGCACCACCTCTTCCTCCGGTATGTAGTAGTCAACATTTTCGTCGTGATAAAAATGAAATGGATTGAAGGTATCAAAGAGGAAATCACCCATATATTCATCCATATAAATGCGAGTAATGCGGCGATCAAAGTCATCGATAACACGTCCACCATACATGACCTGCGGGTGTGCATAAAAGAGGAAGTTGAGAGTTTGTGCTAACTTGTGTTTTTAGTAATAAAGTATAAATATTTTAATAAGTTTGTTGGTGCAAAAATGTACAAATTATAGACTGCCCCCATACTCACCTCACCAATTAAATATTTCAGGCTATTCCAGGGCACCTTTCCTGTCGAATCGTTTACTTTGTTTAGATAAGTCGTCAGTATTTCAAGACAGACATCAAAATCAGATTCGTTGAAATCGTAAGAAATGTTCCAACCTATTTTATCGTACTTACGGCGCTCCTGAGAAGTAAACAATTCGATAAAAGTAAAAAAGCAGGTAAGAGTTATGTATACAGCCATTCCATATAAAATGTAACAAAAAAGGAGGGAATTCCTTCAACGTGGTTGTTGCTATTGTTGTAGAAGTAACTGTGTCCTGTCAGTGTAGTGTAGTGTAATCTCCGTGGTTTTCGATTTCGCTAAAAATTGGCAAATGAACTCAACCAATTTTTTGTGATTTTTTTGACTGAAGTTATGGAGGTAGCCACAACCGCGTGGGTTGGTGCGTGACTACTATTCGGAAGTGTCCGTGACATATAAAATGAAAAAAATACATTCGGAAGATAATAGCAAACCTCCGAGTGTATTTCTGCCATGAAAGACTCCTCATAAAAACCATAGGCCGTAAAAGATGCACGCGACAAGTAAGAGGAGGAGCTCAGCCAAACAGCCAATAAAAGGTTTAAGCACCAAATTAAGTTTAAATGTAGTTAAGTAGCAAATATCAAAAAAGTCTATTTTTTAATAAAAAAAAATGTGACATGTGTCAAATATGGTTGAGGTATGACGCCATTTGGAGATCAAGCGGATGTCTTCTCTCTCTAGAAGGACCAAACTGACACTCTACAAAACGCTCATCATTCTCGCCCTGCTAAATAGCGCATGGATAATAGAAGCATGGACGATGTCAACCGCTGATGATAAAGTTTTGGGAGCTTACGGGTGAAAAAGATCTTAGGCCCCTTCCACGTTGTTGAGGAATATCGTGTATGGTGGACTGGTGAGCTGTGTGAGACATATAGGGACATGGACATAGTTAAGCGTGTAAAAGTACAGCGGCACACCGGCTTGGCCATGTCACCCGTATGAATGAAGACCCTCCATCAAGGCCAACCTACGAAACGGCACCCTAAAAAGGAAGACCAGGAAAGGAAAGACTACATCTTCGTTGGACGAGGGGCTGTAGAATCTGTCAGAGCTTGGGATTTTTAACTGGCGCCAGCTACCGCAGGACAGGCTATTTTGGATTCGGCCAAAATCGAAATACGGCCACCTAAGTAGTGGTAAGTGACAACGCCATTAACAAAAGCATAAATCTTCCGATAGAGTGACTAATTATGAGCCACCTTATATAAGTCAAAGTTTTGTGGTCCGATTTGCATAAATGGGGTATCGCTGGAGAGGTTATCAGAGAGTAGTTCAATCTGATTAGCTTCATTCTTTTTTTCACAACATATTTTTTTAAAAGGCTGAATTATTTAATTTTTAAAATTTTGTGCCACGGAAATAATTTTTCTATAAGGGTTTTGAAAGGATTTTCTTTCAAATGACAGTAAGCACTAAAATATGAAATGTTTCGAGGCAGTTAAAAGCTCGCTTAATATAGGATCTTCTTTTGAATGACGGCAAATACGAGGGTCGTTTGAAAAATCCGTACAAAAAGTCGTGCGAAGTCGATTGCGTAGATGTTGGAAATCTTAGACTTCTAAAGTTGGCTTTACATAGTAAAATGGTTCTTCTTGCCACAAAGCCTGCTGCAATTAAAATATAGCATTTTTGAAAATACTTTTTCATTTTATTTTACATTTTATTTCATTTAGCCAAGTAATTTAAATTCAAAATTAGAGCGAAACAATATTTCCTGTCACTGAAAAAAGGTTTGCATGCTCAAATTGATTTCTTCGCTGAATAGTACGAGCTGAATAGACTTAGAATTGAAAAATCTGTGCGCCTTCCTAATACTAGCAGTGTCTTTCAGGCGGAAGTATTGGTAATAGGAGAAGCTTTTAGGTTACAAGTCTCAGACTTCTCTTCGGATAGTCAAGTTGCAATCCCGGCACTGGATTTACCTCTAAACTGGTGAAACAAAGCAGAAAAAGCCTTACTACCTTGTGTGTAAACCATAAAGTTACCTTAATATGTGTCCCGGGGCATCGGAATATTTAAGGAAACGAAAAAGCAGACGAACTGGCAGGAGAGGTATCTGTCATTAATAATATTCCTGCAGAATCGGTATTCACACCACTGGGTGCAGTCAAGAATGCAACATTCTCAAAACGCATACGAATCGCGGATTGTAGATGGAGAGATCAGACAACCTGCAACCACAAACAAATGTCAATATTGACAAATATGAAACCAAGGGATGCCTGAAGACTCGCGGTAGTGATAATTGGCTTTTGGCCCATATATCTGACTACCTCTGTGAATACACTGCCCTATGGATGGCGAGGATTTTAGCCCTTGGCAATCCGTTTTTTGAAAACCTCGAAGAGCTGGTCGGCACAGACGTAAACAACCGTATACGATTCCTTAATCGCACAGACTGGATATAATCGTGAAGAAGTAATCGTATAACTTTTTGGTAGAGAGGATGTGGCAGCAAAATGGTGCGGAAGCACTAATTGGATTTCTGGTGAATCACCAGTTTAGCACGAGGACAATGTAGGTCCTTTATTGTTCAAATAGGTCGATTAAAAATAATAAATTGTAAAATAAGAAGTTTTAAAATCGATGTAAAATAGTAAATTTATCTTTTCTGAAGTCTTCTTAAGCTGGATCACTAAAATTTGTTTGTTTTGCATGATAGGTTATCTGCACATGTTCATAACTAATAAGAGTGCCCCTAACAAGAGTGTCACATCCTCTCTACCAGAGTCTCCATCTCGTAAAATATTTTTTAAGAGTCATTTTTTCAATCTCTTAAATGAGATAGTCCAAGTAAATTTTAGGAATATGTAACGAAATTTTGAAAATTAAATAGTAGAAGTAAATATTTCGTGCGAAAATTTTTGAAGGTAATCGGACTGAAATACTGTGGGACTTATAGCCTTTATAAAGAAGTCCCAGCTATAGAAATTGGATAAGAAAACTTAGACTTGTATAAGGTTATAGCACCCCTTGTTATAGCGAAGAAAGACGGTGGTGTTAATCGGGATAAACAACTTAATTCGGAATTATCTCAGGAATTAAGTGCAACTAATCCGGATTGACAATTAGACTTAATTCTCATAATTAAAGTTGATTGGGGGAATATGGGATTCCCGAAATCATTCCCGAAAAATTATAATATCTATCTACATATAATATCTATTTTGAATGAAAAGTAATGAAACTTTTAAATAAAGGGTGGTTAAATTTTAAGGGCCGATGTTGAATATGAACCACACTTAAGCGCGAAGTTTTTTCTGCATTCCATTTGGCATTTTCAATTTCACTAACTAATTCAATTTGAAAAATGCATATCGCGCACTTTGTGAAGAAAATCATCTTCAGTGATGAAGCACATTTTCACCTCAGTTGATTCGTCAATAAGCAGAACTGCCGCATTTGGGCGAATGATAATCCAAGAGTGATTGCCGAAAAACAAATGCACCCACAAAGAGTGACTGTTTGGTGCGGTTTATGGGTCGGCGGCATCATTGGGCCGTATTTTTTCCAAAATGAGGCCGGTTAGGCAGTTACTATGAATAGTGTTCGCTATCGTAAGATGATAACGAACTTTTTATGGCCCGATTTGGAAGATATGGATGTGGACGATATGTGGTTTCAACAGGACGGTGCCACTTGTCACACAGCTAACGAACAATGGCTCAATGGTGAAAAATTTGATGGCCGAATAATCTCACGTCGCGGCGATGTCAATTGGCCGCCAAGATCATGTGATTTGACACCGTTGAACTTCTTTCTTTGAGATTATTTGAAAGAAAAGGTGTACGTCGATAAGCCAGCAACAATTCAAGAGCTAAAGGATGAGATAATTCGGCACATTAACGGCATACAACCTCAATTATGCCTCAGCGCCATCGAAAATTTGGACCATCCATTTGGCCAATATTTTATTCCATGCGCAATTGAGCCATACCAATATTATCATAATAAAGAGAAATGACAATAATTTTTTAAACCAATTGTATTCTATTCGAAATCAACACCGGCCCTTGAAACTTAACCACTATTAGAAGAGCAATAAAGAAGTTTGCACTAATACGTTCGAAGTTACATTAATTGTTTTGGTATATCGAGCAGTTTAAGAAATTCCAATTTTACATTTTTTTCAAATAAATATGTTTTTCTTAGTATCAGGGCAGCCAATACTCGTATTTGTTGTCTGCGGTCCATCTTTTATTGCCAAAACCATCAAGAAAGCTAATTAGCTCTTTCTTTATCCGCGTAACATCCGTCTGCCACATTACAATTTTAATCAGAATTAAGCTATTAAATACGTTCTTATATTTTTGTTATCACCAAAATTTCGTTCAGAAAATTTTCAATACTTTTTAAGAAAATGTCAAGTACATTTCCGTCGATTTTGGCATAAATTTAGCCAACATGCAAAGCTTTAGTGAAATCGTAGACCAAAAGCTTGTTATATTTAATTTGGGATTGCACACATAAATATACAAAGTGGCACACATATAATCAACCATTTTGGATTTTGCATAATTTGTGTACTAAATAAAAAAAAATATTTTGAGTGATGAAAATCTCTATTTTGACCTTAAGGCGCATCATTGCTTGCCTGTTTGTAGCTGCGGCTGAGTAGTCACAAATGTCATATACGAATGACGTACGATGCCATTGGGAAAAATATAAGTTTTCCGATAGGGTGATTAATTTTATGCCACCTTGTATATGTACAATTCTTCTTCTTCCAGCTGCCTACTCACCTGCACAACTGCATGGAAAAAAGCCAGGACATAAACCAGTGGACGAAATGCAGTATGTGAGCAGGCTTCCAGGCGTTCTTGACGTACTTTGAAAAAAGTGGAGCGCAAATTCAATTTCAAACCATTCGGTGGCTCGGTGACAACTGGAGATTCAAGAGAATAATCAAAATATTTATGTACATACATATAGTGCATATGTGTTAATAGGTAAATATGTAAATTTTGAGCTGATTACTTAAATTACCTTTTAGAGATTTTTGTAATATACCAATTGGAAAAGTAGGCGAAGGATCTGTTGTTATCCATAAACGAAAATCTGGATGTGGTGATTCGATTTTTTCAAGATACTTCTCTAACGAGCGCACGAAGCTGATGAGTAAATGACCATTTTGTAGCATCAGCCAAAAACCTTGGCGAATAGATTTATCCAGTAAGTTGACAGCATTCTAAATGAAAAGAATGGGTGTTATTGGCATTATTAATATATTCAGTAGCTTTCAGAAGTTTCTAAATAATGCGTAATGCAAATACATTCTTCACCAATTTTGAATTTGTACGCGTTAGAGAGACTGAATAAAATCCCCATGAAATGGAGTTGTGGATGACCGGACAGTTTTTTCAAGCACTCAGGCCCATTGTACTTAAGGCCATGAGATAGGATTTAAAGGATAGCGAGGAACGGTTGGGGTGGAGATTTATTGCCCCTCAGCAAACTTTGCAAATTTGTTTATGAATCGCGAAAGTTTGTGGGGGGAGGAGAATGTAGTTCACCCATTTTCAATATATTCGACTCAAAAATGTACCATCGTCTGGAAAAAGCCCGACAGCGACAGAGAAACCGCGCTGTGCTATTTTCATCCTCCAAACAAGATACACTTTGTCAATCGCTGTCTATAGTGAAAAAATGTTGTCGCCATGGTTTGTACCGAGTCCTAGCAAGGCCCTTATCATACTTCTTCTCTATCTGAGAAATAATTTGCAGGTGTCAGTAATGCGCCAACGATGCTCATGAGATTCGTTTGATTCATTGTACTCGACTATGCTTGGCCAAAAAATTGGATCCGATCCAATTGAACGCTCCAAAGAATCGTATTTTATCAATTCATCAGCTAGTTTGTGGCATTGAACACCATAGTATCCTGGCACGTGAATAAGTTCAAGCTCATTCCGCCTTGTAACAGAGTTGTGCCTCAACTTACATTCCTGAAGAATTTTCGAAGAGTTGCGAATCATTTTATCATCTCGCTCCAATACCATTTTCCGAGTCGTCAGTGCAGAAAGTTTTTAGCGAGCTTCCGAGGATGTCTGGATTTCTACATTGCTACCTTGCAGGATTTACCTCCGGCACTGGCCTTAACGCGCATCAATTCAAGATGAGTTGAAGAATGCAGATTCTCCCTCTCGCTTATCCAACAACACAACATCACACTTTGTGATGGAGGGCTGCTTTGGAGTGGAGGGAAATGAAAGAGCGGATGAGTATGCAAGGAGGGGCTCTGGGACACACCTTCAGCGAGTGGATGAGGACATAATCATTCATCTAAACGAACTGTCACTGCGATTAGCTCGAACCCCATCGCGAAAGCTAATAGGAGTTGGTCTCAGACTATTAACTGCAGGGTCTCCAAAGCGCTCTAGCCAAAACTGAATCTTAAAAGAAAAAAAAATGTCTGATTGTCTACCAGCGTCCTCACAGGTGTTATAACGGATCACTGCATTATTGACACACTAGCGAGTAGAATGCGTCAACCATGAGGTCGAAGTGCAAACCTCATATAAAATCTAAGAAGCCGTGTTAAATATCTTGGCGATTATTTTTTTGAAGAGCTGGGAAATTTGCTAAAATGTCTCACTGTCTCTTCAAAAAATCTAAGTAATTTAAAAAGCTCAGTTAGGGGATGGAAATCAAATGCAGGTATCATAATGGGCTTTAGGGTCACCGAGTGCCTTGCCTTAGACAAGCAACCTGGCTAACCTAACGTCACTTACTTGTAGGAAAACTATCAACACACTCCGTACCAATACTCTTCTTATTCTTGCTATGCACATCTGTAATCACTTATCGGTTTACATGGAGATAAAGAAACTTCATCAGCTACGTCCTGGGTTGCGGAGTTGTGCACTAATCCCTGTATGTATTTTGTTTGCATGTGCCCTTGCTTTTTATGTCCATCACTGGGTGCTAAACCGATGGAATTCTTTACCGGTAGGACATGGCTAGTTGTTTTTGTTGTAGCAGCATAAAGATTCCTTATACATGTACAGGGAATGGTGCTGGAGTGGCAAATCTTTGACCGGATATGTATGCGGGTCATTCCAGTAACATAGAACTGACTGTCTAACAGAACCTGTCTACGACATTGTTGGTGTCTTTTTCGTTTATTTATTACGTTTTACAGCACAGAAGAAATTAAAGAGTTCATACAGCTCTCATATGAACCCGTGCCCACGACATAAATCCTAAGTTGAAAAGTTTAGTTCTGATTCGATCCCTACTCGAAAGAGTCCACGTTTCAGGACGGGTATAAGGAACCAAAAATTTGTGGAGTTCAAGCTATGTTTGATGATCTCTTCAGCTAGCAGTAAACCCAAAAACCAACTATTGGCAATGTTTTTCGTCGTCTTAAGGCTGAGAAATCCTTTAAAAGCTTTAAAATTATAGCTCTGTACGCCAAGAAAATTCCGGCTACTTTTAGCTATACATTTCACCCAATATTTCGAAGTAGTAAAAATTGTTAAAGCCTTCAAAATATACGTTTTTTTCACCAAATGCCTCCTCATTTTTTTTTAATATAAATTAAATAACGGGATGCAAATCGACAAAATTCCAGGGTATTCCACTTTTTTTAGTTCCTCTTTATTAAACCCAAACCTTGCACTATCGCGCCATAGCCAAATCATGTGGAGTTTCGGGATATGAAAGAAAGTGGAAGAGCTTCGCTGGTGCCACTTCGACGCATTCGGTTCAAAGGATCATTAAAGTAGGCAACGCCTACCTATCATGAGATTACTTCTACTTTGAAGCAAATGGTTCGGTATACCATCAAATGTGTAAATTCAACTTCTATCATACAGAGTAGCATAGTGCGCACGTTTTGGGCCATGCGTCGTAGAAGAGAAAGTAGCACAAATGAGAGAAAAAATAAGCGCGCAAAATTAAAGCGAGGCCTCTTCGACACTGGAGTTGTCTCTCATACGCATTGAAAACCTTACCAAGGCCCACACTAGCAGAAATGACCGTATGTGTGCCAGTTAAATTACAGTGTACAAATAACGAACTATTTGCACGCCAGTGACAAATTTAATTGGGCCGTGCTAATGCCAATCAGTTGTTGCTGAAATAGCGAAACTAATAAACTTTCGTATTCATTTTAATGTTTGAAGAATTCTTATTTGATAGGTCAATACATGAGCGACGTGCAATAGGCATCAGCTGGTCACATAAAAAAACTGTGACAATTTCTATTGAACTGCAAACTAAGCAAAAATTTATAGCATTCCATTTCGCATACACTTTGCTTTTCTTTCTCAGCACTTCCTTCCTTCCTCTTATTTATTTATTATTTCTATCGGCCCACTCAACGCGGTATTTATATCGCTAAGTGACATGTTTCTCTATTATCTTGCTTAAGTCCACACCTAAGAATTGACATTAGATTGAGTGTCATTGTGGTGCACAACAATAAGAATTGACACAATATCGGCGAAGCGCATGCTATTTTCCTCACTGTCGATGTTTACTTCATCGAGCCCGGACATGCTCGTAAATAACTTCAATAACAATGGCACACAAACCATACACACACACATACATACACATACAGTTAGTAGTTATTCTAGCCTACTCACCTTCTCTTGGCCTTGTCCCAGTGAGATGTGACAAAAATTGCCCATTCCTAAGCCAACAACGTCTGCCAATTTCATTAAATCATTCGTGGGGTCCGAGCCGGCGCTGAGGATAAAGCAAACAGGCGTATTGCTGTTGGTCTGCTCGTAGATGTTGAAGAAACTAATCACTGGCGGCGTGATGTAGTACTCATCCATAGTGTCCACGATGTATTCATTTATTGCACGGAAAATTCGATCGACACGGAAACAACGCAGGAACATTAATTTCTATGCAGGCCAGCAAGTAAACAAGCGACGAAGAGGAAATGAACGGGCGTACGTAGTGTTATGAAAAGGGATGCAGAAAATCAAAAAGAAAACACAAGAAAATTGTGAGCATCGAATAAGTATTGGCATATTTTTTGTATGATAAAGTCTGCGTGTATATTTGTGACACATATATGTACATACAATAAGTAAGGAAGTACTAAATGCGGTCCGAAGCGAACTTCGTATGCCCGCGCATATTTTACTAAAATTTGATTTATAATTTTTTATTTTTTATTTTGGTTTTATTTTAATAATCTACATCAACGATTCCTACTAGCTCTATTCAGAAAAGGAAGCAGACCTATCGTAAGTATACTGACTCTCGGCGTTAGAGCTTCAGAGTTTACTTAGATTCGCAAAAAACGCAGGCGTATTACAAGATGTCTACTACAAAGAAACGTAAAGGGTTAGCTCCATCTGGTAACACTAAGGACCAATAGGTCTATGTGATGGCTTTCAGCCAGCCTGGTCAATCTTAAGGACTAAACAGAAAGATAAAGAAAAAAACCCGAGTTTGGCAACTAAAATATTAACAATCAATATAAATTCAATATTAAGTAACTAAATTTAAAAGTTTTCCAAAATGGGATCTAGATAAAGCGAAATCAAGCAGGCTGGAATTGAATAAAGAGTTGTAGCCTCGAAGTGTGAGTGCAATGGGTGCATTAATCGTAAATTTAGTCCCAAAGTTTTTCCCATAAAAAGTGTAAAGTTTTGGAGGACTTCTTTGTGGAGCGTTAAATCTTATCTGCTCAAATAGAACTGGGAAATCAAAAACTCCATTACCAAAACTAAAAATAAACGAAAGTGAAAGGAATGTACTCGTACGAGGCTTTGGTTTTAGATTTTATTCGGTGAGATTTTTACGTGGCGAGTCCCAAGCACGGCGCACAATCAGGTATATTGGATTGCTTCGCTTTCTCACATTATCTCGCTCTCGAACGGATGTTCGAAAGCTACCCAGAGGATACTTGACCGAAGCCCGGAAGTTGTAAGATGCTTGGTCCATTTGCAGAAGAATCGTCCTGACCATTCTCAAGTGAATGGCGAGCAGGTACTTTCCCCACTTGTATGGACTTCTACATACGGAGCCATTCCCCAATTGGTGGTGAACGAGAACAAAACGAAGTATCTCCTGTCTTCAAACAAATAGTCAGCGCACTTGCGTATCGGCATCCATGCTACTGTTGACATTTATGATTTCGAGATTGTCAGAAAATTCGTTCGTCTAGCATGAACCCGGCTAATGGAGAATCTCTCTTTTCAACAAGTGCTACTTCGAACTAAGTAGACAATTGAATAGTAAAGTCCTCTTTCGGCGAACAAAACTAACACTTTATAAGACTCTTATCAGGCCCGTCCTAACGTATGGCGCAGGCGTTCCTTTCAGTATTTGAGATATTCTGCGGAAGATTTTCGGACCTTTGCTGGTATCGTAGGCGATGAAAGAATGAACAGCAAATCAAGATACAGCGGCTACGCTGGCCGGGTCATCTCGTCCGCATGTGTACAAAGTATTCAATGCGTTACGAACTGGTGGTAACAGAGGAAAAGAAAGGTCTCCTCCGTGTTGGAAAGATCAGGTGGAGAAGGACTTGGCTTCACTTTATGAATCTAACCGGCGCCGGTTAGATGAGAAAGAGACGACTGGCGCGCTTTGTTAAACTTGGCCAAAATAGCGTAAGCAGCTATTGCGCCAATTAAGAAGAAGACGAATAAGGGACTGTCCTTCTCTTTTCTAGATACTATAATTAATTAACTTTAGCCGAGAATCACAGAATGGAACAGGGGTCTCAAATCGTAGGGAACGTAATGCCTGCTAAAGGAATGTTTTTTAGCCGAGAATCACAGGATGGGACAGGGGTCTGAAATCGTAGGGAACGTAATGCCTGCTGAAGGAATGTTTTTTTAACGCGCTCTATTCTATTAATCGAAAGTAGATCGCAACGTCTTCAAATGATAACAGCGTACACTAAGCGGAAACGAACAAGAGCCGTAAAAAGCAGTTCGGTATACCTGCCAAAACTACACAACAGAAAATTCATATGCATTGCGACGAATGGAGCCTAGAACAGAATACGATTTTGAAAGAATAAAATTAATGTGACCACTGGAGGAAAATTTCGTACCGAATAAAACTCCGAGATCTGTTACACTTTTATGTGTTATTAAAAATCATGTTGGATGTGTTAAAAATGTGCTGACGCCTCGGAAATCTTAAATGAAAACACTTTTTAATATTCAAAGGCAGACGCAGCTTCGTTCACCGTCGATGAAGATTGTTCAAGTCGAGTTGAAGCTTCTGAGTATCCACAGAGTCCTCAACAAATGACCACATTTTTAAATCATCCGCGCAGAGCGAAGAAGAAATTCAAAAAGGAAAAAAATATTGCTTATGCTTATTGATAAAAATGACAAAGAGAAGTGGTCCTAAGATGTTCCCTTGGTGGACACCTGAAGTAGCAACAAAGTGATTCCATAAAACCCCATATATTTTTTCCACGCACAGTCTATCCGTCAAATATGACTTAAGCCATTGCAGAAAGCCCAAGCAAGCTAACTTTTTTACTATAATCTCGTGAGACACTTCGTCAAATGCCTTAGAGAAAATGCAATCAACTTGTAGTCCTTTGGAAAACGATGATATACACCATTCACTAAAAACAGTTAGATTAGGAGCCTCAGAGCGTCCAGTTACAAAACCATGTTGGTTTGCGTTAATTAAAAACTTTATTGCAAAATAAATTTTGTCCTTTACAATGCATTCAAACAGCTTAGAGTTATTTTATGGCTTGGAAATCAGCCTATAACTGCGAACATCAATTTTTCTTCCGCTATTGAAAAAGAATGCGATAATTGTAAAATTTCCATTCATTAAAATATCTAGGTAAAGATTTGTTAAAAATACTCTCAAGAGTAATTGCCAGCGCTGGATAATTCTCGAGTAAGATAGCTGTAAGACCGTCAGCATCTCTATGTGGCGAAGGTGTGAGAGAAAGCATCCCCTTGAAAATGTCATCAGCTGAGATGTGCAAATTAACAAAATTTAGAAATGAAGATATCTCGGATGAAAAGTCAGGGGACCCCTCATCAGTTGAGGCATAATTTAACATAAAAAGGTCTGGAAATAACTTAGCAGGTGTATTTGAAAATTTATCACCCAACATCACCGAAGCAGGTTTACTCGAACGACGAGCTTTTAGCTTTGAAAAAAATGCAAAACGACTTCGTATTAGCTTTGATGTTCCGCTCAGTGCTAAGAGCATAGAATTCGAAAGTATAATATCTAAGGACTTATATTTCTTTTGAAAATGCTTGCATTTTACAAAAAATGACTGAATATAGTAGTCTAAAACAAGAAAAAAACTGTGAATGCCAAAGAATGCCAAAGTCGAACAATAAATCATCACATTTAAATTCTAAAGGAGAATAATTTGAGCTCAGATAATCATAAGATGCATAATTGAAAATCGTCTTCTTCATAATTGACGCGATAATCGCTTACGCGATTTTGGCCCAGTTTAACAAAGCGCGCCAGTAGTTTCTTTCTCGTGCTAATCGGCGCCAGTGGGACACACCAAGTGAAGCCAAGTCCTTCTTCACCTGATCTTTGCAACGCAGAGGAGGCCTTCCTTTTCCTCTGCTAGCACCAGCTGATACCGCATCGAATACTTTCAGAGCCGGATCGTTTGTATCCATTCGGACGACATGACCCAGCCAACGTAGCCGCTAGAAATTTATACGCTGCGCTATGTCTATGTCGTCGTAAAGCTCATACAGCTCATCGTTCCCTTGCCTGCGATATTCGCCGTTGCCAACGTGCAAAGGTCTAAAAATCTTGTGCAGAATCTTTCTCTCAAATACTTCAAGCGTCATTTCATCGGATGTTGTCTTAGTCCAAGCTTCATTAGATGAGAGCCTTGTAGAGTGTTAGTTTTGTTCGTCGAGAGAGGACTTTACTGCTCAGTTGCCTACTTAGTCCAAAGTAGCACTTGTTGGCAAGAGAGATTCTACGTTGGATTTCAAGGCTGCCATTTTTATCGGTGCTATTGCTCTTTCCTAAATATACGAAGCCTTTTACAACTTCGAAATTTTAACTGTCAACAGTCACGTGGGTGCCGATACGCGAGTGCGCCGACTGTTTGTTTGAAGACAGGAGGTATTTCGTTTTGTCCTCGTTCAATTAAAGATAAAGGTAAAAGCTTATGAAATTTTAGCTTAATATCTAAAGGGCCATAATGAATACCAGGATATTGAAGAATTACACTTTGATATACAATAATTAATATTATCACTTACAAGGATATCTAGGAATTTTTTAATTGATTAAAAATTCAATTAATTGGGTGAAACTTACTGAGTAGTGACATTACGAGGTGAGAGGCCTGTGTTTGTAGAATTATGACACCATCTAGTAATTTTAGATTAATGAGCAAGCACTGACTTTTATAGGATGGAATTGAATCAATTAAATGTAAAGAAGGCAAAGCATAACGCACAAAAGCTTTTTGGACACGTTCAAGCCTACTAATATGACAAGCATAATAAAGACGGCGTATTCCAACTTCGAACGCACCTGAGACGTGTATAACAACTTTAGAGTATATGGCTTAAAAAAGTCCGAATTAAAACGTCGAATAAACCCAAGTACGTAATAAGACTTTGACACTGTGTAATGTAAATGTCTTTGAAAAGAGAATTTAGAGTCAAATACCACACCAAGATTAATAATTTCACTTCGATTGGATAAACTAGAACCACAAATGTGGTAGGAAGTGGATATAAGAGAACAAGATTTGAAATAAGATGCATAAAAACACTTGCTTATATTTAAATTCAACTTATTTCTTTTACATAAAACAACAAAGTTATATAAATCAGATTGAAAATTTAAGGAGTTCTCTGTACTTGCAATCCCCGAGTATATCTTGAAATCATCGGCAAAAAAAAAAAAAATTGCGTTATCAAAACAACTAGAAATGTCATTAATAAAAATTAAAAAAGTAGGGGATCCAGTATACTTCCCTGGGGTACACCAGAGGACGCAATAAAAGAAATAGGTGACGCCCCATCAACATTAACCAATCCAATAGTGAAAGTTAAAAGAGTGGAATGGAATCCTGTAGCATTCAATTTAGAAATTAAAATCCTGTGATTAAGCTTATCAAATGCTTTTGAAAAGTCTGTGTAAATAGTGTCAACTTGAGTTTTTTTCTAAAAGATGATGTACAATATTCAGAGAACACTGCAACACTTAAAACAGTAGATCTACTTTTCATGAAACCGTGTTAGTCTGCTGAAATATAACGATTAACTGCAAAATAAATTTTGTCTTTTGACAATTGGTCTATAATTGGCAATATTGTTTTTATTGCCTCTTTTGAATACTGCATTAATGGTTGGTACTTTCCAGGCGTCTATGAGCTCTCTTCGTTCAAGAGATTTGCTGAACATTAATAAAAGTGGATAGCCGATTGCAGAGCAGTTTTTAAGATACGAAGATAGCCCATCTACATCACATTTTGTTGATGTTTTGACTTAGAATATAACTTCGTTTTAACTTGAAATATATTAATTTTTGCTCGAGTTAGCGTGTGCACGGATAAGCATAAGTACTTGGTTTAATCCACCCCTCCCATCATTCTGATCAATTTAATAAACTCATATATATGCCATCTAAAAGTATATGCCTTTACCTCGATTCCTTTACGTCATATTTCATACAACTGTTATATGAACAAAATTAAAATACCCTTGCGCACAAGTACGCGGGTATAAAAATAATAGTTGGAGCGAACCAAGCAGACAGCTTTAGTTGATTGGAATTGCGCGTCTGTATTTGACGAGTTGAAGGGAAACAGGAAACGAGTATCTGCAGCAAAAATGAGTATTACGTTTCGGGTTTTTATGGCTGAGCCGCAAAGTTTTCTGCGAATTTGTGTGACAACGCAAATGGCTCGGAAAATTTATAAATTATGGCGAAACTCGATTAAAACTCGAAGTGAATAATAAGAAAGGATGAAAAATATTATCGAATTGCTTGCTTCATGCTCACTTTGGCGCTGACTTATTGAAGCGCTTTGAATTTTTCACCAACTTAAACGCAAGCTACTGGGCAGGCCATTCAATGGGAAAGCATTTGCTTCTGAAAAATGCATAACATTGTTTTTTTTTTTTGGTATTTATTTGGAAAATCATTTATTTTAGATCAAAATGAAATCGCGCAAATGACTCGGCCTTACCAAATGCGCTCGTTTCTCGGTAGATTCTCTAAGGTTGGTAAAAGTTTTTGATCGCAATGAGGGCGATTTCACGTCGGCTTTCAGTACTACTAGAGTTCTCGCGATATTGGCGGACATATGTACATACATACACTAGGTTGTTCAATAAGGTCTGAAGAAAAACAAAATTGTACGGTTTGAAATACACTTTATTATTCAGTATAGTCTCTCTGCATATCAATACACTTTTTCCAATTAGAATTCCATCACTGAAATGAGAATCTGGAAGCACTACAGAATACGCTTCCACAGCTGTTGTGACATCGTCATTTGATGAAAAAGTCTTCTCCGCATGCATTTTCCAGTGTTACTTGGGTAGCGCCAGAGTGGTACTTCAACCATTTCAACTGCCTACTTACATACGGGGTATTTCTATATGTCAAAAGCTCGCTTTTATATAGAGGATATACGTAGGTGAAAGTGTTGATTGATTGGTCATGACAACTCGAGTAATTTTACGACTGGCAATCAAATGTTTAGTCTCAATACACATGAACAGGTATATCTGTATGTATTGACCTGATTGTGGCATTCCAATTTGGCTAGGAGACTATGAACAATGAAAGCAAACCATTTTATGAACTGAAACTAGCCGAGCCTTCTGAGAAAATAAGAGATAATGTCAATTGAGTTGTATACCTAACCAGGTTATTAATTCTGTGCTTGTGTATGCATCAGCGGGGGTGCATGCTATACCCAACAGTTTGGGTGCCAACTAAGGCAGATTGATTTTGCATTTTTGAGAATGAAAAATATAGCCAGTCCAATGAAAGCAAAAAGTTCATGTTTGAATTTCTGAATAATTTTGCTTTCAGATATGCTTTGATTTACTACTAGTTTTTTGTTATTTTCACCAGTGGTTGCAAGTAACTTAGTAACCACATACATTCATTTACAGTTGAGGGAGTGTTGTGAATTAAGGTTTTAGGCAAGTCACTAAAAAAATTGCGTTTTTGTTTTCGAATAATACACAGGTTTTTGATTGTGAATGAAATCATGCTCTTTCACCTGCTCCAGTTATTAAGTCAACGCACAGAGGCGGTAAAAAAGTGATTCAAAATAAGAATTGGGTGATTCATTTTGTGCCATCTTGTATGATCGCATATTAAAAATTACTAAAAGCAAGAAATTTTAAAAAACTGTACTACGAAGTGATTCCACACTGCACAGGTCTTTATAAACTATAAGGCAAAAAACAAATAAAGTTATAAATCATATTAAACAAAATTAATTTTAATATATTATAATAAAACGAGAGCAGGGGGTTTTCCCTAAATCAGCCTTAATTCTGCCGAATACTGCTGGTGTTTTTCAGGCAGAAGTTTTTGCGATCTTGCAGGCATGCAGAATGCTTAGGGATGGCGCGAGCGAGGGAGAAATTAAATTTCTTTCCGACGACGCCATGGTGGAGATCCAAACTGATCAACTCCTGTAAAGAGGATATCGAATCTCTTGTGTGTGCAGTTAAAATTTCTTTGATCTGCGTTGCACGGCATTGGAACATATTGGGAAGTGAAGTTGTTGATGAGCTTGCCCGGAAGGGGTCGACTTAGTTGGTCTCAGAGCTCTTCTGTCCGGTCATCGCCATTAACCTGACTGTTGTTAAAGGAGAAATGCTCAACTTATTTCTCAAGAAAGCGCACTTTCTATGTAAATGTCCGGCTTGGGCAGCTAGACGATTTTCGCGTTTCAAAAATTAATTAATGATTCTTAAAAATCTAGCAAATCTAAATAATGAATATTTTAGAGTGCTTGAGAGAAAGGTTCGGTAGACGATTTTTGAATCTTTGTGCGTTGGGGACAACAAATAACGCAGTCGATGGAACATTTGAGCTGCATAAGCTTTACGATCGACGTAGCGCAGCGAATAATGATCCAGCGGCTCTGCTCATTTCGTCCGAATGGATACAAACGCTCCGGCTCTGAAGGTATTGGATGCGGTACCAGCTGATGGTAATAGTGGAAGAGGAAGACCTCCTCTGCGTTGGTAAGACCAGGTTGAGAAGGACTTGTCTTCACTTGGTGTGTCCAACTGGCGCCGGTTAGCACGAGAAAGAAACTACTGGCGCGCTTAGTTAAACTCGGCTTAAATAGCGTAGGCGGTTATCGCACCAATTAAGAATAAGAAGATTTGCCTAGTGTTAAATATGATTTACTGCAAAAGTTTTTGGTCACATTTAGAGACAGTTGCACCTTTATTTGCCTACAACTTATGTGACTCTGAACTGTAAACTCTTGCTTACTGCTGCATGCGCCCTTTGCTACGTTAACATCCGCTACGTTTATTAAGATGGTATTTATCTGTTTTTTTTTTAGTTTTTTTTTTATTTGTGATGATATCTCGATGTTTCTTTACAGAAGTAGGAATTTTCCCACCTTCATACCGAATTGACTTCAGTCTCTTGATCAAAACAAGATCTTTTTTTGTTAGCTCCGCTTATGAACTAAATTTATTTAGAAGTCGTTTTCTTCGCTTTAAGTGCTGATATGTAGACTTTGTACCCGTCAGAAGATAAATAATTCGATTTTCCCATATAAATACTTAACACGGGATTTTCAGCGAACTTTCTTAGAACCAACGGTGCTACGAATTACGAACATAAGATACAGACAAAAGTAATTTTAAATTTTTTAATGACAAGCTTTCTTCATTCCAGAAATTAAACCCGGTTTCGTGCCCACCGTACCCACGTTTCAGTAAGTGGACTAAAAAGTAGAAAATATAATAATTATTCTTAGATTCATACACAAGTTTTATTTTAAAATTTCAGTGGTAAAGAATAATTTATGAGACCTAAAAGGAGAAACGTGGGGCGCATGATACAAAAACTGATATACGAGGTGTGTTTAAAAAGTATCGCGAATTTTGAATTTTGGCAGGTTACGTATATTCGAATTTCGTTTTTTTTGTGGCGATATGTTGGTACTCATGTCTTTCCCTCATACCGTCGAGTTTGGCCATTTTGAATGTTCAGTTAATTGTTGTCAGCTGCTTTGCTTCCATGTGTATCGCCTCGTCTTCGATTTTTACCTATTCAAAAAGATGGATCAAAAAACCTGTATGAAATTTTGTGTGAAAAATGAAATTAAGTGCGTGGATGCATTTCGAATGTTGACTGTGTCATACGAAGAAGCTACTTTGGAACAAAGCAACTTTTATCGGTGGTAGAAAATGTTCTCAGAAGGCCGAGAAGATGTGAATGACGAAAAACGTGCCGGACGCCCGAGCACTACAACAACAGACGAAACAAATGATGAAGTGAAGAAAATGGTATTGGCCAATCGTCGAATCACCATTAGAGAAGTTGTTGAGGACCTAGACATATCGATTGGCTCGTGCCATTTGATTTTTTTTTCAATGACTTGGGCATGAGACGGGTCGACGCAAAATTCTTACCACAACGGCTCAATTTCGACCAAAAGCAGCATCGCATGAACATTGCTAATGAGATGTTAGACTCTGTCCGTGACCACCCAAATTTGCTCCATTGGGCCATAACTGGTAAAGAATCGTGGGTTTATGGCTACGACGTGGACACCAAAGCTCAATCATCTCAATGGAAGCTGCCGCATGAACCTAGACCGAAAAAGCGCGCCAAGTTCGGTCGATTGTAAAAGTTCTGCTTACCGCTTCTGCTTCGATTGCTGGGGCGTTGTGCATCATGAGTTCTTGCCACAGGGTAAAACGAGCAATAAAGAATATTAACTGCAAGTTATGCGCAATTTGCGCAAAGCAATCCGCCAGAAACGCCCGGATTTGTGGAAGAATAAAATTGGCTCTTGCATTACGATAACGCCCCGGCTCACATTTCGTTGCTTGTGCGCGACTTTTTGGCCAAAAACAACACACTAAAGATGCCACAGCCACCGTATTCTCCAAATCTCACACCATGCTACTTTTACTTGTTCCCGAAACTGAAGAGGCGACGCCATGCTACGATTGACGAGATAAAGACGGCATTGAATGAGAAGCTGAACAGCAAAATAAAAAAAATATTTTTTGAAGTGCTTCGAAGATTAGAAAAAACTTTGGCACAAGTGCATAATATCTCATGGGGAATGAATAAATTAATAATTTTGAAAAAATCATTAAATACTTTTTGAACACACCTCGTACAGACGCAACAATTAACTACGAAATAGACTCCTAGTGGAGAAGCAAGCGACTATAAAAGCGATAAAATCATACTGTCTATCATCCAAAAATGTCCACTAATGCAAGGAAGCATTTAACAAGGTCTCTCGTAATCGCAGCCTTTATGTACTATTGGGTTACGGGGCATAAAGGCTTAGTGGGAGGTGAGATAGCGGACGAAATAGCTAAAGATGGTGCGCAACTTGCAAAGGATCAGATAAGCCCGGCACTAAAAATCCTGCGCAAAGAACTAGAGGAGATCATGTTAAGGAACGCGGACTTAGCGAACCAATTGCAAAGTTGCCATGTTCAAGTGTAAACACGCATAAGATGAAAAGCGTACTAAATCGGTTATGTCGTTCGATAGAAGGAACTGTAAAAGTTAAGTTAGTATACTAATAGGGCACTGCTTAGTTGCAGCGCATGCTTATAAGCTAAGAATTTCTCTTAACAATGCTTGCAGGAAATGTAATGAGCCGGGTACAAGAGAAACCCTGGAGTATCTTCTATGCTACGGTTCGGCTCTCTCGAAAACTAGCCTATTCTACCTGGGTACTTTTAGCTTTGAAATACAAGAATTTTTCCGTGAACTGGAACTTGAGCGACTCCTAAAAACTGTACGCACATCTCGAGTGATGCATATTTTCTCTAAAAAAAGGAATCTGAACTGGATCGCTATGGACCAAAATGTTCTCTGCGTGGCTTTGGCAAGGCAGTATGACCAAACTTAATCTAATCTCGATGGCTTAAAAGCGACTTCAAATTAATAGTTGCACAGTAGAATTTGTTTTTTGTTATAAAAGGAGGTACAAAATTAGAGGGTCCGGCACTCAAAGAGTAACCAATTAAAAATGCCATAAATTTAGTTTTGAAAATTACTTTTATTCCATTCAAAGTAAAAAATATCTGGAAATAATACAAAATTAAGAATCAATTTACATTTGCTCGATATGACCACCTTTTGCCTTGACTATGGCCTTGAGACGGTCGAAGAACGAATCGCAAGCTGCTTGAATGTGACTCGCAGGTATTTTGGCCCACTCGCGGACAATGGCTTTTTTCAGTGCCTCGAGACTGGTGAATCTTTTAGTTCAGACTTTTCTCTCCAAAATGGTCCAAAGCAAATAATCCATCGGATTTGCGTCTGGTGAATTTGAGAGCCATTGTGTGGACGTTATGAAGTTCGGAACGTTGAGTTTTAGCCATTCTTGGTTCACTCGAGCTTTGTGAGACGTTGCCGAGTCCAGTTGAAACATTCATGGTCAGCAACCTCCAGAATACTTTCCCAATAATATTTCGCATTTACCTTGACGCCAGGCTCGATGAAAACAATTGGAGAGCACCAAAGTGCAGTTACAGCGGTCTAAACTATTACCTATGGGTAGGGTGCTGCCTCCTGGTGGCAAATCGATGACTCAAATTGTTGTATGAACGGTCGGTCAAATAAACCCTATCGTGTTGGGAGTTTACGAATTGCTCAATTTGAAAAAATGTCTCGTCAGAATACACAATGTTCGGAAATTGACCACTTTGAGCCAAGCGAAGCAACTCCTTCGCTCTCTCAAGTCTGACTTGTTGCTGTTTTGGTGTGAGATCATGCGACTTTCATATCTTGTAAGGCTTTACTTTGATATCATTTTTAGTATGCGGCGGATGCTACGATCAGGTATTATCAGTTTTTTTGCCATTTGATTGGCACTTCATCGGGGATTTTGCTCAAGTCGCTTCTTCACTTTTTGAACCATTTCATGTGACGTTGCAGTCTTTTGATGACCACCTCCATGACGTTTCGCGATGCTACCAGTATCATTGGAATGAGTAATGGTTTACTTTAAGGCGCTCGAGCTCACGAACAATCGCTAGTTGAGATTTTCCTGCCAAATATAATGCAGTCACACTATTACGTTTGAAATTCATTACTGATTTTCTTTTTTCGCGTTTACTCTCAGCGAAATGCTTCCGCGCGCTTGTAAACAATACTTTGGACTGCCATTTAGTCAACTAACAGACCGCTGCTGCCCGTGGTAATCAATTAACCAATTTCGTTTTTGAATAACTTTTATACTAAATGAAAATGAAAAAATTATTTCGTGTGATGGAAATTTTTATTTTGACCTTTACGCACTCCATTGCATGGATGTTTTAATACAAAAACGAAAACAAAATCATTTATAGTTGAGAAATAAGTATCTACATTTTACCAATTGCCTCCTTCTCGGCTACGGAATCAGAAAAAATGGAGTATATAATGCGCAAATTTCTATTAACGCTTCAAAATCTTCACAGGAAAAGTAATTTTGTATTTCTCTATTTGATAAATCTCCCTTCATCTAATACACACATACAAATGTACATCACTGCATAAACACATGCACACAAATGCATGCATATATAAATATGTGGTATATATTTTTTTACATATCTATTCGATTGCTCAGCGAACTTACCTGAAATGGATTACATTTGATGTTGTATTCGCCCGGACATGGCACTTCTTCCGGATTCTCCAAATCAAACCACTGCCCATGTAATGTTGTTGGTTATTCATATCGTTGTGAAAAGTATCAGATGAGAATATGATAAGTGAAAAGGAAATTGAGGAGGGTTCCATAGATGAAAGTGATTTCCGGAAGGCAAACGAGTGCACAGCAAAGCGAGGAAGAGAGGGGGAAAAGTATGCAGTGAAAATAAAGTGAAAGGTAAGTCGAATATTTGAATGAAGTAAAGATAAAATAAAATATTTTCTATTTGTAAGTAGGGCAAGAATATTTATAAATCCATACACAGTTATTTTTCTGATTTTCGTTAAACCTTCTACTTTTTTCACTCTTTACATTTTCCCAACCGTGACACAACTCTGCGTGTGTCATAAGTCAACATCTATTAACTGTCACTAGAAACGCGTTATTTCGATTATGATTTTATATTTGTTGTATCGACTGCTCAAATAAAGCATTTTATAATGACAGCAACAAATATACCTATTTCTAGTGTGAGTTTTTTACCTTCTAGGTATACGAAGTGGCTGATATTTAATTAAATTGTAGAGGACATGAAACGTTATTTTTATACCATTTTAGAAAGATAATGGAGAGAGCCTACTTAGAGTATTGGAAGAGAAACAAAATTTTAATATAAAAAAAATATGTGGTGGGAAATGGTGACACACAATATATTGCGGGAGTGGGCCGAAAAATCGTGCAATTGAAAAAAAAAAAAACGGATTGATTGGCTCAGCAAAGATAACGACGGAACTTCAGGACGAGATCTAGCACAAAACACAGCTGTAACTACTGGACCGGACAGTAATAGAAAGACGCTAAACGGCATTTATCAGTGAAGGGAAAATGGGGAGTTGTGAGACACAGGGAGTTGTGAGATATTGTTACCTTTCGGCATTATTCATTTGTTTACATTCGATTTTAAGTGTTAACAAGTGTTCTCGATGCGATCTCACTTTTCAGCTAGCATTGGTCATAGATTGTCGAAAAAGTCTTGCGGTATTTCCGCAAGCTTGTCTTTGCA
This sequence comes from Anastrepha obliqua, assembly GCF_027943255.1. Classification (NCBI taxonomy): domain Eukaryota; kingdom Metazoa; phylum Arthropoda; class Insecta; order Diptera; family Tephritidae; genus Anastrepha; species Anastrepha obliqua. The sequence continues at coordinate 123,004,211 of NC_072892.1, forward strand.
AGCGCGTAGTTCTAGTTGTATTCGTCGCATCGGTTCACGCTAGAGCTTTTTAGAAAGCTCTTTTCACGTGCTAACACGTGTTTGATTAATTGTTGTTTGCTTTTAGTCATTCGTGAGTAATAGTGTCGCAAACATGGAGCAAAATAAAAAAAAAAAATGCGGCATATTTTACAGTACTACTACGATAAAGGCAAAAATGCATCTCATGCTGCCAATAAAATTTGTGCAGTTTATGGACCCGATACAGTTTTAATTTCCACCGCACAACGATGGTTTCAACGTTTTCGTTCTGGTGCAGAGGTGATCGAAGATGCGCCACGGTCCGAAAGGCCTGTCGTCAAAAATTGCAATAAAATCGCTGAATTGCTCGAAAGAGACCGGCATAGTAGCAGCCGTAGCATCGGCCAAGATCTGGGCATGAGTCATCAAACCGTTATAAACCATTTGAAGAAGCTTGGATTCAAAAAGAAGCTCGATGTATGGGTGCCACACGACTTGACGCAAGAAAACATTTTTGCCCGTATGGATGCATGCGAATCGCTTCTGAATCGCAACAAAATCGACCCGTTTTTGAAGCGGATGGTGACTGGCGATGAAAAGTGGGTCACTTACGACAACGTGAAGCGCAAACGGTCGTGGTCGAAAAGCGGTGAAGCTGCCCAGACGGTGGCCAAGCCTGGATTGACGGCCAGGAAGGTTATTCTGTGTGTTTGGTGGGATTGGCAGGGAATCATCCACTATGAGCTGCTCCCCTATGGCCAAACGCTCAATTCGGACCTGTACTGCCAACAACTGGACCGCTTGAATGCAGCACTCATGCAGAAGAGGCCATCTTTGATCAACAGAGGCCGAATTGTCTTCCATCAGGACAACGCCAGGCCACACACATCTTTGGTGACGCGCCAGAAGCTCCGGGAGCTCGGATGGGAGGTTCTTTTGCATCCACCGTATAGTCCGGATCTCGCACCAAGTGATTACCACCTATTTCTGTCCATGGCGAACGAGCTTGGTAGTCGGAAGTTGTCCTCAAGAGAGTCCTGTGAAAATTGGCTCTCCGAGTTTTTTGACAATAGGGAAGCGAGCTTCTATAAGAGGGGCATTTTGAAGTTGGCATCTCGTTGGGAACTCGTCATCGAACAAAACGGCGCATATTTGATTTAAATCGCATTATTATAACCAATTTTATGAACAATTGAAAATTCAATAAAAATACCGCAAGACTTTTTTGACAACCTTTATTTACACGCATTCGAAGTGTCTCTCCAGTTACTGTGTTTTGGAATTTCTCGGTAAGTTTTTTTCATCATTTGTTTTGCGATACATTCGATCAGTTGTTGAAGCAAATTGCAAATGTTAATATATACAAATTATTAATTGTCCTATTAGCTTTGAATTTACACATTCACTTGGGCATGAACGTTCGATGTGGTTATGACTACGCGGCCATTTATAAAAAAACGATTTGGGGAGTTGTAAGACACCGTTTTTTTCGACTTTTTAACGCATCTTTCATAAGTACCTCGCAATATTCATGCATTGTTTGTATATATATCATGAAATTTTTGGTTAAATTTGAGTTTTTATTGTTTTTCCGCTTTTTCGTAGATTTCTCATTTATCATGCCGCATCATAGTTATGTGAGTGAGTCAAGTAAAACAACCATCGATGCAAATATATTGCGAATCATCAGATTGATGGAATTGCATTTTTTATACACTTTTTTATAACAATTGTCTTTTATTTTTTATTTTTCATCTTAAAATAAACTAACAACTAAAATAAGTCATTTTTATTGATTTAAACCATGGTGTCTCACAACTCCCCACATTTTTGTATTTTGTATTATATTTTATATTATTATATACAATTTTAATTTTAAGGAAAATTGTAGTTTTGTTAAAAAGGCCATACCAATAGCTCCCAGTATTCATTGACTAAAGATTCCATCGTTGACATATGCAGAATATTAAGATTTTGAGCAATACGGGTCCAAAAACAAAACCCGTCTCACAACTCCCCATTCTCCCCTACATTCTCGTCATCTTCCTGAACTCTCGTCCCCGAATGCCGTTATCGGTGGCCAACCGCCACCTTTTGCAGACGAAGAACTTCCGTTACCTCGTGAGATCCGAGTAACTTTGGCCCAATTACAGATACTTTAGTAGGTCAAATTCCTACTTATCCACAATCAACCTCGAGATTCTCAATATATATCCGGCTTTTGAAAGTATACCCTAAGGTACTAATCACCTATTCACATGCCGTCTCAAAACCACTCACCTAGCACCTTTCTTCCTCTGAGTGCAACGTGTCGAAACTGCACGTTTCCTGGGTCTACAGTTATATGAGTTAGACGATGACGATCGGTGACTACCCCGCATTGGCAGGGTATAATGTATTGCTACAACAACAAAAACAACGGAACTTCAGATACCTAATAGTTTGATGACCATATGAAAGTGTCTGCTATAACTCAACGCGAGAGCAACCCTGGAAGACCTACTCTGGCACTGCTCCTGCGCAAAACACGAATAAACTGCTGAGGTTCTTCATTATTTTCAAATTATCCAAACTGTGTATTAAAGAAGAAATATAAAATAAACTTTCCGTATTAGCACTTGGATCACACACTATCACTATGGATCGATTTCAGGCCTTTGTGCGATCTGGAGGATCAACCAAGTCTAACCTAACCTAATTCCAACTTGCTGCCAATTTTTACTCCAAAAATGTAGAAAGAGAAAAATAGGCAAAACCTATTATGAATTTAAAATCATTCTTTATGATTCCGCAGGCCTCTAAAAGTTTATTGCAACACTCACTGTTCGTGAGTTTGCTTAATTCCAAAAATTAACAGCCAGCTCAAATAAAATCTCACTAAAATATGCGCGAGTATACAAACTTTGGTTCGGAATGAATTTAGCACTACCTTACTTATTTTCAATTTATTCTAATTTTTTGTATTATTCTATATGTACGAAACTTTATGCTCCCCCCGGAACGAGAAACACATACCACCTTGATCAAAAAGTTCCCGGAATATATTCAGAAAACTTAAAATACAAGTTTATTCCTTAAAAGTGATATTAACGCCGTGAAAGTGCTTGCTATGAACTGCAACGCACTTATGCCAGCATTTGGTCCAGCTCTCGAAATATTTCTGGGACTCTATTTTCGGTATGGCCATCAAAGCCGTCTTCGATTTATCCATAACTTAAAATTTTTACTTTCGGTTAAAATGCGTTCTTCGAGAAGGTTTTTTGATTCCATCAATCAGAAAAAAATTACAGGGAGTCTTATCTGGTGAATTCGATAGCTTTTGGATGACAGTCCTTTCGTTCTCCGTCAAAAATTCAAGGATAAAGATGGCACTGTGCAACGGAGCGTTATAATGGCGCAGAATCCACGAGTTGTTTTCCCCACAAATCCTTTCTTTTTTTGTGAACTGTTTCACGAAAACGTTTCAAGCTTCATAACGCCCAATTAATAAGATGTGGTTTTTTTGGTCTCGGTTATTTTCGAGCTCTCCACTGACTCGTCTCTTGTCTGGATCGCGTATCGTACTCATAAACCTTTGTCTCGTTTCCAGTAGTGATGCGCTTGATGAATTTTGGATCGCCTGATAATTGTTGAGTCTTGGAAATCATGTATTTTGCGATACCTTCGTGGTCCCTTGTTTGCATGGAATTCAAATATTTTGGTGGACCAACTTTTCAGTAATACGACGCAAACACAAATCATTAACTACAAAGTCGCGAGCGGATCATAGCTAATGCTCAAGTTCTTTGCCAGCTCTCTGATAGTTAATTTGCGGTTACTGATCTATTTTTCTTTCACTTTATTGATTTTTTCACCAGTTTCCGATATCGACGGTTTACTACTATATTTCTTAGCCTCCAAGGACTCACGATCTCTTCTAAAGCCTTCTTGCTACTCATTGTTGATGGCTGCTTTCTTTAGAGTATCATTGCCGAAACACTTTCTCAACATTTCTGAGGGCTTCGCACCATTTAATCCATTTTTTACGCAAAATTTAATACAAACTCGTTATTGCAGATACAAATCCATTTTTGAAACTGAAATTTATTCAAGATTTACTATAGATTTACTCAAGACGGCGTAAATTGTACATCAGAGCCTATCAGTTGACTTGCTGTGTCATTTGGCGGTTGATTCGGGAACCTTTTGCTCAAAGTGGCTTATTAATAGAAACTCCAATTTGACAAAAACGTTTTTTTTCGGTATACTATGGATTATCCGAAGGGGCAAATATTCGTTTACGATTTAACTCATGTGGCTACCTCGGCTGGCTTCCTAGTAGTACGTCCTGTTAACTCAAAAACGAAAAACAAAATTACCTTAATTCTATAAAATTGTATGACGCACACACATAGATATCAACCAAATAAAAGAAGAGTGTTAAGAGAAACTTTCTCTTTCTGATCTTCGTTCTTCAATGTCAGCTGTTTAACTACATATTGATGAACTAATGGTTTACTTAACCATTAGTCAAATTGATGCTGTGAAATGAAAAGTGATTAATTAACATTAATCTTTTAGTTAGCTTATGACAGTGAAAACAGCCCATAATAAATTTCATAAAAATCTTCGAGGATAATGCAGTGCGAAGATTTCAAAAACAGTTCACTAGTTCTGTGGCAAGGACTACTATGATAAAAATATTTTTATTTTTGAATTCTCCTTACATTCTTGTTTTATTCGATACCCACATTTCTATAGTATAGTATATAAATTTATGGAATTAAAATAAATTTTTTAATACTGGCTTCTAGCTGAAATTTTGCGGTCATTTAAAAGGAGGCAGTCATAGTATCGCGCACAAATCGATTTTTTTATGCGTGAGTAGTACTATTGCACAGTGTATTAAATGTGCAGTTTGTTTTTATTATTTTCTTTACAGCAAAATGTATAGCAGCAGCAAAAACAAAAACCTCCTACAAACGTCTCTATTCCACACTCGTCCCTTTTACGCATATTTTTTTAAACCGATGTTCTTCATTGCAAATCAATTCGAATTGAGTTTAAATTGTTTAACTTTACCTCCTTCCATTCCTGTGGCAGGTGCCCCAAGCTATCTGGTAATGTGCCGAAATTCTCCGGAAAGTCGCTGGCCAATTTTAGCATATCCTCCCAGCCCTTATCGGTTAACCATTTGACCGGGCAAGCGCGTTCACTTTTCGTTAACGTAATCGCGCCCTTAATGAAAAAATCTAGTTCAGCCTGCGTCAGAGTGCCACTGCTTTTTGCAAGCTTTGTGGCTATTTGGAAAGAGAAGAGTAATTTGTGCCGCTCGAAAAAGCCTGTGCAGCCATAACAATAAACATTCTCGGTCAAAGTCTTTATTATATTGCCCAGACGCTTGACGAGCACTGTGTCGGGCACGGATTTACGCAGCGAATAGCCGAACACGTCCAAGTAGGCAGCCAGTGCATACTGATACATGCTATTGACCGAAGACATGTCAGAGAGCGCAAAGAAGAGCACTGCGCCACGTACAGCAACCGGTCGATATCCATTGCGAAGTTTCTCAATGTCCTTGCTCGTCTCCGCCGATAACTGCAATTGTTCGGAGACAGCAGCCGCTTTGGTTTTGGTATTCTCCAGTGTCTCAATCAATTCGACATTGTCAAGCATATTACCCGTCGAGGTGGCCAATTCGCGCAGCAAGGAATCCTCCAGCTGTTGCAGCAACTGCTTGTTTTCACTTGTCTGCGCTATGAGAGATTCGCGCTGCTGCTCCAAGTCAGGTCGTTCCGAGCGCACAACTACGCTCAACAATTGGTCTTCTAGACCCGCCTGTGTGACGGTGTAGTTAATGACCATCGCTTTGGCGAAGACGGCGGGATCAAATTTAGGATTGGAAAATTTCGTAGTCAAATATAAGCGGAAGTTCGGATCGAAATCTACCTCCTTGTCACCCAACACAATGAATTTACGTCCACTAACCACTTGCACATCTTTACTCAGCACACTGTCTATGACTGGATCTATGTAGTCATCGACGTCTTCGAAAAGCACTGGATAGCCATACATCAGTGCCATTTCAAGTTGTTTCAAGAAATCGGAATCGGAGAAAGAGAGCGTTTTTAGATTTTGTCGTGCTTCACGCTTTTTAATCCAGTGTAGAGCTTGCAGCTGGGGATCAATGCAGAGCGGGAAGCGGGAAGCGCGTACAGTCAATATACCATTTTGTACAGAGAGCTCGTCCGGTGGTAGACCTTCCGAAGTCCAAGTGGACACTTCAACATCCGTTGTGAGGCTTTCGTCGATGCGGAATGGCGTAGGTACGGGAATTAAACGGTTTTGCACATCCTGAAGCCAGTCATCAAATACCATGGCAATACGGAATTCCCACGAAAAGGCACCTGTGTAGGCTAGAAAAGAAGCACACAACAAACATTGTCCAATCATATTGATTTTCTGTTTGCGGAAGTTCTCCATGTCTTCCGCCCAGCGACTGCGCTCGGAGCTTAGACCGCTGATGAGCTTATTGGAAGCGATCTATAAATGTAGAGGAAAAAAGGAAATAGGGAAGATACATTTTGTGGATTGAGTCTTAAACTTGCAGAGAAGCACGCTTAAAAATGAATGGCAGAAAAAATGTGTACAGACAAGAAGCAGTAACTTTCATTTCATGCTCACCAATCTACGTTCGGCCTGTCGCATCATCTCCGTTAGCGCCTTCATTTGCTTCATCGATTCCGCATAACGGTGATTCAACTGGTCGAGTTGTTCTTCTAGTTTGGCAATTTCATTATTTAGATGATTCAGCAGCTTGATTTGTATTTCTTGCTCTTGCACTAGAAAGTCAACACGTTCCTTTTTCGGCTTTACCTCACGGTACACCTCGTAGAAGGCTATCACAGCTCGCACAAATTTCAAAAGCCCCGCACCGGCTATAGAAATCTTTTCCATGTCATCTAAATTCGAATTCTTCATATGTGCACGACATCCATTTATCTGCTTGGCCGTTAGCGCCTCGCAATCCATTTCCATTAAACTCTTCAGAAAGCTAACATCGGACATCATGCCCTTGGCTGACTTCCAATTGATTTCCTTCAAGCCCTTCAATATGGCGACACATTCACAAACGACTTGCACTTGCGGTGGTGGCGTAGCAAAGGAACGGATCTCGGTAATTTGGGCTTTGTCGAGGTCGGCCAGCGCACGTCGGGCCTCTTCCAGCGCTGGCATAGCTTCAGCAAGCGCCTCTTCGGCATCTTCTTTCTCGATGGCGATTTGCTTACCCTTAATCTCCACTTCGATGGATTTCTCAGAAGCCTCTGCCTTTTTTATATTAGCCTTTTGCGTTGATTCTTCTATATTCACTAACATAGCTTCGCATTCTTCCGAAGCCTTGGCCACATTGGCTTTCTGCTCGCTCACGATTAGACGTAACTCTTCAATTTGCTTAGCGGCATCATCGATCTTTTGTATGCCCTCCTTGAGACGGTTGCGTTGCATGCTAATGAAGTTGCTTCGCTCCTCTGAAAATAACAAATCAGTATTAGCATATTTTTTCCATGGTCTGCAGAAGAAATATATGTAAGTACCTAGAAGATGTACGTAGGTATTGATAAAGTCCAGATAATGCTTCGGTGTGACATAATTGTTGCGACGCAGCTTCAGTAAGTAATCGCGTGAGTATATTTGAATGGTCGTATGCACATGAACCACATGCTCTATAATAGCATCGCGATGTTCTGCAGGAATCTGCCGTCAGATAATGAGTTTTATTTAATGAAAAAGTTCAGTGCAGTACGTAAAAGCTAAAAGCTTCATACCATTTTATGTTGCGAAAGGAAAAGTTGTGCCACGGCCGATAAAGCTTGCTGTGGCCAAGGGAACACCCAATCTATGTAGGTGCTGCCAATCAGACCAGGGAAACTTCTACATCTATTGCGCAACGCATCGCCGGCCGGTGACATGCATAGGGAGACATGCAAATTCTCAGCGCAAGTGCGTAAGAAATATAACCAAACGGAGTCCCTGAGTATTTAAATGGAAACCATATTAATGGGGAAATAAATAAGGATAAGAGAGGAATCCTTACTTGGAAGCGGAGTAACCGGCTTCTTCGGCAGCGACGCGACACGAGGATACCACAGCATCCTTCTCGTCGTCGGCAAAGAGCGCTGGCACTTGACCCACTGTTAGAATATTATTAATCAGCTCCAGGAAGCCCTCTTCAACAATCTGCAAAGAATTTGATTATAATATTTTTTGTTGATGATTATTCTTTTTTCGCGGAGTGCCAAATATACCTGCGCGGCCGTGAAGAGGAAGACGGCTTTCTTGCGTTCCACGCCCACCATTGTATACAGACGCTTAAGATCGTCGCGGAAGGAGGTTTCATTGTAACCGCGTGCCACAATGATTTCGAAAACCTCACATTCTAAAAGAAAGGGGGGGGGGGGGGGGGGGGGAAATAATAGAGAAATATTAAATGCTACGCTCCTCTCATATAAGCGCTGTAAGTGTGAATAAATTTACCCGCAGCGAATGCCGCTAAGCGCGTAATGCTCTTCTTGCCGCTACCGCCCACGCCGATTATCATTACATGTCCACGATGCATGCGTAAGGTGCGCTGTATGCGCGTCAAATGCTCCAAGCAATCTTCAAACAGTACTAAGTTCATTTTGCCTCTACGCTCTTGATATTCTTCTAGTATCTAAAGGTGAGAATGTATGAAATACGGATGATGGAGTTAAATGGCGGGTGAGTGAAATTTGCAATTCAAGGGTGTACCTCTTCGAATAGCGCATGCACGGCATTGTAGTCTACTAAGTCCTCATAAAAGCGCGGCTCGGATTCATTCATTGCATTGCGAAAGTCACCATAGAGTATCGGTTCACGGAAAACGTAATCGTGGAACGTTATAATTACGGGCTCTTCGTCGGGGTTCATAGCCAATAAGTCTTGTTGCTCTGGAAAAAGTGTTTACCGCGTTGGATAAAGAAATTTTACTAAAATAGCATTCTTTTTCAGACTTTTTTAGACCATTAACAAACAAAAAAAAAAAAAAGATATCGTCGTTAGTACAAGGTTGGTCATTATATTTTGCCTTTTATAAAATGAGTACGCAGTAAAATAATAATTAAAAGGGCTCTAGACTAATGCACTTACCTCGGGCAAACCTTACCATTTTTGTTGCTAGTCAAGCAGCGAACAAGGCCTTAGCGTTCATCAATTCAAGATGTGCTGAAGAAACCAGAAGTCGCTCTCACCACACTTTGTTGGGTCCGCGGCCACTTTGGAGTGAAGGGAAATGAAAAAGCGGATGAGTGGGTAAGGAAAAGCTTTAAGCTGGACTTGAGTGGACAGCGAGTGATAGAGGTAATATGTATTCCTCTAAACGACTTGTACACTAGGATTTACTTAAGCGTAATCGCGGAAACTAATAGAAGTTGGACTATTAACTGCAGTGTCTCCAAAACGCTCTGGAACAAAGTGTCTGCTTGGACTCAACAGATCTACTATCAGCGTCCTCAGTAGCCAGTAGAATAGGCTCACACAGTAGCCAGTTGAATAGTCCTCACAACGACTTCTGCAGGAGTTTTGGAGATGAAGAAGGAATTGAGTAGGTACAACACCTCTTCTGTAAATGTCGTGCACTTCTAAAAGACCGTGCCAAATATCTTCGCCATTATTTCTTTGAAGAAGTGGGAAATTTGGAAAATGTCTCACTGGAAGGACTAGTTGCCTTCTTAAAAAGATCTACATAAGTGGTTTAAGAATTTTAGTTTAGGAATGTAAATCAAATGCAAGTTTCCGCATACGCCGCATATGCCTTAAACGATAAATTAGTGCAACTATATGAAAACACCTCCATAAGCGAATTCTAAAACGCCCAGAACGTCTGAAAGTCGAAAAATTTTCTACTTTTCACAGGCGACTCAGATGTTACAGACAAGCTGCTGTTTCACACCTTCGTTCTGGTTCGAGTGAATACAGGAACGATGTAATCGGTAACTCTTCGTACACTTTTTACAAGTTTTGCATAAAATTTTGACAATCAAATGAACAGCAACTTGTGTGATTAAACTAATATTTACTTGAATAAGATCTACAATTTAATAGACAAATGAAAATTTTTTGAAATAAGAAATTTTATTCTCATTGGTTTGAAATTTTTTTAATTGATAAATTACGTGTGTCGAAATTTGTATATACACTTTTGTATTTTGGTCTTAAATCCAACTATGAATTGGCAAATTGGCCTATGCAACAATAAACGAGCAAGTAAACGAGTCAAATAAAGTTTTCTTCTTTCACTTAAAGCTATTCAAAAATCGACTACTATCAAGAGTTAAAAATATGAAAATATATAAAGCAGTGAGGTATGGATACTTAAGGTAGCAGACACCGCCCACTAGAGAGATTTGAAGGAAAGGCTCTGCGAAAAATATATGGACCCTTGCGACTAAGAATTAGAGGGAAGAAGGTTAGGTCGTACGTACAGAACGTCAAAAAACAGATTTACCAGTATAGCGTTTCATACCGATTGAACGCAGAGGACGAGGGAGGCCAGGTAAACGCGGGATTGATGAGGTTAGAGCTGACCTGTGGAAATTCCTAGAAATACGTAGTAGGGAATAGATTGCAGAAGCAATGGTCTACACAAGACTGTAATGCTAATAATGATGACGATGATGTACATATTGATAATTATGAAAAGAAAAAAAACGGACCGGTCTGAATTTTTAGCAGGTGGTTGACCATTTTCGGGATATATCCAAATTTAGTTTGAAATGTAGTAATATTTTAACCACACGATTTATATTTTTAGTGATTTGGTTGTAATTTTGCTGCTCTAGAAGAATCGTACAGTTGTATATTAAATGAATTTGTAATACATATACATAAACTAATATGTTTTAGATATTTCAACAATCCGATTAACCGAAGTGACAATTTTTTTGACAACAATTTCTAGACCCCCGGTCGCTCACAGTTTTTCAGAGTTTTGGCACACCTAAAGTATGATACTTTCCTAGTGAATCCCAATAGAATGCGCACCAGCTCTCTCAAAACTCTCTCTCTCTTTCTCTCTCTCTCGTCACATATATATGTATATTAAAAAATACTTACAAGTCTGTATATTTTCGTGAACTTAGCGGAACTAAAGTCAAATTGACACAAAAGTGTAAGATTATTCACTACAAACCTAACTACTGCTTTGCCGCTTACTTCATTATCACTTCTTAAGCAATTCCTAAGTTCTCACAATTCAGAGCTTACCTTGAGCCACTGCATCTGGGTCTATGAAACCGTACTCCTCTTCAAAGCCCGATGGGAACGTCTCACCCACCTCCTCTTCAATGTGCTTTCTTATTAAGTTGACATCCTGCACGTAACGGTAAATGATGTTGGTATTAGTACAAAATGCCTCGACGAAGTGCCGAATGATGTTTACATGACAAGAAAGTATGTGCACATTTTCATTCGTAGTAAATCGCTATACGACTGTATAGCTGTGTGAGTGTATGTAATGGTTAGTGGTATGCGTGCCTACGTGTGAATGTGCCTCGACAAGAGTGCTTGTAATTGATTGCGTAGGTGCGTTAGAGCCGTGCACGCTCCCTCTCCATCTCTCTCTCTCTCTCTCTCTATCGCTAACTTCTTAACGCACTGCTGCGAGTATTCACGGCTCGTCGTAAAATTTTTTTCATTTCTATTTTCCCACAAAATGCCCTCCTATGCTAACCTACACTACTTGGAGTTACCATCACCGCCACTGGTAGCAGCAGTGCTGATGAACGAAGACAACTGATGCAAATCAATCTATGCTGCCATTCAAGCGAAATTTATCCCTTCTCCCCCGCCCAAATGAGACATTGGTTGGCGCTGCGGGTATTTACTTTATTCTTGTCTCGTTTCTATTTGCAATTTGTACTTACATATTGGCATAAGTACATTTACAGGTTTTGATTTTGGATAAGCTATGCAGCAGTCAGGCCGGCGGGGCGGTGGGTGTGTGACTTAGAGCGCGTGTTACGTCGTTTTGTGCGCTTTCATTTGTGTCTTTATTTGCTTAAGCATTCGTATTCAAATCGAATTCAAATTTTTAAATTGCAGTCAATTTAGCAGAAACGACACATCAATCAAATGTAAGCTGCCAAAGCTCCAATAATGTTTTCGTCGTATGTATGTATTTGTGTAAACCTGCGGAAACACGTGAAAGTGAAAGTTAACCGACGAAAGTTGGTGAGTTATCAATCATGCATAAATAATTAATTGAAAAGGCTTGATTAGATAGATCTGTATAACACTCTCAAGTCCTTTTGGTTTCAGACTTCTAGCTCCCATTTCTAATCAGCCGATAGGGCTTGTGTATGGTGACTAAATGTTTGCGGATTTAGATGTCTCTTTTCAACATGAAATATCAACCGAGAAAATATTTCTTTCTAATATCTTTCGTCTGTTTCGGCATTCTATTGGATTACTGGCCATAAAGGCATTGAAGGGAACGGAGCTAGTAGCCGGTATAGCGAGTAACGGGGTCTCTCTATCGGCAAATTCAATACGAATATTATACAACGAGCTAAATGAAAACATAATCAGAAAATTCAGCACAAAATGGGAGAATCTGTCGACTCACAGAAATGCTAAGATCCTGTGTAAACAAGACGACCACAGTCGTACTCGATTTATATTTCACTAACGCGGGAATGTAGGATATATAGGGAGTAGGGCTCAGGGGAAACTTTAGACCATCTCCTTTGCGAATGTCCTGCGTTATTCAAAACACGCTTTGGAGGCACCAAAGCATGACATATTAGAAGACATCTCAGGAGTGGGTCGTTAAATCTCCAATAGAAACAGGCGCCATGCGGGTGAACTATTTCAAAACGTATAACTGATGAACTCCATCTGGTAGCGTTATGGGCCGAACCCGTCTGTGCGTTATTGAAAGGCTACTAGCCCATCCTCATCTAACCTTTCGTCCATCAAAGGTCAATTTCAATTGTCGGAGTGCACCTCTGGCAATGAAAAGTATCTCAATATCAATATATCATCTGTCATCTGGAGGTGGCATAACCGTTGGTTTAATAACCTTTGCTATTGCTTCTACATCTAAGAAAAGATGGCTTAGCATCTTGCAGGCTGAAATTGAACCATTTTCAATCTGTGCGAGAATAAATCATGTGAGGGGTAACAAGGGTGCGCACATAGCTATATACCCGAACAGTACAGCTGTATTAAAAGCACTAACTTCACAACCTAAACTAACTTAGTGGAACACATAAAATTGTTCTTTGCCGGGTTCTGGCTCACTCTGGAATAAAAGGTGATGAAATCGCTGATGCACTCACTAGGGCGGGGTCGGTAGCAGATATTTAGAATGTTTTAGAATGTCCAGAATTTATCTGGGATATCAACTGGGCAGAAGCTAAATGCATCGTAAAAAGTTAGGAAAATGCTCAAAGAGTTACGCATTGGGAAGCCACACAAGACGTTCGTGAAGCCGAAAGGCTTTTAAGAGCTTTTACCTACAATAGGGAACTGCATAACATGCGTAAGGTAGACATCAGGAAAATGTTCGAAAAAAATTGTTGAAAAAAATGCAAAAACTTGTAAGTTGATTTTCTGACGGTCACTATTATCATACCTAAATTTCATCTCTCAAAACTTCAAATTTGGAATAAGACGGTGTGTGGATGCTGTCTGAGGGATGATAACACCACAGAGCATAGCTTGTGCAGCTGGATGGCCTTGGTAAAGAAAAGATTGCACATCTTTCAACGAGATGAAATGGATCCGCATGAAATTAAGAATGCTGTTGTTGCAGATATTCCGAAATTTGTTCACATGGCGGAAAATTTACTAAAAAATTTGGTTTTCGACCGATTCCCAATCTGAGGCAGGGAGCATTTAGGTTAAATTAAAGCTGATGTAATACATTTAAGGTACCAGTCAATAGGTCTAGCATCAACTATTCCCAAAATATGTAGAAGGACGCAGGGGATATTTTACGTGTAAAAGTATGGGCTATTGGATATTAGTATCTGTAGTGCTAAAATTAATATTATGCACGGCAACTGAGAAGAACCGGACCTCTGTACCTAAATTTGCGTTTAGAGTGATGGAAATAAAGCAATTCATAAATTGCCTTACAATCAATTTTGCCATTAATTATTATGAAGATGAACAGCACAGGAAAGTACGTCCTCTTGTCCGATAGACTTTGCCAGCCGAAAAGTTTATGTGTTCCCATATAGTTTGAGACGACCCCGACTAGAAATTTTGGTAAGGCGGTAATTAGGCGCAAATAAGGCAGACCGCATTCCAAATTTGTGCCTCATAAGGCAGCCAAACTAGGCCCAAGTCCCGAAAGGTATCGCCACACATCTGCCTCATTAGGCGCAGGTTCGAAAAACCGAACTTCGGTAATACTCCGGATGCCCTTCTACAAATCAGTTAGGGATTCCAATTTATGCCTAAGTGAGACACTGCCACAGATTTTCGTGACCACAACCAAATTTGGTATTGTTCTGGCATGCCAATCTTTGCCTTGCCTAACGTGGGCCTGGTAAGGTAATAGTGAGGCCTGCCTAATTCGGGCCTAACTGATTCTTCGGCATGCCTCACGGTAATTCTTGTCGGGACGTTCGGTCAATAAAGTTTGTATATAGAAAACTTCGTGAACATTTTTTTGATAGTACGGATTCCAGGATATTCATGGCAGAAATACACCCCGCCCTCACTTAAGGAGACCACCATTTGTATGAAGCTATGCCCCATAAAGCGGAAAAATATATTATTTTTAATAAAGCAATTTTCATTGAAAACTAGGAAAACATCTCATTCTTCACATATATTTGGGATATTTGCTTTAGTTTTAGGGCTTACCGCACGTTTTAGTTTTTACTTCTCAAAAAACGGAGTACATACTCGTACATCTCTAATTAGAGTTCTTGAGCAAATCAAAAATTGTGCAATATTCATGAAAATCTACTCAGTAGCCTCGCACATTATTAAAATTAAGAATCGTTGCATTTCAATCCATTAACCTGCCCGTTACTTTGATTCATTTCACAAAAGTTCGGTAACAGCTCGCACAAGTAGATTTTTAAAGTCCCATCTCGAAGATGCTGACTAATTTTTCTCCGATACATTCAGCAGTCTCAAAAACCCGTCTTTAGTCGAATACTTTAAGGTGACACTGTAATTTTCGCCGAAATAAATATTCTAGCACAATACGATTTACTGTTTACCATGAAAGGTGTACCCCACACGCGTGTGTTTGTGTATGTGAATGCTAAGGAATTTACATATGTTTGTGTGCGTGTATGTCACTGTGCAACAAAAACTCAGTGGACTAACATTATCCGAAATTAATCGATCGCAAATAATTCTGGTAAACTCATTACGCCAAACGCGTATCAAGGCACGCAGGTCGCGAAAGTAGTTCGAATGGATCAGCAGCATGCCGGCGAAGATACGCGACAAATCCTTCAAGTTAAAGATATAATGGAATTTCGATGGTGTTGGTGGCAGTTCCACAATGACAATCTGTAAATAAAAATGGAAATTTCCAATTAAAGATATTTACAATACAAATATATTTGGATAGACATGTATGTATGTGTGTATGTTTTATGTGAATGCCAAAATGGGCATGCAGAAGAAATACCCGAAAATAGAGTTACGGAATAAGGCCATAAAATACTATTGCAAAAATTCCGTAGATTTATTTGGTGCCAACTAACAGCGGGCTCATTCAACGCTTCGCTGCATCGCATTTACGTTTGCGGTAAATTAAATTTGTCTTCAAACGTTAAATGGCATACAAATCAAAATTATCGTAATTTCCAATATGCATTGAAATGTGTGCGCGCAGAGCTCCTGCAGCGGCATGCATAGAGTAGGCATTGGACGGTATCGTGCAGTTAGTATGTCTTCCGTTTATGTTTGTAGGTACTTATGTATGTGTGTAGCTCTCAGCAGAAGGAAGCAAAATTGAGTTGTGGCAAAGATGTAGTGCATAAGTATTCAGGCCCTCATTTATGCCGCATTTAATGCTATCATCATTACTATCTACTACTTCTTCGTGTGATGCTGCTTGAGTGCTGCCGTTGAGTGGGGACAAGACAAACGGCCAAGGTGAACGGAGGCTGTAAGACGGCAAGTGGAAAATTCCATGACTAACGATTCTGTTATTCAAATAATTCATTTCACTAGGCATTTTGCAAATTCAAGCTACCCAGAGCTACAAATGAAGCGTACGAGGTGTTGATGGGAAGAGTGTGGAACCTTTACTTGCATATATATGTATATGTACAATATGTACAGGGTTTGATTGAAAAATAATGAGCCTTATTTTTTTTAAGCAGTTCTATTAAACCTCTTGGCTTATACAACTAATATTCTTCAAAATAGGACCCTTGAGTGGACCAGCGGTGTCCTTCCACTGCACTAAACATTTTTTTAACCCATCCGCCGAAATCGTGTTCAATTCGGCTGTCACAGTTTTTTGAATCGCCACAATGGAGTCGAAACGCCTCCCCTTCAGCTTTCTTTTCAGGCGCGGGAACAAGAAGAAGTCCGGAGGGGACAAGTCTGGGCTGTATGGAGGGTGGGAAGCACCGGAACCCCCATCTTGGCCAATGCAGAGGTGCAGAGGAAGGCGGTGTACGCCGACGCATTGTCGTGATGAAGGGTCCAATTGTTGACGAGGTCGGGCCGAACCAGGGCGACGCGGTTTTTTTTTTCTTTGTAAAATGCCGCGATTAGCTTTACGCAAAATTTGATCGAGTAACGTTGCTCCAACGATCGCTGCATTTTCGCCATAGCAAAATCCTAACACACTTTTAAAACAGCTTTCACGCGCGGAGCGATGTTGACTGCACCGCTGTTGCCAGCGAACTAGGACCGGTTTCTAGTGGAAGGGAAAGGTCCAACGATCATTTTCCCCCACCAGCCGATTCGGTTGATCGTTTGGCAGACGCCCCGCGTGAGAAGGCTCATATGGCTGTGTAATATATATATAGGGTTCTGCTATTGAAACGAATATGAGATGCAAAAATGTCATCTACTTTTCTCATGCCATGTAAATAGAAAACGTAAGTGAAATGGCGCTTACAACCTTATTGGGTTTGTGTTATGCTTCTTGATGTTGTTCCACAAACGGATGAAGTTTTATGTCACCTCCGAACAACAGATCTTTTTTTTATGAGGAGCTTTTTCATGGCAGAAATACACTCGGAGGTTTGCCATTGGTTGCCGAGGGGCGACCGCTATTAGAAAAACTTTTTCTTGTCAATTAATGTCCGGCCTGTAGACTTCCGAAAGGTACTCACGCATCAATCCATTCGGCTACGGCGGGTATCTGATAAGTAAATAAAAAAATAATAACATTGGGAATTGGGATCAAACAATTTTGAAATTATGGGCTACTCCTCTTTGGAAGAGTCTTCAGTTGCATAGTTTTTAGTTGCGTAGTTTAGTGTTACATACTCTCATCCTAAAACACTCGTTCGGAGCCATTGTTGCCGTTTGTGTTTGTACATAATGCCCAGGATCCTATTCGTTACTGCAGCCAAAACATTATAATTAAAAATAAATTTTTTTTTGGGAATTCTGCCCTTAAAAAAACGTCTTGCATAGGTTTTCCCATTAAGAGTGGGGTAATCACTTCAATTAAAAAAACTACGTCTCAGAAACTTACGAAATAATTGTTTTGCTTGAAAGACTCATGCAAGGCATTATAAGGGGCTGAAAAGTCCCGGGTCTAACACATAGATGGCACTACTTTTATTGCATTTACCTCTTTTTCAAATAGTACTAACCATAAAAACACAGCTGTTAAAATTTCATGATATTCTATTCATTAATTCGTGAGTTATTGCGCTAAGAGTGACGCTTCTTTTGTTATTTTCAAAACAATGGATCAAAAAAAATTCGTGATTTAATTTTACACTCCTTCTTGTTGAACAAAATACCAAAATACCGTCCAACCGAAGCAATGTCTTGAAGAGTGTTATGGAGACTCCGCTCCATCAGAAACAATAATAAAACAATGGTTTGCTGGTCATAATGTCCAGATATGGCTCCTAGCGACTACTGGCTGTTCGCAGACCTAAAAAAGACATTGATGGAAATTGAGATGAATAAAGCTAATTTGGAGCAAAAAAAAAAGAAAAGGGGTGTTTTAGCCTATAAGTTAGGTGCATCTTTTGGACGATCGCTTATATACATACAAACAATATGATACAGATCAAAGAGGTCCAATTCTCAATTACTGCTGCATAGATTCTGCTGAATTTAAGCAATGGTCTATTCAGGCTTTTATAGTTTTTGCAGAATTTCAGCAAAAATTCACTCGAATCTTATGATTTTGGGACAGCATTTAGAAAACTTATTCTTCAAGGTGGATTGTGGCGCGATAATTGGCGCTTATACCCTTTTTGGCTGTTTGACCGAGCTCATTCTCATATCTGAGCTTTGTTTCCTGATGTTTTATGTTTTCGACAAATAAAGGGGCCTACAGTTTTACGTTTCCGCGAGACGGCAGATAGTTTTTTATAAAGAGGTTTTTTATGGTGGAAATACAGTTAGAGGTTTGCCATTGCCTGGCGAGGGGCAATCCTGTTTTGGAAAAATATTTTCTATCAACTCGTGTTTCGTGGTACTGTTTAAAAAAAAAAAATTCTTTTTTTAAACTAACTACGGTAATGTGGGGAAGTAGGATGAAATAAAAGATGAGGCTTCGTTAAATGTCTCGTAAGAGAGACATGTCAATGCTAGCCTGGAAATGCAACGTAGAATCTCTCTGGCCAACAAGTGCTGCTTTGGACTAAGTAGGCAACTGAGCAGTAAAGTCCTTTCTCGACGAACAAAGCTAACACTCTACAAGGCTCTCATCATGTCCGTTCTAACGTATGGCGCAGAAGCCTGGACGATGACAACATCCGATGAAGCGACACATGAAGTGCTTGAGAGAACGATTTTGCACAAGAGTTTTGGAACTTTGCACGTTGGCAAAGGCGAATATCGCAGACGATGGAACGAACAGCTGTATGAGTTTTACGACGACATAGACATAGCGCAGCGAAGAGAGATTCACGGCTACGTAGGCTGGGTCATGTCGTCCCAGTGGATACAAACGCTCCGGCTCTGAAATTATTCGATGCGGTATCAGCTGGTGGTAGCAGAGGAAGAGGAAGGCCTCCTCTGGGGTGGAAAGATAAGATGGAGAAGGACCTGGCTTCACTTGGTGTGTCCAACTGGCGCCGGTTCGCATGAGAAAGAAACGACTGGCGCGCTTTGTTACACTCGGCCAAAATCGCGTAGGCGGGGATCGCGCCAATTCAGAAGAAGATGAAGAAGAAAGAAAATTAAAGAAAGAAGAAAGAATAAAAAGTTTTCACAGTTACATTCTTATTTTTGGATGCATTGAAGCATTGAATTTTTAAATAAAATCAAACCAACAAATTGGAAATAATTGCACTCCTTTGTTTTGCTGCTTAATAATTTTTCTAACTGCTGTGAAAAAATCGTAGGATTCGAATGAATTATTGCTGAAATATTTACAATATATATTAAAGTAAATAAAGG